>NC_139002.1:13695568-15092620 GCF_964374135.1 Grampus griseus
GACATCTTTACCCCATGCCCAGGAAACGCTCTGACATCTTTACCCATGCCCAGGAAACGCCCTGACATCTTTACCCATGCCCAGGAAACGCTCTGACATCTTTACCCAATGCCAGAAACGCTCTGACTCTTTACCCCATGCCCAGGAAACGCTCTGACATCTTTACCCATGCCAGGAAACGCTCTGACATCTTTAACCCCATGCCCAGGAAACGCTCTGACTCTTACCCATGCCCAGGAAACGCTCTGACATCTTTACCCCATGCCCAGGAAACGCTCTGACATCTTTACCCCATGCCCAGGAAACGCTCTGACATCTTTACCCCATGCCCAGGAAACGCTCTGACATCTTTACCCCATGCCCAGGAAACGCTCTGACATCTTTACCCCATGCCAGGAAACGCTCTGACATCTTTACCCCATGCCCAGGAAACGCTCTGACATCTTTACCCCATGCCCAGGAAACGCTCTGACATCTTTACCCCATGCCCAGGAAACGCTCTGACATCTTTACCCCATGCCCAGGAAACGCTCTGACATCTTTACCCCATGCCCAGGAAACGCTCTGACATCTTTACCCCATGCCCAGGAAACGCTCTGACATCTTTACCCCATGCCCAGGAAACGCTCTGACATCTTTACCCCATGCCCAGGAAACGCTCTGACATCTTTACCCCATGCCCAGGAAACGCTCTGACATCTTTACCCCATGCCCAGGAAACGCTCTGACATCTTTACCCCATGCCCAGGAAACGCTCTGACATCTTTACCCCATGCCCAGGAAACGCTCTGACATCTTTACCCCATGCCCAGGAAACGCTCTGACATCTTTACCCCATGCCCAGGAAACGCTCTGACATCTTTACCCATGCCCTGACATCTTTACCCCATGCCCAGGAAACGCTCTGACATCTTTACCCCATGCCCAGGAAACGCTCTGACATCTTTACCCCATGCCCAGGAAACGCTCTGACATCTTTACCCCATGCCCAGGAAACGCTCTGACATCTTTACCCCATGCCCAGGAAACGCTCTGACATCTTTACCCCATGCCCAGGAAACGCTCTGACATCTTTACCCCATGCCCAGGAAACGCTCTGACATCTTTACCCCATGCCCAGGAAACGCTCTGACATCTTTACCCCATGCCCAGGAAACGCTCTGACATCTTTACCCCATGCCCAGGAAACGCTCTGACATCTTTACCCCATGCCCAGGAAACGCTCTGACATCTTTACCCCATGCCCAGGAAACGCTCTGACATCTTTACCCCATGCCCAGGAAACGCTCTGACATCTTTACCCCATGCCCAGGAAACGCTCTGACATCTTTACCCCATGCCCAGGAAACGCTCTGACATCTTTACCCCATGCCCAGGAAACGCTCTGACATCTTTACCCCATGCCAGGAAACGCTCTGACATCTTTACCCCATGCCCAGGAAACGCTCTGACATCTTTACCCCATGCCCAGGAAACGCTCTGACATCTTTACCCCATGCCCAGGAAACGCTCTGACATCTTTACCCCATGCCCAGGAAACGCTCTGACATCTTTACCCCATGCCCAGGAAACGCTCTGACATCTTTACCCCATGCCCAGGAAACGCTCTGACATCTTTACCCCATGCCCAGGAAACGCTCTGACATCTTTACCCCATGCCCAGGAAACGCTCTGACATCTTTACCCCATGCCCAGGAAACGCTCTGACATCTTTACCCCATGCCCAGGAAACGCTCTGACATCTTTACCCCATGCCCAGGAAACGCTCTGACATCTTTACCCCATGCCCAGGAAACGCTCTGACATCTTTACCCCATGCCCAGGAAACGCTCTGACATCTTTACCCCATGCCCAGGAAACGCTCTGACATCTTTACCCCATGCCCAGGAAACGCTCTGACATCTTTACCCCATGCCCAGGAAACGCTCTGACATCTTTACCCCATGCCCAGGAAACGCTCTGACATCTTTACCCCATGCCCAGGAAACGCTCTGACATCTTTACCCCATGCCCAGGAAACGCTCTGACATCTTTACCCCATGCCCAGGAAACGCTCTGACATCTTTACCCCATGCCCAGGAAACGCTCTGACATCTTTACCCCATGCCCAGGAAACGCTCTGACATCTTTACCCCATGCCCAGGAAACGCTCTGACATCTTTACCCCATGCCCAGGAAACGCTCTGACATCTTTACCCCATGCCCAGGAAACGCTCTGACATCTTTACCCCATGCCCAGGAAACGCTCTGACATCTTTACCCCATGCCCAGGAAACGCTCTGACATCTTTACCCCATGCCCAGGAAACGCTCTGACATCTTTACCCCATGCCCAGGAAACGCTCTGACATCTTTACCCCATGCCCAGGAAACGCTCTGACATCTTTACCCCATGCCCAGGAAACGCTCTGACATCTTTACCCCATGCCCAGGAAACGCTCTGACATCTTTACCCCATGCCCAGGAAACGCTCTGACATCTTTACCCCATGCCCAGGAAACGCTCTGACATCTTTACCCCATGCCCAGGAAACGCTCTGACATCTTTACCCCATGCCCAGGAAACGCTCTGACATCTTTACCCCATGCCCAGGAAACGCTCTGACATCTTTACCCCATGCCCAGGAAACGCTCTGACATCTTTACCCCATGCCCAGGAAACGCTCTGACATCTTTACCCCATGCCCAGGAAACGCTCTGACATCTTTACCCCATGCCCAGGAAACGCTCTGACATCTTTACCCCATGCCCAGGAAACGCTCTGACATCTTTACCCCATGCCCAGGAAACGCTCTGACATCTTTACCCCATGCCCAGGAAACGCTCTGACATCTTTACCCCATGCCCAGGAAACGCTCTGACATCTTTACCCCATGCCCAGGAAACGCTCTGACATCTTTACCCCATGCCCAGGAAACGCTCTGACATCTTTACCCCATGCCCAGGAAACGCTCTGACATCTTTACCCATGCCCAGGAAACGCTCTGACATCTTTACCCCATGCCCAGGAAACGCTCTGACATCTTTACCCCATGCCCAGGAAACGCTCTGACATCTTTACCCCATGCCCAGGAAACGCTCTGACATCTTTACCCCATGCCCAGGAAACGCTCTGACATCTTTACCCCATGCCCAGGAAACGCTCTGACATCTTTACCCCATGCCCAGGAAACGCTCTGACATCTTTACCCCATGCCCAGGAAACGCTCTGACATCTTTACCCCATGCCCAGGAAACGCTCTGACATCTTTACCCCATGCCCAGGAAACGCTCTGACATCTTTACCCCATGCCCAGGAAACGCTCTGACATCTTTACCCCATGCCCAGGAAACGCTCTGACATCTTTACCCCATGCCCAGGAAACGCTCTGACATCTTTACCCCATGCCCAGGAAACGCTCTGACATCTTTACCCCATGCCCAGGAAACGCTCTGACATCTTTACCCCATGCCCAGGAAACGCTCTGACATCTTTACCCCATGCCCAGGAAACGCTCTGACATCTTTACCCCATGCCCAGGAAACGCTCTGACATCTTTACCCCATGCCCAGGAAACGCTCTGACATCTTTACCCCATGCCCAGGAAACGCTCTGACATCTTTACCCCATGCCCAGGAAACGCTCTGACATCTTTACCCCATGCCCAGGAAACGCTCTGACATCTTTACCCCATGCCCAGGAAACGCTCTGACATCTTTACCCCATGCCCAGGAAACGCTCTGACATCTTTACCCCATGCCCAGGAAACGCTCTGACATCTTTACCCCATGCCCAGGAAACGCTCTGACATCTTTACCCCATGCCCAGGAAACGCTCTGACATCTTTACCCCATGCCCAGGAAACGCTCTGACATCTTTACCCCATGCCCAGGAAACGCTCTGACATCTTTACCCCATGCCCAGGAAACGCTCTGACATCTTTACCCCATGCCCAGGAAACGCTCTGACATCTTTACCCCATGCCCAGGAAACGCTCTGACATCTTTACCCCATGCCCAGGAAACGCTCTGACATCTTTACCCCATGCCCAGGAAACGCTCTGACATCTTTACCCCATGCCCAGGAAACGCTCTGACATCTTTACCCCATGCCCAGGAAACGCTCTGACATCTTTACCCCATGCCCAGGAAACGCTCTGACATCTTTACCCCATGCCCAGGAAACGCTCTGACATCTTTACCCCATGCCCAGGAAACGCTCTGACATCTTTACCCCATGCCCAGGAAACGCTCTGACATCTTTACCCCATGCCCAGGAAACGCTCTGACATCTTTACCCCATGCCCAGGAAACGCTCTGACATCTTTACCCCATGCCCAGGAAACGCTCTGACATCTTTACCCCATGCCCAGGAAACGCTCTGACATCTTTACCCCATGCCCAGGAAACGCTCTGACATCTTTACCCCATGCCCAGGAAACGCTCTGACATCTTTACCCCATGCCCAGGAAACGCTCTGACATCTTTACCCCATGCCCAGGAAACGCTCTGACATCTTTACCCCATGCCCAGGAAACGCTCTGACATCTTTACCCCATGCCCAGGAAACGCTCTGACATCTTTACCCCATGCCCAGGAAACGCTCTGACATCTTTACCCCATGCCCAGGAAACGCTCTGACATCTTTACCCCATGCCCAGGAAACGCTCTGACATCTTTACCCCATGCCCAGGAAACGCTCTGACATCTTTACCCCATGCCCAGGAAACGCTCTGACATCTTTACCCCATGCCCAGGAAACGCTCTGACATCTTTACCCCATGCCCAGGAAACGCTCTGACATCTTTACCCCATGCCCAGGAAACGCTCTGACATCTTTACCCCATGCCCAGGAAACGCTCTGACATCTTTACCCCATGCCCAGGAAACGCTCTGACATCTTTACCCCATGCCCAGGAAACGCTCTGACATCTTTACCCCATGCCCAGGAAACGCTCTGACATCTTTACCCCATGCCCAGGAAACGCTCTGACATCTTTACCCCATGCCCAGGAAACGCTCTGACATCTTTACCCCATGCCCAGGAAACGCTCTGACATCTTTACCCCATGCCCAGGAAACGCTCTGACATCTTTACCCCATGCCCAGGAAACGCTCTGACATCTTTACCCCATGCCCAGGAAACGCTCTGACATCTTTACCCCATGCCCAGGAAACGCTCTGACATCTTTACCCCATGCCCAGGAAACGCTCTGACATCTTTACCCCATGCCCAGGAAACGCTCTGACATCTTTACCCCATGCCCAGGAAACGCTCTGACATCTTTACCCCATGCCCAGGAAACGCTCTGACATCTTTACCCCATGCCCAGGAAACGCTCTGACATCTTTACCCCATGCCCAGGAAACGCTCTGACATCTTTACCCCATGCCCAGGAAACGCTCTGACATCTTTACCCCATGCCCAGGAAACGCTCTGACATCTTTACCCCATGCCCAGGAAACGCTCTGACATCTTTACCCCATGCCCAGGAAACGCTCTGACATCTTTACCCCATGCCCAGGAAACGCTCTGACATCTTTACCCCATGCCCAGGAAACGCTCTGACATCTTTACCCCATGCCCAGGAAACGCTCTGACATCTTTACCCCATGCCCAGGAAACGCTCTGACATCTTTACCCCATGCCCAGGAAACGCTCTGACATCTTTACCCCATGCCCAGGAAACGCTCTGACATCTTTACCCCATGCCCAGGAAACGCTCTGACATCTTTACCCCATGCCCAGGAAACGCTCTGACATCTTTACCCCATGCCCAGGAAACGCTCTGACATCTTTACCCCATGCCCAGGAAACGCTCTGACATCTTTACCCCATGCCCAGGAAACGCTCTGACATCTTTACCCCATGCCCAGGAAACGCTCTGACATCTTTACCCCATGCCCAGGAAACGCTCTGACATCTTTACCCCATGCCCAGGAAACGCTCTGACATCTTTACCCCATGCCCAGGAAACGCTCTGACATCTTTACCCCATGCCCAGGAAACGCTCTGACATCTTTACCCCATGCCCAGGAAACGCTCTGACATCTTTACCCCATGCCCAGGAAACGCTCTGACATCTTTACCCCATGCCCAGGAAACGCTCTGACATCTTTACCCCATGCCCAGGAAACGCTCTGACATCTTTACCCCATGCCCAGGAAACGCTCTGACATCTTTACCCCATGCCCAGGAAACGCTCTGACATCTTTACCCCATGCCCAGGAAACGCTCTGACATCTTTACCCCATGCCCAGGAAACGCTCTGACATCTTTACCCCATGCCCAGGAAACGCTCTGACATCTTTACCCCATGCCCAGGAAACGCTCTGACATCTTTACCCCATGCCCAGGAAACGCTCTGACATCTTTACCCCATGCCCAGGAAACGCTCTGACATCTTTACCCCATGCCCAGGAAACGCTCTGACATCTTTACCCCATGCCCAGGAAACGCTCTGACATCTTTACCCCATGCCCAGGAAACGCTCTGACATCTTTACCCCATGCCCAGGAAACGCTCTGACATCTTTACCCCATGCCCAGGAAACGCTCTGACATCTTTACCCCATGCCCAGGAAACGCTCTGACATCTTTACCCCATGCCCAGGAAACGCTCTGACATCTTTACCCCATGCCCAGGAAACGCTCTGACATCTTTACCCCATGCCCAGGAAACGCTCTGACATCTTTACCCCATGCCCAGGAAACGCTCTGACATCTTTACCCCATGCCCAGGAAACGCTCTGACATCTTTACCCCATGCCCAGGAAACGCTCTGACATCTTTACCCCATGCCCAGGAAACGCTCTGACATCTTTACCCCATGCCCAGGAAACGCTCTGACATCTTTACCCCATGCCCAGGAAACGCTCTGACATCTTTACCCCATGCCCAGGAAACGCTCTGACATCTTTACCCCATGCCCAGGAAACGCTCTGACATCTTTACCCCATGCCCAGGAAACGCTCTGACATCTTTACCCCATGCCCAGGAAACGCTCTGACATCTTTACCCCATGCCCAGGAAACGCTCTGACATCTTTACCCCATGCCCAGGAAACGCTCTGACATCTTTACCCCATGCCCAGGAAACGCTCTGACATCTTTACCCCATGCCCAGGAAACGCTCTGACATCTTTACCCCATGCCCAGGAAACGCTCTGACATCTTTACCCCATGCCCAGGAAACGCTCTGACATCTTTACCCCATGCCCAGGAAACGCTCTGACATCTTTACCCCATGCCCAGGAAACGCTCTGACATCTTTACCCCATGCCCAGGAAACGCTCTGACATCTTTACCCCATGCCCAGGAAACGCTCTGACATCTTTACCCCATGCCCAGGAAACGCTCTGACATCTTTACCCCATGCCCAGGAAACGCTCTGACATCTTTACCCCATGCCCAGGAAACGCTCTGACATCTTTACCCCATGCCCAGGAAACGCTCTGACATCTTTACCCCATGCCCAGGAAACGCTCTGACATCTTTACCCCATGCCCAGGAAACGCTCTGACATCTTTACCCCATGCCCAGGAAACGCTCTGACATCTTTACCCCATGCCCAGGAAACGCTCTGACATCTTTACCCCATGCCCAGGAAACGCTCTGACATCTTTACCCCATGCCCAGGAAACGCTCTGACATCTTTACCCCATGCCCAGGAAACGCTCTGACATCTTTACCCCATGCCCAGGAAACGCTCTGACATCTTTACCCCATGCCCAGGAAACGCTCTGACATCTTTACCCCATGCCCAGGAAACGCTCTGACATCTTTACCCCATGCCCAGGAAACGCTCTGACATCTTTACCCCATGCCCAGGAAACGCTCTGACATCTTTACCCCATGCCCAGGAAACGCTCTGACATCTTTACCCCATGCCCAGGAAACGCTCTGACATCTTTACCCCATGCCCAGGAAACGCTCTGACATCTTTACCCCATGCCCAGGAAACGCTCTGACATCTTTACCCCATGCCCAGGAAACGCTCTGACATCTTTACCCCATGCCCAGGAAACGCTCTGACATCTTTACCCCATGCCCAGGAAACGCTCTGACATCTTTACCCCATGCCCAGGAAACGCTCTGACATCTTTACCCCATGCCCAGGAAACGCTCTGACATCTTTACCCCATGCCCAGGAAACGCTCTGACATCTTTACCCCATGCCCAGGAAACGCTCTGACATCTTTACCCCATGCCCAGGAAACGCTCTGACATCTTTACCCCATGCCCAGGAAACGCTCTGACATCTTTACCCCATGCCCAGGAAACGCTCTGACATCTTTACCCCATGCCCAGGAAACGCTCTGACATCTTTACCCCATGCCCAGGAAACGCTCTGACATCTTTACCCCATGCCCAGGAAACGCTCTGACATCTTTACCCCATGCCCAGGAAACGCTCTGACATCTTTACCCCATGCCCAGGAAACGCTCTGACATCTTTACCCCATGCCCAGGAAACGCTCTGACATCTTTACCCCATGCCCAGGAAACGCTCTGACATCTTTACCCCATGCCCAGGAAACGCTCTGACATCTTTACCCCATGCCCAGGAAACGCTCTGACATCTTTACCCCATGCCCAGGAAACGCTCTGACATCTTTACCCCATGCCCAGGAAACGCTCTGACATCTTTACCCCATGCCCAGGAAACGCTCTGACATCTTTACCCCATGCCCAGGAAACGCTCTGACATCTTTACCCCATGCCCAGGAAACGCTCTGACATCTTTACCCCATGCCCAGGAAACGCTCTGACATCTTTACCCCATGCCCAGGAAACGCTCTGACATCTTTACCCCATGCCCAGGAAACGCTCTGACATCTTTACCCCATGCCCAGGAAACGCTCTGACATCTTTACCCCATGCCCAGGAAACGCTCTGACATCTTTACCCCATGCCCAGGAAACGCTCTGACATCTTTACCCCATGCCCAGGAAACGCTCTGACATCTTTACCCCATGCCCAGGAAACGCTCTGACATCTTTACCCCATGCCCAGGAAACGCTCTGACATCTTTACCCCATGCCCAGGAAACGCTCTGACATCTTTACCCCATGCCCAGGAAACGCTCTGACATCTTTACCCCATGCCCAGGAAACGCTCTGACATCTTTACCCCATGCCCAGGAAACGCTCTGACATCTTTACCCCATGCCCAGGAAACGCTCTGACATCTTTACCCCATGCCCAGGAAACGCTCTGACATCTTTACCCCATGCCCAGGAAACGCTCTGACATCTTTACCCCATGCCCAGGAAACGCTCTGACATCTTTACCCCATGCCCAGGAAACGCTCTGACATCTTTACCCCATGCCCAGGAAACGCTCTGACATCTTTACCCCATGCCCAGGAAACGCTCTGACATCTTTACCCCATGCCCAGGAAACGCTCTGACATCTTTACCCCATGCCCAGGAAACGCTCTGACATCTTTACCCCATGCCCAGGAAACGCTCTGACATCTTTACCCCATGCCCAGGAAACGCTCTGACATCTTTACCCCATGCCCAGGAAACGCTCTGACATCTTTACCCCATGCCCAGGAAACGCTCTGACATCTTTACCCCATGCCCAGGAAACGCTCTGACATCTTTACCCCATGCCCAGGAAACGCTCTGACATCTTTACCCCATGCCCAGGAAACGCTCTGACATCTTTACCCCATGCCCAGGAAACGCTCTGACATCTTTACCCCATGCCCAGGAAACGCTCTGACATCTTTACCCCATGCCCAGGAAACGCTCTGACATCTTTACCCCATGCCCAGGAAACGCTCTGACATCTTTACCCCATGCCCAGGAAACGCTCTGACATCTTTACCCCATGCCCAGGAAACGCTCTGACATCTTTACCCCATGCCCAGGAAACGCTCTGACATCTTTACCCCATGCCCAGGAAACGCTCTGACATCTTTACCCCATGCCCAGGAAACGCTCTGACATCTTTACCCCATGCCCAGGAAACGCTCTGACATCTTTACCCCATGCCCAGGAAACGCTCTGACATCTTTACCCCATGCCCAGGAAACGCTCTGACATCTTTACCCCATGCCCAGGAAACGCTCTGACATCTTTACCCCATGCCCAGGAAACGCTCTGACATCTTTACCCCATGCCCAGGAAACGCTCTGACATCTTTACCCCATGCCCAGGAAACGGTCAAGGTTCTTCTACACGGGCATTGCCAGAGAACTTTGCACTCAGAAGGGTGGGGAGAAGGGATCTGGAAGAAAGGAGAGGGTGGCAGTGTGCAGAATCGGGACGGGGTACCATACTGGGAGATTAAAGTGCCCATAAGACTCTCTCCTTCCATATGCCCCATTTGCAAATCCCCCTCCCACCCATGATACCCTTTAATCCTCCCAATATCTTTAAATTAAAGATGTAGGAAGAGTCTTAAAGGAATGAGATAACATGCCTGAGGAGAAGAAACAAATGTATATTGAGCAGGGTCCACTGGGGCTGCGGTGGACAGAATAATGCCCCCAAGGTGTCCACATTCTAATCCCCCAAACCCATGAAATATGTTCCCTTACATGGCAATGGGGACTTTGCAGATGTGATTAAGTTAAGGGTTATGAGATGGAGAGATTATCCTGGATTATCCGGGTGGGCCCAATCTAATCACAAGAGTCCTTATAAATAAAAGAGAGAGGCAGGAGAGCTGGAATCAGAACGATACAGGGTGAGAAAGACTTCACTGGCCATCGGTGGCTTTGAAGCTGGGGAGAGGAAGCCAAGGAACGCAGCAGCCTCCAGAGCTGGGAAAGGCAAGAGAACGTCTTCCCTCCGGGAGCCCCCGGAAAGGAAGGCAGTCCCGCCCGTACCTCGATTTCAGCCCAGCCAGACCCTGCTAGACTTCTCGACCCCCTGTTAGGCTTCTGACCTCCTGAACTGTAAGATGATGAAGGTGCATTGTTTAAAGCCCCTAAATGTGTGGCAGTGTGTGACAGCAGTGAGGACACTCACCCAAGTACCTCACAGAGGGCAAGGAGTCCACCCACAGCACTGCCTGTGTGGGTCTCGGCAACCCCATGAGTGGACGTGACTCCCCGTTTCGTGGGTGAGGGCACTAAGGCTCACTCAGGCCCCAGGTCACCAGCTAGTCTTAGGTCTGGGCTCTTCAGAAGCAGAGCCTGAGGCAAGGATTCGGGTTCATGACTTCTTGAGGGAGCGCTCTTCAGGCAAAGCCAGAGGAGAGGGGGAAACAGCAGAGGGAAGGACATTAGGAAGGGTGGGGTCTCAGGGCAAGGCCACACTTGGCCTGATGCATGGGTCACTCTGGAACGTAAATCAGCCAAGAAAGTGACCCCACTCCCAGCAGGGGGCTCAGCCCTTGGAACCCCATGTTGGCCATCGTTGGTTGGCTGGTGGCTGCCCTGAGGAGTGGCTGGGGGTAACGCCCCTCCCCTGCAGACGGGGTAGCTGTGAGCAGTCAGCAGCCCACACTCACGCAGCTGCGGGTGGACGAGTCACAACAGCATCCACACGGGCCTGGCATTTCCCCTCTGCTGCAGGAGGAGTAGAGGGACCACGGCCGGGGGTGTTTGAAGGCTGCCCGGAGAGCCATGTGCACCAGTGCACGGAGAAGGGGCAGTGGTGGCTTGACCCTGAGACACACATCCAGGCCTGTGAGGTGCCGGGCCGAGGTGGGGGGGCCCCCACGGTGCCAGGCCTCCCCATCCAGAGCGGTACCCAGCCCGCAGCCCCACTCGCCCACTGGCGGGAGCCGCTTCCCATGAAGCTGCAGCGTCAGCAGTGCCCCAGTCCCCCCTCCCTCCCCAGATCCAATTCTCTGAGGAAATCGGATGTTAATAGAGCTCACACTTCTCTCTTTTCCTTCTCCTTCCCCTCCCCTCCTTCTTTCTGAGCCTGTCCCTGCAGCTATTAATATCCAACTTGAACCAAACCGCAACTGTGTTTCAACTTTCCTGTTTTCTTTGCCACAAGCCTGGCTGTTTCTCCAAGGGTGATGATGGGACCCGGGATCCTCCTCCATCCAGCCCTGTGCTCTGATGGCTGGTAACACGCAATGTAACTACCAGGTCTAGGAGGAAGATGAGTGCTTCATTTTCTGCATGTTTTATGTAGCGGCGTCTTCTGCTCCCATCAGGAACCTTTGCATCCATTTCACAGGCCGGCCTAATGGAGCAGAAACGTGCTCTCCGGAGAGGCCGGCATCCTGCCATGGGGAGCGCCAGGAGGGTCTTGGCCCATCAGCCACTTGCCGCAGTCTGGTGGCCTGGAACGGCCAGGTCTTGTTCTTTCCCCTCGTCAGGACAGGACAAAGGAAGGAGGGTGGCAGGAATCACAGGTGAGAGCATGTCAGGGCAAGAATCTGGAAGCCTGCCCAGAGGACCAGCAAGGTGGTACCTGCCATTTGGAGAGGGGTCTGCTGCTTCCCTTGTCTTATCAGCCCTTCAAGGATCCTGGGAGGAGTGCTGGGGTCACCCCAGTTCATAGATGGGTAAACCCATGCCCAGATTGTCCTCGGGCCTTGCCTGTGGATACCCGTCTGGGTCAGGGATGGGGCTGGGGTCTCCTGACTCGCAAGCCCCACCCCTCCCCAGGCTCTAGTCCCTGACTCCAGGCCAAACTGCCGCTCTCTAACCTTCCCTTCCCTCCCAGACCAGCTGTCAGCTGGGGTATGTGCTTCCCCACAGGCCTCCTGGCCCCAGAGCCCCATCTCCTCATCCCCACGCCAGAGAGCAGGCGGAGACAAGAGTTGACTTTAAGCCCCCCAGAGCCAGATGTCACAAGGCCCCTCTCCCAGCCCGGGCACACAGCCCCACCAGGACCCCCAGACGTCGCCCTGGGGGCCACTTTGTCCCAGAGGCAGGCTGACATCACTCCTGAGGGAAATTCTTCCGTGCCTGATCTGCCTGGGACCAAGGGGCCCTGGATGATGACCCCAGAGAACTGTGGGTTGGCTAACGGCCACAGAGCACTTGGCCAAGCTGACAGGCACAGCAGGTAGCTGGCCTTTTAATTACTGAAGTAGCTGCTTTTGTGGAGCTCCTGCTGGGTGCCATGCACTGCACGGGGAGCACGACCTGAGCCATCTCACACACGTGTGCAGCAGCCCTGCAACTGATGCCCACGTTTCAGGGAAATATCCCTGTTTCACAGACCAGAGAACAGTCCCCACATGTGAAGGCCCATATGGTCTCATTGCATCTTCTTAATCCCTAGAGGACTTCCAGCAGAGAGGATGAGTCTCCTTTCGCTTAAGAGGATGGGGAGGCTCAGAGAGGTTAGGCAACTCGCCCAGGGTCCCCCAGCACTGACCAGTCCAGATCAGTGCAGCACCCATCCCCGGCCTGTGTGAGCCCAAGGCCTGGACTGTCTCCCAGGCAGGGGGAGGGGCCTCTCTGTCCAGGACAGACTTTACACACCGGACATTGGCCAGGGGAGCCTGAGGACCCTCCCACCACATGCTGTCCACAGACAAGCCCTTGCCACACAGCCGGCCAACAGGACACTTCGCCCTAGGAGAGGAAAAGCCCCACCCCAGCCCTTCCCAGGACACTGCTCCCCTGAGTCTGTACTAGGAACACGTGCATCCCTTCAGTGAGCATCTACTGAGCACCCGTTCCTGCCAGATGCTGTGCTCGTTTGAGAACGCATGGCCAGTGACCTGCAGAGCCCACCAAGGGGTCCCAGCTCGCCACCCCCACCCCCCGGGGTCTGGTCATCATTCCACCCAACTACATGCTGCCTGTTTCACACACTCCGAGAAATGCAAACGTGTGCACACACGCACACATATGCACACACTCCTGTCTGTGGAATCCTTCTCACGTAAGCATGTGTGCGTACACACACACACACACACACACACACACACATACACACACAGAGCCTTCACTAAACTAGGTCAGGCCCTCCAGCCAAAGTGAGGATGAACAGAACAGATGGAGGGATGTGGTGGCTCAGCAGACCAAGCCCTGGAAGAAGAGGACATAGAGGAGAGACGGAGAGGGAATAGGGAGTGTATGGGTTGCAGGGAGGAATGGCAGCCTCAGGGCCAGCAGGCCCTCACTGCAGGGAGCCCTGGGTGTGAATCTGACATTGACATTGGAAAGGCCAGACTCAGGCAGCCCTGCAACAGCGTAGGTGTGGCTTGGGAGGCCGGTGAGGATAAGAGTCGGCAGCTTCAGCACGTGGGGCCCTGGGGAGGGGTCACAGACCTGCTCTGAGCCTCTGTTTCCCCATCTGTAAAATGCGGATGATGGTAGTTGATATCTGACGGGTTGGTCGTAGAGATGACGAGAGATGGAGTGTGGGGTGTGGAAGGACCTCAGAGGTGTGAATCGCGTGTAGGGCAATGGTAACTGCTATGCTCCCACCCTGCCCATGACAGGGAGCACAGACTAAGTGTGCACTGCATGCGGGGGGACAATTAGCCTCCAAAGTCTCCCCTGCTGCCACCCACAAACTCCTTTGAAGCAAATTAAGGCAAATCTCCAGAAGGTCCCTGTTGAAATACACGTGGATCCCTGGGAAGGCTCTCCCACGATCTCTTTAACAGAGCATAGTCATTAGGCTCGGTCAGTTGGAGGGCTGGCTTTGATTTTAGAGGTAGGTGTACAGGGGAGTACAGGAGAATGTGGTCTGGAAGAAGAGCCCAGAACCATCCAGGGACAGATGAGGACAGTCTGCAGGGGAGGGGTTGAGCGGGGCAGAGTCGGATTCAGATCGGGGGAATGTGGAAGATCCTCTCCAGCTGCAGGGGTGGGGTCCGAGGCAGGGGCCTCCTGGGCTTCACAGGCCAGCACAAGGGATTTGGGACAAGGGTGCAGGCTCAGATGAGGGATGACAGTGCAGGGCTGCAGTTTTCACACTGTTTTTTTTTTTTTGGTTATTTTTTTGCGGCAGAATCCTGTTTTCATACATTTTACCCAGAAATAAAATACAGATCAAAGAGAAGGGAGCAGGGCTTCCCTGGTGGCGCAGTGGTTAAGAATCCACCTGCCAATGCAGGGGACACAGGTTCGAGCCCTGGTTCAGGGAGATCCCACATGCCACAGAGCAACTAAACCCGTGCGCCACAACTACTGAGCCTGCGCTCTGGAGCCCGCGTACCACAACTACTGAAGCCCGTGCACCTAGAGCCCGTGCTCCGCAACAAGAGAAGCCACCGTAATGAGAAGCCCGTGCTCCGCAACGAAGAGTAGCCCCCGCTCACTGCAACTAGAGAAAGCCCACGCGCAGCAACAAAACCCAACACAGCCAAAAATAAATAAAATAAATAAACTTATAAAAAAAAAATGAAGAGAGAAGGGAGCAGCCCTGACTCAAAAGGAGATTGGGAGGAGGGGGCAAAGATTTGATCACTCAACTCCCCCATTGCCCTCCCAATCATGGCATCTCCAGGACATCCCTGAAGGTCTTGGGCCCCCAGGGACCCAGTTTGCAAACCATCAGCCTTAATGTAAACAGCAGTGACCCTGAAGTCAATTCAGGCCATCTTACCTGAAGTCTCTAAGGCCGCTCCCAGCTGTGACATTCTAGGTGGTCTAGGGGGGGGCATAAGGGAGGGTGGCCAGGGACAATCTTTACTGCTGAGTGAGGGCCGTGCTAAAGTCCTATGACCGGGGAGGGTTCTGCCAGGCTTTGAGGTCACACTTCCTTCTCCCTGAGCCCTGACCCTGAGCTCAAGCACAGACCTCCATGGACACCTGGGGTTGATACCCAAGAATCCGTGAGAGAGAGAACAAAGGATGAGGTGTGGGTCCGACCCAAAGAGGGCCCACGATCCCCCACTTCTCACAAGTCTCCCCACATGTATCTGATGTCTTCATTCCTGTATCATTTCCACGTGGGGTCAGTGGATGGATATCACGTGGTCCAGGGTCAGCAGCCTGAGCCTGAGACACATCTACCAGGTCCATCACTTCACCTGAGACACACCTACCAGGTCCATCACTTCCCGGCTGAGCCTTCCCAAGCCATCAAGAAGCATTGTCACATTTTCTCTCCTCAGAAACCCTGGGGGGCCAGGAGGGCAGAGGTGATTATTTCCTTATAAAGCTGAGAGAAGTAGGGCTCAGTGAGATGAAGGGACTCACCAAGGTCAACCTTGGCAGAGCTATACCTACGGCCAGAGCTATACCTACTCCCGGGTGCCACTTCTTTGAGGCTCAGCTGCCCAGCCTGCAAGGCTTTCTGCCCCAGGGACAGGTGGAGATGCCCAGGGTTCCATCTGGAGGGCAGTGGGTGCACAGGCCCATGATTGGCAAGAGAGGTTGTCTCCAAAGAGGCAGTGGGGCAGGGCACCAGGGGCTCAAGGGGCAGCAAAAGTCTTGACCCATCCTTGGGCGCTCAACACTGCGCTGCCACTCAGGAGAGTGAAGTTTGGCCCCTAGTAACCGGGTCAGCAGGTGGACAAAAGCCACTGCTGCAGATGAACCAGCACGACCTGGCCCTTCCGTCAAGGCAAGGACTGCCACAGACTCCCAGGAAGAAGGCTCTGGCCCTTGGAGTAGAGGAAGAGCTGGGGTCCAACAGATGCCCCTGGCTGTGTCCTAACCTCACACTCCAGGGCTGCATGGAAGGAAAGGGGGTTCTGGAGCCCTTGCGGGAGCCCCAGATCCAGGGTCTGGAGCAGGACTTGGAAGGAGAAGGGGTGGGGGAGGATAACGTGCTGTCCTATCAAAGGGTGAGGCATGCAGCAGGGATTCAGTGTTGGCAGAAGGAATGCAAAGCAGCTGGCGCTGTCATCCCTCATCTGAGCCTGCACCCTTGTCCCAGTTGCCTCGTGCTGGCCTGTGAAGCCCAGGAGGCCCCTGCCTCGGCCCCCGCCCCTGCAGCTGGAGAGGATCCGCCACATCCCTGGCTGTGTTGTCTCCCCTGCCCGTTCCTCCTCCGCTCCCACTGATTCAATTATTCATCCAGTCGACTTCTCAGCGTTGTAGTTAATCTCTCTCTCCTCTCAGCAACTCCCAACCCCCGGCAAGTTTGGGGTGGGGAAAAAACGCTGGCGGGTTCCATGTGGTGTTGATTAGAGTATTGATCGTGGCTGCAGCCCTTGCGGTCCCCGCCGGGGCATCCATCAATGCCAGGTGGGGCAGGCTAGAGACTGGCCCCAGGGCTGGGTCCAGAGCCTGGGTCCAGACCAGAACGTGCCCAGAGCTGCTCCCCAGGGCGTGAGTAGGGGCGGGGTCAAGGTCAGCCCTGGCAGTCTTAGGTGTCCTCAGCAGTGCCGGGTTTGTTGCGACTTCTAATCCTGGGCACCTTGCTCCCCTTCCTGCCTCCTGTTCCTCTGAACTCTCTCCTCTTTGCTCTCTGGCCTGTTGATTCGCAGCTGCCTTTACCTGGTCATTCTGGCTGATGGCAGTCCCGTCACTTACTGACCACCTCCCACGTACTAGTCCTCTGCTAAGGGTTCTCCATTCTCACGGCCACCCAGAGAGGTTCGCCTCCTCTTTCTTACCTGCAGAAGTTGAGGCTCACAGAGGTAAGGCAAGGTCAGGCTGCCGAGCAGAGGAGGGGCCAGGTCTGGATGTCACTTTTCCACCAGGCCACACCGCTCCCCTTGCAAAGAAGCAGTGACGCTCCTTTGAGCCGCTATGTGCCGGGGACACGTACTCCCGCTGACAACGCCTATTTATCTTGTGACCCAGAGGTTCGTTATCCTCATTTTACAGGTGACAACACTCAAGCAACTTGTCTCCGGGCTGCACAGAAGTGGCAGAGCAAGGATGCGAACCCTGGTCTGTGAAACTCCAGACCCAAGCTGCTTATGCTTGCGTGGCAGTTCCCAGTTTAAAAGCCAGTTCACTGACACTGTCTCCTTTTCTTTTTACTCACCCTGAAAGAGAACTGGTATTATTATCCCCATTTTACAAACAGGAAAACTGAGGTATGGCATGGTTAAATGGCTGGGGACTCCAGCAGGTCTGTTGACTCCTGATGCTCTGGTATCAAACCTACCCCCACACGGCCTCCCCCTGGGCTGGATGCCACCTCACCTCTGCCCACTGCTCAGCATCTTGTCCTCCATTCAGCGAGCCCCTGAAATCCATCTTCTTCCTCTTCCAGGAAGCCTTCTTGGACTTGCCATAGGGTGGCAGCTTCCCTTGACCTTTCTGTTCCTCTCTAGAGCACAGACCAAGGGCGGTACTGGGCATCTTTCTCTCCACGGGTCAGTTCCTCTCCAGAAAAGTATGAAGTGTGCTCGGTTCCACGTCAAGCATTTGCTCGAGCGCTTCTCCCTGCCGGGAGCTCCCCTGCCTCTTCCTTCCACCAGGCCTCCTCTCTTCCCTACCTGCAATCCCTGCTCAGGTGCACTTCCTACAGGAAGCCCAAGCCCCCCCAACCCCCATCACTCATGTTAATCACCCGCCAGCATCAGGAGGCCTAGGCTGTGATCCCACCACTCAGCTCAGTGGCCTTGGCAATCACTTCTGCTCTCTATTCCTTCGCCTGTGCACCTCATTAGAACCACCCAGAAGCTCTTTAAACAATTCAAGTGCCAGGGACCCCTCCTAAGGCTCTGATTCAGAAGATCTGGGGTGTGGCCCTGGCATCTGCATATTTCAAAGTACCAGGTTTTCATTGAACAAATACTTATTGGATGTCTATTACTGGAAGTCCAGTGTGGACACTGGAGCCAGACGGCAGGGTTCAAACTCCAGCTCCACTGCACCCAGGTGACCTCAGAAGGTGGCTGAAGGTCTCTGTACCTCCTTAGTATCACTACCACTTGTCATATGATGTACTTTCCAGGGTTGGAGAGAGGGGTGATGTGGGAGGAGCTGGATGTGCAAGGAGCATCTTCTGTGTGCTGCAGGGGTCAAGAACCGCCAGGCTGGGTGGCCTCTGGGGTCCTGCCACACAGAGATCCTGGGATTCAACTGTACCTTTCAGGTGCTCTCTATAGAGCCTTTTGTCTGCTTCCTGGCATCCCCCACCCTCTTGCTCCTCTAGGGCAGAGCCAAGGCTCCTTCCACCTGCGGACCATCACCCTGTCCCCGGGGGAGGAGGTGTGGTCCAACAGACCTTAGGTATTTTGACCAAAAAGTCCCAAGCACGCAACTGCTCCCAACTCTACCTCGTCCCACCTTCAGCTCCGGGCACTGAGCGAGACAGGCAGGAAAGCAGACAGCGGCCTTCCCGATACCAGCCCTTGAGTTAGCACTGATGGTGGTGCTGGGGCTGGAAAGCAGCTATGATTGCAAATTGATCTGCTGTGCACTGAGCTGGTTACCAAGAAGAGAGAACGCAAGTTGTCAATACTGCATTACTCACTGGGGTCCAGAGCCACTCCCTTGGGCTACCCAGGAGAGAGAGAGAGATACCGAGACAGAGACAGAGGGAGGGAGGGAGGGAGAGCTGCTTCTGCATTACTGGGACCCTTGTGGGGTCCTAGGAAGTTGGGTGGGAGCCCAGGCTCAGTCCCAGCCCCTGCTTCTGGGCCAGCCCTGGGCTCTCATTTTCCTCCTCCCTCCTCGAGAACCAGCTTGGAGCTCCACGTGGAACAGAGGAGCTAAAGTAGATAATTTAGAAATTTATTTCCATTTGGTTTATAATTGTGTGGTTTGCCATGGGTCTGGGAGCAAAGGCTGGACCACCTGCCTTTATTCAGTGGCTTGGGGACAAGTGTTTGCATTTCACCTGCGTCGCCAGTGCATGGGGCTGGGACGTATGCTGGCACCCAAGGGCCTGGTAAAGGAAACCTAGCCTGGAAGCTTATCCAAGGTCTGTGATTAGAACACTTAGTGTTGGGTCCTGCCAACTGCACACTGAGCCCAAGTGTTCTGAGCCTTCTTCCCTTCCCAGCCCTGCCCTGGATGCTGAAAGCAGTGGGAGAAGTGGCCCACACGAATGCCTAGTGCCAGCTAACCCTGTGCCGGGCTGGCTCTGGGGGAAGCAGAGACCCCACCTATATGCTCAAGTTCCACCTTCCCCTTGGGGTCTCTAGCTGACCCCTACTCAGATTTCAGGCCAGGCCAACTTCCCTGTAACTCTGGCCCCCACCTGGCTATATGACCCTCCCTTTAGGTCTCCATAGCTCAGTCACACAGGGGCCCAGTGGCTCAGGGAAAGCCCAGGAAACACTCACGCACCGGATTGCAGGTAGCCAGGTAATCGGTCCCCCCACTCTGGTCCTCTCTGCCTACATTTCAGCTGCAGTTACAAGCTTTGGAACCAGGCTGGAATTTGAAACCTGACCCTTCCTACCTGCATGCTCTCAGAAAGCTACTTGACCTCTCTAAAGCTCAGTTTCTCATCTGAACAACAGGAATAAAATTACCTACCCGTAATGGTGTAATGAGAGCTAAACCCCAAGCACAGGCATGAGCACATAGTACGTGCTCAGTTAGTGATGGCTCTTACTGCTCTCCACAGAGCAGTTGCCATCTTTAACCCCTGCTGTCCAGAATGCTTCCCAGACACGCAGACTCCTGCAGATCCAGGCAAGTTTTCACTCCTCCCTGTCAAGGGGACTTCCCTGTTCTAATTACGATCTGAGGACCGTCCTCTTCTCTGGATGACTAGCAACAGCAGTAGCATCCTCCCACTCTTAGGGAAAATGCTGCCTGCCCTCACAGGCAACATTATCCTAACTGACCACCTCCCAATGAACCCAGCATTCAGACAGGGTCTAACCCCATACTGTATGCAGTAAGGGTTGACACACAGCCCAACAAGGAGATATTTTTAAGTAAAAGAAATAGCCACTGCAATCTACTTTGTGGCCACCTACCCAGTAGGGACCAGGCACAGTGTTTGGTCATGGGGGTTAGTCCTGCTCTGAGGCCTCCTGACCAAACAGAGAGAGCTGGGTCAGAGCTACTGGAGGACCATTAAAGGCACCACAGGAGCTGGACCACTGGGCAAGGAAAGACTTCCTGGAAGAGGCGATGCCCAAGCTGAGTCTCGAAGGAGGAGGAGGTTTTCCCCAGACAGCTGCGGGAGGAAAGGCATTCTGGGCTGAGGTCACAGATGGTGCAGAGACTCCTGTGGCCACATCCTAGGGAGCCATTCTAGTGTCTTCCGCTGATTCAGCTAACAGCTATTGCACATCTCCTATATGCCTGGTCCTGGGCTGGGGCTGAGCAGCTCGAGGCAGGGGTGGCAGGCACTGGAGAGGCAAGCGGAATAATTTAGAGGTCCTGTGCCCCGGGAGAAGATGCGACAGGCACCCAGCAGGCACTGACACCATGCACAGAGGGAAATGCAAGAGTTCTGATGGGGTGAGGTGGGAAAGCAGAGATTTCGGAAAGCTTCGGGGAGAAAGTGTGGCTCAGCTGGGCCCTGGAGGAAGGGGGACTGTGAGAGGTCCCGGGGCAGTAGGAAGCACCAGATAATACAAAAGGCACAGGATACAGAATGTTCATACCTGAGTTCAGGTAGCTGATGTCTTTGGATGAACCAATGTCAGTCTCCATGGGAAACCAATGGCCACACATATTAGGGTAAATCAAGGACTTAATATGGGCCATTTTATAAATGCGTTGGCAGTGTGTGGGGGAAGCAGGGTTGTTACCCACCCTGAGGCCTGAAGGGAGGGAGTGGTTTCTGGAACAAGTGAGGAGCACAGACCTTCAGTCAAGGGTCAGGGCCAGCCCAAGGACACCCTGTGGGAGAGGAAGGGGAACAGAGACCTTGACTTCTCCCCGGTCCCTCAGATGCCCTTTGGGGCCCCCCACTGACAGAACCCAGGGGAATCCAGGGGCACAGGATCAGCTCCCCTGGGGCAGAGAGTAGGGACAGAGGGTGAAAAGTGACCTGGAGCAGAGCAAACAGAAGCTCCCTGGCACCTGTAACATCCCTGATTCTGAGAGCTGTCCTCAGGAAACAGCATGATCACTACAGCCCTAAGAACCTCACGGAGTTCTTGAAAGGGTCAGTGAGCTAACAGTGGCAAAGGCTTTGATAATCACTCCTCCTTATCTCAGCTGGGGGGTCACCCTTCAGTACCAAGTCCATCAGTATCTGTAAGAGAAATAACTTTACTGGTGAAGAAATAGGTTCAGAAAGTTATGTCATCTCTCTAGGATGGTTAACTCTCTACTTTGCAAGAGACAGAAACCCAAGTCAAACTAGCTTCAGCAAGCAAGTAAGAAAAGCAATTGGCTCGCATAACTGTTCAAGAATAGGTATGGTTTCAGGATTTCAGGCATGGCTGTATCCAGGCACTCAATCAAAGTTATTGAGTGTCTGTCTCCTCTGTCGTTTTGCTCTGCTCACCCATGTTGGCCTCATTCTTGGGAAGAGTCTCCCCAAGCAGAGACAAAGCAGCTTCAGACACACTTCTATCAGCTTAGCCATGCCAAGGGAAACAGCCCCTTCCCAGAATTTCCAAAAAACGTCCTAAAACTGACTTCCCCACCTGTGGACCAATCCCTGTGGAGGTGGTGATGCGAGCTCTCATTAGCTCGGCCTGGGTCATGTGCCCTCCCTTGGAGCCAGGAGGTCAAGCCAACACAGCTGAGAAAAGTCTGAGAAAAGGAAAAAACAGAGAGCCGACTATCCAAAAAAAAGTCAATGGTGGGGCGGCCAGAAGCAGCAAGAGGGGAGACAAGTTGTGCACGACCCTCCCCAAGCCACACAGCTGGGAGCAGCCCCTCCCAGGGTCCCACCTGACTGTCCAACTTCTAAGCTCTTTTTTGTTTAGGTTTTTGTTGTTGCTGTTGTTACTTTGTGTTTTGTTGGGGGTTTTAACACTGTATCCTATGCCAGGAAGGTATGGTGAAAAGGCAGGGCACTTGGGCATGGGGACGGGGGAGTGACCAGAAGGGCGGAGCCGACTGTGAAGGGGCTTGAGCGCCAGCCATGGATCAGCGCTGAGCCCCCAGGTCTTGAGGGCTGACCCACTCAGGACGCAGGCCCGGAGGAATCTTCCTGCGGCAGCAGCCCGCAGGCCTGGGAGCAGAGAGCCAGACTTAACGGGGGGCTCTGGCGGGAGAGTGGAGCCCAGACAAGCTAATGCCAGTGTGTGGTCTCCCGCCTCCACCTCCCTCATCTGCTGGCTCTATTTTAAGGACCTTCGCCCTGATATACAGGAAGCACCAAGGTCACTCCGACTTCCTTCCTTTCGCACTTAAAGGCCTCCTCCCCCCCGTAAAGTTTGCAGCGTGTGTGAGCACGTACACGTGCACACGGTGGCCCGTGGCAGAGGAGCCCCCTCCTCTCTGGGTGGTGGCATCCATCTGGGGACAGCCAGGGAGCGGTCCTCTGAGGCTGCCTGTTTCCTGGCCTCTGTCCAGCCCCCCACTCCTCTGTCTACTTTACCACCCTTCTGTGGCTCTGAGGATCTGAAGAGGTGATGGATGGGGCATAGGGTTGGATGGGATAGCGGGCTCAGAGAAAGAAGAGATTTGAAAGGGAGGGAGGAAGGAAAGAGGATGGACAGAGGAGAGGGAGGAAGAGAGCATGGCCAGAAGGGGAGGGAGGGAGAGAGAAGGGAGGGAGAGAGAGAAGCAGAGAGAAAGGCAGAGAAAGAGGAGGAGGAAGACAGGGGTTTCGGAGACGAGTCCCCAGTGATCAGAGGCCTTGATCTCCCAACAGAGCTTGGAGGGGGTACCTGCAGTCAGGCAGTTGTCAGAGGGAGAAGGACGCAGGGATGATCGAGTCTGGGGACCCGGGGGAGCAGGGTCACGAAGCTGTGGACGCTAAGCACGTCTTGGCCTGGACTGGGAGACAGATGTGCCCCCGGCGTCTCTGGCATTGCCTCCCCCCTGCCCACACTCCCCCTCCCCCAGAGGGCCAAGTTCCAGTACGCGGAGCATAAATGGACATGACAGGGCCCCTGCCCCTCAGGGCTTCCCGTCTCCTTCCCAGCTGGTGTGCTTGTGCCCCTACTGACCTCCACAGTGCGTTCCTCCAAAGGGGTCAGCACCCCGGGCTCATCTTGGGTCCCTTCCAGTCCCACCCACATCCCAGCCAGATCCTCACCCAGCGTCAGAGCAAGGATGGGGTGCTGTGAGGCCCTTCCACCCGTTTCACCAGGGCTCAGAGCAAGAAGCCTGAAGTCCCTGTGCCCTGCCACGGCCAGGGGCCCCTCACCCTCATGGGTGTGAAAGGAGCCAATTGCAGGTGGGAGTGAACCTTCTACAGTCTCAGTTCCAGCCCGACCACCCAGGAGAGGAAGGAGCTGGGCCTGCCTGGAGGTTTGTCTGGGGTCACTGGACACCGCCCACCCCAGAAATGTCACTTCCCAGTTACCATCTGTGGGCCTCAGATCACACTGCCCGCTATTGCAGAGCTGCCTGATCTGACGGAGCACAGGGGGCTCGCGCACATTGGGACCCACTGGGCCCCCAGCGCTTCCCTCTTTCCCTGTCTCCACCCCCAACCTCTGAGCCAACACATCAGCTCTGCTTCTAGGATAATAGCCAGTATGCTGGGCGTGCAGGGTGGGACAGTCATCATCACAAGGCAAGGAAGTCCGCAGACCAGGAGCCGGGAAGAAAGGGATGGCACGTCCCCGGCACCCCAGAGCTGAGCCAGGGAGGAAAGCATTTTCCACTCAGCGCCGCGCTGTTCTGTGACTCACCACTCAGGGTGGGACGGAATCCCCACTCCCCTCCTTCTGTGCGTTTCTAAGACCTGATGCTCCGTGAATTTTGCATCGTGTTCGTAGGCAGGAGACGTACTGCAGACACTGCAAGGCTGCTTTCATGTTGTGCTGAGGGATCTGTGTGTGTGCGTGTGCGTGCCCTTTTGCACGTACATGTCTACCCTGTGTAGGCGTCTGCATACACAGACCCCAAACCCTTTACTCTCATGCACACACACTTCCATACATTCACACTCCCACATGCACACACCCCTACATTCCTCAAGTGCTCAGTCACAATCTCAAGGAGGCCATCACAGAGTCACACACACACACATCCTCACACCCTAACTGGCACACACGTACGCTCTGGGCGCACACTCCCAGACTCTCTGGCAGCAGCCAAGGGCTCCTCTGAAGAGTTCCCTCATCTCACTCATCCACAGCTGAGCCGACACGGTCTCACACCCACATTCCGCCATCCACTCCGCCCCAAGCACACGCAGACTCCCATCCCCACGGCGTGACTCACCAACCAACATTTGGGATGAATGCTCATTCTGCCTTTTCTCTCTATTCATTTGGAAACTCTTTTTAATACCTATATGTTTTACTGCTTACAAAGCGCTCTTACGTAGATTATCTTAGTCCTTCCTCACAATAGCCCCGAGAAGGGGCATTATTATTATTATTATTATTATTATTATTATTATTATTATTATTACCACTTACTATGAGCAGATGAAAGCTCAGAGAGGCTGGGGCTCCGCGACCATACAACCCTGAACACCCCAGATCTTCAGAGAGGCTTGGGGCCTTTCCAGAGTCACGTGGGTTGTACATAGCCAAGGTAGGCCTGGACCCCATCTGCTGGATTCCAGATATTCTGCTTATCCTCATAGGCTTGTCACTAGCCCACGTGGCACCTTTGTGCACACTAGGGAAAAGTGCCCCTCCAGTCAGACATGGCCCTGTGCCCACCCCGGAGACCTGGCTGGGCTCCCGTGAACTGATGGGCGCCTGGACAACCACGCTGGGCTGCCCTGATCTCCCCGCCCACCTCCTGAGGGTCCCTCCCCATCATGTCCCCCTCTTTCTTCTATGCACTGGGCGTGGCAGGGCCTCTCCCCCAAACCACCTCTGAGGGGCAGACCCTCACTTGACTTTGACCCCAAACCACTGGCCCCAGCCCACGACGGTGGCTCAGGGAGCCCCTCCTGCCAGGCGCTGAAGGAGGGGCCCCCAGACACCAGGGCCCAACCTCCCGCTCTGGCCAGGCTCCCCGCACCCCCTTGCCAGGCGCCAACACCAGCACACACAAACAGCCTCATTCCTTCAGAACCCCCTTGGCTTCGACTCCCACCCTCTTCCTGGGAGCTTCCTGGGGCTCCGCATGCTGTTGGCTAAATAAATCGAGGGCAGAGAGAATAATATACCTGTCGTACAGCAGCTAGCTTGCACTTTCCGCGTCAGCCCTGCCCACAACGCCACGCCAAGCCTACTGACACTCTGCCGTGAGCAATCCATTTCCTGAGGTTCCCGCGGTGGGAGGGGTGGGCCCTTACCAGGGGACCCCGCCAGTCAGGGCACGCTGCAGGGCAGACCTGGAGAGGAACTCCCCGTGACAGACCTGAGAGGAGAGGGACTGAGACGAGTTGCGGCTGCTGGGAGGCCTGGGGAGGCAGTGATGGTTAGAATGACCCTTCGGGTCTCTCTCCACAGGAGGGGGTCAAGAAGGGTCATGGTACCACATCACAACAGGAACAACTGCCCAGTACTGTGCCCTCCTGAAAAACAAGCAGGCAGCAGCACCTAGAGGTGAGATCCTGGAACCCAGGGTTAGAAAGGATACTGGGGTCAGCAATTCCAGCACGCTGCCCCCGGCTGAGCTGCTCCTTCATCATCGCCGGTGTAGACAGGCTAGTCAGTCTGCAAAGGCCTTCCAGAGAAAGCATCCCCCAGTTCGGCCACGACAAGGATTTTCATTAGGGAGTCCTTTCTCTGGTCTAACCTGGCTTCGGTGGCTTCTGACCATCTTCTCTGCTCTGACTTTGCAGAACAGGTCAGCAATGAGCCTTCATGTTCCAGGGCCTCCTGCCACCCAACACACCCCACCCAGCCTCCCAGACTTATCCTCCTCAGAGGGAGAAACTCGTCTCTCCTCCTGGGTCTTCACAGTCTCTGAGCCTCACCTATAATCCTCCCTGGGCCCTCAGTGACCCTTCTCAGCTGTGCAGCTCTGTGGCCCTGGTGGCTACAGGCCTCGCTACATATTCTAAGGACACCTGAGGACTTTAACGCACCATTCCCTCGGGGGTGCCCAGCAAAGTGTCTCTCCCACTGCCAGCGCCCCCACGCCAGGTCAGGGCAGGAGAAGATGCTCTGGAAATTGGACTGAGAGCTGAGGGCTGGGGCTGGAGGTGGGAAGCAGAGATGCCTCCTGACAACATCCTGAAGACGGTTCCTCCCTCTGGACCTAGCACGTGAGATAGTCAGGGCCTGAGCCCACATAGCTGAATGGTATGCAGCTTGAATATAACCTGCAGAATGAAGGCACAATTTCTCCTCCTGGAGCATTTTGTTGTTAATTCAAGGATGAGAGAAACTTCCCCGATCATAGGGCCTGGGCCTCAAAAGAGCCAGCCAGCCAGCCATGTCCCAGACTCAAAACGCTGCTGCCCTCTCCCTACAGCCCCTCCCAGCCCACTCCACACCAATGCCAAGCCACTTTCTCCACTTCCCTGCAAGTACTGGGCACGTGTCTGTTCCCCCAGGGAATTCCTCCCTCCAAATCCCATGCCCTTGGTATAGATCAACAGAGGCGGAAGAACTTAAGACCCTCTAATCTGACTCCTCATCTTTACAGAGGAGGAAACTGAGGCTAAGGAGGGTATTGGATCTACTGGGTACTGTGAAGCCTGTTGGGTGATCTCAGGCAAAGCATTATCCTTTCTGGGCCTCAGTTTCCTCATCTATAAAATGGGGAGAGAATACCTATGTCCATAGAAAGTACACTCCGTGAGGACAAGGCTTTCTCCTTTTTTGTTACTGCTATACTCCCAGCGCCAATAACTACAGTAGGTTTTTTTAATTGAAATATATTCGACATACAACATTGTGTAAATTTAAGGTGTACATATTAATTTGATACATGTTTATATCCTAATGTGATTGCCATCGTAGCGATAATTAACACTGCTATCATGTTATATGATTATCATTTTATAGTAGGTATTTTTGATAGTAAGGCTCTTGGAATGAAAGAAGGTAAAGCACTTAGTAGGTGCTCATTAAACGGTAGCCCCTGTTATTCGAGATCATAGCCCAGCTAGCGGAAAACCCAGGTTTCCTGACTCCCGGTGCCAGGCCACTTACCCCTTCTCTGCCCCACCTACATGGCTTCACTCCCCCTACCCACCCTCAGCCTTGCACCCGAGCCCCTGACCTCTCCTTGGGGAACTGGCAATGGGGGAGGAGAGAGGGAGTTTCTCCACAAAGGAAGGGGTGGGCCTGAGCTAAGCCATGCCCCCTTGTCACCCCCCTGTGAAGATCAGAGACAGAGCAGCAGGGGGAAGAGCACATTTGTTTCCACGTTGTGCGAAGGAACCAAAATAAACTCAAACAAATTTGGTAACAGGAGCTCGGGGTGGGCCGGCCCCCCTGCCACCCTCCCTGCTGAGCCGCTGCCATTTGCTCTTGGATGTAAGGATGAGTAACTCCTAGCCACCCACTGAGCTGGGAAGCCATCCCAACCCCGGCTTCCAGCGCAGACCCAGGGGGCCAGGGAAGCAGGAGCCCCACACTCTTGTCCTAGCTCTGGGGCCCTAGAGCCTGCTGGGGGAAAGGCCTTCCCTGTATGGCAGGCGGGACTCGGGTCAGGTCTGTGGAGGCCTCCTGTGCCCTCGGTTCGCTGCCCGGGCCTCTGGATACTACGGAACATCAGTCAGAGGGCAGGGGAAGCGAGGGCAGCCAGGGGGCTTCGACCGCTCGGGTTCAAGGGCTGTGGATGCGGCTTCTCAAGGCCAGGCTGAACCAGGGAGGGCGACCGAGCAAGGGGCTCCCGGGCAGAGCCCGCACCCAGTCCAAAGCAGGGAACGGGCCCAAGGGAGCAGAGGGGTACCAGAAGCCATCCAGTCTAGGGCTTCTGAATCTGGAGACCGCCCTGAGCCCTCCAGGGGGCCTGTGAATTCCCACAAATAATAGGCAAAGGTGCACGTGTGTGCACACACATTCACGTCTACGTGTGCGTACACGTGTGCCTTTGGATGGGGAAAGGGTCTGTTGCCCTTACCAGATTTTCAAAGATCTATGCCTCCCACAAAGCAAGAACTATTATCTTCCATTAGCAGTTTATTTAGCATCTGAGAAAAGTAGAAGCCCCAAAAGATCCCTAAGTCCAGTTCCCTCGGGGACAGCCTGAAACCCTCGGCTAGGGACGCAGGGAGGACCAGAGGGCCTGCCCTGCAGACTCACACAGAGCCGAGCTGTCCCACCTCTCTCTCCCTTTCTGGAGTGACAACCTCGCCCCTGCATCTTCTACCCCTCCAGCACGCACAGCCCGCCCACCCCTGCAGGGCAGGTGCGAGCCCTCTCACCACCCATCCTGCAGGCCCTTTGTGAAGGACAGAGAAGAAAAAGGAAGCAGTCGTGGCAAGACCTCCACCCCACCAGGAGCCAGACACGGGGGCCGAGAAGCGGGCAGATGGGCATTCCGCTGTGCCCCGCTAAGCCCCGCCCTGCACGCCTGTCGAGACAGCCCCCTACCCCAGCCTCCTGGCCTGCCTTCCCGAGTGGTGAGTTTATCTCCGTGAAACAGAGAGGTACGTCTGACGGCAGAGATGACTTGGGCTGAACTCCTCGGTAAGCAGGCTCCCAGGGGAAGGGCTGGGAGCGATGCTATCGCCCCTGTTTGTCAGTCAGTCGTCAGGAACCCGGCCTTCGTGCGGCCCCCTCCCTGTCCCCTGCTCCCCAGCACCCCGGGGCTCAAGCTGACCGCCTTGGCAAGCGAGGGAGATGTAAACATCCCACGAGCACCTAGGCGCTGGGGCCCTGAGGACACAATACCCACGTGCAGGAGAAAGAAAAAAGAAGCTGAGCGAGCCTCACTGCACTGTCCCCCCATCCTGCCGCTTGAGCACAGCTCCAGAGTTTAAGGAGTGTCAGCAGTTTGAGGGTGGAGGACACATCTGGGAGAGAAGGGACACATCTGGACCGTTCCTGTGGGCGCCCCAGGGGACCTCGTCTCCAAGGTGTCATCACACCCCCCGTGTCGGCTCTCACCCCGGGGGCTGTCTGTTTCTCCCTTGGAGCTCCGCCCTACCCCATCCCCGCCCAGGCAGCCAGGGCCGATGGGCACGGCCTCTCAGCCAGTCCAAGGCCCAGGGCCCCTCCTCTGGATAAAGGAAAACAGGGTCAAAGAGTCGGGAACCAAGGCCCACACCTTTGGGCAGCCCGGCTGATCTCCCGGCGGTGCGCCTGGCACTGGGCTAGGGGCTGAGAGGCAGCGCCTCCAAGGTTGAGATGAATGTAAGTCATCTGAGCCTCTTGGATGGGAACAACAGAACTGGAGAGACACGTGACCAGAATCAGCGTCTGCTGACTTCCGGTCCAGAGCACATGCTCACAGGGAAGCCGAGGTCACACCAAGTGGTGGCCGTTTTGGCCAGTCACGGTTCCTCAAATGTGACTCTGGGGGCCCACAGGGCCGCTGCAGTCAGCAAAGGCCCTGAAACAGCTGCCTCTGCCTTCCTGCCTCTCCCCTCTGAGCCCTCTCTCCCACCTTGCACCAGGCGGGGACCCCGGCTCCCCCTTCGTCTGTGTCCATCTTCAGCTCTGCCGTGAGCAGCCCACCTCTTCAAGGTGGGCAGCACTCAGGGGCAACGCTGACCAGAGATCCTTGCAGCTTCCACCCGGGACTGGGGCATCCCAGCCAGCAGTCTGCCCCCATCCCCACCCTATGTTGCACACGTTGTTGAGCAGAAAACTGTGTGTTGCAATGTAAGGAGCAAGGTCTCTATGGTAGTCGCTAGCTGTGTGGCCTCAGGAAAGACGCCAAACATCTCTGAGCTTCCGTTTCCTTATTTGTGTAGAAAAGGGACATGAGAATCAGAGACAGTGCATGTAAAGAACCTGGAACCCAGACACTCCCTAAGTGGTTATTACCACTGTCATGTTTGCTGTAACTCTGGGGAAAGGTGGAGAGAAGCAGCATGTGCTCCCAACCAGGCGACCATGGCCGCGGGGCTGCAGGAGGAAATCCCTCAGAGAGGACGCCACAGCTCAGCCACCGCAGGGAAGCCCTCCGTTAGCGCTGGACCCCATGGTCCTGCTCGCCCGCCCCGAGCGAGGCCCGGGCACTGCAGAGATAGGGAGACCCTGAGAAGGGGGCTGGCCCGAAGAGTCCTTTTCCTGGTCCTAGTCATAGGATGTGAGGGCTCAGAGGGACCTCAGAAACCATTCAATCCCAAGTCTTCCTCCCCATTTGACAGAGGAGGAAACTGAGGCACAAAGGTCACCCACTGACTGAGAACAGAGCCCCTGGCTCCTGGTCCAGTGTGGTGTCCGTGACTCAGAGCTGGCTGCATCCTAACCCCACCTGAGGGCTCTCAACTACCTCCTCACCCACTTCCCTGCAAACCCTGGATTTCTCCTATCCGGAAGATAGCCTGTTTACAAGAGAGGCCTCTGGGAGAAGACAGAGTGAATCAGGAAATACTACAGGGGGACACAGGCATCTCCATCCAAGAAGCACAGTTAGGGGTGGGTTCCTGGTGTCCCTCCTGCAGCCCTGGAACCCACCCCCCCGCCAGTTCAGAAACACAGCCAGGCTTCCTAACTCGCCACACAGAGGTCATCACCAGGGCGAGAAGGAGGCAGGTGTGCCTGAGCACAGCAGATGCCCGTGAGTCTTGGGGGCTGCAGGATGGGGTGAGGTACTGACACCAGAAGGGGGGATGGTGAGGAACTCTGAGAACCCAAACCCTGAGGCAGGTGTTCTGAGAAGACACTCAGAAACAGAAAGTGTTTCAGAGGCCAGGCCATCTCATCCCCACTCCCCAACCCCCAGGAAGACTGGCTTCCCCTCTCCCACAAGGACTGTAACACACCTATAAATCCACCTGGAAGATACCAATGAGCAGCGGGGAGCAACTACCTCTCCCACTGTAGCTGACCTCTGGATGCAGTCCCCCAGAGCAGGCACAAGCATTACCTGGGGACTCAGCATGGGACACTGCTAGGAAGAGGTGAGTCTGGACCAGAGCAGGACGGAAGGGCAGGGCAGGGAGCAGAGGAGAGAGGGGAGGCGATTGACCATGACCCGCAGTACTGGGAGCGCTCTGCAAGGATGCAGCGCCCAGGTGCCCTATTGTGGGCAGCTTGACCTCCTCACCCTGTGGCCAGCATGTCCAGGGCATAGATCCCCTCTGGCCATGCCCTCTGCTCCTGCCATTGTGCCTAGCACCAGGCTGGCACAGGCTGAGCCCGCTGCTTGACAGAGGCTGGGTATGCTTTGAGCTGATCCACTCATCCGGAAGGTGCTAATTGAGCTGATTAATTGAGCCAATTACCTCAGCCTCCCAGGAGGGCTGGGAGCAGGCCTGGTTCCTGGAGACCAGGTGTGAGGCTGCAGGATGGGCTGACAGAGGGAGCCAGGCCGCGAGGGGCGAAGGCTGCGCTCTGCACCCCCAGGCCTGCCAGCCCACGCAGGCGCAGAATGGAGGACCAACTGATGCCCTAGATGAGTGTGGGCTTCTGGGCGGATCCTGGAGAGAGCCATCAGAGGGGGATGCGGGGCCGGAGCAGATGCGGGACCCCAGGACAGGAAGCGGGTGCGCAGGGTGAGTGAATGGCTGCATGGAGAAATGAATTACCCTTTCCTGCCGCACCTTCTGCTAATTCTGGGGTGTGAATGAAAGTGAGAGTGAACGTGACATGTGAGTCCTCACTACGGAGCCTTGAGGACTGACGTGCGGGAACAGTGTGAACCGACCGCTGCCCTTCATCGCTGGCCAGTCTTCCCAGCCACCTGGGAGGCAGGCCGCATTGTTGCTGTGAGTTTACAGATGAGGAAAATGGGGTGCAGGGGCTGCCCGTGGGCTCACGTCACACAACTAACCTGTAAGGGAAGCACGATTCAAACCCCATTCTCCAGGCTGCAAAAGTTCTGTGGTGCACGGCCTGCAGTGTGCGTGGGGCTTGGGATTCAATGAACGTGAGCCTGCGTGTGCAGGAATGTGGGTCTGAGCGTCTGTGAGCGTGCAGAAGGCATGGCTGTGAGCCGGCTGGGCTCACGTACGTGCAAGGGCAGGGGTCGGGGGAACATGTCTGCACACAGATGTGCACCTCGGAGAATGTGAGTCCCCTCCTGGCACCGTAGTCTCCACTCCGGGGCCAGGCCCGACTGAAGGCCAAGGACAGTCCATCGACCCTGGGGCGGAAGCACCATGTTCCAGCCGGCGGGGGGGACACAGTCTCCTCCTGTCTCCTGCTTCTCTCCTCCCCACCATCACCACGGTCCCCACCAACATCCTGGCTTGTCTGAACTCGTCCAATAATTTCCCACTTCCACACCTGCTTCCTTCCAATTTTGTCTCCATACAGTAGCCAGAGGGCTTTTAAAAACACAAATCTAACCGTAACCCATTTGTGCTTTTTTGTGCAAACGGTGTAGACATTTATTTGGGTAATAGAAACTATATTCATTTCAGGACAACAATGTGCTTTTTTCAAATGTTAACTTTATTGACATATGACTTACATAAAACAAAATGTACCCATTTTAAGTGTATAGCAAATGAATTTTGACGAATATATTCACTTGGGTAACCACCAGCCCATCTCATTTGCATCAGCTCAGAAATCTCCCTCATATCCCTGCCCAGTCAACACCCCACCGACCCCCACCCAATCCGATCTCTATCACTGTCAATTTGTTTTGCCTTTTCTCATGCAGTTTTCATGCAGTGTGTACTCTTCTTTCACCCAGGGCAAGTGTTGGATTCACCCACGTCGTTGCATATATCAATCACTAATTCATTCCTTTTCTTGCTCTATAGAACTCCATTGTATGGATACACCGTTTGTTTATCCATCCACCAGTTAATGGGCATTTGGGTTGTTTCCAGTTTGGGGGCTCTTATGAATAAAGCTGCTACAAATATTGCATACAAGTCTTTTCGTCCATATATATTTTTATTTCTTTCAGGTAAACACAACAATTGAAATAGAATTGCTAGATATGATAAGTATGTGTTCAATGCTATAAGAAACTACCAAACTGGCCCTTAGGATCAATTGTGAGAACCTTCAGCCTGACCTTCAAGGCCCTATATGCCCTGGCCCTCCTTTCTTTTCAGCCTCAACTTCCGTCCCTTCTTCCCTTGCTTACTGCATATCAACCACCCTCTTTCTTGCTGTTCCTTTAAAATACCAGGCTTCTTTTGACCACAGGACCTTTGCATGTGCTGGTTCTGCTCCTTGAAATGCTTTCACCTTTCTTCTGTTCTGCAGGTCTCATTTAAATATTCATTCCTCGGGGTGGCTTCCTAAGCATCCCTCACCCCATCTACATGTGGCGATCCTCATGCCTTCTCAAAGCTCCCTGTATATTTTTCCTATGACACACATCATAGTATTCACTACATATGATTATGTGTATGATGTGTGATCTTGTGTTTAATATTCCTCTCCTCCACTCAACTCTAGGCCCTGTGAGTGCAGGAATCATGCATATCTCCTGAGTGTCTAGCATAGTACCTGACACATAGACCTACTCCATAGATATTTCAGGGGATTAAATTAAGAAGCCTGAGGGCTTCCCTGGTGGCGCAGTGGTTGAGAGTCCACCTGCCGATGCAGGGGACACGGGTTCGTGCCCTGGTCCAGGAAGATCCCACATGCCGCAGAGCGGCTAGGCCCATAAGCCATGGCCGCTGAGCCAGCATGTCCGGAGCCTGTGCTCCGCAACGAGAGAGGCCACGACAGTGAGAGGCCCACATAACGCAAAAAAAAAAAAAAAAAAAAAAAAAAAAAAGAAGCCTGAGCCCGAAAGCCCACAGGCCAAGGATGGGGCTTGCCTGCCCTGCTGAGGAGCCTGGGAACACCCCTTGTAGAGAGGCCCAGGCAGCCATTCCACCCCAGATCCAATGACTGGGTGGGGAAGGGAGGGAGGGAGCAGGGGAAGGCAGGAGGGGAAGAGAATGACTCATCTTCAGAGACACATGGCAAAGGGGAGTGGAAAATGAAATTCAGCAGCTTCTTGATCTTCCCTTTGTGAGGGACAAATGCTCCAGCCCCAGTGAGCAAGGGGCGGCCATCAGGAACTCCCAGCGCCAGGAGAACATTTGCCTTGCCCCACGAGCTGTAACAAGAAAAATTTCTCAGGCTCAGAGAGAAATCAGGTTGCCCACCTCCCCCCATCCTCAGGCTCTGCCACTGCATCCTTGTCCCCAGGCTCCTCAAAGGTGTCTGTCCCCACCTCACGACAGAGGCTGTGTGTGCCACTGAGACTGGAGGAGAGAGTGGTTTCCTCCCAGGACCACACAAAAGCAAAGGAACCTTTTTTTCCAAAAGACAAAAGGGATATGAACGGGCTGACCCCAGCCCAAAGCACCAGGATGAGGCCAGAGGCAGGAGTACCTTGGACGTGAGTAAGGCATGTCTGGGGGAAATTCTCAGAAATCCTCTGTTGTACATGTAGAAGTCCAGCCCACAAAGGGGAGAGAGGGTGGGGCTTCCCTGGTGGCACAGTAGTTAAGAATCCGCCTGCCAGTGCAGGGGACACGGGTTCGAGCCCTGGTTCGGGAAGATCCCACGTGCCGCAGAGCAACTAAGCCCGTGGGCCGCAACTACTGAGCCCATGTGCCACAACTACTGAAGACCGTGTACCTAGAGCCTGTGCTCTGCAACAAGAGAAGCCACCGCAGTGAGAAGCCCGCACACCGCAACGAAGAGTAGCCCCCACTCGCCGCAACTAGAGAAAGCCCGCGTGCAGCAACAAAGCAGACAAAAATTTTAAAAAATAATAATTAATAAATAAATAAAAGGGGCGATAGGGTGGACCAGGAACAGATTGCAGTGGGTGGGGCCATGTAGGGACGGCTCTGGTCTGTAAGGCAGCTGGCTTCTTGGCTCCAGACGGTGTGGCCTGACCCACTAAAGCAAACTCCTGTCCCTAAACAAGAAATCTGGATAGGAGGGGCAGGGGGCAGAGCCTCAGCCCACTGGGGAAATGGTCTGAAGGCGTGGCAGGGCCACAAGTGCTAATGGATGAGGCCCTCCCTGCAGGATCATCACCCAGAGCTTCACTGAAGCAAATCTGGCTTTTAACTTCTCACTGACAAGATCTCCCCCTGTAGTTCTACAACCTTTCTTCATTCAGGTGGGGTTTGGTTTATTGTTCCTGAGAGGGTCAGAATCAGTTCCCCCAACCCAGACCCCTTGCTCCCATCCCCCTAGGACACAGCCAAGATAAAGTGTGTTAGGCTGGCTCATGCTCAAAAAAAAGCCGTCAGTATCTTGACCTTTTGAGCTGCCAGAGACTTTGAGGGGCTGCTGGCAGGTGGTTAAGGCAGCAGAGGAACTCAGAGACCAGAGCCTGGGGTTATTCATGGAGATCAGCAATTCTCTGGATTCCTCAGGGTGTAAACGGAGGCAGCATGGATGTGAGAGCATGGACTTTGGGGGAGCCTTGGTTCCCTAATCCTAAAATGGGGACAGTAACACCAACCTAACTAATACTTGTCAGGATTAAATAAAGTAAATATTACAAAAAATGATAGCTCATATGATGAATGAACCTTAAATTCTACCACAGTCCATGTTTAATCCTGACGTTTTAATCCTCATATGCATAAAGTGTTTTATTATTTATGAAAGACTTTCACATTTATGATCTTGTTTGATCCTTATAACAATCTTGTAAGCACACAGGACAAACACTATTAGCCCCATTTTACAGATGAGATAACAGCGACTCAAAAGGGTAAAGAAACTGGGAAAATTCCACAGGACCCTGTGAGTATGCAAAACCAGAATTAAAACCTCCTGACTTCTAGCCTGGATTTTTCCCCCACTGGACTTCCACTCTGCCATGCAAGTCCCTAGCAGAAATTAGAAAGTGAATTAAAATCCTTTCCTACAAAAAGTCAAATACTTGAGGAAGATGACAGATGCAGGAGTGCATTCATTATCTATTGCTGTGTAACAAATACCCCCAAAACTTAGTGGCTTAAACAAACAAAAAAATTATCTAAACAAAAAAAAAATTATCTAAACAAAAAAGTTATCTAAACAAAAAAAAAATACTATTATCTCATAGCTTGACTGGGGCTGGAAGATCCACTTGCAAGGTGACTCAGTCACATGGCTGTGGGCAGGTGGCCTCAGCTCCTCCCCACATCAGTTTCCTATATGGCTGCTTGAGTGTCATGACATGATAGCTGCTTCCCCAGAGCCAGCAGAAAGCCACAGTACTTTTTATGACCTAGTCTCAGGTGTCACACACTGTCACTTCTGCCATATTCTATTTGTTAGAAGCAAATCTCTAAGTCCAGCCTACACTCAAGGGAAGGGGATTGGGCTCCACCCTTTAAAGGAGCATCAAAAAATTTGTGGACATATTTTAAACCATCACAAGGGATGAAACACCCTCAGATAAGCAGAATATGCTCGGAACAGGTGCAGGAGACAACATCCAGGTCAGGACCAACAGGCTGGAGGCTCTCCAAGCAGCAGCAAGAGGCCCCTCACCCCAGCCAGAGCCCCCGACTCCTGCCCTCATTGCCACAACAACTTGGGCTACCCTGGATCAAGGGGACCAGGAGCCCCAAGGCAATAGCTGAGATGGAGGAGGAGAGAGCTGCCAGGATGTGGTGGAGACTGCCTTCACTCAAGCCTGAGCACATGGGGGAAGGAGAGATTGGGGTACTTCATGGTACTGACCCCAGGCTACTCTGCCTGCAACTGAGGGGGTTGAGGGCCCCATCTGTACCCTGCCTGGGTAACGGGAACATTTCTGGGGACACCCTTGACAATGCTCATGGATCTGGAAAGGAAACCCTTCCACTGGATCCTGGCTGGCTTAGGGAGGAAACTCAAGATTCCCCAGCTTCCCCTTCTAACAAACCTGCCCATTTCCAATCCTGAGAAGGCAGCATCTTATACCACCTGCCTGCTGGCCTCATACAATTGAATGAGAAGTGGACACTTGACCCAGCAGGAGACGAGTCATTGGCTAACCAACAGCCAATCAGATACTTTCTCTTAAGATTTTGGCATTGAGGGCCCAGAGCCTGGGAGTCAGTCTGGGGCAGGGCCTGGAGCTGGAGGTCAGGCAGTCAGGGCAAGCTGGGGGAGGCTGGAGCAGCTATTTCAGGAACATGTGTTGATGAGCAAGCCAAGAAAGCTGATCTGCAGAGTAAGGCAAGAAAATGGAGCCTGAAGAGCATCAGGGCCAATTCACAGTGTGGCATCAAAGCGGGGGAACAGGCGGAAAGGGCACCTCTCAGCTCTCCTGGGGCCTGGATGCTCTTCTGGCTGTGGGTTCCACGAGGCACTCTTGCATCCTGTGTTAAATCCCCTGCTCCTGAAGCAAGCTTGAGTGGTTTCTGTCTAGACAGTCAGACAATCCTGCCTAAGACCTGAAAGAGGTAGAAAAGATAGAAAGACCATGGCATTGTTGCAACACCACCAGAAAGGACCTTTGGGTAAGAGTGTCACAGGCACAAACTTGAAGCCCAGGGAATCCAGAGAAACAAAACATGGCAGCTACTCAACTCTCATGACGATGTTTTCTTCCGACACCACCATCTCCCTCCGTTCCTCCTTACTATCCCCAAGGCTGGTTCCCAGCAGCAACAAGAAATAAAATCTGACACTAAGGCAGATGATTTCCCTCCCGATCCCTTCCAGGCAGAGGTGAGCAGGAAAGACAATGTGTTACAGACAGGCGGTCCTAAGTAGCTGGTGTTGGTGTTGTCCTGGGCAGTGATGCTAAGAGCTTGTGGGAAGGCGAGGGGAAGCAGAGGGGCTGGACGGAGAGCTACTTCCTTCATCGTTCATGGCTCCTCTTGCCCTGAGATTGCGTCATTCAGCTTTAAGGCAATGGGAACTCCTGCAACAATAACCACACCCATCTTCAAATGCAAGTTCCTTAGAATGGACTTTTGAATTATCACTTCATTCAACAAACACTCACTGAGCCCTTTTTATATGCCAGGCCCTGAACTAGGTACAAACTTGAAACCAAGCCAATCCTTGACCTCACGGAGTGATGAGACGTGGAGAGCACTCATTAAGTGACACTCAAGACAGGGCCCTTAGGAGCTCATGGGAAAGACAATGGGTCAGGCCTTGAAGAACGGGCAGGATCTCTCATGGGAGAGAAGGACGTTCTGGATGAGGCACTGGAGCGGGGAGCAGGCTGCGGTGGGAAGAAACACGTGACAAGGAGGCAGGAGGCCTGGGTCGTACATAGTTCTAGTTCTGTCCTTAACTCAGAAGATCCCCTTCCCCTCTCTGGGCCTTAGTTTTGCATCTGTCGACGAGGGAGCTTGACTTCGCAGCACTGGCATTGGAGAGTCTATGGTGGCATATGCTGGGGGGACGGGCAAGTTGGGGAGTAGAGTTTCTACAGTTTGATTTCATTCAGTGGTTTCCTAGGCAGCTTCCCTGGGCCAGATGGGCAATGCCCCTAGACGAGGCCGGGGGAGCCCCATCTGGTAAGACCCCACTTCATCCTTCTTTCATTATTAAATCAACAGGGGGTAGATCCTGGGTGCCAGCCCCTCCGACAGGGGTCCAGGAATGAAGTCGCGGCCTGCTCTATGACAGAGAACCTTTGACATCTTGGCAAGGTCCAGGCTGCCCTCGGGGAGGACATCCTTGTTTCCACCCTTCTCAGTGAGGTCATTCACGTGGTTTGAAAGCAAAAAGACACCAGTGGTGACCAGGATCCCAGGACAGCCCTCACCGTTCTGTCCCAAAGCCCACTTCTCACCAAAGGGGCCAATACACTTTGTGATTATGTTAATCTGCAATTTCCCTGAAATGGTTTGACTTCAGCCTCCCACAGACTGACCACCATAGGGGAACACAGGCAAGATGACCCTGGCACTTGTACCAGGAACACGGAAGAGCCCAGCGTGACTGTACTGTGGGTGCCTTGGAGGGAAATAAGACCAGAGCGATTCATCGAGGTCAGATCATGGAAGATCTTACATGCTGGGCTGAGGAGTTAGGTTTCAGGGTGCAGGAGTGGCTGATGGGAGATGAGCTTAGGAGAATATGCTGACAGCGGTGAGTGACACAGACCAGTGTCAGAGGGCCAGAGGGGGCCCCAGCAGCTGGGAGAGGGCCTGACCCAGACAGAGGGAGTGGGGATGGAAAAGAGCGGGAGGGGGCAGATGGAAGAGATTATGCAGGAGGGGAACCCACAGGAGTTAGCCACTGTCTGCACGTGGAAAGCCAAGGAGAGGGAGGAAAGGGGAGGTAGCCTGGGAAAGTTCCAGCTTTCCTCCCAGTACAGATCCAGCAAATCACACACCTCAAATTACAGAACACCGTAAGACTGTCTACATAGCACAAAGTACTGACAGCTCGAAGCGTTCAGAAAGCCCCCAGATGCCATCAGGTCTCCAAATACCTGGAAAGCCATTCTGCTTTTCGTCTAAATGCTTGCAAAGGGCATGGGAGTAATTAGGTTTCTCTGGCTTTAGCCCCTACAGTCCCCCCAAAGCACTCTGCAGGAAGGCAGCAGAGTGCCAAGGTGCCGGGCGAAGGGGGAGCCCAGCCCCTGCTCGCATCAGAAGCCATGCCGGTATTTTTAGCGCCGCAATCAACATCAGGGCCCGCCTTTGGATGGGCTCAGCCAGCCCGGGCTGAGCAGGGCTGTTAAAAATGGAATGGTGCACACTGCAATCAGATGTGGCGGGCAAGGGGCACCCGGCGGGCAGCAGCTGTGGCATCTGAAGCTATTGGTCCTCGAGCTGGCAGGCGAATGGGGGAAGCAGCCTCCCAGATCATACTGGGGCTCTGAGGTCGTCCCACACCCACCCATGATGCCCTTGAAGCGTCCAGCAGTCAGGCCCCTGCCCCAAAGCACTGCCTCCACCCCTGCTCTTTACTGTGCCAGAAACGCCACCATTAGCATCTGCACCCTGCCCTTTCCCTGCAGGCTTCTCTGTCACGGTCAACTGCTGGAGCTGGGGAGACTCTTGTGAAAGGGGGAGGGGCTATGGGCCAACGCTGCTCTACGGGGAGCACCGAGGAAGCTGACAGACAGGACACAGAGAGCCTATCGTGCCCGCTGACATGGGGGGACCATTTGTTGCTGCCTCTGCTGCCCCTCGCTTCCCTGTTCTGATAGGAGGGGGAGCTGCACAGGGAGCCCCGCCAGGACAGTGTCACTTCTAGGGTGGGGCGTTGCAGTAAGCAGCCTGGGACAGTGCTTGTTTACCACACTGAGACCCAGGAGGCCTGGGTTTGGAGCCATTTCTACCCATCTGTGATACCTATGGAGCCTTGGGTGAGGGCCTCCCCTCTCTGGCCTCCATGGCTTTATCTATAACATGACAAGGCAGGAGTAGAGCACTGACATCCCAGATTCTCTGAGCTGCCAGCAGGCTGGGTACAGAGCGATGGATGCCTCAGGGGCCCTGGTCACACCCCCTCCCCCCATCCCAGAGCAGAGGACTCGTGGCAAGGGCAGAGCTGGGTCCCACAAGAGGGGGTACTCTTGGTGCCCCTTCCAGACCAGGAGCCCAGAGGACCGGCTGAACTGAGATAGTTTTGGCATCATGATCCTGCCTCACCAGGAGCTGAGAGGGCTCTGTCGGGGTGCAGAGAGAACAGGAAATGAGTCAGGGTCCCAGGAAACCAGAGTTATCAGAGAAGAAGGGACTCCAAAGGCATGCAGTCCCATACCCTCATTTTACAAACCTTGGAGCTGAAGTGAGCGGAAAGGTAAAGGGCACCAGTGACCCAGGCAGACGTGTGCCTGCATGGAGGCCGGTCAGTTTTCTTCATCCTTCCCCTGGACCCTGGGTCCTTCAAGTGCCCCTTCCATCAAGGGACTCAGCACCCCGATTTGCCCCAGCTGAGCCCTCCCCCTCACAGACAGGCTGTGGGGCTCTGCAGGCATCTGTCTGCAGGCGGGAGGGCGGGGCTCTGGTGTTTATTGAATCCGTGGAGGAGCGTAAACCTGCGTCGACCTGCCTCAGAACAGTGTTCAGCCGGCAGGTGCGCTGGCTTAGGAAGATGCTTCACTGCCTGTCCTGGAACCCTTTATCCCCTGCGGGACACAGTCAGGCCTGACTAGCCGGGCGCCTCGCGTGAAGAGGCACCTTGACAGGTCATTCCTTCCATCCCCCTGCCTCACTCCCCTGGTGGCAGCCCTGCCAGGCCAGCGTCTTCTTAACGGCATGCTCTGGACAGATGTGCTCCAGAGCTGGTGGGCCCTGCAGCAGCCGGGCGAGTCCTCCTCCAGGCATGGGAAGCTCCCTGCTGCCTCCCCTGCCAGGATCACGCTGAACCCTTGCTCCCAGAGCCAGTGGCAGGAGGAAACACCCCAGTGCTCTCCGCCTGTCCCTGGCTGCCCTGCAGGCATCACGCCCTCCCACCTGGAAGGGGGGTACCCACAGCCAGGGCGTGCAGACTCCAGCACCCTAAGGCTGGCACATGGCAGAGCCACGTACGTCACCGTGCTGTGGGTTGGTGGCGCATCTCGTGTTTTCCTCAACACCTCAGAAAGCAGGAAGAGAATCTGCTGTCTGACAGCGTCAGGACCCACAGCCTGCCGGAGGCTCCGTCACACACCTAGCGCCGCAGATGGCTGGGCTAAGTCGGGGGAGGGGCGGCTGGCTCTCTTGCTGCTGCTGCTCAGCCTGGGAGATGGTGACGCCCGCCTCCCCAGGCGGCAAGAGAAGAGCCAAGCCCCCGAGCGCCCCCCCCCCCGTGCTGGGGCTGGCCTGCTGGGCAGCAGTAGGCTTGGCCACTGCCCTCTCTGAGTCTGGGGAGGCTCTCTGTGGAGGGCTCAAAGTCCCCCAAAGCTGCTGACTGTGGGGGACCAAGAGAGGGGCTGGCTGGGACTCAGCAGAGGGTGAAAAGAAAGCAACTGCATGAAGAAGAAGAAGAAGAAGATTGGGATCGCCCCAAAAACAGCCGAGGGAACAGCAACTTGTCCCAAGAGGCAGGAGGAGCATTCACCTTTCAGCATTCTCAGTGAGAGCTGAAAGAGAGGCGGCCCAAGGAGGGGCAGAGTAACAGAAAGGAATGAGAAGGAGAGAGTGGGAGATGGGGGTGGGAATGCCTCAGTGCTCACCTCCTACACCATGAGGAGGCCGAACGAGGAGAACCCGGAGGGCTCTCCCTGTTCTGACTCTATGATTCTAGAAAGGAAAAGACACTGGTCAGTGACTCCATCCCCAAACGCTCCCTCCATCCCTCTCCGTCTCTTGCTCCAACCTTTGAGTGGCTCTCAGTGTCTGCTTGGGAGACCCTGCGTGTCTCTCTGTATATTTCTCAGTCTTCCCCTGTGTCTCCCTGCTTGTATCTGCTCTTCTCTGGTGGCATCATCCCAACTGAGGGTCCTGTGCAGGGACACCCTTCGTGGACTTGAAGAAGGCAGCACTCACAGTTCTGAAACACAGGCTTATAACTAAGAATCAGCCAGTAGAGAGGATAAAGCTGGTCACCAGTGCTGTGCAGAAACTCTGGTGGAGAGAAGTGAGAAGAGGACTTGCCTGCTGTCCTCAGGGAGCTCCCTTTTTAATGGCAGAGACAAGAGCCGTCCAGAAAGCAAAGAGGAAGTTCAGAGTTGTGTCAAGCCTTGAGGCAGGCCCAGGAGCTGGGAGATAGAGGGCAGACAAGCAGATGGGGTCATCAAGACCTGGAGGGGACCAGGCAAACTCATAAGAACAAGGGCCAGGCATCCCTGGGACAATACCATGAAGAATGTATAGCCTTCCAGCAAAGCCTTCTGACAAAGGCAAAGGAAAGATTCAGACCACCAAGGCTGAAGGGAAGACGTGAGAGCCAGGCCTGTTTTCTCAGCATCACACCAGAGACTGTGGCAAGCACAGTGGGATCAGATGCTCCTAAGCGACACCATCCACGTGGCCAATATGAGGCTGAGGCAGTAGGTAGCATCTCCTACAGAAGCAGATAAAGGGGACAGGGACGATTCTGTTCCTAGAGTCAAAGTCTGGCTGCACAAGTACAGGACGGGGTAGAACCCATTTCTCAGAAGCATGTGGAAAACAGACTCAGGGCTTAGCTGAAAACCAGTTGACCCGAGATAAGAACATGATGAGGCCACCGATATGTCTAAACATAAGTATTTTGGGCCAGGCTGCACTGACAGAACAGTGACCAGAAGAAGGGATGGTCAAGATCTACTGCTCCTGGGGCTTCCCTGGTGGCGCAGTGGTTGAGAGTCCGCCTGCCGACGCAGGGGACACGGGTTTGTGACCCGGTCCGGGAAGATCCCACATGCCGCGGAGCAGCTGGGCCCGTGAGCCATGGCCGCTGAGCCTGCGCGCCCGGAGCCTGTGCTCCGCAACGGGAGAGGCCACGACAGTGAGAGGCCCGCGTACCGCAAAAAAAAAAAAAAAAAAAGATCTACTGCTCCTGAAGTTCTGTGCTCAGTCCTGTGTCTCCCATCAGGAAGGGACACTGTCAACCAAGGCACCTCCAAAGGGGTACAGTTAGAGCAGGGGCACAGGAGGGAGGGCGGGGAAGGGAGCAAGGTCGTGTATCTAATTCTACAAATGCTTATATAACACTGTATCCCCAGCACTCTTTCAAGTCCCCAGCACAACTATTAACTCTTTATATCTTCATGATGACCGTGTGAGACAGGCACTGTCATCGGCCCACTTGCGCAGATAACAAAACTGCAGCTCAGAGAGCTTGGTTAACTTACTCAGGGCCATCCCCCAGGTAAGCCGTGCAGGCACGACTCAAACCCTGGAGATCCAGCTGCAGATTCACTGTCCCAACCCCTACACTCCGCTGCCTCCCTCACACACAGAGCTGTGAAGGGATGGGGAGTCTTTAGCCCTCAGAGGAAGCCCAGGAGCAGCAGGCAGGGGGCAGCCTGTCCTGCGGGCAGTGGCAGGATTAGCGCTGGGTGACCCAAGACAGCAGCCTGGGACATCAGGAAATGTTACAGGGACAGAATACAGCTCTGCAGGAGGAAGGATGGGTCCTCACTCGCCTCCACTCTGTTTGTGCTGTTTCTAGGGCTCCCATGCTCTCCCAACCGTCCAAGTCCTCTAGGGCACTTATGCCAGCTCCTAATTTTTCTAGAGATTTCCTGTGTATCTGTTTTGACTCCCCAACTGAACTGTATATAGTCTTTGAGGCTAGAGACTGTATTTTACGTCTCTTCAGACACCCCGCTATCTCCTTCCACTCAAAGTACTTGATGGAATCATGGCATCTCAAAGTGGGAAGTTACTCCCTGAAGATCTCCTGCTTGATTTCTCGGCCATGCAGATTCCCCTTTGCATCAGCCCAGCTGCAAGAGTACGTTAGCCTTGGTCACCTCCAGTGATGGAGAGCTCAGTACCACTCAAGGCACCTATTCCAGCAGTGGATGGGCAATTCCATTAGAATGAGAACTTCTCAATATTCTAGGACAGCTTGAGGGTGGGGTGTGAGAGGAGGGAAAGGTGATGCAAAATAGAATGTAGGGTCATATAGGCTGAAATCTTTTACGCAAAAGGAAATATAGCACCTTCTGTTTGTGGGAAACCTGAGAAAGCAGGTTAGAGCCTTCTGGTGCTATAGAGAGGAAGTGGAAATGATCACCCCCACTTTTACAGGGGTAAGTGACAGAAGCACAGAGGACCAGTTCCAGCTAGTTACAGAGTGAAGAACAGGAGAGATGGAGCATGAACCCAAGATTCGGGCTCCCATGGACATTCTAGTCCTTTGACACCCAGCAAAGAGGCCTGGGGTGGCACTTAGGCCACATGCACTCAGATGGCCTGTTCTCAGCACCAAAAGCTGTTCAAACATGCTATCCACCCTACCTGGGGCTACTGAGCACTGGAAATGCAAACAGTGTGAAATGAGATGTGCTCAAGGTATAAAATCCACCACACAGGGCTTCCCTGGTGGCGCAGTGGTTGAGAGTCCGCCTGCCGATGTAGGGGACGTGGGTTCGTGCCCCGGTCCGGGAAGATCCCACATGGCGCGGAGCGGCTAGGCCCGTGAGCCATGGCCGCTGAGCCTGCGTGTCCGGAGCCTGTGCTCCACAACGGGAGAGGCCACAACAGTGAGAGGCCCTCGTACCGAAATTAAAAAAAAAAGAAAAAAATATCCACCATAGATTTTGAGAAGCATGTAAAATATCTCATTAATAATTTTTTAATATTGGACACATTGAAATGATACTATTGGGTTACTTAAAATATATTATTAAATTTAAAAAAAGGACTGCTTAAGCTGTGGCATGCCAAAATGGAACTAAGACACACATACATAAAATATGAACTCCTTGTCATATGGTGTTAAGTGTTAAGGGGTCCAGAGAATCAGTGACCCAGGAGTTTAGGAAAGAGAAAACTCACTGCAGTGTGAGGAAAGGGTCAGGGAGGGTTGAGGTCGTAGCCTTGGGTGAAGCCTTAAAGGATAGATCAGAGGTGGACAGATGTCAAGAAGAAGAGACACAAAGAGTGGGGAAGTGGGGTGCACTGGGAGATCGGCATGGTTGGGGAGAGAGATTCCTGGTGAGGGCAGGAGAAAATTAATTAGGGCAGGGAAGATAGCTCCCAACAGAAGTCCATCCAAGGTGCTGTCTTTATTCCTGTCAAGTTCCCAACCCAGACTTCATTCTCTGTGGTCTCTTTTCTCAAAATGCAGTCCATAATTAATCACTGAAGAGTACATAACCACCTCCAGGCACTCTGTTAGGTGTTAGGGACGCAGCAGTGAATAAGATCTTCTCCGTTCCTGTCCTCAAGGAGTTTACAGTCGGGACATCAAACAGGCAGAATATGACCTCCCAAACCCAGTTCCAGGACCCACAGTCCTGGCAACATGTCCATGAGTCCCTCCCCTCCCCCCCCACCCACCGAAGGAACAGCCCAACCCAGGACTCCCTCGCATTTGCTGACCAGTCCTAGGCAGTCAAGCCTTCTGAGAGTCCAGTCATGAAAGCCCAGTCCACCAAGTATCCTTGGGGCTACTGGATCTACTGGGAACTCAGCATTGGCACCCATGAACACTAGACCCACAGGCCTGGTGGGGGCACCAAACGGCAGGAAGGGCGTTCCTGCCTTCAGAGCCCTGTCATGAACCCTGTCCAAGGTGCTGAAATACTGAGCTTCTATGGTACAAAAGGGGAAAACACTGACTCTACTATCCAACCAAACACTTCTTAAGAAAATGGGGCCATGGACTTTAGTTCATGTTCTCAGATCTGCCAAACCTGAATTCTCAGTCGTGTCTCTCCATCCGTCGTCCAAATTCACCAAAGGACAAAGTTGCAGAGGGCAGGAAGGTGGGGGCTGGGCCCAGCCCTCTCTCCAAACCTCCCAGCTTGACCCAGAGGAAGCCAACAGAGGCAGGAATAAAGCATTCCTTGGATTTCCTAAGTTGGATTCTGTCACCCATTTACATGACTTGTTGGATGTCCCCAAAACAAGGGAAAGTGAGTATCCCACTGTCATATCTCACAAATCAGAAATTGGGCTTGGAGTTCTGCATGCGTATTAGTCCAATATGTATACCATTAGTGCACATTCCACAGCACTTCCGGAACACACCCCCACCCCGCCCACACATACACACTTGGACACAATGAAAAGAACTAAGGAAACAGTCCACTCTATGGAGGCTGCCTCAGTGTAAGAGGTTCTGTCACATCCCAGGCCCCATCAGTAAGCTGGCAACCCATTCTAGTCATTGTGACAAGGCCCATCATTCAAGGAGGGAGCTAGGTGAAGCTGTTCAGAGGTGGATATTGGAAGAGTTGGTCCTCATGCTATAAATCTCCCTCATTAAAGACCTTTAGCACTGCAGCCTGTGGAACAAAAACCACATTCACAGAAAGATAGACAAGATGAAAAGGCAGAGGGCTATGTACCAGATGAAGGAACAAGATAAAACTCCAGAAAAACAACTAAATGAAGTGGAGATAGGCAACCTTCCAGAAAAAGAATGCAGAATAATGATAGTGAAGATGATCCAGGACCTCAGAAAAAGAATGGAGGCAAAGATCGAGAAGATGCAAGAAATGTTTAACAAAGACTTGGAAGAATTAAAGAACAAACAAACAGAGATGAACAGTACAATAACTGAAATGAAAACTACACTAGAAGGAATCAATAGCAGAATAACTGAGGCAGAACAGATAAGTGACCTAGAAGACACAATGGTGGAATTCACTGCTGCGGAACAGAATAAAGAAAAAAGAATGAAAAGAAATGAAGACAGCCTAAGAGACCTCTGGGACAACATTAAACGCAACAACATCCACATTATAGGGGTCCCAGAAGGAGGAGAGAGAAAGGACCAGAGAAAATGTTTGAAGAGATTATAGTCAAAAACTTCCCTAACATGGGAAAGAAAATAGCCGCCCAATCCAGGAAGCACAGAGAGTCCCACACAGGATAAACCCAAGGAGAAATGCACCAAGACACATAGTAATCAAATTGGCAAAAATCAAAGGCAAAGAAAAATTATTGAAAGCAGCAAGGGAAAAACAACAAATAACATACAAGGGAACTCCCATAAGGTTAACAGCTGATTTCTCAGCAGAAACTCTATAAGCCAGAAGGGAGTGGCATGACATATTTAAAGTGATGAAAGGGAAGAGCCTACAACAAAGATTACTCTACCCAGCAAGGATCTAATTCAGATTCGATGGAGAAATCAAAAACTTTACAGACAAGCAAAAGCTAAGAGAATTCAGCACCACCAAATCAGCTCTACAACAAATGCTAAAGGAACTTCTCTAAGTGGGAAACACAAGAGAAAAAAAGGACCTACAAAAACAAACCCAAAACAATTAAGAAAATGGTAATAGGAACATACATATCAATAATTACCTTAAACGTGAATGGATTAAATGCTCCAACCAAAAGACACAGACTCTCTGAATGTATACAAAAACAAGATCCATATATATGCTGCCTACAAGAGACCCACTTCAGACCTAGGGACACATACAGACTGAAACTGAGGGGATGGAAAAAGATATTCCATGCAAATGGAAATCAAAAGAAAGTGGGAGTAGCAATACTCATATCAGATAAAATAGACTTTAAAATAAAGAATGGGGACTTCCCAGGCTTCCCTGGTGACGCAGTGGTTGAGAGTCCGCCTGCCGATGCAGGGGACACGGGTTCATGCCCCAGTCTGGGAAGATGCCACATGCTGCAGAGCGGCTGGGCCCATGAGCCACGGCCGCTGAGCCTGCGCGTCCAGAGCCTGTGCTCTGCAACAGAGAGGCCACAACAGTGAGAGGCCCACATACCTCAAAAAAAAAAAAAAAAAAGAATGGGGAATTCCCCGGTGGTGCAGTGGTTAAGACTCCACGCTCCCAATGCAGGGGACCTGGGTTCGATCCCTGGTCAAGGAACTACATCCCACATGCATGCCACAACTAAAAGTTTGCATGCCACAATTAAGGACCCTGCAAGCCGCAACTAAGACCCAGCACAACCAAATAAAAATAAATAAATAAATACATTAAAAAATAATTAAAAATAAAATAAAGAATGTTACAAGGCACAAGGAAGGACACTACATGATGATCAAGTGATCAATCCAAGAAGAAGATACAACAATTATAAATATATATGCACCCAAGATAGGAGCACTTCAATATATAAGGCAACTGCTAACAGCTATAAAAGAGGAAATTGACAGTAACATAATAATAGTGGGGGGCTTTAACACCTCATTTACACCAATGGACAGATCATCCAAGCAGAAAATTAATAAGGAAACAAAGCTTTAAATGGCACAATAGACCAGATAGATTTAATTGATATTTATAGGACACTCCTTCCAAAAACAACAGAATACACATTCTTCTCAAGTGTGCACGGAACATTCTCCAGGATAGATCATATCTTGGGTCACAAATCATGCCTCAGTAAATTTAAGAAAACTGAAATCCTATCAAGCATATTATCTGACCACAACGTTATGAGATTAGAAATCAATTACAGGGGAAAAAAACATAAAAAACACAAACACATGGAGGCTAAACAATACGCTACTAAATAAGCAAGAGATCACTGAAGAAACCAAAGAGGAAATCAAAAAATACCTAGAGACATATGACAATGAAAACACGACGATCCAATACCTATGGGATGCAGCAAAAGCAGTTCTAAGAGAGAAGTTTATAGCAATACAAGCCTACCTCAAGAAACAAGAAAAATCTCAAATAAACAATCTAACTTTACACCTAAAGGAACTAGAGAAAGAAGAACAAACAAAACCCAAAGTTAGCAGAAGGAAAGAAATTGTAAAGATCAAAGCAGAAATAAATGGAATAGAAACAAAGAAAACAATAGCAAAGATCAATAAAACTAAAAGCTGGTTCTTTGGGAAGATAAACAAAATTGATAAACCATTAGCCAGAGTCATCAAGAAAAAGAGGGAGAGGACCCAAATCAATAAAATTAGAAATGAAAAAGGAGAAGTTACAACAGACACCCCAGAAATACAAAACATCCTATGAGACTACTACAAGCAACTCTATGCCAATAAAATGGACAACCTGGAAGAAATGGACAAATTCTTAGAAAGGTATAACCTTCCAAGACTGAACCAGGAAGAAACAGAAAATATGAACAGACCAATCACAAGTAATGAAATTGAAACTCTGATTAAAAATCTCCCAACAAACAAAAGACCAGGACCAGATGGCTTCACAGGTGAATTCTATCAAACATTTAGAGAAGACCTAACACCCATCCTTCTCAAACTCTTCCCAAAAAATTGCAGAGGAATGAACACTCCCAAACTCATTCTATGAGGCCACTATCACCCTGATACCAAAACCGGACAAAGGTACTACAAAGAAAGAAAATTACCAACCAATATCACTGAACAACATAGATGCAAAAATCCTCAACAAAATACTAGCAAACAGAATCCAACAACACATTAAAAGGATTATACACTGTGATAAAGTGGGATTTATCCCAAGGATGCAAGCATTCTTCAATATACGGAAATCAATCAATGTGATACACCATATTAACAAATGGAAGAAGAAAAAGCATATGATCATCTCAATAGATGCAGAAAAAGCTTTTGACAAAATTCAACACCAATTTATGATAAAAACTCTCCAGAAAGTGGACACAGAGGGAACCTACCTCAATATAATAAAGGCCATATATGACAAACCCACAGCAAACATCGTTCTCAATGGTGAAAAACTGAAAGCATTTCCTCTAAGATCAGGAACAAGACAAGGATGTCCACTCTCACCATTATTATTCAACATAGTTTTGGGAGTCCTAGCCATGGCAATCAGAGAAGAAAAAGAAATAAAAGGAATACAAATTGGAAAAGAAGAAGTAAAACTGTCACTGTTTGCAGATGTCATAATACTATACATAGAGACTCCTAAAGATGCCACCAGAAAACTACTAGAGCTAATCAATGAATTTGGTAAAGTTTCAGGATACAAAATTAATGTACAGAAATCTCTTGTATTCCTATACACTAATGGTGAAAAATCTGAAAGAGAAATTAAGGAAACACTCCCATTTACCATTTCAACAAAAAGAATAAAACACCTAGGAATAAACCTACCTAGGGAGACAAAAGACCTGTATGCAGAAAACTATAAGACAATGATGAAAGAAATTAAAGATGATACAAGCAGATGGAGAGATATACCATGTTCTTGGATTGGAAGAATCAATATTGTGAAAATGACTCTACTACCCAAAGCAATCTACAGATTCAATGCAATCCCTATCAAATTACCAATGGCATTTTTTTACAAAACTAGAACAAAAGATCTTAAAATCTGTATGGAGACACAAAAGACCCCGAATAGCCAAAGCAGTCTTGAGGGAAAACAACTGGAGGAATCAGACTCCTTGACTTCAGACTATACAACAAAGCTACAATAATCAAGACAATATAGTACTGGCACAAAAACAGAAATATAGATCAATGGAACAGGATAGAAAGCCCAGAGATAAACCCACGCACCTATGGTCAACTAATCTATGACAAAGGGGGCAAGGATATACAATGGAGAAAGGACAGTCTCTTCAATAAGTGGTGCTGGGAAAACTGGACAGCTACATGTAAAAGAATGAAATTAGAACATTCCCTAACACCATACATAAAAATAAATTCAAAATGGATTAGAGACCTAAATGTAAGACCAGACACTATAAAACTCTTAGATGAAAACATAGGAAGAACACTCTATGACATAAATCACAGAAAGATCTTTTTTGATCCACCTCCTAGAGTAATGGAAATAAAAACGAAAATAAACAAATGGGACCTAATGAAACTTAAAAGCTTTTGCACAGCAAGGGAAACCATAAACAAACGGAAAATACACCCCTCAGAATGGGAGAAAATATTTGCAAACAAATCAATGGACAAAGGATTAATCTCCAAAATATATAAACAACTCATGCAGCTCAATATTAAAAAAACAAACAACCCAATCCAAAATTGGGCAGAAGACCTTAATAAACATTTCTCCAAAGAAGACATACACATGGCCACGAAGCACATGAAAAGCTGCTCAACATCACTAATTATTAGAGAAATGCAAATCAAAACTACAATGAGGTATCACCTCACACCAGTTAGAATGGGCATCATCAGAAAAGCTACAAACAACAAATGCTGGAGACTGTGTGGAGAAAAGGGAACCCTCTTGCACTGCTGATGGGAATGTCAATTGATACAGCCACTATGGAGAACTGTATGGAGGTTCCCTGAAAAACTAAAAATAGAGCTACCATATGACCCAGCAATCCCACTCCTGGGCATATACCCTAAGAAAATCATAATTCAAAAAGACACATGCACCCCAATGTTCATTGCAGCACTATTTACAATAGCCAGGTCATAGAAGCAACCTAAATGTCCATCGACAGACGAATGGATAAAGAAGATGTGGTACATATATACAATGGAATATTACTCAGGCATAAAAAGAAATGAAATTGGGTCATTTGTAGAGACATGGATGAATCTAGAGACTGTCATGCAGAGTGAAGTAAGTCAGAAAGAGAAAAACAAATATTATATATTAACACATATATGTGGAACCTAGAAAACGGTACAGATGAACCAGTTTGCAGGGAAGAAATAGAGACACAGGGCTTCCCTGGTGGTGCAGTGGTTGAGAATCTGCCTGCCAATGCAGGGGACACGGGTTCGAGCCCTGGTCTGGGAAGATCCCACATGCTGCGGAGCAACTAGGCCCATGAGCCACAACTACTGAGCCTGCGCGTCTGGAGCTTGTGCTCCGCAACAAGAGAGGCCGCGATAGTGAGAGGCCTGAGCACTGCAATGAAGAGTGGCCCCCGCTTGCCACAACTAGAGAAAGCTCTCGCACAGAAAGGAAGACGCAACACAGCAAAAATAAATAAATAAATATTAAAAAAAAAAAGAAAGAAATAGAGACACAGATGTAGAGAACAAACGTATGGACACCAAGGGGGGAAAGTGGTGGTGGGGGGTGGGGGTGGAATGAATTGGGAGATTAGGATTGACATATACACACTAATATGTATAAGATAGATAACTAATAAGAACCTGCTGTATAAAAAAAATAAATTAAATTCAAAAATTAAAAAAAAAAGAAAGACCTTTACCCCCATTTACCCTTTACTCTGCACCTCTGAAGCTCTCAGTGACCGTGTCCCAGTTTCCAGAGAATTAAAGTACAGCAGGAGAAATAGAAGCTGGATAGGAAAACAAATTCTAGAACAGGAGTCAGGAGAGGCGAGCTTTGCATGACCTTGAACAAGTTGTTTTTCCTCTGGGCTTCCCTTCTCACCCTTCCCTTCCCTTCTCACCCTTTCTAGGAAAGTGAATGATTGCTAAGGTCCCTGACAGCGTCGACATTGAAGGCTCCGGGGTTACATGGGTTTGTCCTCTGGAGTCTGGCACGCCGACAGCATGCACATCAGAGCCAACGTGAACAACATATGTGCCAAAGGATGGCAATTGTGTCTGCGGGAAATCAGCCTGGCACTGCCCTCTATGGGGACATGGAATGAGCACAGCCCTCCCCTGCATCTGAGGACACCCCGCAGCATCTCTTTATGCACATTGTTAAATGAGAACGAATGAAAGAGCCTGGCACGGTGCCTGAACCTTAGCAGTTACCCCAGAAGGGCCCAATTTCCCTTCCTTCCCCTCTCATGCCTGGGATGCTTATCTATTTTCTTAGAGGATGGTGGCGACAGGGGCAAACTGGAAAGAGGAGGGGGAAGAAAAAGGTCAGGGAGGATGGGAGAGTGAGGGGGACCACAGCTGCCATCATTAATCACCTTCCTTGGCAACCTGCATCTTGTGAATCAGCATCTGTGATACCGATAAAGGCTTCTGGAGGGAAGGAGGTGACGTAGTCACAGGCAGGATGTGATTGCCTGGGGGAGGAGGAGGTAGGGGTGAGTGCCGCTTTCAGGGTTTAATCTCAGTTGGATACACACACGCACGCACGCGTGCACATGTGCACACAAACATTGCCATTCTGCAGGCTGCAGAGCCCCCTCCTCCTGCTGCCACCCCATCTGTGCTCGGCTGCAACCCCTCTGTCTAGTCCCCATGGCCAAGCAGGACTAGGCCGACACAACTGCTATTTAATATTTTACACATTAAGAATCCTATGAAGCCAGTCCCATTAGAAGGGCAGGGACTGTGTAATGAGGCAAACTGCTATAGTGGAAAGTACATGAGATGGCCTAGGATACATCTGTCTCCTCCCAGCCCTCACACAGAACCTGCTGGCTGAATGAGCAGACATTGGTTTGTTCCCGGTAAACGTTGCTACCAACTAGCTGTGTGACCTCGCACGACTCACGTCTCCTCTCTGGGCCTTGGTTCCATCATCTGTGCAATGTTCGGGTTGGATTACAAGATCTCCAAAGTCCCTGCTGGCTCCAGCAGTCTGTAATCCTCTGATTCTATAAGCTCTTTGAGCATCCCAGCAGATGGCCAAGGGCAATAGTCATTGGTTGAGCTGGTTCTCACCAATTCCCTGTGAGAAATGAGCACATACAGCAAATGCTCTTTTTGGTTCCTATCCATGTGATAGTCACTATTTATAATTAAAATTCTGAATTATCAACTGTCTTGATTATAAGCAAAAACGGGAAGAGCAGAGCAGAACAGAATTGCAGGTGGGCTCTGCAACTCTGTTGTTCTACACCCACCACTCCTTTCTGTCTTTAAATATCCAATTTCTCTCTCTCTCTCTCTCTCTCTCTCTGTCTATTTATCTATCTATCTATCTCCGTCATCTCTCTCTCACTAAAATATTGTGATAGGCAGGATGCTAACTAAGGTCACCCCATGAGTCCTGCCTCCCTGTGCACGTGCCCTATATAATGCTCTTCCCTGCAGTGTGGGTGGGATTCACGAAGATGATGGAGTGAGGTAATTAAGGTCTCAAATCAGTTCATTTTGAGTTAATTAAATGGAAGTTTATCCTGAGTGGGCCTGACTTAACCAGTGAAAGCTCTTAAAAGAGGGACTGACCCTTCCTGAGGGGGGAGAGAGTCTCCTGGGGAGACCTTAAAGAAGTTAGCTCCCATGTGGTAAGTGAGCCTATAAGAGCACTACAGGGCAACAAACTGAGCGCTTCTAAGAGCCAAGAGAGGTTCCCGGATGACAGCCAGCAAGAGAATGGGACTCCAGTCCTACAACCGCCAGGTACCGTATTCTGCCAACAACCACAGAGCTTGGAAGAAGATCCCACTCCAGAAAGAAATCCAGACCAGCCAACACCTAGATTTCAGCTTTGTGAGACACTGAGCAAGGAGCCCGTTAGGCTGGGCCTGGACTCCTGACCCACAGAAACTGTGAGATGATAAAATGCATGTTGTTTTAAGCTGGTAGTTTTGTGATCATTTGTTATCCAGCAATAGAAAATGAATACAAATGTCTAATAAATAAGACACCACACTCTAGCCCCAACTAATAGGATTTTACCTGTATCCCCCTCTAATGCCAAGCACAAGTGGCCTGCCTTCTCTGCTCTTTGGGAATTGATTAAAGACCTCTCCCTCTGACCCCAGTCACTGAGACTAGGTCACAAAGATGGCAACTCTACCCAGAGAGGTGCTGCCTTCTCCCATATGAAGGCAATGACACCTGTCCAGCCCAGTGCCAACACAAGATGGCAGAGACCGCTCCACGGGACAAATGCCCTCCTATTTCTCCCAGCCAATCTGGTGATAGCATGCAAATGGCTCTATTAGCTCCCAGGGCAATTGACAGCCAAGCCATGCATTATGTAAAGTCCCACCAGGAGGGTGCCCACTCCCACATCCCATAACACAGCACCTTGGCACCTAGAACTGACGCCGGGCCCTCTGCCGTTCCTCCTTCTGTGTGCTCCCTCCTGCTCCCTCTCTGCCTGCCCCATGGGGCACCAGCCCTCACTACCTCTGCCTGCCACTTCTGCCTTACTGCAGCAGAAGCCTCATCCAATGTGACACCAGAGGGCAGGGGGACAGGGAACCCAGCTGAGGCTTTGGAATGTGCTATACCAAGGCCCAGGGGATGAGGGTGGAGCACAGGCCCCATCTCCCTTATCCAAGCACCCCTCAGCAATACAAAGGAATAAACTATAGATTCATGAAGCATGGATAATTCTCTAAATAATTATGCTTTGTGAAAAAAGCTAGACTTTCCTCCCCAAAAGAGCACATCCTGTATGATTCCATTTATGTGAAATTCTTGGAAATGCAAACTAACCAATAGTGACAGAAGGCAGATCAGTGGTGTCAGGGGATGGGGGAGAGAAAATGCTGGGAGAGGCAGGAGGGAGGGATTACAAATGTACATGAAGAAACTTTGGGGGTGATGGATACACCGACTATCTTGACAGTGGTGATGGTTTCACAGGTGTACACATATGTCAAAATTTATCCACGAACATTTTAAATATGTGCAACTTGTTTTATGTCAATTATATCTCAATAAAGCTGTTTTTTTTAATATAGTGATAGGATAGAATGTCTCATGGCTACTTTATATTAGCAAGCAGGGAAGGCCTCTCTGAGGAGGTGACATTAAGCTGAGATAGAGGGATGAGAGGCAGCACCCAAGCATAAGTCTGGGGAAGAGCATTGCAGGCAGAGGGAACAGCACGTGCAAAGGCCTTGGGAGGCAGGGAGACTGGCCTGTTTGAGGAGCAGACTGGCTCACTGTTGGGGAGGGGGGAAGTGATGCAAAGTGGGATCAGAGGGGCAAGCAGACCCCAAGTTAGGGAGGTCTCTATAGGCCAGGCAGGGAATTGGGGGTTTGTTCTAAGTAGATGAGAAGTCAGATCCTAAGCAAAGCAGTGACATGACTCCTGTTTTTAAAATCATTCTATTTTGTACCAAGGGCATGTATTACCTAATAAAAGTAAAATATATATTTAGAACAAAATCATTTTCACTGTTACATGGAAACTAGATTGTGAAAGGGAGCCCCATTAAAGGGCAGCTGCGGGCTTCCCTGGTGGCGCAGTGGTTGAGAGTCTGCCTGCCAATGCAGGGGACATGGGTTCGAGCCCTGGTCTGGGAAGATCCCACATGCCGTGGAGCAACTAGGCCCGTGAGCCACAACTACTGAGCCTGCGCGTCTGGAACCTGTGCCCCGCAACGAGAGAGGCCGCGACAGTGAAAGGCCCGCGCACCGCGATGAAGAGTGGCCCCCGCTTGTTGCAACTAGAGAAAAAGCCCTCTCACAGAAACGAAGACCCAATACAGCCAAAAATAAATAAGTAAATAAAAAGCAGTTTCTTTTAAAAAAAAAAAAGGGGGCAGCTGCAGCTGCCAGGTGAGAGGAGGCTTGGACCGGGGTGATGGTCATGCAGGGAGGATGCCTTTGAGATCTAATCTGGAGCTATATCTAGAGCACATCCTGGGGGCAGGGTGTGGGTGGAGATAAAGGGGAGTCAGCAGCTCCTGCAATAGTGTGAGCAGCTAGCCTTTGGGACATGGTCTCTGACCTCCACTGACCCTCCCCATTGTCCTCTCTCCTGGGCAGCCCAGGGCATCTGGTACAAACCTTGGCATCACTCTGGTGCATCTTACTATGGTTGGTTTGTGTCTGGCCCACGAGCTCTTCTTCCAACCCCAGTACCTAGTACAGTACCTGGCACGAGGCAAACACACAGTAAACCTTTGTGGACTGAATAAGGAAAAGAATGGAGGTCTAATCAGCAAATTCACTCCTGAGAGTGGAGCAAGGGAAGCACTGCAACCTGCACTGACCTTGGTGTCAGACCTTCTCCTCCACCCCCTGCCCCACTCACCCCAGCTCCTATCCCCCTACTCCAGCAGTTTCCAGGCTCTCGCTCCCCAGGAGCTGCAAGCACGTGGCCAGGCCACTGGGCAGTCAGTGCTGGCCAACTCCTGCTGGCCGGCAGCAGGACCTGACCTAGTTTGGAGCCGGTCGAGGTGACGGAGCCAGAGCAATGCAGCTCCTCAGGGCTTAGCGTGCTGAGCTCGGAGGCTGGGTTCCGCTTTGAATGCCAGAAATTTGGAAAGAGCACTGTCCAAGGGGCTATCCAAGAATGATGTGGGGGACACGTCTGGGGGAGACTCTTTGGAGATGCTACTGTTCTCCTGGGATCCCAGTCTCAGATTTCCAAGCCCCTTTATGGGGATCTGGACTGTGGGCTCTGAGACCTGTCTCTCCCTGTCCCATGGGGAAGAGTGGGGGACACTGGGAAGGGACAGGGGGTGGCGAGGACCCCTTGAGCAACTCTCCCATGGCCCTAGTCATTGATTAGCTTACTAATTCAAGCATGTTCTAAACATTTATTAAATGTCAACAATGTAGGCCAAGCACAGAGCTACTGCTGAGGGTCCCAAGGCGATGAAGACATTGTCCCTGACTGTCTAGAGTCAGAGAGAAACATCAACCAAGCCACATATAGGCAGATGTGGCTACAATGGAGGTGTGCCCTCTGGGTGGCATTCCGGCGGGAGCGGAGGTCAGGGGAGGCCTCACAGTGGAGGTGGGTCTTGAGAGGAGATGCACAGGGTTAGTAGAATCTTTCCAGGTGGTGAAGGGGGCCAGCCTTTAGGGTGTCAGCGACCTAGTGGATACAATGGAGGCGGGAGGGTGGTAAGGCTATAGGCAGAGCATAGGGAAGACACAAGTCTGGGGGTGATGGAGCTGGAAAGGGAGGCTCGGGCCAGACCCTGAGGGGACAGTTAGGAAGGCCTGGAGAGGAGGGGATGATGCAGCAGTCCCTGTGCTCTGGGGCTGAGCTTGTACCCAGCTCACGCTTTCTACCCCCGCACCCGTCACTCCTCAGGCTGGGTACCCACAGAGTCATGTGCCCCCCAAACACTTTCTTCCTCAGGAAGTGGATCTGGGCCCTCTCTGATCTCCCAGTAGTCCTCAGTAGTCCTCAACCTACTGCCGAGTACAGAGGAAATGGGGGAGAGTGGCAGACACAAAGCTGAAGACGGGCAAGGCCAAAGAGGAAGCCACACCGGGGGTGGGGGGCTCTAGGTCTCCCCATAAACCCATCAGGGTCCTGTCTGGGGGAAGTTAAGGTCTGAGATCTCCCCCATTGCAGGTACCCCTGCATCCAGGACTCTGCAGGGCATCACCTCTGGGCTGAGCCCACAGAGAGGGATTCCTGGGTCCTCAAAGCCTGGATGCTCCCCATCAAACCAGGAGCTAGGAGCCTGCCCCCAGAGGAGGTCAGATGAAACTGTTGAGGGACCAAGGCTTCCTGGCCCCAGTCGAACACTCAGTCCCTAGAAAGTGGCATCTTCCAAAGGCCGGGCACCCAGGAGACCCTAAATGTATCTCCAGGGTCAGGAATGTCACCGAGTACGGCAGAGGAGGAAGGGAGAGAGGACGAGCAGCTGATCTCTTGGCTGGCGGGAGTAGGCCCTGAGTGCCCGCCTAATGCAGTGTGACACCCAGGACCCTGTGGCAGCATAAACACTCCATGTCATGGTAAGCGAAGCTGACATCTCCTCCCTGGCACTCCTGGTGTGCGCCTTCCCCAGCCAGCTCTACCCCAGACCCTCCAGGGGACAGGGCCAGTCGAGGGAGGGCCCCAAGCGCCACTGTCATTACAACAGGTTTCCACTGCAAGGACAGGCCTGCTCCTACACCAGGACGGGGCACGGAGGCGGAGGGTGGGGGAGTGGGTAGAAGGGGATTCTCCCTGGCCTGTCTGGCCTGTGAGTCAGTTGGGATGAAGCGAAGGGCAGCACAGCAGTGGGAGCGGGACCGGGAGAAGAGAGATGCGTCAGTACAGCTGAGGCAGGTGAAGAAAGGCAGTGTGGTGTGACAGAAAGAGCCCTGGCAGTAAGAAGCCCAGATTTCATCCCAGCTGGGACACTCCGGGCAAGTTGCTGAACCTCCCTGAACCTCGGTATCTTCATCTATAAAAGCGGGGAGTAATATCCCTACCACATAGGGCTCCTGCAGAAAACAAAGTGGATATATATGGGAGAGCTCGTCAAAAGGAAAATGCTAAACAAGGATGAGTCAAGGTTATGGAGAGACGAAGATAGATCCAACGGCAGTGAGTCGGGGGAGCCAAGCTAGGCAGGAAAGCCAAATTCTCGCTCCCAGGGAACAGAGGCGACTGTAGGGCCAGAGGTGAGACTGCTGTGTGGGTCTGGCTCCATCCATTGCCCCAGGGAATCCTCACGGATCAAGGCTCTGAGGGTTCACCCTCCCCAAGTCTTAATCAACTGTCCCTTCCCACAGTCTGAAAGGAGTAGGCAGGGGGTCCCTCAAGACCATAGATAACCCCATCACCAAGCTCACTCACCCGGGGCCTTTCTGATGGGCAGCCTTAGAATCCACCTTGACCTTCAAGAACCAGACCATCCTTCTCCCAGAAACCACCCATGAGTTAAATTGTATCAAGCAGGACTAACTAACAGTATATGTCCAACAGTAACAGTAGCAGTAGCTTCTAGCAATTGAAAAGCAGCGTAGAACTTACAGAGCACCTCCGCCTTTACTTATCTCCTTTAAGCCTCACTGCCCGACTTCCCCGGTGGTCCAGTGGTTAAGACTCCACACTTTCACCGCAGCGGGCAGGGGTTCAACACCTGGTCAGGGAAGTTCCACCTGCCATGTGGTGTGGCCAGAAAACAAACAAACCTCACTGCCACCCTAGGAAACAGGTGCTAAGTTACTACCCTCATTTTTTCAGGTGAGGAAACTGAGGCTCTGGGACTTAAGTAACTTGCCTAAACTCACACAACTGTGTGGCAACGGAGCCAGGCTCTGAGCTAATTCCCTCTCCCGCCACCACACCACCAGCCAGCCGACGTCACCTGAGCGCCTGCTGTGTGCAGGGCGACTGGTGACAGGAGTGTAACGGGGGACCTTCAAGGACAGAGACAAGAGCTATGGAATTCAGGGTCCCATGACGCCACATCAGGAACCTCTGTGGTACCTAAACCAAGCTCCTCATTTCGTAAATAAGGGAGATGCAGACAAAAGCTTCTAGACCAAGGGGCAGCAAACATTTTCTGTAAAACACCAGAGAGTAAATATTTTAGGCTCTACAGCCACGGATGTCTCTGCAGCACATTATTCTTGGATTTTTTTTTTTAAACAATTCACCCCTTAAAAAATGTAGAAACCAGTCTTAGCTTGAGAGCTCTACAAAATAGCCTGGCTGGAGGCAGGATTGGGCCCGCAGGCTATGGTTTGCCAAGCCCTGTTCTAGGGGGTCTTACAGCCTGCGCTTCCTGAGCTGGGGTTCATTCAACCAAACAAACAATTTTTTGAGCAACTGCTATATTCCAAGAGCTATGCCAAGAGCCGGAGGTACAGAGAACGATGTCACACGGTCTGTGCCCTCAGGTTACTTACAGTTGGTGGGGAGGTAGACAGGTACGGAAATAAGGTCACCTCAAGATATGATGGGAGGCTATGCAGGACAAGATACTCAGAGCAGGGAAAGGCCAGCCAGCTCTTCCTGAGGTCTCCTGGGTGCCACCCCCCATGGTGGCAGTCAGCACAGGGCACTGTAAGCTCTACGTACCTCTCTGTGCCCCTCCCCCCAGTCTGTATGTTACATGGGGGCAACGACCTGTGTCCATGTTGTCCACTCCTCCGGCCCAGCACCTAGGACAGTGCCTGGAAGTAGTAAGCGTGCAATATTTGCTGAATGAATGAATGAGTCGTAGCCACTGCAGAGCTACAGCTCTGGTGCTAGGATGGGGTGGCTGCTGAGACCGAGGACTGTTCACCCTGTCCCCCTTAGTTGTTAAGGAAAGCGGGTTGATTGAGCCTGGAAATCCAGCCCCAGGCACCAGCAGCCTTCTGTTCCACTCTCTCTGCTTTCCTCCCCGCCACCCCCCAGTCTTCTCCCCACCCTGGCCTGCTGCTGACTCACAGCAGCGGCTAATCACACCCCAGTCAGGCATGCTTAATTAAGACCCAGTTACCCACAGCTTCCTAGCAAGAGGAAAGGTTGGGACTCCAGTCGCGTGCCAGGCCAGAGGGGGCTGGGCTGTGTGTGGGATCTGGTGGGGAGACACATGCGGGTGATGGTCAGACATTCGCTGGGATGCTGCAGTAGAAATGGTAATGATAATAATGATAGTGCAGCTCTACGGGCTGTCTGCTCTATACCAGGCACGGCTCTAATACCTTCTGTGTGTTAACTTAAGCCTCCTCATAGCAAACTTATGACATCAGTACTGTTATCATGTCCATTTTACAGGTGAGGAGATTGAGGCTCCATGACTTGCCCAAAGTCATACAACTAGTAAGTAACAGAGCTGAAAGGACTCCCCTTTTCCTGATCTCCGTGGCCATGGGGGAGAGAGTGTTCAGGGAGAGGAAGGGCAGCCATGTCCAGAGCCCTGACCCCGCTGCCCAGTGGCCTGGGCTCCTCCGGATAGTAAGGCCACATTGATTCACACACAGGGATATAATTTTTTTTTAATAAATTTATTTATTTATTTTTGACTACATTGGGTCTTCGTTGCTAGCACATGGGCTTTCTCTAGTTGCGGCGAGCGGGGGCTACTCTTCGCTGCGATGTACGGGCCTCTCACTGCGGTGGCTTTTCTTGTTGCGGAGCACGGGCTCTAGGCACACAGGCTCAGTAGTTGTGGCCCACGGGCTCTAGAGCGCAGGCTCAGTAACTGTGGCGCATGGGCTTAGTTGCTCCGTGGCATGTGGGATCTTCCCAGACCAGGGCTCAAATCCGTGTCTCCTGCAATGGCAGGCGGATTCTTAACCACTGTGCCACCAGGGAAGTCCCTATAATTCCACTCTAAACTCAACCCACATTTATCATATACCTACTGTGTGCCAGCCCCTGGAGACAGGAGCTGAAGAAAAAGAGAACCTCCTACAGAAAGTTCACAGACCTGCAGGGAAAAATGTCCCCACTCTGGGAGCAGTGCTGCACATACAGCAATAAATACACATCCTGGTGTACGGGGCTAGGGCTGGGGTAGAAAAGTAGCATATACTGAATACTCCCTGGAATCAGGGATTATTCCAAGGATATCACACCCTTTACTTTTCCTTTATAAGCTATAATTATATATGTATTGGTGTGATCGTTTATTATTACTGTTACTGGCGTGATGAATTATTCCACACTAGACCATGTACTCTGTGACACAAGCCAAGTATCCCAGCATCAGGCACAGTGCCTAGCATAAAGTTAGTACTCAATAAGCAATTTTAAATAAATGAATGAATGAATGAAACACAGTTCCTGCCCTCAAGGAACTTGCAGTCTAGCAGGGGAAGTGGAGACGTGAACCAATGGTTGCAGTGCAGTGTGAGGGATGCAAGGCAGGAACAAGAAGAAGACAAAGGTGCATGGGAGCAGGGAGAAGGGACCCACCTGGAGCAGGGGAGCCAGCAAGGTGTTCCACAGAGGGAGATGCCAAAGCCCGGTCTTGAAGAAGGAGCCGGAGCTTCCCAGGGAGATGGGAGAGAGGGAGGAAAGGTGGGGAGGTCCTCGTGGCTGAGAGCACAGCCTGGAAAAGGCACGGAGGTATGACCCACCAGCTCTGTTAGAGAAACTCTAACAGAGGCTCCATGAGACTGAATTATGGGTGGGGTGTGAGTGGGGAGGGAGACAAGAGACACAGCTGGGGAGGGGGCTGGGACCAGATCTCAGAGGGCCTTGCTGCTGGGCCAAGGAGATTGGACCTTATTCCTTAAGCAGTAAGGATTCTGGCAGGGTTTAAGCAGTGGAATACGTGGTTCAACTTCTGTTTTAGAAAATGGCCCTGGCAGGGTGTGGAGGATGCGCTGGAAGGTGAGCTTTGGGGGAGGCAGCCCAGTTAGGAGACTGGCGAAAGACTGTGAGTGTTTAAAGTGACAGAAAGAGTGAGGGTGGGTGGGGAGGCGAAAAGGCATACAAGTGAGACTGAAAGGACAGACTGAGTGACCATTTGAGGAAACAGGTCACTTACGCTCTTAGAGTCTCAGTCTCCTCCTCCATAAAATGAGGATAAGATGATCTACCCAACAGGGCCATTGTGAGCCTTCTCGGAGAAAAGACTAAAGGCCCTCACGGGGTCTGGCGGGTGGTAGACAGCTTTCTACATTTTGCACCTCTCTGTTCCTTTTTGCCACGTCTTATGCTTTTGCAGCAGAGTCAGAGGGAATGCACAATACTGGAATAGGAGGGAGGAGCACAGGGGCACGTGCCTCGGCAGAGGGACGGGGTGTCTTGCCCAGAATAAGGCTGCCGTGTCTGTAGGACTCCAGGTCCCAGGCCAGTCAAACCTGCTCAGACCTGCTGCTGGTACATAGGCTTCTCTCTGCAGGGAAAACTCAGCACAGTCCCTCGTGCAACCTGCGGAGCTCACCGAGGAAATAGAAGCCACCCCAGGCCTTTCAAGCAGAGGGATTTAAATCAGGGATTTGGTTGTAAAGTGATAGAAGAGGTAGGAGAACCCAGAGATCAGCAACAGCAAGAAGCCAACACATTCTTGGGGCTGGACAGAGCAGGCAGTGTTCCAGAAGCCCAGGAGCTGAGGTCCCCAGACAGAAGCTGGACTGGCTGTGAGCCTGCCAGAGGGAGACGGGCCGTGCAGGAAGGGGCTTTTCTGGAGGAGCCGAAGAGGAGACACGGATGCTACAGAGACCTGGCTGGAAACAGAGCAAGGGAAGAAGTATCCTGGCTTTTCCCCTCTTCCTACACTCTACTTCTTCTAGTGCCTCCAATTGGCTGAACCCATCCCAAAGCCAGTAGGTAAGGGATCCTGGGAAATGTAGTTCCCTGTGCCTCCAAACAGGGCAGAGAAAGACCGGAAATGGATCTTGGAGCAACAGGGAAATGACTAGCACACTGATTCATTCCTTCACTCACTCACACATTCAGTAAACATTTATTGAGCACGTAGGTGCCGGGGAGAAAATGACAAACAAGAACTCTGCATCCTGCAGCAGCTGGACTGCGCCCCTTATAGCCCATGCCCAGACAGCCATGGGCACCTGCTCAACTAGCCTTCAGGATGGGGGTTGGTGAAGAGTTTCGGGACCCCTGAGAGCTTCCGGTGTGCAGAGAGGATGGAGCCAGGCTCTGCTGAGGCTATGGACTGGAGGCACAAGCGTCTCAGCTGGCTCTGCCTCCTCCCCAGCTGAAAACTCCCAGCGCAGAATGAAACGTCACCAAAAGGGAAAGAAAACCCTTAAATCCCACTGTTTGTCTTTGGAGCCTGGGAAGCGAGGATCTAATGAACATGAAACGTGCGGGCTGCTCAGAAGTTGCCTTTGAAACCTCCCCAGGCTGGCTTTGTCAAGGAGCAGCATTGCCTTTCAAAGCTGCCTGGCTCCAAACTCCCCTCTCCTCCTTCCTTGGTAGCAGGCAGCGGCTGATTAGCCGGAGATGTTAAACACTCCCTAATTCATTGGAGAAATCCCCAGGCTTCTGGGGAACTGGTAGCAGGGCTGGCGAGCCGAGTACTTCCACTCCCCCTACCCGGGGCCACACCCTCCCCTGCCAGCCTGGGCCCTCCTGGGTCTCCTCCTCCGTGGCCAGGTTTGCCCTCCTCACTCCCTCCCTCACCCTGGCCTGTGTCAAGCAGAGTCTCTGTTTCCTGGAGTCTTGTCTTCTGGAAGCTGCCTCTTCTGAGAAGACTCCATAGACGTACCACACGTGTGATGACAGCCACGCCCTGAGTCTTTGCTCACAGTGGGGCCTTATACTCACCCCTCTTCATGTGCACAGGCCCGGGGGCTGCCCTCACTGCCCACCCCTCAGTGCAGCCCCCCTGAAGGAAAGGGCTCCAATCCAGCCCGGGGGAAGGAGAGGCAATAAGGTAAGAACGTTCCAGGGCGTCACCACACAGCCATCTACACACAGGCCATCTGGCCTAGAGTCATAGCCTGACCACATGGCTCTTCCTGAGACCTTGGGTAAGACAGACCCCTCTCTGGGCCTGCACTCCTCATCTACAAACAGACGATTGTGCTAGCCCAGTGCTTCTGAAACTGCAGCTGCCACAGAGCCACCAGGAGGGCTTAAGTGTAGATCATTGGGCCCGCCCCAGATTTCTGATTCAGCAGGACCGGGGTGGGGCCTCCTGAGAACCTGCGTTGCTAATAGGTCTTCAGGTGAGGGCTGCTGCCTCTGGTCCAAGGCCCACACTGGAGAACCAATGGGCTACATGGGTGGATTTTAAGCTGTATTTGTCAAAGCTCCAAGGGGTCACAGGGAGCTCGCTCGCTCACGAGGCAGTAGGAGAGGTGATCGGGGGCAGGGGGATGCTGAGTAGGCTGGCCCCTAGCCCCCATCCACCTTACCTCCAGTTTTGTTTTTTTCGACTTTAACCAGTTTTGTTTGTTTGCACGTCCAGGTGAGAGTTGGTCAAAACCAAGGTTCCGCACTTTAAGCAAAATGTCTGGAACCTGCCGACTAGACTAGTGGTCAAGGCGGCCCCTTCCAGCTCTGATGTTCTAGGCCCCCGTGCTCACTCCACACCCCTCCTGGGCTTCTCCCACCTCCTTTTTCTTCTTTACAGTCAAGGGGGGGGAGGGAGCCCAGCAAGAACAAGACTGTGGATTCGGGTCTTTACTCTTAGGGGAGGGGGGGTGGAAATGGGGTGTGGGAACGGGTGGAGAGGCTAGTGACTTCCCAGGTCATTGTCATGGGGGGGACATTTCAACCCAGAGATACACCTCAAAGTGGTGTGAGTGTGTGCACGCATTTATATGCATGTGAACACGCACACACATGTGCACACACACACATATCCCTCTACTTGCAACCCCCATCCTGAAAAGGGGCCTGGGCCCAGCTGAGTTGAGGAAGTTCCTGGAAAAGAGCATAGCTGCATTCGGAGGGGGTAAGTGTGGTGCATGCGTGTAACTGCGTGTTTGCATGGGTGACGCCTGTGCATACAAATGAGCTACAGAGAGAGATTGGGAATGATCAGGGTGAAGACAGATTTTAAATAAAGCAGAGGTCTCCTAGCATCTCAACCGTTCAGAGCTACACTGGAGATCATCAGTTCTGAACCCCTTATGTATCTGATGAGGAAACCGAGGTTCTAGAGCTAGAAGCAGGGTTTCCTGACTCCAGGGTCGGTGCTCTGCACCCCTCCCCACCCCCACTTTCACGCTCTGCTTGGATGTCAAGCCTCTCCCAGGCACCAGAATGACATCAGCTGAAACCAATGAAGCATCGTGGCAAATGGACAAAAATGTTCACAGAAAAGAATCCAAGGCAAACAAATCCCTTCCCAGCCCTGCCTGCCCCCACCCACATAGCCATTCCCCGGATCCCAGAGATGCCACTTCCAGCAGGGGACCTGCCCAGCCCTGCAGGCGGGCTGGGTGAGCCTTCGAGAGAGCAGTGAGGAGGAAAACAAGAGAAGAAACCGCCTGGGCCCTTTCAACATTCCTGGGGCTCTCTGGGACCCAGAGTTGTGCGTGGATTGGAGAGAAGGGAAGACCAGCAGAGAAGCAGCTGAGAAGCAGCAGTTTAGAAGGAGAGGGTGTGTGTGTGTGTGTGTGTGTGTGTGTGTGTGTGTGTGTGTGTGTGTGTGTAAAGGAAACCCACAACAGAGAGATTATCAGACTGTGCATGTGTTTGTGCAAACCCAAGAGAAACCAACAGATAGCATAGCATTCTGCAGGCTGAGGAAGAAGGAACACACACACACACACACACACACACACACACACACATGCACCTGCAGACTGGATGTGGGTGCGGCTGGGAACAGGGTGAGGCCAGGAGGTAAAGTGGGAACAAGGTGAGGCCAGGAGGTAAAGTGCTGTCAGAGCGAGCCAGCATGCAGGCTGTTTGTGTCTGCAATGGGGCGTGTGACACAAGATGTCAGAGCACGTCTGTGCATGTGTGCGGCGTGGGGCCTGCCCCAGGGACCCAGAAAGGGAGTGGGGAGGGCAGGCAGCGCACAGCACCGGACGCCCTTCACAGATGTGCTCTCACACTTCTGGGGGCCAGGCAGCCCCCAGTGTCCCCTTCCCTGGGACCCTGCTGACAGACCCCCTCAGCTGCTGCAAAGGTCCTCCCCTGCCTTCACCTGCCATGCTTGTCACCCTACCCCACCTTCCTCCTCAGGGCCTGATATCCCAGGAGTATGATCGTCTCCAGCCTGGGACAAGTCTCTGCTCTCGGCACAGCAACCACCAAATCCGTACCCGCACCCAGCCCACACCCACACCCACTTCTGTCTCCGAGCAGGGCACCAAGTACAGACCTTGAGTCACACAACCTCAACTTCAGATCGTATCTCTGCCTCTCATACTGGGTGACCTTGAGCAATACTTGGGCCTTTCTAAGTTGCAGTTTCTTCTGTTTAGGGAAAAAAAAAAAAAAAGAATAGCGCCCTTGTGAGGATTAAATGAGGTAATGTATGTGCAGTCCCTGGCATTGTGCCCACCACCAAGTAGGTCCTTCCCTTTCTAGCCTCTTAATTCATGCTCCCAGGGGGTAGCTTCTTATTCAAAGTCACAGGGACTTCCCAAGCAGCACCAACTCCCTGAAACCCTAAAGCTGGAAGTAACCTTAGAAGTCATGTGGTCTAAGTGCCTCACCCCACATTGTAAGTCAAGACACGAGGCTTGAAGAGACGTAACTTGTATTAATAATGGAGCCGAGACCACAATACAGATCCTCTGCTTCTCAACCACCAACTTTCAGCTTTCTCCCTTCAACCAGAGCCAGAGGATGTTCACAGCAATGTACTTGGAAGGTTTATTCTCCATTGGTTTGGAGTGGAGCCTGAGCTCTGAGGTGTAGGCTGGAGCAGAGGCAGAGAAGGAGGACTCTGAAGGACAGAGCCATGTCCCCCTCAAGTCCTGAGCAATTCAGCTCTGGCCCTAAACTTGCATTCCCAAGTAGCAAAGCCAAAGTTCTCAGGAGAACTGGATTCTCTCTCCCTAACACCCCCATCCCACTGCCACTTAGAAGGCGGTTTCGTGGTCCATCTCAGGTGGTCCTTTTGGGAGTTAACCCCCCATCCATTATAAGTGATCAAAGGATTTCTTCTACCCACACCTCCCTGAAAGGAGAATCTCAAGTCATTGCAAGCTTCTCCACCTCTTAATATTTCTGTAGCACAGACCAGTGCCAGGCAGCTTCCTGTCTCACCAGGCCCCACATCTGGCTCTTTATCTGGGCTCTTATCACACCTCAGTTGTGATAAAGACCAACAGTGCTAAGGACTACAGGACTGTGCTGAAACATGCCCCCTCCCTGAAGGATGGGAGTCCCAGGGGAGGAGCTGAGGCTGGTTGCTGAGAGGACAGCAGAGGTCATGTTCCTTGTGTTTGCTCATCACACAGGATGGGAATGTTCCTGGGAGAGACCAGTGCATGGGCAAGAGGTGAGTGCAGCGGGGGGAAGTCTGGCCAGAAAAAAGAGCCGTCATGCCAGGAACCAAGCAGGGGAGGGGGTGGGGAGGAGAGAAATGCTGAAGTGGGTGCAGGGATATAAGTCAGGAAGGGGGCACAGCTGGGGAACCAGTGTGGCAGGAACCAGGAACCAAAAAATAGGAGCATCACTCACCTTCCCCACCCCCTCCTGCAGTGACAAAGCAGTCCCCCACCCCCACCCCATCAGCAGGTACTTCTAGGGACACAGGAGGCCTGGGAGGAGGCAGAGACCAGGACAGGAAATTCAGGTTCCTGAGCTCATGCCTGTTCTTGCACTTCCTTAATCCTAGAGAGAAGGAGCCAGAAACCAGGGCGAGTTAGAGACCCCTGAGTGCACAGTCGCCCCTACCCTTCAGCAGCTGACTGGGGAGAGGCTGGGCAATGGAAAGCAGACTTCCTCCAGAGGGTCCTTAAAGGCCATTTGTGTCCTACTCATCAGGACCACGCAGCCTAATCTGCAGAAGTCACACCATTCACTCCCTCCACCAAAATTCATGTATCCAAATGCAGTAAATGTTATAAATATCTAATGTGCTTCAGTCACTCATTGCTTCAGAGAAGCAACATAACACTGCTGCTGGAAGCATGGACTCTTGAGCCAAACTGCCTGGCTTGAATCCCAGCTTCACCAGTCGATGGCTGTGTGATCTTGGGCAAGTAACTCAACCCCTCTGTACCTTCCCAAGGGCTCTGGGCCGGTCCAGCAGGGTCCTGTGGGTTGCAGGGCAACCCAGTTCTCCACCTGAGCCCCAGGCACTATGCCCACTAGAGCACAATCCTCTCTCCCAGCTAACCTCCCAGCTAGAGGGCCCCAACCCTTCATACAGCAACAGGATGTGGAAAGAGAATGAGCTTCGTACTGGAGCTTGCACTGGAGCTCCGTCAAACCTTCCCGAAACCCCTCCCGGGACCTGGCATGTAGTCGGTACTCAATAAACTTATTGAACCGCTGCTCGGCTGATCTAGGGGGACCTTGCCTTTCACCACGTGAAACGTGGACGTCTTCTGCCTCCCACTCTCTGGTTCGGCTTTTGTCACAGTGACTATAAGGTACAACTCTGGAGTCAGGCTGCCTTCATTTGAATCCCTAATATATTACCACTTGCAAGGAAACCTCCGGCAAGTTACCTAGCTTCTCTGTGTCTCAGTTTCCTTACCTTTGAAATGGGCGTAGTAACACTACCTACCTCATTGGTCCATCATATGAAAAAGTTCAATTATATTGTGGGAGCAGAATAGTGGACCCCAAAGATGTCCATGGCTAATCCCTGGGACCCGTGAAGATGTTTCCTTACATGGTAAAGGAACTTTGCAGATGTGTTTAAAGTATGGCTCTGGAGATAGATTGGTCTGGATTATCTAGGTGGGCCCAACCTAATCACATGAGAACTTAAAAGGAGAGAAGCTTTTTGGGGAGAGAGATGTGATGACAGAAGAAGCATCAGAGAGATGCAACATTGCTGGCTTTGGAGACAGAGGAGGGGGCCACAAGCCAAGGGCTGCAGGCTCTGGAAGCTGTAAAAAGAAAGGAAATGGAATCACCTCTAGAATCAGCAGGAAGGAATGCAGCCCTTCCTACACCTTGATTTTTAGCCCAGTGAGACCTGTGTCAGACTTCTAACCTGCAGAACTGTAAGATAATTTTGTGTTGCTTACATATTAGTGTGTAAGCGCTTAGAATGGGGTCTGGCACGTAGTAAGAGCTCAATAAATGTCAGCTCTCGATTATCTTCATCGTTATCACCATCGTCATCGTCACTGTTGCTGTGGTTATAATACAGGGTAGAGGACCCACTGTTGCTCCCATCCCAGGGCAGCCGCCTCTCCAGCATGAGCTGCTCCGAGCCCATGTCCCACTTCACTGGGGATCACAGACTGCGTGCAAGTCAGCCAGGGGGCAGAAGACATCCTGAAAACAAAATGGCACTTGGTACAGCCACCGTGTGAGTGAGAGACACATGACCAGCCTCCCTGCGGCCCCGTTCTTGTGGAGAACAGGAGTAGGGGCACCCGGGAGAGTGGCGTGGGCCTGCCTGGTCCGGGCATAAGGCCTGCCTGGAGTCGCCACTGCAGAGACGACAGCTCCGGGACCTAAATGCACCCCATTCCACACCCACCCACCTGGGACTGCTGAGGAGACAGCCTTGGCACCCCAAACTTGTAACTGCTGGGCTGTGTGAGTACGAACAGGACCTGCAGCGCGAACAACTTCGAATTACACAGAAGGGGGTACTTTCTCTGGTGAAGGAGCATCGAATAGCACGTGATGAGGTATTTCAGATTGACTCAGGAAGGGGGAGGGACAGGAAGTGGTCTCCAGAAGCCAGGCTGTGGTCAGCCACGGGTCACCTCACAGAACAAGCCCCCCTCAGGGCCCACTCCCACGTCCCCGCCTTCTCAGTCAGCCCCCGCCAAGTGAAAGTGAGGCTTTGCTCCCCCAGCAGAGTCCCCCAGCCTGCACACCTCCCCTCCTCCCTTCTGGAAGCCCTTCATCCCCATCCCCACCTCCAAAGTGACCCCTACATTCCCCCCGGGTGCCGGGGGCCTCAGAAACCTGTCCCCACTTGATCTCCTACTTCTCAAGGGCCACTAAGGCCCAAGGGAGTAGCCTCTCAGAGTCCCCAGATGCAGGGTAAGACCCTTTGCCTAAGACTGAACTGAGCCCAGGGTAGGGACCAGACTGTCGTCCGACAATGTCCACGGACCTCGCCATCTCAGGGGACAGGGGTCATTTCCTTTTAGACCCGTGGACAAAAGCACTGTTAGACTGTAGGTTCCCTGAGGGCAGGGTCCCTGCCTGTCCATTCACCACAGGGTCTTGCCCAGAGAGGACCTCCAAAGCCATTTGTTGGGTAAGGAACACCCTCTAAAAGTCGACAGCCCTCTCAGAGGGCCCTGGACAAAACCCAACCCCTTCCCATCTCCCTCTAAAGGGGAGCTCGGCCAAAAGAGCCACCCCAAAGGGACTGGCTGCTTTGGGGTGACAGGAGACAGGAGAGAGCTAGGCTGGGGGGGGCGGGGGACAGAGAGAACCACTGCTCCCAGGGATACCCTGACCTCAGCCCAAGGGCCCATCCCATGTGGGTCACCCACCGTCACCTCCCTTTCTATCCAAAGTTTAGCTCTGAGCTGGCGTTTCCCCACTGCTCCCTGCTCACCCAGGACTCCCTGGACGTTCACGGACCATGGAATCTCTCCTTGTTCCTTCCTCTATCCCCCAATCTACAATGTCACTTTCTGATTAAAAGAACTCCCCTTACCAACACCCCAACTCCGACTCACGCCACAGGGAGCCGATCTGCGTGGGGAGCTGGCAGGGTCACTGCTGATCCATGTGATTCCTCTGTGCAAATTAGAAAAAGATGCCTTTTTCTCCAGATGCATGCAGGCCCCATCATGGTGCATGGGCTGGTGAGAAGGGCATAGGCTCGATTTCAGCCCCTGTCCACCCCTTGCCTGAGTATCCTTGCACAGTGCACAACCTGCCCACCTGCACACAGCTGTTAGACTTCAGGGAGTACACCCACTGGAGGAGCCTAGTAGACCAATAAGTCTTAACCTCTCAGTTTACACGTGAGGAAGTGGAGATCCAGGAAGGAAATGTAATTTACTGAAGGTCACACACCAAGCTGGAGGCAGACCCAAGGCCGAAGATCCAGGCGCCCCGACTCCCGATCTAGCACTTTTCCGTCCCGCTGCTCTATCCAGTTCTCACTCTTGGGGACAGATGGCAAAGCCGAGACAGCAGGAGAGCTCCCAAAAGCAGCGCCTGGGGAAGCCTTCTTGCACTAATTAGAGAAGAAGTGATAACCTCATCCCAAACTACACATAAAACTGAACGTAAAGCTCTCTGAACCGTGTACCACTTAACCCTTGGCGGATGTGGGACGTGAATATAGCTCTTCCCCAGTTATTCCCCATCTACAACCTCATCTATCCTAGGCTACTTCACTGTGAGGATGTCCCCAATGTCTGTCTAGGCCAGTACATCTGTCTTGGCCTGGAAACTCCCAGATGAATTTCTTGCTTCCGGAGAACACATACAAGTGCTCAGAAGATGACTTTTAATGTAGATGAAGGCGAGGGCAATGGTGATGAAGAAGGAGGAGAAGTGGGGAGGAAGGGGGTTGCGAGAAGGAGAGAAAGAGAAAGAACAAGAAGCGCAATTCCTAATGTATTATATTAATTTCTTATCCTGGGATCCTAGTTGCCTATAACATCACTGAGCTGTGCTTCACGGAAATGGTGGTGAAGATACACACACGTGTATCTCTCTCTCTGTCTCTCACTCTCTCGGTGGTGCCTGCAATATAATGTGGTGATTAAGCTCAGGCAGAGCCAGACCTCCTGGTTTGGAATCCTGGCTTTGCCACTACTTGGCTGTGAAATTTCAGGCAAGGGCCTTGGCTTCTCTGTGCCTCAGTTTCCTCTTCAATAAAATGGGATAACAACAAACATGACCTCATAGAAGTTTCTGAAGATTATGAGAGTGAATATATGGGCAACACTTAATGCAGTGCTTGGCTGATAGCAGGTAGGCAGTAAACCTTGTCTGTAACTATATTGGGGTGCTGTTTCTTGACACCTTGTCCTGGCCCTATTTTCCTATGGTGTTGGGGGAATTGTCCAGGCTGCCTGGAACAATTTCCACCTCAGTATTCCAATTGTTGGAGCAGAGAGGGACTGCCTTAAGAAGTAGTGAGCTTCCTGTCACCAGGAGCAATCAAGTGGAATCCAGATGAGCACTTGGCATGGATGTGGCAGAAGCAGGGTGGGGGTGGGGGATCTCTTCCAAAGTCCCTTGCGAGCCCAATACACTACGAATATGTGAATAAACACACATCTCCTGGCACCCACATGGGCATAACCTTGCCCACAAACGGGGACACACATACAAGGGTGCGGTCTCCACACTGGCTTTGGGGACCAGGGAGAAGTATTTTAGGCCAGGCAAGCCAACATCCCCAGCCAGCCCCCTCCCCTAGCACCCAGCCTATTCCTGTGTACACACAGGCGAGCAGGTGGCAAGCAGGAGTTTTCAGGGAGGCACCGAATGGGATTTCAAGGAGCCTGTTTCCTACCACTCCCGGTTGTCTTTTTACAGGCACCAGCTGCCAGCCTCCGCGCCCCCATTGCAGGCCAGCTCCAAGACTGCGTGGGGCAGGTGACCAGGAATGGGACAAGGTAATTGGGTGTTGGTTCTGTCTCTGATGGAGGTGGACTGATAGTGCACCTGGGGTAGTCCTGGCAGGTCTGGCCTCTAAAGGGCCGCAGTGCCCAGAATTCGGATGCTGTGAGAGGTAAGGACTTCCCCATTGCAAAAGGAATGAAGCAAGAATTCGTAGGAGGGTCAGAAGCAGCCCCCCTCCAGCCAAACCTATTCCTACCCCTGCCTTGTCCTGACTGACACCCCACCTCACGCAGTCCCCCAACACTTGTCCTGGGTGCTGTGTGCCATCCATGAGCCATTCTTTGGAGAGTGCAAAGTGCTGCTAAACCGGAGCAGCAGCACATTCGAACCTTCCTATCAGCCCGGGATGCATTACTGCATATTATTTGTCTGCAGCAGCTGCGACAGCGGCTCTTCCTTCCTAACAATATCGGCTTCGCCTGGTATTAAAAAGGGCCCCTAAGTGCCACGAACACCTTTGCTAGGAGAGGAGACCACACACTGGGGAGAATGGGGAGGTGGACCACCCTGGGATGAACATTTTGCTGCGGATTAGTCCAAATGTGGATGCAAAAATTAGGTGGGGGAAGGGGAGGAGGAGGAGGCAGACGGAACAGGAGGGGGACAAGGAGCCCGCCCAGGAGGCAGAGCTTTCCCGAGGACCAGTACACCCAGCCCCACTCTGCAGGAGGCAGGGCCCCCTCCAGCTTCCCTGCCACGGCCCGGTTCCTCTTCCCAATCAATGACCTCTTTGTGGCTGAGAAGGTACGGGAACCACTACAAGAACTGGGGGTTGGGGGGAGGCCATCTCGTAAGCTCCCGGGCGCGCACGATCCCAACTTATTGCCGTCGGAGCCAGGGCTCCCGAAAAAGGTCTCCACACCTCTGGTAGCAGGGGGCTGCCAGGGGCAGTGGCTGGAGCCTCTCCGACTCCGTGCGGCCGTCGCCCGTCCCCCAGTCCCGGGAAGAAGCTCTCTCCCCCGGCCCATGCCCGCTAGGTGGCGCTCGGCAGTCATGCTCCTCCCACCCCGGCATCCCAGCAGCCTGAGAGGCCCCTGGACGCCCGCTTGGAGGTGGGCGGGGGGTGGCAGGTGCACCGAGGTGGGGGAGGGAGATAGGAGCAGTATTCCCTCCTTCATTTATTCATGTCCATGGAATTTCTAAGGCCTCAGCCTTCAGTTGCATTAAAAGTGGCCAAGGACCAGGGAAGCTGGAGAATCCGTTCTACACTTTTTTTTTTTTTTTTTTTTTTTTTTTGCGGTACGCGGGCCTCTCACTGTTGTGGCCTCTCCCGCTGCGGAGCATAGGCTCCGGACGCGCAGGCTCAGAGGCCATGGCTCACGGGCCCAGCCGCTCCGCGGCAGGTGAGATCCTCCCGGACCGGGGCACGAACCCGTGTCCCCTGCATCGGCAGGCAGACTCTCAACCACTGCGCCAATAGGGAAGCCCCCGTTTTACGTTTGTCCTTGCATCTATGGCGCCATTCTCTCTCTTTTTATTGAAGTATATAGTTGATTTACAATGCTGTTAGAAGTGTTAGCTTCAGGTGTACAACCAAGTGATTCAGTTATACATATATATGTTCTTTTTCAGATTCTTTTCCTTTATAGGTTGTTACAAGGTATTGAATATAGTTCCCTGTGCTATACAGTAGGCCCTTGTTGTTTATCTATTTTATACACAGCAGTGTGTATCTGTTAACCCCAAGCTCCTAATTTATCCCTCCCCCCCCTTTCCCTTTTGGTAACCATAGTTTGTATCTATGTCTGTGAGTCTGTTTCTGTTTTGTAAATAAGTTCCTTTGTATCATGTTTTCAGATTCCACATATAAGTGATATCATGTGATATTTGTCTTCCTCTGTCTGACTTATGTCACTTAGTATGATCATCTCTAGGTCCATCCATGTTGCTGCAAATAGCATCATTTCATTATTTTTTATGACTGAGTAATACTCCATTGTGTGTGTGAGAGATAGATAGATAGATAGATAGATAGATAGATAGATAGATATCTCCCACATCTTCTTTATCCATTCATCTGTCGACATTGCATGTCCTTCTCTTGAAGGTCTAAATACCCCAGTCCTCCAGAAGCCCACAACCTCTGAGAGACAAGAGATCCAGGAAAAGTTAATCCGAGGTAATCTACGCCAAAGGCCAAGTAGGAAGTACAGCCAGTGCTCTGAGTTCAGAAACAGCCATGGGATAAGACACCACAGAGCTCGGATAGGGGTTATCTTGACCAATCTGCTCCGGACCAATCAGAGCAGAATGGGTGAGAGTCATCCTTCCCTTCCGGTGCCAGGCACTGGACTAGGCCCTGAGTATTTGATTATGACCAGATAACACAGTCCCTGTCCTCAGAAAGTGTGTGGATGAGTGAGGGAGAAAGACACCAGGCAGATAACTACACAAATAATTATCTGACTGCTACTGTCATATGTGAACAGGTTAATATAAAGACTTCGGGAGGAAGATTTCACACCCACCCTGGGTTGCCTGCTGCAGGCCCAACCAGGGTTGGAAGTGAGGAAGTTTGCATTATACAGAACATGAGCCCACTTCCTCTTAGTAGACATAAGAAACGGTTACCTAACATCCAAAGCATAATCAAGACTAGGGCGACATTTTTCCTCTGGGTAAACTGGGAAAAGAACCCATGTTTACTGAGTGCTTAGCTCCACGTACCAGCATGGTTGATGTCTTCTCATTTAACCCTCACTTCACTCTGTGGAGTGGATGTTAAGCCCACCTTACAGAAGAGGAGACTGACGCTCAGGGAGGTTGAGGAACTGGCCCTAGACTGGAACCCATAACTGCCTGAGTCCTAATCCCACCCCTCTTCTGCTGTAACACGCTGCCTCTGGGACCATCTCTGGATACACTGCTGGGACCCAACACAGGGAGCGTAGGGGAGGGGAGAGAGAGAGAGCAAAAGGAGCCTGGCAGGCTAGGAAGCCACCAGGTCAGGGCCCTTGTCACCACGTCCTGTTGGCATAGCCAGCCCTTTCTCAGCATCCTGACCAAACCACCACTCACTTAACATTCCGCTCAGTTTTCACTCCTTCCGACTCCAAATGTTTATCAACACATGCTGTAATGTAATCAGCTCCTGGGAAAATACACACTAGGTAACAGATGCTGACAAGAGTGTCAAACAGATGTCCCCTCCTGTCCCTCCCTCCCTCCCAGCCAGAGCCGGCACACCCAGGAGGCTGGGGAGCACCTCTTGCCACTCCACCCTTCCAGCCCCAGCAGGGGAGGCCCTCCTTCCTCAGTAGCCCGACAGCGTGAGGGTCACAGTGCTGGGGCCTCACACATCTCACCTCATCCTCATGGCGGCACTGTAAGGCTATTCTTAGGACGCCCATTTTGCAGATGCAGGAACTAAGGCACACAGTGACGATGAAACCAAAGTGAGGCAACAGCACCATCAGAAGCAAAAGAAGCGATGATCACTCTGCCTGTTCCTTCACTAGGAGGCCACCTCCCCTGTGGAGCACAGGCCTTTGAAGAAAGCTGTCTCATCACTTTTTTTTTTTTTTTTTTTTTTGCGGTACGCGGGCCTCTCACTGTTGTGGCCTCTCCCGTTGCGGAGCACAGGCTCCGGACGCGCAGGCTCAGCGGCCATGGCTCACGGGCCCAGCCGCTCCGCGGCATGTGGGATCTTCCCGGACCAGGGCACGAACCCGTGTCCCCTGCATCGGCAGGCGGACTCTCAACCACTGCGCCACTAGGGAAGCCCTATCTCATCACTTTTAAATTTGTTGGATCTGAGGCCTCAGGGCCTGGCTTCTACGGACTTGACAGGCCAAGTCAAGTCGGGCTGGCAGCCTGTTCTCCATTTCTGCCCCAACCAGGCTGGGGACAGAATGGGTCCTGAAAGCTCAGGACCGAGCAAAATAGGGAGGCTTCAGATGCCGTGCGAGAGGAGAGAAGGGTCTGGGGAAGGGGCAGGCGCCTTCTTTGTCCTTTTCTCTCCCCTTCTTCTACTACCAGAGCTGAAGGACCCAGAGGCCAGCCCAGACAGAGGGGAGACGAAGGGCACAGAGATGGGGAGAGCCCTGATGGGACAGGACCGCCCCCCAGCTCAGGACCTCTGGACCCTCTGGGATCAGCTCTCTGAGGCTGGGCCATCCTAAAGGAAATCCGTATTTGCTTTTCCCTCCAACGCAGTCAGTTGCTCCTTTCATCTGACAGGAGCTGTAAATGAGACTGTATGGGATTTCTAATGATGGCGGTCTCCCTTTATCAGCCTCCAATTCCCACTTCTCAGCCCAGCTGACTCCAGGAAATGTTTTGACCAGGAATCCAGACTCTAGCACCAGGACCCCACCCTGGTTGCCGCTTTCCATAGCGACAGCTAGCAGTTGTCAAACAGGCATCGGAGGCCAGGAGAAGCTCACGACGGAGAAGTCAGATCTGGGTTCCAGGCCGCCTCCCAGATGGTGTATTTAACCTCTCTGGCTTTTGCTTCTTCAACCGTAAACCTGGGGTGATAATGCCTGCTCCACCCACCTACCTCACTGGGCTGCTGTGAGGATCAAATGAGATTACAGGCCGCAAAAGCCTTTGAAAAATATAAAGCAATCACCCAGCCTGGTTTTGCTATTATTATTATTGCTGTTGTGATTGTGTGTAGGTGCCACTGGGAAAGCCGATTATGGCAATCTGTGTGTCTCTGAGAGTGAGCTTGTTTGTGGGCACGGGGGTATCTGTACCAGATTTGTGGAAGGACGGAGTTCTTGTGTCGTCCCCTGCCTTTAAAGGCGCATACAGGCAATGTATGTGGCTATGAGTTTATCGGTTCATGGGCACACATTCAAGTGTCTTAGTATAATATCATACTAAAATATAGCAATATAATAATCCTATATGCCAGGCATTTTGCTAAGCATTTGATATGGAGGTTGGGCCAGTGCAGGTATGCAGGCATCTATGGGAGGCTAGTTGTGGAGCATTTGTACCATCTGTGTGTCAGTGTTGGGCGAATGTAACGTGATGTGTGCCTATTCATCCCATGCACATAGCAGGGACTCTCTCCATGTGCTCACCTGTGTTGCAGTGAATCTGAGTGTGTGCATGCAAGCATGTGTATGCACGTACATGCATGTGGGCACACACCCACCTCCCTGTACCTGGGTTGATGGTGTAATTGTTCATTATTTATCAGCTGCCTGGCTGTGGGAGCCCCTGGCATGCCCTGAGCTCATTGCCAAGCAGCCATCAGGCCCACACACCCACTGTGGTGACAGCAGCCTGCCTGAGCAGGCAGGTGCCACTCTACTCTCTGGAGCCCCAGTCTGTGCCAGGCAGCAGGGCCCCTGCCAGGGGATTGCCTACGCCACCCTTGAAGCCGAAGGAGTGCTCAGCAGATGGGCCAGGCTCGAGGGCCTTGGGAGCAGAAAAGACAGCTGGCACCTTCAGGTCCAGAGGACGTGGCTGTAACAGGCCAAACCCAGTGCCTGGCCCAGGAACTCCATCTTAGCCAAATAGGGGCTGGGGCTGCCCAGTGGCCAGGTGTGAAACATCCTTGCTCTCTCTGCCACACCACCACGGCTCCTCACTGCCCTCAGGATTAAGTCCAAACTCCAGTGTACAAGGCCCACACAACCTGGGCGTGCACCTCCCAGGCCCCCCGCTTCCCACTCCTCTTGCACCACACCCACCAGACTGAACTCTCAGTCCTTTGATGCACCGAGCCCCCTGGGCCTTCTCACTGCCTTTCCTTCTGCCTGATTTCTCCATGTGACACCCCTGGCTAGCCAGTTCTCACCCCTCGGGGATCAGCTCACCTCTGCAGGAAAGCTTCCTGACCCTAGATTAGGGAGGGGTCCCCACTCACCTGACACGCCCATAAGCCCCTAGATTTCCTTATCATCCCACTTCCTAATAGAACCTTTCTTCCTCATTAGACTTTGGCCCCAGCCACAAAGGGAGCATGTCTCAGTAGTACATGGCTTTATTCCAATGCCTAGCATGGTACCAGGTCATAGGTGGTGCATAAATATTTGTTGAATGAATTGTTTTTAAAAGCCTGTTGAGAGACAGCGGCTGTCTCAAGCTCTCCATATATCTACATCACAGTGTGCATTTGAACAGGCTCTTGGGTTCTCAGATCTCAAGGCTGGGGAGAACCACTCCTTTCCCCACTCCGTCCCCCCATCCTACCCCACCAATCACCATCATCATCCCAACAGGGCTGAAGATGGTAGAGTTTACAAGCCGCTTTTACAAAGGTCTTGGAAATCATCAGCATCCCTTTACAACTGAGGAAACTGAGGCACAGAGAGGTTAAAGTGTCTCGTTCATAGGGGCCAGCTCACTGGTTCACCCAGAGCTTTCCTAGTTTTAGCACTGAAAGTTCCATGTCCCGGGAACCCCCTCAGCCCCAGGCAAAATGGGACAGTTGACCACCCTTCTTGTCCGGGATGCAAACCTAGGACTCCTGACTCCAAATCTCATATCCGCTCCCTGCCCAACTGCCTCCTGAGAGTCCTCAAAATTCAGTGACCCACCCTTTGGATGGCCTCTCCAGACCACTTGGCACTGCCCTGGAGCAAGTCTCTCCAGAAGCATGTGTCCAGGAGTACAGGTCATTAATACTAACCTCAATCAAATAGAATTCAGAGAGACGCTCATTTCTGGAGGGAAAGCACTTTACATAATATAGAAGAAAACTAAGTCTACTATTAAAATAACTTCATAATGATATTAAAGCAAATTTTTAAAATTAAAAAAAAAACTTCACTCACAAAGCATTTTCCTTTCTCCATGTTGCCTTTGCATTTTTCTCTTTCTAAGCGCGGGGTTGTTACAGAACCGCAATGAAGTGTAAGTATCATGCTTGTTCTCATTTTCACTCCACATTACAGAACTCTCGCTTAGGTTTGCCTCATTGTGGATCCTCCATGTCACTAACACCCATTAGCTTAGATCACAGGGAGTTTGGGCTCAGGGCTGCCTCCTTCCTGAAAGACCCGTTTCTCAGCAGGGATTGCTAACTCAGGGCCCCAGCTGGGCTCCTGCGGGTTGCCATGTAAACACCGTCCTCGGGCATGTGTGCTGTTTGCAGGGCAGAGGGACACAGCTTTCATCAGATCCTGAAAAGATCAGCGCCCTAGAGAAGGACACGCAGCTTCACGTCCACTCCCAGGGCGAGCGTCCACCATGCACTTTCTCTGCAGGGCTGGGCTGACCCAGGAACTCTGTTCCTCCCTTACAATAAATTCCATTTCTCAGCTTCCATATGGCTCTCAAAAAAAATCTGTTTCCTCTCCACGATCCTGATAATTATCCTGACCACAACGCCGCCCTCCATCCTGAATCTAAAGGCAACATGGAAGGGGAGAGAGTGTGGGTGGGAGGTTGAGTGTCTTCTTTCTTTCTCTAAGTCTTTTTCCCTTTCACCTCTTTCTGCACTGGGTATGCTCCAGGCTGGAATTTGACCCATCCTCTTCCCATCTCTTGGTCTAAGCTCCCTGGTCCATGGGTATCCTCACCGAAACCCTCTTCTTAGCACCACTGTTGAATTTTAAGTATTCCCACCCCAAATGAGGAATGATCCCCCCATCACATCCAGAATTCCCTAGGGTTTTGGATGTGGTGATTCACAGGAACGTGTTGAGGGAATTCCAACCAGAGGCAGAGTGTAGACTGATTTACCTTCTGGAATCCCTTCTTTCTGGAGAATTGGGTGGTTCGAGAGGGAACTGTGGCCTTTCAATCATCGCTCAGAGCTCCAGCCCTCAGAGCCACAGAGATCCCTAGGAAACCATGGCCCACAAGGGAGACGCTAGCTGCCTATTAGCCACTGAGGTACCACTTTGACCCAGTAGATCATCGGACCTGGGGGGCAGCTGCATTCCACTGACTTGTCATCTTCAAGAGCAATGGCAGCGTGGCAATAGGGAGGCTCTGCAGGGATCTCTGTAAGAATAACAATAATTAAACGTTTCTAAGCACTGTGGGATACGGGATACGGAGGCATCATCATAATCACCACAGCTACCAGGGTGATGATAACAGTAATTAGATGCTGTGGTTTCCCAACTACCCCCCGGGAGCACTGCCTGGGGTGAGGCTGGCCTGTCAGGTTAATGAAGGGGGCACCAATGCCAGCCAGTCCTCTCTGGAGCTGGCTAGGGCTTTGGCCACACTTCCTCCATGAGATTCCTCCTCTTCTCTCGCCTTGCCCTCAGCCTCCACTGACCCCAGATTGGGGACTGGGGACACAGGAGAGGGTGACTCCCATTCAGCATATCACTCTAATGTAGGTTCAAGTTCATCCCGTCCTATCAACAGATTTCAGGGGATTGGGGAATCTTGGGGACTTCTTAACAGGACTCCCCTCACATCAAAGTGGGCTTTATTAGTCAATTAGTGAATGACACAGAGGGGCCTGGGAGATGGCCAGGAGGGGAAGTCTTTATTGTATTGACTTTGGGCCTTCCCCAAGCCCAACAGCTGCCTCTCTGGAAGAGCCTGTGGAAGCCGAGGGGGGACGGTGGGGACAGTTTCCTGGGTAGGACACCTTCCTCAGGGCTGGTCTCTGTCTAATCACTGCCCTCAGCTGTGGAGAAGGTAAGAAAGGTGAGCCCAAGGGCCTATCCTTTGAGCAGACTGTTATTCCTGTAGTCATTGAGTCTCAGAGCCAGGAGGGAACGTGGAATTCATCTGGTATACTCTCCGCGTCAGAGCAAGAATCCCATCCAGGGCATCCCTGATAAGTGGACCTGGGGCCTCAGTCTGAAAAGGGACAGGGAGTTCATTCCATTGTCGGTTCCCTGAACCGACAATGGTCCTGATTGAATCAATTGGTCTTGATTCTTCTCTGTGAAAGCACACAGGCTAGGCCTGTTCCTTTTCCAGTCAGGGTTTTGGGAGCTTGTTAATCACACCTCACTTCCACCTCCTTTGGCCTTCTCCTTTATGAGGTCTGAGGCCACCTTCCAGCCTCTCTCTGCAGTTAACTCCAACTCCTACTTGACTGCAATGACCTTATTATTAACTTCCCTGCTTTCCACCCCCAAAACTTCCATCTTCACTGCTCTCTTCACCTTCCCTCCAGGCTCAGAGAAAAATGAGTCCTCTCTTTTCCAAGGCTAACCCCTCCTCCACCCTAGTCCCACCAGCCACGCTTCCTCCAGGGCCTGCCCCGTGAAGTACACCCTCTTTCCCTTCTTACACTTGTTTTGCCAATCCTAGCCGTCCACTAGCTCTCTTCCTTCTGCCCCAGGATGCTCAGGGGCTTTTGAGTTCCCATCACAAAGGGGCGAATAAGCCCCTTGGTCTCTGTTGTGCGAATCCTCTTCAAGATTCTGGTCCATTTTACTCATTCTGTTCACCACCAAATTCCTCAAGAGCAGGGTGGACACCAGCTGCCTCTGCTTTTTCACCTTCCACATTCTTCTGCTCCCACTTTGATCTGGGTTCTGCCCCCAACACCACCCTCTCAAAGGTCACTGGCGTTTTTGCCACTGTATCCAAAGGCCTCCTCTGATTCCCACCTGCTCTCTGAAGCATCAGACACTATTGGAAACTTCCTCCCCCGTTAAAGTCTCTCCTCACTTGGCTTCCATGACAACCCTCTCTCCTCACCCCCCTCCTCCCTCACTGACCAGTCATCATCTGTCTGTCCTACCCACGTCATTGCCAGATTCATCTCCTGGGAGCCCAGCTCCGACAGCTCCCAACGAGCACTTCTCTGTTCAGAAACCTTCAATGGTTCACCATTGCCTGCGGGAAATAAAACAAAAATCATGGAGTTGGGCTTCCCTGGTGGCGCAGTGGTTGAGAATCTGCCTGCCAATGCAGCGGAGAAGGGATCGATCCCTCGTCCGGGAAGATCCCACATGCCACGGAGCAACTAAGCCTGTGCGTCACAACTACTGAGCCTGTGCTCTAGAGCCCGTGAGCCACAACTACTGAGCCCACGTGCTGCAACTACTGAAGCCCATGTTCCTAGAGCCCGTGCTCCACAACGAGAGAAGCCACTGCAATGAGAAGCCCGTGCACTGCAAAGAAGAGTAGCCCCCGCTCGCCACAACTAGAGAAAGCCCATGCGCAGCAATGAAGACCCAACACAGCCAAAAATAAATAAGTAAAAACAATAAATTTATAAAAAAAAAAAAAAAAGAGAAACATCGCAATTTCTTCCAAGAAATGGTCAAGGCTAAATAACCATGCCTCACCTCCCTAAAAAAAAAAAACATGGAGTTACAAAATGATGCAACTATATGCAATGCATAATATACAATGTAATAATATGTCAGGGGGTTCAAACTTTTTAAGCAGCAGAGTCCATTCTGAAGACTCTTTCTCAGAAGCCCAATGTTTGAAGAGCATGAAAACAGTATGCTCTTTAAACATGCTTCCTACTGAAGCAGGGAATAGGGATCCCAGGAAATTCTAGGGCTTTCAAACCACAGTTAGAAAACCACTGAAAAAATTAAATTCATCAGTCTGCGGGTGAGAAAACAGGCCCAGAGAGGAGAAGTGACTGGTAGAAAGTTGCACAAGATGTGTTAGTCAATCAACACATTTTCATTAAATGTGCCTACTGAGTGCCAGACACATCCTAGGTACCAGCAATAAAGCAGAGGACAAGACAGAAGTGGTCCTGCCCTGGAGGGGCTGACAGCCCAGCAGGGAGTGAACCAAGTATTATAAACAACTACTGAAAGTGGTCACAAGTATGCCAAGGAAACTGTGGGAACATATAGGAAGGGACTCGCCTGGTCTGAAGGGCAAAGTGGGCCACCCTGGGGAAGTGACACATGTAAACTGAGCCCTGAAGGACAGATAAGTAGCTGGTCGAAAGAAGTAAAAGAACATTGAGGCAGCTCCAGCTTCGGTGAAGCCCAAGGAAGCAAGTTTGGTGGCTGGAACCTCAGGAAAGCCCAGCGGCTCCTACTCAAAGCCCTGGAGCAGGCTGAGAAAGGGCTGCAGAAGCAGGCAGCCTCGATGGCCTTACTGAGAACTTGACACTGGCCTCAGAGGCTGGCTGGCCAAGGAAGGCTTCTCAGGCATTGGGACCTAATCATTTGCATTGGAAGACAATCCACTGCTAAATCAGTGGGGTATTGTGTACTGGATCCTGGAACATAAAGTAGACATTAGCAGAAGAAAAAGACATTGGAATAAATTCTGTAGTTGAGTTAATAGTATTATACCAATACTTATTTCTTAGGTTTAACGAAGGTACCACGGTTATGTAAAACATTAATATTAGGGGAAGCTGGATGAAAGACACTTGAAAACTCTGTACCATTTTTACATCTCTTCCGTAAGCCCAAAACTATTTCAAAATAAGAAGTTTTAAAAATACATGTATCCCTCTGGCACTGTGGCAGAGAGGAGCGAAACTGGATGCAGGGAGAGAGATTACAGTAATAACGATGACTAACACTTAAACCGTTCTTCCTGTACACCAGGCATTGTTTCAAATACTTAATGTGTTTAACTCATTTAATCCTTGCAAGTCCATGACTGAGTATTTTATTCCCCCTCATTTTACACATGAGGAAGCTGAGGACAGAGAGGTTAAGTCAGTGGCCCAAGGACACACAGCTACTGAGTGACAGAACTGGAGTTTAAGGATTCAAATCTAGGCAGTCTAGCTCCAGAGTCCTGTGTGCTTGAGCATTACATTGTACCCCCTCCCCTCAGTGTGCACTGGCTCTACTGCAAGGATATTGCAAGGATCAGGCAGAAATCATGAGTGCACGGACTAGGGTGATAACAGTAGAAGTGGAGCCATGTCACTAGACTTAAGACATCTATTGGAGGCATACTCAACATTTGCTTTTGAATTGGAATATGATGGTCAAAGAAGAGGGAAGAAGCAAGAATGACTCCTAGGCTTCCTTCCGGCTTAAGAGTAGGGACCAGAACTTAGTCTCCTGATGCTTGGTCCTATGTTTCTTCCCATCACTGAGGGAAACATTCCAGACCTTTCACAGTCTACTTTCACTTTCTTGTCCCTTTCTCTTATGATCTTCAAAATGCAAAACAAGCTGGACCACCTGCTGCTCCCAAACAGGCCCCAACCTCTCCAACTTTCATGTCCTTGTACAAATTGTTCCCTCCACGGAAAGTGTCCCCTCCATCTCCCTTGGTCCAAATCTGATCAACCCTTCAAGGCCACCTCTTCCAGAAGCCTTCCCTGCTCTCCACAATGAGGAGCACTCGGTGTCTCCTCTGGACGCCAGCATCTTTTTGGCTCTCTTTGGCAGCGAACAACTTCCATCCTATAATATAGTTATTTGAGGGGGGTCGTGGCTCTTGCTGTCTTTGGTGACCTCAGTACATAGCATAGTAGATGCTCAAAAAGATATTTGTTCAGTGAATCATCTATCTGAGTAAACAAGCTCTATCTTATTTCTCTTTGTCCCTTCCTGGCTCCCTTTTCTGTCTACTGCAACCCACCGCACCCGCACACCCACGCGCGCGCACACACACACACAACACATACACGCTGGCACCCATGTTGGTACTTTGCGTGTTTCAGGGACTGGTTTAATCCGCCTCCATCTTCTCCACCCAACCCATCCCCAGGCAGCCATGCCAACCCCCAGGCACAGTCTTTTTGGAAGCCCATTTAATGGCAGAAGATCAGAGAAGCCTTACCCAACGATGGAGAGATGGGAGAACGTAAGCGGGGAACTAGCAGGCATTGGTGCATCTGGAACTGCCCCTTCAACCTATCCAGTCCATCTCCTACAAGTGGTCCTATCCTGGAGGAGGTGACAGCCCAATGGTGAATACATCAAGTATTCAGAAGCAGAGTCTGAGACCACTGCAGTGAACTCAATCCAGCACTGGTCCTTATAGGGCCAGACTAGACGACCACACACCAAATTGAAAAGGCATTCTCCAGGTGAAACCCTCGTGGTGGCTACCTGGTATTCACTGCCGGTCTCTCCTTTCCCCGAGTCTTAGGTTCAGGTACAGCTTAATGCCTCTCTCCTCCAGCACTTGCCTCTGTCTGATAGATAACTCACTCAGCCCCTGTGTGCCTTCCCCACAGAAGCCTTCCCTGATCCCCACCCCACCCCAGACTGAACTGGGCACTTTCTCTGAGACCCGTCAAATCATGTGTGCACATCTCTGGGACACACCACACACATGAAATGCTTGTTTATAACATCTGCTTCTGTTTGTCTTCCCCCTCTGCCCCCTAACTAGACCGAGTGCGCTTAGGGCAATGACGATGTCTCTGTATCCCCAAGCCTGGTATGGTGTTTGGTACAAAGAAAGCCCAATTACATTTGTTAAATGTAAAAGATGGATGTATGAGTGTGAATGTTCACATGAGCACTTTAGTCTACAGGCTTCAGCAGGAAACCAACAGACACTCCAGGACCAGATTCCAAATAATGGGAAAGCGGTGTCCTCCTTGCCCATCCTCTTTCTGCTCTGCCTACTCCCAGGAACTAGAAGTTACATTTTATCAGGAATGGGCCACTCCCCCTCTGCTCCTGCCTGCTGGGCAAAGGGCAGCAATGGGCAAAGGGAGCATTGTCTGGTCAGGCGTCCGGGAAGAACTTGCTTCTCCTTAGCGGGAAACTCTTTCTGTCTGTCTCCTCTTGAGGGAGAGGATGGGGTCCGGAGGGAAGGAACAGAGAGCAGGCGCCGGGCTGCCAAGGGCCCAGAGGGCCCAGCAGCCTTGGCAGGAAGCCAACCACACCCGGATGTGGTGGGTGGTGAATGGGATGGGGCGGAGAGTCCCTGCCTTGCCGCGGACACTGGATGGGTCCCTTTCGCGGGTATCCTGCAAATCGCTCAAAACAGAGGTTCCACAAAGGGGGCAGAGCAAGATTTCTTGCTCTATTTAGGGAGGGGAGGGGGCTTCAGTTTTTGGAAAAGGAACTCCTGAAGGGAGCGTGTATTAGAAAAGACCAGAAACCTCAGCGGCCCCATGTCACCCACGAATGCCCACCACCGACTTCCCTGGCAGCTTCCGGAGGATCCCCCCGCATAGCTGCCTCTCCATTTAGCGTTCAGGATCTTCTGGGCTCTAATCCGAACCCTGCCACTTTCTGCTCATGCCCCTGGGCGAGCCGCCTTGCCCTTCTTTGGGCCTTTGTTTCCTCATCTGTAAAGTGGGGCCAGGGTTGGAGGAGAGGGCCTGGAGAAGACCTTTCGCCTCGGACACTGCTGGATCCTGGTTTCTCCGTACTGCACGCCCGCTCCTCCACAGCCCCGCCTCCACCCAGTCCTAACTCCACCCCCACCGAGCGGCTTCTCCCCTGACGCCGGCCGCTAGGGGTCACTGCCTCCCTTTGTCAGCGACGGAGGAGGGCGGCTAGCCCTTCGGCCCCCTCCCCGGCGGAAAGGCGACCGAAGGGGCATCTCCCGAGCAGTGGGCCTGAGCGCGACCCCACGGCCCTTGCTAGGGATCCGCCTCTGCCAGGGGCCGGAAGGTGTGCGCGGCGGGGCGGAGGCCGGGGCCGAGCGCGGGCCGCGCGTGGGAGCCAGGAGGGGGTTAACGCTAACCCCTCCCCTTCGGGCTGACATCACGGGGAGAGCGGCTGAGAGGCTGGAGCTCGGCGAGTGAGAGAAAGAGAGGGAGAGGAGCGAGCGCGGCTCGACTCGGTGCCCGGGCAGCTCCACATTGTTGCGGATCGCCGGGACCCGGCAGAGCGAGCAGCTGCGGCGCTGCGGGGACGCGGCGCCCCGGATCGCTCTCCTCGCCTGGAGCCGCACCGCCCGATCGGCTGGGCCGCCGAGCCGCGCGCCCTCCGCCTGGGCCCCGAGCCCACCGCGCCGCCCGCCCGCCGCCCTCGCTCGTCCCGCCGCCCTCGGAGGACGGCCGCCCATGGACGCCTTCAAGTTGGAGCCGAGCGGGAGGGTGTGAGCGCGCCGGGGGCCGGGAGCCCGCGCCGGGCAGCCGGGCGCGCCGGGGGTAGGTCCCTCTCCCCAGCCCGGCTCTGCGTGGAAGAAGAGGGCGGGGACCGGCGCGGGGAGGAGAGCGGAGGAGGAGAAGGGGGCATGACTCGTGCAACTTGCGGCGGGCATCTGCCGAGCCTCTGAGCCGGCGGCCGCCCGGGCCCCGGATTGCGTCCGCGCCGATCCCACCCAGCCCACCCAGCCCCGGCCGACGGCTGAGGTTGACCTGGATCTTCAGAGCGCCCGCCGGCCTGCAGGGATCGCCTTCGTCTTCCGGGCTGCTTTCTGGAGCGCGAGGAGCGCTCTCCTCGCGGTCCCTCTCGCCGGACCCCCGGCCCCCGATGGCTCGGATGGGGCTTGCGGGCGCCGCTGGACTCTGGTGGGGACTCGCTCTCGGCTTGACCGCCTTCTTCCTCCCAGGTAAGCACGTTCCGCCTCTGCCTTTCCCTTCCACACACCCCCCCCCCCAATCCAGTGCCTCCCCCGGGGCTGGGAGCTGGATCGCAGGCACGTCTGGGTTGTAGGGAGTGAAAGGAGCCAGAAAAGTTGGGTCACGGCTTAGATAAGGGGGTAACGGGTGGCACGGCGGAGAAAGAGAGATTGAGCAGCCGAACAGCCTGCCCTGCAGGGAAGCAGTAGGATGCACATCTCTGTGTAGCAAGAAAGCACTTTCTCCGCGCAGTTTTTCACACAAAAATAATAATATGTAATAGCGTTCTATTTATTCAATAACCAGCTCTCAGCTCCGGAAGCAGTTTGCAAACACTTCATGTTACATAAATGCAAAATAATCACCGTCTCGGGGTACGAGACAACAGCCCCAGGGAGAGGGCGTCAGTCTCGGATCTGGTGGGCTGCAGGGCTTGGCGGATAGCAGGGGGGCTTCGTTTCTTCTACCAGCCCCTTTGCCAGATGGTTTCGGGCGCTGCCGCACCGCGTCGCCCCACCACCGACGCGGAGAGCCCGCTCCTGCGGCAGGGCTCACCTGCGGCTCCTTTACCCGGAGGCTGAGGCCCCGGCGGCGCGAGATCGCAACCTCCCCACCTTGCGCAGGGCTGGGCTTCGCCTCGGAACTGCAATCGCAGTTTGCGGGGGCTCTCCCCGCAGGAGGCACCGCGGGCTTCGTGCCAGCCAGGTAGCTGCGTGACCCACTTTCCCGAGGGTGCCCCGCGTGTCCTTCCTTGAGATGCTGGCGGCCGAGGGGTTAACGCGACGCCCGACCCCGGGGGTGGCCCGCGGTGGCCCCTCTGACGGATGGGGTGGGGGCGGAGGCTGGGACTGGCCCGGGCGTTTTGTGCTGGGGAATGAACTGGAAAATGCGTTTAGGAGGCAAATCCGACCGAGTCCCCTCGCCTGGATTTAACCCTTTGTGTCCCTGGGGAAGCTGCCTGGCTCCCACGGTGGCTGGGGACACCGCGCGCCAGTCGGGGCTGGCGGGTGGAGTGGGGGAGGGGTTTGGGGGAGTTCCTCCAGGCTTCGTGAAGGAAACCTGAGACTACCTCCCGCGCTAGCTAGATGGGGGGCTTGGGAAGGAGGCTGGGCAGAGTGGGGGCTTGGCTGGAGCACGTGGCCCCGGCCTTAGGTGGCAAAATAAGGGGTCGAAGTACAGAGAAACCGGCTCCGCGTGGGGCGAGAATGTTGGGTCTCGGCTGTGTCTGCAGCTCCGCGGAGGAGGTACGTGCGGTGTTGCAGACTCGGAGGGCTGTCTGTTATCTGAGGGCCAGCCACGTTGTGTGTTTTGCGGGGCTGGCCTGCACTTCTGGGAGGGAGGAACCTGGCCGCATTCACTTTTGTACCCCGTCCGCCACCAGCTCACTGCCAGGGCTCCGAAAATGCCTCGGAGTGGCCGATGGCGGAGAAAATGGTTTGTGAAAGTCCGCACCACGGTGCCCCCGGCCCTGCAGCCCGGGGGGCGCTGCCCTGCTAGGTGTGCGGGGTAAGGGTAAGTTCCTGGGCACACAGGTGTCACTGCCCATTTCAAAGAGGCATGGTTGAGTCCCTCCACGCAGCAGGGTGGCGGTGAGAATAAGAGGTCTTTATCTTTCCCTGGACCTCCTGGGAAGCCAGCAGGAGATGCTAGAAGCTCAGGCTCTAGCACTTGTCCGACACCGGGGCTTGGGCTTCCGGGAACCCTTCAATCCCATATTACCCACACCCAGTACCCAGCAAAAGGACAGCTTTCCTGAGGCCTGTGTGGACCAGCAAACTAGGGGTTAACCTAATCCTGGGTCAGACAAAGAGCGGGAAGGCTTGGGGAGGGGACGTTCACTGCCCCCCCCACTCTCCCCTCCTTTTGTTACTCTCTTCCCCAGCTTTGTGGTGCTGTGCTTGGTAGTTCATTCCTTCTTTGGGGGGCTGGAGGCCTGCCCTGCTTCCTCCCACTCAGGAAGTGGGGGCAGGGAGGTGACACTGTCACCTGGCTCAAGTGTAGACACTCCTCCCACCAAAAATCCAGATTGAGGGGGTGGGACGCAGAGAAGGAACCACACAGCTCAGACAGGCAGCTAATACGCCTCCTTGATTGATCGTAATTGTCATGACTGGGTAGCGTCAGTCAGCGGGGCAGCCAGAGTTCCCTGACCCGAGAGCCTCCTCTACCCGGTGCCTGTGGCCCTGGTGCCTCTGTGAGGGGAGGAAGGTGGATGTGGTAGTGCCCACACGACACTTGGACAGAGGCTGGTGGGCCCAGAAGTTGCCCTCCCACACCCCGTTTACCATCACCCTCAGGCACCCTCCTGATTGCCCGCTGCTGCTTCTCTCTGGGGACTTGGCAGCCTGATGCTCCTTTCTGGGTTCTCCTAGGCTATGGCAGGGGGCGTGGAGGGTGGAGGAGAGGAGCCTGGTGGGGGGGGAGCCCCCCCGGGCTGTGTGTGATGGCCCACAGACTTCAAAACACTCCAAATCCGGCTCTTGATGTGTAAGCACAGAAGTATATTTTCAACAACACAGACTTTACCGGGCAGGGTGGTGAAGCCCCACAAGCCTCTGAGATGCATCTGTTCACTCAGAGGACAGGGCCAGTGGGGCACGGGGGCTGCATCCCAGAGGGACAGGAGGAGCCCAGGAGAGGAAGCAGAGAACCTGTCTTAGAAGCAGGTGCGCTGAGCTGGTGTCCCACCTACACCACACCCTCCCTAATTGGCTTCCCCAAACCTTTTGTCTGGAAAGAGAACACACGCCCCAGGTGTCACGCACACCCTCGGAAGACCTGTCGGGGCCGCAGCACCCCCTTCTCTGCAGCCTATGCAGAGCTCGCTGTCATGGTGGTTTCCTTCGAAACCTGGGGTGTCAGGACTGTTGGGTTATTCTCCTCTCTCCCCATCGCTCACAGACAGTGGTGTGCTCTGGCTTGCTGGGCAGGACGTTATGGCAAAACCAATCCTGCTGGCCTGGGGTTTGCAGTGCCGGTAAGCAGGAATGCCAGTGCCCATTTCGGAGGCAGCGCTGTGGAATGTCTCAGACTCTGATTCAAGGCCGAATCGTCAAGGCTGGAAGGGAGGAGGAGATACGGCAGAGCCTGGGCCCAGCACCCTGGGCTGAGTGGTCTAGAAAGTGTCTCTGAGCCTGACTCTCTGTGTTTACGGGACAGGCCGCCCCTTGTCGCCTGATACTGGCCTAGACTCTGATATCCATTCCCTTCTCGGCTGCTCAGCTTTGCACAATGAATCCACCTCGTTGGCCTGACCCGGGACCCAGTTGTGCACTGCCAGGATGGTCTCCGGCCAGAACCCTAGTGCTGACGGCTGAGCAAGTGGGCCAGGCTGGGGAGGGTGGGGGGCAGGGGGGCAGCCCCAGTTGCTGTGCCCATGATACTGCCATTGTTTAGCAGCTGACTAATGTTCATTGTTCAGCACAAACAGAAAATACCCAAGGGAGGTGTGAATATACCTTCAATTTTCCTGATTGTATCTTTCCTGGTTAACCTGGTAAACTGAATGGCTCCTACCTGCTGGGGGAGACAGTGAGGGTGTCTGTATACTCACCTGTTACGCTGATTTGTTTTTTTTTAACTTTGAAGGTTAGCCAGTGAGCCAGGCTAGAATGGCCATCAGCCAGCTGTGGGGCTTAGGCTGTAACATTTTTGACAATCTGCCTATGGCCTCACCTTCAGTATAGAGTGGGTGCACACACGCATGTGCAAGACTGTGTGTGCATGTGTTGGTCATCTACAATTTACTGTGCACGTGCAGACCCATGGGGACTAGGACGAGGAGGTGTGTGCACTGGGATCTATGGGTCACCATGGTGCAGGGGCCATAAATACACATCAAATATATATTCACATGCAATTGATTTCTTATGGCTTTCCAACTAGGATTTTGTGAGTGGCCGTGAGCCTTGGTAACACCTGTGTTTATGTCAGAGTGTCAGTGAGGGTGACTTTGGAGGAGACCTAAGATTTGCCCTTAGCCAGCTCCTTCCAAGATGAGCTGTCATATCCTTTGGGGTTGGGAAGCCTGGACACTGCCTTATTTTTCTGCTCTGCCCTTGGCCTTAGACTGGGCCACTGCATCCTCACGGGGGATGCTCACCTGGAGAGACTTTCCACTGCTTCTCAGGATTCCTGAACGGCGGGGAGGGGCCACAAGAAATAGAGTTTCAGCTACTATTTTGGCATCTTTGCTTCCTGCATGAATATTTGGGGAAAAGGATCAGCTGGAGAAAGGGGATGTACTCTGGGCATTTAAAAAGGAGCTCTTGAGTCGTGGGCTGTGAAAAGCCCTGCTGAACCATATGTGTGCCCAGGTTGGCAACATACATGTACCTGGAAGCATCCCAGTTCATTCAGCAGAAAGCAGGAGCCCCCTTGTTGAAAAGGCAAGCGGGGATGAGGGGCAAGGAGTGGGGAAGAGGCCAGTCCTGGGATCCCAGGACCCTGTGCCCGAGTCCAGCTGGTAAATGTTTCTGCCCAATGATGCCCGCCCCTCTCCATAGAGACCAGGTCTGCAGAGCCAGCAGCAGATGTGCTGGCTGGGGCAGGAGGTAACTTAAGATCTGAGCAGGGATCACCTTGCACAGGGAAAGCCCTGAGCTGGAGATAACACCCCTTAGTCCGGTTAACCCTTTAAGCTCTGGATTCTCTTGTGCTGTTTGGAGCTGGGAAATGGGGAGAGGGAAAAGATAGGAGAAAACACATCAAACCTAATATCTGAACACTGACAAGGAGAGATGAACTCGGTGCAACAGGAGAGATTCAAGAAGGACACAAAGAAGGTCTTCCTGACAGCAGACTGTAGGCTCTTCAGGGCAATGGATAATCCCAAGGTTTATTCTGGGGTAGCAGAGGGGCAATGCTTATGTATTCTCAGGGACTCATGGGATCTGTGCCTTTCACAGTCTTCTGGGGTAGAGTAGCAGTGGTCCCAGGCCCCAGTCAAGAGGGAGCAGCAGATAGCTCAGTTCCTCTTCCCACAACCTGGAGATCACCCCATCTTGGCCACCCAGCAGAGTGAGAGAGCAAAGCAAGGCCAGCTGGACTGGATTTGAATCCCATCTCCACCAATTGCCAGTTGAGTGGCCTTGGTTAAGTTGCTTTGTAGGCCTCAGTTTTCCCATCCGTAAAATGGGTTTCTGCTGATACAGCTTTCAGAGGAGGTTTGTGAAGATTAGATCGACAGTAATGTATGAAAAGTGCTTAGTGCATTGCCAGGCATGTGATAAATGTTCAGTAGTGGTAGCTGCTCTTGTTCCCTACGCCTTTCCTCTGAGTGGTCCTGGCCCCCACTGTGTCTGCCAGCTGGGCAGTGCCGACTTCACAGTCCCTTGAGAAAGAACCACTCAGCTGCTTGCCCACTGCTGACCTCTCTTCCCCACCTGGAAATGATGGCAAAGGCTGCAGCAGCCCTGGGGGACTCAGGTGGCCTGGTTGGCTGCAGGCACCTACCTGAGCCCAGCCCTGGTGGTCATGTATGGCACGAGCAGCAGGTGCTGTGCACCTTTGTTCTGCAGCCTGTCACCGAGCGCTCTCCCCTGCACCTGCCTCACTCCCTGGCTGGGGCCCAGCTGGGCACCATGGCCCATCTGGAGTGCTGGCTGGGGCAGCAGCCTGAGGCTGGCATGGAGGGCCTGGGACTCAGCCCCTGCAAACTTCCACACTTGGGAGAAGAGTGGGCCACAGGACCCTTTCCCAGCAGTCCACGGTACCGGCTCTTCAGGCAAGATGGTACAGTCCGAGAGGTAGAGAATCTGTCCTGGGGTCATGCCCTTCTCGCTGGCAGAAAGTCCTTTTGGTTTCTCCAGCTGAAGGCTCAGTCCTTTCACCAATAATAATAAAGATGGTTGTGACAGTCTTTTCAGTTCATAGTTTCAGCTGATCCTCTCAGTGACCCCATGTGAAGGGTATCAGTAGCTCTCCCATTTTACAGATGAGAAAGGTGAGGTGTAGGTTTAGTACCTTGCTGACCATTTCATGCCAGTGTAGCCAAATTAGATTTCAAGTCTTCTGACTCCAAATTCAGTAGATGAGGAAGATGAGATGGGCTGGGCTGGACAGATGCGGAAGAGGCTGAACCAGGCCACGAGAGAATGTGTCCGGTGAGGTGGTCATTCACTTTGCCAGCAACCACCAGCTTACACTCTCCCCGACAACAAGCAGAGCATGGCGGCTCCCTGGAGAAATGAGGGATAAGTTAAGGATCTAGGTTGGAGGGTGGCAGCTGGAGCTGACCACAGAGCCCAGGTTGGCACAGAGCACAAGATGCCCAACAACAGAACAGCTTGGGGGAGGGGGCATGTCAAGGGGAGCATGTCCTTTCAGATGCTAGAGCACCACTCCCAGGGATCCGACCTGAGACGTGGGCACGACCCCTGAGGTGTAAGCACAGAGCCTCCGGGCACAGGCAGGCACACAGCCAGCGTGTGGGCCTGGCCCGGGGCAGAGCGGTGCTCAGACAGCATTGTGGACTTGACTGGAACAGTGGAGGGGGTGGGGCGGGGATTTGGTAGGCAGAGTCGATTCCCTCTCCTAGGCTATCCCCCACCCCTCTCTGGTCCACGCAGACCCCAATTTCATTCCCAGTTTATGAGGAGTCTCATTACCAAGCCACAGACAATAAAACCCGCCTGGCCACTCTGGCCCGGATCTCATTAGAGGACATTAGTTCCGCTGGCTTGGTGGCTCCGTTGGGACACAGCTGCAGGCGTGGCCCAGGCAGCAAAACAGGCCAATGGCCATGGGCACAAGCATGTCCCATTGGGAGTTCGAGTTTGATCTGTGGGCCTAAGCAGGGTCCTCCTTCCCCACCCGCACCCGTACATTCCTGGAATGCACGTTCCCCAAAGCTGGGAACATGGAGTCCCTCCTGCCCACTTGGACCCTCAGTTCTGCTCCCCACCTTAAGGAGGCAAGGACACAGCTCCCTCCAGGGCTACGCATAGGAGTCCGCCTTCTCTGAGAAGCTCAGCAGATCACTGTCATTCCATAGAAGAGGGCACAGGGGACAGCACGCCCACCTCCACACACAGATCTGAGAGACATGTCCTAGCAGCAGAGGTGGCGTCTGGAGCCTTCCACACGGCCTTGGCCTGAATCTTAGCCCGTCTTTCTGTCCAAAAGGTGGGGGTAGAGACCTGGAGACCCCATGTGAGAAGCATTTTTCATTCCCTATAGATGCAGTTTCACCAGCTGACAGCCTCCACAGGGGCTTCCTGGCCCCTCTCCTCTCCCCACGGTGGAGTGACTTGCCCACAGTCGCTGTGATGGAGCCCTGGTTCCATCTTGGGGTTCTTCCCACCAAAGACGGGATTCTTTCTTTCTTAGCAGATTCTGGTGTCTGTTGCCAGCCAGCCCCTCTGCCTGTGCCCTCCCCCTCTGCTTTATCTTTCTTCCCCCGCAGACCAGCCAGTCACCACCATACCACCAGGGCTCAGTGAACGTAGCCATGAAAAACAAGACGAGGGCAAAGAAAACCGTGCCCCTTCTTGGAGCCTCGGTCTTGTAGAGGAAAGAGAGTGCCAGGCCGGAGTAATTGGTTCTTAGCGCACACGGGCTCACTTGGTGTTCTCCACGCGGGGGTCACACAGGCCAGCCCACACTTCAGCACGTGAGCGCCCGCCAAATCAGTCAGCGGAGGTGGGAGCGCCAAGCTGTTTGGGAAGACATCGGCAAGTCAGCCCTGCTCTGGAGAAACGGGGGCTGGAGATCTATGCCAGCCCCTGATGCTCCCCTGTAAGGCCCTGTAGCTTGTCTGGAATTCGAGCCCCAAGTGGGATTGGTGGGCTGACTCCATGGGCTCCATTCCCTGACCCCTGAGCAGCGCCCCAGGTACCCCCTCCGTCACTCCTGGTCTCTCCTGGGCAAATGCTGTCAGCTGCTGGGACAAAGGAAGTAGACGAGGTGCCTCAAGAGCCGAGCCAGCCTTGCCGCCACTTGACCCACTTGACGTGGATCCCACTGCAGGAGGGGCTGGTGGCAGTGTCCTCATTCGGGGACTCCTGCAGCAGCCACTGGCTCACCTCCATCCCCAACTCCTGGCTCTCTGGCTCCAAACTGCCTACACTGCTTCTTGGATGAATATACCTAAAACGTGCCTGAGAAGGATACTCACACACCCAGAAGCATTTGACGGCTGCCCCCTCTCTGGCTCAGCTCCCACCACCTCTCCGGGCATGGCAGGCCCAGCCAGCCACACACCTCATGCTTTCCCACCTCAGTGCCTTTACACGTGCTGTTCCCCCCAAAGCGCCCTTATTTCCCATATCCAAAAACTGAGGTCGAGAGCTACTCTTATCATGAAGCCCCCAGCTGGAGATAACCTCTCTCACTCAAAGCCCCCACCTCCCGTCCCCAGCACCTCATCCATGCCACCCAAGGCAATAACCACTCTGCATCTTGCTATAGTTATTTGGGCCTGGGATTTATCTTCATAAGACTGAGAGCTCCAAAAGGACAGGGCCCATTGTTGATAGAGCTTGGAATCCCTAGGGCCTTGCACAGGGTTGGCCACACCATGGGCTCTCTGATAGCACTGTAGTAGGTGGATACATCATTGCATAGTACATGCTAAGTGGATATGTCGTTGCTTGTTTGGACAGTGATGATGATAACAATAACAGCAAACTGTTATCAAGAGTTTTTAGACACTCAGACACTGTTGTAAACATCTTACGTGTAATAACTTATTCGGTGTCTTTAACATATGAACAAAGGAGACCTGAGCAGAGGTTAGGTAACTCACCTCTGGTCACATAGCTAGTAAGTGGCAAAGGCAGGATTCAGGTCCAGTGTCCATGGTCCTACCACTTGGCTAAGCTGCCTCTCTTCTGGGTGATGGAAGAAGACAGCTTACTAAGCCTGGAGTAACACAGGACCTTGCCTCAAGAATGCCCATCCCCCGGGCTTCCCTGGTGGCGCAGTGGTTGAGAGTCTGCCTGCCGATGCAGGGGACACGGGTTTGTGCCCCGGTCTGGGAGGATCCCGCATGCCACGGAGCGGCTGGGCCCGTGAGCCATGGCCGCTGAGCCTGCGCGTCCGGAGCCTGTGCTCCGCAGCGTGAGAGGCCACAACAGTGAGAGGCCCACGTACCGCAAAAAAAAAAAAAAAAAAAAAGAATGCCCATCCCCGCTGCGTAGCATCTTATAGCCTACGCTCCTGCTCCCTTTGATGGTGCAGGAATGACCTGGGGCCTCCCTGGAGCATTGGGGAGTCATTAGTGCTTATCATCAGGGAGTTTCGGCTGTGGTTACTACTTATCCTTCGGATACCTTACAAGTACTAAAAGTACAGTTGTTACATTCCTGGTATATCCCGCCACCGTCACCGTTGTGTCTTGGGAGTATTAATGTGCCTGTGCTAGAGGGAAATGTCTTGACATTATTGCTCTTTCATCCCCTGAGCCTTTGAGCATCACTGATGCCGTTTGGGGGCCTCCCACCATGTTTCACCGTGAGACTAGAGGCAGGTGTAATAGCTCCTCCCAGAGAATCTGCCTGGAACTGCCACCAGCAGGTGTTCCCAGGCTGGCCCCAGATCCTGGGTGGGTCCACAGCTCAGCAAACTGATCCTATGCCAGGGCCTGTCCTAAGCTTCCGGAAGGTTCCCGTCCCTCTTGCCCTCACCCAGAGATCCCAAAAGATGGCAAGGGAGGTGGCCCCTACCTGGGGAGAGGGGCAGGGAGAGGACTTAGGGTGTTCACATGTGCCAGCTGCTTTGATCTCCTGGGATGAAAGGGCCTGGTTCTTCCTGTACCACGGGCAGGTTCAAGACAGGGAGTGGGGGACAGAGGCATTGGCCGCCTTGCAGCTGAGGTATCGAACTGTCCCAAGAAGGAGGATCGTGGGAGCGGAAAAATCAAAACCCTTTCCCAGTGTTGTGGTCGCGGACCAAGAGTGGACTCCAGATGGCTCACGTGTGATCGTCCCCTCGAGGGTCACCTGGGGCCAGTGCTCCTCCAGCACTCCCTGACCCTGCAGATTACCACGGGTGCTCAGGCCTCACAAACTCCCTTGCTTAATTAGGAAGGTAACTCAGCTGCAAAACAGTCATCTGATATGTTTCGACGCCAAAGAGAAATTCCTCCTAGACCCTCTGCTGTTCTAGATTATCCATGCTCCGTTAGTTTGAATTACGGTGCAACTTCTGTGGCCCAGACACAGGCCAGAGCTATGCGATCGGTTCCTGGAGCTGGAATCTTCCCGGCACCCGGGAAGTACTTGGAAGCATAGGAGGAAGGAGGGCTTAAGACCCATCTGCACTCCATGCAAACCTAAGGATTGCCTTGTCAGCACAAAGGAGCCAGCTCTGCCCAGAGCCTGCCTGCCCCGGAGCCTGCGATGCCCACGGGCGCTTTTGAGTCAAGCCACTTTGGTGCCTTCTAGGCCAGGCCTCCTTTGAGGGTTTTAAGTCAATGGCAGAAGCTTCTACAGCGGCTTCTGGGTAAAACTTGGAGCAGAGGCAGGGACGGGCTTCTCCTTGCGTGTGAATAAGATCGGAGTGGAACAGCCACACTGCACTGGATTATTTTATTATGATTGCCCACCTCCCCCATCCCCAAACCATCCTGATCTCATTGGCCTAGATTGCTGCATATCTCAGAATGATGGATGGGCTGCCTCTCCCTTCCCAGGCAGGGTGGCCGGCCCTGCTACCGAGACACCTCCTCCCCAGCCCCTTCCCAGATTTATTCCCTGTGTTTACGGTGCCCGGAGAGTAATCAGTGTCCTGGGCCGGCTGCGCACCCTGATTATCTCTGCTCGGTTGATGGATGAGGCTTTGGGGAACTTCGATGACAACCCCCTGCCCCTGCTCCCCTGTGCCCTCCCCTGCCTGGGCCTCAGCACGCTTCGCAACCTTCAACGCCTCCCAGGAGTCAGATAACAGGCCTCTGGGCTGGAACCGAAGGAGCGGGTAGTCGTGGAGGAGGAGAGGTGACGGTCTTTGGCCCCCCACCTCTCAGCACTGCTGTGGGGTAACTGGAAAGGGTCTCTGTGGCTCCCCCTTCCCTCCAGGGAGCCTGGGACAGCGGGCAGACAGTGCCACCAGCTAGCTTCTCTGCAAGTCAGCCCCCCCACACACACACACACAGCCCCGCTCTGCTCAGAAGCACCCTTCCCAGAAAACAGCTCCATTATCCTCTCCCATCTCCCATCACTCCATTACTCCTACCCCCTCGGCACTTGTGTACACAGTTTGCACTGTAATGATAATTTGTGCTGGTTTATGTGTTTCTTTACAAGTGTTTTTATGTCCTCTGTGTGTGTATGAGAGAGGTTTATGGTTTGTGTGTGTATGTGTGTGCCCATGCATGAGGTCACGTGCTCTGTGCGTGTGTGTCTCTGCTCCTGATCAGACTCTGATTGCCATCTTCTCCCCCCGCGGAGGTGGGGGGCTCTCACCCAGCTCCCTGCGGGGAGGGCAGAGTCTGGATCCTGGGGGGTGAGGGGAAGAGTAGGGAGAGGTAAGCAATCAAAGATGATGGCTGTCGAGGCAGGGTCTGCACTGTCCCCCAGCCACCAGTCAGAGAATGCAGAAGGTCAATCTTAGATAACTGTTTTGTCTATAGGATCACAAACAACTGGTTTGACTATATTTTTCCCGGCAAATTGACTGAACCCACTGTTTGTTTTGGAGCCAAGCGGTCTCTGCCTTTTATTACTTACATGTGGCCGTGTATATACCTATGTCTTGTCTTCTCCAGACTTGAGTTCCCGTCACTGGAAAATGGGGATGTGACACTGGGAGGTTTAGAAGTGGTAAAGAATGCATGTGGCCACGTGGTGTGATTAGCACGGTGCCTGGTACAGAGCGAGTCTTCACACCACTTGGCTGTTATGAGCTACTGCCCGCCCGGGGACCCCGGGTCTAGAGGAAGGTCACTTCCCAGGGGCTGGGAAGCCAGGCCCAGGAGCCCTCCCAGCAGTTCATGACCCGCTGGGTGGGGTATCCCTCAGCAGGGCTCCTGTGACCTCTCCATGGTGATGAACTCAGAAAGAGTGAGGCGCTCAGGCCCCTGGTCTCCTGGAAAACCACCCCCCTGCCCAGATGGTCACCTGGAAAGGTGCCTGGTGACCCCTGGAGCCATCCTGTGCTCCCTTCTTAAAGGGTAGTTAGAAGCAAGAGTTACATGCCCTCGACCAAGGTACCCCAGGTGCAGGAGTCCGGCTGCCCCCAGGGCCCAATGCCAGCCCTTATGGGACTCCCACTGCCCTGGGTGTGTGGTGGGAGAGGGGTGGTAGACCCATTCCTGCACCCACTCAACCCCGTGTGCACTGATGCCTCCAGAACAGCATGGGACAGCGCCAGCCCTCTGACCTCACACACAGCAGATGACACCTCAGAGTGCCACCTCTGCATGCCTGTAAGACAGTGGCCTGGCTGGGAGACGGAGAGGAGGAGCTGGGGCCTCATGAGGTAATTGCCTAAGCCCATCACTCTCCCTAAACCCTCCCTGCTGGGACACGAAGAGGTGGGGGTGACTATTAAAGGCGGGTTATACATCTGAGCCCACCTGTCCCCTCCCAGCCCCAGGTCTGGGAAGAGCCTCCCAGCCGGGCCCTCAGCTGAGGATACCTCCTGCCTTGCAGGTGAAGGTAGGGAGGACCAGAAGAGTAAGTCGCAGAACCTTAGAGTCTCAGGGTTGGAAGGGGAGTCAAATAATGTAACACCCATTCGCTTCTTAAAACCCCCCAACCACATCCCTACCTGTTGGTTGATCATCCAGCTTCAGCATGAATACCTGCAGTGATGGGGAACTCACCACCCTACATGGAAGCCCATACAGCTCTAACTGCCCTAGATTCTTCCTTGTACTGAGCTGAAGTCTGTATCCCTGAAGCTCCCACCTCTTAGTCCTGTTTCTACCCCCTTGGAATCCTGTAGAACACATCTGATTCTGCACATGGGGGTCCTCCAGGCATTTAAAGATGGCCTCTGGCACCCGGAGTCTTATCTCCCATGAACTCAGCCAGCCAAGTCTGATACCCCCTCCTTCTCAGATGCTTTCCTGGGAACCAAGTTGTCTAGATCCCCGGTAACAGGTGTGGTGCTCCAAACGCCGGCTGACTGGCCCCGGGATTTCAGCCTAGGCGTCCCCAGCTGCAATCGCTGTCCCAGGGGCCAGGAGGAGGGAGTGAGTTAGCTGCCTTCACCCGTCCCCACCTCCACCTCACCTCTTCCCAGCCCCTGTTTTCCTTTGGATTAACAATAAATTGCAGTGAAAGATCCGTTTATCTCCAGTGGGAATTAAGGAATTAAGCTGGTGAGGGGCCTGAGAGAGGGAGCATATTGCAGAGAATCAGGGCATAGAGGACAGTGGGGAGGGCGGGGGGCCCTCTGCCTGCAGTCACCTCACTGTGACGGGGTGGGGGCAGCCCCCTAATTCTCCCAGCAGCCTGTGCCCTAACTGGCACAGGTGGGGACCGGTTGGAATGGGTGTGGTCACCGGTGGGAGGTGGTGCCCACAGTGATGCCTCGGGGGTGGGGGGGGTCTCCTGGCAGCCTCTCCTCTCCTGTCGCCCCTTGGTGTCTCGTGCCATTGTGCAGTGGCTCTGTGGCATGTCACGGCGCTGGGAGCGCGAGCCACGGCATGTGGCGGAGTGAGGCACCTCACCATCTGACCTTGTGATACACAGACTGTGATACAGATTCTGCAGCCGCAAGTCTGTCCCCCCCCCACCACCACCACCACCGCCGCAGGCAGTTCATCAGTACCGTCCAGGCACTAAAAGCGCATCCCCTCCCCGCCCCAGAAGACCCTTGCGGGCTTCTTAGCCGTGGATTCCCGTGGCCATTGGTGAAATGAGTCTTTGGCCCCTGGAGAGTCTGGCCTTCTCTTTATCCTGAGGGTAAACCAGAAGCCTCCTTCCTGAACCCCAGAGGAGGTTAGTCAGGCTCCGCCCCCCAACGCGTCTCCACACGCCTGAGCCCCAGCACCCTGCCCCCCCAAACCCAGGAGGCGTGGTTTGGAGCCCCTTCTGCCCTGTCCCGCAGGCTCGCTGCTCCTTGCCAACTCCCCTCCCCACCCAGCCTCAGACGGTGGTCCCCTTGCCAAACCTGCCAAACCCTGAGGCTGAGCAGGGAGAGATAAGGAGCTGAGCTACGCTTGGAGGGAGGGGGCGGGGAGGGGAGCAGTGAAGAGGGGATGGCTCCTCCCTTGGCCGCCTCTGGGTCACCCAGACACACCCCCATATAATATTTTCTATCGCTACCATCCCTCTGTCTCCTGACACCCCACCCGTGTGGGGAGAAGGAGTCGATATTCAACGGTAGCAGCCACCGGGAAGGGCGGGGTAAGATGAAGAGCGAGGCGGGGCTGGGGGCAGTCTGTGGTGGGTGGGGCGGAGGTGGGGCAGCCTCCGGAGCGGGGCGGGGGAGTTCCAGAGGTGCTCGGGATTCAACGCTGGTGTAGGGGTGAAGGCGCAAAGTGGGCCCTCAAGTCCAGGAGTCTAGCTGGTTAATAATTAGTAACTCTGGTTAGTAAATCATTCGTGTTTTCTCCCCAATTTCAGCTCCCCCACCTCCAGCCCTGGAGATCCTTCTAGGCTCTGCCCTCCCCCTCTCCCAGCTGCTTTCTGGTCTCTAGAGCCAGCATGGTGTTTAATCTCCAAGAGTAATTAGTGACCTGCAGGCCTGCTCCCACAGGCTCTTTGGACGCACCTAGATATTGCCTGCTGGGAGGGCAGACCCTTTGACCAGCCCAGAGAGCGTCTCAGTACTCACTCTCCTTGGCTCCCATTGACTGATTTGGTTGGGCCCTTTCTGCTGACCAGATGGGGTCCTGGGGTGATCCTGTGGGTAACTCTTCCCTAATCCTTTAGGTGAGGTCAGTTAGTCTACAGATGTTCTTTGAGCATCTATTAAGTGCCAGGTATGTCAAGAAAAAGTACTTTAAGCCATTCAAATTGACATTAAAGGCTTTATTCAAAGACTCATGGTGTGGGGGGGGCACGTGTCCTTGAGGTTTGGCCTTTGGGTGGCATTTTCATCTGTAACTACTGGAACACTTCCCATTGGGAGTTGTCCTGGTTTCCACACCTTTTCCTGACTCCTGGGTGCAATCCCGTCCTGGTGGCTATCAGAACAGTTCTTTCTAGAACTGTTTTTGTAAGCCGTGTGGTCAGGGGACGGGGAGGTGGCAAAGGAAGGGCAGAAAAGGGAAAGGAGACAAGGGCTGAAGCGAGGGCACCGGGAGCCTCTCCTGCCTGTTTCAGTCCTTGGCAAGAGCTGGGGCTGAGCCCAGTTGTGATGTACCATCTGAAAACAGGTGTCCTCCTGCTCTGGGCTCTGGGATGGCACACAGAGCGGGTCTAGGGAATTACTCAAGTGATTAAAGTCTGCACAGGGCTGCACTGGGCTGCGAAGGAGACACCTGGGCCCTAACCTGGGGGAGGCTTCCTGCGGGGAAGTGACCTTGATGCTGAGACCTGGAGTCTGAGTAGGAGTGGCTGGGGGAAGCGGCAGAGGAGAATGACCAGGGCAGTCTGAGGGAGGCCAGATGCAGACACACATGAAAGAAGACTAGAGTCTTCTGGAATGTCTTCAGGATGGGGGAGCCGGGAGCTTGTAGCCATGGAGGGGGCTGGGAAGGCCGTGTGGGGAATTTTGGCCTTCAGAGAACAATCCCCTCTATCTGCTCTGTCCAGTTTCAGCCTGACCTGCTCCCCAGACCAGCTGGTCTTACCGCCAGCTGGACAGTCCCGCTTCAGGCCCCACGTACAATCCTCCTCTTCCCGGGACACAGCCCTCGCTGGACTCTGCCCATTTCTGTGCTTGGAACCCCAATTTTGCATTCAGTGGAGCTCTGACCAATTCTTCTCCATCCTCTACATCTGATTTGTCGCCAGTTCTTATTGGTCCCATTTCTGTCAGACCCCCACCCCGTGCCAGTCCCGACACCATCACTCTCTGAGACGTCCGGGGGCCTCTCCCCATTCCTGGGTGGCCTGCACACACTGAGAGCAAGGAGAAGTTGGGGCATGTCATGCTCCTGCTCTGCCTGGAGCCCTGCTGGGCTCCCCAGTGCTGCTGTCTTAAACACAGACTCCGTGATCGAGGCCAGGGCTCTAACCCCCCCAGCTAGCACTGCTGACGTCCTGGGCCAAGTAATTCTGTGCATTGTAGGATGTTTAGCACCATCCCTGGCCCCTACCAGGTGGATGCCAGTAGCCTCCTCCCCCCACCCCCCACCATGTGACAAGCAAAAATGTCTTTACACATTGCTGATCATCCCCTGGGGGCAAAGTTACCCCCAGTTGGGAACCACTGGTCTAGGCTCTTGCTGTAGCCAGAATCTACTTTTCCAAAGGTATCTCCCCCTGCCTGACTTGGGCACATTCAAGTTTGCAGCCAGAGTTAACTGCTCCTGGCTCCTCCACTCCTGCCCCTGGGCCTTGGCTCCAGCTGCTGGCTGAGCCCAAGGCCCCAACATGTGAAAATACCTGTGAAATACCTGATTCCCAAATGGCCCCTTCCCCAGTCTCCTGGTACTATGTTGTCTGGCGCTGTCTCGCTTTCCTCCCCTCACCCTAGACGCCGAGGTCTTTGCAGGAGAGGTCTCAGCCTTACAGTCTCTGCAGGCTCTAGCTCAGTGCCCTGTACGCAGTAGGTGCCCCGTCAATGTGCAGTACACCGATGGGAGCTGCTGGCTTGCCCTCCTTCTCAAGCCCAGTAAGCTCTGCGGTTTCCTTCCCCCGCGCACCTCCCCGTTTTCCTGACACTTTGTTTAACCCCATAGCCAAGATGCGAAAACTGCTCTGCTTCCCTCTCTCCTGGCACCTCCCATACTCAGGTCGTGTGGTTTGTGGCAAACGGAAGCATCTTTTTGCCATTTCGTCAGCATTTACTAAGTATTTACCTCCCACGCCTTGACCCCTAGGGAGCAGGGGGCTCTGTAGTCGCGCATGTGTGAAGGTGTGTGTGGATGTGTGGTTTCCCAGGGTGTGTGTTGGTGCATTGCTAGGTGCAGGTGTTTGTGTCTGACTTAGAAGTTGTGCCCTCCACGCCAGGGTTTGTTGGGGGTCTGCTCCTCCACTAGCTACTCCACTGGCCAGGCACCCTGCGCTTGTCCCCTCTACACGCCCTCCCTCACTTTTCATTCCTTTGCTCACGCTGTCCCCTCTGTTTGGTGAGCTCGATTTCACTGCCTGGTAAAGTCCCAGTCATCCTGCAAGGCCCTTTCTTCTCTAACTCCTCTCCCCAAGTTCATCATTTTCTCCCTGGTACCATCGTGGCACTTGTGAACATTCCTACCATAGCACGTGATCACGGTATTAGTTCATGGATTCCGTGTCCTTAAGCCCGGGACAATATCATTCGTGTGTGTGTGTGTGTGTGTGTGAGAGAGAGAGTGAGTGTGTGTGTGTGTTTATAATCCCTATTTTCAGGCACTTGATAGATTCTTAATACATGTTTATTAAGTAACTTGAAGTAAATTGCTTATTTTCCTAAAGCATTTTCTTTGTACTGTTCTAAGAATGTCTCTGATTAATGACTTTGCTTAATCATTCTGCACGTGCCCCCATGTGTTTCTGTGCCTGCAACCGTGCACATACATACACGTCTATATGTATACAGCACTATTTAACTGCACACGTGTGCTTGGTTGGACATGCATGCGTGCGTGGGTCTCTGTTTCAGTGTTTCTGTAGATTTAAATGTGGCTCCCCACCAGTGCAGCCCCTCTCCAAGCCCCTCACCTTTGAGAATTGAAGGAGTGAGGGTGAGGGGGACTGGGTGGTGACTCCCCCCAGGCAGCTTTCTCCAGCCACCTGAGATCTTCCTCCCAGAACTTCCTTCTGACCCCAGCCCATGGTCTGTTGGAAGTGACCCAGGGCTTCCTGTCCATCCTGGGGCAGCCTAGGGTAGGCAGGTTAGGTTGGAGGGCAGAGCCTTCTGTGGCCTAGTCACATCATACCCCCTTCCCGATCCATCTCTGCCCTGTTTAATTGGAATTTGTCTAGTGGAGACCATCTGTTCCATTCCGTCCTGTTTCCATGACAACCAAGTGGCTTGAGACTGAGGTTTGTGGTGAGAGAAGTGGCCTGGGGGATGCTGGGAAAAATCAGTGATGTCCTCCCCCTCAGACCGGCTCTGCCTCGCCCTTTCCTTTCTGCCCTGCCCTCACCCCCAAGCCCAGAGCAAAAATAAAGCTATTGCCTGCCAGGGCGTGAAGTCCCCCAGCATCCCCTCTCCCAGCTCAGCCCAGCCCTGCTCTCTCCCAGGCTCCTTTGGGTTTCGTATACACGGCTCCCTCCGGCTTCCATTCATAAGCTCTTGCCACCAGCAGACTGGGGAGCTAGCCCTGTCCTTCTACCCACACCTGGGATTAGAAGGGAAATCTGGGGGCGCAAAGCCCTGCAGTTTCTGCCTGCACTTTTGAGCCTCAGCCACCCCTGCCTCCAAACCACTTCCTCGCCCCATCCGGGCATCTTAGATCTCCTTCAGCCAGGGAGGACACACATGCACACCCCTCACTTTACAAGCATCAGAACTTTCAACCCACTTTGATGGTTGATGCATTCCCCCCCCCGCCAGCCAGTGTCCAGGGAACCTCGGTCCCCACGGACCTTCCACATGACAGGACTTTGAGAGTGGGGTCCCTTGCTTCCCTCCCAAGGGAGTGAGTGCTCCCTCTGCCGCCTTAGAGACACTCAGGGCCCCCTGTACCCAGGGCTCTCCCACCCACCCCACCCCCTGGCCCTAGTGAGCAGGGTGGCCCCGGCAAGTGCGTGGCAGATAGAAGAACTCTGAGCCTGGGGGGGGCGGGCAGCTCTGAAGCTGGATGGTCCCTGGATTCCCAGGGGCTCAGACAGACTCGGACACACTGGGATGAGGGTGAGGCTTTTTCTCTCCTATTTCTGGACAGACAGTTCTGTTTTCATAGTGTTATTTTCTGCCCTAATTTCCCCATCTATGGCAAAGCCTCTTCCGTGCCTGCTCTATTACCAGGGGACCCGCCTGTCTTCAAAAATAAGTGGTGTGGCTTGTCAGGTGACCCGTCTGTCGCTCTGGTCCCAGGCATAAGGTGCCGCCCCACCTCCTGGATGTGGGGCAGGGAGGCTGCCCAGAGGTGGGGGTCCCAGGATCTCCCCAGTGCCCACCACCCCAGCAGAATCAGTCCGGGGCAGAGGAGGGAAGACCTCAGAACGTCGATGCTCAGAGCAGCTGTGCTGAGCAGGGGACACCCAAATGTGGGGGCTCCGCAACCTTGCAGAGGTCTCCTAGTGGCCAGCCTGCCTGTGTCGGGGTGGGATCTAGCTCCCTGCCACCATCCTTCTTCATGTGCCTCTTCTTTTATTATTGAGACATAATTCACCTACCATAAAATTCATCCTCTTAAATTGTACAATGCAGCGGGGTTTAGTATATTCACAGAGTTGTGAGCCATCACCACTCCCTCATATAGAACATTTTCGTCACCCCGAAAAGAAACCCTGTACCCATTTGCCATCATTCGCCGTTATCCCACCCCCTCCAGCTCCTGGCAATCGCTATCTACTTCTGTGTCTCTGGATTTGCCGGTTCTGCACAGTTCATGTAAGTGGAATCATACCCGGAGTGGCCTTTTGTGGCTGGTGTCTTTCACTGAGCAGCCCATGTGCCTCTTTCCATGTCACCACCCTGATTCAAGAGCACCAGTGGCTCCCAGTTGCCAGCAGGGTGAAGGGGGTGAAGTGCAGACCCTTGTCTGGTACAGAGCCCTCTTTAAACTGGCGGCCAGTTCCGTTGGGTGTCACCTCCGCACCACACAGCCAGCACATTAGCCACAGCCAGGCTTTTAAAGACCGTCTTCCCTCTTCCTGTTCCCTCTTCTGCCTCTGAGGGACTCCTGCTTATCCTGCAAGACCCAGCTAAAAATCTCACCTCTTCTGCGCTCCTCCATCACCCTCAGAATCACTCCTCATCTGAACTCCCATGGATTTTGGTTCATACTTTAAAAAACAAACAAACAAAACACAGCACTTATCACTCAGTAATTATTTGTTTTCATGTCTGGTCCTCTGCTAGACTGAGCTTGCACAGAGAAAGAAAATGTCTTATTCTCTCTTGTTCCTCTGCCTTCCTACCTCTTGCCGCTTCCACCATCGCCTCTACCCAAATGAACTAGCGCTGTGCTTGGCACACAGTATGTGTTCAGTAATGCTTCACAGACTCGAAAGAGCCCGTGTCCAAAGTATCCTGGAAGAGAGAGCCCAGTGCAGGGGACGGCGAGGGCAGCGTGAGGCTTAGGCCGGTGGGGTGAGCGGGAGGCCAGGTGCCCAGGGAGCTTTATGACAAGGTAAGGGTGGTGGCCTTTACACCTGTGTCTGATGAAAACCTCCCCATCCTTCAAGGGTCCCTTCAGGATGAATGGACTCTCCCTGACCACCCCAGCCTGCAGGGATATCAGTGGTCCTAAGTGTCCTTGCCAGATGGAAACTGCTAGAAGGCAAACGATGGATTCTAAAACCCTCTCCCTCTTCACCCAGCCCCATGGGGAAGAATTGAGGGTCCTCTGGGACCCTCTCTCCTCCTATAGACATTGGCCAACTGAGCATAAAAGCGGGATGATAATACCACATACTTTGAGGATTTCCTTGAGGAGTAAATGAGAGGGGGCATACGAATGCTCTGAAAGGGCCGGGAGGACACCTATTCTCACATGTGCTATCAGCACAGATTAACTGAGGGAAGGGAGCGGAGGCCCGGGGTCTCTGGCTTGAAGGAATCACCCCTTCTCTTTTCTTGTCTTTTATGTCATTTCCAAGAGATTAGAAACCCTGATGGGGCAATCCCATGCTGTTTATTTGAAACAGGCTGGAAAGCAGACAGAATTGTATTTTCTTGGGAGGACGGTGATGGGGGGGACAAATTGAGCCTCCGCGCCTACTCTGAGCGCTGGGGATGTGGAAAAAAGAGAGTGGGGCTGGGTTGGGGGCGTCGGGAGGTCCCTCCCTCTTCACAGATACCAGCAGTTCTGGAGCAGAGGGAATCGGGTCGTTCCTGCTGCCGGCGGAGCAGTGAGGGGCTGGTGGCCAGGGTGGGGCAGGACCAAGTGAGGCCGGCAGCCTTCTCCACGGGGAGTCACCGGAGCCACTGGCCCTCCCCACGGTGCGATCCGGTTCCCAAGGAGGGTGCCTGGCAGACCTTCTGCCCCTGCAGAAACAAAGCTGCCTAATTGCCTTTAATCTGGGGATGTCAGTCCGATGGTGTTGGTGCTGAATTGTAAGGGGAGATAACATCTTTCCCTTTGAGTGAAACGCTATTTGATCTCTGTGTGTCAGAGGAAGGCCTGTGCCCAGGGAAGAGGTGGGACGGAAGGAAAGGTAGAAGGAGAGGAGCGAGGGCCTGGCTCCTGGCTGAGCTGAGGCTCCATTTCTCCCCATAACAATCATAAATAAAGGGGAACAAGCATCGTGCTTGTCTTGGCTCAAGGCCATTGTTAGGTGCAGGCTTCCTCCTCACCCCTGCCCCTCCCAACCTCCCTTTCAGGCCCAGGATGGGGAAGACAGATTGTCTGCAGGGAGAGAGTGGGCTGCCAGCTGTCTTACCTGGAGAGGTGGGAGAGGTGGGCTCCCAAGACCTGAGTGCACCCTCCCCCGCCCTGCCCTGCCTCTGGCCTTGGGTCTCCCTCCCCATCTTTGCAGAGGCTGCTGAGATGTCCCAGGTGATTACAAGGGCCTCCTGACCAGTGCCTCTGCCTCCACTCCCTACTGTGTCGGTAGTCTTGTCCAAACCTAACCTAGTTCTCCGCTTGCTCCCACTCCCCAACGGCTCCCGTCTTGCTCAGAGAAGAAGCCTGGGCCCTCCATCATCTGGCCCCTGCACCTCTCCCCTCCAGCCACACCCACCAAACTTACCAGGCACACGCCCGCCTCAGTGCCTTTGCACCTCTACTCCTTCTGCCTGCCATGCCCTTGTCCCAGGCGGCCACACGGTCGGCAGGCTCGCCTCCTCGGTCCTTCCCTCAAATGTCCTTCTCTCAGTGAGGCCTTCTCTGGTGACCCTTGGTCTGAAGTTAAGCAGCCCTCGCACATACCCACACAGACACACCCACACAGCCCCCCTGAAAGTCCTGCTTGCCACACCCTGCTCCAGGAGCTGTCCCTGACCTGTGCATCCCAATCCCTCCGACGGTGCCCCACTTCCTGCAGGGTTTTATAGCATCTACAGGGTGCTCTCGCCTCATCCTCCTAGCATCCTCTGCAGGTCAGGGTGGGCATCCCTGATTTACACTTGAGGAAGCTTCTGAGAGGTCCAGGACTTGCTGGAGATTTCCACATGTGAGCGGCAGGCTCTTAGCTGGAGCCGTGCACATTTTTTCTAGAAGCTTCTGCCGGGCTGAGTGGAAGAATGTCCGAGCCCTCCGCCAGCCTTGGGTCTGTCACCGTGGTCTGGGATGCAGGCTGTCCTGTCGTGGGAGCGGCTCACCGCCTGCTGCCCCGTGTCCCAGCTCATCTAGGTCCCCTCCCACCTCCTCCCCTCACTCCCTGGCGTGCACACAGGCCCAGCTGATCTTTCAGCCCTTTTTCTGCATCTGTCCACCTGGCTGGAGAGACCCTCCTGGGAGGGGGCAGGGTGTCCTGTCTTTACCCCAGCGAGGAGAGTCAGACCCCCTCTGAGCCCTCGCAACGCTTAGTACTCCAAGTTATAGATGGAGAGGTGGACACTGAGAGGGCCCGGGAGGACCCCTCCGATGCTTGGGTCGGCTCTCTGCCTCCGGAAGCCCCTCTCTCGCAGCTCTGGGCTTTCTCCATCTCAAGAAACTCTGGGGTAGCCCTGGAAAGATCCAGAGGGAGAAGGAAGACAGCCCTGCCCTCGGTGTACCAGCAGGAACACAATGGCAACCAGGGACACCAGCTATGCGGCCTTGGGTGAGGCACTCCTTCCACCCCAGGTCCACGTCCCTGGTGCTCAGGTGGGGTCCCCAAGCCTGGAGCTGGAGGGGCTCACGGGAGCAGGTTTCTGAAGGAGCTGAGCCCAGTGGGTTGGGAAGAGCGGTGACTGGTCCTGGAGAAGAGGCGTGATGCGGTGGAGTAGATGATCTGGAAGGGCCGAGCGCGCGTTAAATTAACCTGGCAGTGAGCTACCTTGCGTCGTATGCGATTGACCCTTTGGGGATCTCACTTGGAGCGTTGCAGTTGGGGGGAGTTACCTTAGCAGTAATGCAGGGTGACAGGAATCAAATGTGGAAGTCACACAGGAAGCGGGATTGCTGACATGGGCCAAGTGTGCTTTCGGGGAAAGAGCGTCAGCCTCGGGGTTAGGAGTCCTGCTCAGCCACTTGTCGCTGAGTCACCCTGGGCACTCTCTGGCCCCAGCTTTCCCATCTGTACAGCAAGAGTGTTAGACTAGGGCTTCCCTGGTGGCGCAGTGGTTGAGAGTCCGCCTGCCGATGCAGGGGGCGCGGGTTCGTGCCCCGGTCTGGGAGGATCCCACATGCCGCGGAGCAGCTGGGCCCGTGAGCCATGGCCGCTGAGCCTGCGCGTCCGGAGCCTGTGCTCCGCAACGGGAGACGCCACAACAGTGAGAGGCCCGCGTACCGCCAAAAAAAAAAAAAGTGTTAGACTAGCTGTCCCTGTGCAGTCCCTGCTGACCCATCCTCGGTGTACAGTGATGTGCGTGGGACCAGTGACTAGACTTCACCACTCGGGAAAGTCCAAGGCACTCAGAGACCAAGAAGGGCACAGGAGAATGTGGTGCTGGGACTTCCCAGGGACCAGCTGGTCCCTGAGCCCTGGGGATGTCCGAATGCCTTTGCTGTCAGACATCTCTCTGTCCCTTTGGCAGCCAGCGTGAAGGCCCTTCCTGACTACCTTTGGGCCTCAGAGCAGAGCCAGGCAGGACCTGGCCCCCTCTGTCTCTGCCAGGAGCGATTCTCAAACCCTTTCCGCTGGGGTGGGGAAGCTCAGCACCTTGGCCCCTCCAGTTGCGCCAGCATCAATCCGTTCTCGTGACTGATCACCAAGGCCTGCGTGCAGGCGCTGGCAGGGTGCTGGGATCCAGCCTTGAGCAGGTGGGCGCCGTCTGTGTCCTCATGGAGCTTATGGTCTAGCAGGGAACAGTGAACAGGTTACTACAGGTGTGGCAGTAGCCAAAGAGATGGCCTGGTGAGAGCACACAGCAAGGAGGCTTAACCCAGTCTGGAGGGACCTAAAGGATGAAGGGACACTGGAGAAAGAGGAGAAAGAAAAGGGAAGAGCACATGTGGGGGCCCTGCATCTGCAGAAGGCGTGGTACTCCTGGGTGCTGGTAGGCGTGACGGGCAGCAGCACCTTGAGATAACGTTTCCCGCGCCAGGCTCCGCTCTCAGTGCTTTGCTTGTAGAAATTCACTTAATCTTCCCAACAACCTGTATGGAGTTTACTGGCATTTTCTCCATCTTTATAGATGAGGAAACAAGTACAATACAGAAAGCGTATAGTCACACAGCTAGCCAGTGGCAGAGCTGGGATTTGAACCCAGGAGCCTGATGCCAGAGCCTCTCTGCTATACAACTCGAGAGAACTGGGATCTCCAGCAGATGCCCCTGATGAGGTAGGACCAGGACAGGAGCAAGTGGCAGGGCCAGGCCTGGCCCAGCCAAACTCAAAAGGGAAGACACGCTTTCCTGCAGCACAGAGCAGGCTTGGCAGTATACAGACAGCCTCTTCCCCCAATCTGGGACTGGCCTGGATGGCATCTGGTGGTGGCTGACCCTCTCCCGGGCTCTGAATCAAAAGGCATGGGGAAATGCACTTGCTTTTCAGTGAAAGGGATCAAGATAAAACAGCAGGAAGAATTTCCCAGCTGTCATGACCATACGCTATTAAAACAGGCAGCCGAGGGAGGTGGAGGCCCCTCACGGAGAAGGTCAATGTCTTGGTTGTGCAGAGCTGCAGAAGAGGGGAGTGGAGGCTGGGGAGGTATGGGATGACCCCTCGGCTCAGCTCCGAAGGTGAGATACAGGCAGACAGATCGCAGGGCACCGTCCCACAGAAAGAGACATCCGCTGTCCCCAAGCTGGTGCCACCCTTTTCCTGGGACCCTGTCTGCCCCAGCCCTGCCATCGGACTTCATTAAATTGCATTTTCCCAGAGCAGGGCAGGCCAGTGACAGAATGAGTCAACGCCAGCTTGCTACAACTGTCGCCCCTGGAGCCGGCGGGCATGGAGGGAGATAATTGGGAGTGGTTTGACAGCTTAATGTCTGGGGTTGGCTTCCCAGAGCAGTGGAGGGGTGGGGCAGGGTGGACGCAGGCAGCCAGCACGGAGGAGGCAGGGTGATGGGGGCTGCGTCCATCCAGATTGACTCCACCCCCAACACCTTTCCGTCCATTTCCTTATCAGCAGCTTGTTGGGCAGGAAAATAAACACGGGGAAGGAAATTAGATCTGGAGAATAAATGAGGCTTTCTTTATTAATTTGTCAGAACTAATTAACATCTCTACCAAATTCATCTCCTCTCCAGCTGCCCCCCTGAGCAGAAGGAAGGGAGGAGTCTGGAAGAGGCCGGATCTGGGCTTCGGGGTCCCGTTCTAGGGACTGCAGGCTGAGAGGGACCCCACCAAGTTCTCTTGTCCACTTACTTGGGGTGCTGAGTCCCGTTGTGGGTGACACAGCTCGGGGTAAAGCCCCAGAAAACCCCAGCACCAGGTCTCAGCGACTTCACCTCTCCGAGCTTCTACCAGAAACCGAGTCAGGGCCTGCCTCTCCACCAGGGGCGTTGGGAGAACGGGAAGCAGCAAGTATTGATACCTTCTGGGTGCAAACTCAGCTCTCGATGTTACTATGGGAGATGGAACATAAGTAAAGCACTGGAAAGATCTCACAGTTTCTTCGTATTCACAAGGTCATTTTGGTTTGACCCTAACAGTAACCTCAGGAGGTATTAAGAAACAGTCATTGGTGTTCCCATTTCACAGGTGACCCAAAGGGAGCACAGAGTGGTTAAGGACCTTATGGAAACCACACAGCAAATCGCTGTAGAGGCAAGACCAGAACTCAGCTGGGCAAGTGCTCTGCTCCCCGGCACGGCCCATCCCACCCCCACCCCTGGGCTCTGCAGAGACCTGACTCATAGCCAGAGTCTCACTTACTAACAGATGCCTCACTTCCTGGGTTTGAGCTCAAGGTCTCCAGCCCAGAAGCCTGCCCTCGCTACCGGGCACTCCTTCAGGCTGGCCCTTGACGTGGGCGAGAGTGGGGGTTCGTCTTGCAGAGTGGGTGCCTTCCCTCACCACCCGCCCCCATCCCAGAACCGGGCCCAGCCCCGCCACTTTGGAGAATAACCAGCTCTGAGAAGAGCTCTCCACGCCAGGCAGAGGAGAAGCCCTCGAGAACCAGCCACGCCTTGGTTGCAAAATCCAGTCTGTTCTCTTGCCTGCCGTGCTGTGGTAGCATCCTAGAGGTTCCATTCCTGCCAACCGGCTGCTCCCGGGGGGCCCTGGGAACACGTGGAGGTGAACACTGCCCAGCCGGTAGCATCAGCCTGAGAGCTCATTGCCTTCTGCGTGTGGAGCCGGTTGGGGGCTGCCTAGAGAGCAGAGGCTCCCGGACTGGCCAGGCCGGGGGGGAACCGGAGGAAGCGTGGACTGTCCAGCTCCTGTATGTGAAATGAGGAAACTGAGGCCTCAAAGGAGAAAGTCCCATGTTTGGCTCATGGTGCCACCAGGGCCAGCACCTGGGTCTCCTGACCCCCAGCCCCGGCCCCTTCATGAACTAGGTGTTAGCGCTTGGTGAATGGCATCACAATAAGAGGAACGTGTTACATCAGGGACCCTCAGAGCCAAGAACAGGCTGAGGGCTGGTGGCAGCCGGACAGGGCAGCATCCCTGCTGGGGGAGGGGAGGTGGGACATCTGCCTAGTGGGGCCAGACCACAAGGCCCAGGTCCAGAGGCAAGATCACTACCCCCGTGCCCTCTGGGCCTCCTGGCAGAGCTCTCAGGAGGGGCCTCACCCCTACAGGGCACACGGCCCTGCTCCATGCCCTCAAATCATGGACCGGTAGTGGCCAGGCACCTCATGGGCAGCAGCACCATTCTCTTCAGAGCTTGTCTCATTTGCAAATGCCCTCAGCAGACCCACTAGTGCCGGCGGGGTGGGGGTTAGAATTCCCATTGTACCGATGGGGAACGGAGACCCAGAGGCTCTGAGTTTCCCCGTCTTCGTGGGCCTGCAAAGCAGCGTCCTTGCTCTGGAGGCCTTAAAGAGCAGGGGGTTTTCGTCCATGCTCCTCTGCTCACGGACTGTGGTGGTCCAAGCACCTCTGAGCCTCGGTTTCCTCAGCTGTCTCCTAACGCCTGCTCTGGGAGGCAGTGCCCATGCCCAGTGAATCCACCAGTGTCTTTCAAAAGGCCACACCCCAGGCTCCTGCCGCCGTCCCTCACACGTCTGTGAGCGATGAGGGAGCCGGGAGAGATGTCAGAAAGGAGCCCTCCCAGCCGTCCTATGACTCCAGCCAGGCCCAGAAGCCCGAGGTGCCAGAGCGCGGGGGTGTGGCAGGCAGCTGGGATGGGGGCCTCTGCCCTCCAGGACTCGGGGCCAGGCCCTGACAGCGCTGGATGTGGCCAGCTGGGGTGGTGGGAGAAGGACCCAGGGAGAGAGTGGAGCTGGCAGACTTGGCGTTGGCTGGCTAGATGTGGGACAGAGTCCCAGAGTTCCTGCGAGTACACTCAGAACTTTGTTAGAGGTACTGGGAAAGGAGGTCGGGAGAAGCCCCTCAGCCCTCGTCACACCTCCGGCCCCTCTGGTCCTTCTTTCTCCTGCATCTTCAGGGCCCACAGTATGAGTACACGTCTGTGCTGGCACCCACCCCGGAGGCCCCTTACCCTCTGCGGGGAGCACACTCCGAGCTCTCCTGGGTCCCCAACCACTTGCCGTAGGACTCCAGGACCAGGCCACGCACCAGATTAAGGATGCTGATTTGGAAGAAAAACAATTGAGCTGAGATCTATCATGGAGCTTTGAGGCTGTCCATTCTTCTGCATGAGGGCACAGGGCAGCTTCTAGAACCCAAACAAATGGGGGTAGCCTTAGTGTTTGGGGAGGGTCTGGAGCCTACTTTGGGATGCTAGAAAGGGCCTACTCCAGCCCTGAGGGATGGTCTCAGCTTCTTGGCTCTGTCCATGACCCCTAAGTACCTACATACCAGCTGCCACGTCCTGAGCAATTACTCTATGTCACACTATCCATGAACATACATTATTTTATTGAATCCTTATAGCCATATAGTGATCAAACATTAAGTCCATGTTACAGATAAGGAAACTTATCTCATGAGCGCTCACTGCCAGTGAGTGGAAGAGCTCAGCCCAGGTCTGTCTGCTACCACCCGCGTCCCCTCCCTACCTCTCCCGTTCTCTCCTTAAGAGGAGGACCTGCCTGATCTCCAGCTCTGGCACCTGATCCAACAGGCCCCAGCACACCACAGGATAGAGTGTGCTTCCACCGCAGTAAGAGGAATTGAGGACAGACTTTAGGAAGGACTTCTCTGTCAATGAAGTGTCTAGAACATTTTAACAGTTTCCCAGGGAAAATGATAGGATCTCCTACTATGAAGACCTTGAAAGAAAAGGAAGAGATTTATTTAGTCACCTAGGTAGAGTTTTTGGGGGTAAAGCCTTGTCAGAGGCAGAGGGTAGTATATGACAGCCCCTCTCTCTAACCTCTGGTTGGGCAGTTCAGAGGCTCAACCTCTGGCTGGGCGTGACTGCCCTCTGTCGCTACCACCTGGCCCAGAGGGTCAGGTATGGATGTCGCCTTTCTAAGGACCTGCTTTCTTGCCCAGGTCCACTTGGAGCCCTTGCCAACTGATGCCTGGGGCGGCATGTGGGGCAAGGCAGGGCCTGGGTAGGTGTGGTGCCCGGTTACCTGTCCGGGCACCAGTTGGCTCTATGGGGAGAGCTCAGCCACTCCAAAGCCCCAGACTCTGCTCCTTTTCCCTCCCTTGCTCCCAGAACTGGGCTGGGAGGAGACCCAGACTGGGCAGGTCACCGAGGACTTCAGCCTCTGATGCCCCCCCTGTCCTTTGGGGAAGTCCATCTTATTCACTTCAGCAAATCCGCAGAGAACCTATGAATGTCAGCCAGTGAGTTGGGCACTGCTTGCCTAAAAAGCTGAAATCTGGTCTTAGGAGAGGTTCTAACTGAACAGACAGAAAAACAGAGGGCAGTCTCATTCTGAAAGTGCACAGAAGCCAGACTCACCACTTTTTAGCATTGCAAGTTGGCAAATTTCTCAACCAGTGGGCCTCGGTTTCCTTCTCTGTAAAATGGGAGCGTCAGTACTTGCTCCACAAGATGGAAGTAAGAATGATGTGAGATCCTAAACGGGAAGCACTTCCCAGTGCCTGGAACGTAGGAGTGGTTCAATCAGTATTGGAGGAAATAAAACAGCTTGCTGTTAGAATTCTGGGAGGCAGGAAGCACAAATACCAGTACTTACTTTTAGGGGTGAGGGAGCCCACAAAGGAGGGAGGACTGAGCCTCATATAAAACAGGGACACACACAATCTGTCTAATCACTTTGAAAATGAAAAGTTGCTGGGAAATGCCAACCTGTCTGATGGGAACAGGGCTGGAGCAAAGATGAAGAGACACAACAGGGCAGATTGTATAAAATAAAGTGCATATTTTTAATTGCTTGAGTTCACATCTCATAAAAGGAAAAAAACTATAGCACAAGCCTTGGCCATCCCCCCCCCCTTTCTCTGCCATGAGCCAAGAACCGGTTCCCGCCGGCCTGTCTTGGGTTCAAAGCGTCTCCCTGCCCTAGTCCTCACGCCAACCTGCCCACCCCCTGCATCCACTGCGGGTGAGAGGGGCCTTCCCCTGAGCAATGGGGGCACTGCCCCTCCCCGGGCCAGCCCCTGCCCACTGTGGTGGGCAGCACCTAGAGTTGTCAGGCCTGATGGGAGATGGGGAGATGGGGGTGTGTGTGGGAGATAGGAGTTAAAGGCAGCTCCCCCAACCTCTGCCTGCCGGCCTCCTGTTGATTGTAGCTTGTTGTCAGGGTGAAATGGCACAGCTGGGTCACTGTTGTTAGGCCTCGCGGGACTTTACCCCAGACAGTGGAGGCTAGGTGCTGCTTCCTCCCTTGCCCTATCTACAGCCAGCAGTCCTGCTCCCAGGGCGTGTCTGAGCCTGTAACCTGGGAAGCCGGGGCCTTGGGCCAAAGCCCGCTGAGCCAACTCTGCTTCCTTCCCACCCTGGGAACCCACCCTTTCCGTGGTTCCTGCCAGCCCTGGTCCCCACGTCCTCTGAGGTGGGACAGACCTCCCAGCCACCTGCCTGTCGCTCTCTGTTCTCCCCTTCATTCTCCCCGCCCACCCCTGGCCCCCGAGCCCTGACTCACTCCCTCACTTCCCACTCAAGCTGTTCTCTGGGACGTGTCGGGACAGGGCGCCTGGGTTCTGGTCCTCCAGGCTCTGGCTCTGCCCACTCTCAGTGCGGGTGGGGCACGTGGGGAGGATCTGCTTTGACCTGCTTCTTCAGGCTTCCTCCCTCCTCCACCCCCAACCCCGAGGGGGCAGGCTGGTGGTGAGCTCCAGAGCGCCTCCTGATTCACCCTTAAGGGCCCCAGCCTGGGGCCACTGAGGGGGGTAGGGGAGAGGGGCGCTGGCCATCTTCGCCTTGATCTGGGCCAGCTTGGGTCTCTGAAAACAGGACGTGGGACGCCAGCCTGCCCACCAATGACTCCTACCCAGAGGCCTTCACTCAGCCAGGCGCTGTGTCTACACCATTCCTCTTCTTCATCCCTTTGGGACCAGAAGAGTAAAAGAAGCATCAGGAGACTTGGATTCACTCTCTGATCTCAGTTAATTTATTATAGAGCCTCTAGTAATCACCTCACCCTTCTGGGTCTCAATTTCAACATCTACCACATGGGCGGCACCTTCCTCTGGCTTGTTCCAGGATCCAGGATCATCAGGGTAAATGGGGCTGGAAGAGAAGACTGATGGGATTAGCCCTGGCACCCTGGACTGGACTGCAAAGGAAGGGTTGGGGGGGGGGGTCTTCCCACCTCCCGTTGGGGCCTGGAATTGGATGCATCCCTCACATATGGGGCCTCTCAGTCTTTCTCTTATAGAGAATCCTTCCTTTTCATACATAATCATGGCATTCTCCAGGGAGTCTTTGATCGTGAGCTTTCTAAGACGTCTTGATTAAAAGATCTTAATGACTGGAGCCGTCAACAGAGCACCCCGTCCGAGTCTGTCCTCTGAGATGTGACTCTAGCTGGGCTCGCAGTTCACTGAGCAAACACAGATCGGGGTCCTGCCTTGTGTGGGCACTGCAGCTTCAGAGTAAGAGACAGCCCACGCTGGGCACCCGGGGAAGGCTCGTGCTGTGGGCGCTTGAGCACAGAGCTAGTGGCCAGGGAACCTGAGTGTTGAGTTGGGTGGGAGCTGGTGTGGCGGGTGGGGACCTCGGAGGGCCCAGAGGAGGAGCTGGGAATACAGGCAGGGGGACAGATTGTGAAGGCTGCTAAGCAGCTCAGATTTGCCTTAGATTTCGCCCGAGGCAGTGGAAAGTGGGGGGGGGGAGGGCACTGGTGTGACAAGGTCTGCTTTGTGTTCAAATCCACTTGTGGCTTAGACAGGCCACTTCACCAGCCTGAGCCTCAGCTTCCCAACGTGAACAGGAAGGCTTCACTGGGAGGAATTTTGTGAGGGGGAAATGAGATTCCGCGCCTCACAATACCTCTTAGATAGTGAGCACTTACTAAAGGTCCGCTGTTTTTAGTGTAATCTGTGCCAGGACTCCAGATTAGAAATGGTGGAGGCCTCAATTCCCAGTTGAACTGCAGTGTCAAGGGCTGTATTCTAGAAATCCAGAGGAAGGAGAGTCAAATGGATATAATGAGGTGACTGATGCGATGGGGCCCTGGGAGGGACGGGGGTGGTGAGGGAGCAGCTGGAGAGAAGAGTTCAGTGCGGAGCTGCCCAGTTGACAGGTGCACGCGGGGGGCCCTCAGCACGGAGGCGTCATCAGGGCCTTAGGGGCACGTGGACCCACCTAGAGCTGACCAAACGTCCACAGCCAGGCAGCCGGTCCTCTCCCCTCCTTCATCTCATGCTCCTTCCTCCAGTCTCCTCCCTCCCCAGAATAGTACAAAATCTCTAGGTCACCGTGAGGTTCCAGGGGTGAATGTCTTCATCACTTCAGGATGAGGCTGGTTAGTGTGAGCCAAGCAAGAAAGATACAGGAGATGCCTTAAGAGACGCCCATCTAGGGGCTTCCCTGGTGGCGCAGTGGTTGGGAGTCCGCCTGCCGACACAGGGGCCACGGGTTCGTGCCCCGGTCCGGGAAGATCCCACATGACGCGGAGCGGCTGGGCCCGTGAGCCACGGCCTCTGAGCCTGCGCGTCAGGAGCCTGTGCTCCGCAACGGGAGAGGCCACAACAGTGAGAGGCCCGCGTACCGCAAAAACAAAACAAAAAAAAAGAGACGCCCATCTAGCCCTTTCCATACAGACCAGACAGGAGAGAGAATCGCAGCTAGAGGAGGTGTAGAGGTCCGTAGCCTTCCACGACCGGCCCACCGCTCTTTCTTTCTACACCTGACTTGTCTCCCGGCTTGATGAGCTATTCGCTTATCTAATGACCCAGAGGCAGGGCCTTTGTAACCACAACAAGAGAAACAACCACAGTATATTGCTATGGGCTGGTGCCTGGCTGATAACTGTCCCCAGGTACTCTCACACCCACTATCACAGTGTTGAGTCCAGGTGGCTACAGTCACACCTTCCCACTTCTCTTCTTCCAGGGCCCAGCCCTGCCAGCTCCCCCTTTCCCCGTTCCCACCAACTTCCTGGCGACTTTGAATGAGTTGCTTTTCTCTGCACCTCTGTTTCCTCCCCTATAAGTGGGAGCTTAGGCTAGATGGTCCCCATCTAAGGGGACGCACCACAGCTGAAGGATTCTCAGCCTGGTCCTTCCTCCCTGGGTCTGTCTGAGTGCTCTGTCCCTTTGACTTTCCTATCTATTTATACACAGAATTCACCCACAACATTTCAGTTTTCCAATAGCATCATTAATTACCCCAGTAATTAAACCCAATTATCAGTTGTAGGGGCCTTTTTGAGTGAGGAGCCATTAGCCGGGGTGAAAATGCATGGGAATGAGAGAGAAAGAAAACCCACCCTTTCCCAGCATTAAAAATGAAAGCCCGAGACAGCACTGCAAAGCAGAGGGCCCCAATTAAAGCTGGGGCCTCACTCGTTAAGCTAATTTGACATGCCATCCCACCCAGCAGCCTCTGATGGGAAGCCCGCTGGTAGAGCTGGCTGGGAGATGTGTCCAAGCTTCCTGCTCACCTTGTGGGCTAAGCTGGGCCCCCAAGTACCCCCTCCAGCCCCCTGCTCAGGGAGGGACATGAAGAGTCTGCCCATTTTTCATTAGCACCCGCTGCCCACTTCTGGGGGCTTCAGGTAGCTAATAACCCAGAGTGGATGGGGCGGGGCTTGTGGAGGGGACGACGTGGTGGTGGAAGTGTGGTACAGGCCAGCTGGGAGGAGCAGGGATGAGAAATGAGAAGGAAAAGAAAAACCCGACCTTTCTGGGGCCTTGGGAAAGGCAGAGGTGGCAGTCACTCTCCTGTCTGGGCCCAAGGCTGAGGGGACTCCCCCCACACACCCGGGGATGGCGATAAAGAGTAAGTGAGGTTATATATGTCAATGCCTGACACATCATAGGTGCTTAATTGATGGTGGCCAGCGTTAGCCCTTTGCACGCCTGGTCCTCCTAGCGCCACATCCCCGGAGGCCCTGGGGGAAGATGTGAACACCAGCCTTCACAGGTGCGGAATCCCAGGGACAGAAAGAGGAAGATCCAGAGCCAGAGATCAGACTGGAAGTCAAGTTCCTTAGCTCCTGGACTGGGAGGAAAAGAGAGCAGAGGAAGAATGATTTGGGAGTGCCCAGAATTATCCCTTTGGCCAGGGCTGCCCTGGGCCCAGTAGTCCCGCTAGGAGTGGTGTTGGGGGGCTCAGCCTCACCCAGAGCCTGGATGAGAGGGGGGATGTTGTCTACCTTCCCAACGAAGAGCCCTTCCCAGCCCCATCAGCATGGCTGCCAACAGACAAGGGTCCCAGGTGTCACGTGCACCCTCACCCACGATTCTGGGGCTCGGTAGGTGTGTGCTGGCCACTCGTCTCCTCATGGAGGGGGGAGGGGGGAGGCCGCGGGCAGCCGGTGTTGTTTTGAGGAGCATAGCCTCTGGAGCCAGCCTGCCGTGTCAAATAGGCTTCACCGACTATGTGACTTTGGGCAGGTTACTTGACCTCTCTGTTTCCTCATCTGTAAGATAGAGACAACAAATGGTACGTAGCTCCCGGAGTTGTTGTGAGGATTAAGTGAGTTAATGTCTGTAGACATTCAGACCTCGGCCTGGCACAGACAGGTAATATAGATGTGTTAACTGTTCTTACCGTCCACTGGCAGGGGGCTGGCAGGGGCCCGGCAGGGAACGTCATCCTTTGGTACTTTCTGTGCTAGGGAGGGAGGGGAGCATGTGAGACCCCTGGCTTCTGCTGCTAAGGGGCTGGGCTCAGCCTTGGGGCAGTTGTGGGTAGCAGGCAACACCCTTCCCAGACTTAGTAGAACGTGGGGGTCTGCTCCCCACCACATGTATACGCATCCCGCCAGGGGCCACTCCTGGCTTTTGGGGGCCGCTCTCGGCAATGCGGTGGGCAGGGCGAGGAGGGCATGGGAATGGGAAGGAGAGGGAGGGCGGAGAAGGGAAGGGAAGCAGGTGGCCGCAGAGGCTGGGCTGCATCCCCGCCGCTGGGTATTGTGCCCTGCTGACTACGTGCTAGCTCTCTGCAAGGCAGGACGAGAAGCAGGTCCTGGCATGCCGGGCCCCTACCCAGTGACTCCTGGAACCCTAACAAGTCTGAGCTGGAAGTGGGACTGGGCGAGGTTCCTGATAGATTCATGTTGGGCAGAGGGATGGCGGGGGCGAGAGGGTGGGGAGAATGGGAAAGACCACCCCCCCAGTCGAAACGACGGCACTGCCCATGTCGGGGGAGAGTGGGCAGGGCTGGGGGGAAGTGACCAGGGCTTGGGGTTTTCGCCTCCTGCCTCTTGGGTTCCCTCTCACCCCACCTGCCCTGGCCCGACAGGGTGGGAAGAGGACAGGCTGTGACAACGGCAGGGACCTTCTCCTCTCAGCATTTTGCCAAGAAAAGGGTGATGATTTCAGCGCCGCTGACAAAGGAAGTGGTGGAGAAACGAGGGGGAGGGAAGATGGCAGCCCCATGGGGCCAGGCAGGAGGGGTCATTTGGCACAGATGCCCTCACTCCATCCTTTCCCCGGCCAAAGAGGTGGATGTGCTCAGGCCTGTTTTACAGGTGAAACAGGCTGGGCTTCGGGGAACGTGTGGGACGTGATCGTGGGTCCCACTGCTAGTGACGGCTGCTGCTGAAATCACAGCAGGACAAACTGGGTAGCATGTACCCCATCACCACCCCTTTCAGCCTCCTGGGCGCCGGGGAAGGGACAGCCCAGGAACTAGACATGTCTACAAGGTCCTGGGCCATGGGGTGGCATGGGGAGAGAGCAGGATGAGCCCCCCGTCAGGCAGATCCACCCACAGAGGGAGGCCTTCTAGCTCAGCCAGCCTATCCCTGCAACTTGATGTCAGGACCCTTTGAAGACCCTGCTTTCTCTGGCCACCCCAGTCGGGGATTACTGGGTAGGACAAAAACCGTGAGCTGTGACTGCCTTCCTTCCGGGGTACCACAGAGCTGAGGCTGAGTTCAGATCTGGAGTGAGTTGAGGTTAGAACCACATGTAGGATTGTGCTTCACTCTGTGGTTAAAAGCAGGAAGAGGTTAGCACAAGTGTTAGGGTCGTGACCCAGGTCTGCGGTCTAGGTTGGCACTGACACGGCGACTTCGCTGGGGCTGGTTTGGGGGTTCATACTGCGGCTTGAGGAGGATGCTATTCTGGGTTACCGTTGGAGTAACAGTGAGTTGGGGGTGTCACAGCTAAGGGGTGTTAGAGAGGTTGGGGATCCAGCACCTCCTGCTTATGTTTGGAGGAGAAATGGTCATTTGCACTTGAGCCGTGCACTGGGGAGAGAAGCGGGGCTGGGGGTTGCAGCTGAGCCAGAGTGGGTTGAGCATGGGGGTGTGCAAGGGGAGGGTGTTCTGGATGTGACGGAAGGACCATTGAAAGACTCTCTCTTCCCTTTTCCCAAAGTTCTGCTCACCTGTTGCATCCCGTGACCCAGGCCACCCCAGGCCTCATTCAAATGCTACTCAGAACGAAGTCCGAATTTCTGAGGCATCGGGAAGTGTCTCCTCTGTGGGGTTTGGGTTCTCCCATCGGCCAACGGAGCATAAGGACTGAGGTTTACCTCCTCCTCTCTACCCCAGCAGGCCCTCGGCCCTGACCTGAGGGACCCTAGCAGCCTGCCTTCCTGGCCCAGCTCCAGCCCCCCACTGGAGACCCTTTAGGGGAGGCCCCTGGGGCAACACTAGCTGAAGAAGGTCAATCAGAGAGAAACTGTGACCCGAGCATTTGCCGGTTCCCTGCTTCCTGCCCTCGCCTCTTGTCTGCACCGTAGACCCTGCCCAGTACGGAGGTTTAATGCTGCCCGGTGTGCGTGAGGTCAAGACTGCTCCCCGCCCGCCTGAAGCCCAGGAGCGGAGCTCATAGGGTGGCACGGAAGGCTTTCGGGGGATGGAGACAGTCCTGAACTGGGAGGTGTGGAGAGGGAGGCTGACCTGCTGACGTCTGGGGCCAGGTTGTGGCAACCCAGACATTCAGGAGGGGCTTCACCAAGGAGGGGCTGTGCAGGGAAGGGCCCTTCTGCTGCACCCGAGACACTTCCCCTGCACCCGAGTCCAGATGCAGAGGAGGCCCCGTCTGCAGGCCCGGGAGCACCCTCTTCCCATCCCCCATCCCCACAGTCAACAGAAAGCGTCCCAGAAGCCAACGCCCAAGGCCTGGCTCTGTCCTTGTACCATCTGTACAGGGAGGGGGCCCAGCAGAGACCCGGCCCCTCCTGCCCTGCCTGGCAGTATTACGTCTGAGCTAAGCCTTGGGCTGCAGTATGGCTACAGTATTGCTCATTTGGTCCAGACGGACCCATGTGTCCTGCCCAGGGATGAAATAGCAAGTCTGGCGCCTGCAGCAGCCACCTTCTCCCTCTCAGGCCCCTTCTCCTTCTTAAGCCTCTTCAGAAGCAGGTAGAGGGGAAGAGGTTGTCCTGGGCCCTAATCACTGACCCCCACGCCCTGCCAGGAGTCCAGGGTTGCCACTGTGCTGTGGCTACAAAGCATCTTCGCAGAGGCGGCTGCGTTTCAGCACTAGGGACCAGTGAGACCGAGGCCTTCCTATGTCTCCCCCCCGAACCCCAGCATCCCTCCTGAGACCCTCGATGCTGCACCAGCAGGGCAAGTCCAGTGTAGTCCTGCCGCCCTGTCATTGTCCTCTGAGCAGCAGCGGCCCCACCCACCCTGCAGCCTGGACGATCCCTCCCACTGCAGCCCTAGAGTCCCTCCCGGCAGGAAGAATTCTGACCCTAAAGCCTTGCCCAGGAGGAGCCCCCAGAGGCGGGGTGGGCGGGGGCGACAGGACACAGAGCTGCCAGCCCATGTGGAGGAGGCTGGGGTGTGGACGGAGGTGCTGGGAGCCGAAAATGCTAGTCCAGGGTGGGATGGGCACAAGGGCTGGTGCTGTAGATGCCACAGGGAGGGGTGGTGTTTGTGTGTGTGTGTGTGTGTGTGTGTGTGTGCGCGCGCGCGCGTGCACGCGCGCACGCGCGCATGCCCACTCATCTCCTGAGGCCTCGAGGCTGAACAACCTGCACAGAAGCAATCAGGCCACCTGCCTTAAAAGGAAAGACAGAGGCGAGCCAGGCCGGGGGTGAGAGGAGCAAACGGCAAAACTTAATGACTTTAATATGAAAGAATTTGCCACTAATTAAGCACAAGCACTCCACTAATGCAGAGAACACATGTTGTGGATTTCACTTAAGCAGGAACCAAATGAGGTGACAATCCTTCCGAAATGATAGCAGTTTACCAGCCGAAGGAAGATGCTGCAGACCTCATTTCTGCTCTTAGAAACACAGCCCTTTTGTCTTTGCGGCCTCTTGGCACTGAGTGTCTCCCTGTCTGCGCCTGTCCCCGACTCCCCCTTCCCCATGCTCTTCTGTCCTCTGAGGACTGCACGCCACCCTGTCACCCATGTTCTGACAGCAAACAGCAGTCAGGTGCGAACTCCCTAGGCCTCCTGTTCTCTCCACCTGTTCCCCCCAAACACGCACCTCCTCCCACCGGGTAGGGAGCAGGCTCTCCAGACAGGAGCCGGCAGCTCCTCTGCCCCGAGAGAGATCAGGACACTTCCCCTCCGGAGTGCCCCCAACCCTCTTCCCCACTCCCCTCCTCACCCAGCGGACTAAGGTCTGCCCTGCGCATGCATCCCACACCCCAACCCCCCTGCCTGAGCTCCATGCCCTTTCCTCTAGGCCAGTGGTCTTAACTGGAGGCAGTTTTGCCTCCCGGGGAACACTTGGCAATGTCTAGAGATGTTTCTGGCTGTCACACCTGAGGGAGGCTGCTACTGCGTGGAGCGGGTAGAGGCCAGCGACGCTGCTAAATGCCCCACGGTGCACAGAACGGTCCCCACAGTGAGGGGTTATCAGGCCCCACGTGTCAGCAGTGCTGAGGCTGAGGGCCCCTGCTCCGGGGGAGTGGCCTAATCACAACAGGGACTTGCCCGAGATCACATGGTGGGTTGGTAGAGCTGGGATGGAAACCAGCTTACCTGACTCCTAGGTAGCTCCTTGCCCCAAGACTATAATAGTGACAATAATACAACCACTTGTGTAGCATAACTGTGCCAAGCACTGTGCTAAGAACTGACGTGAATTATTTAATTTTCACATCCACCCCAGGAGACAGTCCTGTAAGTGTTCCCCTTTTATCCATGAGAAAACTGAATCACAGAGAGGTTGATGCAACTTGCCCAGTCACCCAGCGAATAAGGAGCTGATATAAGCCTGGGTCTCTCTGCATCCAAAGTCAGTGCTCACGGATGAATGAATTACTTACGTCCCCCCGCCCGCCGCCATATTCCTCTTAACCGCTTCCCCATCAGTCTCCCACCCCAACCCTGCCCTTTTAGATTGAGCCTTCCCTGAAGCTGGTACCATATACCCACCTGACTGCCTTCCCTTCCCCGTACAGGCCCAGCCCCCTGCCACTGGGGAAGGCAGCTGCCTGGGCGTCTGGAGCTGGGCACTGGGGTATCCGACAGGCCCCTCCTGGTAAGAGGTAGATCAAGAGACCTCCACTTCTAAACAGGTGGTGGCCATTGGCATGGAACCCACAGGGCTGGGACAATGCATCTGTCACCCCTGAGCCTTGGGAGGCTTGGGGAATTCTCCCTGTGTTCTCGGCAGCCCCCAGCCTCTCCCACCCGACACTAGCCTTCCGAGGAGGCTGCAGCCTACACTCCCCAAAATGTGTCATTAAAAACACACATTTGCTGAGGGGAATCCGGGCTGCCGTGTGTCTGCTGCGAGATATGTCGTCTGCTGCAGCCAGGGTGGAGACGGCCGGCGTCGGCCACAGAGAGGGGACCTGTCTGAATCCTGGCCTGAGAGCCAGGTGGTTCCAGGTCTTTGAAGCCTCAAAAGCCTGACCAGGCCGGGAGAAATCCAGGCTATGTAGTGAGGGGCGTGGAGCTGGAGAGCGTGCAGGCTTTGCAGGGCTGAGACCTCAGGAGCAGGGCCTCAGGGCCTCAGGGCCGCAGCTTGCTTGGGTGAGAAGAGTATTTTTCACCTTACGGTCTGGAGTGAGGAAGGAGGTGGGGCCGGGTGCTAGGAACTGGGGCAGAGGAAAGAATCGGGAGGTGGCAAGTGGGAAGCAAGCGGAGGATATGGGGTTGGGGGGCAGACAAGCGGTCACCCTTTGGGGATGTAGCTTCCTGGTTTCCATCAGGAAGTAGGAGACTCAGGCCCTGACCTGCTTCCCTTCCGTGCAGATGTGAGGCCTCACCTTCTGTCTCTGTCCTCCGGCCCTACCTGGCCACACCATGCTGTGTCCTCCTGTACAGGCCCCCCTCCTTGGCTAATGTGCAATTTCCAGGAAGGTGCAGTCGGACCTGAGAAATGGCTAACCCTGGCCTGGGATCCCAGCTGGCTCACAGCCTTCTCCAACCACTTGAGGCCCCCTTATGCTTACTAGGTGCCTGGCACTGGGCTGAAGTCCTGATCTTTCCGCTCAGTAGGGGAAATGCTATGACAGGTGTATGCTGAGGTCCTGGGACCCTCGGGATGTAGGAACACGTCACTCATGGGGGAAGGGGGAAAACCTCCCCAAAAGTCAAGGCTAAGGTCATTCAGGAAGGATAAAGAGGTGTGGGCAGGTAGCAGGGTATGTGGGTTTTATTGTTTTTTGTTTGTTTGTTTGTTTTGTTTTTAATTATTATTATTTTTTTTTTTTTGGCTGTGTTGGGTCTTCATTTCTGTGTGAGGGCTTTCTCTAGTTGCGGCAAGTGGGGGCCACTCTTCATCGCGGTGCGTGGGCCTGTCACTGTCGCGGCCTCTCTTGTTGCGGAGCACAGGCTCCAGACGCGCAGGCTCAGTAGTTGTGGCTCACGGGCCTAGTTGCTCCGCGGCATGTGGGATATTCCCAGAACAGGGCTCGAACCCGTGTCCCCTACATTGGCAGGCAGACTCTCAACCACTGCGCCACCAGGGAAGCCCCGGGGTATGTGTTTTTAATGGAAGGAAGAATGTGGCAGGGAACTGGTGGTCTTGTCCCACATGGCAGGAGAGAGAGAGCAGGCAGGGGAGAGGCAACTGGAGTCTCGGATGCCCGAGACGAGGTCCAGAGCCCAAAAGGACTTTGGACTTGATCCTGAGGGCTGTAGGAAGCCATGGAAGGGTTTTAAATCGAGAATGCTTTGTATTTTAGAGAGCAGAAAATGGATTAGAGGGGGAAGCCTGGAGGCAGGTATGTGTCCTTGGCATTATAGTACAGTAGACTGGGCGAGAGATGATGGTGGCCTGCACCAGGGGCAAGGCCTGGGGAGAAGAAGGGCGGCAGGGATGAGATGGTAAGTGCTGGGTTCAAAGGAAAGGGGTTGGGATTTACTTCACTGGGGGTTCCCGGCCCAGGAATGTTGAGAAAATAAGGAAGTGAGCCTCTGCTGGAGGTGCGGGTGGGTAGGAAAGGGGCTGAGCCGGAGGGAGGGGACTTAGGAGGAGCCTGGATTGGGGCCGGTGGGGATGGAGAACAAAGGTGGATTCAGAAGCATTTAGGAGCTAGCACCAGCTGCGCTTGGTGATTACGTGGCCGTGGAAGAGCCCCGTGTGCCCCGGCTCTGCCGTCGTGCAGCCTGAATTTTCCTGGCATTCCACTTAATCTGGGAGGTCTTCTTGGAGGAGATGGGCAGTATACAGAGGTAGAGCACCCACTTGGTAGAGAAGTTCCAGAGGCTGATCCAGGGAAGGTGCAGAGCAGGGGCAGAGCGAGAGCTGGACAGGTGACGTCCAAAGTGGAGTCCTCCAGGGACATGGGGTCCAGCACTCTCGTTTTACAGAAAAGGAAACTAAGGTCAGAGAAGCAAACTGCCCTACCTAAGGCCGTACAGAAAAAAATGACCAAGTAGTGGGGGCCAGAGCCCACCTCTCCCAATTTCCAGTAAGTACCCTCCCTTCCCACCATCCAGCCAGACGAAAGGTGACAGGTACAGGATGAGCAGTACAGAGAGGACCGAGAGGTGGAGCCTGAAGGCTAGAGACGGAGGGGGCAGAGCCGAGAGAGGCTCCCTGTTTCTGGGATGCCAGGAGTGGAGTCAGGAGCTGCTCAAGACCAACCTACCCTGGGCTTTGGGGATGGGCAGCCAGTGTGAAAACAGGCTTGGAGGAGAGCCGTCCAGGTGTCCCTGGCCACTTGCTCCTCAGTGGGAGAAGGCAACACCCAGCTCCCTGATTCATCCCCAACCCCCAACCTATCCTCCTAGGGCTCAGGGAGAGATGGGACCAGAGCAGGCCCCACCGCCACCGCTCCCCGGGGGCTTCCGCACTGCCAGAGAGCAGGGCCCGCCCAGCCCGTCTGGAAGATCCCGGGCTTCCACTCTGGCTCTTTCTGGGGCTCTTCCCAGGCTGCCGCGCCCCCTGCTCTCCCAGGCACTGTGCTCACCCACCCCAGGCGCCGGGCGCCAGCCCCACAGCCCATCATTAACCAGCTCCATGTGGGGAGTTGAGGAGGGTGTGCATTAGCCAAGAGGAAAACATTGGCAGTTGCTGTGACCCCAGATGAGGGGTGGAGACGCCTGGGTTCGGACAGTAGCAATTAGCCCCTGGCTGTGGGATCATGGGATGTTAGCACCTCTGCTGGTAAGGTGGATGTGGAGGGGACGCAAGGCTCCAGGACACCTGGGGCCGTCCCAATAGGCACTGCTCCCAGAGAGAATCCCACCAGGCAAAGCCCCTGCACTGCAGGAGGCCGGGGAGGCATTAGTGCTGAGCTAACAGTGGCACCGGGCCGGGCTGCTCAGCCTGGACTCGGCCCTCACGCCTTCTTGCCATGTCCAGGCCCAGTGAGGGGGGGCTAGGGGTGCAGGGACGAGAGCTGGGCCAGCTGCCACTTCTCTGTTTCCTCACTGAGCCCTCTGCCCTGGCTCACCCTGGACCCTATCCTGGATGTAGAGGGGAGGCTGGAGGCTGGAGACGCAGCCTGGGCACTTGGGGAGCTCCAGAACTAATAGGGAAACGTGCCCAGGGCATAGATACAAGACAGGACAAGCTCAAAGGACTTCAGTGAGAGCCCTGCTCATGTGGGTTCTTGCTGGCAGAACGATCGGGTCCAGGCGACACTGATTGGGAAAATCTTCCCAGAGGAGGGGACCGTAGGAAGGGGATTCCTTCCGAATCTCACCCTCTACCTCACTAGCCTCTCCCCCATGAGGTTAGGCCGTGACACCAGAAAGTGAGGAGCTAGGCAGCCCTGGGAGTTGACATTCGGAAAAGTCGCTGCACTGGGAGGAGGGGACCTATAACCTTGAGGTCCCTGTGCTGACTCAGCAGGGTTTCGTCTGGAGGCTCTCCCCCCTCCAATGGGTGAGTCATTCCCACTTACCACTTAGCTGGTTTCTCACCGGATTTCCTGTTCCTTTCTACCAGTTCCAGGGCAGGGAACAGGGGAGCATCCCTGGAAAGCCCTAGAGATGGATCCCAAAGGATGCCGATTTCAGAGAGGCCCCTTCTGCAGGGCCCAGTGCCTCCCACCCAGGCCAGGCCTGCCACTTCAGCCCACCCAACTGAGCGCACCCGGGCAGAGCCTCAGGAAAGGAATGGGGCACCGAAGAAGAGGTAGCCTGTGCCAGAAACCTCTGAATCCCCCGGCCCCAGCCCTCCCCTTCACCCACCACGTGGGCCCAGTCCCAGCCTGCTCGGCTAGGGAGAGAGGGGTCTGAGGTTTCAAAGGTGGGGACAGACTGGTCGAGGTGGGTACGGGGAGGAGAGCAGCCCCCGCTCTGGGCCACACCCCGCTGCGTGGGAACCCGTGGCCCCAGCCTCGGATTAGCTCGATGGCAAGCAGGGCAGGCGGGCAGGGCCCTGGGGAGCAGGTTTGTCGGCCACAGCTGAGGAGCCTTTGTGTTTTGTTGCTGAGCTGGGGCTTTTGCAGGTCCGTGACGTCTCGGGGGCAGGCCTGATGCCTGCCTTGTTGGCTCAGCACTTCTGAGAAGCCACGAAGGCAGCCCAAACTGCCCAACCCCAGCGCCAGTGGGGAAACTGAGGCACGTATGCACAGGTCCCCGGGACCTGGGTCGCAGACCCTGGAGCTCGTAGGGTGGCCAGGGAGAAAATAGGCAGGGCATGAGGTCAGGAAAAGAAACAGACTCATTCTTTGGTATCCTTAGGATGCAAGAACTCCTCTGCTGGGACTTCCCTGGTGGTCCAGTGGTAAAGAATCTGCCTTCCAATGCAGGGGATGCTAAGATCCCACATGCCATGGGACAACTAAGCCCCCAGGCCACAACTACTGAGCTCACGTGCCTCAACTAGAGAGCCCACGTGCCGCAAACTACAGAGCCCACACACTCTGGAGCCCACACGCCACAACTAGAGAGAAGCCTGCATGCCGCAATGAAGAGCCCAAGCGAAGATCCCGCATGCCACAACTAAGACCAGACACAGAGAAAAATAATTAATTAATTAATTAATTAAATAGAATAGCATTTTTAAAAAAAGAATAAGAAAACTGGAGAGAGAGAAAAAAGAACCCCTCTGCCAAGGACACAGGTCCCAGTGGATCTCTTCACCCTCACTCCCCACCGCCCTGGCTTTTTCCTGCTCTGTACATAGCAGCCTCCTGCAGGTGCCCCCAACCTTGGCTCCCAAAAGTCCCTGTTTCTGACCTTGCACCTGACACGTAGTCACTGGACTCCAATGTGGGCTCCAGCCCTGGCCCCCAGCCCCTTGACCCACCTGCCCGCCAAGCCCCGCACAGGTAGCCCGCAGGCACTGTGGCTGCAGTATTGTAACTGGTATTTTTGTGCCATTTCTCCACAGGAGCAATGGAGGCACTGAGATTACACAGGAGGGACACCACCCAGAATGAGGCCCTGGAGCGTTAGATTGAGAACCTGAGTCTATTTTTTTTAATTAATTTATTTATTTATCTTTGGCTGTGTTGGGTCTTTGTTGCTGTGTGCAGCCTTTCTCTAGTTGCGGCGAGTGGGGGCCAGTCTTCATTGCGGTGAGCGGGCTTCTCATTGTCGTGGCTTCTTTTGTTGCGGAACACGGGATCCAGGCACACAGGCTTCAGTAGTTGTGGCACATGGGCTCAGTAGTTGTGGCTCTCGGGCTGTAGAGCTCAGGCTCAGTAGTTGTGGTGCACGGGCTTAGGTGCTCCACGGCATGTGGGATCTTCCCGGACCAGGGCTCGAACCTGTGTCCCCTGTACAGTAGAAAACATGCTAAACACACATGCCAGGAAAAAAAAAGCATACAGATTCATGTTATATGCAGCTGGGCAATGAATAGACGTGTCAGCTAAGTAGGAGGAGTCCAGAAGGACTTCCTGGAAGAGGGGGACTAGAAGCACACATAGAGTGCCTAGTACTGCGTAGGTGCTCGATAAATATTTGTGGGTTTTTTTGTTTGTTTTTCTTTTTTGCGGTACGCAGGCCTCTCACTGCTGTAGCCTGTCCCATTGCGGAGCACAGGCTCTGGACGCGCAGGCTCAGCGGCCATGGCTCATGGGCCCAGCCGCTCTGCAGCACGTGGGATCCTCCTGGACCGGGGCACGAACCCGCGTCCCCTGCATCGGCAGGCGGACTCTCAACCACTGCGCCACCAGGGAAGCCCTCGATAAATATTTGTTGAATGAAGTTCCGGGAAGGGAGGCCTCCTGCTTCATAAATGAGAAATGATGATGATGATGATGGTGATTGTGATGGTGATGATGGTGATGATGGTGATGTTGATGGTGGTGATGATGATGATAGCAACTAACATTTACTGAGCATTTAATTTTGTGCTAAGTGCTGTCCTCGAGTTTCACATTTACTCGTTTAATCATTACAACAACTTTTACAATAGGTATTATTATAATCCCCATTTTACAGATGTGCATCCTCAGTGCAAACTGAGGCACAGAGAGGTTAAGGCATTTGCCCAAATTTTCACAGCTCGTAGGTGACAGAGGGGGCATGCAAACCCACAGTGTCTGGCTCTTCACAACCCACCATACTACCTGATGGGGATGGGGACCTTCTCTTCAGAGGGTGGGAGGAGCTTGGGCAAGGTAGGGGAGACATAAGCATCAGTTTTCGGGCTGTCAGGGCTGGAGTGCTTGGTGGAGAGGCACGGACCAGCCGAGGAGAGGGGCTGTGTGGTCTCCCAGGGGACTCCCCTGCAGTGCACCCCTTCTCTCAGGCCTTCCAAAAAAGGCTTACAATGCACAGAGGAGGGCCCTTCTCCTGGGTCCCCGCCCTCAACTAGCCCTTTCTCACTTTTCAGTGGCGCCTGCAGCAGTCTGACCCTGGCTGTCAGAACCACTGGGGTAGAGTGTGCCCCGCTCTCTGAAAGCCTCCCGATCTGCCCAATCTAAACAATGAGGGACATACTCCCCTCACCCCCGCATCCCCCAACCAAGACACGTGGATTGGGTTCCGGGTCCCTAAGCCTAAAGTGGGGGGAAAGGTAAGGGAGGGTCTTCAGCCCTTACCAGTCTTCTCAGCCCCTCCCAGTTCCACAACTCTAGGATCCCCGCCCTCAGTGACCCCAAACCCCATACTCCAAGCGTTCCCTTATGCCCACCCGCCAGGGTCGCCTCACCGACCCTGCTAACAGCAGCGGTTCTAGGTGCTTTCACCAAAAACATTTTTACTGGAGACATTTTGCCACATAACTAATTGGCCCTGAGGCAATTTTGCCATGAAAGAGAAAATAACTGGTTGACAGTTTGGTTTGACAGTTCGGTTTCAACTAGTTGAGATGCGCTAACGTTTCTTCCAGTTAGTGACGTTACTGATGGCTTTATCAAGCTGACAGAAGATGATGGTTTTCCCCAAGAGTTGGTTTTGTATTTTGAAACACACTAAGTTGGAGGAGAAAGAGGCCAAGGGCCTCAAAGGCACAGAGTTGAGCCTACATTTCCCATAGAACTTTTTGGAAAGTCTATCAATGGACGTAAGACAATGTGCTGAGAGCACACAGCAGTGCAGAGGCTCTCCCAACGCAACACAAAGTTCAGTTATAAACATGCACCCCGGGCTTCCCTGGTGGCGCAGTGGTTGAGAGTCCGCTTGTCGATGCAGGGGACACGGGTTCGCGCCCCAGTCCGGGAAGATCCCACGTGCCGCGGAGCGGCTGGGCCCGTGAGCCATGGCCGCTGAGCCTGCGCGTCCGGAGCCTGTGCTCCGCAACGGGAAAGGCCACAACAGTGAGAGGCCTGCATACCGCAAAAAAATAAAAAATAAAAATAAAAATAAATTTAAAAAAATAAAAAAAAAAACATGCACCCTAGTGTTCGGAAACTGATACCTCTCTGAATGAAGGAAGACATTTTAGCAGAAAAGAAAAAGTTCGATACCAAATGAGGAGACGAATCAACAAATGTATAAAATAATATAAACGAAAGACTTGGAAGACAAGTGCTTACTGCTTAGACAAGTACAACCCACAAAAGAAAATCAGTTCTTTGCACGGTATTGCCATGCATCTACACACATTTTATTTATTTATTTTTAATTTTTGGCTGCATTGTATCTTCATTGCTGTGCGCGGGCTTTCTCTGGTTGCAGTGAGCGGGGGCTACTCTTCGTTGCAGTGTGTGGGCTTCTCACTGCGGTGGCTTCTCTTGTTGCAGAGCACGAGCTCTAGGCGCACGGGCTTCAGTAGTTGTGGCTCACGGGCTCAGTAGTTGCGGCACGTGGGCCCTAGGGCACACGGGCTTTAGTAGTTGTGGTGCGTGGGCTCAGTAGTTGTGGCACAGGGGCTTAGTTGCCCCTCGGCATGTGGGATCTTCCTGGACCAGGGATCGAGCCTGTGTCTCCAGCATCGGCAGGCAGATTCTTAACCACTGCACCACCAGGGAAGTCCCTACACACATTTTAAATTCAAATATTTTGTATTTTGCAATAAGGTCTTTTTAATTTTGTTACTCATTTCTCCTGTTTCATTATGGCCTTTTTAATGTCCCTCATTTAAACTTTATTATTTTATCTTTTTCGGCAAAATTGACTTATGGACAATTAGTTATGCGGCAAGAAACGTGGCAAAGGCATCTGTGGCAAAGATGCTTACAGTGGAAATAGCAGACAAGGCTAACAGTAAGCTGTAGGCAGAGAGGCCCATGTCAGGATGCACCTGCCGGCTCCGTGGAGGTCCTCCCGCCCGCCTGCCCACTCATCATGGGGGCAGAGGGGCAGGAGCCCAGGGAACCCACTTAGTACGCAGTGAGCGGGCACCCAGGCACCTTTCTCGCTGCCCCGGCTGCCATGGGGTTGCTTCTGGGAGAGTCACACCGGAGAGAAGACAGCAGCCTCAACCCCAAAACAGACGTGGGATGGGGAGGGCCACCTCAGCCTGGTGAGGCGCTGATGAGAGGGGGCTTCTGGGGCGCCTGAGCCCCTTGCAGAAGCCTCTCCTCCCCACGCCAAGGCTGCAGTCAGCCGTCTCCCCTCCTGGCTCACAGCTCTGCAGAGTGAGGTCACTGCTGAGGACGTGGCGAACGAATGTCAGCCTGTGCTCCAGGCCCTGAACGCTGCCTGTCCCTACCTCCCCAGTGGGTGAAAGGAGATGGGGTGGCAGCGGACTTGGTGGGCTGTGTCCCATTGTAGGCCCCACTGTGCCCTGGTACCAATCCCAAGATCCTGGTGCCCACACCCCTACCCACCCCCCCACCGTGGCCTGAGCCTTCCCAACCGGCTTTTCCTGTTCCCGGCTTTGTGTGGTGAAAGTTCCCCAATTATACCCACATTATCTCAGCTGCTGGGCAGCCTCCAGCAGGCTTGGTGAGTAGAGGCTGGGCGTGTTGGAGGGAGCACCCACTTACCCTGCTGGAAGGCCTAGGGCTTAGCCGCTTGCCAACTGGCCAGTCAGCAGGAGTACTGGGCTTACTGGCCCACTGACTTCACTGTGGGACTGTGTCTGGGGTGAGGCCACAGCTGGGCTGGGCTGCAGTTCAGGGAATCAGACTGGCCAGAAGGGACCATTGACATCGTGGAGTCCAGCCTGCTCCCTTACAGGGGAGGAAAAGAGGGCGCGGGAAGGGGAAGTGACCCGCCAAGTTGCCAGGGTGAGCTCAAGACGGAGCCGGGCTAGAAGTCAGCCCTCCTGACCCCCTGCTGGGTGTCTCCGGCATGGTTCTCCCACCAGCCCACAGTGTTCTCCACCGGGGACATGTCAGAACCCCCCAGACCGGCCAAGGGGATGGCTGGAGGGGTGGGGTGGTGGTACCCCAGGTGGACCTTGAAGGGCTGTGTGGACGTGAGCGGGCATAGAGGAGGGAACCATCAGGGAAGCTTTCAGAGCGTGGCGAGGGCCTAGCTTGGAGGGCCAAAGATATACTTATTCAGCAGGCATGTCTTGAGTGCCTACTGTGTGCCAAACACAGGGGATACCGCAGTGCCTGGAGAGACCTGGCCTGTACCTTCCTGAGGGGAGGTGTGGGGGCCAGCATACTTCACTGCCCATGGTTTCGGGACCCTTCAGAAGGGTGTGGCCTGCTCACACCTCCATCACGCAGAGGCAGGCATAAGCCCCGAGTTCCTAGTCTGCAGCAGCAGACTCCCTTGGGGGGGGGGGGGCGCGTTTAGGCCATCCCTCGGGCTCTGGGTCAGTCCAGGGCCTGACACTGATGTTACTGATGGCACTCAATAAAGTAACTGAGTGAAATAAGAATGGAAGGACGGCTGATGACAGAGCTCAGGAGTGAGCCCACTGGAGTGAATGACTGAGCCAAGTTCAGAGTTAAGGAAAAGCTCAAACAGAAGCCACTTGAGATGGAATAAAGCAAAATCGGTAGGGAGACTAGAGCGAATTTATTCATTCATTCGATGCCACTGATCGCTCCCTCCCTCTTGCAAACCTCTCCTCTCACGGCTTCCGGTGCCATTTGTCTGGCCACAAATATTTACTGAGCACCTACTGTGTGCTAGATAGTGGGCTAGGCGCTGGGGCTACAGGGATGGAAAAGACACAGACGCTGCTCTGGAGGAGCTCACCGTCTGGCAGAGAAGCCAGAGGTGTGAACAACCACATTCCCAGGCAGAAAAGAGCTGTAATAGGGTTGGGAGGATCAGGGAAGCTTCCCAAAGGAGGCGGCCTGAGTGGGATATCCATAGGTGGGAAAGGGGCAGGGCCTTCCAGGGAACGAGAGGAACAGGCCTAGACACGTAGCATCTACGGCTCTGTGCTCCTTGGAGGCTGGGACTGAATCGCTCATTGATGTGACTCCAGTGCTGATAATAGACTCAGAAATTGATACCTAAATGGGAAGAGGGAGAAGGAAACACAGAAATATGGCACGTTCTGAGCAGGGGTCCAGTCTGACCTGGTTGGAAGGCCTCATGTATGGAGAGACGTGGACAGAAAGGCAGGACCCAGGTGATGAGGACGTCAGATGCCAAGTTAAGACATCCAGGCTTGATTGTGAAGGCGAGTTAGAGCCAGAGAGGCGGAGCCTCGTGCAGCCGCCTTGCTGGGTAAGAGGGGCCAAGCCAGTGCACCCCAGGGCCCGGGCCCTCAGCCCTTCCTGAGTGGAGGTGGCCATAATGATGGCCACTGTGGGCCCTGGTGCTCCCCCAGCGCTTCCTGCCTCCTGACACTTTCTCATCCGTCGTACCATTTGGTTCTCCTAGCAACCTGTGAGCTAGAGAGGACTGCATTACCCGCCCCATTTATCAGACGAGGGAACCGAGGCCCAGGAAGGTGAAGCAGCTGGTGGCTCCTCTGCTGAGCCTCTGCTCAAAAAACAGCACATTCAACCCTCCTCAAAAATAAGGGTGTGGACGGTATTTACTGCCATGGAGCGACACTGATGATATATCACTAAGTGAAAAGACAGTTTATGGAACAGATTACGGTACGCTTCTGATTTTGTGTAAAAAACCAGATGGTTACCTGGATATATAGAGAAGAATGTAAAAGAGAACACTTCCTATCAGATGATCAGTGATGTGTCTGAGTGGTGGGATCACGAGTTGTTGTCATTTTCTTCTCAGTATATTTTAGTATTGCCCACAACAGTGTTTCTATAACAAGCAATTATTATTTTAGAGTCAGAATTTTTTAAATAATGACTACTGGAAAATAGAAGACCAGCGCACAGGGAGTTGGGGCGGGGGCTGTGGCTGTCCCTGACCCCCCTCTGCCATCTCCCTCGACCAGGCGCCCACACCCAGGTGGTCCAGGTGAACGACTCCATGTACGGTTTCATCGGCACGGACGTGGTGCTGCACTGCAGCTTCGCCAACCCGCTGCCCGGCGTGAAGATCACCCAGGTCACGTGGCAGAAGGCCACCAATGGCTCCAAGCAGAACGTGGCCATCTACAACCCGGCCATGGGCGTCTCGGTGCTGGCCCCCTACCGCGAGCGCGTGGAGTTCCTACGGCCCTCCTTCACAGACGGTACCATTCGCCTTTCCCGCCTGGAGCTGGAGGACGAGGGCGTCTACATCTGCGAGTTTGCCACCTTCCCTGCTGGCAATCGAGAGAGCCAGCTCAACCTCACTGTGATGGGTAAGCTGACCGGACCACTCCTCTCTGCTTGGGTGGGGCCTGTGGCCTGGGGGCTTGGCCATCTTCAGTGGCCCCAGATGCGCTCCTTGGGTCGGCATGTGCTCTGGGCTTGGCACCTCTGGCCTCTTCTAACCAGGCTGTGTCAGTTCACTAGGGATGGGGGCTGGGCCTTCGCTGTGGACAGAGCTGAGGATGAGTATTCAGGTTGGAGCCCCACCGTGGGGCACTTTCCAGGTGGCCAGGAAGCAGGCAGACGCCATGGTAAGGGAGAGAGCCTCCTCAGCACAGCAGGACTCCAAGAAGACTTCCGCGTGACAAAAGGGGATACAAAGACTAGAGCAGGAAGGCTGTGGGTTAGACCCGAAGAGGTCCCTGTGAGAAGTGCTGGGAGGGGCTTCGGTGAAGCGTAGCTGAGAGGCATGGACGGCCAGGGTGACCTGAAGCAAGGCCTGGCAGGTACCTGCCCTCCTGGCCTGTGTGTCCTTGATAAGGCAACAGAGCCAGACTCATGGCTGTCTCTGGTTCCCCGCAGCCAAACCCACCAACTGGATAGAGGGCGCCCAGGCAGTGCTTCGAGCCAGGAAGGGGCAGGATGAAAAGGTCCTGGTGGCCACCTGCACCTCGGCCAATGGGAAGCCTCCCAGTGTGGTGTCCTGGGAAACGCGGCTGAAGGGTGAGGCGGAGTACCAGGAGATCCGGAACCCCAATGGCACGGTGACCGTCATCAGCCGCTACCGCCTGGTGCCCAGCCGGGAAGCCCACCAGCAGTCCCTGGCCTGCATCGTCAACTACCACATGGACCGCTTCCGGGAAAGCCTCACCCTCAGCGTGCAGTGTGAGCGGGGCAGAGTGTTGGAGGGCTGGGTCTCCCAGGGTGGGGCAGGCGCCGTGGTCCCCTCACACCACCCCCACCCTCGCCAGCCCTCCCTCCTTCGCTTCTCACCTCTCATCACTCTCCCCACCCCTCCTTCCCTCACCCCCTTATCCTTCCTCTTTTCCTTCCTCCTCCCTCTCTCTTACTGGGGGTTCTTCGTCCTCCCCTCCTCTTCCCCCTTTGCCCACCCTCTCTTTCCCCCTTCCTCATTCCCCTGCTATTTCTGCTCCAAGGGTCCGTGACCTCCTCCCTCCCTGTCATTCTACCCCCTCTTCCTGCTGTTTCCATGTCACTTCCCCTTCCATCCCCTCCCCATCAGAGCCTCCCTCACCCAAGTTCTGCTCTCCTGACCTCACCCTTTTCAAACATCACCTCTTGTCCCACAGACGAGCCCGAGGTGACCATCGAGGGGTTTGATGGGAACTGGTACCTGCAGCGGATGGATGTGAAGCTCAAGTGCAAAGCTGATGCCAACCCCCCAGCCACCGAGTACCACTGGACCACGTAAGTGCTGCGGGGCTGGCTGGTCGCTTTGCCAGGAACCTTGCTGGTCACGGGGAGGCCCACCCACCCCACCTCCAGAAACCTTGGGCAGAGAGGAAATGAAGGTCTAGGCTCAGGTGCTCGGTGAGAAGGGGAGAGGGGCCATGAGAGACACGCACACACACGCACACATACACCCCCTTGTTGGACAGCATCAGGGTCCGTGGGACAAACCATTCTGCCAGGGGGGCTTCCCTTGTGATCTGCCTTCCTTCTGCTCCCTAATAAAGAATGCTGTGGTGATTCAGTTTGAGTCACTCCCACCCCAGCCCCCACTATTTATTTTTATCGAGATGTCCCCAGGGAAGCTGGCTTTCTGGAGGATCCCAGATCTTTCTTTGTTCCTTTTCCTTCTCTCCAACACCCCCAGATTCTCAGGGAAGAGGCAGCAGTCAGCCCAGAATGCCTGTGTTCATAGAGTGCTCGTCCCAAGGCCCATCCTCCCATTCTTGGCTTCGTGGTCTTTGGGCCTGGACCTCAAAGGGTCTAGTCACACTCCCCCCAGAGCCAGCTCTGATGGCCTGAGCCAAGGTTCCTCCCAGAGAAGAGCTGGATGGGACACACAGAAAGCAGAAAGACAGGGGCGTGGGGAAGCTAGGAAGCAGGTTGACATGGGTGGCCAGAATATGGCTGCCCAGATCGTGTCTACGTTCTTTTTCTGGGGAGTAGAAGGCACTGACATACCTTAACTGTTTGCTACCATCCACTTCCTGGAACCAGAAGTAGTTCCGGAGGTGCGAGTGGGCAGGGCCCTGCTTGCCAAGTTCAGCTCCGGGTCCAACAGAATAATAGTTTTGTGGCATGAAGGATCGGGAGGAAGGAAAAGGTCTCCTGTGTTCAGGAACCTCTAGGACTCTCCCCCTGTGAAAAAGACCTGTGACATGCCCAGCAAGAAAATGAGCTGGTGAAATGGAACGTAATTCCTAAACGTGGGTCACATCTCGTTACCTGAGTAACTTGTTAAAATTCTAGGCCGTGACCCCAGTGGTGCAGCTTTAGTAGATTTGGGGGTAGGACCCCAGACTATTAACCAGCTACCCAGGAAACCAAGGAACCAGTGTGGTGGAAAGAGCACTGTGCCAAGAGTCCAGAGCTCTGGCTAGAGCTCCAATTGTCACTTTCTAGCTATGTTTCCTTGGCCTTGAACCTTGTTTCTCTTTTGTTAAGTGGAACCAGTATCTGCCTGTCCTGTCTGCCTGTCAGTGCTGCGATGAGCAAATGTGAAACACTGAATGATTGTTGTTTTTGATTGTTTTTACCCCTTCCGAGACAGATGCTGCCTATTAACTCAGCCAAAGGGCTGATTGTGTTGAAGTCAGGTGGGTGACACAGGGGCAGCTTCTCGGGGCTGGAGAGTCATAACCCTCTGCCTTGTCTCCCAATCCCTGCAGGCTGAATGGCTCCCTCCCCAAGGGTGTGGAGGCCCAGAACAGAACTCTCTTCTTCAGGGGACCTATCAACTACAGCCTGGCAGGAACCTACGTCTGTGAGGCCACCAACCCCATCGGCACCCGCTCGGGCCAGGTGGAGGTCAATATCACAGGTAGGAAGCTGCCCCCTTCCCTGCCACTCCCCGCCTCTCTGCGCCCACCGCCTCCTCCACTGCCAGCATCTACCACCTATGGGCTGTGTCACTGTAGGAAATTTGCGTCTCCTCTCCCTGCTTCTCTGGTTCTCCCTTGAGCTCTAGCCACTGGTCTTGCTTTGCTTTTCTCTTTCCTCTCTGAAGGTTGTGTGTGAGATAGGGTGACCCCCCCGCCCCCGCCAGTCAGAGAGGGGCAGGAGGGAGGCTCCAGGAGGGAGGAAGGAAGTGCTGTTTACAGCAATGCTGTTTTGGGGGTGGGCGTGGTTAGAGCCTGCCCATGGGTCTGCACACCTGTGATGCTGCCTTGGTGGGGTGGGCTTGTGGGAGGAGCTCATCTCCTCCGAGCTTTGCTCCTGCAGTTCAGGAAACCTGCGTGGGCTGGAGGGCGAGGCTTACCTCAAGCAAAGATACAGAGGGAAAGCCAGGCTAGAGCCCAAAGCCATGGTGGTGTGTGTGCCCTGCAACTGAATTGCTATTTTCCCTGCATTTTTCTCTCTCAGGGCAGATGGGAGGGAGACAGCCTCCTGACCTCTTAGAGCAAAGGGAACACAGGGGCTGGGATGTTCTGGGGGAGACATCACATGGAACGTGAAAGGAGCATGGGCTTCCGTGTCAGACAGCTGGACAAGCCGTCATCTGTAAAACGGGCACAGTATGACATGCCTTGAAGGCTTGTCGTCAGAATTTATATAACGTAGGCCAAGCACCTAGCACAGACCAGTGTGTCAATAAATGGCTCGTGTTATTATCTTGTCTCTGTCATTATCATTATTAATGGAAAGATCAAAACAAGCCAACAGAGGGGTAAAGTACCATCACGACTTCGCAACCAGGGTGTCTTTAACCCTGTATCTGAGCTAGTTCCAGGGTGAGAAAGTGACAGAAAGACCCTCCTAGGACAGGAAGTGACATCATGCTGCTACTGAGCTGGACAGGAAGTGACCTCAGAGAGATGGTGAGCTAGGTTCAGGGATACTGGATGTTGGGCGGCGGTTCCTGGCTCCAGGCACAGAGCTTGGGCAAGTCCTGAGGATTCACTAGCTCTGAGCCTGTTTCTCAGAAGTGGGAGCCCTCACCTGTGGGTACATTCAAGGCACAGCTGCTGATAAAACAGCCCGAAGCTGTCCGAGGGCTGCACCCACCTGTCTTCGGGGCTGTTCTGTCACCTCTGTCACCAGGGTTGGAAGGAGATGGAGTCACTTGTCACTTGCTCTTTTCTTCAACTCCCTGCTCTGGGCTCTCGGACTGGCTAAGGTGGTAGAAATGTCAGAGGGGACACACAGTTTTCAAGGCGTGAGCCCGCTGTATCCCCCTTTGCCTGGCAAAGCGATAGAGCTATTCTTTTCTACTTAACGCCCCCCCCCTAAAAAAAAGAAATGTCAGAGGTGGAGCCTGGGGAAAGCTGAGACAGCCCCTCCCCCACTCTAGGGTCTGGGCGTTCCCGTAAGTTGGCAAGGATGGTAAGGCCAGTGTCACATACTTCTCGCCCCCTGGAGAAAGTCTGAGCAAAGCTCCGTAAGAGCCTCCTAGGCGCCTGAGCTCTGGCCATGTGGCACATGAGGGTGAACAGTGTCATAAGGGAGCGTGACCACCTGGGGGGATGGGGGTCATGTGACGGACAGCACAGACTTGGCCTGAATGTGTTCACATACTGGCTCTTCCTGGCTGTGTGGCCTTCACCCCTCTGAGCCTCAGCTTCCTAGTCTGTAATACAGAGATCATCATACTTATCTCAGGCTTCTTTTCATCACACCAAGTCCGTACACCACGGCCTAGCACACAGCATGGACTTCCTGCATGGGAATACCTTCACCCAGCAGTGGAGCACCAACGCCACCACCGCATCCCCCTCCACCACTCAGGCTCTCTGGGGAAACTGCTGATTGGGAAATCAGGGGCAGAGGCCAAGAAACCCTGGAGCAATGACCTCCCATTGATCCCACTGCCCAGCATAAGCGGACCGGCCAGAGGCCCACGAAGCTTACAGGGCTAAGTGGTACTACCCTACCGCAGAGGCAGGGCCGGGACAGGAAAGTCAGGGCCTCCCTTCTCCCAAAGCCCAGGAGAACGCAGGACCACCGTGAGCGCAGGACTGCTCAGCAGGCAGCCACAGCAGGTCCAGGAGCAGGGAGGAAGGAAAGGGAGCAACTTCCCAGGCCCAGGCTGGGAAAAGAGACGAAAGGAAGGTAGGGAAACCAGCGTGGAGGTGAGCCATCTCCTTGGGCATGTTTGCTCCAGTGGTGCCCTCAGTGGGATCTGTGGTCAGGCCTAGGTGGCCTTGCGGGGAAGGTGGGCCGGGGCCGTGCAGGGCTCCAGCTGGAAGAGGCATGCAGCGTGTCCTCGCGTGCTCCCCAGATACAGAGCGGGATGGGGGTGGTCACCAAAGCCACACACATGGGTGGTGAGAAGGGCCTTGCGTAAGGGGACTCTGTCGTTGACAGCCCAGTTAGGCAGGAGCCAGGGAAGTGTGATGCTCCCTGAATCATCGATGGGCCCAGGAGCTGTTTCACTGGCCGTCCCGAGGGAAGGTCTCTCAGCCCCCTCAGGAAGACTCAGCCGGGCGGCCTGAACCTTTTCAGAGCTGTTCGCTCTGTTCACTCTCGTACTCACGGGCAGCCGCCGACCCCACCAGCCTTCCTCCCACATCGGCTGGTCTCCGGGGGGCACAGCCGTGCCCTGTGCTCCAAGCCCCGCTGGTCTGGAGGGAATGCATGAACGAGATGGATAAGTGGAAATTTAATTTTTCATTCTGGGCGTCGTACAGGTAATAGCTTTGCCCTGGGCGCATCTGGTGAGGGAAATGAAGAGCAGAGCAGAGGAAGGCGTGCAGCAGGGTGCGTGCCAGACACACGTGTGTGCAGGGCACACCTGCACAGACACACTTTGTCACAGGCTTCTTGGGATCGCAGATCCCGGAGGAGGTGGCCTTTGAGTTGTTCCTCGAAGGATGAGTGGTGGGTGAGCCGCAGCGATGGAGGAAGTGTGTGGGAGGAGAGTGGCTGGGGCCGAGGGGGCGGGGACAGAGGGAGCAGAGCTTCCTCTCTGTTGGCCACGGGCGCCCTCCGAAAGCAGCAGCGTGGCAAGGAGGGTGGTCGAGACTGAGCGCCTGGGAGGCTGTGTGGATAGCACCTGGGGGACCAGTAAGGGGCTGTATGTACAAGGAGTGTTCTTCTAGAGGGAAACGACAGGTCCAGGCTGTGGCCGTGCAACTGACAGCAGAAGAGACAAACCCACCGGAATTTGCGGATACACTTCACGGGGCCCGGGCCCGCAGAGAAGCCCATTTCCCAGGGGCGGTTTCATGGGGTTGGCCCCTAGTCACAAAACAAACCTGTGAGCTCCCCTCCGTCCTCCCTCTGGGGGGCAACGCTGAGGACGGGGAGGGCTGTGAGGGTATGGCCTTGACCAGACGAAAGAGGCCAAAGAAGGCAGCATCTGCCCCTGGGACTGGGTTTGTCCAGAGAAGAGTGTCCAGGGCACTCCCAGGAGCCAGGCAGGAAGGCCACCGGGATGCAGGGTGTCCCCAGTTTCCATTTCCAGCGCTGAGCCGGCTCAGCCACCGGGGGTGAAGGCAACAGGGTCTGCGCTTTAGGCCAGGAGTCCTTCAGACCAAGGGCTGGTGGGGCTTGGAGGTCCATCTAGAAGGGAGGGCTGTGTGAGCCTGCGAGCGTGCGTGCCCGGGCGTGCGTGTGGGCGTGTGCCTCTGAGCGTGTCAACGTGCACAGGCGAGCAGGCGAGCGATGTCTGCGTGCTGAGTGTGCAGAAGGGGCCCGCAGCTGTGCTGTGGGCAAATGTGGCCGCCTCCGGGCCGCCCGTGGCAGCACTGAGGAGCCTGTGGGGAGGCAGCTGCGTCCACACCCCTGGGAGGATTCAGTTCCCCTCCACCGCGATGAGGCCCTGCCCACTGGTCTGCGCAGTGCACGGCTGCTGCAGCTGCAGGAGCAGGAGAAGGGCTTCCCAGAGCTTGACCTCAGGCCTTCCCCCGTCCCTGGGCCCGCAGCACTGCACACTGGGAGGTGTAGTTCTCACAGCTTCCCGGCCTAGGCTTCTGGTGCCAGAGCACTGCCTGCCTGCCTGCCTGCGGAAGCAGCAGGCGTTGGTTTGAGAAGCCCGAACATTCTCTTTGACCCCAAACCTCCTCTGGATCCTGGAACCAGCCTAAACCCTAACCCTCGCTCCACCTCCGATCCATCCAAAGCCCCCGTACTAGCCCGCCCACCTCAGTCAGGAGACCCCCGGCCCCAAAGGAATGCGGAGCCTCCACGGCCCCAGGGTCCCAGCCAGCCTGCCATCCCCCAGGGGAGGCTGCAAGCCTTCAGCAATGGGGCTGGGCTTCCCCCTTCGTAAGAGGAAGTGAGGGGAGCCGACTGGTCCCCCACCAGGAAGCGCAGATGACCCCACGGCCCAGCTCTTCTCTCCCACCAGCTGCGGCTTTGAGGCTCTGCGACTGGCACAAAGACGGGAGCTGCTGGCTGAATGTGACAGCTGGAGGGGTGGAAGGGGAGGGCGCTCCGTTCCACACCAGACAGCCACCTCTGCTTACAAATGAGTTAGGTCCCCACGTGCACTCCTTCTGCACCCTCACTTGGCATCTCCACACAAGTCTGCGTTGCTGGAAGGTCACCTTAACCGGTCTTCTGCCTCTAGGCAGGCTGGCCCTAAAGTAGGCAAAATAACCAGGGTTCCCTTTGGTCCCAAAAATCTCCAGGGAAGAGTAAACATACTTAGGACTCAGGTGGGGAAAAGGTAAACAGAAGGCCCTAGAGAGGAAAGAGACCCAGAGGCTCCCCTCTGAGACATGGCCTTGCCTTTGTAGAATTCATTCACCAAATGTTCTTGAACTCCGGCCACGTGCCAGGCCGTCCAGGGGGCGGGGGCTACATCAATGAGCCAAAGTCCCTGTCCCCGTGGAGGTTACGCTTTAGCACAGGAGGACAGACAACAAAGAGCATATAAAATACGTTTGAAAAGTTATGTGGTCATTTTGAAGGTGATCAGGAAAAAAGAAAAACAGGGTGAGGGGTTCACAGTGCTGGGGGCGGGAGTTGGTGAGCTGTGATTTTCGATAAGGTAGTCAGGGGAGGCCTTGGCGAGAAGGTGACCCCGTGAGAAGTTGGAGCCAAGCCCCGAAGGCGTTGAGGCAGTGAGCATGGGACACCATGGGGAGGAGCTTTCCAGGGTGCAGAGCCGCCAGTGCAAAGGCCTGAGGAAGCTGGGAGTGGAGCGAGCTGGGAGGAAAGCACGAGATGAAGGTAGAGGCACAGATCATGTCGAGCATTTTCAGCTCAGGTTTAACAGGATCTTTGTGGCTGCCGTGCTGAGAAGAGCCTGTACAGGGAAGGAGTGGAATTGGGGAAGCCAGTTAGGCAGCTACTGCAACCATCCAGGTGAGAGATGATAGTGGCTGGGATCAGAGCAGTAGTGATGGAGATGGTGAGAAGAGGTCAGGTTCGAGATTTACTTTGAATTCGAATTTACAGACTAGTTGGGACAGCAGCCACTCTCGTGAAACAGGCAATACAGTAAACTCTACCATACTGTGATTAGTGGGGCCCCAAAAATTCAGTCTAGTCAAGTGAAATGTAGGAGGGATTTACTTCTCCTTGGGTCTCTGTTGCTACTGAAGGCATAAAAGTAAATATAGTTGAACTAATATTGTACACAATGGGAACACACCGAATTGAGTCGGTCCCAAATTATCATGACACTGCCGCTTCCTCAACCCCTCTCCCTGTTCCTGCAGAAGAAAAGAACTTTAGCCGCTTGAAAACGGGCAGAAGGACCAGAGCCAATCATGGTAGATCCTAATTTGCATTTACTGTGGGTTGTTCTATCAGGCCTTACTGTAATATGTCAGTATATGATTAACGAAATGGAGTAAGCTATTGTTTATACCAGAAGGAAAGCTGCAGACCACTGGTACGTAAACATTCTAAAGAGAAAGAGAAGTGTGAGCTGGAGAAGAGAGGGCTGCACAGAGAAGGGGACCGAAGCCCTGAAATAGGCAGAAGGAGATGAGGAAGGGCATTCCTGGCAGGGGAAACAGCATGAGCAAAGGTCTGCAGTAAAGAATCGACTTGCGGGCTTCCCTGGTGGCGCAGTGGTTGAGAATCCGCCTGCCGATGCAGGGGACATGGGTTCGAGCCCTGGTCTGGGAAGATCCCACATGCCGCGGAGCAGCTGGGCCCGTGAGCCACAACTACTGAGCCTGCGCATCTGGAGCCTGTGCTCCGCAACAAGAGAGGCCGCGACAGTGAGAGGCCCGCGCACCGCGATGAAGAGTGGCCCCCGCTCGCCGCAACTAGAGAAAGCCCTCACACAGAAACGGAGACCCAACACAGCCCAAAATAAATAAATAAATGTAAAGGAAAAGAATCTACTTGGACAGCAAGAACGGTGAGTTGGCCAGACCCAAGATCAAGTTGCGTGATGGAAGCTTTGAAGACCGGACTGACGTGGTCCAACAGGCAATGGGGAAGTCATTGCTAGTCTTTTGAGAAAGGGAATGGTAGTGTCTACACAGTGAAAATTAACCTGGTGACTGTGGATGGAGTGACTAAAGGCGGGGCAGAGACGAAATGAAGGTGGGAGATTCACGGATCTGCTGTAAAAGTAAAACCTGGTGTCAAGTGAGAAGCTATTGAACAGGAAGAGCCAACAAGATTCGGGGGCAGATTTTGACCCAGGAGATGGAGAAGGAAGAGTCAAAGGTCAATAAGATTCTAAACTGGAAGAGCAGACAAATGATGGTGGAGCTGTGGTGCTGAATGGAGTGGGTTTGGAGGGAAGACGGTGAACCATGTTGGGAAGGATGGGCCTTGAGTGGGTGGAGAGAATTCCAAGTGAGGTTGTGCTAGATAGAAGAGTGTTCAAAGTGTGTCCCTAAATACTTCTCCTGTGAATGGTCTTTGAGTCAGGAGGCTGGGGTTTGTGTTCCAGTAGGCTGGGAAACTCTTTGTGTTCCTCTTACAGTCCACAGTGTGCATGAGAAGATGAAAGGGCTCCGATGCTCTGTCTCCACAGACATTTCCCGAAGCGTTTGACCCCAGTATTTTTGCCAGCCCTCTGAGCCAATGGCTTGAGGTTCCATGGCCACAGCTTGGGAACTGCTGTCCCAGAGGCCTTTGGAGATAAAGCCCCAGAGTTGGGGGAGGGCTAGCTACCCGAGATGGTTTGGAGAGCCAGCAGGATCAAGGGAACTCATGATACTGAGGCCAGGTCTGTCCCTAGGACAGAAAGCAGAGGGTAAGGTCCAAGGATGGAGCCCCCAGCCAGGCAGCTGGAGCAGAGAGAAGGCCCAGCAGTGCAGTCTGCAGACAGAAGGCTCCAAAAAGAAAGCTGAAGGTCAAGGACTCCTTGTATGTATTGGAAGGCAAAGGAAACATGTCAGAGAGGAAGGGCAAGTTCCTCCACCTGATGCCTTTCTTATTCCGCTGGCCTCTCCAAGTCCTAGTCATCCTTCAAGGCTTGGCCTAAGTCTTCTCTCCTCCAAGAAGCCCTTTTCAAACTCCAGGCCGCAGGACTTTCCTGCACTGCACTCCTGAAGCCCTTATCGGCCAGCGCCCTTGATGTCCACATGCTGCTTTGCCTAAGAGTGTCATCTGGTTCCTCAGCTGGGCTGTGAGTTCCTTGTATCCTGTGACTAGCGAAATAGATGCTCGGTACATGTTTGCTGAGTGGATGGGTGGGTGGGTGGATGGAGCGATGATGAGGCAGGTGGCGAGAGGAGAGAGCACACAGGTACGGGGTAAGAACTGAAGAGGGAGCTGGCAGGTTGAACGTACAGAGGTGGCTACGTTCCCGCCAGCTGCCTCTTGGGCATTTCTTGTGGCAACATCTCCCACCTCGTGGGAAGCAAGTGTGCAGCCCTTTTCAGGGCGGTAAACAGATGGGACCTGGTGAACCAGGAGAAGACGCTTGAGGTTCAGGGAGACTGTTCTGGAAGTGGGCGGTGAGGACGAATATTCACTAAATATTTATTGGGCGGCCCCTCGGTGACCTGCACTGAGGACACAGTGGTGACAGTGGGAAGCTGAGTCCTCAGTGGTCGTGCTTCTCTCTGCCAAGTCCCGCCCGTGGAGAGGCCCGAGCAGGCGCCTCTGGGTGGCCCCAGCTCAGCCGTGTGATGCAGGCAAGTCGCCCCCCTTCTCCGGCCCCCGTGTTTAATTAGCCCTTCCAGCCCGAACTCGTGGAATGCCCTTCCTCTTCTCTTCTAGAATCCTTGCCCTGCTCCCGCTGCAGACAGCACCCCACAGGCTCACACACCAGACCGGCTCCACCTCTGGGAGGAGGGACTGGTCTCATAGGAGGAACAGGATTCCCACGGAGTGAGTGATGCTGAATCGGGGGGTGAGCTGGCAGAAACAGATTCCCAAAGGCCAGAACATATGCCCAGATTGACCGCCTCCCTTGGCCTGAAGAGAGGAGGGCTGAGAGCAGCCGAGGTCAGCCCTCCAGGCCTGCCCTGGACCTGCCCACCGGCTCCTCCTGTCCAAGGCCAGCTGTGGTCTCCGGTGCCACCCTGTGGTGGTGCTGGGAACCGCCTCCCTCAGCCTCACCTGGGGACCCCTTCGGCCTCTGGCCCGACCCCACTGGCAGACAGACACCGGCCCAGCCTTCTCTCCCTGCCCACCCACTTCCTTTCTCTTTTCACCTTTTCTGCCTTTTTGTTTCTGCTCTGTCCTCAGTGTGTACATATTTGTACACACACGTTCATCACATCAGCACGTGTGGGCTGGTCGTGACAACAAGGGTGTATGCCGGCACGCGTGCTCGCTCGTGTGTACTTGTCATCTTTGCTGCTGACGTACTCTCATGCGCCCTTTCTGCACAGCCGTGCTGAGCGTCTTGTGCTCATAGCCCAGCTTGGCTACACCCTGGCCCCCACCCTGCCCTGCAGGGCCAGACTGCAGCCAAGAACCACGGCCCGGCCCGGGCGTCTGGCACTCACGGGGCATCTACGGGGCCAGCACCTCGGAGCAGATGAAATCAGGCGTGGGGCACCCGGTCTGCTCCAGGCTCCGAGTCTCAGAAGCCAAGGTGTGGTGCGGGGGCGCAGTGACGTTTGCACAGGCTTTCGGTGCAAGAGAATCAACGACGCGTCATTGGCTGATGGCCTCGGACAAGTTATTTGACTTCTCTAAGCCCCGTCTCTTCGTGTGCCGGAGGGAAATTAATAGCATACTTACTTCACGGGGTGTCATGGCGGTGACTGGCGTCTACTGGACCCTGGGTCGTGGGTGGGCTGGCTCCACATCCAAGGAGAAAGTCAGCATGGGGGCTCTGGGGCTACGAGGCTGTCTCTGCCTCTCCCTGGCCCCAGCTACCCACGCTGCAGCGTGTTGGGCTCCTGGATGGGTGGGGTGCTGGTGGGGGCCTTTGGAACTGGAGCTGGCCTTGGGCCCACTTCTTGGCTTTCCCTCCCCTGCCACCCCTGCTGACTCCCCAGGAGCAGACACTGACAATGTCCCCCTCCGTCTCTCTTCCTCACCCAGAGTTCCCCTACACCCCGTCTCCTCCCGAACACGGGCGTCGCGCCGGGCCGGTGCCCACGGCCATCATTGGGGGCGTGGTGGGGAGCATCATGCTGGTGCTGATTGTGGTCGGCGGGATCGTGGTGGCCCTGCGCCGGCGCCGCCACACCTTCAAAGGCGACTACAGCACCAAGAAGCACGTGTACGGCAATGGCTACAGCAAGGCCGGCATCCCCCAGCACCACCCGCCCATGGCCCAGAACCTGCAGTACCCTGAGGACTCGGACGACGAGAAGAAAGCCGGGCCCCTGGGCGGCAGCAGCTACGAGGAGGAAGAGGAGGAGGAGGAAGGCGGAGGGGGCGAGCGCAAGGCGGGCGGCCCTCACCCCAAATACGACGAGGACGCCAAGCGGCCCTACTTCACGGTGGACGAGGCGGAGGCCCGTCAGGACGGCTGCTACGGGGACCGGACTCTGGGCTACCAGTACGACCCGGAGCAGCTGGACTTGGCGGAAAACATGGTTTCTCAGAACGACGGGTCTTTCATTTCCAAGAAGGAGTGGTACGTGTAGCCCCGTCTGCAGAGCCCCTGCCCCAAGCCCACACCCGCACGCCCCCTGCCCGCCCCCCACCGTCCACTGCCCCAGGAGCTCGGCAGAGACTCACCCAGCTGCTCGGGGTACCTGGGAGCCCAGGGCACACGACCTGGCTTTGTTTTGATTTCCTCCCTGCCCCCCTACCCTCCCCCCTGGTGTGTGTTCACTGTGGCTTCGGTGTTGCTGGTACCTTTCCTCCCCTGACCCCACCTGCCTCCCTCCGCAGGGAGCCCTAGTCCCGTCTTGTGTACCTAGATGTACCCTCCGGGGTTTGGGGAGACAGCCCTCCCCTGCCCCCAACACTGGAATTTGTCTGTGTCCTCTCTCTGCGAGTGGAGGGCTGAAGGGGCTCCAAGAGGAGAAGCCCCCTGCCGCCGACCCCAGATGCTGCTCCTTTTTCCCTGGGAGAGGGAACCCGGCACCCCCTCCCCCATCCCACCGTGAGCTGGAGTTCGGACCCCGGTCGAGGCAGCCGTTGCGCCCAAGGGGGAGGGGAGGGGGGTGGCTTTTCTGAAGCATCCAGGGTTGTCTTTGTTGTTAAGGGAATCAAGCTGAGGTCCCCACCTGAGGCCTTGGGCAGTGTGTTTACCTGGCAAGGTTAGTTTTACATTTGTTTTCCTCATTGGCCTCCAGGGAGTTAAGGCTGCCCAGCTCTGGTGTGTCCCTCCTCTTTACCCCAGTCTGCTGCCCACATAGCGGGACTCCAGGTAGACTCTGGCCCACACTTCCCATACACTTCTACCAACACGTACGCACACTTACACACACACACACACACACACACACACACACGCCGCTCGTGTCTACCCCTGTGCTCCCCCTGGGGTCACATGCCTTACCCAGGCTGGACACTGCCCAAGGCCCACCTCTCTGCTCCACCTCTCCCCCTTCCTTCCAGCTGAGGATGGGGGCAGCCTTCAGAAGCTTCCAGTGAGAGCTGACACTAGGCCCTTCGGTGCCTCCACCCTAGCGTCTCAGGCTGGCTCTGAACTGCTCCTTATAGCGTGGAAGTTTCTTGAATTTCTCCCTGTCAATCAAGTGCTAGCAATTCTTGATTCTCTTGGGGAGTCAGAGCTGGGATCCCAGAAGGGAATAACCTCCAGGAGCTACAGGTGAAGGAGGATCAATGCAGAGGGCACCGGAGAAGGAAGCCTGCACAGTAGGAGCTCTGCAAACACAGGCTGATAAGACTCTGCAGAGCGCAGGTAGCTCCTGGCCCACAAAGGCCGATGCAGCTGCTCCGGGCCTGCCAGAAGGTGCGAGCGGAGCGGGGAGCCAGGGATCCTGAGTCTGTAGCTCCTGCTCGCCACCCTCCCCGTCCCGCTTCCCGCTTCAGCCATCGCTGGTCTCCATCTGGATGAGGTGGGGAACCCTGGAGAAGCTTTCCCTTTGAGTTGTAGATTCCCTTCCTGGATGGGGCTCTGGGTCCCTGTCAGTCACCGGAGACCGATGGTCTTCCCCAGGATACCATGGAGGAAGGCCCCACCCAGCCCCTCATTTGCTCCCCCAGCTCCAAGTGCCTCAGTTCCTCCATTTGCCTACCCCATCCCCCCGGCACTCTAGATGGGAAAGACCCTGGGATGGGAGAGGCAGGTTCACGCCTGCCCATGAGGATTCCAGTGAACTCAGCCCAGGGTGCAGGGGCTCTGTGGGATGGCAAGTGTCGGGGGGAGTTAGGCAGACCACTCTGTGCCCCACGGGCACCAACCCACCCTGCCATAGGCTTCCCAAGGGAGGCGCCAGCCTCCCGCCCTACTCCTCCCCTCCCTGGTGCTGCTATGGGACCCCCAGCCAGCTCCATCTCTGCCCTGGCAACCCTGGACCCGCCAGCTGGGTCACGCTCCTCCCCCCAGCCCCCACTGCCCTCGCCCCAGCCCAGACCACCCAGTAGCCACGTAGCAGAAGTCTGAAGCCATGCCAGCCCTGGGGCGGTACTCCCCTCTCTTGGCATTGGGAGTACTGGATGGGGTGGAGTTGGGAGAAACTTCTGGGGTCTTTCTAGCCACAGGGCAGAGGGGGTGGAGGAGCTGGGCTGCATCTCCCAGCATTAGTAGTGTCCCCCCCCCACCCCAGGGCAGAGGACCTTTTCCATGTTACATCACTACCCCATCCCACCTCACACCACCCTGGCCCCTCTGCTTGGTCCCCTTGCCCCCCAGGCAGGAGGAAATCCCAGGGGCCTGCCTGTTAGAGGCATTCTCTGTCCCCTTGAAATCACAAGACTGAAAGGACTCTTCCTCTGTGTCTCCTTTATCTGCACTGCCACCCCCTCTTCCTCCTTATATGATGGACTTAGGAGGCCCCCGGGCCTAGCCAAAGCACTGAGTCCCCCTTAAGACACCTCCAAGCCCTCCCCTCCAGCAAAGCACAAATTGTGGGGTCCACACCAGATGTGTGGGCCACGTAGAAGGCTCCTGCCTCGGCAGGGACCCATCAGCAGCGCGCCCAGCAAGGCAGCTGCTACCCGGGGTCAAGAGTCGGCACGAGGCCGGGGTCGGCACTTGGGCCTGGGGTGACAGGGTTTTCTGTGCCCCAAGTTTGTGGGGCGGTGGGTACTATTGCTGGGCCCATAGCCACAGCCGCTGGCACAGGGAAGGTCTGGCCCAGCAGAGAGACGAGGACGTCTTGCTTCTCCGTGCCCCCAACGTGAGCTGAGCTTCTGCCTTTGCTGGAAATGAAATAAACTTGGTCTGCATTGTGCCACGGCCTCCCCACTTGTCATCCTGCCTCTTGTTGCCCTCCCCGTCCTTGCCCGCCCCCCACTCCCCGATACCCCTCTTTCCTTAAGATTTTGATATTGTTCTAATGTGTAACAACCCTCTGAGTCCCCTTTGATCAGAAGCATCTGAAGAGCAGCAGCGTGGAATCAGGGAACACAGGCGCGCACGTGCAGCTGCGTCAGGCCTGGCCCGTGCGTGCACGAGGGCGCACACCCCCCGACAGACCCAAGCACAGGTGCCCCAGCCCCACAGACCTGCCAGGGGGCTGGGCTGGTCCTGCTGAAAGCCCTTCAGGAAAAACTGATTTCCCAGCGCTCGGGCCATAAGAGAGACTCACGGGGGCCCTGTTTCCCAGGCACGTGCCCCCATGCCAACCCCCTCCCGCGTGCCCGAGTCACTGGTGCAATAATTTTTCTGCCGTCCTCCAAGCAGAGGAATTGGGGATTGTGTCAGGTGGTGTGGGCAGCTCACGTGAGAGGAGGGGAGGGCTGCCAGGCCTCCCAGGGGCCAGACGGAGACCTTCTAGGCCTGACTGCCACCAGGAACCCTCAGGTGGGCCCCACCAGGCCCCAGGCCCACGGGGAGACGTGCCCAGGCCCCTGTGCCGTGGCCCAGGCGGTGAGGGCTTCTGGGACCTCGCTGCTGCAGCCCGATTGTACGGCCAGAGGAGCCTCTGCCCCACCCGTGCTGCTGCTTTTCTGACTCCTGCTGTGAGGAATGGGATTCTTGGCCGGAAACAAACAAACAAACAAAAAAATGGTTTTCTTTTTTTGTATAAATGGAAACAAAATCCAGGAGAAGCTGCCCCCTCCCCTCCCCCCGGAGTGTGATGCACTACCTTTGCTTCAATTTCTTAGTCACTGTTTTCGTCTTTGGTCCCAGGGACGGCCCAGCAGATTCTCCTGGTTCTAACCCAGGGGGTGTTTGCATCACCCCCTTTTACTTGTATAAAAAAAAAAAATGATGGGTTGAAAAATGTACTGAGGAAAAAAAATGTACTTTTTTATAAATAAAGTCTTTAAAACAACCCCGGTTGCTTCGTGTCCCTCGGGAGCTGGGCCCTTCCCCACGGACCTGGGGGCAGGACAGGGTACGCGGGGATGAGCCGGCACCCTAATGCAAGGAAGGCAGCTTCCACCCCGGGCCCCGTTCCCATGGCTCTGGAACACTGACTCGGACCCCGGAGGAGCCCCCTGCCCAGGCCAAAGGAGCCCCAACCCGCCCTCTCGCGGGAGCCCCAAGGGCAAACGTGAGGGTCCTGCCTGAGTCCTCAGCACAGCTCCCGGGCTGCCACTGAACCGCCTTCCACACAAGTGGCACCACCGTGGACAGCTGCATCGGGAGGGGTTGGCCGCTCAGACACAAGCAGGGAGCCCTTCAACATGCGGCCTGAGAGGCTGGGGACCGATGGTGCAGAGGGAGTCCCCTGCCCTCCTACCCCAGAGCTCCTACTCAGGCCCCTCCAATTCCCCTCCTCACCCCCCCCCGCCCCCCCACCGTCCTGCTCCTTCCTGCCAAGTCCCCTCCTGTGGCGGTTTGGAGAAGAAAACCAGCAATGTCACACCTGTCGTGTTAGATCCCTGGGGACAGGGCAGAGACGGGAGCTTTATCCTCTCATCTTTTGGGAGGATACTGCCGACTGCATCCCCCACAAGCTCTCAGAGACCCCGCCCCACCTCCCAGGGGGCTGATTGGAAGGAAGGTCTCCTAGTTCCTCGGTTACCTCGCCCCTCCCCGCTCCAGCACCATCTGCTTCCCATCTTCTGGGCTGGAATGCAGGACAAATCGATCCAGGGGTGGCAGTGGCAGGGGCTTCAGTGACTGCCCCCTCCCAGCCACCCCCAGCAGCATCTCCTTTCACTGAAATCCACACCATACACCCCTGAGAAAAGGGGGTGGGGACGCTGGAAGCCTAGGTGGCTGCCCGGCAGCAAGCACTCCCGCCCATCTGGGGCAAGACCACGCCCTCCATACATAGGACTGGGGCGGGCGGAACTGGCGGGAGCACGAGAAGCCAGCAGCTGTTGGCAGCTGGCTGGGTCCCTCACTGGAAGGTCAAACCCAGCACCTTAGACTGTGTTTGGATGTCAACACTCGAGTGAGATGCAAATTGGTTGTTTAAGCGGTCACTTCCTCAGTTCTCTAGGCTGTCCATTTAAGTTAATTTTTAATTTGCACAGGCAATAAATGCTTAATTACATTATTAATATATTGGAAGAGAGCAATGGACAGAATGTCCTAATTGGCATTTAACTAGAACGTTCCAGCAAATTAGCCAAGACTTTCTCCGGCAGCCGAAGGAGGGCAAGCCAATTAGTCCCAGGCACAGCCCCATCCCCCAAGATACCAGGAGGCCAGGACACACGTAGCTTTCTAGTTGAGCTAGGCTTTGGAAGGACCTTCTGCTAGTTAGGCTACTTCTGCCCAAACTTCAACCCTTGCCCCTGTGCTCCACCCACACCCTCAGCAGAGCAGAGGACAAAACGCTGGATGGCTTGGAGACAGGATCCACCTGAGAGGCCAAGGTCCCCCTGGGGTGTGCCCACCATTGCCTTACCTTGACTGTGGGCCCAGAACTGAGATAGCTGGGCAGCCAAAGCTCCTCTCTGGATACCAAGGAGTCCTCTCTCCCATCCTCCTTACCTTACCCTCTGCAGATGGTTAAGGGAATGAACTTGATGAATTGAGGGATTCATTTATCCACTCATGCATTCCTTCATTTGACCACCCTGGGCCAGGCACTGTGCGACCCTGTGACAGTCCCACCCAGAGTCCCTGGTCTCAAAGAATTCAGAGCCTCCAGGATCCTAAACCCCAAAACAGTGCCATGCTGGCCATGGACTGAAGCAGAGCTGTGTGTAAAGTGCCGTGGTAGCACAGAACGGGAATGACTAATTTTGTCTGGGAAGGTCTGAAAGGCTTGATAGAAGAGGTGAATTTTCCCCTGGGCCTTGAAGGATGTGTAGAAGTTCCCCAGACCAAAGGTGTGTTAAGAGTATTCCAGGACGACTTGGAATTTAGCATCTTATATTAATTCTTCTAATAAAAGAGATCGTTCTAGTCCAACACACTCGTTCAGCATGTGGAGAACTGGAGCCTAGAAAGAAAACTAAGGTTTGGTAACCAGACCATCAGAACGCATGTGCTGAATACCCTCAAGGACAAGGCCATGTCCTGGGAGCAGCAGGAGGAGGAGGAATCCCGGGGAAGGGGTGGCACCAGCCTGACTCCCTTGGGGGTATACTAGATGCGACCCAAGGCTCAGTACCCCTCCCCCACGGCCCCAGAATAGGACAAACGCCCATGCGGTGTAAACTGGGCTTTTGGGAGCCACACTTGGTGTTGAGTGGAACCATCGGTCAGACAGGGCCCATGGGGAAGACTTCCTGGAAAAGGCGGTGTGATTCGGGTCCCGGTGCTGATGTAGTTTTTTCCCACACCACCGAGCAATCAGCTCAATTCTAACAGTATTTACCTGGAGGTAGCATCCGATCTCACAGTTCAGGGCTCAGTCGCACAAGACTCCTCCCACTTCAGCTGCTAATCACGAGTCCAGGGTGTTACCTGTGCTTCTGACTGGCTGGCTATAAATCAGAGGTCCCCGCGACCCCCTCCCTGCGTTCGATTAATTTACTAGCGCAGCTCACAGAACTCAGGAAACCGGTTTACTCGCTAGATTACTGGTTTAGAGTAAAAGGATCCCACTCAGGAACAGTTAAATGGAAGAGATGCAGGGGGCAAGGTATACGGGAAGGGGCGTGGGGCTTCCATGCCCTCCCAGCACCAACCTGGAAGCTCTCCAAACCTGCCCTTCCGGGGTTTTATGAAGGCTTCCTCACATAGGCATGACCCATTAAATTATTGGCCATTGGTGACTGAACTCAATTTCCAGCCCCTCTCCCCTCCGCAGAGGTCAGGGGTGGGGTCGGAAGCTCCAAACTTGGTTCGTTTGCCTGGCACCCAACCCCCATCCTTAGGTGCTTTCCAAAAGCCAGCTCATTAACATAAACTCAGGCGTGGTGGAAAGGGATGTCCTAAGAATGACAAGACACCTCTCTCACTCTTATTCCTTAGGAAATTCCAAGGGCTTTAGGATTTGCGCCAGGAACAAGACGAAGGCCATATATACACTTCCTGTTAGAAGTCAGAATATCACAGGTGGTATCTGCAATGGTTTTGAGGAATGAGAGGCACATAGGTTGGTGGGAAAATGGAAGAGGAAAGGGCTCTGTGAAAGCTGGAGGAGAACAGCCAGGCCCTGCTCCTAGACCCCCTCTGTCCTCTCCCCACAGCCAGACGCTACTGGGGAGCAACGCTTGGGCTCCAGCTTGGTACTGGCGTATAGGGCCCCCAAACCCTATTTTCTGCCTCGGCTTACAGGCCGGATGGCAGAGCCAGGCCAAATCCCAGTCCCCAACCCCAGCATCAACTCCCAGATGAGAAGCTGCAAGCACTGCCCCCTTCCCTCCCTCCTCTCTGCCAGCCACGCCTTCCCTAGCTGGAGGGCACCCTCGCTGCATTGCCTTGGGCCACATCTAAGCTGGCCCTTCTGGCCAGACTCATCCCAAGCTAGGAAAGGTATAGGAATGGCCTTGCTTGGCTCAGGAACCAGCCCCAGGGCATCATCAACCCACACCGCAGGCTCCATTGAGCCAGGGAACTAAACCCTGGACACACAACCCAAATCACCGGGGGATTTACAAAATCAAATATCCAGGCCCCACCCCCAGGCCAATAGGGTCAGAGCTCTAGGGTTGGGACCCAGACAGCTGTATTTTCAACAAGCTACCCAGGAGGTTCCAGTGTACAGCCAGAGTCAGAGCCGCCGGTGTGGAGGCAGAGGCCGTCCAAGGTGTCAATCATGAGGAAGAGGCACGTCATGAGGTGGGAAACTGGGACTGAGGGGTGGTAGTTAGGTGATTCGGTGAGTTAATACACATAAGAGTTTGGGTACCAAATATGCTCTATATTGTCACCATCATCAATCATCTTCATCATCGCCATCCTCATCCCCTCTGAGATGGGATCCTGGATGACAGTGACTGCAGTGGAGGCCAGTCCCTGGAGGCAAGTAGGGAGCCAGGGTGGACCCGTGATTGTAACACTAACAAAGCAGGTTTTCTGGGTTTAGAACATTCCCCAGCGCTTGGCCTCTGGGCACCTGTGAGAGGGAAAGTGGGATCCTGAGTTCAAAGCTCAGGCAGGCAGTCTCGCAGGCCCGCCCCGAATGGGAATGTCGCTCCTCAGTGATCCCACCTTAGAAGAAGCCAATGGGGTTGATGAAGGACAGTGATAGTACCCTTAGAGTCCAGTTCGGCAGATGAGGGGGGACCCTCGGAGAGAGACAGAGGGAAGGTGGCACACCGGGCCCCGTATGCCCTTTCCTCCTTGCCCAAGGTCTAGCCGAGGGCCCCTCCAGAGCCTTCTCTGAGGAAGGTATTCCATTCCACAGGGAGCAAAGACCTTTGGGGGAATAACTGTCTCACAGACCGGCAGGCTGGGGTGCCCTCAGCCTGAACTCCTCCCACCCACTGTCCTCTCGGTTAGTGGCCTCAGCCTCGAGAGAGCCTCCATGGATGAGAAAAGAGTCAGCAAGTGATAGGACCACACAAGCTGCCTTCCTGCCAGGCTGTAAGCCCCTGGAGGGCTGGGACCCCATCTTATTCGTCCTCAGCACCCAGCCCAGGGTGGACAGAGTGGGTGGTCAGTAAAGGTTGAACCAAACTGAACTCGTCCAAGTGAGAGTCAAGAGATCTTGCAGGTGGCATGGCCCAACCTCCCCGAGGCAGGGCTGTCCTCCAAGCATCCCAGGTGCCTCTGGAGAGGGGCACCGCACTGCCTCTAGAGCTAAGCCCTAGCATCAAAGGGTAACTTCTCCATTCAGACAAAATTTCCCTCCCCTAAGTTTCACCCATTGGTCTAGGTATTTCCCTGAGAAGCTACATGATCTGGCCTTCCTAGGACAGTCCTTCAGGTATTTGGAGATGATTACTCCCGGCCCAACCTCTTTTTCATATGATTCTCCCTCTGCTCTAGTCATCAGGCCACTTAGCAACACATCTGTTAGGAACCCGGACTTAGGAGTCAGGCAAACCTGGGTTCAAGCCTTGGTGGAGTGACTTGTTGTGAGTTGACTCACATCAAAAATCCCAGTTATCTTTGGACTTTGGGTGTTCATAATGTATCTCTGGAGGTTCACTGATTGTAACAAACGTACAACTTTGGTGAGCGATTTTGGTAGTGGTGGCTGTGAATATTTGGGGGCAGGGGGTATATGGGAAATCTCTGTGTCTTTCAATTTTGCTGTGAACCTAAAACTGCTCTAAGAAAAAAAAGAGCCTTTAAAAACAACCCCATTACTCCAGCTGTTCCTGAAGAAAACCCATTACCAGCTCCCTCCCGTTCTGAGGGCCAGGGAATACGTGCTGTTTCCAGGAACTGATCTGACCAGCAGGCGATGGGGGTGGAGGGGTGGGAGACTCTCTGCATGTCCTCCCTGAACCTGGTGTGCTCTCTCTTACTCTGTGACACGGCCAACCCAGCTGACCTCATGGTGATGGTATGGAACACAGAGGGGCTCCGTTGTGGTGGTTAAATTTCCGGATGCATGGGTGGATGGATGGGTGGATGAATAAACCTTTGAGGCTTTTTCACGTGTGCTGCCTCTGAGCAGACCTCTCTCACCTGCACTTGGGCTGCCTATTTTTCTCCCGAATGTGGCGCTTTTCATGTATCTCTGCTCTGTTTTATCTTAATGGCAAAGTCAGCATTTCAGCCTGTTGGGCTCCTTTCAGATGCTGGTTCTATCATCAGTTGAGTTCACACTCGACATCTATTGAAAACCTGGTAAAAGGAAAGAGGCAGGGCCTTAGGGTCCATTGATCTCCATTCAATCCCTAGTCCTACCACTTGTCCGCTGTGTGAACCTTAGGCGAGTTGCTTGCTTTCCCCCAGCTTTATTTCTCAATCCATGTGAACAGACTGCTGGGATGAATAAAGATAGTTAGAGAGAGAGAAAGTTAGTTGTAAAGCAGATAACACCGGTACCTACCACAGAGGGCTGCTGTGGGGATTAAAGGAGAATCATCCCTTTATAAAGCACTTAACACAATGCCTGGAACAGAGTAAGTGCTCGGTTAAGCTAGGATAATATTAGCTCTTACTATTATTTTCCCCACTGTGCAACTGCCCTTAGCAGCAGCAAATTGCAGCATGGAGACAGAACCTGTCATAGAGACGACATCAGGCACTCGGACTCTTGACAAGTCCAAGTAGAATCCCAGCTCTGCGCCTTCCTGGCTGCGGGGTGACCATCCCCTTAGTTCCTTTCTCCCTGATTTGCATCATCCCACGCAAAGACCCACCAGCTAGTGGGAGGGACACAGGCATCAAGGGGCTGCGATGTGCCCCTCAAGGGCACGGCTTTGGTGGGGATTCCGATGCTAGGTCACCGCCGGTGGGTGGGGGACTGGGGCCAGCCGTGGGAACAGGAGGTCACAGTTACTCCAGAGCAAAGGCTTCCAGCATGCCCTCCAGAGTTTCATCTTCAGGAATGCCCCAGAGCCTCCTGAGGTGGGAGGCAAGAGGATGGGTCTCAACTTTCCACTGTTTTACTTTCCAGGATTCTGTGTCAGGTTTTAACCCTTTGTTATTTTTAACTTAAAGGAAAGTTGTATTGAGGGATACAAACAGTAAAGTGTCAAACCTTAAGGGAACAGCTCCATATTTTTATAACCATGTTATATGTATACCCTCACGTCATCAGCCCCAGATCGAGTCACGGAGGCTCGCTCAAGCTCACTCTCAGGCACACACCCCCATTCCGGAACTTCACATAAATGGAATCGTGCAAAGTGCGCACTTACGTGTGTGCCTGGCTTCTTTCACTCAGTACGATGTCTATGAGATGTACCCGTGCAGTGTGCCTCTCCTCGCTGTGTAACGTTCTATCGTGTGAATGTGCCACAATGTAGTCCTCTATTCTGTCATTAGTGAATACGTGCGTGGTTTCCAGTTTGGGGCAATTATGAATAAAGTTGTTGCAAACAGTCTTGTATGTAACTTTGGAGCACTTAACACTCATTTCCGTTTAGAACGGAATTAGGATTGATAGATACAGCCAAACGGTTTTCCAGTTTATGCCCCAGTGTAAGAGGGTTCTGATGCCTCCACTTCCTTGCCCGCACTTGGTATCATCTATCCTTCTAGGTTTAGCCATCTGGCAAGGGCATAGAGGTATCTCGTGATTTAATTTGCATTTCCCTGATGACTAAGGATGTCAACACTTTCATATGACTATCAGAGATTTGGAGTTCTGAAAGGGTCCTAGACTTAAAAAAAAAGTTTTTTTGGAAAATCCATTGTCATGCATTCCCTGGAGGATGGGTTAGTGTCCATCCAGCCACTCTGTGGTCATCTGGGGACAGGTCCCTGTTCTAGGTACCTAGGAGGCCCTGGGGAGGCGGGGACAGGACAGGTAGAGCCAGAGGAGGAGGGAGGATGGTGTGTGCTCTGGAAGAATCCCAGAGTAGCAGGAAGGAAGGGCCAGCCATTGGCAATCGGGAATTCTGACACAAGACACAAAGCAATGCCCTGTGGCTGAAATGAGCTGTCGAAGTGTCACGATGATGACACTGGGTGGAATTAGCTGGGAAACCTTCATCTGCTCCCCACAATCGATTCCTAAGCAATGCAGTTTTCCTGGAGTTTCACCAAAAAAAGGGCAGGGGACGGTGAGCCACACCCAGATGGGCTTTTCGCTGATGATGACAATGGGTTGGCAGGGAAGTGCAGGTGGTCAGGGCTGGACCGAAGGCAGGAGGCAGGTAATGTGCTGGAAAGGTGCCTGGACTGGGAATCAGGAGGCTGAGCTCTGCTTCCTCTCTGCCACGTCTCACCCAGTAACTCTGAGCAAAACCCTTCGCCGCTCTGATTTCATGACTTTCTACGTGTGGAACAAAGAACCGGGGAGATGGGAGCTTGGTGGCCTCTCCTGCGCTACCCCTGGAGACAAAGTGGGGCTGGGGTGAGAGGTCCCCCGCAGCCCTGACAGTGATGAATCACCACGCCCCATTCCATTGCCTCTATCTACTGTAATTGATCCTGAGGCCAGGTGTCTGGGGCGATAGTGAGCAGGGGTAGCTTCCAGAGGAGTCTGGCTTGCTGCAGGAGGGGGAATATGGGGGAGGGTGGGCAGCAGCCCCCTCACCGGTGAGAACACCCCACGCCACCCTCCTCTGCAGAGAAGTGACGGATCTGCTCTACTAGCAGAGCAGAGATCCAAGCCTTTACAAGGGCCGAGCAGAGAAGCGGTCCCCACTGGGAAAGCCACAGTGGGAGTGGGCTCCCCATGTCTCCTCTGACAGCGTACTTAGGGGGTGTCAGCTGCTATGTGTCTCCAGGGTTTTCCTCCGGAGTTCACCCTAGAAAGACTTGGGGTTTCGTTCAATGAAAAGTGTAGGTCCCTTACATGCAGCTCTTTCAGGAGACATCACAGGCTCACAAGGGAACTGGGGCCCAAAGCTGGTTGGTACTGGCCTTCCCGCAGGCTCTGGGTGAGAACGGCACACAGGAACCCCCGATTGGGAAGACTCACCCTCCAACACCTGCTGCCTCCTTTTAGGTGTTTTCTGCCATCACCTCCCAGCAATCATCCTTTCCCTTCCTGAGCCTGGGTCCTGGGGTGCCCCGCCCTTTGCCCTATCCTTTTGCCCCTACAGCACAACACGTGCAGACCCCAAGCAAGACATCTATCTACCTATTTTAGAATTATAGACCATTAGAGCCAGAGCAACCTCAAAGATCATTTGCCCCAACCCACAAATGGGGAAATCGAGTCCCAGAAGGCTAACAACAGTAAGAATTCCTTACATTTATACAACATTTGGAAATTACACAGTGAATCAAGGGCTTTTACTAATAGCTAAGACTTATAATATCACTCACAAGTGTCAAGCACTGTTCAAATTACTCTATGATATTAAATCCTTACCTCAGACTTAGAATTACTATTACCATCATTACCAGAGAAATGAAGAGAGTTGTCCAAAGTCACAGAGTTTGCTGGGCTTCAAATCCAGGCGGTCTGGCCTCAGAGGTCATGCTCTAACCATTGTACCACCCTTCCCACTGCCTGCAGCCCTCCTAAAGGGCAGAGTCATGTCCTGACAACAGAGTGGGAGAAGAGCCAGGAGAGGGGGCCACACCAACCTAACTCCTGGGGGGATCCTGGGCCTGACACAAGTTTCAGTACACAAAGAAGCAAGCATCCCAGGCAGGGATTGACTGAGCCTGTGGGAACCACGTTTGGTATCACATGGAGTCATCAGGGGCAGGCGGGGCTCACAGGAAAAGCTTCCTGGAAGAGATGGTATCAGAGACGACTTTGGAAAACGAAAGTGATCTGGAGAAGACGTAGAATACCCAGCGTGGGGAGGACCTCCAGGTAAGTGTTTGCATCGGGAATCAGTTAGACTAGACCAGGCGCTTTGGGTAGCCGGAGGGCACTCGGCACCCCAGGATCCTCACAGCCAGCTGAGGAAGTCAGCAAGGAACCCCATTTAGCTGATGATTAACCCGGGGCTCAGGGATGTTAAATGTTTGGCCCAAAGTCACACAGGTGGCGGGTGGTTGACTCATAACTTGGACCCAGGCCTTCTGACTCCAAGCCAGGTGCTCTTCGCTCCCTACTGAACCTCCCATTGAAAAGAAACAAAATGCCACCATGGTCACAGCTTTACACCCGCTTATAACTTACGAAATGTGTGGCACACACAGGCCCCTTTGAGGTGGCTCCCCCGGGACCCCGAAGCACGGCCTAGGCGCGCGCAAGCATGGGTGGGCGGGCCCAGTTTGGGAGTCATACAGACCTCGGTTCAGTCACCAGATCTGTCTCTTATCAGGTTGGTGATTTGGGGCAAGTGGGGTAAAATAGGGACAATAAGGCCTACTTCGCGGGCTGCAGTGAGGGGCAGGTGTTACGAGGCCCGTGGCCTGCGCACAGGCAATACCATCCCACACCTCCCCCACCCAGACGCCCACCCCCAATCCAAGTCTGACCTCTTCCAGTGTTCTTCCCAAGAAGGACCCAGAGTCCAGGTGTCCCCTGTTTCTTTTCTTGAGATTGTTTTCCCCTCAACTGGAGAGGGGTGAACAAATGTATTCAAATCTCTCGGGCTTGCCATGGTGCCACTCAGAGAACTTGCCAGAACTAGCTGTTCCTCTCCTCCTCACCTCCCCAGAAGGGTCCAGATCCTGAAGGCCTCCAGATCTGCTGCGTCTTCCGAAGCCCTGGCCCCCAGCGACCCCAGGGCATTGGAGCTCATCCCCCCCGCCAAGCCCAGCGCACCCCCTCGAAGAACCAGAGCTCCTCCTGCGTGCGGTGCATTCCCCACCTTGGCAAGGCTCAGAGAAGCACCATTGAATTTCACAGCATTTTAACGTAGAATTTCCATATCTAAATCCCCTCGTTTTGAGTACTACTCTCAGTATATGCTTGATTTGAGAGATCTGCCACAAGGAGAGGGGTCCTGCAGAGGACCCCTGCCCAGGATGGACAGACAGCTAAAACATCAACACCCGTGACTCGCAGGGAGACAGACACAGCCCCTCAGCTTCTGGCTCTTTGCTTCCAGAATTCTAGCCTTTTCAGGTCTCCTTCCCCACCCAGCCCCTCCCAGAAGCCTCAAGAGCCCCCAGTTTATCTGGCTAATGTGTCCCTCTAGAGGTGTTTCCACTCTCCCTGCTGAGGCCCCATTAACTCCAGAATCACCTCCAGCCACCTCCTCGGTACCCTGCAAATGTGGTCCAACCCTGGAGGAAGGGGCAGGTAGGGGGGATGGGCGTCCACGAGAGACTGAGTCAGGAAAGAAGCACGGGCGCCCTGAGGGTGGAGCAGCTCTGCCCTGGTGGCTCCACATGTGGGTCCCAGCAAGTGTGGCCTCCACCTCCCTGTGACCTTGGGAGAAGCCACTTCTCTCTTGTCCCTCAGTTTTCTCGTTTGCGAAACAGTGATGTTGATCCTTGCCGTGCCTAATTCCTAGGATTACACCAAAGACTCCAGAACGCCAGCGAAAGCCCTTTTGTAAACCGTGAAGTTCTATGCGGAAGTGAAGGACCATCATTATGCAGTGAGCTGTCAAGGTCATTCCCCACCAAGGAAGCATCAGGGCCCTGCTAGAATACCTCCAGTGATGGACCTCACTTCCTCCCAGGGCTTTCTGCCCAAGCTTTCTGCCAGCAGCACTGACCTTCGGAGATTTCTAGTGAGTCTGTGGCTAGATGGTAAATTACCTTAGAAGAAGTAGGTCCTCCATGAACTTGGCCACCCCTGTATGTTTTTATTTCCTATTCTTCTTATTTTCCTAGTAACACTCCTTTTGGAAATGGCTCATCTTGCCCCAGATAAAATAACATGGAAGAAGTTTATCCTCATAGGCAGTGACTGTTGCAGCAGGAAGTTTAGGCAGTAGGTGGGGGGGGGGGGTGTGGGGACCATTATGGGTCCACAATGAGACCCATGGGACCCCTCCCCAAAAACCAGAGCCTGTTCAGAGGGGGAGCAGCGGGGGAAGAGCCTGAAAGAGCTGGAGATGCAGCCCCTTCCCCGGCCATCCCTCAAACCGTGCAGGGGAAGTCCTGGGCTTTGTGGGTGGTGACGGTCCCCCTGGGCACCCACCAAGACTGGGACGAGTGATGGGTCCCCAAAACAGGGAGCAGGGGCTTGGACGATAGGCTGTCTCCGAGACCCCGGGCAGCGTGCATGTCGGGGCGGGGAAGGGGCCGTCAGTCTGCTGTCCCCTCCTCCCACCCACCACTGGCGCCCTGAACCAGCTCCAGACCATGCCCTGGGGCTAAGCCTGCTCTGGAATCCACCGGCTATCGTAGCCTTCAGCCCAGCCCCCAGACCATGCCTAGGAACCGTCTCAGCTGCCCTGGACCTCACATCCTTCTGCTCCGCGCACAGAGCTGATACCATCACGCCACAGTGGGGCAGGGTCAGACGTGACCCTGTCACTCATGACGTCTCATCCCAACCCCAGGGAGGCAGGCCATGGCTGTAATAGCTCCAACCAGACTAGAAGAGAGAGGAGGCTCCCGCAGGGCCACCCTGACCCCCTGGTCTCTCCCGCTCCGCAAGGGACAGTGGAGGCTCCAACAGTGCAGGAAGTCTCTGTGCTGTGCCCAGCAGCTGAGAGTGGGAAGGGGGCTGGGGAGCCTGCCTGAGACGTCAGGTGACACCGACCCCAGCCCAGTGAGGTTTGGTTTCTGTGAGGACAGAGCCCAGGGCCCCTTGCTCTGTCCAGGCTTCCTACTGCTGGGTGCTGGACCGTGGCTCCCGAGGGCAGCAGTGAGGGGTAATGAAGGAACACCTGCTGGGGCTGGAAGAATCTGGAGCTCACCAGAGGTGGTCAGTCCCTCCCCCACAATCCAGGCAAAGGAGGGAACCAACATTGTGCTTCAATGTCGGAATCGCCGAGAACACCACTGATGTTAGAACACTACTATTGCTGCTGCTACAAGTCATAGAGGCCGCTCTACCCCAGGAGCTCCATGTGTGTTATCTCACTTATTTCTGCCATTTCTCCACTTTACAGAGGAGAAAACTGAGGCTCAGAGCAGCTAAGGTCACAGCACTAGAAATACTGGAGCATCCAGGCCATTATTTTCCCCACTGCTCTGTGTGTCTTCTCAGATTTGTCCTTCTTTCCCCTTCAAAGCAGCCCTTTGTGAGAGAGGGAGGAAGGAGTTAGGAGCTGACAGATAAGGGGAGAGGGCACCCAGGGGGGCGGGAGGGAGTGCCCAGCCCAGCCCACAGGGTGCATGACAAACAAATGGCTTCCCTGTGCCCCCCGGCCCTCCCCAGCTCGCTGGGCAATAGCCTCGCTCATCTTCCTCCCTCTGAGAGGGCTGGGGCTCAGGGTCCTGCCTGGCAGGGTCCCCAACAGGGAGATAGTCCCTCTCCCCCCAGGAATGTGCGTGAAATCCCAGTAACTCTCTCCAGCTGGGCCCAACTTTGCAGAGGGCTCTGGGAGCAAACCCTGTGGCGAGGAGCGGGCTTCTGGGAAAGTTAGCCTCCCTCATGTTCCTTTTTCCCCTTAATGACAACTCAAGGTGTGGTGGGCTGGGTGGGAGGGACTGGGACCCTGGTGACACTGGGGAGAGCATTCCAGATGGCGGGAATTCTGTGTGCAGAGTGGGAAGTGACCGCCCTCAGCCCTCCCCAAGGAGTGTCACAGTCTCTCTCTCTGTGTCACACACACGCAAATGTAAACATACACATACACCCACATACACACGTATACACCCATACACATATACATACAGACACCCATACACACATAGACTCACACACACATACACTCACACACACTTGGATGTCCTAAGGCCCGCACAGGCCTAGACAGGTTGGCTTTGCAGATCGTGACCAGCAAGGGACTAGGGAAAGCTGAGGGCGAGGATGAGAGCAGGCCACAGGCAAGATTAGAGGAGGGGTCACAGCCCGAGCTGCCTGGGAGTTGCCCAAGGAGCAGACACGTCCCCTGCCCTCCTTGAACCAATGCTTATTAAGCACTGAGTGGCGCAGGCACTGTGCTGAGGGCTCTGACATGCATTAGCTCATTTACATCTGACAACAACCCTGTTGTGATTGCCATTTTACAGGTGAGGCTCAGAGAATTTGAGTGACTTGCCCAAGATTCTACAGCTAAGTAAGTGGCACACTAAGGAAGGAGCTGGCCTGTCTTCCCCTGCAGAGGAACAGGGAGAAATCCTCATCAAGGCCGCTCGGAGCTCTGCACTGAGGACCCGGACACCTGGGTTCCTACCTCACTTCCATCATCAGTGAGATGTGTGACCTTGAGCATTTTATTAAATTTCTCTGAGCCTTCAGTTAGCCATCTGTCAACAGAGGCAATGGGGTGGGGGCATCAAATGAGGTAATTCAAGTAAAAGCACATGGAATACAGGTATGGTATCACATATATGATAGTAAGCTATGGTGGCCACAGGTGTAATTTGGCCCAGCATGCTAGCTCAGGGAAGAAGCCAGGACTCCAGGGAGGGGAGAAGCAGCAACATCATCACCACCAACCTCATCATCACCACGAACATCATCACCACCATCAACATCATCATCACCAACACCATCACCACCATCAACACCATCACCACCATCAACATCATCATCACCAACATCATCACCACCATCAACATCATCACCACCAACATCATCACCACTATCAACATCATCACCACCATCAACATCATCATCACCAACATCATCACCACCATCAACACCATCACCACCATCAACATCATCATCACCAACATCATCACCACCATCAACATCATCACCACCATCAACATCATCATCACCAACATCATCACCACAAACATCATCACCACCATCAACATCATCATCACCAACATCATCACCACAAACATCATCACCACCATCAACATCATCATCACCAACATCATCACCACCAACATCATCATCACCAACATCATCACCACCATCAACATCATCACCACCATCAACATCATCATCACCAACATCATCACCACCAACATCATCATCACCAACATCATCACCACCATCAACATCATCATCACCAACATCATCACCACCATCAACATCATCATCACCAACATCATCACCACCAACATCATCATCACCAACACCATCACCACCATCAACACCATCACCACCATCAACATCATCATCACCAACATCATCACCACCATCAACATCATCACCACCAACATCATCACCACTATCAACATCATCACCACCATCAACATCATCATCACCAACATCATCACCACCATCAACACCATCACCACCATCAACATCATCATCACCAACATCATCACCACCATCAACATCATCACCACCATCAACATCATCATCACCAACATCATCACCACAAACATCATCACCACCATCAACATCATCATCACCAACATCATCACCACAAACATCATCACCACCATCAACATCATCATCACCAACATCATCACCACCAACATCATCATCACCAACATCATCACCACCATCAACATCATCACCACCATCAACATCATCATCACCAACATCATCACCACCAACATCATCATCACCAACATCATCACCACCATCAACATCATCATCACCAACATCATCACCACCATCAACATCATCATCACCAACATCATCACGACCAACATCATCATCACCAACATCATCACCACCATCATCATCACCAACATCATCATCACCAACATCATCACCACTGTCAATATGCGTTTATGGAGTAGCTAACAACAAAAATAGCAGCCATTTACTACATATTGACTATGTGCCAGGCACAGTGCTAAACACTTTCCATAATTCATGTGTGCTGCAGACAGATGACATGGAAGTCAGAGGTGAGGGAGAAATGAGGGCAGGGCTGCAGAGCCCAGAGCCCCCGGTCTCCATCCAGAGGGGACAAAGAAGGTGATTGCAAACTGACCTCCACCTGAGTGCAGAACCAGAGAAAATTCTGTGGTCAAAGGCTTTCTGCACTAATACTAACCCACCAGGGCAGATGCAAAGGTGAAGGGCAACCCAGCCCAGGGCAGGGGGAATTTCCAGGAGCCCACCTCAGGGAAGAGGGAGGCAGGGTCTCCCAGCAGCTCCTAAGGTCAGCCTCTTTGGCCTGTAGCCCAAGGCAAGGAGAAGGCAGAGGCCTGGCTGAGTCTGAGTCGTGCTGGCCAGGTAGTCGTGCTGGTTGCATCGGGCTGAGGAAGGGGCTCTGTGACTCACTCAGTTCCAGGCCTCTGAGTGGGCTCCCTCACCACCTGGGTCACAAGAAAGCACATGAAAGGGTGCTCTTCTGTATGGACTGAACAAGGGAGGAGAGGGATGTATCCCCTCCTGGGAAAGGAGAGAGGATATTCCCACAATCCCACATTGTGATGGTACAGCAGCCACCCCACTTGGAGTCATGGAAAGAAAGCATTGAAATGAGAGAGAGACAGGGAGACAGGGAGCTGGAGCAAACTGAACACAAGGACTCGAGTCCTGGCTGCCCACCTCTGGCCAGCAGGAAGGAGCCACTCCCGCACCCCTGGGCTGGAGAAACGGCCAGAGGGACTCTGACCCGGTGGGTGGGCGGGCCCTTGGCAGTGAAATCAGCCCCACCCCCAGCCAATCCTACCTACCAGCATCCGCGTGGAGTCCAGACACCCAGCTTCCTCTGAGCTCCTGGTCCCCCAGAAACACCTCTTCGGCCTGTGCCACAGAAGGCGAGCAGACGGCGGACCGACCCAGGACAGCTTCGTGGGCAGGAGGGCCAAGTGCTCCCCAAGGAGCCCTGGAAGGTCAGCCCACAGAGAGACCGGGTCAGTCCAGCTCCTGAGAAAGCAGCATCTCTGTCCCCAGTCAGGGGTAGCAGGAGAGAGGGGTTACATTACCTATGGATAAAACCTAACCTCTGAGCCAGGTCCACTCCCTACATACCTCTCCCCAGATTCATGCCCTGTCTATCCTCTTTTGAACCCAATTTCCAAGACATAGCCCATGCTTGGAATTGCCCTTATACACCCCACATCTCACACACGTGTCCCTGCAACACTCCTTATCCTGCCTACAATGTTCTCCATTTATTCTCCTGGAGAACTCCTATTATGCTTTCAAAACCCTGTTCAGAAGGGCCCTCATCTGTGAAGCCAAGAACTCCCAAAACTAATCACTCTCTTCCCTACACCTGTCCTGGACCTTGGACAGACTTCTCTTGGGGCATGAATCATAAAATACAGTATTTGTATACATGTCAGATTTCCCCATTAGCCGGGGGTAGAACCCCCAGCAGCTGGCACAGTGCATGGCAAATGGAAGGTGTTGGGATGTGTTTATGGAACTGAGCGGGGGACAACAGGTAGGCAAGTGAGCAGGCTGTGAAGCAGGATGTCTGGGTCCACTGTCCATCACTGAGCAAAGGCTGGGACTCAGGACCAACGAGGTATGGCTGAGAAGGGGGGTGGTAGGGAGAAGCAGACTGAGACTGCTGGACCCTTGTGTGGGACCTAAAGCTCCTCCCACCCCCACCATGGGGCCTCAGGGCAGCGGGCTGGTCTGGTTCCAGGAAGAGCCAAGAAGCCCCTGACTGTCACTGGCCTGCAGCCCCCTTGACAAAACCCAGGTCTGTGTTTACTTCCCAACTGGGGATTTCAGTTTCTCAGTCTGAGGGACCCAAAAACCAGGCACGCTGTCCCCAAGTGACAGGTGAGAGCACTGAGGCATAGGGGATATCACTGGTGTGACCCCAGAGACAGATGCATCTGGGACGCAAAGCGACCAGCCCCTGCTGACAGAGTAGGGAAAAAGGGACTTCAGAAGTCGACCTGGATCCAATTCCAGCTGTGAAGTTCCTGGCTGTGGGACTCCAGACAACTAACTTAACCTCTCTGAGCCTTTTTAGTAGAACAAAGCCAATGTGACCAACCTCAGCCCAGCACCCAGCCTGGCTCACAGCAGATGCTCCCGGGAGGCCCTTTGGCCCCCTCTCCCTCACAGAGATTCCCAGCTCTCCCAGGCCCTATGCTCCAGCCCCGGCCAGCCCCGCTGCCTGCAGGTGACTGGTCCTGCCCTAAAGCCTGTGGAGCTGGGGCTAGGGGAACGGATTTGTCCCGGTGTAACCAGAGAGTGTCTGGGGGCTCAGTTCCAGGGCTCCAGCTGGGGTCAGAGCCAGGCCCCCACCTCACAGCTGTCAGGGGGAGGAGGCCCGGAGACAAAGCAACTGGGAGTGAGGGGATAGGTAGGGCTGTGTCTGGTAAGGGAGAGGGAGTGGCAGTTCCATGCATGTGAGGGACCAGGACTGCTAAGAAGACGCCATGGCCTGATTGGGGAATGTTACGCAGATGCAGGTTCCAGGGCCGCTCAGCCACTGACAAGCTGGGTGACCCTGGGCGAAGCACTTAACCTCTCTGAACCTCATTTTGCTCACTGGGAATAGCATTATCTAATGTTGCAGGCTTGCTATGAGGATCTAACCCCAAATCAGCCAAGGCGCCGGGCAGCGCCTGACATGTTGGAGACTTCAGAATGATTCTCCTCTTTGCCTTCCCCTTTTCTCTTCCCCATCTCTCATTTTCCCTCCACTAGTATTTCTTCCACCAGGGTGGGGCCCTCCATGTGGAGCAGGCAGGGCCCAGGGCCTCCAAGGGAATTTGCACTTATATTTTGAGAGGGACATGGAGAGAGGGCAATTTGAGGGAACAAAATCAGAGTTATCCACTCTGGCCCTGGCACCTTTGAGGCCCTGCCCGCAGTATCCCACCCTTTTTGGCCCTTGCTTTCTCTAATGACCACGTTAGTGCCTTTACAGACTCATTTGCGTATATTAGTGTTTGCACTGTAAACATGCTATAAGGCCCCTTAGAAGGACGGCTGCCTCCCTGTCTTGCTGAAGTGGCCCCAGAGTCACTGAGGGGGTGATGGGTGAGAGAGCGTGGGAGAGGGCACCCAGGAGCAGGAAGCTGAGGGAAAGGGCTGACGCGAAGCTGTCTCTCCCTCCCGCCTGGATCCCACACAGGGCTGGCCCACCCAGCTGAGCTGGCTATGGCAGGAGAAAAACGTGAACTTCAGGAGCCAGGCAGGGCATGTGCACTTATGCATCTCTGCTGCTCAGGGTCAGAATAGTGCCTTGGAATACAGTAGATCCTCAATAAATGCTTGCTAAACCAAAGGAGAGGCAGAGGCAGAGGCTGCAGGAGTGGATAAAGAAGAGGGACCGGAAGGAGATGATGGTGGGTGCTAAGAAGCTAAGGTTTAGAGAAAAGAGGACAAAGTTTGTTTAATTGATTGCAGTATCCCATCCCGAGAGGTCTGTGAAAGGAGAGGAGAGATGGGGGAGGGTAAGGGTCCAGGGAGGAGTCTGAGGTTCCTAAGTCCCTGTGATACACACACGCAGACACTGCCCTCCCAGCGGGACCATAGCCCACCAGCTGTGGATGGATAGGTGCTGGGCCCAGAGGCTTTGCAAAGAGTCCTCCTTCCAGTCACGGTCAGGAGTCCGGCCAGAGGGGCTGCAGATTCACTGGGAGCCAATCTGTTACGGAGGACCCTGCCAGACACCCCCTCCTTCAGGGCATTGGAATGGAGCAGAGAGACAGAGACAGAGAGAGGCAGGTGCTCGTCAACCCCGCTCTAGGAAATTGCCTCCGTGATGTTTATTGCAAACTGCAATTTAGCATCTCTATTCAGGAGCTCTCCTGTTTAATTACGTGTAATACGGTGTGGGGAGGAAGGAGGGAAGGGAGTGCATATGATTTTCTCCTCAGTCCCTTCCTCCCTGGGTGTTGGGAAGGTCAGAGGTGAGAAACGGAGCCCAGCAGAGGGAGGGAAGGGAAAGTCCTGGCGTCATCCACGCTTCCCATTCCAAGCCTGGGCTGGCAGGGCTGGCCAGAAAACAGCACGTGCCCCTGGCCACACGTTCAGTTCCAACAGCTCTGGTGTCCTTGTCTTCAGGGACCTCCCCCAGTGGCCGCCCTCAGGCTGAGAAATCATTCGACAAAACTTCACAACTTCCCAGGCCCTTTTCTTTCCAAGGCCCAGAGACACTGGGTGATTTGCCCAGGTCATCAGAGAGCAAGCTGAGAGGGATTGCCACCTACCCCAGCCCCACTTCCCACCCGTGGAGCCAGGGCTCCCGGGGCAACGCCCCGGCGGGTCCAGACAGCTGGGCGGGAGGCTTAGTCCCCTCCCCTTAGACTCCAGCCCTATGTGTTTTTCAGCTTCTCAGGCACTGGACAGACTAGGTTTCCCCCAAGGATCCCCATTCACCCTCAAGCTCCCATCTTCCCCTCCCCAGATCCTCACACTTTCTCCGGAGCTGGGAGGGCAAAGCACCAATTAGTTCATTTGCCTGTTTAATTGGGTAGGAAGGGGAAGGAAATTAAACTCCTCAACAGAGATCTTCCCTGCAGGGCCAGAGATGGAATGAGGGTGTGGGGACCCCCACCCCTGAGCACCTCTGAGCCTGGCCTGTGTTCCCCAGCCCCCATTCCCACCTCCGTGCCCCAGATCCCAAGATCAGAGCAGAGGCTGGGATTACAGGGCCCTGGGGAGCCAGCATATGAGGTCTGTCCTGCCCTAACTGGGACAGCCCCCCCAGAACTGGAGCATGATGGGGGAGGGGAGCTGCAGGTGAAGGGGTTAGGGCAGGACACCGCCTCAGCCTCTGATTCTTACGTTTTGCCCACCTCTCTGACTCCAAAAGTTTTCTTTCTCTCCCTCTCTTCTCTCTATGTCTCCCTCTGTCCTACTCTCTCATTCTCTGCCTTGGTCTCTTGGTTCCAGAAAAACTCCTCCCCCAGGGGGGCCCAGGAAGTATGGCCAGGTTCCTGGGGTGCACCGTGGCCGTGGTCCTCATCCTCAGTGTGGCTCTTACTGTCTTCTTTCTGTATCACCGGCAGCAGAAGAGCAGGCTGGAGGTGGACGGGGGTGGGTGAGTGCAAACCAGCCCATCCTCTGTCCCCCCAAACCTCCCCCACCCCACCCGCTGCCCACCCCCATGGGCTCCTGCTGAAGCACCCGGACTTGTAAGGGGCTCAGGGCTACCCCGCCCCCCGAGGCCCTGTCTCCTCCTCCTGCCGCCTGAGAGGTGGGAGGGAGACCCTAACCCTCCTGCAGTAGAGCTGAAGCCTTCGGAGGGCTCGCTGCGCACAGGCGCCTCCCCACGTCTACGCTGCTTACGAAGATGCATTTTATCCTCTGAGCAGCTCTGAGAAGTACGTGTGCGATTATAACCCACGGTTTATGGTGAGGAAACTGAGGCATAGAGGTGAAATGCCTCACACACGCTCACCTTCTCCCAGCTGGACCAGGGTGAGCTGAGTGGCCAGCAGGAACTCGCCTCTGACACCAAGTTCAATGAGGCACCAAAAACCTCCATCATTGTGAGAAATAATACTCTAATGCAATATTTTAAAAATATCCAAATGAGGGCTTCCCTGGTGGCGCAGTGGTTGAGAGTCCGCCTGCCAATGCAGGGGACGCGGGTTCGTGCCCCGGTCCGGGAAGATCCCACATGCCGCGGAGCGGCTGGGCCCGTGAGCCATGGCCGCTGAGCCTGCGCGTCCAGAGCCTGTGCTCCGCAACGGGAGAGGCCACAGCAGTGAGAGGCCCGCGTACCGCAAAAAAAAAAAAAAAATCCAAATGAATGCCCAAAATACACAATGAACAAAATATCAACACTTTAAATAAAGACAGGATCAGTAATACTGATTTTTCTTTTTGCCTCAGGCTCTGATATGACTTGGTGTGGCCCTATTACGTACCTTGTTTTTACTTAAAATGTTGATATTTTGTTCGTCATGGATTTTTGCATTCATTTTGGTTTTTTAAATATTGCATTAAAACATTCTTTATCGCGATGACTGAGACTTACAGCACCCCCATAAGCTTTGCATCTGAGGCCTCAGTCCCCCCGCCTTGGTCCCGGCCCCCGCTGAGGGCCCATGTGGATTTCCCACTGTCCTTCAAGCTAGGACACCTGACTTACTTGGCTCTGGGCCCAGGCTGGAGGGAGGGACAGGCTGGGAAGATGGGAGAGCCTTTCTCAGCCTCCATCCCACTACGCTGAGTAACCATCTCCCAACCTCTGGCCACTCAGGAGGCCACCTGGGCCTCCTGAGCCCGGGGCCATCCTTGCGAGGGTGCATCCGGGACCAGTAACTGTCAGGTGGCCTGACTGGGGCAGAGACCCCCATGTGAGCCTCATTCTGTTCCCCCAGGACTACCCTGCCCTTCGCCCAGAAGCTGGAGCCTTCTCCCGACAGGCAGAGCCACCTTGCACCTGAGGACATCCAGGTGGGCCTGGGTGGCTCGAGTGAGGGAGGGGGTTGAAAAAATGGGAGATGGGCTCAGGGCGGGGGCCCAACCTGAAGGCAGAGCCCTCCCAACTCCATGAACTCCTGGACAGTCCCAAGTGCACCACTAGCCCTGGCCAGTTCCAACAAGGCCAGCTCCAGGCTAGAGACCGTGGTCGGGGCTTTCCCCTCCTCTACCCTGAGAAATGACACACTAGGACCCTTCCTACCCAGGCCCCCCACCGCGAGGGGAACCTCTTTCTCCACCTCTCAGATCATTCATTTAAAAATAACCATTGATGCGTGGCCCCGGGCTGGTCAGAGAGAGCCTGCAAAGCCGACGGCTCAGGCCGCCCTGTGCCTCCCAGATGTCGCCAAAGTGGTGAATGCAGGATGGGGGCGTGTGGGAACCTAGGAGGGGAATCCACGTCCCTCCAGGAGGGCCGCCTGGAGCAGGCCCGTGCAAGAGTCCGTGCAGCCGCTCAGCCCCTTCTCTTCCAGATCCTTCGCCTGGAGCCTGGGAAGCAGCATCCCCAGCAGGAAGAGGAAGAACTGCAGAAGCTGCCCGCCCAGCCCCCCTACTATGATCTGGGGGCCTCCCCTCCCTACTGCCCCTTGGTAAGGACCTCTGAACCTTGAGGATGCTGTCCCCCACCCAGCTCCACCCGGCCTGGCCACAAGCCCAGCTGCCTGAGAGAGCAGGGGGTCAGAGGAGGCTGAGGAGACTGGACAGGGAGGGCACAGGACAGCCCCCCGCAGGGGGGGAAGGCCCCTCCTTGTTGCACCACCACAGGCACCGTGACGACCAGGGCAGGAGGGTGGGGTTTCCAGCGAGGGCAGAGCCCCAACCTAATGTGCAGCTCTCCCTCCCCCAGCCCCACCCCCTGGTTCGGTACCCTGCACCCCAGTCCCTGGACCTGCCAACGACCACCAGAAAGCCAGCCCCAGCCCTTCCTCATGGTCCCACTCCCAGCTGCTCGGAGGGCCGGCGTCCACTTGAATGGCTGCCACCTCTGCCCAGAGCCCACTCCTTTCAGCGGACTTGGGGCCAGGGCAGTACCCATACAGTGCCAGTCCAGAGACCCAGGCCAGACCGCCTGGGCCCAAAGATAACACGTTCTCTCCTGGCACTAGGGGGAGAGCCAGGTCATGGTCTCCACAGCTTTGCCATCCTCCCTCTCAGTTGGAGGTGCCAAAGTGAGCCCGTCCTGAGATGCCGAATCCTGCCCCCAGGGAGGTAGCTATCCCAGGGTGCCAAGCCCAGAGGACCCACCCAGCGCCCCCTTATGATTCTACGCAGGTGGTAAGAAGACTACCAGCCGTTTGTAATTCCTCAATCAACCTCGAGGCTGGGAAGTGAGTTAGAACTCACAGTGGACACAAAGTCCATTCTTCACACAGCGGCTGGACAACCCCTTCCTGTGTGAGGGTGCCCACACCCCCGTGTCCCCGGCTGGACTGCCTGGCCCTGCCGGTTCCAGCAAAGGGAGTCTAGTGACAGTTCTGAGCACGGACTGCGTGCCAGACACTTTGCTGAGACTTTTCAAACACGACTCTGTTTAGCCCTCACAGCAATCAGTGTGATAAATCCTATTATTGCCCCCATTTTATAGATGAGGAAACTGAGGCTCAGTGAAGTGACGAGGTTTGCCCAAGGTCATCCAGCAAGTAATTGTGGAAAGCATCGTTCAAACCCCTGGTCCTCTGGCTCCCAAGTCCAGGCCCTACCACACAGCAGCCACAGTGATGGCCACACCTGTGGGGAGCTTACCTGGAGAGGCTTGAAGAACCTCAGAGTGGGCGCCAGCCCGGGCAGAGCCCTCCAAGGCCCCAGGCTTCCTGCGCACAGCAGAACGCCCAGCTCTGCTGCCTGGCTGCCCCTCAGCTCTAGGGGCCTTGAGAGCCGCAAGGTGGCCCTGAGAGCTTGGGTTTAGAGTCCTGAGTGGGAGATCGGGTGTCACTTTGGGCCACACAACCAGCACCTGGCAGGGTGGAATCTCCCACCTGGAGAGCCTCATCTTACCCACCCCTGCCTCAGGACAGTGAGAAAACACTTTATCCCCAGGCCTGAAAGTGGGTAAGGTAGGAGGGAGTGCGGAGACCCCAGTGTTTCCAGAAAAGAGAAAGTTATTCCCCCTCAGGATTCTCCAAATCAACCTTCCCCTTCCTCAGCGCAGCCCCGAGTTAGGAGTCAGTAACCTTGTCAGAGCCCTGGGTGAAAGGAGAAAGCGGGGGAGAGGAGAAAAAAACAGGAAAGGGCGGGCAGGGGACCTGAGGCCTGGGGGAGAGGGAAGATGATGGAAGGGAGTGATTTGGAAAGTCATGGAAGACTCCAGCGGGATCTCCTGAGGAGTGGGCCCAGGCTCGGCATAAAAATCGCCGTGATGTAATGGGACAGCTGCAGCTGGCCCTAATCCCCGCTAACGACTTCTCGGCCCTGCTCTCTGACTGCTGCCCCCTCCGCCTGGCATGCACAGCCCTCCCTGGGGGCACGGCGGGAACCAGGCCAAGCCTGGCAGCTCCAGCTCCAGGACAGCCCCCGCCCACCACCATGACCCCTCCTCCCCCTCTTCTCTTTCATACAAGCCCCAGACCCCAGCACATGGCTCTGACCCTGTCCCCTCCCTGATAGCCTTGCCTCCCCAGGTTCTGCCATATTGGACTGACAGAAACCCCAAATGAGTTGAAGCATTCGAGACACAAGACGACTACTTGGGACGAAGAGCAGAGTGGGCTAGTGTCCACCACCTCGCCACGGGCAGGAGGGGCTAGGTGATGGGCACACTCTGTGTCCTGCACCCAGAGGCCACGGGATTAGGGCATCAAGGTGGATGGACACTTGGGAGAATGGCCTGTGGGGTGGTGTACGCAGGTCAACTCCGGCATCCTGGGGAGGCGCTGGTGTTGTTGCCAAGAGGAGTGTAATTCCTTTTGGCTTACAGAGCAATTGCCGGGCCAGGAGAGGATTTATCCCCGGCGCTCGGGTTTGTTGGCAGTGCAGCTTGTAGACAAGTCACATTATTGATGATGTCATCAATTCTCCTTCCCAGCAAGTAGTGAGAGGGAGCCAGGCAGATAGCATGCGCCATTCACCGAGGCAGGGCTCTGGAGGGGAGGCTGCAGGGGTCTGGGGGGCCAGCAACCAGAGGCTCGTCCCAGCCCAGTGGCCCCAGCCTGGGTGGCCCAGGCCCCATGCTTCCCACACACGCCAGGGCACTAAGCAAGGTGTGACCCTCCCCTCAATTTCTGTCGAGGTTTCTGGGCTAAGAGTCCGCTCAGGTGGCAGGTACAATTTGAAGAGCTGGCTGGCTCAGGACTAGATCTCAGGGAGGACTTCCAGAGTCTCCAAAGTAGATGTCTCGCAGTGGTGGGAGGAAGAAGCACTGCCTTACCTTTAAGGAGAGGGGCTTGCATCTCCTCAGTCTTATGAGGATGGATAGCCCAGGCTAGAAGCAGAAGACCGGGTGCAACAACATTTGGAGGGATGGAGTTCTGAAGCTTTTGTGTTGGTTCAGGTCCCCCAAGAAGGAGACGCCAAGATGGAATCAGACACACAGAGTCATTGGGGGGGACACCGGCGAAGGATCAAGGAGGGAGGAGAAGTAGACGGGGAGGGGGGAAGGAAGGAAGGTTGAGTAGGAAGAGTCTCGAACGGCCACACACTCTACAGAAGCTCTGGGCAGGCCACGGAGAGCCCTCGAGCCACAGCTGCCATTAGAGGAGCCCCGCATCCTGCAGGGATGAGCTGCACAAGGTCCCCATCACACTCGGTCATTGGTGGGAGCAGGCTGGGGAAGTGTGGGTGCAGCAGAAACGCTGAGGTGGATCCAGAGGGGTGGCAGCTCGCTGCTAACAGCAGAAATCTAAGTCGTGTGTGCCCACAGCTGCCACGGGTCACCCTGGCACCCCGGGGATCTCCACCTCCATGATTCCGGGGCCTCTCTTCCTGAGGGTGTAGCCCCTATTGCTCCAGTAGATCTCAGGGCCACAACTGTGCACATCCTCTCCTTCCCGAAACCGTTCTAAATTCCCCTCACTCAGCTGTCACCTGCTTTCATTCCTGAGGCGTCTGAGCCCTCGATGACGACACCCTTTGCAGGCCAGGGCTGTTGCATGTGTCCGTTCACAGCTAAGGCAGAAGAGGCCCAAGTCATCACCCATGCCTGTCACATAGCCCTCCCCGCCTCATGTGTGACAGCAGGCTGACCTCCTCCTGACTGTCAGGGCCAGTTACACCTGCCAAGATGTGACTCCTTGCCTGCTGGCCTGGAACACGAGGAGTCCAAGTGTGCCCAGCAGAGCCCAGAGGGGCAGGGATGGGAAGCACACCATCCCCACACTGGGTCATCGGGAGTGATGGTGAGTGGGGTCACACCTGTCTTCATCCCTTGTATTCTTCCTGCTCGGGCCACAGCGCCATGTAGAGGCCTTCCAGAGTATTGCCACCGAGCTGGCATTTCAGCAGGCTTTGGGAGCTACAGCGGGGCTGCCGCGTGATGGAGCCTATGGTGATCGTCGACAGTGATCCTCCAGCATCCTGTGCGGCCAGACTGAGGAATTAAATGGAGATAAGACAGGGACCCCCATCCCCGCGTCCTTTAGGGCTCTACGACGACACCGATCTCTCCCCGACCTCGGGTACTATATCACTTTTGATTGACTCTCTTGGCGGTGGGGGCAGTCGCAGAGGTCTCCCCTTGGCCCTTGGCCCGCAGACCATGGGCTTAGTGTGGTGTCAGCATGTCAATTCCACTTCTGCACTGGGGAATGCGGTATCCCCAGCAGTGAATTTGCCCTGTTCTCTGCGGTCCTTGCCAGGCTGTTGAATCCCATATCCTGAGAAAGTGTCCTGCAGGTCAATGCAGTCTTGTTTATCCCCCCAAATCCCACCCAGGAATGCTCGCCTGGCTTCTGCTGGAACGTGCTAGAAGTGTGTGCCACTCCTTGCTCCTTGGGTGTAATCTCTCCTCCCTCATCAGGTCCCGCTGTCCCCAGCTTAGTTATTAGCCTGGCAGCCAGGAACACAGGTAGAGGCAGCTCTCAAGGGGGGCACCTCTAGCCCTGCGGGGCAAGCCTGGAATGGTGTTAGCCCTTACAGGGGAAGGCTGGGCACCTCCATGCGCTCTGAGGGACACATCCTCCGGCAGCGTGGGGCGCTTCTATCCATTTATCCTCAACGCAGTTTCAGAGCTGCAGATTTTTCCAGCCGGAGCTCGCACTTAGCATAACAAAGCCGGCGTGCCTGAGCGTCTCTGGGGCCCTGTGATTCCCGCTCTCAAATCCTACATCTGCTCCGCCGCTATGTCCACTGCTCCACAGCAGGAGGAGACGGGGCCTCTGCGGAAGCTACCTGAGAGGGTCTCTAGCTCTCACATTGAGTCTTTAACGGTCAATGGCCCTCAGTTTCTCATGAACCCTCTGTAAGTGCCAACATCACTAAATAATAACCAGCCAACTCTGCCGCCCCTCCGGCGTCACTTCCCGGGCATCTCAACGCCTGATTCACTGTGCCTGAGGGAGCGTCCCCTCCACCATGATGTCCTCCCAGGCCCCCGCTGGTGGAAGCTTCACCACTGGGCTGCCACACTGTGCCAGGGACTCTCCGGGCCCTCCTTTCCACTCAAGGTGGGGCCTCCTTGCTGCGAGGCAGTGAGTGAGCCAGGCCCAATCTCCACTCTCCCTTTTGCATCTATTTTCTCAGACACTCCTGGTACCACTTTTGATCATCCGGGGCCTCCAAGAAGAGACAGCAAGACGAGATTTGATGTACAAGAGCTTCCTTGGGGGAAACACCTGTGACAGATAAAGGGGAGGGGACAGGAGAAGGCGGGGCAGGCTTCTGACCTCCACACAGGTCTGGCCCTGAGAAAGGAGAGGGGAAGGAAGGAGGGGCCTCAGACTTCAGCTCAGCTCTGGGAAGCTTGCCCCGGGCCAAAGGGGAGTCCTCAGGCCAGCCTCAGAGGAGTCCTGCCCTTCAGGAATGGGTCTCCACCAGGACAGCCATGCTCAGTCACTGGAGGGAGGAGCCAGGGGACATGAGGCCTCTGCAAATGCCATGGTGGATCCAGCCAGGCGGCAGCTGGGTTGTTGTTCAGCCACGCTCCCCACGGCAGATCTGAGCGCTGCGTGTCCACGGCTGCTCCAATGACAAAGCAGGGAGTATGGGAACTCCAGGGCAGGAATGACCTTGGGATGGAATTGATGGTTGAGTTTGCCAGGGGCCAACTCAGGGTGAGACTTCTACCAGTTCCCCAAACTTATACCAAGAGGTGTGTACCTTCTGGGATGAGATGGGGAGCAGAGCCTGAGAAAAGCTGGTGCCTGGGGCCAGAGACACGCCTGGCCTACAGGGTGCTGACTCCCCGACTTGTCGCCGAAGTTCCCCCGGTCCAAGCAGGAGTCTCGGGGCACTCCTCCCTTGCCTCTTTGAGATGGATTCTTTTAAGACAGAAGGCAAAGTGCCAGGGCTTCCAGGGCAGCCCCACCTGCCCTGGAGAACTCCCCTCCAGCCACCTGCATGAGATGGTCCCAAAGCACCTTTGCCATCACCCCATGATCTCCCAGGCCTCTGTGGGGATCAGAGCCGAGTCTGCTCCATACAGATGGCCCTCAGTTGGGAAGGACCCATGTAGAGAAGTTACTGGGCCCGCTGCTGGTGGTCTCTCAGCAGACAGCCTCGGTGGGGATCCCCCGAGGGGTCCCTGCCTGTGTCTGGCAGCCCCAGGACACCCCCGGCCTCACATCGCCCTGAAGCACCTGTCCACAGGCATCCTCATGTTGATGGGAAGGTCAAGAGGTGGGGTCCGTTCATCCTGCCGCACCCTGGGTGTGTGGAATGAGGACACCCAAGGTATGGCATCCGTCCCCAGCCTCCGCAGGATGGTCTTCACACCATCCCAGAGTGCCAGCCACCCTCCCACCTTATGGGAGTCCCGACTTGTGGCGTCCACGCTCCGCCTGCCTCCAGGGCCCCGCGGGGACAAAGCAAGTCAGGGCTTTCGCCCTCAGCAGATCCTACTCACATGCCGCCCTGCTTGCCTTGAGCCCACGTGCCCAGCCCTGGGCCACCCTCACCGGCCCTCCAATTCATGGCTTGGGAGACAGACCTCCCATCTGTTCAGCCCCCTTCCCCTTCCTCCTACCTCTGGCCTCTTGTACCTCCAACCTCCTCCCCCGGACCCCTTCCTCCTGGAAAAGAGGTGTTTCCTCCACCCTCACCTCCAGGCAGGCTCTGGAAGCACAGGGGGCTGAGGAAGGAAAGGGATCAGGGCGTGACTTTCACTTCTGAGAAATCAGGAGCTAATTGCTCTAATCTTAGCCCAGCCACGTGTTCCTGACTGCAGTCACGGATGGGCACCAGACAGGCGCTGCTGAAATCAGGACACGTGCCCTTCCTGCCATGCAGGCAGCCCCGGCAAGAGGCAGAGAGTGGGCACCAGCCTGGGTCACAGGAGCCTGCCTCGCATGACGTGGAGCCCTGCTCCCTGCCCTCCGACCTGGGGAGAGCCCTCTCTCCCTCGGCCCCCGCTCTGCGGACAGGTCCATCCGTCTGCCTGCCTAAACGTCGGCAGTGAGCTGGGGAGAAGCTTGTGAGGAATGGTCCAGGGCTGAGAGCTGGAAGCTCCTCAGAGGTCACGGATCATTTTGCCAAAGGGGAAACCGAGGCCTGTGAGGGAGAGGGGCCAGACACAGCCGTGGCAGGGGCCGTCGGTAGAACTAATGCCCACGCAAGGCCGGGAGGGTCTCTGCCCTTTCAGCTTCATGGCAGCCCCTGCCCTCCGAGCCCTCTTATCCAGTAATTTCCAAATCAACTTAAGATCAAGTAATACAGAGCCGCCAGAGAGCTCAGGGGGGAAGTTGGAGCTCGGGGTTCTAACAACAGTGATTCACGTAATGAATTGTTTTATTGTTTTATTTATTTAGGCTCAGGTGGGTTGAATCATCTGGCCAGCCACAGCAAGTGGTTCAGCTGCAATTCAAAGCCAGGTCTTCTGACTCCAAGTTTGACTTTATGCCACCGCTGCTCTGCCAGCTACTTCCACGTGACCTTGGAAGGTTGCATCACTTCCCCTCTCTTGGCCTCACTCTCTTCCCTCTGCAAAATGAGAGGGGTGGCCCAGATAGTCTCCGGGAGGCAAGTGCAGTGGGCCCAGGAGCGGGACCCACCCTCCTCTGCCCATCCGCACATCAGTCCAAGGGGACACAGTGTAGTGGAGCATATGCAAATGCTTGGGGTGACTGATTGTTTTTCTGGTTCTCTCTCCTTCTCTCCATACTGTACTATCCTCCCTGGTTCCCTTTTCTCCTCACGCACCCACCTCACTCCCACACCTCCCCATCTCATCCCGACTCCTGGCCCTGGGGCGCTTCATCTGGTCCTTACTCCCCTCCCCCAACCCCTCCTGCCGTCTCTCCCTTCTGCCTCATTCCTAGGGCTCTGGTCCAAAGAACACTGACATCCACTATGCAGAGCTGGACACATCAGCCCTGGAATTCATGCCAGGGCCACGGAGCACCATGCTAGGGTCTGAAGAGGTTGTGGAATATGCTACCATCCAGCTGAGCCCAGCCTAGCACATGACCCCTAGCGGCCCACCCTGCCTCTGGACCACAGGTACACTCTGCCCACTACACTTCCCAGCAGTGCAAATGCCCAGCTGCACAGAGGCCTGGAGTGATGCAGAGCTGGGGGCTTCAGCGATGGATAAAGGGGGGTGGGGGGGAGCCAGACAGGTGCAGGAGAAAGAATCCTGGACCAGGAGCCCAGAGGTCTGGAATGTAGTCCCCTTCTGCCACCAATGTACTGTGTTACCTTCATTTCCCCTTTTGGAACCTCAGTTTCTCCACCTGTGAAACAGAGAGGTTGGAAATAATCTCTAGGGCTCCTTCCTGTTCCAGCGGCCCCCATTTATCCTTCTGCGGGTCCAGTGGGCACATGCCTCTCCCAGAAGTGGCCTCACTCCCTGCAACACTGACGCCCCTTAGCCATCATGGGCACCTGGGTGCCACATTTTATTTTCTTACCATGGCTCAAGGCTGCACCCCCACATTTCCTCCTGACCTTGACCTCTCTTGGCTCAGCTGAACAGTTTGAGGCAGAGTTCCTATCCCCTGAGGGGCTCCCAGCAAAGTGACAACCCAGGGCCCCTGAGCTGAAAAGGGACCAGCTGGGCTCTGCAGGGTGCGGTGAGCAGGCCTCTCTCTGCAGCATGGATTCTGACTCACTTAGAGGCCACAGGGTTGAGAACTCAGACATTGGCTTGGGGAGATGGTGAGGTCAGAGGGGTTTCAGCAAACACGTGAGCCTTCTTGAGGGATTAAAGTAAGCTGAAGGCCCCTCAAACTGAGAAAGTAGAATCATAGGGCTGGAGACTTGGGTCAAAGGGTCCACACACACACACACACACCCGCCCCCGCCCAGCTACAGATGAGGAAAGCTGACCTTGGGGCCCTGTACTTGAGATGGCTGGGGTATGAGCAGGGTGGAAGAGGATAAAGAAAGGGGCAGGAGGGAGAAAGGAAGGATCAGCCAGGAGAGACATGGCAGTGCTGAGTGTGAGAAAAGTCCCACAAGACCTGTGAGGGCTGGCATGGGGGCAGGACCCAGGAAGGACTCACTGGCGGCCCCTGCAGACCGTTCCCCACCGACTAGGAGCCAGTTGGGTCCTGGGACCCAAGAAGGGCCAGGACTCTGCTGCCACCCACGCCACCCATCTCCACCCCGCTGCCTCTCAAGCTCTGTGTTCCTGCGACACATCATCCCCCAGCCGCCTCTGCAGATCGATTTCCTTGAGCCTCAAACCCCCGCAGTGGGTATGGAGGAGTGAAGACCCAGAGGGATGCAGGGGCCTCCCCCAGGGCCCTGCACAGCCACCCTTGGAGAACTTGCCGCTGGGAGCTGTCTCCCTACTCTGACAGGGCCTCCCCCTCGCCAAGGAAAGGGTGCTGCGGCTGGCGTGAGGAAGGGGCTGGGCGCCAGGCGGGGTTTCTGGCCTCCCCCCCTCCCCCACTAACCAAGGGAAGCAGCTCAGCTATTGCAGAGTCTTCTTGTGAGGTCTGGGCCCCGGGGAGGGCCCCCGCCACCGCCCGGGAGGAGGGCATGAGGCTTGCAGTGAGGGAGACAGGCAGGGGGAGGCAGAAAAAAGCCATTAATCCCATAAATCCTAATTTGGAAGCCCTCCCAGCCCCTCTGAAGTACAGAGAGTTGGGGTGGGTGTAATCCTGGGCGCAGCTGGCAGAAACCCAGGAAAGGGAGGGGTTCTGCTGCCTTTCCCCTCCCCCACTGCCCACCCCACCTCACCCACATTCCCACCGTCAGCAGAGCTAAGGGTTCCATCCTGAGCCCCGGGGAGACCCTCTTTTTGGGTCCAGGGTCTGAAAGGTGCTGGACCAGGGTGCCCAGGACAGGGGAGAAGCTGTCACGAATTGACAGCTTCCAGGGAGGCTGGGCAGTGTGGAGGGGAGGGAGCGCAGAGCTAGGGCCAGGGTCGGGTGGGCAGGGGCCTCCGAGCTGGTGGCTTGGTGGAGCGGAAGGAGGCTGCCAGCCGGGAATTAGCTGGCCCCCCGCCCCTGGCCCCTTCCCACCACGTGTTCTTACTTTCCCTCCCGGCAGGAGGAAGGAAGATGTCAGACAGGAACAGGTGCACGGGCCGCAGGCAGAACACCACCCCCAGTCTCTCCCCACCCCCTTGCCTGGGCACAGGCCTGAGCCATAAACCCCAGGGAGATCCCCTCCCCCTCACTCCATCCCTTGGGCCATCTGATGCCATCAATGAGGCCTTGGCCAGAAATTTGTTGGAACCTCCAGACCATTAGACACCGACAACTGGCGAACTAGTCTGAGAGAGAGGTGCCTGCCCTGGAAGGAGAGGGAGGATGGGAGGTGAGGGACCAGTGGGCCCCATGGCACAGGCTCACCCCGTAGCCCAGATTCCCGGGCAGAAGAGGCTGGAAGCTGGGACCCCGGGATCCGCCACTGCCCCCAGGTCACCCTCTCCCACGCCGCCTCCTTCCTGCCCCACGCAGCCCACTCGGCCCTGTCTCCTTTCTCCGCCCCGGGACTGGCCAGTCCCTCTCTCTGCCCACAGCATTTCCTGTCCCCCAGTCCCTCTTCCCCACCGGCCTCTCACTCTCCCTTTCACCAGCCGCCTCACCCCCTTTCTCGGTTCACATCTGTTTCTCTCTCATGTCTCTTCACGGCCCCCCACGCCCTCCCTTGTCTCTCCCACCCCGGCTGCCTCTGCCCTTTCATCTCCCCCTTCCCTGGGCCCTCCCCACTGAAGTTGCCGGTTCCAGGGGCCGTCACTTCAAAAGGAGATCAAAGCTGGGCTCCCCCATCAAAGACCAGACTCTCCAGGAGCGCACCCCCCCCACAAAGACTGTAACTCTTCCTGACAGGCCAAAGTCCTGCATCCCAGCACCCCGGGAAGCACATTCTCAGCCAGAGCCTGGTTCTGGAAAGGCCATTGTGTTTGACGGAAAGCTCCCAGCACTCGGGATTCAAACAACAAGCTGGAAAACTATAACAGCCACCCCCTTACTGGCTGTGTGACCTTGGGCGAGTCACTGAACCTCTCTGACACATAGCTACATTATGTGTTAAACGGGACTATAATCTACTTTATGGGACTGTTGAGTGGATTAAAGGAGAGAATGCAGGTGAAATATCTAGTACTATGCCTGTCTTGCAGCTGGTGGTCAGTAAGTTGATGCTCTTAATACTACTGCTACTACTATAGTACTCCCAGGGCTGGAAGTGTGTAGAGACCAGGGCAGATGTGCCCAGGGAGTAAGGCCTACTGCTGCCCTGTAGGACAGGAGTCCTGACACCCCCAAGGGGGTCACAGGGCACACGGGCTCCACCTGAACCCAGACCTCTGGGTCTCATCCTCACCAGGACGCAGTGGCCACTGGATAAGCCCCCTCCCATCACCCCCACCAGACACTCAGCTCTATCTCCAGACTGGGCTCTCCTGCCCCGGCGGCCGCTTCTCGCCAAGCCTCTGGCCCAAGTCCTCACCCTCAGCTTCGGCCCAGCCCCACATCCCTCAAGGGGATGATGGCGTCTAGATGGGGTGGGGGGTGGAGCTGGAAGGCCGAGGCTGCATTTATGAAACTTTTCTTGGCTCCAAACATCGGGGAACTTCAGGAAGACGTGACTTGAGTAAGTCCCTAAACCTCCCGAAGCTTGTTTTCTCATTTGTAAAATAAGGGGTTAGCGGCCTCAAATCCTCCTTTGGCAGCAGGCTCTGCATGCATTATAATTTTAAAGAACCTAGGAAGTAGAACTCAAGGCCCTCTGAGGCCCCCTCCGGACGGGGAGACACGGCACAGATCTTCAGTCTGCACGGCTTCCCACAGCCAACAGCCCTGAGCTCTCAGCTCACCGGAGCCTCCACTGGTCCTGCTTTTCCAGGGAGTGACTGAGGCTCCGGAGTTGCGGGACCTGCCCCCAGGCCACACGGCCAGCCCTGGCCTCTCTCAGGCCCCCATCCCTACACCATCTGATGGGAATTATTCTTCCCAGGTTGTAAATGCGCACATGGGGGCTCAGAGCCTAGGTGCACAGGCCGGGCTCAACGTTGCTGGCCTGCCGCACCAGCTGGGACCCGCTGGACCCTCCCTTGGATGTCTGCCCCCCTTCCAACAAAGCCCGTCCCTGACTCCCTAGCCCCAGGGCTTCAGATGGCAGCACCCCACCCTCCAGATCACCTGCCCCCCCGAACACACTGTGAGGAAAGCAACCTTCTCCTACCTGCTTCCTGGCTCAGTGCCCCCCACACACCCCAGGGCCCCCATAGGACTGTCTGCGCTGATGGAGGTGCTCTGTATCTAAGCTCTCCAGTACACAGCCACCAGCCTCGGACTTGGATGTCAGTGTAATCTTATTTTTCTTTTTAATTTAAACAGACACACACGGCTAGGGGCTGCCACACAGGACGACACAGATAGAGGCACCACCGAAAGGTCTGGCCTCTGCCCGTCTCCTCCGCACGCGCATCCGGCAGTGGAGACTTTTGAAGTGTGTCTGTGGAACGTTTAGGGTGGCGAGGTGGACAAGGGAAGTTCCTGCCCCTGGGCTCCCCACGCCAGGCCAGCCTCTTCAGTTGAGCCCCGAGTGGCCATGGCCCAGATGCGGCCAGGCACGGGGCACAGTGGGAGGTGGAAGTGGAGCGATGCCCGGGGAGCCAGTGGCCACCTTACCCGCTACCCCCAGACACACACCCGCAAATCCCTGCAGGGGGTGTGCAGACTGAGCAACCTCCCAGGCCCTGGTTGCTCTTTCCTCCCCTTCCTGAGGACGGCCTTTTCTCCCAGGACCCCTCACAATCTCACATGTTCTTCCTCCCCTCTAGGCCTGGAGGAGGTGGGAGGCCCAGGCTCACCCCTGGAAGGGGCTTGGGAACCGAATGGTCAAAGTCTTTTTTTTTTTTTTTTATAAATTTATTTATTTATTTTTGGCTGCGTTGGGTCTTTGCTGCTGCGCGCGGGCTTTCTCAAGTGGCGGCGAGCGGGGGCCACTCTTCGTTGCGGTGCGTGGGCTTCTCACTGCAGTGGCTTCTCTTGTTGCAGAGCACGGGCTCTAGGCACGCGTGCTTCAGTAGTTGTGGCACGTGGGCTCAGAAGTTGTGGATCGCGGGCTCTAGAGCGCAGGCTCAGTAGTTGTGGCGCACGGGCTTAGTTGCTCCATGGCATGTGGGATCTTCCTGGACCAGGGCTCGAACCCGTGTCCCCTGCATTGGCAGGTGGATTCTTAACCACTGTGCCAGCTGGGAAGCACGGCCCAAGTCTTATGTCCAATCTCTTGGGAGGCCAGGAGTTGTGCAGGCCGGGCAGGCCAGGGAGAAGAGGGCCGGGGAGCCTCCCCCAGAGCCGGCCAGGCTCCTCCACTCATTGGCCTCAGCTGTCTTCAGAGGGCGGAATGGAAGCTGCTGCATCGGCCCCTCCAGCCCTGTCAGAGCCTAGGAAAGTGGGCTGGTGGGGCAGAGCTCCCCCTGCTGGGCAGCCCTGGAAGCGTGCCCCTGCCCCCAGGCCACTGCAGCCAGGGAGTCCTCAGCCCCAAGGTGAGCTCCCCCATGGAAGCAACTGGAGGACTTCAGGTGGGAGTGGGAACAGGATGGAGTGACTGGGGACCCCGAGACATACTGGCCAGGGCTCAGGGTTGCGGGGAGCCAAGTGAAGATCAGTTCAGGATCCTAGTCACCCCATTGCTACTCACTTCTCGCCCCAGAGAGAACGCCCTTCTCCTCCTTCCCCCGCTCCAATCGTCTAAACCCTCCTCTGCAGCACGGGGAGGTCAGCCCTAGACAGACCTGAGTTCAGGCCCTGCTCTGCCACTTACTTGCATGTGGCCATGGGTGAACAGGTTAACTCTCCCCCACCCAACGCTGGAGTAGGGAGAATAACGACCCCCTCCCACATTGCGGGGAGGAGGGGATGGACTGGGAGGTGCCCAGTGGGCGGCACACCCCGTTACCCCTGCCCTCCCTCTTCCCCTCCTGTCTTTCCCTGGAGCTCCAGGATGAGACCTGCCAGGCCCCTGGCCCTCCAGAGCTACCCTTTCCTCTGGGAAGACCGCTACCTGGAGCTGGCCGCCTACCTGACCACTTCCCCAAGCCTCTTTTCACTGACCTCCCTGGGCTCTGTACCCGTCTCTAATGGCCATCCATGTAGAGGACACTGTCCCCTCTCCCATACTCATCCCAGCCCCCAGCTGCTGCTCTGGGCCAGCCCAGGACAGAAGCCTCATCCTGTATGCCAGTCCCCTCCACCCAGACCTACAGAGCCCTCAGGCTCCACTTCCCTCCGGCACACACAGGGCTTTTTTGTGGGTCAACAGTAGAATATTACTCAGCCATATAAAGAAACGAAATTGAGCTATTTGTAGTGAGGTGGATGGACCTAGAGTCTGTCATACAGAGTGAAAGAAGTCAGAAAGAGAAAAACAAATACCGTGTGCTAACACATATATATGGAATCTAAAAAAAAAAATGGTTCTGAAGAACCTAGGGCAGGACAGGAATAAAGACACAGATGTAGAGAATGGACTTGAGGACATGGGAAGGGAGAAGGGTAAGCTGGGATGAAGCGAGAGAGAGGCATGGACATATACACACTACCAAACATAAGGTAGATAGCTAGTGGGAAGCAGCCGCATAGCACAGGGAGATCAGCTCTGTGCTTTGTGACCGCCTGGAGGGGTGGGATAGGGAGGGTGGGAGGGAGGGAGATGCAAGAGGGAAGAGATATGGGAACATATGTATATGTATAACTGATTCACTTTGTTATAAAGCAGAAACCAACACGCCATTGTAAAGCAATTATACTCCAATAAAGATGTAAAAAAAAAAAACAAAAAACCAGTTGGTTGAATGCATGGAATCTGGCGGAGAGTGAGCGGGGCGTGCCGAGTGCGTACCTCTCCCCTGCACCACACACTCCCCACCCTCTCTCTGATGCTTCCAGACAGAGCCCCAGCCCTGACTACTGTCTGCCCCCCACCTCCCTGAAGCCAGGGCCGAGACTGCTGCCTCTCCTCTCCTGCTGGGGAGCTGACCGTTAGGGTCACAGGAAGAGGACAATAGAGCTGACCCCATGAGGTGGCTCCCCCAGGTCTCCAGCCCCCCACAAATCACCCCCAAACTCAAATAGCAAGTTCCTTCTTCCCATTGCCCACCAGCAGAGGCATTGCAGGCAGGTCATCAAAACAGGTCAAGCCACGCGCTCTGCTGGCCGCTCAGAGCTTGGCATACCTATCGGGCCAGGTGCCCTTGCTCACCATCAGGGGAAGAGATCCAGGAAACCTGGGGGCTCCCAAATTATGAGATCCTCCTCCTGCAGGAGCTACACAGCTTCTGTTCCAACCGGGCTCTCCTGTGACTCGGAAAGAGCCAACCCAGGAGGCCACGGAGAGTTTCCCATCTTCCAGCAACCTCCAACCCTCGGGCCTGGAGCAGAGCTCATCTCCAGAGTGTCAAGTGCCGTTGATCGAGAGGGTCCTGGGGGCATCTGGGCTGGGCCTTATGAAGGTGCCGTCTGTCCCCCGTACTCACATCTGCCCACAAGCTAGCAGGCCCTGGAGAGCTGGGAGCGGGCAGCGGGGCCTGGCTGTCCCAGTCCCCAGATCACTGGACCGGGACGTGGTCATCTCAGAGTCAACCTTCTTCTTGTTCCTGGGCCAAAGAATGCAAGGAGGGGACCAGGCTGGCTCTTGTACACAATCTTGGGTGGAGAGCCAGGGCGGGTCACTGCCAGGGCAGCTCAGGAATGTCCCTATCTCCTGGATAGGATAAATCTTTTCTCCCAGAATTCCCAGTTTCATCTAGGGCCCCCATGGGCTGAAGAGGCTTCAGGGGGCCTCCATCTCCCCCACCAAGTCTGCCCTTCTCAAGAGCCCCCTGGGGATCTCTTTCTGGGATCAATCAGATTGAGCCCTACCCTGGCAGAGGTCCTGGAAGCTCAGGAGGAGAAAGGTCCAGCGGAAGGCAGCCGAAGTGTGTGTAGCTCGTCTGAGGGGCCTGAGATAACCTTTCTGGCCTTTGACAAGAAAAAACTTGTGCTATCGTTCTACATTTCCAGCCAGCAGCCCAGCCTCTAGCTCTGCCCGCCTTCCCCCACCAACCCTGACCTCAGTCCTCATCCCCAAACCAGGACTGTGGACCCAGCTACGTTTGCAGAGAAGACTGACCATCCGCCCACCACATACAAACTTGTACAGAGAAGGTCATAACCCCGGGAGCACACTGACCCAGCGTAGGTCTGCTAATTTGAGTTCCACTTTTTTTTTTTTTTTTTTTGACGTACGCGGGCCTCTCACTGTTGTGGCCTCTCCCATTGCGGAGCACAGGCTCTGGACACCCAGGCTCAGCGGCCATGGCTCACGGGCCCAGCCGCTCCACAGTATGTGGGATCTTCCCGGACTGGGGCACGAACCCGTGTCCCCTGCATCGGCAGGCGGACCCTCAACCACTGCGCCACCAGGGAAGCCCTGAGTTCCATTTTAATAAAGCGGGGTGAATCAGTATATCATAGTCACTACATCCTGATTTAAGCAAGGCATTTTTCCAAAGGTGGGCAAGATAGAGAAATATGGGCTACCCAGTACAGCAAGGTAGGTTCAGAATGTCTGTACATTGGTGCCCTGGGGTTTCCAGTGTAGTTGTACAGACTCTCTCTTTTGCTTTGCTTCAGCTCTCATCATTTCTTTGGATGAAGAAAGTGTGCTTATTGAAACCTTATGGGTAAAAGAGGTAGAGTTGAAAGGAATTAGGAATATTCTGTATCATTAAATTGGTCATTGAAAAGGTCTGTAAAAGATAAGAGCTTAGATCAACTAGATCGAAACCAAAAAATAAAATTTAACAGAAATGAAAAAAGAAATTTAAGAGACAAATGTAAAGTCCTTTATTTAGGTTCAGAATTCAGTCACATACATTTAGGTTGAGAGAGTCCTGGTTTATTTGCAGTTCACGTAAACTTCATTGACTACGTGTTTCAAATGAGTTAGCAGCTTTTGAGGTTTGCTTAAATTGGTAGATACAACCCAATGCTGTTTAACTTAGCTGTTCAATGACTATACCAATTCCCCCATTGTTTGTTTGTTCACTTGCTTCCTTGTTTATTTGTTTTATTTTTAAATGTTTTTGCTCTGTGAGCCTCAGTCTTTCCACCCTGCCTTCAACAGAGCTTCCCTCATGGTCACAGGATGTGGCCACAGTTCCAGGCATCACATCTAAGCTCAAATTTCTACTAGAAGAAGAGACCAGCTCTTCTTGTGTCTTTTTTAAAAGGGAGGAAACCTTTCCTAGAAGCCCTTAGCAGGCTTCTCCTCCACCTCATTAGCTAGAATTATGTCACGTACCCATGCCCTTGTCAAAATCATTCACTGGGAAGGGAAATGGGGTGACAGAGAGAAGAGATACGATTAGGTAACCAAAAGTTCCTGCTCTGATGGCAACGAACTTTCTATCATTAGAGATGTTCAAGACTGAATAAAACCTGCCAGAGATATAAGAGGAGATTCTGGTAGTGGGTCGGAGTTGGATGTGATGAACCTGAGGTCCTTTCCAGCCTAGAAGATGTCAGTCTTCTATAATTCAATAATTATACATGGCTCACAAGTGTACACACTTCCTCAACCAAGGACCATGTCTCTGGACATGAAGTAGACTTTGTGACTGAAGGCAATCTCCATGCCCTAGGGGTGTCCCTCACTTCACACTGCTCACCCTTCTCTCTCAAAGACCCCCTTCTTTGTCTCTTTCTCTCCATGACCACACCTGGGCACCTCAGAATATCTCAAGAGACTGGAGTAAAGAAACAGACTAAAACAGAACAGGGGCTGATCCCAGCCTTCTGCCCAGGTGCGGGCTCTCGGGGCCCAGCCAGGGAGGGAATTAACACCCACGGTAGCAACACACCTGTGGAGCCACTCTTGTGTGTAAGACAAAAGGAACCAAAGGAAAACTGTCCGCTCGATTTCTGACTCAAAGAGCTTGCAGTATAATTGGAGGCAGGAGACAGGATACACCATGGAACCAAAAAATAGTCGTTCTATTTCCATAAACCACACGTGAAAACCAGCCAGGTTTCTTATATCTAAAGAGAAAAATAATGATCTAAGATTAGTACTCAGCGACAGAGGATGGAGACAGACAGTAAATGCTCTGCGGACACAGAGGATGAAGAACAGTGTTTTTAAAAATAATAGTAGCCGACAATAACAACAATGGACATTTCCAAATATGGTAAGACCGTCCCTTGCCTGGAGACTGTGGCCAGCAGCTGTGCATCCCCACCAGGGAGACTGGGTGCCAGGGAAGGTACAGGAGAGGTCCGCAGCTGCTCCTGCAGATGTGTGCCCACCTCGCTTCTGATGAGATTTTTGTACCCTTGCCAAATATAAAACAGAACATTATCATGTGTTTGAAAATTAGCAACTCCCAAATTTTGAAGAGTATCCTAGGTGTTGGGCTCAGTGCTAAGAGCTTTAAGTACATTATCTAATTTAATTCTCAATGAGCCAAATGCTCTCTTGAAGCCCCTTTAAGGCTTTGAGATTCACCCTTTCCTTTAGTCTTCAGATAAATATGGTTCCCCTCCCCATGCTCTCCAAGATTCCTGAGAATTGCCAGGACCTGGCATTTTCATGATTCCCTCTCGTTCTGACGATGTCCTCTTCTCTCTCAATCCTGTTCTGCCTCAGTTCTGGAGTTCATGCGTTTTTGTCTTCTTGTTGATCTACAGAAGTGGGGTACTCAACCCACGGTGGCGTGGGTGCAGGGAGAATCCAGGAAGGAAGGCTTCCTAAAAGAAATGACAGGTGGAGTGGCTCTGCTTTTCCCTTAATTTTCCCCCAAACATTACTAACGTAAGGAGGGACTTAGAACTTTACCGAAAGTTGAGAGTAGCTGGGGAAAAGATGGGCGCTTCTCTAAGCCCAGCAAACAGCTGGAAATTTAAAACCCAGACCTGTTCTTGCAAGTTCCACCCCCCCCCATCCCCAGGCACATCCTCTGAGCCCTCTCTTCAGCCTCTGCCCTCCAGTCCCACTGCTAGACCCTCCCCACACCTGTGCCATTTTGGCCCCCTCTTCCTGGATTTCACTCTGCGGGGGTGGGTGAGAGAGCAGGCTGGAGAGCTTTACCTGTCACACTCCAAAGTGTGTCACTTTCCAAAACAAAGATTCCTGTCTCTCTGCCAGCAACTGGCACCTTTCTCTAGAACGCAAACCAGCTAGAGACACACACTCCATTGGCAACAATCTGCGATACAGTGACTACAGTTACGCAGGGAGAAACCGAGCTTAGAGCGATTATGAAATTTGTCCAAAGTCACAAATCATGGTGATCTCTGGTTTGAACCAGGTCCGTCGGCTCCAGAACTACTCCTTCTAACTCTGGCAGTAATCTTCAAAGAGGTGAGGCTTGAGGGAACCTTGAAGGAAGGGGATGTGCCCGACAGAAAGCAAAAGGCATGAGGCAGAGCCTGAGACCAGCTGAGCTGAGGGGAGTGAGCAGAGGTGAGCCCGGAGGCAGGGAGCCCAGGCGGAGGCTAGAACAGAAGGAGGCCTCCATGCCAGGCTGGGGACCACTGGACAGGAGATAAGGGAGTGGATTGGGAAGCTAATTAGGAGGGGAAAACCTCAAGGAAAACTGGATCAAATCAAACAGGACTGAACTTGGAGGGTGAAAGAGAGAATGGCTCCAAGAATCACGCCCAGATTTCTGACGGATGTTCACTGAGGGGGTGACCATGGTGGGAAGGCAGGGAGGGGCCTTTACAATGCGTTCAATCAAGTGTGCACGTGTGCTGATGGAGGTGCCTGTGAGGCATCCACGCAGACATGTTCACAAGCTGCTCTGTGTATGGGTTTGCTGCTCCTGAGACAAGCCCACACTGGAGAGGCCGTCATGGGCCTACAGATGGTAATTAAAGCCACGGGAGGATGAGCTCAGGCTGGGACAAGGTGTGAGAGAGGAGGCGAGGACCTTGGACAGAACTCCAGGAGCATCCCCAGAAAAGGGAGGGGCCCAGGGAGAAAAACCAGCAAAGAAACCAAGAGAGGAGAGGCCAGGTGGTCAGACGGAGTGGGGAGGACTCATGTCAGGGAATCCGGGGACACAGGAGGGTCGGGGGGTGGGGCAGGAGGCAGAGGTCCACGTTGTCCAATGCTGCTCCAGAAACATCCTGAGAATGACCATTGGATGGATTTAGAAACAGGGTGTGGGGTGTTGGAGTGGGGCAGTGGTGGGGGGGGTACTTCAGAGACCACTGGCGATTCCCTTCAGAGGAATATCACCTGAGAAGTAAAGGAGAGATGAGAACATAAGACAGCAAGATATGGAGGAGAAAGGATAAGATGTTATGAGACGAGACAGGTAGGGGTGAGGGAGATAGGTTTTGGTTTTCTTTTGCGTAAGGAGAGTTGAACAAGGGTAAATGATGGTGGGAAGGAGCCAGACAGTGGGGGGAGGAGGCTGTAGACAGCAGAAGTGAAGATGCAGATGGAGACCGACCAGAGACTTCTGAGACTCGGGGACGGAGGGTCCCATTGACCTCTCCTAAAGACAGGCTCTGTCAAAAATATCTGACTCCACAGAAATCCATTAGAGATCTCTGCACGAATCCATGGTCCCAGGAGGGTCATAGGAGGAACGGAGATGCTCCTGAAGGATCATTCTAACCCCTGGTGAGGCCAGGCTGGCAGAGAGGCAGTGTTCAGGAAATCCAGTTGCAGTTTGGGTCCTTCTGGCCATCGGTGACCAACCCCCCAACCCTGAGCACAGGGGCCCCAGCAAAGCTCTCTCTGCCCACCCCCCAGGGGCTGTGTGCATGGCCCTTGGACCACCCACTTGAGCTGCCCCTGCCGGTCTGCATGGACTTGGGCTTCAGTATCCCTCTGCACTCTGGGGCTTACTGTGTGCCTGGGTGCAGAGTAAGCTGGCTCCTGGCCCCTTGAATCAGAGCAGAGGTGTCCCAGAGAGCCTTGGTGCCCAAGAACTCAAGTCGTTCCTTGAGCCTGTCCTCCTCACAGCCACCTGGGAGATGTCTGCAGACCCAGCGCCTCCAGCCTCTCCTCTATGTCCCCAGACTTGGTTAGTTCACAGGCAACCCCATTTCTCCAGCACAATTACAATGGTGGCCCTTTATTGAGCACATGCTACTCATTTATCCGTCCGTTTAATGAATACTTATGGAGCACCCCCGTGTACCCCGCGCGTTACAGATTGCTGGGGATTCAAAGGTGAACGAGGCAGATTCGTCCCTGCCCTCGTGCAGTTTGCAGCCCTCTCCCCTAGTGCTGTGCCTGACACTTGGCTTCCTTTATCCTATTTATTCTCATAGCAACCCTGTGAAATAGACATTACTACCTCCATTTTACCAAAAAAGGAGAAACTGAGGCCCAATGTGGTGAAAAATCAGGCAGCTTGTAGTTGAAGAACCTTGATCTACCACCCTCAGAGGCTCTGTCTCCTCCAAGCACAGCTGATCCCAAGCTTCTCTGCGTTTGGGGTCTCCCAGTTCCCTTCTTTAGAGCGACTCCTTCCCCTCCTTCCATTTCCTCTCTCCTTCCTTCTCTCCCTTCTTTTGCTCTTTGGAGGAAAGCGTGAGTTGTTTGAGTCCAGAGTCCCAGGTCTAGCTGGCGAACCTGGAGCTAGCAAGTTGTTAGTTTCACTGCTCGGGGCCCACATCCCCTCCTCCCTGAGAAGAGCATGACTATCCCGGCCCTACCCTCTCCAGAAGGCGCTGGGAGGATTAAATGGGGTCAGAGATGTGACAGTGCTTTCAAAGGCACTCACAGGCAAGGGGTTATTCTTATCAAAACCTTCTCTAAGCGGAAGCCCTGGGATCAGCAAATTACTTGTTAACGTACATTGCAGTCACTGTATTTCCTGTCCCAGGCTGTTTACACTGCAAGCCCTTCACTAGCTGTGTAATGAAAGGGTTTTCCTCTTCTGAAGGAATTTCAGGTGTCATCTAACAGGGAGCAAAAGGAAGTGGGGGCCTTCCTCACACTTCTGAGATCCCAGCCAAGGAGGGATGAAAGACAAACACGTATCAAGTATTTATTACGTGCCAGGCTCTGGGCTAAGCACTTTGTCCACAGCACCTTTGTTTATTTCTCACAACCCCTTAAGACTAAAATACTACTATTTTTACTTTACAGGTAAGAAAATTAATTTATCTGAAATTGCAAAGCTTTGAAGTGGTAGATTTAGGACTTGGACCTAGACCTGTCTGATTCCCAAACTCATGCTTTTCCCACTGAGAAAAACCCAGTCCTGCCTGAGATCCCTGCTGAAGCCACCTCCTCCAATGCAGCCTCAGCAATGTCACTCTATGACAATCGCTGATTTGCCTCCCTGCTTGCCCTGTACCAGACAACCAGCCCTGTAAGGACATGGACTGTGTTAAATTCATCTTCGTATTCCCAACCATCAACACAGTTTGCCTGGTTCACGGAAGCTGAATGGTTAATGGTCAAAGAATAATTTCTGTCTTAAAGATAAAATCATGACTCTCACGTACAAATATAAAATCAATCTGTATCAAAAATCTTATTTCACTCATTAATTAGTGAGGGAACCACCGATGTTACAACTCGTTCAAAGGAAAACTCAAAGAACCTCAAATATGTATGTCTTTGTCTCCTCGGGCTGTCATAACAAAATACCACAGGCTGGGTGGCTTAAACAACAGAAATTTATTTCCCATAGTTTGGAGGCTGGAAGCCCAAAATCAGGATGCCAGTAGGGTCCTTCCTGGTGAGAGCTCTCTTTCTGTCTTGTAGGCCGCTGCCTTCTCACTATGCCCTCAAGTGGCTTTTCCTTGGTATGTGCCTGTGCAGGGAAGGGGGAGAGAGAGTGAGGTCTCTGGTATCTCTTCTTAAAAGGACGCTAATCCTATGGATCAGAGCCCCACCCTATGACCTCACTTAGCCTTAATTACTTCCTTAGAGTCTGCATCTCCAAATACAGCCACACTGGAGGTTGGGCTTCAACATATGAATTGGGGGTGGGGCGGGGGCCCACAAACATTCAGTCCATAACAACAAGCAAATAAGGAACGCTGGCATGAATTTACAGATAGATGTAAAATGGGTCTATCCACAGGCAATAACCAATTGCATTCCACTGAACACAATTCAATGACATTTTTAAAGACAGCAAGCCTTTGCATTATTATCGGTTTTCTACCACTTGCAGAGCTGTAAAATAGCTCAAAGACAATGAAAGGTTGAACAAAAACAAGAATATTCTAGTCAGGACACCTAATTATCTTTTTGGTCCATTTCAGCCTTTCACAGTGTTTCCCTGTAGAATGAATCAATAAAAGCAGTTGTCTGGGTTGCCACAGGAATTGTCCAGTCCCCCAGCCATCCCCTTATTCTGTCTCTCTTGGATTGCATTTTTGCACATGTCTTTTATCACCCTATTTCCACCAGACAAGGGGTGGCCCCACAGCCTGTCCCCTGGGCCTTTCAACTGCCAATCAACTCCCACTCACAGTGACACTAACATCCCAGACTCACAACTACAGCTGCCTGTGGAATATCTCCTTTGTCTAGACTGGAGAAAGTAGGTTGCATCACAATGTACTAAAAGGCAGAGGGCCTCTCACATCAAACAGCCAACATCAAGGGCACAGGTGGGCTGGGCAGATGAGGGTCCTGCAATGCTCGGATTTCCTAGCCATTCACATTTGCATTGGCCCATGGAAGATCTCCATAGCCCAGGAAAGAGATGCATTACACAGTCATACAGGAAAGGGGCATCCCCGGGTCACTCAGGCCCCAAGGGCTCCTTTACCAGCTGGGCACTTTGAAAAGTTTCAGGTCTTTGCCAGAAACTGCATCTGACAGAGGACTGAGAATGTAAGAAAAGACCGGGGATGTGGAGAAGGCTTCTGCTGGAAAATCAATGGAAAGCAAACCCTGGGATGTCTAAATGCCAAGTGGAGCCCAGCTAGCTCATTGAGAAATTCAGCCTTGACTTCAGATCCTCTGGAAATCCAACCTTTGCCCTGGGAAAACAATTTCTGATTCCTTTCTCTGCCTTCCTTTTACAAAGGTCAAGTTCTATCTGCAAAATGGAATTTGTGGTGCAAGTCCATGGTGTTTATCACTAGAATAGTCCATGCAAACTGGACAAGGCCCACAACAGCAGTTGACAGCCTCACATCTCTAGCCTGGACTAGCAACAGCCTATAACCAGTTTGCTGGTTAGCTCGGGCTGTTAGCTTAGTCAGCTCAGGCTGTTATAATGGTGTACCATAGACTGGGTGGCTTACAAACAACAGAAATTTCTTTCTTACTATTCAGGAAGCTAGAAGTCAGAGATCAGGGTACTAGCAGGGTTGGGTTCTGATGAGACCTTCTTCCAGGTTGCAGACTTCTTATTGTATCTTCAAATGGTGGAAAAGAGAGTGAAAGTGCTCCCTTGGGGTCTCCTTTATATAGGCACTAATCCCATTCATGAGGGCTCCATCCTCATGACCTAATTGCCTCCCAAAGGCCTAGCCTTCTAACACCATCACATTGGGTGTTAGAATTTCAAATATGGATTCAAGGGGGACACAAACATTCGGTCCATTGCAGTGACCTCCAGTCTCACCCCTCCAGCTCATCTCATACAGACACCAGAATTACCTTCTAGATATATTTGCCCGTATCATTTTCCTGCCTAAAACTTTTTGATGGCTTCCAATCGCCTATAGGATAAGGCCAGTGATGTTCAAGGCACTCCACAGCCCTGCTCAGTTCCCCACCCTCCTCTCTCATCATCACTTCCTGATCCCCACCTTATGCTCCAGCATCACGAACTCCTAGTAGTTCTCTATTCATCCCAGGGCATTTCTCCAGGCCTTTACTCATGATGTTTCCTCTGCCTGGAATACCCATCTTACATCCTTTCCCTTACCAACTCCTATCCCCCTAGGAGGCTTGGTTCAAATGTCCTCCTTCCCCCTCCTCCTACTCTCCCTCCCCCTGTCATGAGCTCTGTGCTCCAACATGCCCTTCACTCCATCACTCCTGTTAGTGTGTCTGCTCCCCCTTCCACTAGACAATGAACTCCTTCACAGCTGGAATCATTTCTTGTACTACGTTAAATAGTCTCCCCGCAAAATTCAAGCCCACCCGGAGCCTGTGAACCTGACATTATTTGGAAATAGGGTCTTTGCAGATGCAATTAGTTAAGATGAGGTCATACTGGAGTAGGATGGATTCTAAATGCAATGTGACTGGTGTCCTTTTAAGAAGAGGGAAATTTGGAAACAGACACCCAAGAGAATGCCATGTGAAGACAGAGACAGACTGGAGTGATGACTCTACAAACCAAGGAGTACCATGCATTGTCAGAAGCCACCAGGAGTTAGGAGAGAGGCATGGAACAGAGTTTCCTCTTGAACCTCAGAGGGAGCATGACGCTGCTGTCACCTCAATGATGGGCTCCTAGCCTCCAGAACTGTGAAAGAGTGCATTTCTATTGTTTTAAGCCGCCTAGTTGGTGGTACTTTGTTACTGCGGCCCTAGGGAAGTAACAGATTTCTTATTAAGGTCCCTAGCATGGTGTTTGGTTCACCAGTATGTGGTCAGTAAATGTTGAAAGAAAGAATGAATGAATGAATGAATGATCCTACAGTACTACTATCTGCCTCACTCCCTGGTCTCAAGGAGCAGCCAAGGGAGGCAAGAGGGACTCAGGGCTAGAGGACTCATTCTGACCAAGGGAGGCAGGCTTAGTCAGCACATCTTTATTGAGTACTTACCATGTGCAAAGACTCTACAAGGTATAGTGAATCAGACAGGGCTCCCATGCTGACAGAAATGTCCTAAAACCACAGATAATTCAGCCAGTACCCATGGGTGGATCTGCCTTACAAGCAAGTCTAGGTGATGCTCCCATCAGCGTGGGTGACTGGAGCAGAGCAGCTGAAGGAAGTGAAGATGTGGAGTTTGCAGAGGAGAGGCTTTTAAGGACAGAGACTCCGAATATGAGACAGACATCGTGGATAAGAAATGTCTTTACTGTGGCTGCAAGACCGGATATTTGAAATTCACAGAGAAACAAATTAAGGGTCAGTCTAAGACAGAACTTTCTAATACAAGGAGAAGGGAACGAACAATGTTGAATGCCTGCTCTGTGCCAAAAAACCAAATCTGGTTTATTCATACAATGGAATATTATTCAGCCATAACAAGGAATGAAGTACTGACACATGGTACAACACAGATGAACCTTGAAAACACGATGCTAAGTGAAAGAAGCCATGCAAAAGGCCACAGGTTATATGATTCCATTTAAATAAAATAGGCAGAATAGGCAAATCTACAGAAATGGAAAGTTGATTAGTGACTGCCTAGGAATAGAGGTGTTGAGGGGATATAGAGAGTGACTGCCAATGGGTACCAGGTTTCCTTCTTTTTGGGGTGATAAAAATGTTCTAAAATTGATTGTGGTGATGGCTCAGCAATTCTGCGAAATTACTAAAAATCACTGAATTGTATACTTGAAAATATTGAATTTTATGGTATGTGAATTATGTGTCAGTTTTTTAAAAATAAGCCCTTAGAAACCATTCAGGGGCTTCCCTGGTGGCGCAGTGGTTGGGAGTCCGCCTGCCGATGCAGGGGACACGGGTTCGTGCCCCGGTCTGGGAGGATCCCACATGCTGCGGAGCGGCTGAGCCCGTGAGCCATGGCCGCTGAGCCTGAGCGTCCAGAGCCTGTGCTCCACAATGGGAGAGGCCACAACAGTGAGAGGCCCGCGTACCGCAAAAAAAAACAAACCATTAAGCCATGGTTTTAAGCTGGGAAGTGATATTTTTTGTCTGCATTTTAGAAAGAAGGTGCTCTGGCCATGGGGTAGAAAAACAAAGTAGAAGCAGAGAAGTCCTGACAGTTCTGAGGCTGTTACAGAGTCTTGGTGAGAGATCATGGTGACGCAAACAAAGGAAGTAGCAGTGCAGATGGTGAGGAATGGTCAGATCCAAGAAGCATTTAGGATGGATGTAGCAGCTTTAAACATATAGTCATAATTGAGATATGCAGAAGTGTGAATTTCTTTACCTCTCTATAACTGAATTCAATTTCGTTCTTGCAGTGGTTTTAAAAATGTCCTCAAAATATTTTGACAGTCATTTCGTCAGAAGGTGGAGTCTAATTCCCCTCTCCTTGAACATGGACCAAATTTAGTGACTCACTTCTAACTAATAGAATGTGGCAGAAGTGAGGCTAAATAACTTCCAAAGCAAGATAATATAAAAGATTTCTCTCTCTCTCTCTCTCTCTCTCTCTCTCTCTCACTGCTCTCTCTCTCTCTCTCTCTCTCTCTCTCTCTCTCTCTCTCTCACTGCTCGTTCTGGGGAAAGGCAGCACCATGCCATGAGGACACTGAAGCATCCCTGTGAAGATGCCCACATGGACAGGAATGAACTCTCCCATCACCGGTCAGCACCAACTTGCCAGCTGTGCAAGTGCATCATCTTAGAAGCAGATCCTCAGACCCAGTGAAGCCCTCAGATAACTGCAGCCCTGAGCCTTCGGGTTTTCTAGCTGTGGCCACATGGAGCAGAGACGTGCTGTCATTGCTGTGTCTCCACTGAGTGCCTGACCCACTGAAACTTGTGAGAGAGAATAAAAGTGATTGCTGTTCTAAGCCCTTAAGTTTTGAGATCATTTGTTATGCAGCAGTAAATAACCAATATGGTTCTGAAGCCCAATGTCTACTGAGAGCAAAGAAGTTTTAACCTTGCCAAGTAAAGGTAATTGAGACACTTCCCTTTGAAAACCTAAGTCTCTTTGGGGTCAACACGCAGCAGATTCCAGATTTAAACTCGCTATCAGGGCTTCTGGTTTTCTCTACCATTACCTCCTCCCCAGGATGCCTCGTACATGGCAGGGGTTTAAGGTAACATCATGGCCCTGAGCAAGGGCTCCCCTGTCCTCCCCTGAGGGCTAGCTTGTCCTCTCTGTCCTTGGGCATTGATTTCTGCCTTTGCTGCATCTGCCACTGAAGTGGCTATGGGCCAGGTGACCTGTGTGATCTGTCCCCTGGATGAGTCCACTCTATGTAGTTGTACAGAGCTTCATCCAGGAGGTCTGCCAAGGGGGTGAATGGGAACTGAAATCCCAGGAGGAGGAATTTTGTTTCAGTTTCTAGAATTCACCCTCTCCAAATTGAAACAAGATATTAAAGTTTTAATAGAGGAAAGATCCAATCCAGCTCTTGCACAACCTTGTCTCACTCACCTCACTGTAATCCCAACCCTTGTTCCAATAAAACTTTATTTATAAAACCAGGCAGCCATGATTGCCAATTTGATTTTTATTTTTTTTTAAGTGCTACAGTAAAATAATATTTATCTTGATTATTGGGTTGCTCCCCTCCTGCTAGCCCTGACTTGTCCCACCAGCCCTCATCTCTCAGATTGGGGGCCACTCTGGATTTCCTCGTTTCCAGCCACAGGCCAGGAACCAAAAGGGTAGCAGGGGAAGGCTGCTGCCAGAGGCAGTATCTCAGGCCTCTCCCTTACGCTCTGCAGTGTCCACCCGCTGCTGGTGCAGGACATTCTGGGAGTTCCAGAGGGAAGCAGGGCACAAATTGCCTTGGGCTTGGCAGACCCCCTGGGTGGTCTCCATCACCCCCGGAGTTCTGGTCTCTAAGAGAAAACTGAGGGTGGGGAGGACAGAGAAAACGCCCATCAAAACTCCAGCTCTCGGGCTTCCCTGGTGGCGCAGTGGTTGAGAGTCCGCCTGCCGATGCAGGGAACACGGGTTTACGCCCCAGTCTGGGAAGATCCCACATGCCACGGAGAGGCTGGGCCCGTGAGCCATGGCCGCTGAGCCTGCGCGTCCGGAGCCTGTGCTCCGCAACAGGAGAGACCACAACAGAGAGAGGCCCGTTTACCGCAAAAAAAAAAAAAAAAAAAAAAAAAAAACTCCAGCTCTCTCCCTCTTTGGGCTCCCCAGCTTCCCAAGGAGGAGCACCTCCACATGTGGTACAGCAACTACCCTCAAGCCCCTAATCTGTGGTTACTGTTTTTTCATTCATGCATTCATTTAGCCATTTATTTCACAGTCAGTCCTCGATCTCAACTATGTGTCAAGCATTTGCTAACTTCTAGAGATACAGAGAAATTTCAGCACTCATGGGTCGAACAATAAGAGGGACCAACATTTACAATTACTAAAGTCATGCATGTAGGGACTTCCCTGGTGGCGCAGTGGTTAAGAATCCTCATGCCAATGCGAGGGACACGGGTTCGAGCCCTGGTCTGGGAATATCCCACATGCCGCGGAGCAACTAAGCCCGTGCGCCACAACTACTGAGCATGAGCTCTAGAGCCCGCAAGCCACAACTACTGAGCCCACGTGCCACAACTACTGAAGCCTGCATCCTAGAGCCTGTGCTCCGCAACAAGAGAAGCCACGACAATGAGAAGCCCGTGCACTGCAACGAAGAATAACCCCTGCTCACCACAACTAGAGAAAGCCTGCACACAGCAATGAAGACCCAACACAGCCAAAAATTTTAAAAATAATAAGTAAATAATTTTTTTTAAAAGTCATGCATGTATGTAAAGTGCAAAAGTCACTTTATAAGTATGCTCACGTTTAGTTGTAGCAGGGAAGAGAAAGTGATTACCTCTCCCCAGAAGCCTCAGGACAAGGGAGGCTGGAGCTCCCCAAGCTGACAAAGAACCTGGAGGAGTAGCAGTAGTGGAAATAGAAGTAACAGGGTTGATTTAAAGAGAGAGAGAGAGAGGCCTGTTATAGGGCATAGTATTAGGCAATTGACATGAGTTCATCTGTCACCTAGGGACAATCGTAATACCCTTTTATGAGGTTGTTAAGAGCATTAAATGAGATACATCAAACTCGGCACAATGCCTAGCCCACAGTAAGCGACTGTGTAAGCACAACGTTAACTACTATTAGCCATTCAATCTTCAGTCTAACATGAGAAGCATTGCATGAGAATACAAGTTTAGTTGCATGGATAGATTTTCGAACATGGAGAAGGTTAATTCAATCAACAGTTAAGCATCTACAACATCCCTAGATACTCTGTGGTTAACTTTAAAAAATTCAATGACCAATCCTGAGTTTAAGCTAAGCCTTTCTGGAGTTTAAAGCTAAATGGTTTCTCTCTTAAGCTCTAGATCTTGCCAGTCAAAATCGCTTTGCTCATAGACTATTGTTATCTGCGTCTGAAAAATCCATTCGGCAACTCAGTTGATGTCTTTGTTCTAGGCTGTAGGCACCCTCCCCAGAGGCATCGATGCCACTGACTCAGTGGGTGCAGGCTACCCAGTGTAGGGGAGCAAAACCTGCCATCCCAAAGTGTCTCTTTGGCCTGTGGATTATTTCAAGCTGAAACAATCAAGGTCCAAAAGACTCAGAAACCTTGACCTTCTCCCTAACTGCCTGAAGGATTTAGATGGAGGGCCTGTTACAGGAATAGAGATATCACCAGAGAAATTTGGGCTGGGGTTGCGGGAAGACAGAGATCAGAGACCACTCTGTGTCCTATTGTCTCTGCAGGGCCCAGCCAACATTTGTTTACCAAACATTTGCTTTTCCATTTCCTTCCTCTCCTTTGAGGTCCCAAACCACTACCCCCAACACCCTCTTTTGTCTTTAGCTGAAGACGGTATTTAAGGTGAGGGTTTCAGCCATTTTGGTGAGCCACTCAGTGTTTCTGGGTCTCTCCCATGTATACATGTTATTAAAATTTTGCTTTATTTTCTCCTGTTAATCTGTCTCACATCAATTTAATTCTTAGAACAGCCAGAAACCTAGATGGGTAGAGGAAAAAAATCTTCCTCCCCACCACCGGCAATAGGAAACATTGGTCTAATATTTCAAAACCATTATTCAGCCCCTTAGGAAACTGGCAAGATTTAGGGATGAGGCTTGGTTAGAGAAGGGGTGAGAGAAGGCTTAGACCCAAGGGGCTTAATTTACAGAAAGGTTTGTCTTTGGGGGGACTTTTTTGTTCCTCCCAGGAGGGAATAGGACATCCTGCTAAACTATTCCACTTTGTGGGAGGTGGGAGAGCATATATAATATTTACTGAGGCACCTACTCTGTGCCAGGCTCTGTTCAAAGGGGCCTCCCAAGGACTGGGGCAGCTCTGCTTCTGTGACTTCCACCTGAGGCACTTCCTGGGGATCTCATGGGGTAGAATTGTCCCAGCTCTTGGGAGGTTAGCGTGAGCTTATCGTGTGATTGGGAATTTAGAAAAGTGAGCCTATACTTCCACCAGGATTCCTAGCATTCGAAACCTGCCCTTTGGACACTGATTCTGCTATTTGTGTTTTCTATTCCTATTTTCTATCTTTCGAATACAGTGAAATTTGAAAATACCAGCCTGTTTTTCGCCATGTTCAGAGAACCAAAGAAAGGATTTAATTTCAGCCTGAGTTGAAATTAAAAAAAGAAAAGCTGTCCCCTCTCTCTTGGGGGAGGTGGAGAGGGGGCTGGTCCCCAAGGGGATGTGAGGTCCCAGGGAGGAATCTCAGCTACTGGGGAGGCCTCAGGAGATGGAGAGAGGCTGGGCTTCCGATTGCCCTAGTGTCCCTGTCCCCCCACCCCGAGCGGTTCGGCTGCCGTTCCCTTCCTGCCCTGGGGGACCCATGAGAGCCCCTTCCCTGCCCTCTCAGTATCTCCCTTGTCACTTGAGCTAGTCTGAGAGGCTAGTCACCATCTTAGCTCAAAGGGGTGATTCTAAGAGTGAGAATTATTCTGGACTAAGAGAGAAACACCCCCCCCCCCGCAAAAAACACCCTCAGAAGCTCCCGATCCTGTCTTCCACACAGCAGGCCACTTAGGCCTTTGTTCGTTCCACAAATATCTATTAAGTGCTTCCTGTGTCCCAGGCACCAGGCATAAGAACGAATAAATAAAGACACAGCTCCTGCCTTGAGGACCCTCCTTCTGACGGGGATGCAGATGGGTAAAAAGGCCGGGTGAGCATCACCGGGGAAAGCAGCAAGAGCCCCAGTTCTGGAATTCCCTCCTCCGAGGACCAGTTAGGCCCGTTAACATTAACTGTGAGAGAGGGCCAGCCCAGTGCACGGGGCTCCAGACGAAGGCGGTGGCCCTCGACCAGCCTCAGGGTACCAGCTCAGCTTCACAGCACCCTGCACCCACGATGAGCAGCAGGGCCGAGTCATGGCGCTCTTCCCATAGGCCAGGGCCAGGGAAACAGCTGGGAGGAAAAGGCCAAAGTAAACCTGCTCCCAAGACACAGAGAGTCCATGAACTTGACTTGGTCGGACCTGGGCTCCCACCTCCACCCTCTGCTCAGATCCGGAGGGACGGGGCCCCTCTTCCCATCGTTCGGGGAAGCTCCAGGCAAACACAGAGGGTGATCCGGGATGGCCCAGACCCCTGAGTTCCTGGCTCCCCTGTCTACCTAGACCAAAGATAGGGAGGCGGGAGACCCATCAGGCTGTGAACCACCCAGCACCAAGGCCTCCGTCTCACCAGGCAGGACCCAGGCTCCAAACGCCCCCACCTCCCACCCTCCGCTTTCCAACGTAGGGACCAGGGGCACCTGGAGCCAGCCAACCTCCTCTCCCTCCATCTCCCACCCAGCCTGCAGTGACAGTGCTACCCTGGACTCAGTCCTACGTTCCTGGAAAGCATCCACGGTTCAGTAATCCCCTGCCCTTTCATGTGCCAGGAAAAGGCTCACTGCAGAGAACCTCACTTTCCCAGATGACTTAGATCAGACTCGAAGATGACTCCCTTGTTCACCTATGACAGTGCCAGAGACCCTGCAAATGCCCACTGTCTGTGAGAGATGATAGCCCAACCATCTGTCCCCACTGGCCAGTCTGGATGAAATGCCCACTAACTTGATGAAACTTCAGTCAGGCTGCTCTCCCCTGAACTTTGACCCACCCCCCGCCTGAGCCCACATAGGGCTCAAAACAACCCCTCCTTAGCGACCCCTCCCAGGACTCCGGGCTGACTGCAGGGAAAAGTGTTCCCTGATCAACTGTCCCTTCAGGCCACCTGCTCATCCCACCCCCGACCCCAGACACCTGATTTCTTCTAGCCTTGTTTACTTTTCTCTGTTAAAAAAAAGCCCTTTTTGTCTTATCTTTGAGATGCTGACGTCCTATAGCAATTGTCTTTTTGAATAAAATCTCTTCCTCACCTAAACCCAATTTGTTCTTTATTTGACACCAGCCCAGGAAAAAAGACCGTTCCCACTTGACATCGCCTCTCACAGGCCAGCACCTCAGTGACCTCCACGTGACTTTTGTGCCTTACCAGCTCTGCAGGTCACCCGGTTAACAGTGAATGGGTGGGAACTCCCCTTTCTCTGCTCCCAACTACTTCAGGATTGTCTGGTCAAAGGCTTTCTGGTTAGTAACAAAAGCAAGCGTATCTTAGACGTTGATTATGTGCTGACCACTGTGCTAAGTACTTCACAGGCATTTTCTTGACCCTTGTGAGCCGGGCACTATTACTGCCCCCACTTCTCAGATATGGAAATACACGTTCAGAGATGTGTGTAGAAAATAGGGTACAGGAATGAGGACAGAACCATTCAGCCACAGGACGGCAGACTCATGGGTACACCCCATGAGCCCTAAAATATCATCGTTTTCTCCTTGCCTTAGAGATTGAGTTCTGAGGATTAAATAGCTGAATATACACCACGCTTAGAACGGTGTCTGGCACACCATGGGTGCTATATAAATACTAGCTATTGCTATTAGCATTCCTAATATGATGATAATGGTAATGTCATTTTGTCCAAAGGGTTGGGCAGTGCTGGGTTAAGTAACTTGCCCAAAGCCATACAACTAAAATGTATCTACTTCTAATGTGCTGTATAATTTGCTTCTGTATAACCCCGCTACTTATTACGTTCAGTGCTTATTGGCTCCACAAGTAGTATGTGAGCTCCACAAGGGCAGAGATCTCTATTCTGTTCACTGCTATAGGTACACCTAATGCTTAGAACTGGGTCCAAAACACAGAGAGTACTCAATAAATATTGTCGAATGAATGAATGAATGAATGAATGAATTCCAAAGCTTGTGCTCCCAATTCTTATGCTCTAAGGCAGCCTTCTGATCCTAGACCTGCAGCCTCCTTTTAAAGTCAGTCTAAACAATTCCTGATCCAGAAGGTAAAAAGCAAACAGAAAACAAAAAACCAAAACAAACCAAAAATCCACCCCGTTCCCCTATAGCCCCGTTAATAATAATTCCTTTACTTAGGTATGAGATCTGTGGGTTTCCAGAAAACTTTCACATGCATCACCTGGCTTTATTATCCACAGATGTTTTTATTATCTCCAGGCTACCGAAGGAGAAAATGGGATCCAGAGAGGGAACCTGACCTATCTGCCAGACCGTCACCCCCCGGGTTCCCGGTCCCCGCCCCCGCAAGCCCCCAAGCCGGTGAGCATCCCGGCTTCCTTTCTGCTCTGCTAATTATCCTTTTAACTCGCGCTGGCGTGTTTTTGCGGCGCGATCTGCGGGTTTATTTTTATCTACCTCTCCACAATGGTATCGGGCGGTTACTCAGGAAAGCTCCCGGCTCTGAGCTGCTCCCCAATTTACAATTGCAGTTATGATCTCCGACAGAAACACATGCAGCTGGCGTCAATTTTAAGCAATATTTTGATCATAATAATTAAAAAAGTAACTTATGGCATGCACGCATTAGATAAATTAATGTTCTTCCGAGGCTCTGCTGAAAGGTGTGCACGGGAGAAAGGAGTGAAAAGGAAATGATGCTCCCGATCTCTCAGGGGCAGGGGGAGTCCGTCTCCAGCACGGGCTCACTCTCCAGCTGGCCCGGCTCACAAATTAACTTTCACATTGAGTTTAATATCTGCATGCCCTTCAAGTTGAGTGCCACCTGTCCCCGCCCGCCCCCCTTCACCGACACACGCGTGAAATTGACGGTTATTAAGGTATTTGGATATAAACAAGCACATCTTCTTGTCACTGCTACCCAGGCAGGTGACAGGCAGCTGAAAGGATGTCCGCATCTCTCTCCAACTGATGTTCAAGACACAAATGAGAGCAAGACCTGAGGGTTGGGGGCTGGGATGGGAAACGGCAAGGACTTCTGAAGGCCCTCCTTCCCAGAGCCCAACACACAGAGCACGTACAGGCACTGCGTGGATATATACAGACCTGGACGCTTGCACTCATTCATACCCAGGGAGCCATACGCGCACACATACACGCTCACACACGTCTACCTGCCCCAGACACAGGACTGATAACCACACACACACACCCTCACACCTCCAGCCATATCCACAAATTCACGTAATTTACTCACACTTATATACATCTGCCCTTTTACACGTGACCCATGATTATCACAAAACACTTCCATCCACATACAAGCTCACATACATGCACACACACACACAGGCACCCCCATTCAGAAATGTACCTGCTCCCAGGCACATGACTCATGACAATAGACATCCTCACATCTCCACCCCCAGCACGCACGCAGACGTGAACACACACACGTCTGAACACATACCTTGATTTACGGGCATCATGTACACAGCTATCTGCTCACAGACACGCGATTCATAATGACAAACAAGGCCTGCACACAGTCACACAATGAAATTCATAAACATGCATGCACACATGCACACACATGGACACACACACTCCCTCACACACACACCCTTCTCAGTGCACAGGCAGGGCACCCCCTGCCCCAACTTGAAAGCCAGTCTATAAGGCAGCATCAGTAGCTTTTCAACTTTTGAGGGGTCCCCAGGTTGGCTGCTCCCTACAGAGAAAAACAGACAGATGCAAAACTTCTGCACACCAATGCAAGGACCTGTATCCTTTCTGAAACCCACCCAGAGTCTCCAGCTTAAGTCCCCTGACGTGAGGGTCCCAGGCCATCCTGTTCTTACCCTCCTCAGGGTGAATACAGAAATGGCTGTGGGTAGAGGAGGGGAAGGGGAAGTCCCATTCGTCATCTTTCAGGGACAGTATACTTTTTTTTTTTTTAAAGGGCTTCAAATGCTTGGCTTTTTTTTTTTTTTAATTTATTTTTGACTGTGTTGGGTCTTCATTTCTGTGCTAGGGCTTTCTCTAGTTGTGGCAAGCAGGGGGCCACTCTTCATTGCGGTGCGCGGGCCTCTCACTATCGTGGCCTCTCCCGTTGCGAAGCACAGGCTCCGGACGCGCAGGCTCAGTAGTTGTGGCTCACGGGCCCAGCCGCTCCGCGGCATGTGGGATCCTCCCAGGCCAGGACTCGAACCCATGTCCCCTGCATCGGCAGGCAAACTCTCAACCACTGCGCCACCAGGGAAGCCCTAAGTTTACTTTTTAAAAACATGATGATCATCACTACTTTTGGTAAATGGAAAAAAAAATCTGCCTTTCTAATACTAATAAGATATTTTAATTTTGAAAAAGTACTGCTCCCGTCCCCTACCTCCTAGGCCTGAAGGCACAGGACCTTCAACACAGCGGAGCTGAGCTTGTTTCCAAATGTCTGAGTCAGATGCTTGGATTCAGATCCCGGCTCCACACCACTCACTGATGAAATGACCTTGGAAAGTGCTTAATTTCAGCGTCTTCAATGGTACCTCCCCTACTTCACGGAGCTGCGCCAGGACCAAATGAGAGGAGGAGCTGAGCACAGCACCTGGCACAGAGCGTGAGCCCAGTACATCTCATTTGCTGTTGTTTTTGTTACTAACATCATCCTGAGGCCCGAGCTCTCTCCCATCTGTACTTGCCACTTCCTTCTCTCTCACCTTGCCTGACTTCTCTTTCTCTGCCTCTCCTGCCCCTTCCCCGGGGACGTTCGGCCCCCTGGATCTTCTTCTCCTGTCCCTTTACACACCTCCCTCAGAGGCAACATCCACTCCCAATACCTACCACGGTGGAAAAACGATGGAATCTGAAGGCAAAAGACGGGAGTTTTGATCGTGTGCCCATGGGGTAAGTCATTTAACCTCTTGGGAGCCTCTGCTTCCCCACTGCTAAAACGGGGATCGTGATGCCTGCCTGCCCCATCTTGCAGGGCTGAACAAGGCTGAGTCTGAGAAAGTGCTTTGAGGTTGGGAAGCCCTAGAAACACGTCAGGTGTCACAGTGGGCTTTTTTTTTTTTTTTTTTTGAGATAAGCCATTTATTTATTTATTTATTTATTTATGGCTGTGTTGGCTCTTCGTTGCTGTGCACGGGCTTTCTCTAGTTGTGGTGAGCAGGGGCTACTCTTCGTTGCAGTGCATAGGCTTCTCATTGCTGTGGCTTCTCTTGTTGCGGAGCATGGGCTCTAGGCTCATGGGCTTCAGTAGTTGTGGCTCGCGGACTCTAGAGCGCAGGTTCAGTAATTGTGGCACACGGACTTAGTTGCTCTGTAGCATGTGGGATCTTCCCAGACCAGGGATCGAACCCGTGTCCCCTGTATTGGCAGGCAGATTCTTAACCACTGCACCACCAGGGAAGCCCCACAGTGGGCTTTGTCCCATCACCTCTTCTAGAGGAACGCTTCTCTAGAACTTCAGTTCCTCCTCTCCCAACCCCCAGTAAGTCCTTCTTACTTGCAGGCCAGTCCCTCTGCCACAGCACACTTCCAGAACCCATCCTAGATCCCTCCACCGCTCCCTCCTGCGCCCGTATCTCTCCCCATGACTCCACCCTCTCACACCCAGCCCTCATCACCTGGGCTCCTCCCTCCACCCGCTTTCCTCCAGTCACCACAAGTTCTTCTCTTTCAACTTTCAAACTTTCTTTCTTCCTTCCCCTCCTTCCATCTCCACCGCCACCGCTCGAGCCCATCACTGGTTTTCTGCAAAGTCATTGGCTGGTTTCCTGCCTCCGGCTTCTCCTACGGCCCCATCCTGCTCATGGCCGGGACGTTCACCCTCTTCAGGCACCGGAAGCAATACCCAGTCGCTCCAGCCCCCCACCCCCACCCAGGTAACGTTCCTCTGCTTGGCTTTCAGTCTCCCTCACAATCCACCTCATTTTCCACCTGTGAGTCAAGTACCGGTGGGCATTTCACCCAATTAGAGCAAAGAACCTACTAAACACACCTCCATCATAGCCCCCCTGAGCCTTTGCTCTGGCCACCCCTTCCTCCCTTCCTGCTTCCCCCTACCCATATAACTCCTCTCTACACACAATACCCAGCTAAAGGAACCCCCCTCTCAGAACCTTCTATGGCAGCTCTAGCCCTCAGAAATCCCTGGCCTGGGGTTTTTCCTTTAAAACATTTTTATTATGAGAGATTACAGACGTACACAAATGTATACTACTGTAACAAAATGCATACACCCAATTTTTTTTTTTAGTTTTATGTTCTTTATTTTATCAATGTTATACATGCACGTAGTTTGAAGAGTGATAGAATTCTACCATGTTTGGTATTAAAAACAAAACACAACAATCTCCTGCTTTCTATCCTACCCACCACCCCGAGCCCTGCCCCCGCCCAGGAGGAGGCAACCAATCTCTAGAGGCAACTATTTTCAATGCTTTTAGCTGATTCTTTTGATATTTACTCCGCATCTTTTTTTAAATGTGCTTATATTGCTATTTCTTTGTTTTTCCATTTGGTGCATGACCTGTTGACTTTCCACCACGTAGAATGAGGATTTGGCCCTTTTCGCACTCCTGTCACATCACTCTCACACACATGCGCATGCACACGCACACACACACACAATCCTGACAATTTACTTGTATTATATTTCTTACCCACCCACCATCCTGACAATTTACTTGTATTTTAAGTTTTGTTAGATCAGTAGTTACAAGATTATGACTATAAAGATGCCATTCTGATGTCTAATCCTTTGTAGGAAGCTTGTAGAATCTTCTCTATTTCCTGTGTTCTGAAATTTTGCCATGTTGTGCCTTGGTGTGGTCTATTTTTCCACTATTGGGCACTTCGGGGGGGCTTTTCAGTCTGGAAACTTGTATCAGTCACGCCTGGTACATCTCTTGAGTTAGTTTACGACTTCCTCCCTCCTGTTTTCTCTTTCTGGAAACACTCTGATTCACACAGAGGACCCCCTGGATGGCTCCCCACATTTTCTTATACTTCCTATTTTCTATCTCTGTCTTTGTTCTACTTTCTGGAAGATTTCCTAGACTTTATCCTCTACTGCTTCTACTGAATTTTTCATTTCTGCTATCATATTTTTAATTTCCAAGAACTCTTTTTTCATTCTTTTTTATAGCATCCATTTCTTATTTCAAGCAATTATCTTCACTTATCTCTCTAAGGACATTAATGATAATTTTTCTGAAGTTTTCTTCTTCCTGCATAGTACTTATTTCTGCTAAATTGCTTCTTTCTGTTTATTTTAGTCCCTGTCTCCTGTCTTACATGTTAGTAACTTTTCTCATATAAGTGATAATCCTTGGTGGTTAGCTGCTATGTAAGAGTAGGGGACCAAATGCTCATTGGAAGCTTTTTGTAGGTGATGGGACTTGTTGACTGTGGGATTCCTGTATGCTGATTAGCTGTTTAGTTGGGGAAACTCTGACGTCTGTATCCTCAAGTCTCTCCTCTTGAGCTGGTCAGATTCCCCAGAGGAAACCCTTCCAGTGTCCTGCCCTGAGAGTAGAGGCCTGGCTCCCAGCATTCTGGGGAGGGGGGTGTAAAGGTCTTAGCATCTTGTATACATGAATTCATTTCATCTCCCCTCCTTTTTCAGCATGGCATCCATCCTGGCATCCCCAATCTAGAGATCCTCTGTTTACCATGTCTGGGAGCAAACCTCAGTTTTCTGCTGGTGTGGGGAAACTGCACAGATTTGGGGAGGGTCCCAGGGATCCAAATTCTCAAGTTTCAATACCTATTGTCACCAATGCCTGAGACTCTGGAGGGATTTGAGGTGAAAAGTGGATTTTTAGCTTTCGCCTCTTTGTGTTTTGGCTTTAGTTTTTCTGGGTGGCCTAAGTCCGCTCATTCATTGCTTTCCAGTCTCCAAACTTCAGCTTCTATTGCCTCCTCTCCCATTCTGTCTATCTTTTGGGTTTCTGACTTTTCAAAAATTCCTTTGTAGCCACTTTAGTAGCTTTTTCAAGAAGAGCGAAATTAACTGTGTGTTCAGTTCACCATCTTTACCTGGAAGTCTCCATCTGCATTTCACCTTTGAACTGAAGGACTTATGCCTTTTATTAAAATCCCCTTACTGTCATTTTCATGGGGTTTGAGGAGAGTATAAACTAATGGATGGTCTCGACTTGCCATCTTTAACTGGAACTGGTTTATTCTTTATTGAACTTCTTTCTAGATGTAAATGTTGGTCTCCCCACTGCGAGCTTCTTAAGAGATTCCTTCTTTTTGCTTTTTTCTTTTTTTTTTTTTTTTGCTTTTTTTTTATTGTTTTGCCTCAAAAAAGCAAACAGCAAAAGCACAATGCCTGGATATGATAGGCGCTTCTAAATATTTATGGCTGGACCTGTGCCTTTGTGCTGTCTAATCTAATTTCTCTAGCCTTGACAAATGGGCATTCAACAAATAAATATTTACCAACTATTTACTCTTTGCCAGGTAATAGTCAGGCCCCAGGCATCCAGCAGAGATCACACCTGACTGGGTCTGCTCTTATGAACTTGCATTCAGTTCTGTTAAAATATCTCCAATGCTGTGAGCTCACTACCTCTCAAGGCAGCCCACCTGTTGCCAGGAAGCTCCTGCTGAAACCTGGCTCCCTGTTACTCTGGCTCAGTGGTCCAGATTCCTCTTGGCAGAGCCTCCCTCTTCTACAGGACAGATCTCCAGTTCACCAAAATCACCAGCCCCTGGCACCCTCCCCGATTCTCTCCCCATCACAGCCATGGCCTGGACCCTCTCATGAATAGGAAGGTGGGTTCAAATAAAAATATATATATTTGGTATTTGTCCTAGGAATCTCCTGAATGATAGGAGTATTTTTGCTATGAAGTATCTCTGTCATAAAGTGCTTCTTTCAGCCACACCTGAGTTTATGCTAGTGAGGTGACTCAGGGTAGGTTCCTAGGTAGTTTAAGAATAAGGGCTGGGCTGGCTGTTAGGAAAACCAGCTAGGTGACTAGAGGGTTGGAAATTTCATCCTCCACCCTTGGCCTCCAGGGAGGAGAGAGTAGCTGGAGATTGAGTTCAAGCAAGTGGCCGATGATTTACTCAATCATGCCTACGTAATGAAACCTCCATTAAAAACTCTGAACAATGCGTGCTTCCTGGTTGGTGAACAATCAATGTAGATATACTGCGAAGGAGATGCGCCCTGACTCCACGGGACAGAAGCACTTATGCTTGGGACCCAACAGTCCTGTTTATCCGGCTAATCATTTGTGCTGCTTATAACAGAACAATAATCATAAGTATAGTGCTTTCTATGAGTTCTGTGAATCTTTCTAGAAAATTGTTGAACGTGAGGCGTGGGCAGGGGTGTCGCAGCTGGTACCTCACGTGGACGCAGTCTTGCGGGACCAAAGCCCCTTAACCTGTGGGGTCTGTGTTAACTCTGGGTCGTTAGTGTCAGAATTGAACTGAATTATAGGCCACCCAGCTGGTGTCAGAGAACTGGAGATGGAAGATGAACTTGCCACGATGCCTGGCACCCCCATGTCCCTCCCTCCCAGCCTCACGTGCTCCCTGCCCAGCTGAGGAGGACTCCATTTCCCCAAGGAGGACCACTGTTTGACGGGAGGGCATGGTGGGGGGCTAAACAGCTTCCTTCCTTCTACCTTTGTGGGTATGGCGCTCTATGTTGCCTCTTATTTCCCATATTTGAAGGGCCACCTGATTACCTCAATTGGACTGTAAAACGCTTCAGAGTTTTCTTAGGTCCTATAAAGTGCCCAGCTCAGAACGGGTACCCAGGGGATGCTCAGTGGTGCCAGTTGACATGGGCTGGCTTGGTCTGCGTTAAGGAAAACTTCCCCTCTTCCAACCTCCCTACCTTCTGCAGGCTCCCATGAAAGCTTGCATGAGTGTTCAGAGGGTCCTCACCTGGCTTAGGTCCTAGAAGCCCTTCTCCAAGTCTAAGTCTCCTGTTGGATGGGGAGGGACCCATGTGGATAAGCATCACCCCCCCCCCAGTTTTGGTTGGTGTTGGTTGTTGTTTTGCCTTTTACCGTGGACCATGCACCTGCCTGGGTGGGTAGTGGCTTGATGAGCCATGTATGCTATGAGGTAAGGAACCTGGCTAGGCTCTCCCTTCCTGCACACGGGAAAAGCAATAAAAACTCACATCTGCACATCACCCTGCAGACTACCCAGTCCTTTCCCATACCGAAGCTCACTTAATCCTCAAATCAAGAGTTTGTCTCACATCGTACCTAATTTACAGATGAGAAGACGGAGGCTAAATGAAGTTTTGGTGACAGTTACCAAGTGAAGAGGATTCAGGTCTTCCGGCTGCACATCTCTTGAGCTTCTGTCCCCTCATGCTGTGACCCACTTGAGGACAGAGGGGGCTGCAGTGGGTGGGCCGTGAGGAGGGTGCAGCATCCTTCAGTTCCTCTAATCTTCCTTCTGTCCTCTGAGCTGCAGCTCCTCCCTCACCCACTCCAACCCACAGGCCCATTTATGTGCCTCTGTCAGTCCAGCTGAGAGGCTCAAACGCATGTGCCCTGTTAACTAGCTCCCCCCACACCGAGGGATGGCACTGGGGACTGGCAGGAGGGAGCTGCCGGCATGGGGCTACGGCAACCCACGCCTCCCTCCTTCCCTCCAGCCCTTCCTACTCTCTGCTTCCGTAATCTGCTCCCCCAAATCTGCTTTCCCAAGAGAGGTCACTTTCAGGCTGATTCAGAAGAGGACCAAGGAGGGACTGAGAAAGCAGCCCTTAGGAATCTCTGGGCTTAGCCTAAGTTTAGCCCTTGGGTCCAGCTCAGCAACCTGTGGCAGGGGGTGGGAGAGAGAAACGCCACCTGGGATCCTTGCCCTGATTTGGGCTTGCCCCACTGCCAGAGCCTCGGCAGGGTCACTTCATCTGATGGCAAAGGAAGTGCTTCCTTACCGCTACGTGCCGAGGCTCTGAAACCCCCAAGGGCCACCAAAGTTGGTCTTATTTGACCAGGGAATAAAGCCCAGGGTTAGTTTTTTGTTTGTTTTTTTTTAAAGTCTTAGATTACTTAAACAGAAAATCTTCAGAAAAGATGACCCAAGAATTTACACGTGATGTTACCCGGTAACTTATCTTCTAATGCAGGTGTAAATGACTTGTAGAGATATAGTGAGGGAGCAGAGAACATGGGGACGTTAAGCCCCTGGAGAGGGTGGGGAAAGGGTGTGGCACAGGAAGGGGAGCTGGGAGTATTGAAGAAAAGTCCTCCTGACATACTCTGTTGAAGGTTGCCTCAGCATCAGGGCCCAACCTCTTTCTTGTGATGTGTCAGGATGAGGTTTGCCACCCTTACTTCCCTGTGATCATGGTATCTTCCCCACCTACATCAAGTTGTAAGCCAAAGAGATATTTTTAAGTGGCTCTTCTCTCTCCAGATTCCTCCAGGCTCCTCCACCTCTCAGCTTTCTCATCCTGGGGTACTTGGATGGCAGCGTCCGTGGAGATCCATCAGCATTGCTCTGGAGGAAGCTGGGAAGGGGGCTTGTGTAGGAGCAGTCAGCATCAGCTGGGCTGGGGGCTACAGAGTAGGTGTTTTCTGATTTGAGAAGAAATCAGAGTGAGACCAGACGGAAAAGACATCGTCTCTTGATTTGTAAGGTAAATTATCCACACTGTGGCTTTATTGGAAGCAAACTACCCACGCTCGTGTTGAGAACGTCCTCCATTCTGTTTGTCCTAGGCTTTCAAGAACTCAGAGGGAGCCATGCAACCTCAGAAACACAGCTCATGGAAAAAGAAAGGCAGGCAGGGCTGGGGAATTGTGTTCCCAGTGGGCTATCCTGGGGATGCGCCGGAAGACCCCAGGGCTGATGGGAAGGAAGGTGACATATTTCCAGATGCACCTCCATCAATCAGCCACTTAGTTCCAGCCCTCTGGGGGTCTGAAAAGTCCTGGATCCTTCAGGCATGGGGAGTCTGATCCACATGCCTCTTTGTCGCAAAGAGCCTGGATTAGCCAACCTCAACACTCCCCTGAGGAGCGTGAAGAGAAGACAGGGCCACTCCATAGCCTAGAAAGTGTGGTTTCCTGGGCCCTTCCAAACCTCAGGGACAAAAGCCACCCCGGTTGCTACTGTGGCATCTCCAGAACCACAGAAAGACCAGGCTGGGTGGGAGAAGGCCCCAGCCCCTGTGTGTCACAGACGAAGAGGTCAAGGGCAAGGGCCTTACCCAGGGCACACAAGTGGTTAGCAGAAACCCCAATGTCTGGCTCTAGACCAACCCCTCACACCCACCCCTCGGGCTCCTTCCAGAACTGCTGCCTGAGCAGGTGGCCTCTCGGGGGCGGGGCCCTGAAGTTGAACCCTGGCCCGGCTCAGGGGTGCCCATGGACACCCCCCCACAATCCCTGCACTGAGGGGCCCTCCGTGTGCATTCAAGATAGTCTGGAGGGCTGCTACAGCGGGTCCCTCCTCCCCCCGGGCTCCCCCTCCTGGGCTGGGCCAGGCTCTGTCCCCTGCTGCGCCCTGGCTGCTGTCTGCCGCTGCCAGAGGTGATTGCCATGTTTGCAGCTCCTTTCCTTGTTTGGAAAGATGTGGAGGCAGGTGAGGCTGGAGAGAAAGCAGTACTGACAGGTTGTGATCAGCCTCTGCTGCAGAGCAGAGTCTCGGAAGGGCGGGCTGGCTGGCCGCGGGGGCTGTGCTTGGCCTCCGCGCCCCGCGCCCGCCCTCCAGGACCCAGTGCAGGTCTCCTCCTCCAGGCCGTGCAGGCTCTCCACAGCCGCCAGACCCCTGCCAAGGTCCCCTGGCCCTCCCTCTACCTCCGACAGACCCCTAAACGAACCCGCGCCCCCAGCCAGTAGCCCTCCCGCCCCCTGCCAGTCCTTTCTGATGTCTAACTCAAATCTCTGGCTCTGGCACAACGCCTTGTCTTCATAAGAAGGAACATTATGCGGTCGTGCTGGTTCCCTTCCCCGCACCTGGAGGGACATCAGTCACGGTGGGATTTTTCTCTGCGCCTGACAAGGCAATTTGTGAGGAGCAAGGCTTTCTCTCTCCCGCAGGATGCTAAGTGGGAGCCGAGGAGGTGAGGGGGGTGTGTTCTAAAGAGATACCCAAATTAAGCATCCAATCTGCCATGTCCGGTGTCATTCAAAGTTATTCATCTTCTCCCGGGCTCCCCGCTGGGACGGCTCCCAGAAGCCCGCGGTCGTTAACCGCGCTGTTTATCCGCCTCCACCGCCAAGGAGAACAAATGGACGCCCCGCGGTGCCCCCGCCCCATTGTCATTCAAAGAGCCTGCGCTCCAGTGCTCCGCAGCGCGGGAAAGTACCTCCCAGTCTGCGGGCTGGAGAAGCATTGGGCTGCGTTGCGGCGGTCAGCGCGGGGAGGAGACAGTGGCCAGGGGGAAGGGCTTGGGGGTTTCTAGAGACCCCCCGCGGTTGCAGCCGGGCTCAGGAAGACCCCTCCCAAGCAGCCGCATAGCACAGGAAGATCAGCTCCGGGCTTTGTGACCACCTGGAGGGGTGGGATAGGGAGGGTGGGAGGGAGACGCAAGAGGAAGGGGATATATGTATACGTATAGCTGATTCACTTTGTTATACAGCAGAAACTAACACACCATTGTAAAGCAACTATACTCCAATAAAGATGTTTTTTAAAAAAAAGATGTAAAAATCAATAAATAAATAACAAGGAAAATAACTAAATCAATCAATAAATGAAGCTTATAGAAAAAAGAAGAAAGATCCCTCCCAACTCCCACTGTCTACCGCAATGACTCAGCAGGGGGCTGGGGCCCGCAGCTGAGGGCTGCGCCTAGGTCTTTTTTGAGTTTGCACATTCCAGAACCCGGAAGGGACTCTGTTTTTCCTAGGCCTGCTGAGACGCTTCCTCCAACCACCCAGCTAACTGTGCCCCACACCTGCCAGGCCTGCATTCAGGCCAAGGAGGAGGGGCTCAGGGGCACATCCCCAAACCCTTGGAAACGGCTGTTTGTTGAATCACGTATTTGCAATGTTGCTTCTTCCCAAACTCAGGTCCTGAGGCTCACTGGAGAATGTCCCCACCAGACCAGCAGGGGGCGCTCTGCCCAGGCTGGGACAGATGAAGACATTTCCTAGAGGAAAACCAAAGGTGACCTCAGAAGATCGGGGGAGAGGGGTAGGAATGCACACCCCAGCAGTCCTGGCTTTCTGCTCCCAAGGGTTCACTGAGATTGGTTGATGGCTACTCCAACCATAATCACCCACAGCTCACCTCCCAGGTCCCACTTTTCCCCAAGTCTAAGGTTAGCCACCCAGGCTCTCTAGAGCTCACCTTGTCCTTCCCCTGCACCCAGACCTACCCTCCTGCAGACAAGCCACCACCAGCTGGAGCAACAGAGAAGGGATGGAGAAGCGGGAGAGAAGAGGGAAGCAGCGTGGGGCTGGGTTTCCTTTGAAATCCTGCTTTGCGCCAAAGTAAAAGAAGGAGCAGGTACAGCTTTGGCTTCTGGGCTCCCTCACCCGGAATGGTAGCAAAATCTTCACATCTTTTAGTTCTGTATTTTTCATCCTGGCTTCTAGTCTCAGCTCTGGCACTGATCTTCTCTGTGAATCTGGATGGCCACACATTCTCTCCCTTCCTCAGTTTCCTGTTTCTAAACTGGAAGTTTGGATACGGATGCCTGAGGGTCCTTCCAGATTCCTTTCTCCTGATCTCCCTCTGGACCCTTGCCTCCTGCTCTGGGACAGCAGTGATCATGGGGGAACAGAGTCCTGGAAATCAGTGAGACCAGGGCAGCCCCGGGTACAAGGTGCCCTGCCACCTTGTCCTTAGAAGTTCACTGATAACTTTGCAGACAGCGAGACCTGACTTATGCTTTGGAAAACTGGTCCCAGAAGTTCAGAGCATTCACAATATTCTCCTGGGTGATAGGGCAAGGAGTTGGGGAGCCTCTTGCCCCAGGGCATATTTTGATTCCAAGAGGGATGGTGACTTGCTTAAGGCTAGAGGTGGCATAGCAGGCTCAGAGACCAGACAGCCTGTCTCCAGACTGGAGCTCTCCCCTCCGATGTTACAGAGCTGCCTGTAGGAATGAATGCCTCGTATCCCAAGCCTGAGCCTCTCCAGCTGCTCCTCCAATGCCTCCAACATTTTCTCCCAGTGGCAGCAGGGACCAGTCACTGAGCAGGCCCAGCTGAGTCAATGTTTGCTGGCTGGTAGCGAGAGGAATTATGAACAGGTCCTCATGGATGGAGAGGTCCGACACAAAGGTATGCTAATTCTTCATAAGCTCTGCCTGCCGCCTTTTATATATCAACCTGGAATGTAATTATCTTTATGGCTGGTGGAGTAAATCACCAGTATGTGTCAAAGAGATTTGCTCCTGTGTTTTATTACGTAATATATTAGCTCTACAGTTTTAAGATGTCATTACTTGGCTAATCACATGAAACGTTTTCATGAGCAAACAGTGGTGCTGGCGGGAGCTGGGGACAGAAGAAACCTATGGCTAAGTCCTTCTGGTAAATGTTGAGAGAGGCCTCAGGAGGTCGTCTTGCTCAACCCTCTGTCTCTAGGCTTAGAGAGATCTAAGCAGGCAGGGGTTCTGCACCATCTGAGGGACTTCAAGAGGTAGGAGAGAGGGAGCAGCAAATGACACTCCGATTTCTCTCCTGGGTATGTACCCAACAGAAACAAGTGCTTTTGCCTTATGTCCACCAAAGGACATGGATAAGAATGTTCAAAGTGACTTTAATCCCTAATAGCCAAAAACTGGAAACAACTTAAATATCGTTGTAGGAGAGGGAAAACTTTTCCTCTACCCTTTAGTTCTGTACCTGGGCTCTGCAAATGAAGCTAACAAAATACAGATTAACAGAAGAAAAGGCATACAAATTACACTGGTGTTAATAGTTATAAGTGCATGGGGCTTCACAGAAAAGAAACGAAAACCCAAAGAAGTGGTTAAATCCAGCGGCGTATGTACTATTTTAACAAAGGGTAATAAACTGGGAGATGTAACTAGACAAAGGAAAAGGGGGATTTGAGATTCTGGGTGGTAAAAAACTGTGGGAAGGTGACCCAAAAATGTATTTATTTTATGGTTGCACTTAAAAGTGGTATGTGTTCAAACTCTTTCTTCTCCTGCTGTGATTTTGGTGGCCAAAGGCAGTGTGGTGTAATAGAAGTAACACAGGGTCTGCAATGAAACCCACCCGGCTTTGAATCCTAGCTCTACCACTTTTTCATTCTGTCATCTTGGACAGATCACTTAAACTCGCTAAGCCTCTATTTCTACATCTACAAAATGGAAATAATAATGCCTTCTTTGCAGTGGTATTGTGGGAAGTAATGAAGAAGACAAGAGCAACTTACTTGGCGCTGAACATGTTCTTCCTTGGATTATTCATGTGATCGTTCAGTAAACATCTCCTGAACTCCTGCACTGTCCCAGGCACTAGGCTACAAGCTGGCCAGCATTGCCATGATCTAGAGTGAACTAGCTGTCTTTTTGCCTGCTTAGCATCCAGTGGTCCGGCATTCTGATTTCCCTTTTGGCAACCAACCCCATTCACTCACAGTTCAAGTGGTTCACCTATAGCTAACCCCCACTCCATCCCCCAGTTCAGGGTATCCCATCCTTCTGCCCACAGAACTTGTCTCTGGGATGGGCTCATGGTCCCGACTGGCTCCATTAGAGTCAGCCCTGGGACTTTTCCTGGAACCATTGAGAAAGAGGTGCTTCTTTTCCACCGAGGATGGTTAGCTAGTCAAATGGAGCCCTGTACCTGCCGCTTCACTGGGAGAGAGTGCCTAGGGATAAAGATGACAGAGAGCAGAGAGAGGAAGAGGGTAGATTCCTAACAGCCTCATTTAAACACCCAGATCCAGCCACACCAGGACTGAGTTGGGTTTCTGACACTTGGAAATAAAATAATCCTGATTAATATACCGTTCTAAAAATGACTAACATTCGATGAGTTTTTAGTATATACCAGGCGTTGGGCCAGATGACTTACAGGCACCATCTTATTTAATCTCCACAATAATCTTATGAGGTAGGTTGAATAAGTGTCCCCCCCACCCGGCCCACAAATTTTATGTCAACCTGGAACCTCACAGTGTGACCTTATTTGGAAGTAGGGTTTTGCAGATATAATTAGTGATGATGTGGTCATACTGGATTTAGGTGAGTCCTAAATCATATAAGTGATGTCTTTATAAGAAGAGGAGAAGACATGGGCGCAGGGGGGAGAAAGAGAAGAAGGTCATGTAAAGATGGAGGCAGAGGTTGGAACGACGTAGCTATAAGCCAAGGGACACCGAGGATTGCTGAGAGCACCAGAAATGGGAAGCGGCAAGAAAGGAATTCTTCCCTAGAGCCTTCAGAGGGAGAGTGGCCTCGCCAACGCCTTGACTTCGGACTTCTAGCATCCAGAGCTGCCAGAGGATACATTTCTGTTGTCTTCAACCACCCAGTTTGTAGTAACTTGTTACAGCAGCCCTGGGAAGCTAATACAGCAGGTAATCATCATCGCTATTGTTGAAAATGAGAAAACGCAGGCTAAAGAAGTTAAGTAACTTGCCTGAGGTCTTGCGGCTTATTTAACCAGAGGCAGGACTCAACCCCAAGCCGACTCCAGAGTTGTCTCTCTTAATCACTAGATGCTACATTGCAGGCACGTGTTTATTTCCTTCTAGGATCACGTTTCATTGTTCTTTGTGTCCAGCATGCCTAGCTTGGTGTCTGACATTTAGTAGGTGTTCAACAACCACTCATGAGTTAAAATCATTGAGAGCCCTACTGAGAAGGGCATTGAGAGGGCAGAGAGGGATAAGACACAGCCCTCGACCTCCAGGAGTTACAATCTAGACAGGCCACAGAAGGAACGTGTGCTCAGGGCTGAGCGAGAGCTTAAAAGTAAGCCCTGGAGGAGCTCTGAGAAGGGAGAACACTAAGAGCTGAGCCAGAAGGAGGCTTTGTGAAAGAGATTGACCTTGATTGGGGCCCAGAGGAACTTAGGAAAGAAGAGGTGAAAGATTGATAAGCAAAGGGAAGTCATGAGAAAAGGCTCAGAGGAAGGACTTGGTGTGATGCGTCTGGAGCCGCGAGTTCAACCAGGGAATGGCGGGTGATGGGCTGGGAGGAGTCAGGTAGGGCCAGACCATAGGAATTGGTGAGGGTCAGGCAGGAACTTGGACGTGAACTAGTAGCAGGTGCCTGTAGGCTTTGGCAAGGCAGTTCCTGCACATGTTCCTGCTAGAAACAGAGACTCGACTGCAGATGTGTGCTCCCCACATTTCCCTGCCACCAGCAGTTAGGCAGGGCCATGTGCCTGGTTCTGGCCAATAGACTGTAGGTCTAAGTGTCACTTCCAGCTGAAACATAAAAGAGCAGGTACAAATCTGCCTGTCTCTCCTCACTTTGTGGCAAGTGTGGCACGTGTTGAGATGGTGCCATCACCAGATCTAAGTTGCTTGGATCACTGGGGACAGCTGTCCTAGAGAGCCTTGCAGATTTTTGTGAACAAGAAACAAATGTGTATATACTAAACCACGTGGATGAGGGTCTTTTGTTACCAAGGCATAAGTCTAGCCTTTCCTGACTAATGCAAGGTACTGAGTGACTAATAGCAGGTGGCTATTAGGGAGAGGGTAGTGGGTGGGGAGGAAGTAAGGGTCAGGAGAGAGATATGTTTAGAAATGTTGAGGGGGGTGGGATGAAGTAAATGAAGGTACTAAAGGGGCTGATGGATTTAGTGATGGGCTGCTGCCTGAGAGAGGCCAGACCAGGGCTGGAATTAGGATGGGAAGCTGGGGAGGTGCTGGATCTGATAGCAAGAGAGTGACTTCGTTTTGGGCAGCCGATGAAAATAATCCCGCAAGAGGGTCAGGAAGCCACGGGAGCAGATGAGCAGGTGAGCGGCATGCCCTCCCCTCCAGGCCTTTCTCTGATAACACCTGCTGCCCCTGCTCCGTGGGCCAGCTGGTGGCAGCAGGGACTTTCAGGCCATCTTCTCTTCTTGTCCCAGGATCAAGAGCCGCAAACCCAAAGACCTTCCTAAACGTGATTTCATTCTGTTATCACAGCAGCTGTGGGAAGACGTCCTTGTTACCCAAGTTTACAGAGAGAAACGGGCTCAGAGGACTTGAAACCACAGCCAGGCAGTGACAGGGCTGGATGGGCCGAAGACCACTAGGGCTTCTGACTCCCAGAGCAGAGGCCAACCTCCCACCCCACACACAGCTGCAGCCACATCAGGGAAGTCCCGCCAAAGCTGGAGACGGCCTGGGAATGGCGAAGAAGCAAGGAGGGAAGGGTGAGAGCTGTGGTGTCTTCTGTTGGAATTCACCACCATGGGAATTTTTTTTCAGGAGCAGGGCCTGTCCCCAAAGCCCTGAGGCTGTCAAAGAACTCTATCACCCTATCTCAGTGGCAGCCTGCACCATTCAATCACACCAGCCCCCCACACTGCCTAGCAAATGTACTTAGCAAAACACTACATTTCTTGCCTGTTTGAGTCAAGGCCCTATCGCTAAGCTCTGGGCTGTGAGATACAAGCAGATGTTTTGGGGTGAGACTTCCAAGAAATTTCCTTAAAAGGGAGACGAACAGTTGGTAAAGCCCTTTTGGCCCACTCTCTTCCTCCTACTTCCTGCCTGGAACTCAGACTCGATGGCCGGAGCTCCTGCAGACATCTTAGACCATGAAGTCTAAGAAAGCCACATGTTAAGGGAGGTGAAGCAGAAGTACATAAGAAGCCTGAGTCTCTGATGCCCTTGGCACTACCCCAGCAGCCCTGGAAGGCCCAACGCTGGACTTCTGTATGAGAGAATAAGCTCCTGATCGGAGTAACTAGCTGCAGTCTAGTCTCCTAGTAGCAGCTAGACATAATCTAACAATGGTTACGGTGACTGCAGCAGCCAGTGCCCCAGGCTCTGCTTCTTTAACTATGGAACAACAATCAGAGTAATAGTACCTGATGGCATTTCAAATTGGGAGAGAAATAATGGATTTTTTTTTTTTTTTTTTTTTTTTTTTTGTGGTACGCGGGCCTCTCACTGTTGTGGCCTCTCCCGTTGCAGGAAGCCCTGGATTTTTAACTAACCATGCTGTGGGAGAATTTTTAAAATAATAATCCAGAAGTGGGGACGATCTTCTGATATACACCTAGAAGTCACAAAATAAAGAATTGATCATTTTAACCTCATCAAAATAAAAAATTTTCTTTGTGGCATAAATCACCTATAGCAAGATAGGCTAGTTGGGGCTTCCCTGGTGGCACAGTGGTTGAGTCCGCCTGCCGATGCAGGGGACCCGGGTTCGTGCCCCGGTCCGGGAAGATCCCACATGCCGCGGAGCGGCTGGGCCCGTGAGCCATGGCCGCTGAGCCTGCGCATCCGGAGCCTGTGCTCCGCAACGGGAGAGGCCACAACAGTGAGAGGCCCACGTACTGCAAAAAAAAAAAGGCTAGTTATGCTGCAGCAAGAAAAAAAAGTCAGAATTTTAGTGGCATAAAACAGCAAAGGATTATTTCTTACCCACACTGCATGTCCTCTTGCAGATTGGCTGGGGTCTCTACTCCCATGTTGTCACTATTGTCACCTTCACTTTGGGTTCCCCAGCTGAAGGCATAGGCATCATCTGCTGTTGCCGATTGCCATGGCAGGGGGAAAGAGAATGCACAAAGCAATGCCAATTCCAGCTTCAGCCCAGAAGTGACAAACATGCTTCTGTTCACATTTAATTGGCCAAAGCAAGTCACACAGCTGCCCCTGGTCAGCAGGGTAGGAGATATAATGCTTTCTCAGGGAAAGAAACTGGATATTCATGTACAGAAATACACAAAAGCAACAGGCTTAACCCACTGGAAGCAGCTTTAGGCTTTCCTATCATAGACAGCTAATTTCTCTGATAAATAAAAAGCACCTACAAATCATCAAGAAAATGACCACATCCTGTAGAAAAACAGGCAAAAGATACATTTTACAGAAAAAGGAATTAAAGATGCTTTAACTCACTCATAATAAGAAAATTGCAAATGAAAGTTACATGGAGATAGCATTTTTCACCCATCAGATTGGTGAGCGTGGGCAAACAGTCACGCTCATACACTGCTGATGGCAGTAAATTGGGATAACCTCTGTGGAAGGCAATTTGGCCTATGTTCTTCTACTGTTTGAAATGGATCCTGCAGATGTGCTCACACATGAAGGGAATGATATTTGTTCAAAGTTTTTCATTGCATTGTTTGTAACAGCAAATGATTGGAGGAGAACTTATTGCCTTTTAATAGAGAACGGATTAAATAATTTAAATTAAATAATTTCCCTCTATCCAAGGGAATACTATACATATATAAAAAGAATGAAAAGAGGGTTTTTTTTTTTTTTTGGTAATGATATGGAACAGTCTCTAAGATTTAATGTTAAATGAATAAAGGAAGGTGCTAAACAGTGTGTATTGTACATCCCTATTTGTGTAAAAAAGGGAAAAATACATATTCACTATTGTTTATATATGCTAGAAACATCCCCCCAAAATACACTTAAAATGAAAATATTGGCTGTCTTTGAGGAGAGAGTAGGAATTCTCCTTCTGTACCTTTTAAGTTGTGAAATAATATGGGAATATATTTTCTAATCTAACAATAAAATTTAAAAAATAAGAGAGAGAGCTGACCTAGCAGTTTTAGTCCTAGGTATATACCCAAAAGAAATAAGAACACACATCCAGGGCTTCCCTGGTGGTGCAGTGGTTGAGGGTCTGCCTGCCAATGCAGATGACGCAGGTTCGAGCCCTGGTCTGGGAAGATCCCACATGCCATGGAGCAACTGGGCCCGTGAGCCACAACTACTGAGCCTGTGCATCTGGAGATTGTGCTCCGCAACAAGAGAGGCCGCGACAGTGAGAGGCCAACGCACCGCAATGAAGAGTGGCCCCCGCTCGCCACAACTGGAGAAAGCCCTCGCACAGAAACAAAGACCCAACACAGCCAAAAATAAATAAATAAATAAATATTTAAAAAAAAGACACATCCACACAAAAACTTGTGCATGAATATTCACAACATTATTATAATAGCCAAAAGATGGAAACCACCCAAATGTCTGTCAATTGGTGAATGGATAAATAAAATGTGGTATGTCCATACAACGGATTATTATTCAGCCAGAAAAAGAAATGAGTTACTGATACATGCCTACAGCATAGATGAACCTTGAAAACATTATGCTAAGTGAAAGAATTCAGACCGAAAAGCCACACATTGTATAATTCCATTTAAACGAAATGTCTAGAATAGGCAAATCTGCAGAGGCAAAAAGTAGATTCATGGTTGCCTGTGTGGGGGGCAGGTTTGAGGGGGAAATGGGTAGTTGACTGCTAATGGGCACCATGTTTCTTTTTATAATGATGAAAATATTCTAAAATTGATCGTGGTGATTTTTTTTTTTTTTTTTTTTCCCGGTACGCGGGCCTCTCACTGTTGTGGCCTCTCCCGTTGCGGAACAATGGCTCCGGACGCGCAGGCTCAGCGGCCATGGCTCACGGGCCCAGCCGCTCCGCGGCATGTGGGATCTTCCCGGACCGGGGCACGAACCCGTATCCCCTGCATCGGCAGGGGGACTCTCAACCACTGCGCCACCAGGCAAGCCCGATCGTGGTGATTTTGCACAGCTCTGTGAATATACCCAAAGCCATTGAATTGCACACTTTAAATGGGTGAGTTGTATGTCGTATGAGTTATATCTCAAGAAAGCCTTTTTTTGTTTCTTTTGTTTTTGTCTGTTTGTTTTCTCAAAGAAGAAAAGAGAGGAAAAGAAATGGCCCAGGAGACAATGCCTGAGGACACATCTCACTAGACACCCCCCCATGATTCACATGTCTGGTGGGTTGAAATAGTTCATTCGCAAGCCTGACAGGAAATCCAGCGGGGCAGCTGCCAGCCTGGGTTCCCCCAAGGGTAGAGGCTTTCATGCAGATAGCTTCTTTGGGAAAGAGATCCTGGGAAAACGATGATGGGAAGGGGGAGCGGGGAGAGTGGACCAGGGAAGGAGAAAGGCCCAAGCCTTCGTAATTGAGCTGATTACTGCCGGGGGCAACTGAGGCTCAGTTCTGCTGGGGACCCTGCAAACCATGCAAAATGCACCAGCTCAGGGAAGGGGGGGGTTGTTCTAACAGCAGAGAAAGGCTGAGCAGATAGCAAGAGAGGCCAGGCGCTATCTGACCACATGTGCTGTGACAACCAAGGGTACAATAGTTACAGAATGGTGGGCTGAGAGCTGAAGATGAGAGTGGGCAGTCTTCCAGCCCCTCTGGAGCCTCCTTATTTTTGACTCACAGAGCTCTTCCCTGCTCCCTGATTCTCCAGCCTCAGCCCAGAGTACCGCCACATCATTCGCAAAAGCCAAACCCATCCTCAAATAACAAATACCTGCTACCTTTGTGGACTCTCAAAGGCATGTGCTCTAGGCCACTGAATGCACCAGATGTGATTTTTTTTTTTTTTTTTTTTTAATAGGAGACATTCTGAGTCAAGTCAGGCGCACAGGGAACCATCAGGCTGTGGGTTGCTGTTTAGGTCAAAGATGAGGAGTGATTGGAAAGCAAGGCATCTGGCTGATGTAAACAGTGACGGCAGCACCCAGAGGGGGTTTCAGAGATGCCCTGAGTCCTGGATGTGTTGCTGAAATAAGCTCGCTGCCTCAGAAGTGGAGATTGTTTTCGGGACAACACTCATTCAAATGTAGAGGAGGATGACATGGGCAGAGTGGCCCCTGCCCAGAGTGAGGGGAGAGTAAAGTGTCCGGGTTTCTACTCAGAGAGCAGATACTCAAGCCTCCTCCCGCTGCCAGCCCCGCCTCGGAACACTCAAGGTTCTGCGGTCCTTCCCAGTGTCTTAAAGGAAGCCTGGAGGCTGGCTCCATCCGCCTCACTGGGCTGACTGGGGAGCCGAGGGCTGGAGAAAGGGGCCGAGTCCCTGCTTCATGCTGCAGCCGCAGGTGCCCGCAGCAGGGTGCCCTGCAGCCGATGATATCGGGCAGGCTGCCCCCCGCCAACGCCATGCTTGTGGAAGGAACGAGCGCCGTGAACCAAGGAACAAGGTCCTTATGAGCCAAGCTGCCCCGGAAGCTCAGACCAAAGTCCCAAACGGGCCCAGCCAAGCCACCGCCTCGGCGAGGAGCGCCTTCAGGGAACAGCAGCTCCTCGGAGTGGTGCTCAGATCAGCAAAGCCCTGTGGACCCACCGGGGCTGAGCCCAGTGAACTAACGCTGCCATGCTCAGCTCTGTTCACCCACCAGCCACCATCCGGGGGCAACCTGGCCCCAGGAGTACTGGGTCCCCCTTACCTCCAAAACCTAGACGCACCTTCTCCCCACCTAGCTGATGTTCAGCCTCTCCAAGGGGTGGGGTCTGCTTTTCTCTAAGCCCTCTAACAAGAAGTGTGGTTCACTCCTCTTCTGGACTAATGGAGAAGGTGATGTAAAGACGGTGGCAGAGGCTGGAGTGGTGCAGCCACAAGCAAGGAACACCTGGAGGCACCGGAAGCTGGAAGAGGCAGGAAGGATCCTCCTCTAGAGCCTTCGGAGGGAGCACGGCTCTGCCGACACTGACTTCAGACCTCTGGCCTCTATGACTGTGAGAGAATTTGTTTCCATTGTTTTAAGCCACCCAGTGTGTGGTTGTTCGTTACAGCCGTCCCAGGGAACCGTTATAGCCCCTTAATAAAGAACCGTGGGTGCCACCGTGGGCGCTGAGCCTGCGCATCCGGAGCCTGTGCTCCGCAACAGGAGAGGCCACAACAGTGAGAGGCCCGCGTACCGCAAAAAAAAAAAAAAAAAAAAAAGAACCCCCCCAAATAAAAAGTGCTCTTACCTGTGAGAATGGCAAGATGGTGAGACAGGCATGATGATTCAAAGACTTGCTTCCCAAACCAGGGTTCACAAATCCCTCAAAGTCCTGCGAGCACATAGAGACAGGGGCCAAACACAGCCGGCTCCCTGGAATGTGAACATACTCAAAGATCCTGAGGAGAAAGGTGAGTGAGTTAACGGATCAGTAATTTAAAACAAAGAGACATGTTTTGTGGAGCAGAACCCCCGATGTGCCTGAACTTTTTTCAGATAAGCAAGGAGCTTCAAGCCAAACTGGTGGTTATTTGGGGGCTGTGCCCCTAGACTCCCCTGTGATCACTATCACTTTGGGGTGTCCACATTCATCTCGAGGGAAGAGGGCTTCCCCAGAAGGAAAATCCAAAGTGACAGGAGGTGATTCCTCAGACGCCACACTAGGAGGCTCAGCTTCTCCTCCTGGAACGCAAAGGCTCTCGGGTGTGCCCTGGCCATGGACCAGGCAGAACAAGCGCTCATCTGACTTCCTGTCCTGATCCCAAGCTCCCCAGCTGACCCCTTAACCTTCTATATCTAGTCGTCTGGTCTGTGTCGAAGGGGCCTCAGACCTTAAGTGTGGCCTAAGGAAGCTTGAGGCGTCAGCAAGGACACGCCCCCATCAGGCCTCAGCAGGACTCTTTTCCAGGATGGGGGTGGGTAACGGGAGGAGATGGAGGAAGACTGAGCTACGGGGGAAACTGTTCTTCCTGAGCGGGCAGAGGGGACAAGTCCCTCCGGGTTAGGAGAAGCAAGAGAAGGCCCTTCTCCAACACAGGTGTCCCCGAGCTTCTGCTGGGGAGATATTCCTGAGACTTTGGCTCTGAGCCTCCACTCCCAGCTCTGACCCCCAGGGCTCAGGGCAGAACCAAGGGCAGGAGACAGTGGCGGCCACAGGACAAGGCCTCCTCCACCCGTTCCTCCTGCCAGGCCTGCGCTCGGAGGGAGGCCACTTGGAAGTTGGCTCTGGGCTCTGGAGCGAATAAATGTTGACATTTGGAGAGTGGGAGCCGTGCGGGTGTTTTACTGGTGTTAATGTGATGTGGGCAGGATTAGACATTCCCCAAATTGCTCTCTGGAATAGAGCAAGTGAAGGCAGAATGGGTCTCCTGTCTGCCTCCTGCCACTCAATTTAGCATTTGATTAAAAGCGCCCTCCCAGTGAAGAAGACAATTGAACAAGCGGCCTGCTGTCTCTGTGCCTGTTGTGAGGAAGGGAGGGAGAAGGAAGGGGGCCCTGGTTCCCTCTGCCCTACCTCCGTGCCTCTCTTCCTGGGAGCACCCCAAACTTTTCTCTGCAGAGAAAAGTCTCTGCCCCTCCCCCAGACCTGAGCTCCAGAAGCCTCTTTTGCCCCCAGGCCCCTCTCTCCCCCTCATTCCTTTATCCTGAGAGCACGGTCCCTCCGTGTTTCTCTGGCACAGGATCCTGCAATGGTTTTTGGCTGAGAACTGATACCTGGGCAGATGGGGACTAATCCCCACACACACCACAGGGGCTTGTCTCTCCTGATCCAAGGTTCCGTCCTTGGTCCGAGAGGCCGAATGGCTCTCAGACCAAAAACCAGGACAGAGGGGAAGGGTCTCAGGAGGCCTGGCTGGCTTGCATTTCTCTGGCCCGACCACAAAGAGAGAAGTGGGTGCCACATGGAGCCAGGTGGGAGCTGGGGGGCAGCAAGGGGCCCGTGAGGTCATCCTGCCCTTAGAGGCTCAAGGTTAGCAGCTCCAGGACTATAAACAGGCCCTGTTTTCGTGCTGTTTGTACATTTGACAAGGCTTTCCTTGCCATTCTCCCTGTTTTCCAGCCAGGCCCTTTCTCTTGCCCCTCCTGCAGGGCCCAGTGCCTTCTCTGTCCCTTGCTTACCCCATGGCACTACCTTCCCTCCCAGTGGGGCCACTAGGTGCCCAGCTTCCCCATGGGCCCCACAGCCCAGGCTCCTCTGAGCATCACCTCCCTTCACCTCCACTCTGGGTCCTCTGGGGAGGACCATTCCCAGTTCTTTCTGGAGGTCAAACTCCAGGCCTGCTCAGGCTGAGCCAAGAGGAGACCCCATGGAGGGGTTTGTGTGTGTGGGGGGGGGGGGTGTGCGTGTGGGTGTGGGTGTGTGAGCAGGTGCGTGAATGTGAGCCAGAGGTGAGGTGCATATAAGTGCATGATGGCTCGTGTACTTCAACACATCTATTTGGCCTCAGCTTTCTAGATACTGGAGACTAGTCTCCAAAAGAAGGTTCCAGAATCCAGCCAATCTGCACCATGCCCACAACGGCTAGCAGGAATTGAACAGTAACCATTGCCTGGCACTGAGCTTGAGGCTTTACACAAACTATTTTATTTAATACTTGTAACAACCCAAATGGGAAAGGCACTATAACTATTCCCATTTTACAGATAGAAAGACTGAGTCGTTCTGCCCAAGGGAACAGAAAGCAACAGGCCAACTTGTGATGGCCCCAAGTCTGTCTGAGTCCACAGCTCATGGTTAAACCCCTCTTTGGGGGGCAGGCTGGCCCACACCCTGGGCAGTGAGCAGGGCATCCACGGATGGTTCCCGACCAATTCCTTCCCCATCACCCCATGAAGTGCCCCTCAGACATGCCATCTTCCAGGCCCATGTCCGCAGCCCTCAGAGTGAGTCCCACCTGCTAGGACCAGTGCCCAGAAGCTGCGTATGGTGGGCACCACACACCACACCACAGCAAGCCAGGGAACTTAAAAATAATTTTTTTTACTTATTGTTATGGAAAGTTTCAGAAGCTGGTAAAATAACTCCCCACGTACCATCACCCAGCTTCAAAACTTAACATTTTGCTAATCTCATTTCATCTCTTCTCCCCACACAAATTTTCTTTTTCTGAAGTATTTTAAAGCAAATCTCAGACATCATTTCATTTCACCTGTAAATACTTCCATATGTATCTCTAACAGATAAGGACTTATTTTCCTTCAACTTAATTACAATAGCATTAACACACCTAACAAAATTAACAATGGTTGGGGCTTCCCTGGTGGCACAGTGGTTAAGAATCCGCCTGCCAGTGCAGGGGACACGGGTTCAAGCTCTGGTCCGGGAAGATCCCACATGCCACGGAGCAACTGGGCCCACAAGCCACAACTACTGAAGCCCGCATACAAGCCACAACTACTGAAGCCCGCGTGCCTAGAGCCCATGCTCTGCAAGAAGAGAAAAGTACAATCTACGATAGAAAAAAAAAAAATCAATAAAGTGGACTGCATCAAACTAAAAATAAAAATTAACAATGGTTCCTTAATATTCTCTAACACTAAATTGCCTCAGCAATGACTTTTTACAGTTGATTTGTTCAAATCTGGTTGCAAACAAGGCCTGCCTGGAGCATTTGGCTAATGTCTCTTTGTCTTTAACAGCCCCCATCATCCTCTCCAGGCAGGTGTTCTGTCCTATAGAATGGCCCACGTTCTAACTGACTGATCCCATCCTCACAGTGTGTTGAACATCCTCTTCAACCCCCAAGAGCATTTCTGTAGCATAGATCACATCACTTTCCAGCTTAAAACACCTCTGTGCCTTCCCTTTGCCCTAAAAGAAGTCCACACCCCCTTCTGGGCCCACAGGGACCTGCCTATGAATGGCTCCTGATTCCCTCTCAAAGTTCACCTCCCTCCCCCCCAGCCCCGCCCCTCCTGCTCCAGTCCCTTTAAGCTCTGCTCCAGTCACACAGGCTTCTCTTCCTTACTTTGAACCTCAGGGGCCAGAGCAGACATGGTTCCTTCTACCTTAGCTCTGCCACTGTGGCCACCAGCCTTCTACCTTCCTCGTCCTTCTACCGCCTTTACGTCCCCTCCCCAGAGAGAGGCCTGCCCTGGCCACCGTACCTAAATAGATCCCTACCCCGGTGGTTCCCTGGCTCCATCTCTTTTTTGTGTCCATTGCGCTTCTCAGAATCTGTAGCTACTTTTGCTATTTATTTGTTTCCTTGTGTTTTAAAGGCCTCCCTCCTCCACCACCCAGAATGCAGGCTTTCTGAGGGCAGGACTGCATCCATCTGGGAACTCGGAGGCCTAGAACGGGACTTGGAACATAGCAGATGCTCAAGTATTTGATGATTGAGAGAATAAATGGAAGGCAGGAGGGAGAGAGAAGAGGTTTACCTTTCAGAGTTCACAGTCTGGTTGGAGAGACAGGAATACGAGAATGCAAGACCTTTCAATCAATCAATCAATCAGTCGAAATCTATTAAGCACCAGCTAATAACTCCACACTTTTCCAGGCATGGAGGGAATATTTTGGGTGTTAGCAGCGCTCAGTTAAAGGATAACCGGGTACACTTTCTAAGTCTAGGTGGAAATACTCACACGAGGCTTCATGAGGGAGGGGTCCTGAGCTGAGCGTCCATCAGAAAAATCCCTCAGCTTTCCTTGGCATCCCAGGTTCCCAAAGGATGACTGGGAGGCAGGCAGGGCCAGTGTTACGATTCTTCCCTTTTGAGAGATAAAGAAGATGAGACTCAACTATTTGCCCACAGCTTACAGGGGCAGAACTGGGACTGGAGCCCACAGTGTGTAACTCCTCCCCTCCCTGCTGGGCCAGCAGAGTCAGGAGGAAGGCAGAGGGGAGGGAGGGGGCAGGGACTACCTGGGCAAAGGCCAGGAGGACAGAATAGGCAGAGGCCAGAACTGTCCTCCCAGCCCGGAACTGTAGACCTCAGGTGGGAGAGACTCTTCATCATTTCTGCCCCAACAGATGGGGCATCTGAGTACCTGTCTCGGGGGACCAGAGCCTAAGGGAGAGGGAGGGAGAGCTCGCTGTGCCTGACTCTGGGCTGCAGCCTCTGGAAGCCTCACTCACCGAACTTCCGGCTCCCTGCTTTATGGCACAGTTATGTTTAATTTAGACAAAAGACCTCACTTGGCCTTTTATGGTCCCAGTCAGTAGTTTTTTGTCTTTTTACCAGAGCTGTCTGTTTTTACTGCTTTGATCTCTACTCTTTTATTAAGTAATCCTTTAGTTGTTTTTGTTTGTTTGTTTCTGGTCTTATTTATTTTACTTCTTTTTCCTCTTTTGCTTTTAAGTGCAAACAGAGAGGCAGCAGTATCCCCAAGGTGAGGCCAAGAGGAGGCTAATGAGACCTGGGACCCCAGACCATGAGCCTTGGTCCCAAATGTAGCCCCCCAGGAAAGACCGATGTTCCCATTTTAAAATGACCCACTTCAGCAGCACAGAGATTCACAGGACAAATGACTCTCCCAGAAGATAAAATTAGCCCCCCTATGGCCCAGAGGGCTTACTGGAACAGGGCGTTTTAACTTATTTCTGGGAGGGTAAGTGACATCTCGATGAATCCGTTATGACATGAAGACACCTGATGTGGCCTTTGAAGCAGCCATTAGACTTAGCTTGCTCTTACTGCCAAGTCACACGCAAAGCAGATTGTTCATGCCTTCCCCAAACCCCACCCCAGGGGCAAGGTAAGAGGCTAGGGTCTCCACAGCCGACATTCCTGGGTAATAAGTAACAGACCTGCTACATTTTGGTGTAGCTGCATTACAATGTCTCCTGTGTCAAACCCGAGGAGTTAAAATGTCCTTCCATTCTAACTTTAGGGGCTTTGTGTATTTAGATGTATGGGCACCCTTTAAAGACATAATCTTGTCTGTATTTTGAAATCTACATAAATGGTTTCAGGCCATCGCTTCTTCTGTCTGTTCCATTTCTTCCCTTTGGGCTGCCCGTGAGATCTTCCCAAGCTGCTGGACTTAGATGCAGGTCATTACTTCTGACGGCTGCGTGGCATCCCATCATATGCCAACGCCACATTTTATGTACCCATCCCCAGTGAAGGACACCAGGCAGGCTCATCACGACTGGTACTTCCTTGCGCCTGTCTCACAGGGGCAAGACTCTGAAGCTGTACACCCAACAGTGAGTGTGGTGAGGGTGTGTAGACCCTCACTGCTCAGGTCAGCCAGATTTCTCCGCAGCACGACTCACTCTTCCCACTAACGGGGACTGGGCGCTTCTCTTTCCCACCTCCTCACTAGTACTTGATATGATTCCAATTTTCTCATTTTTGCCAATTGAAAAAGGTAAAATGGTGCCTTACTTTGTGTTTAAAGATTAAGCTACTCTTCGTATAGTTATTAGCTCTTCAAAGGGCCACTTATGTGAATGGCCTATTTATAGCCTCTTTCCTTTTTTTCTTTTAGATCCTTGTATTTTTCTTATGGGTTTGTAGTTATTTGTATAAGCTGCATACTAAACCTTTGTCAGTTTTCAACTTCTAAAAATACCTACTCCCACTCTGTTTCCTCTGTTAACTTTGTTTATACTGTTTTTTAAAAAACAGAAATCTCATGTTGATGTGATCAAATCCATTTATTTTGTACCTTATGGGTTTTTTAAAAATCTTTTCAAAGAAATGCTGACTTTGAAGTTCATAGTTATTTTTTTAACACATTTTCATCTATCTGTGTTTATAATTTTACTTTTTACATTTAGGTCTTTCTCCATTTGGAATTTTTTTTTAATATGGTATTGAGTAGGTATCTAACTTAATTTATTTCCAGAAACGGAGCCACCTTTTCCCAATACTCGTGTCTAAATAATTCATCATTCTCACTAATTTGTGATGCTACCTCTATATATGCTGGGTTCCCTGTAGTTTTGTTTATTTAGACTTGTTTTTGTCTATATAGTTTGTTTGTGTATGTCTAGGTCTGTTCCTGGTCCCTTACTCTATTCCTTTGCCTTATTTGTCGTTCCTATGCAATAACACACTGTTTTTATTATTATGCTTTTATTGTCATCAGTTTGATTGCAGAACAAATGTTGCCTCTTTGTTGCTTCTTTTCTAATTGGATTAATAATTTGTGGGGCTCAATTCTTCTATACAAATTTTATAATCAATTAGTTTAATTCTCCAAAATTCCTGCTGGAATTTAATTGAATGTGGAAATTAATTTTGGGCTAATAGACATCTTCCCAAGATTAAGTCCTTCCAAACATGGATATAGTATTTCTTTTTATTTAGGTCTTTCATTTAATGGTTTTGGTAAAGTTTAATATTTTTTTCCCCTTTGTGGTCTTGTGCCTTTGTTGTTAATCCCTAAGGCCTTTGTGGTTTTCAATGCTTTTATCAAGACTGGTCCGCTGTCTTCTCCAGGATCCTGGGAAGGGCCTAGAAATGTGAACATGTTATTGTAAAATTGCAAAAATAGAATATTTTTGCCATAAATGGTAAAGTCTACTGTCTCTTTCCATTCCAGCCTCCCCTCCACTGCACCTCCCTTACAGTTGGGCAGTATTGGAGTGATCACAGGTACTTTGGGGGTCCAGCTAAAGGGAATTTGAGCTGGGGATACATCTAATTTGGGATTTATGGGATGTATCCATGTGGTCACAATCACTTCCGTGTATGGTTTAGTCATTGCTAGGCATCCTGGTGTCAGAGTGGCTTCCAAGAATTCATGGAATTCCTTCCACCCACTGTCCTGACTCACCAGACATCTGGATATAAAGATGGAGAGCTATAGGTAAGTCAGGTGGTTAATTAATTTTTAAAATAACGTGCTGTTTTTCTGTTTATGACATTCATTGTGCTGTTCAGTTTTTTAAATTGTAATTAGTTGTGATTGCTTATTCTAAATAAACATTTATTTTATACCTAATTTTGGATCTGTACTTTTTAAAAATTTTTCTTAAAAAGGGCTCCTCAAATTGCATAAACTTCTGCCCTTGAAACCTGATTTGTCCCCTAGATATTTTCAATGGTATTAATGCTACCTATATTCAAATGTCTATGTTGATCTAGAAACCAGCAATTTTGCTAAACTCTCCTATTAGTTCTAAAAGTTTGTTGACTCCTTTGAGTTTTCTCATTAAATTATCATATTATCTGCTAATAGTAACTATTTATCTCTTTATTTCCAATACTTATATTGTTCTACTTCTTTTTCCTCTCTTATTACATTGGTCAAGACCTTCAGTATTCTGTTGAACAGTATGATGTCAATAGTGGACATTAATAGGAATACATCAAAAGTTTCTTCTTTAAGTATGATGTTTGCCAAAGGCTTTGGTTGTCTAGTCTTTATCAAGTCAGAAAAGTTCCTATTTTCCTAAGAGGCTTTTTTTTCTTCATTTATTTATTTATTTTTGGCTGCTTTGGGTCTTCACTGCTGCACACGGGCTTTCTCTAGTTGCGGCAAGCAGGGGCTACTCTTCGTTGTGGTGCAAGGGCTTCGCATTGTGGTGGCTTCTCTTGTGGAGCACGGGCTCTAGGTGCGCAGGCTTCAGTAGTTGTGGTGCGTGGGCTCAGTAGTTGCGGCACAGGGGCTTAATTGCTCCGCAGCATGTGGGATCTTCCCAGACCAGGGATCGAGCCCATGTCCCCTGCATGGGCAGGCGGATTCTTAACCACCGCACCACCAGGGAAGTCCCTCCTAAGAGTTTCTTAAAAATTACTTATTGATGAAATAAAGTTTAATTGGAACACAGCCATGTTCATTAATTTACATATTGTCTATAGCTGCTTTCACACCACAGTGGCAGAGTTAAGTAATTGAGATAGATACTGTCTAGCCCATAAAGCCTAAAATATGTATTGTCTCACCCTTTACAAGAAAGTTTGCCAACCCCTGCTATAAAGTGATAAATTATATTGATAGACTTTCTAATATTGAACTATTTTGCCATTACTGGGATAAAATTTTCCCATTTGTAGTACTTTTTTTAATTCATCGCAGTATAACTTACATTCAGTAAAGTATAGTAATCTTAAATGTATAGCTTAATAAATTTGTACATATGTGTACATCCATTTAAATACCACTCAGACCAAAATAGTGAATATTTTCAGCACTGCAGTTGACTCATTCCCTCAACCAGTCTATATGGCCAGCCACTCACTCCCAAAGTAATGACTCTTCTGAACCCTCTCTCTATAGATTCATTTTGCCTGTCTTGAAATTCTCAGAAATGGGTATTCTCAGACTATCAAATAGTTGAGAGTCTTATGTGTCTGGCTTTTCACTCAACAATGTGGATTGTTGTGTAGAGCAACAGTTAGTTTTTTAAAATATTATTTAGTATTCCATTATTTGAATAAGATGCATTGATTTTTTAACACAGTATTAGAGTCCATTGATATTTTATTTAAGTTTCTTTTATACCTATGTTCTTAAATAAAAGTGGACTAAAGTTTCCTTTTCTTTTTTTTCTTTTTTCTTTTATTTTTTATTTTTTGGCTGCACCACTCAGCTTGCAGGAGTTACCCAACTTTGAGGATCTCAGTTCCCTGACCAGGGATTGAACCTGGGCCACAGCACTGACAGTGCCAAATCCTAACCACTAGACCACCAGGGAACTCCCTAAAGTTTCCTTTTCTTATAATGTTCTTTTCTTTTTTGGTGTCAACTTTATACTAAGTTACATCAAGTTCATAAAATAATCTAGAGAGATTTGCCTATTTTTTATTTTTGGAACAATTTGTGTTGGATACTAATTACTTATTCCTTGAAATTTTAATAGAATTTACCTAAAAATACTTATAAAACACCATGGGACTTTTGTAAAATCTAACAGAGAGGTTTTTCTAATTACTACTTTAATTTGTCATTTTGCTATTAGTCTTCAAGTATTATATTTATCTTGTGCCAATTTCAGCATTATATATTTTCCAGAAATATGTGTATTTCATCAAGGCTTTCAAATGTATATTGTTGTATATATGTATATAGATGTTCTAAAATTTTATATTTTAAAATCTGAGTTCTATTTCCTGCCTAACTCTGTACTCTGGTTATTTGAAAAACTTCTCTTTTGTTTCTTGATGTTTTATTAGTCTTTTTGAAAATGTTTATTTTATGAGTCTTTTCAAAGAAATTTTGGGGTTTTTTTTAGTCATTTGTATTGTATTTGCTACTATTGGTATTCTTAATTTCATTGATTTCTGCTCTAATCTTTATTATTTCCTTCTTGTTTATTTGGGTTTTCTCTACTGGTTTTTTTTCCCCCTCCAGATTTGAATGCATAGCTCATTTGTTTTCAATCTTTCTTGTTTTCTGATGGATGTGTTTAAAGCTATAAATTGTCCTCTTGGCACTGCTTTATTTGTAGTACATAAATTTTGACAGGCAGAGCTTTCCTTGACATTCAGTTCTAAGTAATTCATAATTTTCCTTAATATTTTCTCTTCAGTCCAAAGGCTATTTGGTTGTATGTTTTTATTTTTCAGACATGTAAGATATTTTCGCTATTCTTTTGGTCTCTTCCCACCTCTTGTGTCTCCTGACTGCCATCATGTTGACATTATCTGGATTTTAGTTCCAGATTTAATTTATAGTCATCCTTCATTCAAGTAACAATAAAATTTAATAAATTCATTTTCAATCTTATTTTTCTTATATAAGAAAGATTCACTTCCTTTTTTTATTGCTGGAATATATTCTGCATATATCTTTAGCCTGAGGATATCTTTATTTTACCTCCACAGTTAAATAAATATTTAGCTGTATATAAAATTCAACAGTTTCTAGATATAATTTGATTGTCATCCCATTGTCACTCAGATTCTCCTTATTTGTAGGTGACCTGCTTTTTCTCTATGGAAGTTTTCTCTCTGTTTCTGGTGCTCTTAGTTTTCTCCTTAATGCATCTATGTATGAGATTTTTTTCTTCTCTATCTTTTTCAGCGCTCTCTTAACCCTTTCTGTCTGAAGGCTAATTTGTTCCTTTAATTGTGGAAAAAGTTGTCACTGTTTCTTTCAATATTTTCTTCCTTCTATTGACTCTTATCTTCTCCAGAGACACACACCTATTAGTGCTTACATTCCTATCCTCGGTGTCTCTTGATTTCCTCATAGTCTGAATTGAAAAAAAAAAAACAACTCAGTTTTTCCTTCAGTGTTTCTCCCCTATTCTCACACCATTACATCACTCACAACACTTCTGACATCAGATGTATGGGTTTTCCCCATACTGAGCAATTCAACACCTGCTGGCTGTCTTACAATTTAACTCAGTTCTGACACCGTTTACATGGAAATAATGTCGCATCCCACAGGTTAAGGGCTCAGTCCCACCAGACTGCCCCCCACTCAAAATGCCCATCAGAAGTAGGAGGTTCCTACCACAACTCTGTCCAACTTAGCTACAAATCAGAGGCCCCCACATCCCACTCCCCAAGTTTGATTAATTTGCCAGAGTGGCTCACAGAACTCAGGGAAACACTTATTCATATTTACTAGTTTATTAAAGGGTATAATAAAGGATACAGATGAGCAGCCAGATGGAGAGATACATCATGCAAGGTCTGGGACGGTCCCGAACACAGGAGCTTCTGTCCCAGTGGAGCTGGGGGTGCATCATCCTCCTGGTATATGGATATGTTCACCAATCTGGAAGTTCTTCAAACCCCGCACTATTGGGATTTTTATGGAAGCATGATGAATTAACTCCATTTCCAGTTCCTCTCCCCTCTCTAGAGAAGTGGGGGAGGGGCTGCAATTCCAAGATTCTAATCATGGCTTGGCCTTTCTGGTGACCACTCCCATCCAAGAGCCACCCAGGAGCCCACCCAGTCACCTCATTAGAACAAAGGACGCTCCTATCACCCAGGAAATTACAAGAGATTTGGGAGCTTGGTGTCATGAACTGGGTCAAAGACCAAGTATTAGAAAAAAAAAAAAAATGGTGCTCCTGGTACTCTTTCCACTTAGGAAATTACAAGGGTTTTAGGAGCTCTGTGCCAGGAACCAGGGGCAGAGACCAATATATATATTTTCTATTATCTCACACTATCCCTCGAAGAGATCCTTAACCCTTACTTATTTATCCTCTTATGATCCACAGAGTTGGGTTTTGCTGAAACGAATGTTTCCCAAAGGCAAGTCTCCATCCCAGCTTGTCCCTCTGCTGCTGCAGCTGAGGAAGTCAGGAAGGTGGTGAAAGTCCATTTCCAGGGGACTTGCCTGATGGTGCAGTGGTTAAGAATCCGCCTGCCAATGCAGGGGACATGGGTTGGAGCCCTGGTCCGGGAAGATCCCACATGCCGCAGAGCAACTAAGCCCATGCGCCACAACTACTAAGCCTGTGCTCTAGAGCCCGCGAGTCACAGCTACTGAAGCCTGCATGCCTAGAGCCCATGCTCCACAACAAGAGAAACCGCAATGAGAAGCCCGCGCACCACAAGGAAGAGCAGCCCCTGTTTGCTGCAACTAGAGAAAGCCCGCACACAGCAACGAAGACCCAATGCAGCCATAAATAATTTTTTTTTGAAGTCCAGTTCCAGGATCCCACTTCCTAGAACCATCCATTCATTCACTCATTCATTTATTCCTTTCTGCTCTGTGCCAGGCCCTGTCCTTGGTTCTAGAGGCACTGGGTCCCTGATTACTCCTCCAACACACTCGTTGCTGTCCTCCTTGCTTAACATTCTGCTCCAGCCACTCCGGACCTCTCCCAGCACCTTGAAGATGCCAGGCGTGCTCCCCTCACAAGGTTCTTCCCCTTGCTGTTCTCTGCACCCGAAATGTCCTTCTCCTCCTCCACCTTTCCTGTCCCTGTCAATGTTTACACTGATGACTCTTTCTCATCATTCAAGTCTCAGTTCAAACGTTACCTCCTCAAAGAGACCATCCCTGGCCACTCTCTAAAGTAGTCAGCCCTCTGGCCACTCTGCTTCATCCTGTTTAATTTCTCTATATATCTCTCTCTATATATATATATCTCTATATGTCTCTATATATATCTTCTCTATATATATATATCTCTATATATATTCTCTCTATATATATCTTTTACCACTCCTGGAAATTAGCCAGGATGGGACAGGCTACGCTGCAGTAACAAAGGTGGTGGGAGAGTCAGAGTTAATGTTCATGCAGGGTTTATCGTGTGCAGGGTACTTCATGTAGCGTCTTGTATGTATCATCTTATTTAATTTATGCAACACCCATATAATGTACATATTATTGTGATCCTCATTGTACAGGTGAGGAACCTGAGGCTTAAGGAGCTAGAGTGTGGTGGAGTCAGGATTTAATCTGAGTCTGTGTGACTAGAGCCCCCGTGCTCGCAACAAGTATGAAATAGGAAGGAGGAGAAGTGCTCATCCTTCTCTCTGCCTCTTTCCTTCCTGCTAAAGCTCAGCTCTTTCAGAGCATGTCTGGACATTAGCCCAGAAGGACAAGGGCATCTGGAGCTTGGAGGGGTGCCAGTGAATAGCATGCTCCCTGGAAAGGGCTTTTCTCTCTGCTGGTCCCCACCCCTCTCCCTCCAACAGCACAGGATTGGGGAAGGGACTCCAAAAGACCTCCTTCCATTAAGAGTCTAGAGAAAAATCCCAAGCTCGTCAATAACCACAGACTCCTTTTGGCCCTGATCTTGTACAGGGCTTATCTGATCCCCCTCCTCCATCCCATGAGCTCAATACACACAAGGCAAATTAGGGCCCCCCTCCCTGACCTGAGCCCACCGCTTCCACAGGCGTCTAGTCCCACATCTAGAGGAGGGGCCTGGTCCCTGGGCACTGCCAAGACAAGTCATAACCAGAGCTCAACCCAACACTCCTGGTTTTTTTCTCCCCACTCCCTGTGGGGGCGGGGGAGCTGCTGGGGCCCCAGGTCTTTTCCTTTTCTGGTACCCCACATCCCTTCAGACAGAGGAGGTCCAGCCCCTGCCTTCGGGTTAGGGTATGGGTTAGGAAGTGCTGGGCTGAAGTGAGCAGAGCTGTGGCCTGTCCTTTCCCCAACCCCCTTGGCTCTGACCAGAGGGGAGGGAGGAGAGAGAGAGGAGAAATTCCTACTCATCTTCCTCCCCACAGGGCCAGATGCTGGTGGAGGAGGCGCGGGGACCTGCCGTGGCGCCCGTCCCTCCCTGGTCAGGAGAGGCTTGGGAAGGGCAACACCACAACCCTCCCGGGCCTCACCGCTGAGAGATTTCGCAGTCTGCAGAGACGTCCCACCGTTTCTTCTGTCTCACCACCACGACAGCTCTTGAAGGTCAGCAGGGAAGGGCTTGTTCGTCCCCATGGTGTAGATGAGGAAACCGAGGCTCAGCAAGGAGCAGTTACACACCAAAGGCTACGCTGTGACCTTGGATTGGTGGTCTAGCCAGGACTGTCCTCTGCTACCTCACGTTAACATATGCGTATTCACCTGGGTGTGTGTGCACAGATGCATGTTTGCACATGGGCATGCATGAAGTGTTTAAATGTCCCTTGTGCAAGCCTTCCTGACGCGATCAGTGCGAGGGCCATGTGCAGGACCCCAGGGCTCCAGACTCTGTTTCTGGCAAGTGTCATGCCCCTCGACCCTGAACACTGCTTACTGCTTAGCCCCACCTTCTGCCCTGCCTCCCCCTCCCACAGAGGTCTTCCTCCTTGGCCGAGATCCCCAACTGGCTTTGTTCCTGCTGCCAGCAGAGCTATGTGGACATTGTGTGGCCGCCAGCATGCTCACTGTGACGCGCTGGGCCCCTACCTGCTGCCCCACCCTCTCTTCTTTCCCCAATGCAATTAGTAGGAAGTTCACCTTGGATCTAACCTGCCCCTCTACTGAGAAAACTGCCCCCCTTCTCCATCTCAATTTGACTGGGTGCCTCCCCCGGGCTCTCGTCTTCTGCTAGCCCAGGATGGCCTTTCCCTCGTTGGGAGAACAAGGCTCATCCCCTCGATACTCGAGTCGTGCCTGGGGGAAGCCTCGCTTGCCTCTCACCTCTCTCTACGTGGCAGAGCAGTGAGCGGGGAGCCAGGGCCCCCTTTATTGCCGTCAATTTTCCACCTCAGCTTACCTGCGTCTTCACATGGTGTTCTCAGACACCATGTTGTGTGTACAACAACCAGGTTAAATAAGTGTTGCATCCTTCCCATCCCCCTAATTCCCCGTCCTCTTGCTGAGGACAGCTAAGTGTCTCCCTGGCTTCCGGAGAAGATGCTGGTGTATTGTCACCTGCCTTTATTTGATTAGTGTCTTATTCAAAATGCCTGGGGCCATTGTGCCACAGAGAGGAAGAAAGAGGGAGAGGACGAGTCTCCCCTTCGCCTTCTGCTGCCGGAGCAGCTGGTCCCGGGGAGGTGGATGGGGGTGGGGGGCAGGACCATAGGAAACAGGGTGGGGAGATGGTGTCACGTGAGGTCAGGGAGGCAGGCAGAGGAGAATCAGAGAAGCCAAGCGTCGAGGACTGTGAGCCTAAGACGGAAGCTCCCAGAACTCGGATTCATAAACCTTTCCAGGCATCTCATGTCCATCCTCCACTTGCCACTGTGACCCATGGAGGCCCCTCCAAGCTCCCAGGGTAGGAGCTGGTTAGATACTTGGTGTTTTCCCTCATGCAGGAGAAAACTCGAGTTCTGGCGGCCCCAGTGGTGAATGCTTGATGCCACTGGACCAGAGGCCCTGGATCCTGGTGCCCCAGGGACCTCTGTGGCCTCCTTGAACACAGATAGACCAGAGACCCAAGAGCCATCAGACAGATAAGCACCTCAGAGCCTCGGAGCCCTGGAAGGCAGTGGTTTCATCCAGGCAGCCCTGCTCCAGGCCCAGAAGAACAGCTGAGAATTCACTACCTTCTTACATAGGGTCATTGGCACCATCCTACTGTCTTATTCAATTTTCTCAGTAATTCTATGAGACAGCTGATATTCTTTTCATTTTCCAGATGAGACAGTTGAGGCCCAGGAAGCCAGATGACTTTCTGAAGGTAACAGTCAGCAAATGATAGAACCAAGATGCAAAACTAGGTCTTCTGATGTCGACACCAATCCCCCCGCCATAACTCAAGCTAGTCTTGACAGTGGCCGAAAGGGTGGCCCCTGCTGACACGTGAGCTGCTCACCTTACAAGGCACGTCAAGAACACAACAGTCAGGAAGGCGGATGCCCGTCCAGCCCCCTCAGACAGATGTCTCCCTGGGTGGCTGTCTTCTTTTGCAGGTAGTCGTGAGCCAAGCTGCCGGATGTTTGACACAGATCCCTACTGAACCACAGCTGTGACACGCATCCTCACGTTCGCTTCCAATAGACTGGCAGATGCGCCCGTGCGCCGAGCTTGCTGGCGTTCCTTTTCACACCCCCGCCTGCATCCCCTGGGAATCTATTCAAAGCTACTCAACAGAGCAGCCAGGAGAAGATAAACCCGTATCCACACTGTGTTTCTCTTCGTCTCTCTCCTTGTGGAAAAAAAAAAAAGGAACAGTACAAAGCCTCATCCAATATTCACTGGGAATCATCCTGACATGATCCCAGGAAAATAAGTTCTTTTCAAAGCCACAGTTCCACTGCATCCTCTCCCGTGGCTGAGAGCAGGCAGAGCGGGCTGTGTGCGGGGCTCCGTGGCTGGCAGAGGCACCCGGCGGTAAGGCTTAATTATGATTCACGGAGCTGCGTTGCGGAGATGGTTTAAAGCCACTTAATTAGTGTAGGAATAAACCACCGTAATTTTCCTGAAATATGGCCTAATTAACCTGTGGAAAAGCCAGGGCCACTGGTCAGGAATGCCGGAGACGTTAATAGTCTATTAATATACCCGGCCCGCTCTCTGGCCCAGCTTTGGGGGTTCACCGGGCTGGGGGAACAGACAGAGGAGAATGGGGTTTGCCCTGCAGGTGATGATTTAAAAATATATGAAGTGGGCAGGGAAAGGAAAAAGGAAATATTATGAGCCAAGCAGTGTTTTAATCCATTCCTTATTTAATCCTCAAAATAATCCTTTAAAATAGATACTAAAGTTCAGAGAGGTCCATTAATGAATCCAAGGTCACACAGCCATGAAATAGCCGAACTGGAATTCATTCTCTAGTCAGGCTGTTCCAAAGGCCACACTCTTTCCGTTATTCCTCACTGCCTTTGGCAGGTACAGAAGACTTGGGGAAATGGACATAATAGAGAAAAGAGGCCCCTTCAACTCTAAGGAAGCACCACTCCCTCTGACATTTAGAAAATAGAGTCATTCAAGCTTCCTGGACACTGCACAGCCCTAGGAATCCCCATTCACATAGGCTACAATGGGAATGAGGTCCCCTCGAGAACACAATGCACAGCCTGCACAACAGTCCTGAGAGACCAGCTTAGACGACTTTAATTTCCTTTTCCACTTAAGTCTCCAGCCCCAACCCTGGCTCTGAGTCCAGATGTTGGCCCTAAGCCAGAAAAGCCACGTCTTGGATAATTCTTAATGAAGCAGGATTTGAACCCAGTCCTCCCCTGGGGATACTCCAGTGCCCAGGGACGCTCAGACGCCAGGACAAAAGTCCAGAGCCCTCCAGGGGGAGCCCGAGAGCCAGACTTCCACCTCCCAGTCTGGCCAGCAGGTCGAGGAATATTCCAACAACGTCTTCATTCTTCCCCGATCAAAGGAGCTGGGATTGAACCTGCTGTAATCATCCGTCGGGGAGTTTGCTTAAAATTCCCCTAATTATGGGAGAGCAGAAAATTGCTACGCCTCAGACTGAATAGAGAAATCGAAGGCGCCCTGCTCCAAGCTGCCTAGGGGAGACAAGCCAGGATGGGAACAGAAAGCGAGGCGGCGGGGGGTGCGGGGGACAGTGTGGGTACTATGATGGCAGTGATGGGAGGGGAGCGGAGCTCCTGGTCCGTGCCAAGGAGTGGGAGAGGAAGGGAGAGAGCCAGCTGCAAGGGGGTCACGGTGCCTGGCTCAGGTGGCGCACACCGTCCACCCCCCACTCCCTGCAGGGAGAAGGGTACACGGGCAAGAAGGTTGGGCACGTGGGGAAGAATTAGCCAGGACGCGCCCTCCCGTGGCTGGAGCTGGCCTTCGGGAGAGGCTGGGGTAGCCTGTAACTCTGGCTTACTTTAGAAAATAGATCCTGGAGCATCTTCTCTGCCAGGAGAGGGAAGGAAAGAGCAGAGAGACAGACCAGGCAGGGACCAAGCTGGAAGGACAGACTGCTTCAGGCACCCCTCTGGGCTCTGCCCTATTCCAGGCAGGTGGAGGGTCTAGAAGGAGTGTAGTGGGGGAAGGATCCCACCCTTGGGGAGTCTCAGTCTGATGGGGCACACTGAGTGAGCATCCCAACCCAAATAAAGAAGCCCTATACACCAGTGCCCAGCGCATGACGGCCCTGAACTCTAGGAAGGGGGTCCGGACTGTACTGAACTGGGCGGAGTCAGAAGAGGAAGGCTTGCTGGAGAGGCAAGTACTGAGCAGGAGAAGACAGGAGGAGGAGGAAGGATGGGAGAAGGGAGGGGAATGTTCGAAGGAACACTGCAAAGTACCAAGGGGTTATGGCTATCATTTGCAGGGAGGGAAGCACGGCCCAGGGAGGTGAAGTCAGTCGTCTAAGGTGACACATCTCATCAGTGGCTGAGCTGGGGCTCAAACTCCTGGTCTGTGTATTACACCTCCCAGGGAGCAGGAGGGGTGGGGAGGGGCTGGCCGGAAGGCAGAGTGCTAGCACGAAAGAGGAGGCCACTCCCCGACCAGTAGATGTTGACTCTGAGGGGCAAGCAATATTCTAACGGGTCTCCCCTTTGCTAGCCTGACCCCTTGCAGGAGCTCCCCGGGCTCCCCACCTCTCATAGCTTGGAAAAGGTTGACGCTCCACAAGTCTCATGCTTTCCCAAGGGATTTCTCAGTTCCTCAGGCAAGTCCCTGCACTGGCCCAGCTTGGGTCCTCTGCGGCCCCAGCTGCACTATTGTGCTTGTCCCAGTTACAGGTGTTGGAGTATCAGTTGAGACTGAGGGATTGCAAGTTACAGAATCCACTCAAACGAGCATTTAAATAAAAGGGGAAGTTTATGAAAGGGACACAGGAATGTCATGTCCCATGTCCCCCAGCACAGGAACGCAGTCAAGCCTCAGTCAAAGGCGTCAAGGACAGGGCTTCCCTGGTGGCGCAGTGGTTGAGAATCCGCCCGCCAGTGAAGGGTACGTGGCTTTGAGCCCTGGCCCGGGAAGATCCCACATGCCACGGAGCAACTAGGCCTGTGCGCCACTACTACTGAGACTGCGCTCTAGAACCCACGAGCCACGACTACTGAGCCAGCGTGCCGCATCTACTGAAGCCCGTGTGCCTAGAGCTCCGCAACAAGAGAAGTCACCGCAATGAGAAGCCCGTGCACCGCAACGAAGAGTAGCCCCCGCTCGCCGCAACTAGAGAAAGCCCGCATGCAGCAACGAAGACCCAATGCTGCCAAAAATAAATAAATTTTTTAAAAAATGTTTTTAAAAGAAAGGACATCAAAGACAGGAACGCCAGCCGGAACCTGGAGCTCCTGCCATCCTGCTCCACGTCTCGTATCTGCATCCCCATCTGGTCCTCGGCTTCTCCTTGTGCACCTGGGCAGACCCCCAAATTCAAGATGGTGACTCAGGGCTCCCAGGCCTACATGGCTAACCCTAGTGAAGAACAGCATGAAGAGATGGTCTCTAGGCCCCAATTCCAGTACCCCAGAGACAGAATTCTGACCATCCCAGCTTGGCTCAGTGCCTGTTCTAGTCCGGTCAACCTCAGGCCAGGGGTCGGTCACACTGAACAAAGGCTGCTGTGTGCCCTCCACTGTGTGTGAGCAGATCAGGTCAGGGACCGTGGGGAGTCGGACAGTAACTCCACAGGGAGAATGTGCTCGGGTAGTGGATGTGCGGTGGATGGACCTGGAGGTGGGGCTGGGGGCTTACCTGTGTCAGCAGGTCCCTCAAGGGGGTGAAGCCTCCACCTGAAGCCAGGTGGTGAGTGTTTCAGTGGGTCAGACACCAAAGCTATGGCTGAGGCAAATCCTCAAGTGGGAAACTGAGGAGCGGGGGAGCCGGCCTGGCCCCTGGCCCCTGGCCCCGTGGGAGCCAAGTCGTGCAGTGGCAGGCCGGTCTGCGAGGGCTGGAGTCTGGCCCGAGGCCTGTGGGAAGGCAGGCCAGCGTCCTGAGCTCCAGGGTGGTTATCTGAGACTGGGAAACCTGTACTTTAGAAGCTTGACTGTTTTCATGCTGTTTGTATTTTCTGTAATTACTTCCCTTTTGTTCTCCCGTAGTATTTATGCAAGTCCTTTGTGAAAATTCCAGCGGATCCCAGCAATGCTGAGAGGAAACAGCAAAGGGGTTTGTGTCTCTTCCTAGGCTCAAGGTAAAAGAGAAACATCGCCCGGAGCCTGGGAGGGGTGGTGCTGGCAGGAACGTGGCCAGGAGGGCTAGGGGGGCGGGGGCAAGGATGGCAGCTGGGAGGCTCCTCCTCCCCTGGTCTCTTTCCAAGCTCCTTCTCAAATGTAGGGAGGCCCTGGGCTTCCTTTGAATATAAAATCGGTTGTCCTGAACTGGGCAAGCTGGCAGAGCTGCCCACTTACTCTCTGCCCCATCCTGGGAGGCAGCCGAAGCCACCCTCAGACCAGTCTTGCACATAAACTCCTGAGGAAGCTGCTTCCTGTGCCCTGGATGCTCCTTGGGCGCCGGGGCAGGGAGGGGACCACCACAGGTGCTAGCCCAGGGCAGGGACCCTTTCTTGAGACCCCGGGAATGGGAACTTGGGCACCTGGGATAAGCCCTCCCTTGATCCCAGTCTCCACGGGGTTCTGAATCTTCCTCCAGTCTCACCTGCCCCAGCCCTGATTTCTTGCTGGGTTCTACGTTAAAAACCCCACACAGGCATCAGAGTCCAGTTAAGGTGGGGCTGGGGGTAGGGGGTACCTCAGTTTCTCCCTGGGTCTAAGGGCCTGCCCTTGGGTGAGGAGATGGGTGAGGCCCTGGTGTAGGAGATCAGAGGTACCTCTGTGGTTTCTAAAAGGGGAAGAGCTGAAGGGCCAAAGTGGTAGAAAGGACCAGAGAAAGAGTCACAGAGGCCTTTGTCCTCTGATATTAAATTATTAATTAATTATTAAGTTAATTATTAATTAAGCAAATAGTCACCAGTGCATCACTGGAAAGTCCTGGCCCTGCCCCCATCCCCACCACCGTGGCCGTTCCTGACCAGATGGAGTGATCCCGGGCGGCTGAGCAGCCCCCAGGAGCGATGTGTCCGCAGGCTGAGAACCGGCAATGACACGGGACATTAGGTGCTGATGGCTTCGCCAAGCAAGAAAATCGCAGTTAAGGATGCAATGGGTCCCTCCGGGTGCCGTCAGACAGGATCTGGAACAAGACGCAAGGGAGCTGGAGTGGGGAGCCAGCACAGGGCTGCAGGGGTCCAGCCTCCATCCTCTCAGCAAGTCCGTCAACAACGGAAATATCATAACAACTGCATTTACTCAGTGCCCAGCAGGCCCCTGGTTGGCAGGCGGGAGTGCGATTATCTCCATTCTACAGAGAAGATAAGGAAACTGAGGAGTAGAGGTTAAGTGACCTGTCTGAGAGTGGAGATGGAATTCAGGCCCGGCTCTGTCTGGCACCAGTCAGGACTCAGAGCTGCCCCGCTGCAGTGCCCTCTCCTAAGGGTTCCCCACACTGGGCTCAGCACTGCCCCTGGGCCTGAGGCTTTGGGGTGGGGTGGGGGGTGCGGAGAACCCACCCAGACTCCCCAGCAGCCACACCAGGGACACACCTCTCCACCCTGGTGTGGAGGAGGAACATCCGGCCTGGCTGACGAGTGGAAGCCGCTCCAGGGGAGGTGGCGGACCCAGGAAGGTGGGAGGCAAGGAGGGGCACACACGTCCCCTCGAAGCTCCCCACTTACCTTGCTCATATCTCCCACCTTGCAGAGCCCCGTCTCCCGGTCCTCCCACCTCGGGCTTTGGGCAGTGACCTCATTGTTACTAACAGGCTCTTCCTTATCTCTACCAGCCCTGCCTGGAGGAGGGGCACCTGCACCACTCCCCAAGCCCTGCTTGTTTGTGCATGCCCACCATGCCCTAGAGTGACCTTGAGGGTCAGGTGGTATGTGGGAAGCAGCCCATGAAAAACTGTGCCCTTTTTAGGAGCTGATCATATTGCACCCAACGTGGAGGATGGGGAGAGAGTCAGGGAGGGGAGAGGTAAGATGAAATGAGAGGAAGATGAGAAATGAGGTGCTCAGAGGGCCCAAACCAGGTAGGGGCGCCTCACCGCAATGCTGGCAGCTTGCAGCAGTGCTGACCTGGGCATCGGGGAGCCGCTGAAAGGCGGCTGAGAGCCGGAGACACTGAGTTATTCAGTCTTGGCTCAAACCTGCTCCCTCAGGCTGGGCACTGAACCTGTCCTGGAAACACTCCTACCGCAAACTACCCGTCCAGGGTCCTGTTCCATCTGTTTGGAGCCCAAGGAGGTGAAGGGTGATTGAGACCTGAGGTTGCCCCCACAGGTGTCACTGGTTTGCTGGGAAGAACCTGGGGGCCTGGAGCCTGCAGGACTCACTTCTGACAGCAAAGCCCCATCCAAGAGTTGACTAGAACCCTGAGAGAAGGGGAGAGCTTGCGGGTTCAGAAAGGGAACACAAGAGTGAGGGAATTCAAGATGACCCCCAACTTTGCCTTGAATGCCTGTCCCTTCATTCCCAGCAGCCCAAACCTTACCCATCCTTCAAAATGCAGCAGAAATGCCACCTCTTCCATGAAGCCTCCCCTGACCTCCAAATGAAGTTTTCTCTCTCCCTAAGTACTTTATCCACACTGGTCTCACAAGACTTGTCATTTTCTTCCTTGCATTGTACCTACCTGGCTAGACGTGGAGCTCCATAGGGCAGAGCCATTGTCCCATCAAGAGCTCCAAACCTACCTGTCAGATAAAGGGAGGCTGAGGGAGAGGAGGGTTCACTAAGGACAGGAGGTGAAGTGCTCGGATCAGAAGGCACAGGGGGGTTCAGGAAACACCAGCTGAAACAAAACTCAGAAGAGCCATTATTCGCTACCTGAAATCCAGGTTGCATTTGGGGACCAAATACAAAGGAAGCTTGTTTCTCCAGAGTCCTGGGCAACTGAGAAACCAAATGTAGTGCTCTCACAGAAGGGGCAAGTGCTGGCTACTGGGAGAATAAGTTTTAAAGGAAAAAATGCCCACCCCCGCCCCCATGTGGTTCTGGTAATGGCAGCAGCAGAAATAAAATCATCTATTTGTGCAACAGTATTTTTCATTTCAGATATTTTATTTTCATCTTTGTAAGTTCATATTCTAAAAATCTTCCATTTCTCTCCTCATCATGTTCACGTTTTCCTCTACATTTCTGAGCATATGGTACATATTTATAACCACTGCTTTAGCATCCTTGTCTGCTAACGCCATCATCTTTCTCATTTAGGGGTCTGTTTCTGTGGATTGATTTTTCCTCTGGTTATAGATCCTACTTTTCTGCTTCTTTGCATGGCTGTTAATTTTTTATTTGATGACCAATATTGTGACTTTTCCATTGGGTTCTAGATTTTGTTGTATTCCTTTAAAGAGTGCTGGACTTTGTTCTGCCTCACAGTTATTTGGAGTCACTGTGACCCTTTTAAGTCTTGTTTTTAAGCTCCATTAGAATGGGTCCAGGGCAGCTTTTGGTCTCAGGCTAAGGTAACATCCTTCTGAGGACTGTATCCAACGCATCACATACTACAAGCTCTCTCCACTCTCGCCGGTGGGAATCTAAACCATTCCCAGCCCTGTGTGAGCTCCAGGAATTGTTCGGTCTTACGCTTTCCAGCAGTTCTTTCCTTAATTATGGTGTTTCACCCCAATTGTTTGCAAATCAATGTCCGGCCAAAGTTTTGAGGCCCCTTCTAGAGATTTCTGGAAATCTCCACGTGCAACTCCCTTCTCTCCAGAACTCTTCATCACAGATCCTAGCCTCCTCAGCCTCTATCCCTGTCTTATCAACTCAACCCCCAGACTCTGTCAGGGATTCCCCCCCCCTCCTTTGCCTTGGCCTGGAAACTTTCTCCAGGCAGTAAACTGATGAGGTAGTGGGGCTGTTTCCCTTCTCTCAGGGACCACCATCCTCTGCTAACTGTTCCCCACTGTCTGAAAGTAGCTGTTTCATACCTTTTGTCCAGTTTCCAGTTGTTTTCATCAAGTGGGCAATTACCATAGCTGTTAATCTATGGGCCGAAGGGAAGGCTTCCCACGCACTAAACATTTATTGGGGAAATCTCCAATGAGATTTCCAGTGTGTGAGGCCCTGCTCTAGGCGCTGGGTATAAAGCGCTGAATTAATGGACAGAACCTCTGCCTTTACGGAGCTGATATGCCAGTCGGTGGGGCAGACAAGAAATAATAAACATAATAAAAAATTGTATAGCATGTTAGAAGGTGAAAAGTGCTGTGGGGGAAAAAATACAGCAGTATGAGAGAGAGAGAGAGAGAGAGAGCGCTGCGGAAGGGAGCAGTATTTTAAATAAGGGGCTCAGGGAACACCTCACTGCATAAGTAAACTGAGCCTAGTCCTGAAGGAAGGGAATGAATGAGCCACAGATACAAGGGCGCTGAAGTGGGAGCAGGCCTGTCTTGCTCAGGGAACAGCAGGGAGACCAGTGTAGCCATGCGGGTTTGAATGAGAAAGAGACACAGTCAGAAACCAAGGGGAGGGGCTAGACCGTGGCGAGACTTCGAGGCCACAGAAGGAGAGCAGACAGTTACTGTAATAACTGAGACAAGAGAAGGTGAGACCTTGGACCTGGGTGGCGGCCACAGACATGGTGAGAAATGAATTCAGAAGATTCTGAATGCTATGTCAAAACACTGAAAGAGAGAGGAGTCCAGGATGACCCCTGAGTTTTTTGGCCTGAGCAGCTGGAAGGATGGAGGTACCATTGACCCATGCAGGGAAGGTTGCCAACTGAGTCTGTAGGTGGGAGGTGGGGGAGATCATCTTGACGGTGGACCTGTTAGGTTTGAGATGTCTCCTAGACACCCACGTGGAGATATCCAGTGGGCAGCTGGACACTAGTTAGGAATTCAGTGGAGAGATCCAAGACAGAATGGAGGGGATGAAGCTGGGGAAATAACCCACTGGTGAGGTCTTTCCTGGTGACACCTTGAGAATCATCCTCCCCGGCCACCCCTCTGCCTCCACACAAGGGGGCAGGAGCTGGCAAAGCAGGATGGGACCTTCAGAGGCCAGCTCATCCCTCCTCTTAGTCCAAGAAAGTTGGTCCAAACCACTAAGAGCTGTCAGATCACATCACTGCACAGGAACCGCCGTCTGGACCTTCAAGAAGAAGCTGCATCAGCAACTCTGTCCCCCAGGGCCTGTCATCTGCTACTTCACAGGCTCCCCGGCTCTCATGCATGACTCGGGACGGTGAGATTTGCTCCCCTTGGCTCTAGGATGGCTCGCCTTGATAGTCCACGTCTGAGTCTCCCAGCTCTTGCTGGCTGTGCTCTCCAAGCCATCCCCGGGGCATCTCTGGTCTCAGGCTGCCGTCACTCTGCCTCACAGCTGGTGTGTGACTCAGGGGAACATTTCTCCCACTTCCTATAGAGAGAAGGTCCAAGAGCCCTGGCATCTGAAAATCATTCCAGATAGCTGACCTCCATCCTTACTGCTTTTATCTGCTGCCCCTCTTTCTCCCTCCCCTGGGTGCCCTCCGTCGCTTTGTCCTTGAGACTTGTCCGCACCTTCCTCGCTCCCCCTCTGCGTGGCCTCTCCCCTGCTCTCTCACCCCACTCAATCATTCATCTCAGACAGTTAGTTTAGGGGAGTGGAGATGAAATTTTTGCTGACTCTGGTGAAGGTCCTTTCCTCTCCTCACCCTGGGGCGGCCAGCAATTATCTCGATGCCCCCAGAGCCCTCTCCGCTCCAGACGTCTCCCTCTCCCTTAGACACTTCCCGGCCCTCCCTACACTGTTGTGCTGCCGTATCCTGCTGTCCTCACGTCGTCCTGACTTTGCCAAAGAGACCTGTCCCTCAGGAGATGAACACCTTCACCTCCATAGTGACCACCCCTCCTGTCCCCCACCCATCACACACACGCACGCGCACACTGCTCCTAAAGCGTGGGCCAGGGCAGTGGCCAAGTGATCCGTGGCTCCTTTCTCTTCTGCTGCTATGGTAAAATATGGACAGCGGGAACCATGGGAGAAATGAGGCATGGAAATTAATCTGCTTTACAATCTTCATGAATATTTAAAAGCTGATGAATATGTAACTACATTTCTTTTCTCCTCCATTAGTGTCTGCTTTTGAGTTACTCTATAGCTCCCTTGGTTCCTTTGGGGTCTGGTTGGCTAGACTGATTTTTAAATTGGTTTTACAGATGCCTATACCTCCTGGGTTCCCCACAACCCCAATCTTCAGAAGAGGATTGGTCCCTTTAAAATTCCCCAGGAAGACCTGGCAGAGAGAGACAGAGAGAGAAGAAACTCCCTCTGAAACTCACACTGTGGGTTCCCAGAGGGAAGGGCAAAGGTTGAGAGAGTGGGACTCCCACCTTGCAGTGGGGCTCACAGAGTGCACCCTTTGGGGGATAAACCACCTCCCTCTTCCCTGAGCTGCGGCTTCCCCTTGAACACAATGGTAGGCCCTCGCTCCCCAGCCATTCAGGGCCATAGTCCAGGGTAGCCTTGAGAAACCAAGAAATTAGGTGGCAGAATGTTACCTTCTTCCTACTCAGAAGAATCCAATATTAGGCTAACTGTTTGGTACTTTGCAACCATCTCCTGGCCCCTGGCACCAGCTACTCCTTCTAGAACCATGCTTTGGCGCATCCCCGGTCATCTCTCTGGCCTCTCCTCCCTGCCACTAGTCTTTGGCTACCCTGGAACCCTGCTTCCCAACCACTCCCACCATCTGAAGCAGTGTGGGGGGAGGCAGGCTCCTCACCCACCCACGGCAGCCATCAGTCACCCCGAAGCGAAGCGGAAGGAGCCGGAGGGCATCTTCCCAGAGCAGCAAGATTTGTCTTGGAGCCTGGGGCTGAATCCAGCACCGAAATGGCATCCTGTAGAGGGAAGGCTGGGTACTGGCTGCGTGGAGGAAGGCACCGTGGGGCGGGGCAATGGGCTGTGGGAGACACCCATCCGGGCAGCAGGGCTGGGTCAGAACGTGCTGAGGGTCCTAAAGAACCACAGCCGTCCAGAGAACCCCAGGTTCCGTAGCCAGCACCCGGAGTTCCAGGTCATAGTGGACTGCAGCTAATTCCCGGTGTTCATCCGCCCACACCTGTCCTCAGTCTCTCCGTCCGCTCCTCATTCTACACAAAGCCTTGCAAAGCATTTCACACTGTTTTGATCGTATTTCTTCCCTACTAACAACCATCCCCAGAGGCTCCTTAATTTCTGGCTTATCAAATTCACATCTGACCTGCCAGCTCCACCATCAGCAACCCCAGGCCCCTCACCCGCCCTAAGTCCCCCCAACCACAGCCATCCAAGCTAACATGCTCCCAATCCCAAACATGCTTTCACCCCTTTGCCCCAGAGCCTCTGCTTCCCCTCGAATGGCACCTGTCCTCTCCCTCTTTCCAGGCTCTTCTCAGAACTGCCTCCAACAGGAAGCCTTCCCTGGTTGACCCCAGCCCTACTGAACCACCCTGTCACCTTTTATAGGCTCTCAGTTTTTCAGTACAGAATCCCCAGGGTGTTCATTGGCACCCTCTTCACGTGTGCGGCGCACAGAAAGGGCAGCTTGTCATGCAGTGTCTTTTAAAGCAGACCCGCACACAGATGGCAATCAGTGTCACAGCCTCCTAGGATGCAGGAATAGTGTCTGTGGATACACTCACCAGGCTGTCTCGCTCTCTCATCACCTGTGCCTTCAAGTCAGCCTCACTCCGCCTCCTGTGAATGCCTGTCCTGCTGCAGGAGCATCCCAATACAGGGACCCCTCAGGAAAGGGAAGGTGAACTGCCCTTTCTCCCTCCTCTCAACGACCACCTGGGCCTCACACACACAGGGCCTCTGGAGTGACACGGGGCTGGGGACTCCATGGGAGGGATTGCCCAACTTGGGGACAGAGAAGTCTCCTCGAACAGCGAGTCAGGAAACCAGGCTCTGGACCTGGCTGTGGACCTGGCTCCGCCCTGCTATCTTGACAGAGGCACCTAATGTTCTTGGGTCTCCCTTTTTCATCATTCAAATGGGACTAAAGTTCTGTCCCTACATCAAAGGATTATGGTGAGAATCAAATGTGAAAATGCTTTGAAAAATACAAAACACTACATAACTATTAGGTACCTTTGCTATTAAAATAATTAACAATAAATTGTTATAAAAACCAGAGTATGTGACATCCCCAGCTCCCTCTGTTTCGAGGGGTCCTTCCTGGGCCAGGGGAGGGACAGGAGGCCCAATTGGATGAGTGCCCCTTGGGATCAGCATCTCATTATCCGCGATGGGTTCCCCAAGCAGCAACGTCACCTTCAGCCCCTGGCCTCTCCGCTCAGCTTCCCAGTTGCCTCGACAGCAGGAACAAGCGTGAGCCTTGTCAGACAAGCCCTGCATCTCCGTAAAACATGCTCTAAGCATAATTACCCATCGGAGAAGTGCACGGGCCCCGCCCTTATCAGAGAGCTGCTGCCATGGCTGGATTTTCACTGCTGCAGCAGCTGAAGGCTGAGTTGTCCTGGACCAAAGAAGCAGGGGCAGTGCTCTAGCTAAGCAGGGTCAGATATGACCAGGCTTTGGATGGGAGCCCCGGGCCTTGGTTGTGAAGGCCCAAGCCCCCACTGGCCCAAGAAAATGCTGAGCTCAGCTTCTCTCCTCCCTTTCATCACCCTCCAAGTTAGCCCCTAACAGCCCATCTTGAGGCCCCCTCTGTATGGGGGCTGTACCCACCCTAGGCTCCCTGTCCCCTGCCTGAGCTCCTCTGCACTGGCACCTGGGTGGCCCTCTTATTGGTCCTGCTGCCCTCCCTATCCTGAGGTGTCACCTGTGTCTCAGGTGTGGTACCAGCAGCAATCTAGGCGAGTGACAGTGCTTGGAGATGCAGCCAGGCGGTTAGGGTGGGTCGCATTCCCCAGAGCCAGGTGCAGGGCAGGGCAGGAGAGCTGCCACCTCCCACCTCCATCCCCTCCCCGTCCGCCTACATGCCTTTTCCCGGGAAACACTCCCAAACAACCTTTTGGGAAGATGTGTTCCTGTTTCCTCCACATCTCACCAGGCTACTGCCTGATTGATTTCATACCACGGACGTCACTCCTCCTTCCTTCTGGGGAACGGGAATGGCCCAAGTCCCTGGATCCAGCAGAGGTCTGTGTCTTCCACCTACCCGTCTCTAGACGGTGACTATTTCTAGAAAGAGCTGGGGAAACTGAGCCCTGGGCTGAGCACCCAACTCTTCCAACTCATTCTTCTGAGTGGAACACAGGCCAGAGGGTGGGGGAGATGTGTAGGGGTCCTTGGGAGGCAGTCCTCCTGGCCAGACTGTCAGAAGCAGCAGGGGCACCTGAGGTGCTCACTGTTTATCCTTCTAGAAGTCTCGCCTGTGGGAGCAGATGCTCTGAAGGAAGGGTGATTCTGTTTGCCCTCTTCCTGTGGGGGATAACCTGAAGCGGAAGAACAAGTCGACTTCCTTTATCCCCCAAGGCACCTCCTGGCATCTCACCCTCTGCCAGGCTCAGCCCCAGGGAAGGGCCGGCAGGGCTCATGCTGTCCTCTCCTGAGCCAGGTGTGGGTTCCTCCAAGCAGTCCCAAGCCTAATCTGGGACCCCACAGCCCTGGCCCCCAGGATACCCTGCCCGGTGCCGTCTCGGGGCTTCTAGGGAATTATGCCCAAAACTCGAACTCCACACTGAGACCCGAGCCAGATCCTTCCATCCAGGATTGGAGGACATCCACACCAAGCACCAGGGTGCTTGAACGCTGAGCCTTATCCCAGCCTTTCCCCACTAGAGCTCAGCTCCTGTGGGAGTGGCAGCTCTGTGGGAAGGATGCATTGAGACAAACGGGGCTGTGATTAGCCAGCCATCAATATCTCTTAAAGGCCCATTACCTCAAAAGCTGGCAGGTCCCTCCAGGCCCCCCGCCCTGAGCCCAGCAGAGATCCCCAGGGCAGCTCAATCCTCCCTCTTCCTCTCTCCTTCCCTCCCTGCTCTGGCCACATCAGCCAGATGGATTATGTCTTATTTCTCTCAGATTTGGCTGCAGGAACCAAACAGCATTTCAGGCCATTGATCGTTCAGAAGGCAAAGTGTATAACGCACCAGAAAATTAGTTTGGAGTGCCCGGCAGGAGAGCAGCTCAGCTCTGGCCTCAGATTTGCACTGCTCTGGTGGCCAGGAGGGGGAGAGGGGCAGGGGCCAGTGCACCTTTCAATCTCTCCAGGAAGTTCTAGGAAGTTGTCCTCTCATCATGGCCACCCTGAGCCCTTCTTACCAGCTATGTGCCCAGGTGAGCTGCATGACAGCCAAACCTCTCCTAGGTTTCAGCCCCAACCCACTCATCCTCCCCCCAAGACACACAGGCACAGACTACACTCACATTACACACCCAAGTGTTTTTTAAAATACCTACACATATGCATGCACATGAGATGAGCATGTCATGCACACACTCACCTATGTACACGTGAGACTGTCTTGGAGTCTAGACAAGAGGCATTCCCTTTGTCTGAACAGTCTGGTGCCTAGGAAAGTACCTGACACAAAGAAGGTGATCACTGGGAATTCCCTGGTGGTCCAGTGGTTAAGCCTTGGCGCTTTCACTGCCCAGGGCCCGGGGTTCAATCCTAGTCAGGGAACTAAGATCCCACAAGCTATGCCACGCAGGGAAGGGAGGAAGGAAGGAAGGAAGGAAGGAAGGAAGGAACGGAGGGAGGGAGGGGAGAGGGAGGGAGGGAGGGAGGGAGGAAAGAAGGAAGGAAGGAAGGAAAGAAGAAAAAAGATTATCACTGATGTTTATTAGATCAATCAAAATGGCTTCTTGGCTAAATGAATCAGAACCGTGGACAGATCCCATTGACCTCCTCTCCCCTCCCTCTGTGATCAATTAGTTCACCGGGCCAAAAGCAGCACCAGCCCACAGCCCGCTGGAGCTGTAGCGATGACCATCGTGGTAATCATAAAAAAGGCTTTCGTTTTTGAGCTCCTACTGTGCACCAGTCACGAGCCAAGCTCTTAGTATGAATCATCTCACTGGGTCCTCACCACCTCCCAGAATGTAGTTATTGTTATTCCCACACTACAGATGACAAAACTGCAGCTCATAGAGGTGGAGTGATTTCCCAAAGTTTTCATCGAGCTTGTCTAAAATGACAGAGGCCTGTCTAACTCCAGGGGCCCCTATTAAATTGTACATACTTCATATGACAATAACTTTACCAGATGGGTTTTCCCTGAAAGCAAAGGAGGAGAGGTTGACATGTATCCGCCCACAGCAGCAACTCCTCCACGTCAGCCAGCACAACTTTCCTGCCTCCACCAAGGCCCCAGCCTGACGGAGACAAGAAGAGTGTGCTGAGTGAGTGGGTAGGCTTGAAGCCTGAAAATCAAGGCCAAACTGAGCCAAAGTCATGGAGATCTTGCAAAGGGGACACTTGAGAGGCTCAAAGGAGTGTGTGAAAGTGAGATAATGTCAAAGGCAGTGGTATGTTCCACAGATTCACCAGGCTTAAAGAAAGGAGGATAAGCAGGACATTGCCAGAAGAGTTGCTGGCAGAACAGTTGTCCAGCCCCCTCCCCCCTCCTCCCCAAGTCCACTGAAAAGATTGAAAAAGGTAAAAGGTCCCATTCATTGAAAGAGATGATTAACAGTGAGAGTGATGGCTGAAGAGTTCAGCTAACGCAAAGAAACAGAGTCCCACAAGAATACAAGTAATTGTGTTGTAAAGGGTTGAGCTGCATTCTTGTGATAGAAGAGAGAGCTGTCTCGTTATTGTGTCTTCCAGATAAAGTCAGACTGAGCAACACCTTTGGCGAGAAAATGGTAATCAATGAACTGCTTTGCCCCGGCTAACCCAGGACCAGAGAGCCCACGTATTTGCCAGGAGAACTCAGCTCCCCTGGCCAAAAAGAGGCTCCAAATCGTGAGAAAAGATCATGGATCGTTTGGTTTCAAGCATCAGTGCCCTCCTTTCCCCCAACCCTCTCTCCCTTCAAATAACCAATCAAGCTTGATCTCACATGTCAAGATTCTGAAACATTTGAGGAATCTCTGTACCGCCCCAAAGCTGGGGCCTGTGGAACAGTGAGTGTTGACACTACACTTCACTGAGAACTGTTTTCAAAGGTTTTTTGATCCAAAGAACAATCGCCTACTTTAGTGCCTCACCTATTCTCCAGACTTGAATCCAAATGACTTTGGGGGTATTTCCAAAGATCCAGGTCACCCCAAGATAAACACCCACCAGTATTCAAAACCATATGCCACAGACTTCCCCAGGGGAGTGGCGAAGGTGTGTTGACAGTGGGACACTATTGGAATAGGTATCAAACTTTCCAAGTGGATTACATTGAAGGGAACAATGTCCACTTGAATGTAAAAGTTCTGACTTTGTGAGAAAAGAACTTCGTCTCATTTTCTCGTCCCATAAGCAGCAGCCACCAGAAGTGGATCTGAGTCCTTTCTCGCGTTAGTTGATTACTCCCTTTAGCCCTGAAGGGGTAAGAAGACAAGAATGGTTTGGTGACCTTGGAGTCAGGAGTCCTGGGTTTGATTCTGGCTTTACCTTTGACCACTGTGTGACCAAGGAGCTGAACCCTTTTGAGGTTTGGGTTTATTTCCTTTACAGAATGGTACCAGGAATGCCTCCTGCCCTCCCGTGGGACTGGGATTCTGGCTACATGAGATAGACGACCCAGCACAGTGCTTGGCACGGCACACAGTGTGCATTTATTATGTTAGTTGATTCTTCGGAAGGAAGGGGTCAAGCAGCCACAGGTCCTGGATGAGGTCCTGAAGCCTGGAAAGAACAAAGGTGAAGCTGGGCATTGGGGAGATCGAGAAGGAGGGCATGAATGGGGGGAGATGGGCAGGAACCTAAGAGACGAACTTACCCTACGTAAATGCTTTGCCGAGGGATGGGTCCTATCACAGGGATACAGGAAGGAGGCAGGGTTTCATCACTTCTCACATTGAATCTAGGACATGAACTCAGCAGGAGAAAGACAGCAAAGTGTTCTTAGAGAGAAAGATGCTCTTCACTCTCCTAGTGAAGAGTTCAAATCGGCTTACATTGCGTCAAAAGAGGGCAGTTAGACAAGAGGAAGAACTTCCACCTAGATCCACGAACTCCTTAAACAGGCTGCCGAGAGAGGCTCAGGAACAGAACAAGCAATCGTCCGGAGACAGGGGAGTGGATGAGATGAACTAGTGAGGGACTAGATCTTCCATCTCTGAGGCTCTGTAAGTCGAGGTCCATCTTAAGAGCAGCTCTCAGCATCAGGAACGGGCTCTGCAAAGCCCCGGGAAAACACCAGTGTGGCAATTTAGTGGTGAGCAGAACGCTAATTAGTGCCAAGAATGACAGTGGCTTCTTAATGGAGCCCTTAATGAAGACTCATTTGGGTTTTATTAACATGGAGAAAAAGCACACACTCTCCCCAGCTCTCAGAGAGCAGACAGGATGAAGAGCAGCCCCCCAAATGGGGCCGATCCCATTCCGGGACCCTGCTTGGGATACCGTAATAGGCTCTGAGAAGTGGGGTCAGAAGGGCAAGCTTAGAGCCCTGAGATGTTCCTTTGCCCTTTGGGCGATCCATTTAGACCTGTAGATCCCATACAGTCTCAGGGCGAGATTTCCAGCTGGGCTCAGCCCTGCAATTTACAGGCAAGCTGCAGACAAGAACACAAAGGAGAGCCACCCCCAAGGTGCTGGCCGTGATTTCAAAGGCAGACACATCCCATTACATATTTAATTAGGGGGCTTCCCCGGTGGCGTAGTGGTTGGGAGTCCGCCTGCTGATGCAGAGGACGCGGGTTCATGCCCCGGTCCGGGAAGATCCCACATGCTGCGGAGCGGCTGGGCCCGTGAGCCATGGCCGCTGGGCCTGCGCGTCCGGAGCCTGTGCTCCGCAACGGGAGAGGCCACAACAGTGAGAGGCCCACGTACCGCAAAAAAATAAAATAAAATAAAAAATATATATATTTAATTAGAATACAATCCCACCAAAGCTCTCGCACCATAAGAGGCTAACAAAATACAGCCCTCTACCCAATGCCGCTCACTTATTACCAAGTATACAGGCTCTGTTGGCTTCAAATATGGCAAGAAGGATTCAGGTTAGACCTAGAAATTCGGAACTTTAAAACTTGTGTATGACCTTGGAAGTCATCTAGTCAATCCCCTGTATTATGAGAAACTGAGGCCCAGAGAAATTAGAAACACTCAAAGATCAAACAGATAGTTGTGTCTGAGCCATAATCCAAGACATCTCTGGAAGTACTCCCCCTTGACACCAGCCTCTGCCCCTGCTTGCCTCCCTCGCCCAGGGCTACATAACCTGGCTACTCAACCATCCTTGGGGCTGGGCCGGCATGAGCAAGATGGTACCCGGGGGGGCACTTGTGGCTGAGATCTTGAGGTGTTTCCAATGCCCAAATGCTAACCAGGATGCAGCTCAGAGACGGCTTTCCTCAATCATTTAGGTGCTCAAACTCTCTTTGTGGAATGAAATAGGAGAGCCCACTTTTGTAGATCTTTGACACCCTAAACTCAAATGGGAAACCTCAACAGAGGGATGAAAATCATCCCCAAATAGCTCCACCACTATTCTGGCCACACCTGCAACCCCTTCACCAACAGTTCATGCACAATTACCAAGTTTGTAAGAGGAAAGGCCTGAGAGCCTGTGAAGGGAGCGGAGGGGGGACTTCTTTCTCATTAGCCGAAACCTGCAGGACGGGGACTGTCTCCGCTTGGTGCTCAGGGAGACCCAAGACAGAGGGGAGGCAGTCTCTGCCTGGAAGGACCCAACCTGATGGGGAGCAGCCTGCCCACGAAAAGGTAACAGTGCAATTGCTGAGCGACTGCTGTGTGCCCTGCATCGTACGAGGCACTTAACACAAGTTATTTCTCATTTAATTCTCACAACATCATTGTAAGGTAGGTATTACTTTGCCTCTTTCAACAGAAGAGGACAAGGAGACACAAATGGCTGAAGTCAACTGCCCAAAGTCACACAGCAAGAAATTGATGGAGCCGGGCTCCACCTCCAGCCACACGCCAGTACCTGCAAACTGAACCCCTCAGTTCCCAGGGGATCCTAAGCAGGTGACAGTCACTGCAGGGAGCAAACTGTGGATGGTCTCCTGGACAAAGTTCCCTGGGACTTTTGAGAAAGGCCAGCAGTAGCTGGAAGGACCCCATTAACGGTGGCAGAACTGTCAGAAAAAAAGCTGACACTTATTGAGCAACTGCCATGTGTGCTGAGCTCTGTGCCATGCGGCTCACTATCCAATCTCATCTAATGTTCACAACAACCTTCTGACAAGAGTCAGGTTCAGAGAGAGCAAGTGACTTTCCCAAGGTCACACAGTGAGCAAATGATCAATTTGGGATCTGAACCTAGATCTGTCTGGTACCAGTTGGAGAGGACAAAACCCAAGGGAATTTAACCTGAGGGGAGAGTGGGTGCTGGGGGGAGGCTAAGAAATAGCTCAGAGGCCACCACTGGAGACATCTCTTTCCTGGAATACAGGAGCTTATTTTAAGAGGCTTGGCTCTGGAAAGGCAGGAGAAGGGACCAGGTGTGCCTTGACCCGAGGGCCTTTTACCACTGTATCCATCCTCTTCCCCCAGGAGAGCCCACGGAGATGACAAAGGATCACATCGATAAGATTCCATTAACACGCAAGGTTATTGCACAGCATTTAAGCATCACCACGGCCACTTTAATCTGTTTTCCCAGAGAGGTTTATGCCGCATCTGTTCACACAGCCCCCGGCACAGCACTGCTCACCAGAGACTGCTGGTTGACATCCCCAGGAGCCCCGCAGCTCAGGCTGCCGGCAGCAATGCAGGCTTTCGAGACAGACAGAACAAAGTTCAAATCCTGGTTTCCCCAGCACTGAGCCTCCGTTTCCTCATCTCTTAAAAGGAGCGCATCACGCCTGTTTCCTAGGGTTGTCATAAGCATTAAAGAGCTTGTCCCAGCCTCCCCCAAAGCCACCCTTCACTGTTCCCTGCTCCACACGCTTCACTGGCCATTTTGCCTTCAATCGTGGAGGAGGTGGAGTCCTCTGAGGCTCTCTCTACTCCGCATATAAAGCCACCCCTCCCTGGGGGAAAGGAGAGGAGTTGAGAGAGCTCCACCTCTGCGGAGGACCAGAGGGAGGTGATCCCAGAGGGTGGGGGAGCAGGGAGACAGCCCAGGAGATTCTGGAGGCAGAGGGACCCTGGGGCCCCCAAGACTAAGTGGGCTGATGCCAGGAATCAGACCCCCTCTGCGTTGAAGGGGTGCTGGGAAGAGCCTCCAGCTTCACTGGCCCTGTGTTGGGGAAATGGAGGCCCTTGGGGAGTAAGACGGCTCCCCTTCCTGAGGGGCCTCAAAGGGGTCAGTGACGAAGGACCCAAATGCCCAACTCCATCCACACAAGCTCTCAGCATATGCTGCGGAGGGAAACTGTGCCACGCAATGTCACCAAGCCCAGGCAGCAGCCCTGCCTCCAGAGCCTGCTCCACCTCCAGAAACGCCTGAGGAATGAGGCCCAGCCAAACCCGCCCCATCCTTCTTCCCCTGAAGTCACACCGGCCTCCTCAGGCCCCAGACCGTGAACCGTCTCACCTTTGAGCCTTTTCTCACACTGGTCCCTTCTTGGCGACGCCTCCTCTTTGCCTCAGCATCTCCCTAAACCAGCCCAGCCTCCAAGGGTCATCACGAGCCATCTCCTCTGTGAAGCCGGGTACTGCCCTGGGACAACTCCTCACTCCTTCCCCTCCAGTGGGCCTTGTCTCTCCCCCACCTCTCCTCTGAGCACACACAGCCTGTGTGAAAGGAGCTCTTCTCACCCATTCCCAGAGCCCTGGAGGGCAGAGATGTGGCTGGTCATCCCTGTGTCCTCAGCACTCAGCCCAGAGCCTGAAGGAGCGGGTGCCTGGGAAATACCCATGATTAACTAATCGCTGAGGAAGCCCTGTTCTTTCTTCCTCTTCCCCTTCTTCCCTGGCACCAGCGATTGGGTCTATGGAAGATGTAAACATAGGACCGCTGACCCAGGTCAAACTTGGGTGATGCCCTTGACTGGGAGACAAGGGATTGGTCCCAATGCCTCCTTGCTCCTGTGATAAGAGAATGATTTTTTTTTTTTTTTTTTTTTTTTTTGGTCCTTTACCTCCCAGATGTAAAGCTCTTAAAGGGACCTCAGCTTCTTATTAGCTCCCTCCTTCCTCCTGCCAATTCTAAACCAAGTGTCTGCTTCCTCTGGAGCTCCTTCCTCCCAGGCCTGCCACGCCTCCCCACCTCCCACGCTCTCCCTCCCACCCCATCCCTGTAGCAGGGAATGCAATTAGGCCTTTCTCCAGGACAGCACCCCCTCCACGCAGCTGAACTGCCTGTCCAACAGGGGATAATTTATGGAAATGGGTAAAGGTGTTTTTAAATTATTCAATTTAAATGTAAATAGGAGAGATGGTTTCTCTGAATAAATTGTCTTATTTATGTTCCACCCAAATCCCCTCCCAGGGAAATACGGAGCAGTTTGGAGCCCTCAGGAGACCAGAGCCCTCCACTTCTCTTTAAGGAATGTGGGAGCAGCCCAGGCCCCCGGGGGGCAGTGACTGGGAGACAAATGTCCTGACAGCTGCTGTCCCAGCTGGGGTCACAGGACAGGCCGAGCTCTCACCAAGGGCTGTTTCACCCCACTCCACCCTGGAGAACTCTGGCCAGGCCATGGTCCAGATGTGGGCAGAAAGCAATTCCTCCATCTTTGTTTGCTGGGGAGTGACAATGGGGCAGGGGCTCCGTGCCCCTCCCCTTCTGCCCAAGATCTCTTTCCATCTGACGCCCGAAGCAATGGGGGGCTTCACACCTCCCTGATAAAGTCTTTCACTCTCTGAGACGCTAACTGACTGTGGGCCATCTTTCCTTGGAGCATTTCTGTCCTAAACAGGGCCTCCTAGACACAGGGCTGCCTTGAAAGTAAAGCCCTTCCTTGACACATCTCAGGCACTGTCACATGTGTCAATGGGAAGGCCTCTGAGGGTGAGGAGAGGGGCCGTTCTTTAGCCCCTCCCTTAGTACCACCTAGATGCCAGCGTTGCCATCTCCTGAGATTGGACCACCATTACATGGGAGCTACATGATCCATGTAGCTGTTAGGGGATTTTCGGGGACAAAGGACAGAACATCAAAGTAGCTGAGATTATATGGAAATTTACTAGCCCTGGAAACCTGGAGGCTGGGCAAAGTTCAGGTGTAGATCTGGCGTGATCTGGAAGCCTTATCCTGTTTCCCTGTGGTCCTTTTTTGTATATCCACCATCCTTGGACTAGATTACGAGATGGCTGGGGGCAGTTAAGAGCCTTAGAGCCAACCATGACGATGTTCAGAGAAAACCAGGAAAGGGCAACTCTCAGAGACTCTTCAAGAAGTGTGAAGCAGCCTCCCTGCCAACTCCTCAAAAAAAACTCTCCTTGGGCTTCCCTGGTGGCGCAGTGGTTGAGCGTCCGCCTGCCGACGCAGGGGACACGGGTTCGTGACCCGGTCCGGGAAGATCCCACATGCCGCGGAGCGGCTGGGCCCGTGAGCCATGGCCGCTGAGCCTGCGCGTCCAGAGCCTGTGCTCTGCAGCAGGAGAGGCCACAGCAGTGAGAGGCCCGCGTACGGGGGCGGGGGGCGGGGGAACTCTCCTTGCATCTCATTGGCCCATCCTAACCTAATGTCTGCAAGGAGATTGGGATTACCTTAGACCAGTCAGAGTGTCCAGGAGCTGGGGATGGGGCTAGCTTCTCCCTACACAAACATGGGGCCCTGTGAGGGAGGAGGAAGTGGGGACTGGTGCTGGGTAGACAGTACCACTGGAGTAAGAGTTGAATAGTTGAAATCAATACATGTTTTAATGGTTGACCATGTTTGTTTCAAACCCCCCCCCCCTGCTTGAAATGGGTCAACTCCTTTCTGCCTAATCCTAAGATCCCCAGGACAGCACCCCTCCACACAGCTGCCCATCTCCCAAAGAGTAGAGAGTCAGACCAGTGACCCGATCTCAGGCTGATGGGCAAGACTGGACCAAATCAGACACAAATCACTGTCCAACGCCTTAACTCCTTCCCAGGATACCCATAAATGGAGGAATGGCTTGTCCAAGCCCCACGATCAACATCACCCCCTCACTGCCACTTATTCACTCATTCTACAAGTATGTCTGGCCTGCCTACCTTGTGCCAGACACAAGCGAGGGGCAGAAGTTTCACTGGCAAAAAAGCCCATTTCCTGTTCTTGCAGACTTACCATCCCTGCAGTGGACTTTGTCATGTTTGTGGCCAGTTGTTTCGGCTGCCCACAAACATTTTTGCCAAATTTGGGAGTTTCCAGCCTCAGTGAATCACACCTTCCCAAGGTAGAAACCAGAAACTCAGTTACCCGGTCTCCTTTGCAGCTAGGTCACAGACATGTGACTCAGACCCCACCAATCAGATTCACTCATAAGAGACTTTGCTCTAGAAGGGAGGAATTTGAGTAAGAAAGCAATGCCCAGAATGCACTGTGCTGGCAAGGGTGGAAGTGGAGATGTCCAGCTTTGGGTAGAAGTGACAGCAGGATTCAGTTCCTGGCCCAGAGGTGCAATCAGTACGGAGTGGCAGCAGAGGTTCCCTGGTGCCTGGTGGGAAAGCAGCAGCAGCTGTGGTATCCCCATCAGTCTGCTTCTGTGTGCAGTGGGGCATCAGGCCTGGAAGCTTAGCCTCAAGTATGGCTCTCCAGCCCTCTGTACGACTAGATGGGACACACCATATTCTTCTAACATATAAATTCCTCAGTCAGTCAGAGTCGCATCTATGGCCTAAGGCCACTAACATGCCTGAGGCAGAAGCATGTCCCATCCTTGGTGAGGGTTACTCACTGTGAAGACCTCGCCCAGGTAGCCCCTTCCTGGCATCCCACTGAGCCCAGGCACTTTGCTCATGCCTCTTAACAGCAGACTTTTTTCTTTTTTTATTTTGGCCGTACCGGGTCTTAGTTGCGGCATGCGGGATCTTCGTTGCGGCATGCACGCGAGATCTAGTTCCCCGAGCAGGGATCGAACCCAGGCCCCCTGCATTGGGAGCACAGAGTCTTACCCACTGGACCATCAGGGAAGTCCCTTAACAGCAGTCTTAACAAAGGCGTGAGCCCCTCTGTGTGTCTCCACTACACCCCACCCCCAACACACACACTAAACTCTGAGCTCCTTGGGACCTGGGACCACACCTTTTGCACCATTATATCCTCAGGTCTGTTTAGAATCTGGGTCAGAATAGGTGCTCACTAAGTATTGGCTGTGATGCGATCATTGCCACTGTCTTCATTAATGACACCAAAAAGGCCACCAATGGCTGACTCTGGATTGGGCAACACACACAGGGAATGGCCCTATCTTGTCCTACCTTCTCCAGAATCAGTGACCAGCTTCACATCCCCGGGCTCCAGGCACTTCAGTCCCCACAAGAAAGTCCCCTAAAATACCACAGGACTGCCTCCAACCCCTGCCCATTTCCCTAATCACCCTTGGCAGCCTTGCATTTTCTCCTGCCAACCAGCTGGTCCCATCTCAGCCTTGCCCTCCGTCCCACCCTGCCCTGGGCAGCCTTGGGAAGATCTCCATCCTTGGACATGGAGATGACATCCCGAAGGCCCCTGGAGAGATATGCCCAGATGGGTTACATAGCCAACCCAAGGGTATCCTTTATCCTGACCAGCCCTGCGAGTGTGCCCACACACACACACACTCTACCCCCTCTGCAGGAAGAGCCAGAGGAAATGGACAAGGTTTCTGGAATCAATTTCACGCCTCGGGCATGATACACCCAAGCAGAGAGCAGCACCCATCGAGGGAGCTAACGGCCTTGGCATCTGAGTGACGCATCGCTCCATGAAAAAGAAAGCCTGGCCTTTTCTCCATGCACCGCTCCACTCGGAGCAGACTCACGCCAGCCCCAGCGGCACCTTCCTGGGCGTGGACGAGACAGGCACTTCCCCCTTCCCCAGGCAGCACACGGCCTATCCTCAGCTGGGGGCCTGGGGAGGCCCAAGGCAGAAAGCACCTGACCCATTACCTTAGCTAGCAGGGCCATAGTTCAGATAGAGCCCGGCTACCTGGGTTCAAACCCCAGCTCCACTTCTCACTCTCTGAGTGACTTTGGGCAAACTACCTAAATAGTACCCAAGTCACAGGTTCTTCTGAAGATTAAATGAGGCTTTTTGCAAAGAACACATAATAAGTCTTCAATAATCTTAGCTATTGTTATTATTATTATGACTCCCTGTAGCCAGGAAGTTCTTGATTCATCTAACTTGAATCCTACCCACTGCCTTTTAGGGCCATTGTAGTTGGTTCTCTTCCTGGTGGGCATGGAACTCAGCCGTCTCCAGTGTGATGCAGTAGGGAAAATAATGGTGCTGGAAGCAGAAGAGCTACGTTCAAACCCATCTCAAGTCTGTTAGCCATGATTCTCCTTATATCCAATCAGTGTAAGACAGATTCTAAATACATGATTACTAGCTGTGTGGACAGACAGATGTCACTCTGCTTCTGTGGGCCAGAGGCCACAGCATCCTTGTTTGTACAATAGGAAAAGAGCACCATCTCCAAAAGTCATAGGATGAGGTCAGATGCAGTGACATCTAAGAGAGTGCCTGGGACGGCGGGTGATCAGGGATGTTAGTTGAACCTGGATCTGCACAAACGCTCGAAGTGAGACTTAGTTCCCTAAGCCTGCTCTACCTGAGACATATAATGACCCCGTTTCTACAACCTTCTCCACTTACTGTCCAACTCAGCAAATCCCTCCATGTTTCTTCAGCCTGAGGAGCACTTATTTAATGGTGAGAAACCAACATCAGATTTTTCCGGAAGTGAGTAAAATCCTTGCAGCCATCCGCGGCAATGCCGATGCCCGGGAGAGGGCTGGTGAGTAGCCATTGATGTGTGCCCCACACTCAGTAGTTAAAAAATGTGTTCTCGGGTAGTATCTTACCAAATACTTTCCCAGTCCAGTTTTGCCAATGGGGAATCTAGCTCAGAATGGGGCGCCAACTTCCCCCAAAGGGGTAAAGAAAGATGTGAACCCATTTTGCAACCAGTCTTTCGCCGGCTCCCTTGGGCACTCTGCCCTCTTCCCGTATGTCCTCCTGCACCAGCCTGGAAGGTCTTTACTGATCTTCTAGCTCTATCCCTGGCATAATGCCTGGCACAGAGTACAGTCCCAATAATTAATCGTCACATTTAATCCAAATACTTCATTTCACCCACAGGGAATCTGAGGCAGAAAGAGACGTAGTGAGTAGCCCACGGTCACACAGCTGGAAGGTGATGCGATGGATCCACTAACAGGAGAACATGAGCTCACCCCAAAATGTCAGAACTAGAAGAATCCTAGAAGGTCATGTGGTCAAGGCCCTGCCAGGCCTTCCCTGGTAATCAAAGCCAACTTCTCCCATTCAGACCTTGGAGGGGGGACAAGAGGCTTCTGAGGCTGGAGGATATAGTAGATTGATTACAGAACGTCCCCAAATCCTCCCCTACCGATATCCATGCCCCTTTACAATGTGCAGCTTCTCCCAAGAAGAAGTAGAGTCTGTTTCCCCTCCTATTGAATCTGGGCTGCCTTGTAACTCGCGTTGACCAAGAGAATTCAATGGAAGTCATGGTGTCGCAGTTCCAAGGTGAGACTTCAAGAGACCTTGCCAGCTTCCATGCTCCCTAGAGCCCTGCCGGCACCCTGTGAGCAGGCCTGGGCTAGGCTGCTGAAGGATGAGAGACAAGTCAGTAAAAAGCCAGTTGTCCCAGCTGAGGCCTCCCTACTCCTGTCTACGGCCAGCTGATCCCCCAACATGAGAACCCATCCTAGAGCAACAGAGGTACCTCCTCTGCCCATAGCCAGCCACAAGGACATGAGTGATTCCAGCCAAGACCAGAAGCGCCACCCAGATAACCCACAGACTCATGAGAAATCATAAATATAATTGTTTTAAGTCCCTGAGTTTTGGGGTGCTTTGTCACAAAGCATCATCTAACAGATACATTGGGCCTTAAGAAAAGACCCAAAGGCATAGGGCTGGAGAAGCTGAGGCCTGTGCTCCTGCAGGGCCTTGAGGGAGCAGAACTCTTTTCTGCAAAGAGCCTGATTGAGTTTCTACCTAGTCTGTCCAGTCTCTAGGCCTGGCCCAGCCCAGGACCAAGGAACTCAGTTCTAGCTCCAGCCCTACCCTTCCCACCCACCTTGGCACCTGCAATACCCACCCAGGGCAGTGTCCAGGAGGAGTCCGTACAGGGAGGGCTGCGACAAGAGTTGAGGCTGTCCACAGACCAGGAGGAGTTTGCCTCAAAGACAAAGCCCAACAAAGTCCCGAGGTGGGGTCTCCATGGTAGAGAAGCATCCGAGACCAGATGACCCCCCCGCCCATCACCCAGGGGGAGCAATCAGCCCCGGAGGAGCTGAGCAGGCCGCTTGACATTTGATGGGAGTCATTATCAGACACTTATTCCCAATCAGGGCTCAAGTGTCTCTGAGGGCCCCTCTGCTGCCTTCTCATTCCAGGGAGCATTAACAGGAGGAGGGGAGGCGCAGGTCTGGGCAAAGGCCTTCAGACCCACCTCTCTGACTCCAGCCTCCTTCTTGCTTCCTGGGGCCCCCAGGGGCAAGCTACCTCATGCCAGAGTGTGGAGAGTGGGGGACTCCAGAGTGGAGAGCTTGAGTCCTGGATCCTCGGGCACAGAGAGGCTCAAAGAGATGTGTGCAGGAGGGCTGGCTCAGAACTCAGATTGCTGCCTGGCCCAAGAAGGGCTTTGTCTCCAAGGCTCATGCCTCTGGGAGTCCTGAGTCCCCGCCCCAAGCAGCCACCTCCTCCCTCAGACAGTCCTGCAGGACCAAGGCCAGGCTCCTCCCCTTGCACAAAGACCAGAACTCTCTCTCTCTGCAGCCAGATAGCTCCGCTCAGAGAGAGCCATGGCTCAGGAGTGTGAAGGCCTTGTAAGGCTCTCCTGCCTCCACAGAGAGATCTTGGCCAAGCTACCTAATCTCTCCTGCTCTGGAAAGAGGGCAATGATCCCTGCCCTGCCTCTCTGCACAGGTTTATTGCGAGAATCTTATTCTTTACTGTACGGGAAAACACTTGGTAAACTGTAAAGTGAGGGCTGGGCACAATTGTCCCCACTGGATCATCATCACAATATAGGCGAGCTCAGATGAGCCAGGTGCAGGCGTGTTGGTGGGGGGTGTGTGTGTGTGTGTGTGTGTGTATCTGCACTGGTGTCTCACTGCGTGCTTCTGCACTCCAATACCAATATTTCATGGTTTCGGATTATCTGTGAGTTTTCACCATCTATGTCTCTATTCAGGCAGTGAACCAACTGTGTTCATGTGTTACAGCCTGAATTCAGAGGCAGAGTTCTGAGGTTACAAAAGAAAGGGAGCAAAAACACCTTGTAGTGGGGTTTGACAGTTGAGAGAGAGAGAGTACAGACACACACACACATACACACGTACACACACACCTGTGCTGTCAAGGAACTTAAGGACTCAAAAAACCAAATGCAAAAAATAGAGAAAGAGGTGGGTGGAGAGTCATGAAATAACGGGCCCTGAGAGTGGTCAATCCAGAAGGCTTCCTGGAAGAGGAGGTGAAGTCTGAGCTGGATTTGGTAGAAAAGCAGGAAAAGATGGCTTTGGGAGAAGAATCGACATGAATGGGTTTTAAGTATTCTGTTATCAAATAATGGTAATTAGGGCTTCCCTGGTGGCGCAGTGGTTGAGAGTCTGCCTGCTGATGCAGGGGACACAGGTTCGTGCCCTGGTCCGGGACGATCCCATATGCTGCGGAGCGGCTGGGCCCGTGAGCCATGGCCGCTGAGCCTGCGCGTCCGGAGCCTGTGCTCCACAGCGGGAGAGGCGACAACAGTGAGAGGCCCGTGTACCGCAAAAAAAAAAATAAAAAAGGTAATTATACTTTACCCTGACAGAGCAACTGAGGATTTACAAAACTTTTCCACATGTATTTTCTCATATGCGTCTCATTACAGTCTTCTGATCAAGACAAGTCAGGTTTTATTATCCTCATTTAATAGATGAGAAAACTGAGGCTCAGAGAAGATGAGTGATTTTCCCAGTGTCTCCAAGCTCATAAGCAGTGGGGCTGGTAGAAGCTCCCAGGGCTCCTGACTCCTCCCTAACCTGGTGCACTTTCCATTGTCTCTCTGCAACCCCACCCCACCACTGGGTCTGGTTCCATCTGTAAGCTCCTTGGGGGCAGGTACCATGTCTGGGTGATGGACTCTGGACAGTGCTTGGGAAACTAGTCAGTAGAGGGGAGTGGTGGCTTTAGAGTCAGAAATGAGGCTCAGCCCAAGCTCTGCCATTTACCTTGACTTTGGCTTGTTAGTTCCTCTCTGAACCTCTTGTTTCCATAGGCGTAGAAGAGATTATTATGAGGAGCAGAAGGGAGAACCTTTCTGAAGCGCTTAGCACTGTGCCTGGCACATAGTACTTGCTCAAATAATGGTAGCTACTGTCATTAACCTCTTGGTTATTCATTTATTATTGTTAATTAAGAAGTCTTTCTTTCTTTTTTTTTTTAAGAAGCCTTTCTTTCTTTTTTTTTTTTTAAGAAGCCTTTCTTTTTTTTTTTTTTTTTTTGCGGCACGCGGGCCTCTCACTGCTGTGGCCTCTCCCGTTGCGGAGCACAGGCTCCGGACGCGCAGGCTCAGCGGCCACGGCTCACGGGCCCAGCCGCTCCGCGGCATGTGGGATCCTCCCGGACCGGGACACGAACCCGCGTCCCCTGCATCGGCAGGCGGACTCTCAACCACTGCGCCACCAGGGAAGCCCTTAAGAAGCCTTTCTTGATGGCCATTTTCCACCCATTTCTCCCTTCCAGGATAAATGGGTCCGTCATTCAACACACACACTGCCCATTCATTACTGTTATGAGACATGGTCCCCAGTGGGCAAAAGCAATTCACTTCTCCCTCCATCCACCTGGGCCCACATGTCCACTCCAGACCCCACACCATGGAGGGGCTCTAGGGATGCTCCTGTACAAGCTGGTGTCGGGCCTGACCCCTCAGCCACCTGTTGAAATCCATTTCAGTCGCCAGAGCTCTCATTTCTATTAAAACTTCATTTGCCAAGAAAGCGGAAAGGTAATTATGAATCCTAGTCTTAAATCACTCTGCCGCTGAATTATTAAAGGGAAGAATTAAAAATAATCAGGCTTTTTCATTACACTTCATAGCAGGGAAATTAAAGGTCTAAGAATGTATTTTTTTCTCGAATTTAAGTATTCATTTTGGAGATTTATAGAGGAGGTGAAATGATTCCCTGCATGCGCAGCTCTCCCTTTTATAAAAGGGGGAGAGAGGAGAAAACCTTGTAAAATTAAAAGGGAGATAGAGCAAAGAAGGGATTTAACATAAAGAAGTACAACTGAGTGTTTTGCATTTTAATACATTTTTCTGCACAATTACACCATTGAGTGATATGGCAGCGGGAGATTAGGCTGCTGCTAATTTCAGACACTGGGTAGGGAAATGCTAAGGGGTCTCACCAGTCGTTGGGTCAGAAAAGCGTACTGGGGCATCTGAGCCGGCTCCTTGGATCTCCAAGGCCTGTGAAGCAGGGACCAGTTCAGCACCAAGCTTCCACACCCTCTTTTTTCTTCGTGGAAGAACAGGATGAGGGGCCAGGTTCATTTCACAGAGCAGAAAATCCAAGGTACCAAGGTGGGGCAAGCAGCATCTGGGGCCCTGAGACCAAGAGAGGCGGGGCACGGAAGAACTTCCCAGCTGGTTGTCAGATTGGGGTGACACTCCCTCTGCACTCCCGCCCAAACCCCATGCTCCAAGGCTGAGTGTGAAAAACAGAACTGTCTGAGCTAGGACAGAGACAGGATTCGGGAAGGCCTTAGAGGCCCTGATGGATGAGGCCAAGAACTGATCGAGGGCTTCCCTGGTGGCGCAGTGGTTGAGAGTCTGCCTGCCGATGCAGGGGACGCGGGTTTGTGCCCCGGTCCGGCTGGGCCCGTGAGCCATGGCCGCTGAGCCTGCGCTCCGCAATGGGAGAGGCAACAACAGTGAGAGGCCCGCGTACCGCAAAAAAAAAAAAAAAAAAAAAAAAAGAATTGATCAAGTCTCTGTTTCCCCATTCCCAGCCGGTCCAGAGGATGCAGACCAGACTCCCCCAAGTCAGGTGAGAAAGAGGTATAAACACCTCCTCCCCTGGACCAGATGCCGAAGGAGGAGGAAATGATAGCGGAGCAGAGCTGGAGGGGACCCATCCCGGGAGGTTTCGGGAGGAAGGGAGCAGGAGACAGGGACAGAGTTTGCAGGCAGACAGAGAGACGGCAGAGGACAGAGCACGGCAGTGCTTCCCGCTCCACAACAGCTGGAGACCACTGTGTTCTCTCCCTTCTGGGGGCAATGCGACAACAGAACAAGAATCGGGACACCATCAACACACAAGCATCATTGGCAGCAGCTGGGTAGTCCCGAATCGGACCCAAGGGGGAGGTACTAAGAGCAGGCTGTTCCCATCCAGATATTCGCCAACAGCTGGCCTGCCTTTTGGTGGGGATGCCAAGCCTCTATCCTGCGTCCCTTCCACCCACACAGGCAACAACTGGACAAGGAAGGGGGCGGGGCTCCCCATGGATCCGGGCCCAAGAGCTACTCAGCTGCCTGCCCCCCTCCCCCGAGGTGGTAATGAATTGCAGGGAAACGCTGCTGAGAGGTGTCAGAACAATTTCTATTAAACATAATTTCCTAATGAAAAGGTTACGAGGGAGCCCAGTGGAGCTAATCAGGATTGAATGCTCACTCCAATTTACTCCAAGAGAGGGGGCTCGAGGCCAGGGCCTTGGTTCCACCTGGTGTGGACTGGAGGGACGGGCCCCCGGGGCTGGATAAGGCCCTGAGCAGCTTCAGTGCATCCCTCTCAAGGTCTTGCATATGCCCATTATCGCAGGGTGCCAGGCACTGTGCTAAGTGTTTCCCATGTGTCGTATCCTCACAACATCCCTGCAAAATTAAAATCATATTCCCATTTGAAAGATGAGCAAATTGAGACTCTGAAAGGTCATGTGACTTGCCCAAGGTCACCTCTCCAGAAATTAGGAAGCAAGGGTCAGATTCGAACCCAGGTCTGTCTGGCTGAAAGACATACCACATCGTCCCTTCCCACCTCCCAGGGCCCCGTCCTACCCCAAGGCTGTAAAGTCCTTTGGAAGGGCAAATGGAGCCCTAGAAATGGGGCAGGGCTGGGGCAGGCCAGACGTGCAGCAGAGGCTGCCTCACTCCTGTCCAGCTAGCCACACCTTGCCCTGTCTCTGATGATCACCTGGGTATCTGTGAATAAAGAAACCACAGTCACAGATTCTAAATGATTCTGTGTCTCCTCAGAGGCTGAGCCCAGAGGGGACATGTTTGTCCATGCAGCCAACTCAGGGGTGCTGAGAGCCCCTTGAGTCTGTATCTTGAGAAAAGAAGTCACTGACCCCATGCAGACCCCCACTCTGGTCCCAGTGTTCCCAAGCCAAGCTTGTCTCTGAGCAGGGACCCTGCGCCTTTTTCTCCCCCATCACCCTGGATCTCAGATGCTCAATTCCTACATCAGGGCTGCGCTGAGGGTGGGGGCAGTGTGGCCAAAACTAAGAGAAAAGAGGGGGCATTTTTAGAATGTTCAGGGATTCTTCCCAAGCCCTCAATGACAAGCTGTTTAAAAATGGCCTTGACCTCTACTGGTGGGAGTTTGGGGATGAAGGATGGAGGAGGAAGGAGGAAACAGGATGTGAATCTGAGACCAAATAGTCATGAGCCCTATTCTCTTCCATTCAGAGACTCCTGATACCACCAGAGCCCAGTTGGGGGAAATTACAGGAACACTGGGGCTTTGCTCTGCCAGAAACTTCTGCAACTGTTGAGATATATCTCTTTGTAGGGAGAGGAACGTTCCAGATGTGCCCCTAGGGACAGAGGCAGGCCCTTAGAGGCTATAGCTGAAAATCTTCCAGGAAACTCACCACCATCCTTATATCCTGGGGGAGGGGGGCTGGGCTACAGGAGGGGCCCAGATGGCAGATTCTCCTCCTCTCCTGCCATCCAAACCCACCCACCACCTCCCCTGCCCCTCCCTGCTCCAAAGTCCCTCCACCTCACCAGGAGCCCCAGGCTCTGCACCCCGCCCCCAGCTGGGTGCGTCTCCCATCCTTCATTACAATGAAGCTGTCACAGACTGCCATGTGCCTGCCTTCCCAGGACCTTCAAAGCCTGGAACAGCATGAAATCTGCAGCTGCCTTCCCCCAGCGCCCACTCCCCACTCAGTTCCCTCCCTCTAATTGCTCTGCACAGATTCAATTTGGATGTTGCAGCTCTGGCTGAGGACAGCCAACACTGACGTTCTCCAAAAACATAGGAGGCTGCTTCTGCCTCTAGGCAAGAAGAGCTCGCTTCCCGGGTGTCTGAGGTGTTACCCCTCCTCACACACACACTCCCTGTGAGAACATCTCCTCTCAGCCCATCCACCCCTTAGACGGAAGGCTTCCTAGAAGGCAGGCAAGGTTTTTGCTGAGAACAGCAGTAGTTCTCAAAGTGCGGTCCCTGGCCCAGCAACACTAGCGTCACCTGAGAACATAGAAATACAAATTCTCAGGCCCTACCCCAGAGGTATTGAATCGGAAATTGGGGGTGCGGCCTAGCAATTTAGGGTTTATCAAGCCCACCAGACAGCTCCAATTCACTGGTTCTGATTCAAGTTTGAGAAACATTGAACTAAGGACCAGTTCAATCAACATCTGATCAACTTGATGGAGCTCCCCTGGGCACCCAAGTCTGTGCTAATGCTGGCAGAGAGGAAAAATACCACCTCCCCTGCATGGGGCTGGCAGTCTGTGACCGACGGGAGGGGCGATAATCAAGTACCCACTGCAAGACCAACCTGAACATCTGGAAGATGCAGAGGGGTTGGCTGGATGTTGCAGGAAAGGAAGGCTCCATGGATGAGAGGAGTTAAACTAAATTGGGGCCTAAATAAATTGAGACCAAATGAAAATCAAAATCACAATGAAATATCACCTCATACCTATTAGTATGGCTACTATCAAAAAAAAAAAACCCCATAAAATAACAAGGGCTGGTAAGGATGTGGTGAAATTGGAACACTTGTATCCTGCTGGTGGGAATATAAAATGATGTAGCCACTATAGAAAACAGTATGGCACTTCCTCTAAAAGTTAAAAATAGAACCATTGGGCTTCCCTGGTGGTGCAGTGGTTGGGAGTCCGCCTGCCGATGCAGGGGACACGGGTTCGTGCCCTGGTCTGGGAAGATCCCACATGCTGCGGAGCAGCTGGACCCATGAGCCATGGCCGCTGAGCCTGCGCGTCCGGAGCCTGTGCTCCGCAACGGGAGAGGCCACAACAGTGAGAGGCCCACGTATAGCACAAAAAAAAAAAAATAGAACCATTATATGATACTGCAATTCCACTTCTGGGTATATATCCCAAAGAAATGAAAGCAAGATCTCAAGGAGATGTTTGTACATCCATGTTCATTAGAGCATTATTCACAATAGCCAAAAGATGTAAGCAACCCAAGTGTCCCTCAGTGGGTGACTGGATAAACAGAATGTGGTCTATACATATGATGGAATACTACGCAGCCGTAAAAAAGAAGGAAATTCTGACGCATGCTACGACACGAAGGAACCTTAAGGACATTATGCTAAGTGAAATAAGCCAGACACAAAAAGACAAATAGTCTTCAATTCCATTTATATAAGGTTCCTAGAGTAGTGAAATTCAGGGCAACACAAAGTAGAATGCTGGTTGCCAGGGACTGAAGGGATGGGGGACAGGAAATTGTTGTTTCATGGGTCCAGAGCTTCAGATTCATAGGATGAAAAATTCTGGACAGGTGTTGCAAAATAATACGATTACAATGAACACTACTGAAACATACGCTTAAAAATGGTTAAGATGGCAATTCTAGGTTATGTGTATTTTACCATAATTAAAGACAAAAAATAATCTGGGCCAAAATTTGGGCAGGAAAAGGGACACGAACTCCAGCAAGCCTCGTGTGTGCAGTGCATCTCGTTGGGACAGGAGCAGAGCAGGAGTGAATATCTGATTTTACAGGGAGACAAGCCAGGGAGGAGGGGTGCCCCACCCAAGGTCTGGACGCAGTGAGTGGAGAGCTGGGTCTGGGGCTCAACTCCTGACCCCCATGCCTGCCCTTTCTTCTCATGGTGAAGAGCCCTCCAGGCCCAGGAAGCTGCAAGCCCGCACCTTGGCAGCATCTTAAGGAGTTCAGGGTGGGGTTGGGGAGCCCTGGGGTCAGGCTGCAGAGTGAGCCCATGATGTCCACGCCAGTATCATACCTGCTTCCCCCCACGGTCATTGACAACAGCCCCTTCAGTCTCAGCAATGCCCCAGTTTGGAAGACAGGTTATATATTCACCCCAACTACAAGTGACCAGAAAGCCAAGGGGCAGGGTTGGGTGGAATTTGGCAGGAAAAAGGAAGCAGCCCAGATTCCTGGAGAGGAGAGTCCTCAGATGCATCTCAGAAGATCCCCCAGGCTGTGAGCAGAAGACCCAAAGGATGAAGGAGGGAGGCTGTGGAGGAGGGGAGGGTCAGTAGACCATGGACCCCAGGACCATCACGTGCCTCCTTCCGGCTGTCATGCTTCCCCACCCCACTTTTCCATCTCATTCCCTGGATTCTCCATGTGGAACACAAGGGCAGGCCCTGCAGGAGGAATCAGCCATGGGGTTCTCTCCTCCCTCTGAGCTTCCCCACCTCGAGTCAAGGCAAAGTCCAGACCAGCCTACAGAGGCCATCCCATCCCATCCACCCATCTCAGCCCTGGCCAACCTCTCTTCTTCAACTCCCACCTCAATCCCCAACTCACCCCTCCCAACACTGTGCCCTGTAGCTAGAAAACCCCCACGCCGTCAATCCTGAGGCCCTCCGCATTCCTCCTCTAGGGCCCCTTCCGCAGCTCCGAGGCCTTGCAGCCAGAAGACTTGCATCTGACTCCCAGTTCCTCCAGCTTGTATCTTTGTGATGTGAGGCAAGTCATTTCACCTCTCAGAACCTCAGCTTTCTCAGCTTCCAAATGGGACTGCATCCCCCACTCAGAGAGTGCAGTGAGGCTTCAACAGGATGAGCGTGGGAGGGGCCTCTTGATGCCGGTGTTGTGTCTGATACTTCCTGTGCTACTCAGCTGTCCTCAGCATTTACGTACAAAGCAGTCCCTTGCCTTGCCTCTGTGAAAGTTTTCTCCACCAGGGGTACCCTCGTTCCCCTTTCCACCCACACCGGGGGCACGATGGACCAGAGTCAGAGACACACAGCAGGTGGAGAGTTGGGGGCAGAATCCAAAGCACCCCATGGCCCACCTTTACCCTTTGCCTTTGGAAAATGATAACGATGTCTTCTCCAAAGACTTTCCCCCTTGGGGAATGCTGTCAGTGCTGACATTGGCATGAGTTTATCAATCCCTGGGCTCCCCCGTCTGATAGTGAGGGCGCTGGGGGCACATGGCCAAGTTCCCTAAGAACAGGGGTGGTGTGACACAGCTCTCTACGCCCACACAGGTGCTCAACCATGTTTATAAGGAGGGAGAGAAGAGGAGGGAGTGGGGATCCAGTCTTCAACCAACCCCAAGACTTTAGGGCTCAGGTATAGTCTGAGATTAGGGTTAGCGGTCAAGTGCCGACTAATACCAGGGCTGAGGTTAGAAATGAGGATAGTGTTTAAGTTAAGATTCATATTAAGGAAAGGATGAGGGTGGGGCTGAACTTCATATCTGTATTGGGTTCAAGTCTGCATTCTTGTTAGAGTTCTGGTTAAGGTGAACACTAGACTATAGGCTATAATCGGGTTATTGTTATCAGGTTAGGTTATTGTTATCAGGTTAGGTTATTGTTAACAATAAGACTTGAGGTAAAATTCACCTTAGAGTTAGGTATGCCTGAAAGTTCTGGGACTTGCAGCAGGGGTCAGTGCTATGGGCTTGGGCAGGGGTTCTGGACATGACAGGCCTGGCAGACAAGCATCTGGAGAGATGTGGCCAGCAAGGCTGTGCCAGATGAGATCTGAAGCCAGCACCGTGGACAGCTCCAGGGAAAGTGCCTTCGTGAGCAAAGACACCGTAGACATTCCTAGTTGCCTTCCCCCCACTGCCCCCTTCCACAGCATCACAGCCTCTGAGCTATTAGCCCAAGACTGACCCCTGAGAAGGCCAAGATAGCACCATATCCTCCAGCGAGTTTGGGTCTCTCATCTTTTTTTTTTTAATTTTTTTTTTTATGTGGACCATTTTTAAAGTCTTTACTGAATTTGTTACAATACTGCTTCTGTTTTTATGTTTTGATGTTTTGGCCATGAGTCATGTGGGATCTTAGCTCCCCAACCAGGGATCGAACCGGCACCCCCTTCATTGGAAGGCAAAGTCTTAACAACTGGACCGCCAGGGAAATCCCGAGTCTCTCATCTTAAAGCCTTTGCCTTTCCTTCAGCATCATTCTTGTCTCTGACCCTATATCCCCTGGGCCTAGAATCAAGATCCTAACTGGGAAATTTCTGGTTTGGGCTTTTATGAGATGATCGTTTTCCTAAAAATCAAAGTTTTTCGAATTCCTCTTTTGACTGCCAGATTCACTCTACCATGTATGACATAACTCTTATTCCTCTGATCCTTCTTCCCCACTGGGAAATCAGGGGGATACCCAGGCCTGTCCCTCTCGTCTCTCTCCTCTCATCTTCCCCTCATCTCTTGAGCCCTGAGGAGTAGGACAGAACACAGGTGATGGCCTCAGGATGGAACACAGGTGAGAGCACACAGTCACCCAGAGGCAAGCAGTGCCCAAGGGTGCAGATTTCCACCCTTCCCTGGGGGACTGAGAGCTGCTCTTCCCTGATCATCCCCAGATACCCCAGCACAAGCAGAGTAGATGTGGAGCAGGGTCCTGCTAAAGGAACAAGTGCTGCACACGCTCAGACCCAGGCCCTGGGAGGTCCGAGAGAAGACTTCCAAGGTCTTCCCCTCAGCCTAGCAAGCCAGCCCCACAGAGCAGGGGGGAGGTAACCAACATACATTTAGCACCTACTGTATGCCAGACTGTACCTACATTTTTTTCACTGACTCATCAAACAAGCCTAGTGTGGATTCCTTTCTACACATGAAGAGACTGGCGCTCACTAGCAAATAGCAGACCTGGGATTTGAACCTAGGTCATCTGGTCCTAAGTCTGTTGGCCCAAAGCCCATACATTTTCCACGACATCATGAACTCCGGTTGTTAAAGTGCCCTTCAAGTCAACTTGGCAGGAACTCTCAGCCTTCGTATGAGATGCCATCATCAGGTCACCAGTCTGGCCTGGGTTGCCACAGACATAGCCTTGTGTCCTGAAGCCTGGGAAGAGGGGCCTTATCCTCTGCCTGGGGAGAGCCCCCTCTAGGGCCCGGAAATTCCTGTGAGCTGCCTCCTAGTGGGCAGTGTGTCCATGCGATGGCCAAGCAGTTCAGCATTGTTGTTTCTTCTGATTCCTTTCCCCCACCCCTCCCCCGCCCCCGCGGGGCAGCTCCAGGGGACAGATCTTCATGTGCTACAGGTACAACTTGAAGTTACCCCCTAGGGAGGGGACATGGGAACACCCTCAAACCCCTTTATGAGCCCTGGGGTTGTATCCAACCCACCCCTTGGAGGTCAGGGGGGTGGGGGGCAAAGGTGAGCCTGGAAAACAGGAAGGTACCAGCCTGGGGAGGCTCTGGGGAGCTGCAAGCGGAGCCTGGCTCCCCTCCTGTCCTTCTGTAGTAATTAACAGGCCTTTGTTCCTGTCCCTGATCGTGTCTGGCAGAGCCTTAATCATCCTCTTCCCTGCAATGAGCAGCCTTCTCATTAGGGCCTTAAGAACCTCTATTATAAACATGTAAATGGAGCTCAACGAGGAGGGAAATATTTGACTGCTCCAATTTCCTTTGTGCTGCTGCCAGCTTCGGGCTGTGCACGCCTGCGATTTCACTGCTCAGCAGCCGGGCGCCAGCACGCTGCCCCCACCGGCCTGTCACACCTCTCCATCTTCTGTCAGAATTGAATTACCTTCGCTGGCGAATGTTTGGAGAACCTCTCTCCATCAATCGATTCTGAAGTCAGATTTTGATTCCAAGATACTTAATGGCACTTGGGCTGTTGGGAGCCTGGGAGCAGGTGGACCTGGGGCCCAGGGAACTCTCTAACAGCAGGGTTAGGATGGGCCATCACCGTTATTCCCCTGCCTCTAAGCAGGTTAATATTTCAGCCAGCCCAGCTGGATAGGAGTCGCTCTTCTCTAAGGTCTAGAGAGAAGCAATTCCCGAGACTTCTGCTGGTCTGGACTGGAAGTTCTTTCTGAGGTCTGCCTGAAACTGGGTGAGCCATTTGGCCTTTTCTTTTCATTTTTGTCCTTGATGAAAAAGGAAGAGCCCCATTAGCTAGAACGTCTGTCCACTGCCGGAGAGAAAAGCTGATGGTGTGACCAGCACCTCTCCCAGGGCCATGGTGGCTCCTGCCCATGATGGGCAAGATGGTGACTCACTCCCTGCAGGCCCAGTGCAGCTGCGGGTAAAGGACTCCCTGGGCATGGTGAGCCCTTCACGCAAAAGTCATGTGCCCCGGGCTTCCCTGGTGGCGCAGTGGTTGAGAGTCTGCCTGCCAGGGCAAGGGATACGGGTTCGAGCCCTGGTCTGGGAGGATCCCATGTGCCGCGGAGCAACTGGGCCCGTGAGCCACGGCTACTGAGCCTGCGTGTCTGGAGCTTGTGCTCCACAACAAGAGAGGCCACGACTGTGAGAGGCCCGTGCACCGCAATGAGGAGTGGCCCCCGCTCGCCGCAGCTGGAGAAAGCCCTCGCGCAGAAGCGAAGACCCAACGCAGCCAAAAATAAATAAATAAATAATTTTTAAAAAGTCATGTGCCCAAGTCCTCCTTGATTCAGAGATACTGGAGATGTTTGTCCCCACCTGCCTTCCTTCTGAAGCCCTTTTCAGATCTAAACCTCCATTCTGCTCATTCTTCAAAACCCAGATCACTTCCCTTCCTCCACGAAGCTGTCCCACACCATTTCTCCCACTACTAACTTCAGAGCTCACCGTCTGCCCTGTTTGTCCATTTAACGGGTGTCACCTGTGTGACAGGTCCCTGCTGACCCTGAACTGGTCTTATGTCTCCCCAGCCTGGATAATTACTCCAAAGTGTTTCTCCTTCAGGGTGGAAGCTGTCCTCATAGCTCTGAGCACAGTGCCTGGAATGGGGTAACATCAAGAAAACAGACTCAGACATAGAAAACAAACTTATGGTTACCAAAGGGGAAAGGTGTGTGTGGGGGGATAAATTAAGAGTATGAAATTAACAGATACATACCCACTAAAAAAATAAAAAGAAAAAACGCTCTGTTGCTGGGTTGGCTGGTAGGTGGGTAGATGGGCTGGTATATTGGTTAGAGGATTGCTAGTTGGTAGGGTATGGGGTGGGTTGTTGGAAGACTAGGCTTCTTAGCTGATTGGCTGATTGGCCCATGGACTCAGAGGTTGGTTAGAGGCTTCCTGGGTTGTGGGGGAGGTGAGAGAATGGGCACGCCAGTTATTACCTTATTGCCTCTCAGCTTCAAATCTACTCTTCATTACCTAGTCTGTGATCATGGCTGTACTCTAAATTTTTCTCCTTTACCAGCTGCCTCTCTGTTAAGCTTTGTTAGTTGAAGGGGCTAAACACAGCAGGAGGAAGGGGTTTCCCTTCCAGGCCCCTGCAGTAAGGCCTCCGCAGCATACAGCTTCCTCCAGCTCCCCAAAGGCAGCTTCCCAGGAAGTTCCACCAGTGTGGCACCTCGCAAATTCTCCTGCCGTCCAGGGGGCCTCGCCAGCCGTTCCCGCCCTTAGCAGGGTAGTGACGTCATCAACCCCGGGGGCGTGTTTCTGGATAAAGGCTCTTCCAGGTTTGCTCCTTCCATTATGCTCTGCCTCAGTCCCAGAGGCAGTGACCCCTCCCCACGTCTGCTATTCCTTTGTTTCTTTAGAGTAGGTAAGCAGTCTCCTATTAAAATAGTTGGTAGGTAATCTTTAGGAAGTTATCCCCTGTCATAGTTAATAATGTCTGTATTAAACCCTTCCTGTTAATAGTACCGTGTAGTTTCTGTCTTCTGATTGGACAGTAAGGTGATGCGTTGACTGGCGAGTTGGTTGATAGGCTAGTTAGTCGGGTGGTAGAATGGCGGAAGAACAGGTTAGCTGGCAGACTGGTTGGTGGGTTTCTGGTTGGGGGGTTGGTTGTAGTTGCTTAGAAGGTTGCCAGGGTGGTGGTGTGGCACCGTGTAGGGTAATGCATTGGTTGGTGGTTACTGAATTGGTTAGTGGGGTGACGGCTTGATTGGTAAGTCGGTAGACTCGGGTGGTTGATGGGTTAGTTGGAGGGTTGGTGCTTTAGAACATGGGGTTAGCACCACGTCAGAGAGAAGGACAAGCCCCGGGCAGGCCCCTCCCGTGGGCCTCAGTCTCCATTTCCGTCCTACCCACAGGGGCCCATCCTGCCCCCCAAGCTGGAATCCTCACGGTTGTGCCGTGGCTGCCAGAACACCTCTGCGAACAGAAGCAGCGGCCGAGGAGGACGCCTCCGGGGAACGTGGAGAATGGAGGGCAACGAGCTCCGGAACCCGGAGGCTACAGGCTGGCCCGTTACCACCCACGCTCCAGAGGGCTCGGACACCGCCCCAGAGGGACCACCTGACTGCGCAGCACCCAGAGGGCCTTCCAGAAAAGGGATTAGAATTCACTGCCCTTCCGGGGGGATTTGTGCCTCTGCCCCATGAGATCGGAGATCCTGACCCAAGGCAGGGGCCTCCTTTAGGTGCTGGGCCACCCACGACCCAACTGCAGCAGGCTGGGATTCTCCGCTGTACCTTCCCCCACCCTTCTGCCCATCAGGACCCCCGACCCCTTCCTCTGGTCCGTCTCTGCCACCCTCGGTCCTCAGCGTTCCCTCTGCCACACTCTCCCCGCCTACAACTCCCCCTCTGGCCTGACCTTGAGGGCTCAGCTGGAACCCAGCAAGGCCTTAGTCCCTCCCCACCTCCTCCATTGCCCCCAGCCACGCCACAGGGCCCACCCAAGTGCCTTGTAGGTGGCCTGGCCCACACCTCAGCCAGAGGCACCGAGACATCTCCAAACTGCATCTTTTAAGAATCAGAAAAAGAGATTTCAGAAGGAAATTGCTTTCCCCCCCAACCCCCAGTCCAGATGGGTTATTTTTTACTTGTCTTTTTCCCCCACTTACAATCTCAGTAAAAAATGAAATCATGTCTAAAGCTTTTCCCTGGGTTGGGGCCAGTCTCTAGCCATCCTGAGGCCTGGAGGCACCAGAGAGGGCCACACCCCAGGAGGTGGGGGGCAGGCACCCAGCTTCCAGTCCTGCAGATGGGGCTCTATTCTAGGGCTCCCCAAGCCCAGAGCCAGGCCCTGGCAGCTGCCGGAGGAGGGTGCATGGGTGTGCTCACAGCGGCAGAGAGTAGGGCTGTGTTGGGACAAAGCTGTGAAGTGGGAGTTTCGCTGTGTCTCCTGAAGCCCCGTCCCCACCCACAACCATAACCTCACACTCGCACCTACCACCACCCCTGGCGGCCCCTTTCCTTCCCTCCAGGCCTCAGAGCAGAAGCAAAGCACCTGATTCCTCCCCTCACGCCAAGAGTGACAGCCACCCGGGCCAGGCTTTGAGGGCCAGTCCCTGAGCCGGGAGGCACAAGTTCTAGCCCAGCTCAGAAAGTCACTTCCCCTCTCGTGGCCTCAGTCTTCTCACCCGGAAGGGGTGTGGTGAGCCCTGCACTGCTGGCTCAGAATTGAGGCCGGCATCTGCTGCGGTGATGCATGACCAGCACCTCGTAAAGTGACAGCCTCGTGCTTCTTGACCACTCATGCCACGCCGCACACCACTCTGAGTGTCTTAAACACTTGGTCTCGTTTTGTGTTCACAAGAACCTTACAGCTGGGTCTGTTGTTATCTCATCTAAAGAGAAGGAATCAAGGCTCAGAGAGGCTGTGGAGCTGCCCAAGGTCACACAGCAGACGAGGTGTGGAGCCAGGCCTCAGGTTCCTGTTCTTAACCCTCACTCGGTGTTGTCAGGTGCTATTTTGTGTTTCTTCATTGGAGCCTTTGGAAGAACTATGATCCAAAGAAATAAGTGGAGGAGGAATTCCAGAAGGAGATATAGGGGTGGGAAGAACCTTCTAGAACATCTCAAATGATAATAATAATGGCTAACACTTATTGAGCACTCACTGTATGCAGACATTCTGCTTAGGTGTAAACTCAATTAATCTTTACAACACACCTGTGAGAACCCTTCTCTCCAATGTGCAGGTGCAAACACTGAGGCACAGAGAAGTTACTTAATTGTTCAAAGGCACGTTAGCAGCCACACCTTATAGCCTCAGCGATGGCGCCAAGGAAGTTGCTTCCGCTACTGAGGTTCCTCTTCCTAGACCAGGGGGTATGTTGGGGGATGGGGGCAGCGAGGGGAGGGGGGCTAAGGGTCAGAGTGAGAACCCCGGACCCAGAGCCCACAGGGAGGGTGAGGATGCCTCTGCCTCTGGTTTTCAGGCCAAAGTCCCCTTCTCTCTTGGTCACACCCCTCTCCCACCCCCAAGAGTCTAGTTAGTTGCTCAAGGCTGCAGTGCTGATGGAGGGAGAATGTAGTTCAAGGCTGAGAGACGCGGGCACGCCTGTGACACGTTGGCCAGCACCCCATCCCCCGCAGCCGGAACCTCCCAATCTCCCCCTTGAGGGTCTCCCGCCTCTGGCCCTCTGTGCCAGCTGCCCTTGTCTCCCCTACACCCATCTATCCCTTCTCCTGGCACCAAACTTCAGATCCAGGGTCACCCCAGCCCCGGTCACAGTAAGAGGGGCCCAAGGACAGAATGGTCCATGATGTCATGCCGGAATGAGGCTGTGAAGTCCAAGACTGGCTGAGGAGGGGGGAATTTATCAGGAGATGGCAGGCTGGTGACAAAAGTACACCTGGCCCAAGCAATGTCCGGGCTGTGGCTGAGCAAATCACATCGACTTTTAAAGAGGGCCCGTCAAGAGGAATGGCAGCAAGGGTCCCTCCCCCCAACACAAGAGGTGTATCACCTTCAGCTTCCTCTCTCTGAGGAATCCTCTACTTGGTCCCCTCTCTCCAGTTGGAGCCAGCCTGACCCCACCCTGCACATATGCACATTCATCTCCAAGCAGTAATCTATGCACATCTTGCTGCCAAAAGATTCTGAAATAGTTAAAAAGAATGCACGTAATAGTCTAAGATTAAACATATAGATGGATGATTTCACCAAAGCAAAAGAGTAGTGGGGCCCCATATTCAGCCGTGTCCGTGGGAAGGCATGTCTGCAAGTGACAGAAGAAGGAAGCAGGGGAAAGAGACACAGAGATAGAGGTGAAGACACCAGAGACAGGGACCCAGAGAGGTTCCAGAGAAAGACCAAGGGGAAGCCTTGGTCCCCAGCTGCTTCCCGGAGTCCAGAGCCAGTCCACCAGACACTGTCCACTCATGATTAATTTCCCTTTTCTGTTAAAAATGATCAAGATTCAGGAAGAAGAAAAGTAGAATAACAAGGTATTTGGGGGTTTAGTGGGCAGGGGCTCCTGAGGGATCAGGTACGGGGTGTGAGGAAAGGAGGGAAGTGGGACGCCTCACCTGGCCCTCAGGGAAGGAGGGGGAGTTTGGTACACAAGACAGGAACAGAGCAGAAACAAAGTGCTGGCCACCAGCCTGGGAAAGGACCACAGCCTGCCCAAAGCCACCTGAGGGTTACGGCTTCCACGCCGGCTCCACACTCTGCCAGGTCCTCCAGGGCAGGACTGCAGCATGTTCCTCTGCGACCTCAGCACCTACTCAGTGCTGCCACACTCACACTTACCCCTTCGAGGTGGCTCCTTGGATGAGCGACCCCACTAATTCTCTTCCTCCCACATCAAAAAGAGGAGATCTGACCTGTCTAGAATTTAGTAGTTTGTAACCTTTCATGGCTTTGAGACCTTGCTGAGAATCTGATGAAAGCCAGGGCTGTCCCCCTCCCCAGAAAACACACACACACACAAACACACACGTCACCTGTGATTTTAGTGACTTTGTGTTTCAAGGGTTCATGTCCCCTCTGGGACCCCAGGTTGAGCGAGCCCTGGGCTAGGATCTGGGTAAGGGCCCCTCCAGATCCGAGGTTCAGCCCCCGTTGTCCTGAGCCCCGACGTGGAGGCCTGGAGAGCCAAGAAGCAGACAAGGTGAGACAGGCTGGGTGCTGGCAGGAGGGAGGTGCAATCCTGAATGCCGGCATCGCTGACTTCATCCAACTGCCTAGGCCTGGAGGGTGGAAAAAACCAATGACACCTGGTCTAAGAGAAAAATGAAGAAAGAAAATGAAGGCAGAAAAATGAGCACTTGCCATGTACCCAGGTGTGTGCCAGGCACAGCCCTCATCTCCTGTCCTGACAATCACCCAGCAACACGGTGACAAGCCGGTCCTGCCAGCTGCAGCGTCACCCCACCCAACACACACGCACCAGGGCACATCTCCCTCAACCCCGCAGGACCCTGAGCCCGCACGCTCCTTCCAGGCCTGGCCCCTCGGCCTGCGCTGCATCTCCGGCTCACTTATGCAGAAAGGCTTCTGGTTCTGCCAACGACAGCACGGTGGGCAGGCTGAGGGGCTGAAGAAGGCAGCGTGGACATCTGTGATGACGCCCCGGGGCCAGGCCAGCACAGCCCAGCTCTCGGGGTCCTAGAGCTGGTGGGAAGCAGGAAGGAGGGAGCAGGATGCTGGCAGGCGAAGCAAAGATGAAATATTGATGCTCGTGTCCTGGTAAAGCAGAGAACGCCACTTGTCCATGAATAAAAGATGCGCTGGAGGAGCAGGCTGGGTGGCAGATTAATTAATCTAAGTGAGCGCTCTGCCCTGTGCCATGGGGCAGAGCGGGGGTGGGGGGGCAGTGGAGTAAACAGACTCACCTCCCAGCTGCCGGCTGCCGCCCCAGCCCTGCAGGCCCAGAGGGGCCAGCAGAAGTCCTCTGTACCAGGCAGGCAGCTGGTTAAAGCACAGACACGGGCAGAGCAGCAGTGCCAAGCCCAGATGGGTGGAGAGAGGGACAGAGGCAGCCCGACTGTCCAGGACGGGCCTGGTCCTCTCTGCCCCATGCCTGCCAGGGGCCACACGAGATAGCAGTTTCCCCAGGCAGGTGCAGGGTCTCTGAGGTCAGCGAGGGGGAGCATCTGGGCCTCCTCGGTCCTTTCCTGCTGCCTCTGTTTCTTCCTCAGGGAAATTGTGAGAATCAGAAAAAAGAGGGGGAAGGTAGGAAAAAGGGCAGAGGCAGGAGGCCTAAGATTTGGCAGAAAAAGTTGGGCACGGGCCGGCATTGCTCTGAGGAATGTTGGCAGGGAGGATGGAGGACCACAGTTCTAAGGCCCAGGGAAGAGGTGGATGGTGCTATAGCTGTATCTGCCCTCGGAAATGCTAAACCCAAGACCCTGACGGCTTCTCGCCTTCAGCGTAACACGGAAAACGTGCTCATGGAAGGGAGTGGCCCACGGGTTCTCTGAGGTGGTGGCAGAGTCTCAGCAGGAATTGGCGCTCACGACCTCGGCTTGTATTGTCTCCACAGTACGTGGCTCTGGAGAGTGTATGTTGCCTAAAGGTTACACTGGACTTGATGGGAAGGGCGGCAACATCCGTCATTACTCTCCTCACTCCAGGGTCCTGCAGGAGGGCGTCATCTCCAGCATCTGAAGTGTCCTAATGACATGCCCCCAGAAGGAGCTCCCCATTCTGACGGTGGCTCCTCCCCCACCCCCACCAGCCTCAGTGGAACCAGGGTGCCCTTTGCTGGGGTCATCATCCTGGTTTGCTCTATGGACAGCAGTACCATCCCTGGAACCTCTCCCTGGGCAATTCATCATGAGTGGCCTGCTGACATCTCTTGTGCTCTGTCTCATACTCGTTATTTAATTATTTTCACCTAGGTTTAGTCCTGTATCTTCCATTCATTCTTAGCCCCTTGAATGCCAACCAAGTCTTTTTGGTCCTGATAGTGCCTCACAGCCCCTGGGCTCACAGGAGGCACATCAGCCTGTGAGGGCTGCCTGGACAGCCCTCACACTCCTGTCTTTAAGACGGGAACTAGAGATTTCCCTGGCAGTCCAGTGGTTAAGAATCCGTGCTTCCAATGCAAGGGGCACGGATTCGATCCCTGGTCAGGGAACTAAGATTCCCACATGCCATGTGGCATGGATGAAAAAATTAAAAAAAAAAAAAGATGGGAACTAGTCCTTACTGAGGTGTTTTACAGACACCCGAACTTCCCCACAATGAGGCAGGTACATCTCTCCCGTTGTACAGATGACAAAACTGAGGCTCAGCTTTTGGCAAGGTCATCCAGCGGGCAGGTGACAGAGCCAGGAATGGGCCCTGCTCTGAGCCCAGGGTCCTTGCTCATTCCTCCATGTGCTGATAGTGAGAAGCAGCAGGAACACAGAGCAGAGGGCACTTAGCTTTCCTCACTTCCTGGGGAGGAGGAAAGAGGGTTTCCCTGGCTGCTGAGACTGGTCGGAGCTGGACAGAGCCCAAGTGCTCAAGGCTGCCCCGGGAATGCCGGACGGGTCCCATGGCTGAGAGCAGAGAGGAGACAGGTGGTGAAACCCCACTCCTCTCCCAGGGCGCCCTGGAAGATTCCCCAGGGTCTAACCAAATCCATCCAGCTGCCAGAACCTGGCTGCCCAATTCCAGGCACCTCACCATCACCTGTGCCTGGAGCTGAGGGCCGGGGCTGGTGACGCTCCTCAGCCCGAAAATAATCACAGGTCTTCAGCACTGCTGACAGGAGACAAAAAACTGGCAGAAGACTGACCTGGGAGGCGCATACATTGTCACACACACACTCCAGCATTTTATTGCGGAAACGGGGGCATCTAAGTGAGTGAATTTCTGGGGAAAATAGTGGCTGGGAAGCCAGGGACCTGCCATTTCTGTAGTCACAGTGCCACCTGCTGGCAGTACCTGGCATGGCTTATAGGGGCTGTTCTTGAGCCGGGAGAAGAACTTCCAGACCTCTGGTATCCATTCATTCATTCACAGATATTTATTCAGGGCCTGCTGTGTGATAGGCATTGTTTTAGGGGCTGAGTATATAGTAGTGAGCAAAACACACTAAAATCCCTTGCTTTTTGGCGCTTATATTCTAGTGTGGGAAACAATAAACAAGGCCCACAGCATGCTGTAAATATACAGCATGCTAGAAGGGTGAGCACTAGGAGAAAAACAAATCAAGAAGAAGGTAGGGGGCGTCCCTGGTGGCGCAGTGGTTGAGAGTCCGCCTGCCGATGCAGGGGACGCGGGTTCGTGCCCCGGTCCGGGAGGATCCCACATGCCGCGGAGCGGCTGGGCCCATGAGCCATGGCCGCTGAGCCTGCGCGTCCGGAGCCTGTGCTCTGCAACGGGAGAGGCCACAACAGTGAGAGGCCCAAGTATCGCAAAAAAAAAAAAAAAAGGAGAAGGTAGGGATTGCCCAGGAGGTTGTGATTTTAGATAGAGTGGTCAGACATGACCTCTCTGAGCCAGTGACATTTAAGTAAAGTCTGGAAGGAGATGAGGAGAGAGCCGCACAGATTTCTGGGCAGGAACATTCCAGACAAGTGCAGAGGCCACACCATGCCTGCTGTGTCTGGGGAACAGAAGAGGCCAGTGAGGACTAAGTGGAGGGCGGGAGAGTGGTAGGAGGTGGGACCAGATTCCGTAGGAGCTCAGAGGCCGCTGTAAGGCTGTTGACCCCGCAAAATGGGGCTTCATCTCAGGTGCTGAGCTGAGGAAGGGCACAACCCAGCTTGAGTTTTTAAAGGACCCCTCCGGGCCCTGTGAGGAGTCAAGGGTGGAAACGGGGACACTAGTTAGGAAGCCACTGAAACCTCCAATAGGAGGTGATGGTGGCTTGGCCCGGGGGTAGCTGAGGCAGTGGGAGGGGTGACAGGATTCTCTGGAGGGGGAGAGAAAGAGAGGCGTCATCTACGACTCCAAGGCTCTGGCGTAAACTACAGAAAGAATGGTGTTGCCCTTACTGAGATGCAGGATTTGCTGGCTTGACGGGAGGAACTGGGAGCTTCATCTGGGGCTTGTCCAGTCAGAGTTGCCCATTAGATGTCCAGGGGACAGTTGGATAAATAAGTCTGGAGCTCAGAGGCGAGGTCCTGCCTGGAGATACAATTGGAGTCATCAGCTCTTGGATGACTTTCAAGTCATGAGACTGGATGAGATCCAAGAGGGTAGAAAGAAAACTGAGGGACCAAGGACTGAGCCCCGGAACCCTTGACTTATGAGGTCAGGAAGATGCAGGAAAATTAAGAGGAAGAGGCAGCGAAGAGAGGGAATCAGAAGGCTGGGATCCTGGAACCCAAGTCAAGAGAGAGGAAGGGGTGGGCAATCATATCAAAAGGCTACTGATCCCCATCAGGGCTGAGAAGGCTCTACTGGATTCAGCAAGATAGAGGGCGCCGGTGACCTTGAGAAGAACAGTTCTGGAAATGGATGGAGACAAAAAAGAGTAAGTGCAAGAAAGAGTGAAAAGAGAGAAATTGGGGACAAGTTGAAACCACTGTTTTGTGGATTCTTTTGTAAAAGGGAGGAGAGAGGTGGGAAGATAGCTGGAGGAGGAGTTGGTTTGGGGTTTTTTAAGGTGGGAAGGAATAAGGACCTGCTTGAATGCTGGCGGGGGTGATTGCAGAGAGAGAGAAACCTGTTGGAGGAGACGTAGGGGAGAATCGTGGGAGCACTGTTCTCCAGCAGGTGAGAAGGGATGAGATCTGGTTGTTCATCCCGACGAGGTACCACTTCACACCCACTATGACGGCTAAGACCCAAAAGACAATAATGAGTGTCGGTGAGGATGCGTGTAAGCAGCTCTTTGAAGGAAACTGCGCTCAGCAGGAAGCCCCTTTTCCTGTCGCTTTAACAGAGCCATATTGTAACCAACTTTTAAACCAGGCGCCCCTATGCTCTACTCATCTCTGGCCCCAGCGCACCTTTCAGATCTTTAAGTCACACAATACCTTGTCTAACTTGTCAGTTCTTTCCATAGATCGAAGAAGTAGACATGAAGAATAAGTAACTGGTGACCAGATCTCTGCCCTAGCTTCCCCTTCAGCAACCTCCTGAACAAACTGGGTGACCAAACTTTGCGGACAAGTTAATGTCTAGAGGAAGATGCCAAGGGATCGACAAATCCTCACATAAGCCTGCACACGGTGGGGGATGGCGACAACGCTGACCCCTGGGCTCAGTGATGAACTAGATTGCTTCCCTGTTTCCCTTTTAAAAAGCTTTCACGGCCGAGCAGAATCTTTGGAGGTGGTTTGGGGGGAACATTGTGTCTACCATCTCCCCAGATTGCCGGCATTCTGATTAAAGCCATCTTTCTTTTCTACGAACATCTGTGAGTATTGATTTTGTAAGCAGTGAGCAGCAGGACCCGATTCAATTCGACAACATGTGGAGAAATTGAAAGTCTTGTACATTGTTGGTGGGAATGTAAAGTGGTGCAGCTGCTTTGGAAACAGCTTGGCAGTTCCTGAAAAAGTTAAATGCGGGTGACTATAGTTAATAATACTGTATTGTATATTCGAAAGTTGCTAAGAGAGTTGATCTTAAAAGTCCTCATCAGGGCTTCCCTGATGGTGCAGTGGTTGGGAGTCCGCCTGCCGATGCGGGGGACACGGGTTCGTGCCCCGGTCCGGGAAGATCCCACGTGCCGCGGAGCGGCTGGGCCCGTGAGCCATGGCCGCTGAGCCTGCGCGTCTGGAGCCTGTGCTCCGCAACGGGAGAGGCTGCAGCGGTGAGGGGCCCGCATACCGCAAAAAAAAAAAAAAAAGTTCTCATCAGAAGAAAAGAAATTTTGTAACAATATTTGTGATGGATGTTAACTAGACTTCTTATGATGATCATTTCACAATACATACAAATATTGAATCACTGTGTTGTACACGTGTATGTATATAACATAATGTTATATGTCAATTTTATCTCAATAAAAAAAACTTTAAGTTAAACATGGAGTTACCATATGACCCAGCAATTCCACTCCTATGTGTACCCAAGAGAAATAAAGACATACGGCCACACAAAAATGTGTACACAAATGTTCATAATAGCCAAAAAGTGGAAACTGAAATGTCCATCAGCTAATGAGTGGATAAACAAAATGTGGTATACCCATACAGTGGAATATTATTCAGTCATAAAAAGGAATGAACTACTGACACGTGCTGTAACATGGATGAACCTTGACATCCTTACACTAAGTGGAAAAAACCAGACACCAAAAGCCACAGATTGTATGATTCCATTCATATGAACTGTCCAGAATAGGTGAGTTCATAGACACTAGACTTTTCCATAAAGTAGATTAGCTGCTACCAGGAACTGGTGAGTGGGGGACAGAATGGGGAGCAATTGCTAATGGGTATGGGGTTTCATTTGGGGGTGATAAAAATGTTCTGGAATCGGGTAGTGTGTGACGGTTGCACAACTCGGTGGATATGCTAAAAAAACATTGAACTGCACCCTTTAAAAGGGTGAATGTTATGCTTTGGAATTTTTTTTCTCAACAATAGTTGTTGTTGTTTTTTAAAGACCCGGTTGTGCAGAGTAGGGGGGCTGCCTTGGCCCCAGGAAAGAGGTAGGGGACTCGGGCACTGAAGCAGGTAGGCAGTTGGGTGTGGTAGTGGGCGACTGTGGACGTTCTCCCCTGGTGGCTTCTACTGCCTCAGTGAGACAGGCGGTGAGGTCGTCAGCTGACAGTGAGTAGGGGGGCGGTTGCAGGAAGAGCGAAGGTGAGGAATGAAGCAAGAGAGGAAATGGATGGACTCAGGACATTGAGTAGGATTGCAGGGCGGGGCTGAGGCCCAGGCGAGGGAGGCAGAGGAGCAGTAGGGATGCGCTGGAGGGGAGGGGGGAGCCCCAGCAGCCTTGAGAGTATGGGGACCTGGGTCGGGGGCACCATGCTCCCCACACAACACAGCTCTCCTGATATCTGAACACACAGGTACACACGTGGTGGTGCTGCACCAGCAAACCCTAAAGATGCCCACCCGTGAGCCTTCACAATTGTAAATGCACGTCCCTCTCACCCTGGGATCCATTCCCCTTGGGGAATCCAGCCTCAGAGACCCTTGCACGTAGACACAAGATGTATGTACAGGATGTTCGCGGCAGCCTTGTTAGTAATAGTAAAAGATTGGAAACAGCCCGAATGTGCATTACTGGGGAAATGGTCAAATAAATTCTGGTCCGTCCATGCTATGGAAGTGCTAGAGCAGTAAAGACACTGGAGGAGCCTGTGTGTGTGACGGGGAAGGATGCTAAGACGCAGCATCATTAGGTGGGGAAAGGTTGCAGAACAATGTGTGTCATGTTACGTGATTTTCTTTTCTTTTTTTAAAAACAAAAATGGTATTTATAAGTGTATACATAGGTTATTAAAAGGTACAAAAGATCTAGAGAGGATGCAATTTACATTGTTAATGGTGTTTAATCTTGACGTGTGGGTTTGGGGAAAGGAGTTGAAGAGGGTTAAAGGGATCAAAAGGGTTTTAGAGGGGGACTTTCATTGCTTATTTGATACATTTTATGGTCTTTGGACTTATAACATGGAGCATAGATGCTTTTGTAATTTAAAAAGGGAAGAACTGCTGTGCTCCCCACCCTATCCCTGGCTCCTTTCCTGCCCTGGGTCAGGGAGCCCTGCGGGGCCAGCGTCCCCCCAGCCCAAACAATGCCCTGCCATGTCCCTGGAGGCAGACACAAGGCCTGGCCAGAGCGCAGTGGGTCCCCAGCAGCCTTCCCTCTGCCTGCCCTTCCCAGCTCCACACCCCAACCTCCCCTTCCCCTCCCCCCATACAACTGTTCCCCTCCAGCCACTTCCCTGGGGAGGAAGGTATCTGATCAATGCACTGGAACCAAAGGTACCAAAGGCAACGGAACAGCTACCCTAATGATAATACCCAGCATTTATATAGCACTTACTGTGTACCAGGCACAATTCTAAACACTTCATATATGAACTCCCAACAGCCCCACAGGTTCCATATATTACTATTTTCACTCCGTGGCAGATTTTTAAACACAAACAAATAAGAAGAAGGCACGAAAGGCTAAGTCCCTTGCCCCAGGTGCTACAGCCCACTAACCTGAGAAAGAGGCCACCTCCCGGGAACCCATGGTCCAGGCCGGCCTCCTCCTCCCACTTCCCTCTCCCGCAGCTGTCAGTCCTGTGATGTTCTGATCGGGCCATGTGCCTTCCAGGGCAAGGCTATGGTTTCCGCCTGACACACAGGCAGCACTCATCGTGTTTGTTGAATTAATTGCTCTGTCCCCCCAACCCCCAGTCCACCGTAGCCCAATGGGCTGTGCCTTGCCCTCTGGGAATTGGTTTCCTCATCTATAAAATGAGGGGGTGGGTGCACTAGACGGCATCCGACCACCACTTCAGGACGAGAATTAAGGTGAAGCCAGTAGGGACTTCCCTGGTGGCACAGTGGCTAAGAATCCACCTGCCGATGCAGGGGACACAGGTTTGAGCCCTGGTCCGGGAAGATCCCACATGCCACAGAGCAACTAAGCCCGTGCGCCACAACTACTGAGCCTGTGCTCTAGAGCCCGCGAGCCACAACTACTGAAGCCCGCACACCTAGAGCCCGTGCTCCGCAACAAGAGAAGCCACCGCAATGAGAAGTCCGTGCACCGCAACGAAGAGTAGCCCCCACTCGCCGCAACTAGAGAAAGCCCACGCGCAGCAACAAAAACCCAACGCAGCCAAAAATAAACAAATAAATTTATTTTTTAAAAAAAAGGTGAAGCCAGTGCTCATCCCAATGGAGTGACTGTCAATGGTGGGACATGGGGGCCAGGGTGGAAGGTGGGAGAGCTTTTGAGACGCCTGCCCTCGTGGGCCTTCGGGAGCTGGGAATGCGGATCTCACCCAACCACAGGCACAGACAGACACTTCACCCGACTGTCCAATCGACGTGGCTCCAGGGGACAACAGCCCACACCCTGTGCCGTGGGCTCCGCAGGGGCTACCCCTGCCCAGCTTCGTGGAAGGTGGGGAGCTGCTCCTGTCACCAAGTCAAAAGTCTTGGCACCCAGGTGGCTGCCACAGGTGGAGGAGATCACATGCCATGTAGGCAGCACGTGGTGGCTACATGTGGCAGCGTGAGCCTGTCTGGGACTCACGGACACAGGGAGGGGTGGGGCTAAGCAGTGTCTCTGGTCTCCTTGGGCTGCGGCAGCGGGGGGGTGGGGGTGGGGGGGTGGGGGGGTGGAGGGTGCCCTCCCACAGTGCTTGTCTACCCAGCTGGAAAGCGCCAGAACAACCTGGGGGACAAAGAGCCAGTGGAAGGAGGAGGGAGGGGACCCTTGGGCACTGCCGCGAGCAGCCACTTCACGCATCCGTTCACAGCGCCCCACGGGAACTGGCTTCCTCATTCCTCGCAGATGAGGAACCCGAGGCCCAGAGAGGCCAGGGACAGGGCCTTTGTCTCCAGCCGGGACCCGAACTCCACTCCTGAGTCCACAGCCCATGCCTCTCCTCATTCCATCTCCTCTGGGTGAACCAGGATTCTGCGCTGGGACTCAGATGCAGCCGCCAACCCTGTCCTGCCCCAGCCCTGGGCTTCCAGCCTCAGCTCTGGAGCCAACCCTCGGTGCCAAGGCAGTGAGTGGCCTCAGATCTGCGAACCAAGGGGTCCTGGGCCAGATTCCACTGGTGGATTCACCGTCAGCTCCTGAGCCCCCAGCCAGCATTCCCCCCACCTCCCCACCACAGCCCCTCACCATCCGTAACGGCCCCATCACTTCTCAACAGAGTCTCCCAGCCCCCCAGCCCCATCACTCAGGGTCACACAGCCGGGCAACCGCAGGCCTCAGACTTCAAAGGAGGTCCAGGTGACCCATAGCAAATAAAGGGGGGAAGGGGGATGGGCCCCTCATCCTCCATGCCCCAGAGGTCACCCTCTGAGTGTTTCCTTTTCCCTTTCCTGGAATAGATTTAGGAGCTCTCTGGGGGAGCGCTGGACCTTGACCCTCTCGCATGGTACTAGGGAGGTCTGTGGTCCAGGGACAGCTCCAAGCTGTTGGCAGACCCATAACCAAGGTGAGTATCTGGGAAAGCCGTCCCCCCGGCGCGCCCATGCCACACAACCACGCTGAGACACGGCCACTCCCCCAAAGAGGACGCAGGCGACAAGTGCCCCCAGCCCCCCTACTCCCCCCTCTATCCCAGTCCCAGGCTGCCCACAGGTGGCCTCCAACCCCTGTGCTGCCGACTCAGAGGATTCAACAGACAGATGACAGCAGGCAGCCCTTCCCCGCCGCCTCCTCGGAGCCTGGGCCTGGGCCGGAGGCCAGAAGGATTTTCCCGGAATTTCTAGGGCCTCTGGCACAAAGATATCAAGAAACCTGGGGGAAGAAAGAACAGGACAGAAGCTGGCAGAACAGCGGGGGTTGGGGGGAGGGTGTTACCATGTGGGTCATCCACGTTCCCCCCACCCCTCCCTGTGCCCAGCACTTGCTGCTTCCCTGCCTATGCACATGAAAGCTCCCACCCACCCCTCCCCAGAACAGACACAAAAGTCAGGGAGGCGGAACTGCAACCAGGTAACATCAAACCAAGTATAGAGGATGCTGCCCAGACACAGAGGAGGGCCGCATCACAGACACTGTGGATCCAGGAGGACTTCCTAAAGGGAGTGCTTCCTAAGGCCTTGGGGGAAAGACCATTTCAAGGAGAAACAGCTTGTGCAAAGGCCCTGAGACAACAGAAAGCGTGGTGAAGATTGAGGAGAGTGGAAAGGGTCTGCACGGAGGCGGCAGCCAGAGCAGCCCCGCTCCACATTGGTGGCCGGTGGTTCACTCATCCTGCTTCCTAGACATGGCAGGAATACGCCCAGCCTCCTGCTGGCCCCATGAGCATATCTGGGAAAGTATCTTGTCACAGACCTCAGCCCAGCCCAAGACTCCTCTGACCTCCCACATCCTCTCTGAGGCCGCTGCTGGGCGTGGTCTCAGCCCTCAACCCTCAAGGAGTTCCTGACTCATCGTGGAAAAAGCTAAAAAGACCAGTCTTCTCAAGAATCAGTCCAACTCTGGGGGGAGGGCGGCTGTGACCCCAGCTCCAGGACACAGGGACAGTGGAGGGGGCGGGGGCAGGGAGCAAATCAGAGACAGAAGAAGATGCAGAAACAGAGACCCGGGCAGAGACTGATGGAAAGAGAGACAGGAGGTGCTAATCACAGACACAGGGACGGGCAGCCCAAGGCAGCAGGACAGAGATATACCAGGCAGCGACAGCTAACATAGGCCAGAAACAAAGCGATACCCCTAGGTACACACAGGACAGGCTGCCAAAGACAGCCAAGGACTACAAAGTCAGCTGATCAGCTGATCCAGAGCCAGCCTGTGGACCCCAGAAGAGATTGGGTGGGGTGCCGGAAGGCAGCTCCCAGCTGTGGGATGGGTCCAATGACCGCACTTGCAGAGCAAGCCATGAGGGGGCGGTGTTGCTCCAGCCACTGCCCTTCAGCCGGGAGCCCAGCTCCCCAAAGACAAAGGCAGACTCCCTCCATCAGAAGCAGCAAAGACCCAGGCTCACTGAAGGTGTAAAAGACTTGGATGAGGGAACCCAGAGCAACCACACCCTAGCCTGGAGACCCCCTCCTCATCCCAGCATCTCCTCAAACCTACCCCTTCCCTCCACATTCCCCATCACCATCCTCGTTACCCCTTTCCTGACCCCTGGAAAGTCCAGAGCATAGAAGGGCAGAGCCTGGGGATGCCGGCCAATTTCCCTGCCCTTTCTGTAAAGGACATGAGCAGATGCTAGGTCTGACGACTGCCCTTGGCTCCTGCCACAGGACCTGGTCCCCTCCTTTACATCTTCCCTTGTAGGCTCTTAGATCCAAAGCATCCCTCACAAAGATACAGAGGTCTGAGCCCACGCTTACCAGCAGACAGCAGTGCTACAATCACAAGTGCAACCTTGGGCTGCATGAATAGAACCTGATGTCCGGTGGAGGACCGTCATCAGCGATGAAGTCCAGGCCTCTGGTCACTTCTCTTGAAGGGAAGTTAATAAACCCACGTGACCCAGGAAGAAGGCCACTGTGGAAACATGCTACACATACAAGATCCATCAGTGAGCACCAAACACTTCATATATTTATTTCATCTCACCTAATCCTTACGTCAACTTGCATTAACGTACCCATTTTACAGACAAGAAAACTCAGAGACGCTCCTCTTCCAGTGACTCTCCTGTAGGTGTGTGTATTTCTCAAAGCTCCATCTCAGGCCTCTTCTCTTCTACTTTGTACATATTTCCCGAGCATTCACATTCATTCCTGTGACCTAGACTTAGTTCTCAAGTTAAGCCTTTTGCCGAGATCTTTCTCCCGGGTTCCAGATCAGTCCATCCACCTGCTTTCTCCTGATCTCCTCCTGGATGTCTTCAGGGACCTAACATTCTACGTACCCAACGGCGACTCCAGATCTTCACACAGTGGGTGACCCGGGCACACAGCCAGCTCCCCTCAGCCAGCCTCCACCACTCCCAACCCAGTCAACTTCCAGTAGACTCTGCCCTACGTGAGTCCAGGCACTGCTCTCCGCCCCATCCCATCTCCCTGGGCCTTGCCACTGTCATCCTTCACCTCCACCCCGCCACCAACTCCAAGCTTCAATATATACGGATGGACTCGTGTCATTCCCCTGCCTAAACCCATCCAGTGCTTTGAATTGCTCTCAGGGAAAAGTTCAAAGTCCTCACCGGGGTCTGAACTGCCCTGATGACCAGCCTCCCTCTCCAGCTGTCCATCGCCACGCCTCACTCCCTCCAGCCAGACAGCCCTCCCCCACGACGGACCACTCCCTCTGCCGCAAATGCCTCCTCCTCCTTTCTGCCCTGAAGCCTGTCCTGAAGCCCCCCTGGGTTAATGCTTGAAGAGCCCTCTGACCCTCTCCTTAGCATCCGTCAGGATGCTAACGAGCTCTCGATGCCGTGATTATGTTCTCAGTGCCTGCCGTCCAGCAGAGGGTGAGCTCTGAGGGGGTCGGGCTGCATCTGTGTTGGTCACTGCTGGATCCCAGCCCCCGTGAGCCTCCACGAGTCTGGAGCTGAGTAAATGTTTGTTCAATGAATTCTGCCCCTTCCACACCTCCCGGGGTAGCTCAGCATGGCTCTGGACAGAGATGGCTCTTGGTCATGTCTTCCTCCTAGTGAGCTGAATCCTCTCAAGTTCTTGAATCAACTTCCATTAGGGCAACTGGGGGAGGGTCAAGCGGCCATCCCTCTTCCTGCAACCAGCCTGCTCTCTTCCCCTCTCCCTCCTCCACCCGAGGGCTCCTATGCCCTCAGCCAGCCCTCCTGGGCCAGGAAAATGTTGAGGCACCTCTCGGGCTCCTAGATGTCACCTTTCCTCCTCCCAATGTGTTCCTGGCAGGGAGGAGATGATGTGTTCCCTGTCTTCCGTCTCCAAGCCACCCGCACACGTGTACACGTGCGCATGCGCACACACATACGCAAAACACACACACACACACACACACACACACACTGGCACACACACACACACACACACACACACACACACACTGGCACACATCCTCAGACTACCTCACCTGAGCACACTGCCTCCCAGTAGGGGCCGCCCTCTCCCCCTCCAAAAGCTCCCCCACCCACACTCCCCCAGCCTCGTCTTGCTCCAGCGCCTCAGTCCTAGGGTCCCCCAGTCTGAGAAGCCGGCCTTGGGCTGGGAGTCCCTCTGTGACTTGTTTGTGGCCTTGGGCTTTCCCTCCCAGACCTCATCTCCACTTCAGTAAAAAGAAATGGTTAGATCATGAGATGACTTCTGAGGTCTCTCCCAGCTCTCGAATCCTGTATTAGTTTGCTTGACTACCATAAAAAGTCCCACAGACTGGGCGGCTTGCACAACAGAGATTTATTTTCTCACAGTTCTGGAGGCTAGCAGTCCCAGAGCAAGCTGGCGGCGGGGCTGGTTTTTTCCGCTGCCTCTCTTCTTGGCTTGCAGATGGCTGTCTGCTCCCTCTAGCTTCTCTCTGTGTCCTGATCTCCTCCTCTTAGAGGAGCACCGGTCATAGTGGATTAAGACCCACCATATGACTTCTTTTTACCTTGATCACCTCTTCCTTTTTTTTAATTTTGCAGCCCAGTTTATGGATCTTTAATTTTATGATTAACGCTTTTTTATTGTAGTAAAATATACATAAAATTCCCCATTTTAGCCAATTCTAGGTGTACATTTAGTGACATTAAGTACATTCACACTGTTGTGTGACCATTACCATAGCATCTCCAGAACCTTTCCATCATCTTCCCGAACTGAAATTCTGTGCTCATTTACACTAACCCCCCACCACTCCCTTCCACAGGCCCTAATGACGACCATTCTACTTTCTGTCTCTCAATTTGACTATTCTAAGTACTTCACGTAAGTGGAATCATATAATATTTGTCTTTCTGTGTCTGGCTGATTTCATTTACTATGATGTCCTCAAGGTTCACCTTGATCACCTCTTTAAAGGCCCTGTCACCAAATACAGTCACATTCTGAGGCCCCGGGGGGTGAGGACCTCAACCTATGAATGTTAGGGGGACACAATTCAGCTCACAACAGATCCCAAAGAGGCGACGTCATCACCCTTGCTGAGCGTCAGGGCAGCGGGGAGGGCTGATGGGTAATGTGTAGAAAGCGCCTGTGGCGCGGCAGGGCACAGAGCTGGTGTTCAATACACAGTAGCTGTGAGCAGGGCTGCTGCTGAGGACAATGATGGTGACAGTGACGTTGGATGACGTCTCGGGATTGGCCTGAGCAAAGTCACCGAGTCCTTACCTGGTGTCCCCATGGGGAAGGCCCCCCGTGAAGGTTTGTGCGTGCGTCTCGTGCTCGCTCCCGGGTCTCTGGCCTGTCCCATCCCTCCCGTCAGGTGAGGAGCTCGCCAAGGACAGCTCTCAGGCCCTTGCCGCTTGCTTTCTCCGCGCCTGCGCAGTAGGCACCGACCAGGTGGGATACAGAGTAGACACTCCAGGCCTTTGCACATGCTGTTTCCCTTGCCTGGAGCACCCTTCCCTCCCCACACCCATCCCCATACGATTCCTCCCACACGTTTTAAGCTGTTTAACTTACCTCCTCCAGGAGTAACAAAGCCTTAGGTGTCACGCCATCGGGGAAGACTTGCTCGAACTCCCAAGGTTTTGAGTGCCATGCCCCCAACCCACCCCACCTCTCCCCTTCCCCCAACCTCCCACCTCAGCTAGAGTTCTAAAGATGTGGTGTAGTTGTGACTGATGGTGTGGGCTCCAGAGTCAGAGTCCAGAGGAGGCCTGCAAATCCCGGCGCCTTCACTGACCAGCTGAGGGACCCTGAATAACGTACTTGCCTTCTCTAAGCATCAGTTTCCCCATCTGTAAAATAGAGAGAGTTTTTTGTTTGTTTGGGTTTTGGTTTTTCTTTTTTTTTTTTTCCAGCTTTCTTGAGATATAATTTACCTAGAACGGTGTGTAAGTTTAAGGTGTACAACGTGTTGATTTGACACATATATTACAAGATGATGACCACCGTAGCTTAGCTAACATGCCTTCCTGTCGCATGATTACCATTTCTTGTTTGTGGTGAGAACATTTCAGATCTACTCTCTTAGCCACACTCAAGTATATGATACAGTATCAGCTATAATCACCATGCTGTACATCATATCCCCCAAATGTGTTAATCGTCTTTTGTAATTATTGAGCTATAATTGATGTCTAACTTTATATTAGTTTGGGGTATGCAATGTGATGATTCAATATTTGTATATATTGTGAAATGACCACCACAGTAAGTCTAGTTAACGACAATTACCACACATAATTACAAATTTCTTTTCCTGTGATGGGAACTTTTAAGATGTACTCGCTTAGCAATTTTCAAATATACAAAGCAGTGTTATTACCTACAGTCACCATGCTGTACTTACACCCTCAGGAAAAAATGAAGGTTTTAACGGTACCTATTTCATAAGACTATTTTGAAAGTCAAGGAAGAAATTCCCCACAAAGCAACTTAGCACAGTGCCTGTCAAAGGCAATTCAAAAAAGCACTTAGTAGCTATTATGATTATTTTACTACTGTAGAAGTCATTGCATTAAGGAACAACCCTCGAGGGGGCACCGCCTCTCTGGTTTACCACGAGACGTCTTAGCAGTGATCCTGCCACAAAGTAGGTGCTCAATATAAAACTGTTGAATAAATGACGACATTAACCCCTTAACTGATACCACTGAACCCTCTACTTCTAGCCATTTCTCTAGTTTTTCTGGTCCAGGCTCTTGGTGCTGTGAAGTGGGGATCCACCTGGCAGGAGAGGGTCAGAATGAGAGCCGTGGGAGGTAGGCGTGGCCAGAAGTTGGAAGAACCACCTGAAATGCCAGCGACAGCCTGTCAAAGACCAGCACTGTCTGCCAGCCCCTCTTGCAAGTGAGGCCATCCTGAGGGTCCCTTGCTGCCTGCTCCATGGGCCAGTTCTCTTTGCTCTTTCTTCAAACTGCCTCACGAGGTTTGCTATTAAACTTTCCATGATTTTTGCACCACCTGCTGCCAATAAATATGGGACAGGAGTAAAGTTGACCAACAGTTCCAAAAAAAAATTTAAAAAACGACCATCACTGTCCCATTAGGGACCCAGGGCCTGAGCGGGGCAGCCTGTCCAAAGTAGGAACGTCCTTTCAAGGAAGCATCTTCTTCCCTCCAGCACCGCCACCCTGCTTACTCCAGGGTGCCCCTGGGTGCCTCCCAGACCCTGGGTCTTCCTCCTCTGCCCAACTGGTTGGGAGTCGAGGTGTGCTGAGGAGTTACCCTTCCAGGAACAGGAGAAGGAACAGAGCATAGAGAGGCCTGGGGGAACAGAACGTAAAGGTGGAGAAAATGAGTGGAGGCATCTCAAGTTAGAATTTAGGCCTGGGGACCCCCAACATCTGATGCAAGAGGCTGTGGAGTCTGGTGGCTCTGAGTTCTTCCTAATTTCAGTCCTGTCCCCAACGTGCTGTGTGACCTTAGGCAGGTTACTTATCTTCTCTTGATCCTAGCTTCCCCTCCTGTAAAATGCAAATTGTGATATTGTAGTAGTGACGACTATCACTGCTTGTCCAGCCAAGTTCAAGGGCAGTCCCACGGTCACTCCAAGTGACCACAGGCCCTGGGTGGGGTCTCCCTCTTCCTCTTGAACTAACAGATACAGCAGGAAATGAGAACTGAGAGCAAAAGACCACGTGATGGCATTTCCCTGGAGGTCCAGTGGTTGGGACTGGACCAATGCAGGGGGTGCGGGTTCGATCCCTGGTCGGGGAGCTAAGATCCCACATGCCCCATGGCCAAAAAAACAAAACATAAAGCAAGCAATCATGTAACAAATTCAATAAAGACTTTAAAAATGGTCCACATCAAAAAAAACAAAAAAGGCCATCATCAAAAAATCTAGAAACAATAAATGCTGGAGAGGGTGTGGAGAAAAGGGAACGCTCTTGCACTGCTGGTGGGAATGTGAATTGATACAGCCACTATGGAGACCAGTATGGAGGTTCCTTAAAAAACTACAAATAGAACTACCATACGACCCAGCAATCCCACTACTGGGCATATATCCTAAGAAAACCATAATTCATAAAGAGTCATGTACCAAAATGTTCATTGCAGCTCTATTTACAATAGCCAGGACATGGAAGCCACCTAAGTGTCCCATCAACAGATGAATGGATAAAGAAGATGTGGCACATATATACAATGGAATATTACTCAGCCATAAAAAGAAACGAAATTGAGTTATTTGTAGTGAGGTGGATGGACCTAGAGTCTGTCATACAGAGTGAAGTAAGTCAGAAAGAGAAAAACAAATACCGTATGCTAACACATATATATGGAATCTAAGAAAAAAAACATGTCATGAAGAACCTAGGGGTAAGACGGGAATAAAGACACAGACCTACTAGAGAATGGACTTGAGGATATGGGGAGGGGGAAGGGTAAGCTGGGACGAAGTGAGAGAGTGGCTTGGACATATATGCACTACCCATAGCACAGGGAGATCAGCTTGGTGCTTTGTGACACCTAGAGGGGTGGGATGGGGGAGGTGGGAGGGAGAGAGACACAAGAGGGAGGGGATATGGGGATATATGTATATGTATGACTGATTCACTTTGTTATAAAGCAGAAACTAAGACACCATTGTAAAGCAAGTATAAAAGATGTAAGAAAAAAAAGACCACATAATGTGAGGGCCGAGGCTGCCACAGTGGGCTTCATGCCACAGGACTTACAGGGAAGCAGAAATCTAAGTGAGTGGAGCAGTCTGGCTGGCAGAGAGGGGAATGGATGCAGAGAGAAGCAGAGACAGCAGAAAGGCCATTGCTAGAGCTGCCTTGATGTCTCCGCATCCCCAAACCCCAATCTCCGGGTACCCAAGCCACAAATACCCCTTGTCACCCTAAGGTTAGAAAAGCCATAGCTGGAACCTGTATCCTGCTCACAGGGTCGTCTTGAAATGAAAGCATTAGCCCAGAGTTTGGCACGGAGTTGGTGCTCAGTGATAATGATGATGGGGGGATCAGAGCCCCGCATGGGTGAGAAGTCTCAGGAAGGCCCCTGCCCTGATGCCCACATACACGCTCCACAGGCCCCTGGGGGGCAGAGGACGGGCGGTGAGCGGCTGCACTCACTAAGCCTTCCCCTCCTGCTCCTCCCAGCAGCAGCCCGCCAGGCCTGGGCACATGCCGATGTCCCAGCAGGGGCCATAAAGGTGAGGGAGGTGGAGACACACCCACAAGGCCAGCCCTGGCAGGGCTGGAGGTTGGGGGGGTGGAGGGGACAGGAGCCGTGAGGTGGTACCCCAGTGAGGTGCACTTTTGGGTGGCCTTGGTTAAGAGCACAGCTCTGAGCCAGAATGCCTGGGTTTGACCCTCTGTGCCACCTTGGGCAGCTCACCTAAGCTGTGTCTCAGTCTCCTTGCAGTAAAATGGGGATGAGAGCAGAACCTACTTCCTAGGGTTGAGGGGGAGGTAGAAAGAGGTCAGGATGGGCCAAAGTCAGAACCATGCAGCAAACAGACGATGAACACTGCAGTTGGTACCTGAAGAGAAGCAGGCAGATGCAGATGCCGGCTTTCACAGGAGGAGAACAGGCCTGGCCTGGGTGCTGGGCTCCCCCAGCCGCGGTCTCAGGACCGCTGCCTCTGGGCTGCTCTGGGATTCCCACGAGCACCGTCTCCTTCCTCCGCCCACAGCCCTACAGCCCACCTACCCCTCATTCCAATCTCGAGCTCCTTCCATACATCCTTTAGGCTCTTGCGCAAACATCAGCCCCTGGGAGAAGCTTCCCTAGGGATCCTCTTCACCCAGGGCCCTCTGCTCTTCTGTCTCAGACCCTGGGAGCATTTATCATAGAGCTTGAATCACAGGAAAATCCTGCCATAACATTCATTCAGACAGAGGCACAGTTGGGGCTTTCCTCGTGCCTTCCAGCTACCCCCCACCATCAGCTCCTGGTGAACAAGGAAATACTCAAGTTCACATCTTTGGGGGCAGGGACAGGATGTCCAAGAAGCACAGCCTGTGACCATTCGAGACTTTCTCACGTCAGTGCCAGTTTAGTTATGCATAGTGTAATTTGAACTGTCTTTACGTTTTGTGCCAGGAAAATAATCCACTTTTTAAATTCAGTGTTTGCTTTATTTCTACTTGCAAAACAAAAATCAGTCCCCAAACTAAAAGTGTATCAATTTCAAAGTATTCTTATACTACGACATTTGACTATGAAAATCATTTAATATGTCTTTTAAAATTATTTCATACAGGGCATCTATTTTTTTTTTTTTTTTTTTTTTTTTTTTGTGGTACGCGGGCCTCCCACTGTTGTGGCCTCTCCCGTTGCGGAGCACAGGCTCCGGACGCACAGGCTCAGCGGCCATGGCTCACGGGCCCAGCCGCTCCGCGGCATGCGGGATCTTCCCGGACCGGGGCACGAACCCGTGTCCCCTGCATCGGCAGGTGGACTCTCAACCACTGCGCCACCAGGGAAGCCCCAGGGCACCTATTAAAGCTCTGGGTTGGGCTGCCTCGCTGAGAGCAGTGCCATAGCTCAGAATTTTTAGAGGCAAAGCAAAGGTACTTACTACATTTTAAAATTTATTTTTTGCAGAAATTCTTTTAGGACAGTGACTATAGCTACCTAAGTTCTCCTTTTCTTGATGATGCTAAGAAACCGTGTTCCCAAACCAGAATATTTTTTTCTTTTCCATTATGGTTTATTACTCTATTCAATATTACTATACTCAATTAGTAATACTGAATACTACTATATACTTATTACTATATTAAATATAGTTCCTGGTGCTATATAATAGAACCTTGTTGTTTATTCACTCGGAATTCTTGTTTTCATTCGGAATTTTTTAATAAACATTTTTTTAGAGCAGCTTTAGGTTCGTAGCAACATTGAACAGAAGGTGCAGAGATTTCCCGTACAGCCCCACTCCACACTGCATAGCCTCCCCCATTATGAACATGCCCCACCAGATAATACACTTTTCATTAACTTCACAGGAGCGTGGTCTCTCCTTTTATAATTGGACTATTTGGAACCCATTTAGCACAAAACTATGGGGATTGAACCTTAAGACACTTACTGGGTACCTGAATGTCTGCTCCCCCAGTGGGATGAAAGTTTCACAAAGGAGGAGTTCAGTCTGGGCTTCTCAGTGATGCATCCCCGGTAGCCTATATAATGCTTCCCAGGAGTGGGAGCTGAACTTGAGAAAATGAATAAGACCCACCACAGAAGCAGAGATCAAGCGACGGGTCAGGAGGCCTAACCAGGTAGCCAGTGATCACAGCCACATCACTTATCCTCAGCGTAAGGGGAGATCCAGAGGCCAGCAGACCTCACCCCAGCCCTCTCCTGTGATCACAGGATTCCAAGAAGCCCAAAAAGAAAGACCATGACCTCTCTTATTCCCTGGGGAAACTGGCTCCACAGCTGAACTGCTGGGGGCTCTGCTCTGCCCTCACCCAGGAGCGCTGGGGGTGAGCCAGGCTTCCTCAGTACCCCCAACCTTACCATGATTTATGGAGAAGACAAACCCAGGAAGGAAGCCTCGATCAAGGACCTGCCAAGAAACATAATAATTTAATGAATTAAGCTCATTTGGATGGCTTGGGGGTTTTCTCCATTACATTTGTATCTTGATTCCAATGGTGTGTCTCTGGTAGGAGCCCCAATAAATAGGTGTCTCTGGTGGGGGGTCCCAATAAATAGTCTGGTTTCTGAACAATTTGAGAAATAAAAGAGTAAAAAAAGAATCCCCCAAGATGCAACAGTGGGGACCTTGTTCTCATGGAGGGCCATGTTCTCCCAGGACAGAGAAGGTGGGACAAGGTGACCCCTGTCACATGTGAAAGGTCAGGATAGAGCCCTGGGCGGAACAGGGAGATGCTCCAGCTGGCACAGGGGTTGGTTTCATGTTACTTTCTGTGTTTATTTCCCCTTCATCATCCCTGAAGCTTGTGCAATGCTTTGTTAAATACCCCAATCTTGACTCAGCTGTGTTTAGGGAAATCGAGGCAATGATCCCAGTTCCAGCTCAGGCTGGACCAGCCACCTAAAGCCAACGGGAGTGGCCACGGAGCTCTTTAGTGGCAGAGCCAAAGGAAGCAGAATCCCAGGGGAAATTTGAGACCAGAATCCATTCGTGACCTGGAAGGGAAGTTTTGCTCTACCCTGCTAACCCTGGAGAATTGGGACTTGAATTTAGTCTGAGTCAGCCAGACCCTATGTAGAAAGTCTCCTGGCATTCAGATCTGCTCCCCGGCTTTCCCCACCAGGAGATCTCCCAAGGGTCACGTCACTCATGTCTTCTTCCATTCCACACCCCCAGAGGTGGAGGCAGATGCCCTGTTCCCTCCAGGTTCTCCATTGGTAGGAAAATCCTCCCATCTTTCCTTCCTGCCCAACTCCGCTCTGCCTGAAGAGCTAGCCTGCAGCCACCCAAACGTGATCTTAAATGAATATGTTCTCACCAGGCAGCTCTCCCACTGGGGGACGGGTGTCTGTCAACAAGGTTACTGTAGATTATGAACTGGATTTTCCACAGACTTCCACTAGGCAAGCAGAGATGTGTTTCTTCCCAAAAAAGGAGGGCAAAGGAGCAAAGTCTGGGAGTGGGAAAAGAAGTAAGCGAGGCTACATAGAGATCTCATTAACCCAGGATGTGGTTTTAATTCTGGGCTTCCCTTGCAGCGTCTACCCTGCCCCCAAGTTTATTAAGGGCTCCAGATTAAATATACAAGATGTACTTGTAACATGGAGACCCTGGCTCAGTCTCCTGAGACTGTCAGGGGAAAGAAAACAACCACAAATCGAGGAACAGAGACAAAGCAGTCTGTGACTTTCAGAATCTCCTTATTCAGTTAATTGCTTAATAGGATAAATAGAAGGAGGGGTTGGTGCTTGCAGCTCTAAAATCAGCCTTCAAAACACCCTATCTGCCAGGTAGAGCATATTCTCTGTGGGCCCCACTCCCGTCTGCTAACCTTTCTGGAAGGCCAAAGAAGAGTAGAGAATTTGCCTTTACAATATATTTATTAAGGAGGAGTTGCGAGCAGGAAGGGTCCTTAAATCATTGCGTCTTTAGATAAGGAGCTTATGCCCTGAAGGCTTCAGTGAGTGCCTAGCTCCTGATTGAGAGACACATCTAGGGCATTAACAAAAGAGCTCTGATGATGTACCATAGAAAAAATTATCTTTGGGACTTCCCTGGCAATCCAGTGGTTAAGACTCCACGCTCCCAATGCAGGGGGCATGGGTTCGATCCCTGGTCAGGGAACTAAGATCCCACATGCCATACGGCATGACGGAAAAAAAAAGAAAAAATTATCTTTCTCCCCAGGGTTTAACCAGGGCCATCAACTGAATAAAGGGTCCCTGGTACCTAGCATGGTATGAAACATAAAATGACACTCAACAATTTGAAAACCAATGGTTGCATGGATGGATGGATTCATGGATGGATGGATGGATGAAGGTGAAGTAGCTTCCCTTTTTGGGAGTTCCTTCCTTCAGCACTGTCCCTAGAAGGGTCCAATCACATAGACACAGATTGGTTCAGCTGAATGAAGACTAGACAGCATATTAGGGTATGTGAAAGGAAGGAGGAGTACAGAGATAGCTTCCAGAATGTATGGGAAGAAGAGACTGTTGCCAACTTATCCTAGTTCTTCATGTATCTATTAATCTAGCACTTTGATTATTTTTCCTTTTTCAGCCACAGTTAGAAGTGCTACCACCTTTTCCCCACCACCTATCTCCCTTTGTCAGGGGCACCAGAGACTAAGCCAGAGGACCTTATGGACCATCTAGTCCGAAGAAGCACACGGTCCTCAGACATGTTTTGTTTGGCCTCTGCAGTTATTTAAAATTTTGATTTGGATACTATCACGTAAAAATCAGATTTTATGTAAAAATAGTTTTTTTGTTTTTCTGGGGGGAAAAAACCCCGAAGACCTGGCAATGTTTCCTTGGCACTTTCTCTTAGTGACAACTGCCTGGTGCTGGGAATAGGTTGCCCATGTCAGTCAGGAGTACACTGTCCACTTAGCCACAAGCCCCACCTTGCTCTACTGTACATACTGCCTGCTTCCCTCATTCAACAGTTTCTGTCTGTTTGGTCCCCAAAGTATATGAACCATTTACACAAATCCAATACCCTCACTCTACAGATGAGGAAGCTAAGGCCCAGAGGGGAAATGACTTGACTAAGTTCACACAACAAGCTATCAGCAGAGCCAGGACAGGAACACTAGTAACTACTGGTTTGTTTGTTAGTGTGTAGCGTGGTGGATCTTTTAAATACTGTGGAATAAATGAATGTGTGAACTAATTAAACATCCGTTTATCCAGCTACCTTGAAGTTTGCCCCATCTGTGCTAGTATAGCTGTACCCTCCATGCCCACTCAAAGCACACACGCCAGGAGTTATCCTGGGCCAGCTCTCCCTGGACCAGAACTCTCCTGCCGATCTCTGTACCCTGAGATGGTCCCACTGAGATGTGGTGGCTGGGCTTGCCGTTCCAACCTTCCTATTATCTACTGTCAAGTCCAAGTGTAAGGGGTTTTCTCATTTTTTGGTTGCCCAGCACCTTTCTCCCCTGCTTTGGTAACTGTCTTTCAATTTTCTCCTCCCCCATTCTCCACCTGTGAGCTTTTCCCTGGAGCTGATGGCCATTCTATTCCCAGAGGTAAGGGGTGAGGGGAGAGGCTGATTGGCTTGAACCAAGACATGGACCCTAAGAAGTCCCTGGGGTCTGGTAATAGGCACTACTCCATTCAAAGTCAGTAAGTCTGGAGCAGGTAGTCACTGTTCCTCTAGGAAAGAGATTCTCTGGAAGCTGCTGATTGTCATTTGGGGGCCATGATGAGAATGTTTATCTGAGAATGGAGCCAACACAGAAGAAGAGGCACTGAGTAAGGGAAAGAGAAACTGGGTCTCTATTAAGTAGAACCCTGGGCATAGCCTCACCTGAAGTTGACACACCCCTGGATTGTTCAGCTAGTGGGCCAACAAATTCTCTCTCTTGCCTAAGCCAAGTTGGGACAGGTTTCCTGTCATTTCCAACATAAAGAGAACTCCTGGGGACCAAGGCACTTTCCCAAATATTCTCCTCTAAGGAATAGAGGGTGTACGACTCTCTGGGTTGCAAGTGATGTATGCCACGTGACTGAGCATCCTCTTAGGGAACGTGGCACAGGTCTCTGCTCTGCACGAGGAACTGAGGTTGCAAGGATGACTAAGACATAGAGCAGTCACGGCCCAGTAACAGGGGGAAGTCTCCTCCTGGAAAGTGGAAAGACTCAGCAGGAGAGGACATCTTTGTAAGCCATTTAAAGGAGCTTAGACTAATTTTGGGGGTGGAGGGATGGCCACAATGTCCTGAGCTCACCTCCTCTCACAAGTACACCAAAACTGCAAGTATTTACAGAACAACTATCAATGAGAAGGACCCAAAGACTAGCAGAAACGATTTTCCACAGCTAAAGATATAAAGAACCACAATGAGATAGGCAGAGAGGTGGAGGCACGGTACAGTCACTACTCACACCCCCAGGCGGGCGACCCACAAATGGGAGGGTAAATCACAATTGCAGAGGTTCCCCCCAAGGAGTGAAGGGTCTGAGACCCATATTAGGCTCCCCAGCCGGGAGGTCCTGCACTGGGAAGATGAGTCCCCAGAACATCTGGCTTTGAAAGCCAGTGCAGCTCATCCATGGGAGAGCTGGAGGACTGTAGGAAAGAGACACCGCTCTTAAAGGAGCACACAGAATCCCACATGCTCTGAGACTCAGCACAGAGGCAGTAATTTGAAAAGAGCCTGGGTCACACCTGCTAGCTTATCTTGGAGAGCCTTCCAGAGAGGCGGGAGGTGACTGGAGCGCACCGTGGGGACATATGCTGACAGCAGCCATTTGGGGAGCTCATTCTATCATGAGAACAGTGGTGCTGGCAAGCTCCATCTTGGACTCCTCCCTCTAGCCCATTAGCCTCAGGGGCTTACCTGTCCACTAACTGGTCAGTACCAGTCTCAGGAGCCACACGCCCACCAGGCCAAGAAGCCAGACCCACGGTGACCCAGCCCCAAACACCAGTGAGCCCGCACCAGCTCTGGAACCCCCTCGGCCCCTGCCAGCCACGCCAGGACCAGCCCTGCCCCCCAGCAAGCAGCCTCTGCGTAAGGCAGAGCCTGGCAGCCACCTGGGCCAGGGCAAGTCCCGCCTACCAGTGTACCCACAGCAGTCACATCCCCAGTGACAGAAGGGCAAATGTAACCCACATACAGGGCACCCCTAGAGCATATAACTCTGATGACCAGAGGGGAGTGTCTTGCCAACCCCCATAGGACATCTCCTACATAAGGCCACTTCAAGATCAGGAAACGTAACCAACCTACCTAAGACATAGAAATAAAAACAGAGAATTAGGCAAAATAAGGCAACAGAGGTATATGTTCCAAATAGAGGAGCAAGATAAAACCCCAGAAAAAGAACTAAGCAAAGTGGAGATAAGTGATCTACCCAATAAAGAGTTCAAGGTAATGATCAAAAGATGCTCGGAGAACTTGGGAGAAGAAGGGATGAACAGAGTGAGAAGTTAGAAGCTTCTAACAAAAAGTCAGAAAATACAAAGGAGAGCCAAACAGAGCTGAAAAATGCAATAACTGAAAAAAAAAATACACTAGAAGGAATCGACAGCAGATTATATGATACAGAGGAACGAATCAGTGAACTGGGAGACAGAGCAGTGGAAATCACCCAGGCTGAACAGAAAAAAGAAAAAAGAGTTTTTTACATTTTTATTTATTTATTGGGGGCTGTACCACGTAGCATGTGGGATCTTAGTTCCCCAACCAGGGATCAAACCCACGCCCCCTGCAGTGGAGTCTTAAACATTGGACCACCACGGAAGTCCCTAGAGTTGTTTTTTGGGGGTTTTTGGTGGGGGGGGGGTTGGCTGTGTTGGGTCTTCATTGCTGTGCACGGGCTTTCTCTAGTTGCGGCGAGCGGGAGCTACTCTTTGTTGTGGTGTGCAGCCTTCTCATTGTGGTGGCTTCTCTTGTTGCGTAGCACAGGATCTAGGCTCACGGGTTTCAGTAGTTGTGGTGTGCCGGCTCAGTAGATGTAGCTTGAGGGCTGTAGAGCGCAGGCTCAGTAGTTGTGGCACAGGGGCTTAGTTGCTCTGCAGCATGTGGGATCTTCCTGAAGCAGGGCTCGAACCTGTGTCCCCTGCATTGGCAGGTGGATTCTTAACCACTACTCCACCAGGGAAGTCCCTAGAGTTTTTTTCAATAAGGATAGTTTAAGAGACCTCTGTGACAACATCAAGGGTACTAACATTTGCATTATAGGGGTCCCAGAAGGAGAAAAGAGGGCAAAAGCATCAGAGAATTTACTTGAAAAAATAATAGCTGAAAATTTTCCTAACCTGGAACAGAAACAGATACCCAGTCCAGGAATTACAGAGAGTCCCAAATAAGATGAACCCAAAGAGAAAAATACCAAGACACATTGTAATTAAAATGGCAAAATTAAAGATAACGAATCTTAAAAGCAGCAAGGAAAAAGCAGCTAGTTACATAGAAGGAATTCGCATAAGACTCTCAGTTGGCTTTTCAGCAGAAAATTTGCAGGCCAGAGGGAGTGGCATGATATATTTAAAGTGATAAAAGGGAAACACCAAGAATAGTCTATAGCCAGCAAGGCTATAATTCAAATTTAAAGGAGAGATAAAGAGTTTTACAGACAAGCAAAAGCTAAGAGTTCAGCACAACTAAACAGGCTTTACAAGAAATGTTAAAGGGACTTTTCAAAGTGGAAAAGAAAAGACCAAAACTAGAGATATGAAAATTACAAAAGGAAATATCTCATTGTGAAATATGATGTCAAAAATATTAAATGTGGGGCTTCCCTGGTGGCGCAGTGGTTGAGAGTCTGCCTGCCGATGCAGGGGACGTGGGTTCGTGCCCCAGTCCGGGAGGATCCCACATGCCACGGAGCAGCTGGGCCCATGAGCCATGGCCGCTGAGCCTGCACATCGGAGCCTGTGCTCCACAGCGGGAGAGGCCACAACAGTGAGAGGTCCGTGTACTGCAAAAAAAAAAAAAAAAAAAAATTAAATGTGGAGGGGGATAAAATGCAGTCTTGTTAGAATGTGTTATAACTTAAGAGATCATCAACTTAAAATAGTTAGTTAGTTAGTTATAAACCTCATGGTAACCATGAGGTAATCTATAATAGATACACACACCAAAAAAGGAGAAAGGAATCAAACACAAAGGAAGAGAGCAAAAGCAGAATGAAGACCCATATATATGTTGCCTACGAGAGACTCACTTCAAATCTAATGGCACACACAGACTGAAAGTAAGGAAATGGGAAAAAGGTATTCCAAGTAAATGGAAACAAAAAGAAATCTGGAGCGGCAATACTTACATCAGAGAAAATTGACTTTAAAACAGAGACTCAACTATAGAAAAGAATGAAATCTTGCCATTTGCAACAACATGGATGGACCTGGAGGGTATCACGCTTAAGTAAAATAAATCAGACCGAGAAAAACAATCTACAGATTCAATGGAATCCCTATAAAAAACCAATGGTATTTTTCACAGAACTAGGACAAATAATTCTAAAATTTGTATGGAAACACAAAAGACCCCAAATAGCCAAAACATCTTGAGAAAGACCAAAGGTGGAGGTATCATGTGCCCTGATTTAAAACTATATTACAAAGTCATAGTAATCAAAACAGTATGGTATGAGCACAAAAACAGACACATAGATCAATGGAACAGAATAGAGAGCCCAGAAATAAACCCACACTTATATGGTCAATTAATCTATGACAAAGGAGGTAAGAATGTACAATGGAGAAAAGACAGCATCCGGTATTGAGAAAACTGAACAGTTATATTCAAAAGAATCAAACTAGATTACTTTCTCACACCATATACAAAAACAAACTCAAAATGGATTAAAGACTTAAATGTAAGGTCTGAAACCATAAAACTCCTAGAACACAAAGGGAGTACACTCTTTGACATTGATCTTAGTAATATTTTTTCGATATGTCACCTCAGGCAAGGGAAACCAAAGCGAAAATAAACAAATGGGACCTAATCAAACTAAAAAGATTTTGCACAGTGAAGGAAACTATCAACAAAACAAAAAGGCAGCTTACTGAAAGGGAGAAGATATTTGCAACAGATATATCTGATAAAGGTTTCATATCCCAAATATACAAAGAACTCACACAACTCAATGTCAAAAAAAAACAAACAAAAACAAACAACAACAAAAAAAAACCAATTAAAAAATGGGCAGAGGACTGGAACAGACATTTTCCCAAAGAAGACACGTAGATGGCAACAGGTAAATGAAAAGATGCTCAATACCACTAATCATCAGGGGAATGCAAATCAAAACCACAATGAGATTGGAACAGAATAGAGAGCCTAGAAATAAACCCACTTGCCTATGGCCAATTAATCTACAACAAATGAGACAAGGATATACAATAGAGAAAAGACAGTCTCTTCAACAGTGGTGCTGGGAAAACTGGACAGCTACATGTAAAAGAATGAGATTAGAACATTTTTTCGCACCATATACAAAAATAAACTCAAAAAGGATTAAAGACCTAAATGTAAGACCTGAAACCATAAAACTCCTAGAAGAGAACACAGGCAGAACACTCTTTGACATAAATCATAGCAATATTTTTTTGGATCTCTCTCCTAAGGCAAGAGAAATAAAAGTAAAAATACACAAATGGAATCTAATTAAATTTAAAAGCTTTTGCACAGCAAAGGAAACCACTGACAAAATGAAAAGACAACCTAAGGAATGGGAGAAAATACTTGCAAATGACATGGCCAATAAGGGTCTAATATCCAACATACATAAATAGTTCATACAACTCAGTATCAAAAAAAACAACTCAAAAAATGGGTAGAAGACTTGAATGGACATTTTTCCAAAGAAGACATACAGATGGCTAACAGACACATGAAAAGATGCTTGATATCGCTAATTATTAGAGAAATGCAAATCAAAACCACAATGAGATGTCACCTCACACCTGTCAGAATGGCTAACATTAAAAAGTCTACAAATAACAAATGTTAGCGAGGATATGGAGAAAAGGGGACCCTTGTACACTGTTGGTGGGAATGTAAATTGGTGAAACCACTGTGGAAAACAGTATGGAGTTTCCTCAAAAAACTAAAAATATGAACTACCATATGATCCAGCAATTCCACTCCTGGGTACATAACCCCCAAAAGTGAAAACACCAATTGGAAAACATACATGAACCCCATTGTTCATAGCAGCATTGTTTACGATTGCCAAGATATGGAAGCAACCGAATGTCCATCAACAGACAAGTGGATAAAGAAGTGAGATATATATATATATATATATATATAAATGGAATATTACTTGGCCATAAGAAAGAATGAAATTCTGCCATTTGCAACAATGTGGATGGACCTAGAGGGTATTAGGCTCAGTGAAATAAGTGAGATAAAGAAAGATAAATACTGTATATTATCACTTGTATGTGGAATCTAAAAAATAAACAAACCAATGAATATAACAAAATAGAAACAGACTCACAGATACAGAGAACAAGCTAGCGTTACCAGGGGAGAAGGAAGGGGAAGGGGCAAGATAGGGGTATGGGATTAAGAGCTACAAACCACTGTGTATAAAATAAATAAGCAACAAGGATATATTGTACAGCACAAGGAAATACAGCCATTATTTTATAATAACTTTCAGTGGAGTATGACCTATAAAAATATTGAGTCACTATACATACACCTGAAACTAATATAACATTGTAAATCAACTATATTTCAAATAAAAAAACAATGTGATAAAGACAACAAATAACAAGTGGTGAGGATATGGTGGGAATGTACACTGCTGATGGGAATGTAAATTGGTGCAGCCACTAAGGAAAACAGTATGGAGCTTCCTCAAAAAATTAAAAATAGGACTACCAAACAATCAAGCGCTTCCACTTCTGGGTATCTTTCCAATGAAAACAAAAACACTAACCCGAAAAGATATATGCACTCCTACGTTCACTGCAGCATTATTTATAATATCCAATGTATGGAAGCAACCTAAGTGTCCTTCAATAGAAAAATGGGTAAAGAATGTGTGGTATATATGTACAGTGGAATATTACTCAGCCATAAAAAAAAGAAATGAAATCTTTCCAGTTGCAACAAGATGGATGGACCTGACGGGTATTATGCTAAGTGAAATAAGTCAGACAGAGAAAGACAGATACCATTGCCTTCATTTACATGAGGAATCTAAAAAACAAAACAAATGAACGAACATAACAAAACATAAAGAGACTCATAGATACAGAGAAGCAACGGGTGGTTGCCCGAGGGGCGGGGGTGGAGGAGGAGAGAAATAGGTGAGGGAAATTAAGAGGTACAAATTCCCAGTTACAAAATAAATGAGTCATGGGGATGAAATGCACAGCGTGGGGAATATAGTCAATAATATAGTAACTTTGTGTCTGATGATAACTAGACTTGTTGTGGTGATCATTTTCTAATGTATAGAAATATAGAATCTCTATGTTGTACACCTGGAACTAACGTAGTATTGTAGGTCAATTATACTTCAGTTAAAAACAGTAATAATGAATAAACAAACAAATAAATAATGGAGTTAAGACTAGTCAAAGGGTAACAATTCAGGATTTTTTTATTTTTCCAGTATAAAAATAATACTCAGGCTTCCCTGGTGGCGCAGTGGTTGAGAGTCCGCCTGCCGATGCAGGGGACACAGGTTCGTGCCCCGGTCCGGGAGGATCCCGCGTGCCGCGGAGCGGCTGGGCCCGTGAGCCAGGGCCGCTGAGCCTGCGCGTCTGGAGTCTGTGCCCCGCAATGGGAGAGGCCACAGCAGTGAGAGGCCCGCGTACCGCAAAAAATAATAATAATAATAATAATAATCATTTTTTTAAAATTCAAAAACTATACTAAAAAGTATAGATATTTTAAATCACCCAAAGCCCTACAAATCAGAGTAATCACTGTTAGCATTTTTTGTGTATTTCCTTCCAGTCTTTTTTTCTTTGCATAATTTTTTAAATTTTATTTTATTGTGGCAAGAACACTTAGCATGAGGTCTACCCTCTTAACAAATTTTAAGTGTACAGTAAAGTTAACTATACATGAGTTGTACAGCAGATCTCTTGAACTTATTCATCTTGCAAAACTGAAACTTTATGTCCATTGATTAGTAACTCTTCTTTTCCCCCTTCCCCTCCAGCCCCTGGCAACCACCATTTTACTGTGTTTCTAAGAGTTTGAATATTTTAGATACATAATATAAGTGGAATCATACAGTATTTGTCTTTTTGTGACTGGTTTATTTCACTTAGCATAATGTCCTCAAGGTTCATCCATGTTGTCACATATTGCAGAATTTCCTTCTCTTTTATGGCTGAATAACATTCCATTGTATGTATAGACCATATTTTGCTTATCCATTCATTGGTTGATAGACATTTACGTTGTTTCTACATCTTGGCTATTGTAAATAGTGCTGTAATGTACAAGGGGTGCTAATATCTCTTTGAGATCCTGATTTCAGTTCTCTTGGATAAATACCCAGAAGTGGGATTGCTGGATCACATGGTAGATCTATTTTGAATTTTTTGTGGAACTGCCATACTGTTTTCCATAGCAGCTGCACCATTTTGCATTCCCACCAACAGAGTACAAGGGTTCCAATTTCTCCACATCCTTCCGTAGTTCTCATTTTTTGGATTGTTTAAGAATTGTGACCCTAGCCTCTTCCTTTCAACCTGTGATGCCTGAGGTGAAGGTCTGTTTTCTGAGGCCAACTTTGGCAAGGTGGTGGGAGAAATCTTAAATAGTGGCTCACACACACAGCAGCTGGACGGAGATGGACCACACGCTGGATTGTGTTGGAAAAAGAACTTCTCCTCTGCTTTCCATTGCCTCTCATGGAGGCCGGGAGTCCTGATCTTATTCCCTAAGGAGGCCAATGCAGCAGAAAAACCCGCCACCTCGCTCCTCGGTAGCTAGTAAGATGCTCTGGTGCTTGATGACATGGGGCCATGTTTTGTTGGAGAGTGGGCCACCGAAGCAGGTGTGGCGTGCCCTATTGCCCCTTCCCCACGTCCTTGAGCACTCCCTGAGCTCTGGCCAGGAAGGCTCTCCTGTGCTTTTTGTTTGCATGGGGTTCACACACCTGAGCACAGCCCCACCCTACCGTAACCCATGAGAACGCCCGCCATTCCCTGTACCTCATCTGCCCACGTGAGGCAGGCCTGCAGGCCCATTCCACATGGCTGACCCAGAGGGAGGGACCCTCCAAGTCTGCTCTGTTGGCCTGTCAGAGCTCCATGGCATGCAACTCCCAAGGTTTAGAGTTGTGGGAGAGAAGGGGCCACATCTAAACTAGAGATCTAAGCTACATCTTCAAATTTAGCTTGTATCAGAGAACCTGATATCAGATTCCCTATAGGCAGGGAACTATACATCCCAGTTTTCCTGGGATGGTCCCAGCTTATGCTTGTCCTTCTGGCATAATTATTAATAGCATCCCCTTTCACTTTCAGAAGTGTCCCAAGTTGCACAATACATTATAGGGTGCTTGTGCAGATTAAGAAGATATGAAATTACCTTCTCAGTGGCTGGTGTAATCTCTGGTGGTGGAGGGGAAGGGAGAGGGATACAATTTGTATCCCCAAGCCCCTTCCAGATGGCACAAGTACCATGGCTTATCGATCCCTGGTTTTAGCAGAAGTCACTGTAACCACAGGAAGTTCCAGGCAAGGAAGCAGGACAGTTCTGCAGGGAACGATCTCAGGGAAGATATTCCTCCATTAAGCCGTCACCCAGCTCCCAGGCGGCACCCACACTACCTCAGGCCTCCAGGACCCTCTTGCCCTTTGTCTTCTAAGTCTGAACCTCTCGCCTCAACCTGCACCTCAAGATTTGCTGCCAGCGCCTCCAACTTCTGCCCTCATCCCCTTGTTTGGCTGCACTGAAGCCTCCACACCTGACTCTACCTCTCAAGGCTGTCTGCCTTGGCCTCCTCCTTGACTACAGCTCAGTCCAGCTCCATCAGGGACCTCCCAGCCTAGGCTGTACCCACAGCAGGGACTTCATCCTGTGCCTCGAAGGCTCTTGATGGAGACCCACACACTAGACAAGACTGTAACCTCCACAGTTTGTCTTCTGAAATTCTGCCTTTGGCTCACTTTAAATTTCTGCCCCGTCTTTAATATTTTCCACTGGCTCCTTCCCTTCACCATTAGACCTTTGTATGTTTATTTATTCATTCATTCATTCAGTGTTAATTATGGGCCTGTCAGGGTGCCAGGCGGAGGATGCAGGTCTTCCCTCTCCTTTGTCACTGCTGTCCCTACCACCCAGCTCTCCTTCCTAACCTAATCTCTCCAGGAAGTGACCTGTTCACAGCTTCCATTTACTTGCTCCCGCTTTGCAGCCTTCTGCCCCCACTGATATTCTAAAACTGCCCCTGCTGTGCTCACCAGTAACCTCTGGGTTGCCAGACCAGGAACTGTCCCGGCCTCTTGGCCTTGGTACCACTGGCCCATTTCTTCTTCTCTTGGTGACCTGGACGTTGCCTCTCCCTGACTCTTTCCTGCATCCCACCTGCATCCCACCATCTCCACCCACCCAGGATCTCCCATGTGTCTTGAGAGTATACTGACCCAGTCCCTGGAATTGACTTCATTTTATGGTCCAGCTTCTGTGTCTAGGGGAAGGGGGCAGACCCACCTCTGACATATTTCACTTAGCATAATGCTCTCAAGGTCCATCCATGTTGTCACGATAGCAAGATTTCATTCTTTTTTATGGCTAAGTAATATTACAGTGTGTGTGTACACTAGACAGATATACATACATACATACATACATACATACATACATACATACCTCATTTTCTTTACCCATTCATCCATCCGTCACTGGACACTTAGGTTGTTTCCAGATCTTGGCTATTGTAAATAATGCTGCAATGAACATGAGGGTGTAGATGTCTTTTCAAGTTAGTGTTTTCATTTTCTTCAGATAAATACCCAGAAGTAAATTGCTGGATCACATGGTAGTTCTATTTTTAATTTTTTGAGGAAATGTTATACTGTTTCCATAGTGACTACACCAATTTACATTCCCAGCAAAAGTGCCCAAGGGTTCCCTTTTCTCCACATCCTGACTAATACTTATTATTTGTTCTTTTTGATAATAGCCATTCTGACAGGTGTGAGGTGATATTGTGGTTTTGATTTTCATTTCCCTGATGATTAGTGATGTTGAGCATCTTTTCATATACCTGTTAGCCGTCCATATGTGTTCTTTGCAAAAATGTCTATTCAGATCTTCTGCCCATTTTTTAATTGGATTGTTTGGGTTTTTTGCTATTGAGTTGTATGAGTTCTTCACATATTTTGGGTATGAACGCCTTGTCAGACATATGATCTGCAAATATTTTCTTTCATTCAGTAGGTTGCCTTCAGTGTGATGTCCCACTTGACTTTTGCTTTTGTTGCCTTTGCTTTTTTTTTTTTTTTTTTTTGTTGCCTTTGCTTTTGAATCAGATTCAAAAAATCATCACCAAGACCTCTGTAAAAAAGCTTACCGCCTACGTTTTCTTCTAGGAGATTTACGGTTTCAGGTCTTATGTTCAAGTCTTTAGTCCATTTTGATTTTGTTGTTTTTTGGGTTTTTTTTTTTTTGTGGTACGCGGGCCTCTCACTGTTGCGGCCTCTCCTGTTGCGGAGCACAGGCTCCGGACGCGCAGGCTCAGCGGCCATGGCTCACGGGCCCAGCCGCTCCGCGGCATGTGGGATCTTCCTGGACCGGGGCACGAACCCGTGTCCCCTGCATCGGCAGGCAGACTCTCAACCACTGCGCCACCAGGGAAGCCCTAATTAAATTTTTTTTTAATTTTTGAAAGAATTCTCTTGTAAAAGCCTATAAAACTTGTTTTAATTTTATAGCACTATTCAGAATTTTGGTAAGTGACATATCTTCTAGGGATTTGTCCATTTTATCTAACCTCAAATCATAGATGGTATAATTTGTTGACATTATTTTATTAAACATTGTTGTATCTGTAGTTATATCCTCTTTTCACTCATACTGTTAATTATATATATCTTTTCTCTCCTTCTCTCTCTCTCCCTTCCTCCCTCTGTCTCCTCATTACACCAGAGATTTGTCTATTCGTTTATCTTCTTGAAAAACCAACTTTAACTTTTGTTGAGTCTTTCTGCTGCATCAGTGTTTTCCGTTCCACTGATTTCTGCTCATATTTTCACTACGTCCTTCCTTCTGCTTTCTTTGAGCCTATTCTGTTGTTCTTTTCTCAACCACTTACTTTGGATACTTATATTAATGTTCATCAGCCTTTTTTCTTTTCTAATATAAGAATATAAAACCATAAATTTCCCTTGAAACACCTTTGCTGTATCCTACAAGTTTTTATCTATAGTATTTCCATTATCATTCAATTTTAATGACTTTTCTTTTAACGTGACATCTAACGTTGCCAACTTTATCTTGTGCATTTGTGTAAGAACATTTAGTTTACAGGTTTCGGGGCTCTCTCAAACTGTATAATTTGCTTTGAGAAGTACACTCAATACAATTTTTTAATTGTTTAAAGCTGCATTCAACATCAAACTTACCTTGGGTAACTTTTGACATCTGTGGACAAAGCTAATTGTGTTTTTTTAAACATCAACAGCACCTTGCCTGAACAGGACTTTAAAGAAATTAATATATTGAAAAAACATATTTGAACCCTTATTTGATTACTTTAATTGCACCATTAAAACATTTGACTTAAATTATTGGACCATTCCAGTCAGTGTACTGTTCTGATTTGTCATTGTGTACGCCAATTTGCCTGTCAGTGCGCATGTCTTTTTCGCTGGTCTTATAATTTTTGTGCAATAATTAAAGGCAAAGGACTAGATGCACTATTGTGTAAAGAGCTTACACATGACTATACCCTATTGCACTTAATCAAATAGTATGTGGGGATTTACAATCGCTTGCACTGTTTCACAAAATAAATATCTCATGTCAAATACTAGATAAGCATCTAAGTTATTTCTACTTAATCCTGTTTAGATAATAGGAACAGAATAAACTGTGGTACAGAATAAACCTGGGCCCTCAGCTGCCAGTAGCAGCTTCAGTTTCTTGGGTGGTCAGGGGACCCGTTCTGTTAGAGGATCCAAAGTAGACCACACCCTGATATAAGGTAGGCGCTATTATCCTCGATTCGTATTTTTAAAAGTCCTGCTCCTGAGCTAGAGTTTACACCAACTGCCTACTAACCCTGCTAACTTGGGGCCCCCCTCCAGTTATTAAGCGCCAAAGCGGCTAGACATGGCACTTGTGCATACCTGCCCTTCTACACGTGCTGCCTTGTACTCAGAAATGATGCACATTTCACCTAAATCCAGGAGGGATCGTTATCATCTAGAACGTGGCTTACGAAGGAGTGCCCGTGCATTTATTTAGGTGCCTATGTTGTGCCCCGCAGTGCACAGAACCCTGTCTTTGTGAGCTGTTCAAGCTATCTGCGGCATATCCAAATAAGCAGTTGACCCTAAACGGCGGTTTTTCTAAGTAGTCCGCGAATACACCTCAGTCAGACGAGTTCAGCCCATGCAGCTCAAGACCGGGAGCCAGTTCGTGTCAAGTGCACTACAGCGCTCAGTCTGTTCAAGGCCACAGCCGGATTCTCATCTCCCCTCCATGCAGACGCCCTCCACGCCGCGGCTGAATGAACCTGCCCGTCTCACTGATTTCCACGGAGAGGACAGGACACTCGGACTCACAGGACAGGTACAGGAATAAGCAGAGACTGCAGGACCCCCGACGTCTTCCCCAGCCCCCAGCCCCGGCAGCCCAGGGCCGCAGTCTACCTCGCTGCTAAAAGAGCCGCCGCCGCAGGGCAGACGGCCCCAGTTATGCGCAAGCGCGTGCTGCCCTGGCGCAGCAGCCTGACCTCCCCCGCCCCCCAACGGCGCCACGCGCAGGCGCGGCGAGGGCTCAAAGGCAGCGCGTTTAATTACGTTTAAATACATGCGATGCTTTCTTCTTGATTCATGAGACAGCTTTTGGTTTTTTTTCCCAAATATATAGAAAGTGTTTTAAATTGTCCTTTTGTTATAAACTTCTATTGAATTGTTTTGTAAACAGAGAGTCTACTATAACGCTTACACTTTAAAATATGTAGGGAAATTTTATCATTAATTTTTATGAATGTTCCGTGTATACTTGGGGGAAAAAATGTTTTCTAATTGTTCGATGCCAAATTTTATATAGGTCCATTAGAAAAAGTCTGTGTTGTGTTTCCATTCATTATACCATTGCTGATATATATTTTTCTACTTATCAATAATCAAGAGAGATGCATTGAAATCTTCCACTAAAATGAAGGATTGTTCATTTTTTCCTTATTGTACTATTAATGATAGATGTGACTTGAATCTCTTTGGATACTGCCTGTCCTTCATTCTTTCTCTTCTCTCCTTTAATTAGACATTTATCAGACCATCTGATTCTAGCTTCTCTCTCTTAATTTCTCATATTCTTCATCTCCTTTTCCTCTTTGTGGCATTCTGGATAATTTCTCCAAATACATCTTTCCATTTACTACTTTTTTCTTCAACTGTGTCTGTCAAAACTGTGCTTTTTAAACCTATCCACTGAGTTTTCATTTCAACAATTACATTTTTCATTTTGAGGTGATCCTTTTTTGTGAGGTTACATTCATATAACTTGAAATTAATCATTTGAAGTCAGTAGCATTTAGTACATTCACAATATTGTACAACCACCACATTTTTTTTTATTTCAGATCTGTTTGTTCCTGATAATTTCCTCTTATATGTTCTTTGTAATTATATTTCTTTGAAGCACTGCATTTTTATACGTTTAATTCTTCAAACATTTCCTATATAACTAGTCTATATTGAATATCTGACACTCCATCATCTGCAGTCCTTGGAATGTACTGTCCATTGTTGTCCATTTTTTCTGTGACTCTCAGGCACAGTAACTTGGCTTCTCATGGGTTTGGTCATCTTTATTCAAGAGCTCATAGTAATAATCTGTGAGGGTCCTTTGAGCCTAACTTGAGCAAGCTTTCTTCCAGAGAGGGTTTGCCTCTAAGTACTCTGCTTGCTGGAAGGCACCTCCAAACAAAACCACCTCAGCCTCCACGGAGAGTCTGGCTCAGAAAAGGAATCCAGGCTCAGCATCTCCATCCCACCTTCCAATGTCAGTGAACACATGGTGGTGTGGATATATGATCCGACCTCAGGGCTCTCCCCCCACCCCACCCCCATGCCTACTGGTCCAGCTGGTTCCCACCACCCTGCTCCACCCCAGCCCCTGATCCAGCCACCTTAGCTACCCTGAGGGGAGTGAGAAGCTCCTTCTACAACTCTTCGCCATCAAATCCCAGGCGCTAGCTGCCACAGATGGGGCTCTAGCCACTCTACGACTAGACCATGATTGTTTGTTTTTGGTGGTGGACCTCTGGAGACCTCTCCTTTTGTGAGAACAGTGATGTATCAAAGATTATGTGCTATCTGGGGTCAAGCTGTGGTGCAGCAGGGAACTCTCTGAGCCCCCAGTAGTCATAATTCTGGTCCACTCCAGCATTTACCCATAATTAAGCTGATATTTCTATCTCCACCCTGTGTCTCTGTCTCTCAGTTGGCTGTGAATTCAGGCATGGAAAGGAGATTTATTTACTGGGTCCCCTCAAATGCCAAAAGAGCATAGCCGGGAGGAATTGGGAAACACAGAAGGGGGTTGAGTGAGCATGGACTGCCCTCTCTGAGCCTGTTTCCTCTAAAATAAAATGAGTATAATCCTACCTGTGCTGACTAGTTCCAGGCTCATTGTACAATTAAATGAAAAGACAGGTGGGGAAGATCTTTGAAAGCTGAAATAACTCAATAAATTTACAGGATTGTTAGTACTGCAAACATTATTACTGCTAAAATTAACTATAATAACCTGCACCAGGGTTTCATGAACCAGCTCCACAGACAGGAAAGATGGGAAATCTTCACAATGCTCTTGGGTTTCTTGCTTTGGCAATGGTGTGGAGACATGGTGACAGCCAGTTTCTCAACTGCAGTTATTTTGTTTCATGCCCTTGAAATAAAATATTTCACGCCCATTTCCTACAAAAATGCCACCCAGATAAAGTTCTTGAGCCATCATTCTAATGAGCTTGTTATTTTCAGCCTAAAGAGCCCTCTCTTTTCCTTCTCCCTTGATTAGGTGTAACCCCGCACCCCACTCACTCTCTTATATGAAAAGAGGTCGAAGTTGCAACTGAGTTCTGCTAAATGTGGCAATTCAATATTTTTCAACCTTTTTTTACTGCAACTCATAGTAACATATTCAATTTACGCAACAACCCAGTACAAATACGCACGCACACACACACACAGATTTTCATAAAGCAATTCCTACCTTACATATCATGTATTTTCATACTTTCAATCCTATTCTATCCTATACTATTATAGTCTATTTGATTTTTTTTGTTTTGTTTTTTGTTTTTTTTGTTTTTTGTGGTACGTGGGCCTCTCACTGTTGTGGCCTCTCCCGTTGCAGAGCACAGGCTCCAGACGCGCAGGCTCAGCGGCCATGGCTCACGGGCCCAGCCGCTCCGCGGCACGTGGGATCCTCCCAGACCGGGGCACGAACCCGTGTCCCCTGCATCGGCAGGCAGACTCCCAACCACTGAGCCACCAGGGAAGCCCGGCTAGTTGGTTTTTAACAAGGGTGCCCAGACTATTCAAGAGGGAAAAAATATTCTCTTCAATATACGGTGGGACAACTAGATATACATGCAGAAGAATGAAGTTAAACCCACATGTCATGCCATAATAAAAAATTAACTCAACATGAATCAACAACATAAATGTAAGGGCTAAAACTATAAAACTTTTAGAAGAAAAGGTAAATCTTCATGAACCTTGGATTTGGCAATGGATTCTTAGGTATGATACCAAAAGCACATGCAACCAAAGGAAAATTAGGTAAACTGGAATTCATCAAAATTTAAAACTTTTGTGCATCAAATGACATCATCCAGAAAGCAAAACGACAACCTAAAGAATGGGAGAAAACATTTGCAAATCATATATCTTTAAAATGTCTAGCGTCCAGAATATATAGAGAACTCTTAGAATTCAACAACAGAAAGACAACCCAATTTTAAAATGAGCAAAGGATTTGAATAGACAGTTCTCAAAAGAAAATATACAAACAATCAGTAAACACATAAAAGATATTCAACATCATTAGTTATTAGTGAAATGCAAATCAAAACCCTGATAACATACCACTTCACACCCACTATGATGGCTGTAATTTTTTTTTTAAGGTAAGTGGTAGGGAAGACGCGGAGAAACTGGACCTCTTGTGTATCATGGGTAGGAATGTAAAGTAATGCAGCCTGTGGAATACAGTGTGATGTTCCCTCAAAAAGTGAAACATATAATCATCATATGACCCAGCAATTCTACTTCCCGGTATATATCCAAAAGAATTGAAAACAAGTATTCAAACAAATACTTATTAAAACAAATAGTGTGCACAGAAATGTTCACACTATTCGAAGCACTATTCACAGCAGCCAAAAGGTGGGGACAACTCAGATGTCTATCAATGGATGAGTGAATAAGTGACATGTCGTCTATCCATACAATGGAATATTATTCACCCACAAAGTGAAATGAAGAAGAGATACCTGCTAAACAGGGATAAACCTTGAAAACATTACATTAAGTGAAAGAAGCCAGAAGCAAAAGGTCATATATGAGTCCTTTTATACAAAATATCCAGGATAGGTAAATCCCTAAAGATAGAAAGCAAATTGGTGGTTGCCGGGGACAGCAGGGAGGGGGAATCAGAAATGACTGCCTAATGAAGACAGGGCTTTCCTCTGGGGAGATGAAAATGTTTTAGAACTTGATAGAGGTGGTGGTCTCACAGCACTGTGAGTATATAAAATGCCACTGAATTATACACTTTAAAATGGTTAATTGTATTTTGTGTGAATTTCAGCTCAAATTTCTTTTGGGGGGGGGAAATGTCAGGCTAGGGGTTAACCTCATCCTGAGCTCGTGCCTGGAAGGGGCACAAGGGTGGCTTCTGGGGGGCTGGTCGGTTTGCTTTCTTGGGCTGGGTTCTGGCTGCCCTTGTGCGTGAATTTGTGAAAATTTTCAGCGAGCTCTGTACAGGTGATGTGTGCTGTGTCTTCTATGTATTTTATACTCTAATAAAAGGAAGTTTGTTTTGTACTTTTTTATTGGTTTTTGTTTGTTTGTTTGGCCATACCTTGTGGCTTGTGGGATCTTAGTTCCCTGACCAGGGATTGAACCTGGGTCCCGGCAGTGAAAGCACAGAGCCCTAACCTGGAACTCTGGAACACTGGAACACCAGAGAATTCTCTGTTTTGTACTTTTTTAAAAAGGCAATTCTTCTTGCTACGTTTAAGATGCTGACAACAGTCCTTCTCTTGTGACGGGGCCAGGATAAAGGCGATGCAAGCAATGTGAATCGTGTAAGTGTTGACTCAGATCCAGTCTTTGTTTCAAAGGCTGGTATTTTGTTCATCATGGCTTTTTTTGCATTTGTTTTGGTTTTTGAAATATTGCCAATAAAATATTGTTTATCTCTGTCACTGAGGTTTTGGGCATCCTCTGAAATGTTGCACCCCAGACAGTGTCTTACCTCACCCTAGTCCCCTCCCTAAATTTCAACCCAGCACCATTGGGAACTGAAGGAAATGCAGTCTGAATAGTAGGGGGGAGCTCGCCCCATTCTGCCTCTTCCTGTGAGAATAAGGGGCTTCCTGAAGTGCATCCCTCAGCCTCAGGTGGCACAAACAAGACCCCCGCCCTTCTTCCTAACACTCCCCCAAGCCTCCTGACCCCCACAGGTTCCAGGCCCCCAGAGTGAAGCCACATTGCTCAGGAGGCAGGGACGCGAGGCCCCACGCTACCCAGTAAGGAGCTGGATAAAAGGTAGCTGCCAGAGTTTGTACTGGATAAAAGGTAGCTGCCAGAGTTTATCAGGGGGACCCTAATAAATGGGCATGCCCCATTCCCTTCATCCTTAGCAACATTCATTTCTGGAAGTGTTGCTTTGCCTTCTGTTTTCTGAGTGGGCTAAAGTAAGTGCAGGCATCTTGAGCGTGCATTTAAGGAGATGAGTTGGAGGGCGTGGCCTGGCTTGTCCAGTTCTCTCTCTTTCTTACTCTCCTGGGGGATTTGCTTATGAAATCAGATCCTCCCATCATGAAGAAAAAGTTTAACTGTGTTACTCTCCCTTGAATGAAATAGGAATTTTTTAAGTAGATGTCTATGAAGCAGTATATATTTTTTAAATGCAGCAAAGTAGAGATTTCTCAAAAAAATGTGGTGATCTTTAAATATTCAACAATTTAGAATATCCTCTCTAGTTAATAATGGTGTATTCTATAAAGAGAAAACAATATATTTTAAATACATATTATAAAAGACAACCTATACCATTTATAGATCTACATCTATATGAACATATATATGATATATATACTTTATTTTTAAATGGGATCAAATTCTAGAACAATGTAGTCCAACAGACATTTCTGCAACGATGGCAATGTTTTATATCTGCACCGTCCAACACGGTAGCCACTAGCCACAGTTGCTACTGAGCACTTGAAATGGAGCGAGTGTGACTGAGGATCAGAATTTCTAATTTTATTTTATTTTAGATAGTTTAAATTTAAATGTATTGAAATAGCCACGTGTCACTGTACTGCGTTAAGCAGCACAGAGCTGTACAGCATTTCACAAACATTTAATTCACTTAACATTGATTGGCAAGGTCTTTCCAATTCAATAAATATGCTTCTCAAACATCAGTATCTATGTACATGATAACACTAATAGGTTAAAAAGTGTAATGTAAAACTAGGTTAAAAAGTGTAATGTAAAAAAGTGTAATGAAAAAAAACTAGATATATATATATTTTTAAGACCATACATGACCCAAATAAAGAAATCTAGAAAATCTCATTAAGGTATTTATTAAAAGGAAGAGGAAGGGCTTCCCTGGTGGCGCAGTGGTAGAGAGTCCGCCTGCCGATGCAGGAGATACGGGTTCGTGCCCCGGTCCGGGAAGATCCCACGTGCCGCGGGGCGGCTGGGCCCGTGAGCCATGGCCGCTGAGCCTGCGCGTCCGGAGCCTGTGCTCCGCAGCGGGCGGGGCCGCAACAGTGAGAAACCCGCGTACAGCAAAAAAAATAAAAATAAAAGGAAGAGGAAGAAGATTAGTAACAGTGGAAGATGAGGTGGGACAGGACTGAAACATCCAAGGACGAAAAGACAGACTGTCAAGCGTGATGTTGGTCAGGAAGATGATGCTAGGTAGGGCAAAGAGAAATGCAGAGCCTACACATGCAGTCCCGTATAGGAATTTGAGTTTTGTTCTAAAAGAAAAGAGAAAATATTGCCATTGAAGAGTTTTATTTATTTATTTATTTATTTTTAGCAAATGTGGGTTTTTTTCTAATATTTAATTTTTTAAACATCTTTATTGGAGTACAATTGCTTTACAATGGCATGTTAGTTTCTGCTTTATAACAAAGTGAATCAGCTATACATGTATATATATCCCCATATCTTTTCCCTTTAATATTTATTTATTTATTTGGTTGTACCAGGTCTTAGTTACGGCAGATGAGCTCCTTAGTTTTGGCTCGCGGGCTCCTTAGTTGTGGCATGTGAATGCTTAGTTGCAGCATGCATGTGGCATCTGGTTCCCTGACCAGGGGTTGAACCCAGGCCCCCTGCTCCCTCTGGGAGCACAGAGTCCTATCCACTGCGCCACCAGGGAAGTCCCCACTGAAGAGTTTTAAAGAGGAGCACGACATGATCTGCTCCATGTCTAAAAAGAGCATTGATTTGGAAAATGGCCTGTAAGGGGCACAAGGAGGATTATTTAGGAAATTTAAGGAACAGTTGAAAATAGTATTCAAGAGCTCAGCCTCATACCTGTTGATGAACTTCTCTGTGCCTCAGTTCCTCATTTGTAAAACAGGGTTAAAAATGGTACACCTACCTTGAGGGTTATTTTGAGATTAAAAAGAACTAGTGTTTGCAATACACGTAGACAGTGCCCGGCACATAGAAAGTGCTTTATAAGCCATTTACTCTTATTATGACTGCATTAGTCCAAAGGAAAGATGATGTAAGCTTTGAGTGGTAGCAGTGAAATTATTTTGGTGGAAGACTGCAGCTGTAGGAGGCTGTGGAGTTAAAAGGTTTATGGAAGGTAGACGGGAGATGTGAGTGGGCAGCATGGGAAATGAAGTAATCATAGATGACTTCAGAGTTTTTGGCTTAAGCAACTGTGCTGATGGGGGTCCCATTTATGCCGTGGAAAAGACTGGAGGTCAATTTAGGACATATCAGATCTCCACGTGGCTCTACTAAGTAATAGTTGATCAATGGGCCAGAGCTCAGGAAAGAGTTTGGACTGAAGTTATAAACATGTTCTTCATTTTTGCAAGAGGGAAAATATTTAGTAATATAATTTGAATTGGACATTTAGTAATAATATTTAAAGGCACTCAAATCCTAAGAAATTTGATAGATCAAACACATGTAAAATTATATTTGTATAAATCATTCACTGAAGCATTGTTTGTAATAGTACAGTTTGTAAATCACCTAAATAGCCACTGATAGGGGACTGGTTGAAGAGCCTGTAATATGATCATAAATGGAATATTATACCACTGATAAGGGAATTAGTCAAATCCATATGTCCTGATATATCAAGAAAATGATGCTCAAGAGACATTGTTCAGTGAAAAAATAAGATGCACGGCAAAATGTATAAAACACTGCATTTGTGTGTGCTCCATACCTCTCCTCTAAAACACAGACTTGCAATGTTATATTCATGGATTATTTCAGGAAGGATACACGATTGCTAACAACTGTAGCAATGGCTAGAGGACAGGAGTTGATCAAGATTTACTTTTTACTCCATGTTCTTTGGTATCATTGAATTTAGAACCACATACATGCATTGCAAACATTTTAAGTATGTAAAAAAATTTTAAAACATGGTTTCGGGGGAAAAAATCACTCTGGTAGCACTGTGGAGCAATGTGCAACAAACCGGCATCAGGAGACCAATTAGCAGGCTACTGCAATACTCCAAGTGAGAGAAGATGAGTACTAGGGCTAGGGCTGTGTCAATGAGGGTGGAAAGAAGAGCGGGCTTCAAGAGGCATTTTACAGGTAGAATTCAAACTCCGAGGAAAGGCTGGTTATGGGGGTGAAAGCAAGAGAGGATGACTCCCAGGGTTTGGGCTAAGAAAGATTTTGTACTCGGAGTCACTCCCCCCCACCCAGGTCTACCCATTCCTCCAATAGCTCCTGGAAGGCTGGATGGACAGAGATCTTCCTGGGAAAGCTGAAGAGAGGGGCTGGGGGGAGTGTCTAAGTGAACAGAGAGCTCCAGCCACCACCACTGCCCACCCCTCCACACACAGCATCACACGGACTCCTGGACTGTACCTCATGCTCTCACCAGAGAAGCTGAAACACATGCTTTACTACTCAGTGCATTCGGAAAAAAGAATACCCATCAACATTCTCCTCCCTTCCTTCCTGCCAACGAGCAGCAGAAATGCCTCCAACATAAAGAAAAGATTTCTTTTTTTTTTTCATTTTCCCCATCTAAGAGTTGAATTTCCCCTCTTAGAGAAAATTCTTCCTACTTTGGATTAGCCTGACCCAGAGAAGCTGCAGGATGCTGCATTTGCATGCCGCAATTCCATTGGCTGAAGCCAGCTGGAAAGGGGTGTTGGGTAATCGCCTCTTCAGAAGGAGTTAACATATTATGAACTTGCGAGTCAGGAGGTAACAGCTTGCTTACAAGGCAGCTTTGCCCAAGATGTGTCCTGGCTCTGGAAAGTTAAGGTGGAGGTGGCTTCAGACAGCTGTGGGACCTCTGCCCGTATTTTTTTGTTTTCCCCAAAAGCCAGTAAAAAAAAATGCTAACTCTGCTCACATTCCACAAGGATGAGTCTTGTTTATCCCTAGGCACAGCGGTACCCGCCAAAAAACTGCTAATCTGTTTTCCCTTTACTGGAGAGACTGAGTCAGGACTCAGGGGGGCTATTCTCACCTCTCAGACAGCCCTTTCTGGCCCTCCTCTGACTTTGTGCAGACTGAGAAGAGCCGAGCTCAGCCGAGCCAAAACCCTGAGGTTGAGCCTGAAAAAGCCCAGCAGCCCCACAGCCCATGCTCTCGAGCATCTTTGCCAGGCGCTGCTGCCCAGGAGATGGGCACGAGCAAGATCTCACCAGCGGGCAGGTCCTGACCTTCATGGGAGACTCCAGTCCTTTGCTTTGGAAACCAGCAACCCCCCTCACCACCTCTAGCCACCTTTGAGAGAAGAGGAAACCACCAGCAGCCCCTCACATACAAGGTTCACGTCTTCAGTCTTTTTCGACTCACTGCCCAACCCATGACTATATTAACCAGGTAGTTTATTTTCTGTATTCTGATGCTTTGACATCTGGGGTGACCGCCCCTCCCAGGGGCAGCCAATCCCTGGAAGTAGTAAACCACTCACCCACCAGTGCACCTTTCAAATGCAAAGCGACCAATTCAATCAACCAAACTAATTAACCAATCTAATTCAATTAACCAATCGGATTTGAGGGTGCCCACACCCTCAACCATCTCCTTTATCAGGCTCTCACATTCCAGATCACTAGCCACCTGCCCTAATCATCCCATGGCCAGGTACCAGCCAACTGCAGACACCCTTGTGCCCCAGAGACCACTGAGATTATTCAAACTAGCCAATCCTAAACCTGTTTCATCTGCCTCATCTGTCCCTTCCCACAGAAACCACAAAAATGGCTCTTGCCCACAATTTCCCCTTTGCCTCCGCCTCCCACACTAGTGCCTCCCAGTGCAGCTCCCCCACCCCCCATAGAGTGGCGTGCATCCCTCTTGAGATATATGAATATAACCAACTACCTTTTCAGTGGTAGTCATCTCCTCATCTGCTGGCCCGGTCATACCTAAATGATAATAAAACCTATATTTTTAAACAATGACCTCAGACCTCAGCTCCCACCAGCTTCTGAAACTGTCCTCACCCGGTGACCACCTTGTTGCTAATCTAATGAATGCATTTTAGTCTTTACTTGACACCACTGACCACTTGCCCATGCCTGGGGCGCAGCTCTCTCCTGGCTCTCCTATCCCTCTGGCACTTTCTCACACTCCTTTGTGGCTTAAACACCAGTGCTCCTTCAGGTCCTGTCCTGGGTTTTGTTTTCTTCTAGGACCACAGTGCCCCCTGGGCGCTCATTACCACCTATTTGCCAACACCTACTAGACATTTGCCCTCCACTCAGACCTTGCTCCTCAGCCCCAGCCTGGACCTCTGCACTGCGCGTCCCACAGGACCTCAAACTCAACATGGCTGACATTGAACTCATGATCTTTTGCCCCAAAGCAGCCTCATCTCTTCTCTTCTTTCAGAGCAACCACACCAAAAACCTGGGAATTCTTGCCAGACCTCACCAAACACACCTATGAAGTGCCCATGTGCTGTGAATTCTCCCATGTGGGTCTCTCTCATCTGTCCCACCTCTTCCATCTCCACTGCTCCTGCCCCATTTCAGGCCCTCATCCCCTTCAGCCGAACTCCTATGGTCCCAATTGTGCTGCATCCAGTCCTGTGCATCCTTCCAATCCCACACCATCGCATCAGTTTCCACTCATCTCTCCAGAAAGCAAGTCTCATCACACTTCCTGTTTCAGAGCCTGCCATGGCTCCCCACTGCTTACTGGATGAAGTCTAAAACCTTTGGCCTTATAAATCCAGTCTTCTGTGATCTGGCTTCTTCTCCCTCCCCAGCCACATCTCAGGCACCATCCCTCCACTCCCCCTGCCCACTCCATGTGTGAACCACACAGAACTTCAGAATGTGTTGTTCCCCAGACACAGTTCACACTTCCATGCCTTTGTTTCTGAGACTCCCTCTGTTGGAAACGCCTTTCTTCTTTTTTCCAGAAAAATAACCACTACTTTCTCCCAAACTCTCCTTGGAATTTCCTCCCTTTTTTGCCTGACAAACAGCACCGACGATACTTGATTGCTCTTATTTCTTTATATGTTCATTCAAAAATATTTATTAAGAATCTGCTTTGTGCTAGGACCCGGAGGCCCTAGAGATACAACAGTAAATAAGGCAGACACAGACCCTGACCTCAAGGAAGTGTCTATCACACCACCCTGTTCCCCCAGAAGCTGCCTTCTGCCTCTCTACCTCTGCTCTGAACCCACTACAAGACGAAAGGACCAGCTGAGCAGGAGACGCTCCATGTGGCCCTCTGAAAATCCCCTACACCGCCCCAGAGTAATCTTTTGAAAGAAGGCATCTCTCTGGCCATTCCGCACCCTTCTGATAAAACTCTGATGACCTCACATTACCCATGTTCCTCAACTGGGTCTTTCCTGTTTCACCAGCGATCCCTCTCAACATTCATTGCCACAGGCAACCCCAAACCACCTGTATTTCCCCACATCCGCTTTGCTTTGCTTTGTCTCTATGCCTTTGTTCATGCCCTCTCCTTCACCTTAAATGCCCTTCCTTCTCTTCACCTGGTTTATTTGTTATCTACTGCTGTGTAACAAACCACTTGGACTAGTAACTAAAGGCAACAACCATTCTGTGAGTCAGCAGTTTGGTCAGGGCTCAGCTGGGACGGCTCACCTGTACTCCATACGGACTTACAGGGCTCACCCATGCATTTGTGGTCAGTTGACAGGTGGACTGGGGGCTGGACGATCCTAGAACATCTCACTCAATACCTGGCAATTCGGTGGGGCTGTTAACTGGAGCATCTCAGTTGAGCTGTCTCCACGCGGCTAGCTTGGGCTTCCTCACGTGGCAGCTGGGTTCTAAGAAGCAAGCCCTCTTCCCTTTTACAGCCATCGCTGAAGTGCCGGCGGCCAAAATGAAGTTCAGTCCCTTTGTGACTTCTGACTGATAGAAAACCAGAAAAGGAATTTCAGTGCACCTTCCCACATGTGCAGGAAGATTATGTCTTCCCCTCTTTCTAAAGAGCTGAGACAGAAGTACAATGTTCGATCCATGCCCATCCGAAAGGACGATGAAGTTCAGGTTGTACGAGGGCACTACGAAGGGCAGCAAATTGGCAAAGTAGTCCAGGTTTACAGGAAGAAATATGTCATCTGCAATGAACGAGTGCAGTGGGAGAAGGCTAATGGTACGACTGTCCATGTGGGCATTCACTCCAGCAAGGTGGTTACCACCAGACTAAAGCTGGATAAAGACCGCAAAAGATCCTCGCATGTAAAGCCAAATCTCACCAAGTAGGAAAGGAAAAGGGCAAATATAAGAAAGAAACACTTGAGAAGATGCAGGAATAAAGTAATCTTGCGTACAACTTTCATTAAAAACTGTTAAAATGAAAACCAAAAAAAGAAGCAGCAAGCCCTAACGCACAAGCATTTGTGAAGTTTCTGCCTGATCGCATTTGCTCAAATCCCATTGGCCAACGTATGTCATAGAGCTGAGTCCAGAATCAATATGGAAGAGGTGTGACTCCCTGGGGAGCCATGAAGGTAGCAATCTACCACAGTCTGCCCTCTACCCCTAATGATGCACAGCCTTCCCACGTGTGAAATATACACCCCCTACCAAAACACCCGAAGTAGTATCCAATCATGACAGCAGGCTCAAAGTCCTTGATCTCATAACATGCAGCAGGTCTGGATGTGGCTGAATCTCCTGGGGTACCACGCCTCGGGTGTGGCTCCTTTTGATCCAGAAGGCTGTGAGCTAACAAGACAAGAAATCTGCTCCCCACGTGCCCAGCATACAACGGTAGATCACATACAGGATAACCTCAACAGATGCTCCCCTTAAAAGGGGGAGAAACAGGAGGCACGTAGCGATCATGGAATTCAAAGCCATTCTGGAATCCAACCAGGCACTATTATCAGGACCCCTACTCCAGAGGCAGGGAATGTGACTTGAATAGAGCTCAGTTCCCCTTGGCTTCTAGTTATATCCTCTGGGCTCTTGGTTCTGCCCTCTGAGAGGATTTTCTTTTCCATAAGAAAAGGCCTGTGTGAATATTGGCCAGCTTACTGTCCATAGATAGTTGGGGGGGCCAAGGCCTCTTTTCATTTTTAACTGTGTCGTTCCCTTTGAGTCCAAACTGATAGAGTTTTTGCCAGTACAATACTCTTTAAAACTTTATGGGTTTTCTGTGAGTATTATTGGGTTCACTTTGCGCACCAAAAGTCACATGCATAATTAGTTTCAAGAAGATTCTATTTCTGCTATGGGACGGCAGCCTTAACTTTCTCAGAAACCCTTTTGAGAAGGTCTACTAAGCACCATCTTAAATCTTCCTGGGGTCTGAACGAAGTTTCTACAATCATATGCTTGATTTAATCTTTACCTTTAGGCTAGTTCTCACTTTGAGAATCTATTGCCTGCTGGAGAGACTGGAAATGAGACCAGTTTTCTTTTCCATCTCAGCAAACTGGACAGATCCTCATTTAGCTCATCTCTCTTATAATACCTTATCATGCCAGCTAGAAGCACCCAAATGACACTTTCAGCATTCTGTCTCTAGATCCCTTTAGCTAAATCCACACTCAGTAGGTGCGTTTTCTGTTACCAAAAGCAATGTTTTTGCCAATTGTTTCGCCACCGTATATAACACGAGTCACCCTTGGTCCAGCCTCCAAGCAGTTTCCTTACTGCTTTCCCAGCCTCTCCCACCAGTTCATTCACAGCCCCTCCAGCCTGCACTACAGCCTCCTTGCTGCTTATCATGCAGACCTTTGCCCACCACCCAGTTCCAAAGCCACTGCCCCATGTTTAGGTTTTTAAAGCATGTTTAGGTACCACACTTCTAGGTACCAATTTATGTATCAGGTACCTATTGCTACGTAACAAATCACCTAGAACAACAGCTTCAAACAACCACCGTTTTATTAAGTTCACGGATTCTGTGGGTCAGGAATTCAGACTTGTCTCTGTCCCGCAATATCTGGGGCCTCAGCTTGAAAACTCGAACAGTTAGGCGGACAACTCAAACAGCTTGGGGCTGGATTGTCTGGAAGCTTCTTTATCTACATGACTGGAGCCTGGGCTGAAATGACTCTGAAAGCTAGGTTCACGTGGGTCTAGCGTGTTTCCATGATGCCTCTCCACGGGACGGGGGCTTCAACAGCACAGCCTTAGGGTCGTCAGACATCGCATATGGCGGTGCCAAGAGCAAGTGTCCCAGAGAACAAAGTAAAAGCTATATGGCCTAAGACCTGAATTCAAAAGTCTTTTAGCATCACTTCTGTCATATTCTGTCGGTGGGAGCAGTCACAAATCTATTAAGACTCAGGTGGGACACAGACTTCACTTCTTGAGAAAGGAAGATCGAAGGATTTCTATCCAGGTTTTAAAACCACCTTAGTAGGCTTATTGGGGGTGGTTCATTTCTGTTCTCGGTGGCATCAGTTAGGATTACACATGTGTTTGTGAGCATGTGGCAGGTTAACTGGGGGCTAGCTGATCCCAAGTGGTGGTTGATACAAACTGAGGCACCTCAGTTCTCTACGTGGTTGCTCAAACTTTCTCACGTGGCAACTGAATTCCAAGAAGGCAAGTCCCAACTACAAACACTTATCAAGCTTCTGCTTGCATCTCATTTGCTGACAGCCCATTGGCCAAAGCAAGGCACATGGCCAAGTCCAGAGTCAATGAAGATGGAGATCACATGAGGGCATGGATATCAGGATACATGATTCATTGGAGGGCAGTACTGTAACACTACTGTTACCTGGGTAACTCCCATTTTTCTTTAGACTCAGTTCATGCCTCCCCTCTTCCAACAAGGCCTCTCTTGACAGACTGGGTCATTAGTTGTCCCTTCTTTGAGCTGCCACAATACTTTACACACATCTCTACCTCTGCACTTACCCTATTGTTTTCTAACTGTCTATTTACCATTTTCATCTCCCCCACTGGACAAGCCTTCGAAGGCAGACTGTGCTCTATTGATCTTTGTATTCCCAGGGTCTAGTCCTGTGTCTAGAACATTGTGCCTAACAATAATGTCTTTCAGGACTTCCCTGATGGCACAGTGGTTAAGAATCTGCCTGCCAATGCAGGGGACATGGGTTCGAGCCCTGGTCCGGGAAGATCCCACATGCTGCGGAGCAACCAAGCCCGTGCGCCACAACTACTGAGCCTGCGTGCCACAACTACTGAAGCCCACGCACCTAGAGCCTGTGCTCCACAACGAGAGAAGCCACTGCAATGAGAAGCCCACGCACTGCAATGAAGAGTAGCCCCCGCTCACCACAACTAGAGAAAGCCCACACGCAGCAACGAAGACCCAAAGCAGCCAAAAGTAAATAAAGAAATAAAGTTTTTAAAATAAAAAATAATGTCTTTTAATTATTTGATTAGTTAAACATTCATGAATAAACTTTCTTAAATAAATGTTGAAAGTGTTATCTCCATTGGTGCTTTGACCTCTCGCCCTCTGCCCTGCATTCTAAGAGAAACTTCTCTTTTTTGTCATACTCTCCAACCAAACATGCATTGCTTCGGGGAGTGACCTCACTCAAGGAGTTGACCTCAACTAGAGATTAGGAGAGGCAGCAGAGGGTCAAGCAGTGGTTCCAAGATTTTTCAATTACATAGACTACTCATATTTCCAAAGAAGTTTGGGGAGCAACAGAAAGTTACCACTTTTTGTGCCTAGAAGGGACATTAAAAACACACCACCTACCACCATCAGTTCAAAAAAATGGAAAGGTATAACCTTAGAATGAAAAAATAGACCATTGCAAGGAAGGGCCGGTGTGTGGCCTCAATTAGCCCAGAATTAGGGCTCAAAAGCTGTCTTAACATGTGATCCAACTGGGAAGGTCTCAAGTGGCCTAACCACAAATTCTCCTTCCCAATTATCAGTTTCTGCTGATAAGTTCTTCTGGTCAATTAACCCTCCTTTTCACAGGGACCAGGTATAATCCCTGCTTATCCCTGAGAATCAGGCTTCCGTTCCCCGCCAGCCCACAGAATTATTCAAACAAGCCAATCATATCCTCCTGCGGGAAATGAGCATTCCACCCTTTGGGTACGACAAAGCCTGCCTCACAGCTCCCGCTTTTTCACTGTTCCTGAGTGCAGCTCCTGAGTGGCAGTGCCTGGCATGTGGTGTCTTCCTCCGGGCTGTGAGTACAGGGGACTAATAAACTGCTGTCAATCACATCTGTCCAGTGTCAGGGGTCATGTGTTCAACCATCTCCAAAACCCTAGGGTGGGAATCTGGGAATCCTCCCTTTTCAACAGAGTGAATAGGAGGTGATCAGAACAAAGCAGCAACCTGACAGCTCTGTTCAGAGCACCCCACATTGGCCTTGTTTCTCTCATCTCACCATGCACCAGGGAAGCCAGTCTAGCAGAAGTCTGAAGACCCACCCTGGGAGCAGTGGAGAGCACTGTACATGGAGTCAGGGGATCTGGGATCTAGCTAGTCTTGCCTGTGCTCCAAAATCTTTGTCTGACCTTTGACAAATCATTATCTTTTGTGGGCCTCATTTTCCAGCTATAAAATGATGAGATGGCTTCTGCCACCTCTGTGATTAAAAAGACAATCTGATGAAATAGGGAAATAAAAAGAGTGAATGGCTGGTAGTCCCTTGGTCATCCTAAAGGAATGTGCATTTTTATTACTTTGTGGGTTGTTTTTTATATTTATTTATTTATTTGGTTGCGCCGGGTCTTAGTTGTGGCAGGTGGGCTCCTTAGTTTTGGCATGTGAACTCTTAGTTGCAGCATGCATGTGGGATCTAGTTCCCCGACCAGGGATCGGACCCGGGCCCCCTGCACTGGGAGCGCAGAGTCTTAACCACTGTGCCACCAGGTAAGTCCCAGAATGTGCATTTTTAGAGGTGTATTTACTCCATGTGTCTCTAAATGAGGCAACTGGAGATGATGGGAGAGGAAAGATCTAAGGGACCAACAGGGCAGCCACAGTCTGCCGGTAAATCTTGCCTTGGGTGGATTCCTCTAAACCCTTCCTGCTTTCAGCACTCCTATCCTGTGCCATTAGCAAATGGGAGTTATACATCTCCTCCCCATCACCACCCTGTGTTCCATCCCAGCCCCTAAATGTCTCACTTGAGCCATTAACTCCATCCAGCCGGAGACCTTGCTTTAGCAGACACACAATTGCCGCACCCTCTAGAGTCCACACTCCCCACCCCTTCCTGAAGTGAAGTGCTTGGGGACCCAGAAAATAGGCCAGGTCCTCATAAACTTATCAAAATAGCACAGCTAGGCCTTCCAACCAGCAACACTCAGAGACTGGGCCATAGAGTGGAAAACAGAGCATGCAGGGTCTTGTCCAGACAGAGCCCAGATATCTCCGGTAGTTAAGGGGCCTCTGGGTATCCTCATGTCTTGCCAAAAAGAGTAACCACCTCCAGCCCCATCTGTGTGTGTGTGTGTGTGTGTGTATGTTCCGGTGGCGGGGTGGGGGTGGTTAGGCTGAAGCTAAAGCAACTAAAGCAACTGTGCTCTGATAGGAAAGATCCTGGACTGAGAACCAGAAAGCTGTTAAGCAGGAAAGACACTGCGTGGCGTGCCAAGGAGGAGGCTAGCACGTATTGAATGCAGCAGGAAGATGGAAGGGAAAGATGAGGTGGTGGTAGAGGTCGGCTGCCAGGGGCCAGGACATCCAGGGCCTTAAAAGTTACCCTCCAGACAATGAGAAGCCAGGTCACCTGATCTTTGAAGAGGGATGGTCCCAGGCCTGGGAGCTTGTGAAAAGTGCAGACTCAGGCAGCTCTACTACTAGACTAGGGAGATCCCAGGGGGGCAGGGGCAGCTGCATTTCTCATAAAGTGCCCCAGGAGCTTCTGTTTTTTAGCAGAGCCAAGGGCCCCTGGACTTGACCATCTGCGAGGCTTGTTCCCGTTAGAAAATTCCATCATTGTAAGCGTTGGGAGGCCACCTAACCTCCAAGGGAGGGAGAGGGAAATGAATCTCCCATTTGCAAGCCCAGGGATGGCTTCCAACAGTGCCATCACACTAATGGAAACTGCAGTGAGGGAGCCAGGCCCAATGTCTGTGAAAGAATAGGAGAAGGGGTAGGCAGGGGGGCAGGGCCAGCCCACAGGATGTCCCCACCAGAATTCACAAAGAGGCCACAAGGATGCAACTCAATCAAATAGATCTTTGTTCAAAAACTTCACCTCACCCGTGGCTGGGAGAGACAAGTCATTAGCACTGGCTGTTAAAAAAAAAAAAAAAAATCCAAGGGCCTCTGATGACGTCAAATAAATGGGGCAAGGACAGGTGCCCCAGGGGATTAAAAGCGTGGTATCCATTTCTAGTTGGTCCTGTCTCCTCCCCTTTCCCACAGTTCCACAATTTCCCCCTCCCACCGGTCTGGGATGCAGCCGTGGAGTGGCTCAGCACTAAGGACTTGGGGCTCCACACCCCAAGTCAACCGGCCAGCTCTCCCACTTACTAACCATGAAGTGGGATGGAGAGTGGGCTGAGATGAACCCAGCAGATTGTAGCCATGGATGTAATGTGCCCAGCAGAACGCTTGATAGAGAGCGGCACCCTTTCCCTTGTCTGAAGACCAAGCAGACAGTACTCAAGAACTTGGGTGGGAGTGGGGGCAGGAGGGGTACATGAAATTGAGAAGAACCTTCTAGCTGTCTGCACCAGGAAGCGCCAGCCCAGGAGCCGAGGGAGACGGTGCCCAAGAGCAGAAAGTCGCTGAAGGGCCGGGTGTTCTAGGCTGGGTGAGGGGGCGGAGCAGGGCTGGGGACCAGGAAAGACCAGGTGCTGCCTTGCTTCTGAAGGGCTGCTCCAATGTGGAAAAACACCCTACCATCTTCCTTTGGAGAAAACCTGGAATATTCCAACACCAAAAACCTCTCACTGGCGGCTCCTGTGGAGATGGGCTCCAGCTGAAAAGGAAACGAGGAGGCATGGGCGCTGCCTAAGGGGGCTCAGTTGCTGGCCTCCATCATTCATCCCTTACCCCTTGGTTTTCCCACAGGCTTGTGAAGCCTAGGTCAGAAGAAAGGATTAAAGCCTTGGCGGGGCTCTGGGAAGCGGCTAGCGGCCCCACCCTGATCTCCAGGGTCCTGAACCCCTCCATCCCTGGTCAGGTCCGCCAGCCACAGTGAGGGCCCCCTTTGGCTGCGGACGGCCACAGTCCCGCACCAATATCGGACCGCCTCCTCCTCCCTCTGCCACCCTTTTTCCGCTACCCACTCAGCCTCTGATTGGCCGAGCCCCCGGGCCCTCCCCGCTCCTCCTCTCCCACCCCTGGTGAAAACTGCGGGCGCCGGGCAGGGTGTAGCAACTGGAGGCGGCAGCGCGTCTGGAGGAGGCTGCTGCGGCCGAGAACCGGAGCCCAGGTAGGAGCCAGAGGCAGGGCGGGACCCGGGGCGCAGGGATAATAGGCCCCCTGGCGCCCAGGCAGGCCCTCCCGATCCGAGGCTTCGGAAAACGGTCGGAGGGCGCCCTGGGAAGGAGCCGCTCAGTGCTTGAGGAGGGGGCTGCTTGCCAGGCAGGGGCAGGAGCCGGACGCAACTGCTGCAGGCCGGGGGTCGCGGCGAAACTTTCGCCCGCTGGGGAACGTTCGCCTGGGGCTGGGGTGCTGGAGGAGAACTGGGAGGAAGGGCGCCAAGGAAAGCCTTGCGTTCTGCTCTCCAGCCAGACGTCCCCAAAGCCAGCCTGCGAAGGCGGGACCAGGGGTGGGGGGCGGTGAAACTGGGGGAGCAGAGGACCGCAAACTGAAGGATATCTCTGCCCTGCGACCTCGCTGCGGGCTGGGTGCGGGGCATCCAAGGAACGGGAAACCGCAGTACCGCGGGCGGGGGCTGGGGCGGGGACTGGGAGGAAGGCTGGCAGACGGGGGAGGCGAGAACTGGAAAAGGATGAGAGAGGGGGAAGAAGGACCTCAGTTGGGAAAGGAGAGGATTGGAATAGGGACACGGAATAAGGGTGGGGTTAGTCGAACGCGGGCTGGAGAGGAGGGAGAGCAAAGCTTCTCCGGGTTCTGAGCTGCGGGGACGCAAGGCCGAGGAAAGGCAGACTGCACCTCCCCTCCAGCTGTCTACCCCTCCCTTTGGCTCTACATCCCCTTGAGTCCCAGCCCCATTTCTTCCTTTCTAGTTCTAGCCGCTGCTTCCCCCGCTTCCTCTCCTAGATCCCAAGCTCGCCACCCCCTCTGTAACTCAGCGTATGCTAATCTAAACCAGATGTCGACCTCCCTTTCTTCCCCAACGGCACCTCCGGGTCCCTCTCAGCAGGGGTCTGAGAGGGAACCGACTGCAGCCGCAGGCACCCGGGAGCCCCAGTCTCGCCCCTCCCTCCCCCCTCCCCCCACTGGGCTGAGCGCCTGGGACCCTAGACGCGGCTAGCGGCGCGCCCTGCTCAGCAGGGCGCACGCACCAGGGCACGGCCCCGCGCACTCGCAGGCACACGCCCCTGCTGTGGCCTCTCCCTGGCGAGCACTGCTGCAGACGGGCTAGGCTACCCGCTCTGTGTCGCCTCGCCGGGATATAGATTCAGCCTAGGCTGCAAAAAAAAAGACAGGGCAGAGAGCCTAGGCAGGGAGGCTACCGAATCTGGACTGGAAAGCTGCAGGCCCAGGAATCCTGCCCGGAGAGCTGGACAATTGGAAACATCTTGGTTCTGATGCAGAGAACCTATGCAATAGGATGGCACTGTCGCCTTCCCCACACACAGTCGGGAACACCCTTAGCGGTGTGCCAAGTACGGTCCTACCTGGGGCCCCACACATACCCGACCACGCTCATCTAAGAGGCCGGGGACTAAGGCCGTGGATCACTTAATCTCCAGCAGTGCCAGATGTCTGTCATTTTTCTTAATCCCCATCACAACCCTGTGGGCATCTAAAGCCCAGGTTCATTCAGTACCTTTCGGGCATCTGTTGTATGCCAGGAACTGTCTGGGCACTGGGGATTTTCTTCTGAACGAGAAATAGGTAGGCCCTGAATGAGGAGGTTTTGTTTCATGGGTAGAGAGTTCTGATTTTGCAAGATGAAAAGGGTTCTGGAGATTGGAGACTGTACACTTAAAAGTGGTGAAGATAATAAATTGGGTGTTCTGCAAATTTTACGATTAAAAAATTAGGAAGTCCCTGACTTCCTGAAAGAGGAAACGGTCAAGTTAAAGTCACTTACTCAAAGCCACCCAGCTAGTAAGGGTTCAGCACACATACACACCACGGAAGGGTGTGTTCTCCAACCCCCTTGCTTTCCCAGATGGGGAAGGGCTGAGTGGCAGTGTCACATTCACTGAGAGGTGGGAGGGGAGAGGGCTGTAGAGAGGGGCTTGGATGCCCACTGTGGCCATTATGGCATGTCTCCCAGGGGCCCCCAGCCCTGGCAGTAAGTGCAGGCGCACCTGCCCCACCTCTTGGCTGATTCCCATCCTGTTGCACCCCCAGATCCAGGACTGAGCTCTCGGCACCATGAACCCTACCATTGGCATCACTCTCTTGCTGACAGGTACCGGGCAAGGGGCAGGGCTGGGATTCCAAGCACCCTGGCTGCCTTCCTTTCAGAGAAGCTAGCTTCTTCCTCATGACCTCAGAAAGTAGAGGTGACTAAAGGAGAGAGAGGGCTCCTTTTATCCCTAAGTCAGCTGAGCAACCTAGTTGATCTTCTGACTGCCTGGGATGGTTTTTGGAAACTCAATTCACTGAGCCTGCCCCATACTGAGTTGGAATCTCCAAGTGTGAACCAGGATGTTGCATCAACTTCCCCCAAGGTCTCCTGCCCCTGGAACATACTGGTGGGACCCACGACTAGAGTAGAGGGAGGTAGGCTGGGGCCTGCGGTAGGGAAGGTAGACTGGCCCTCAGGGACCTCTGGGCGGGGAGAGGTGCTCAGAGAGCAGACCCTGTGCCCTTCCCTGGCCAGGCCTTTCTCTACTGTTAACGTGGATGGGAGGCCCCCTGCTCTACAGGTCCTCACCAACTTGGAGGGGGCACTGCTGGTGCCAGTCTTACAGGTGGCCCGTGGGCAGAAGGTGACCAGCCTGACAGCCTGCCTGGTGGACCAGAGCCTTCGTCTAGACTGCCGCCATGAGAATACCACCAACCTGCCCATTCAGTACGAGTTCAGCCTGACCCGTGAGACGAAGAAGCACGTGCTCTTTGGCACCATTGGGGTCCCTGAGCACGCATACCGCTCCCGAACCAACTTCTTCAGCAAGTACAATCTCAAGGTCCTCTACCTGTCGGGCTTCACCACCAAGGATGAGGGGACCTACACGTGCGCACTCCACCTCTCTGGTCAGACTCCCATCGTCTCCAACAGGAACGTCTCTGTGCTCAGAGGTGAGGCAAACCCCCAACAGGACCAAGGAAGCTGGGAGAGGCAGGCTGGGGAGGAACGGGCTGGCTGGGACAGCTGGCAGTCCCCTTGGCTGGGCCGCAATAGGGAGTGGTCCCATAACTTCTCTCCCCTTCCGCCCACTGCTGCCTGTGCCCGGCGGAATCGCTACCTTCAGCGTGAATGGGGAAAGTCTAAGGGGACGGTCAGACGGGCAGAGTGGTGTGGCACACGCTTCCCCCATGACTGCGGGCAGATCACTCGGCCTCCCCGGACCTCCTTCTCCCCACCTGGAAAGCAGGATGGCACAGCTGCCTCGCCCACAGTTTCCTCGTGACGATATTTGTTCAAGGGCCCAGGAACCTGCAAATGGGAAAGGTGGCTGGTTTTGTCAGACCAGGTTGGCCCTGGTTCCAGCCAAGACATCACGGCGCCACCCTCCCCAAGGGAAAGCAGCCTTGCCCTGGGCCTGGGCCTGCCCGAGTCCCGGCCGCTCTGCATTCCCGCCCTGCCTCTCTGCCCCGTCCTCTGTCCACAGATACGCTGGTCAAGTGCGGAGGCACGAGCCTGCTGATCCAGAGCACCTCGTGGCTGCTCCTGCTTCTGCTCTCGCTGCCCCTCCTGCAGGCCATGGATTTCATCTCCCTGTGACTGGCTGGGCCCATGGAGAATACAGGAAGCCACGAGGCCCAGTCCAGAGACCCTACTTCTCGGAGTCAGTTGACCCCCCTCCCCCCAACCTCCCACACACCTTGGGGAGAAGTGGGGACCCCACCGCCCCTAAGGAATCCCACTGCTGCATGCCATCATCTCCCATCCCCCACTGCCACCCCCTACCCTCTCCGCACGCCACTGCCTATTTGTATCCTTAGTTCCAGAGCTGCTTCTGTCTGATTTAGGACTTATCCTACCTTTTCTTTGGCAGTTCGCGAAAAGGGAAGCCAGGGCTGGGGACCTGATGGAGAGTGAGGGGATGGGAGGGGTATCAGTCCCTGGGGCCGGTCATCCTTGCCCACCGGGACTAGAGGCCTGGGAGAGACCTGGGCGAGGAGGGGGAGGGGTGTGTTTGGCCCTAGCACATCCCTCAGCAGTAGGGATGGCGCCTGAAGACCCCGGATGTGAAGGCGCTGCCAAGCGTTTGTGGCCCATCCTGTGAGGAGAGAACCAAGTGTCTCCACGAGCACTTTCTGTCACAGAAAAAAGCCGCCTTCTTACCCTGCAGAAGTCCCCAAGGGGCCTCGGGCCCGGCGTCTGGTCCAGTGACAATGCAGATTCTGCCCGGGAAGCAGTGCTGATGGGCTGGTGAGGCAGGTGGAAGGCAGGGTCCATCATCCCTCCCCCCAGTGAGGAAGCTAAAAATGGGAGCTAGCGTCTCGCACTGGCTCGGCCAGCAGTTGGGAGGTAGCAGAGGAGGACAGGCCCCCTCCCAGGCTATCCCAAGCTCCTAGGAGCTTCCAGAACTCAGAGCTGGAGGCAGTGAATGAGGTGGAGCCCCTGGCTGAGCCACACGGAGTTCGGCCCACGTGTTCCCCAGGAGGCTCTTCCGTCTTCCCCCAGCAGCGCCCAAGCCTTCAGATAGGCCCCCGCCCCAGAGACCTGCCTCCTCAGGGACCTCTCGGGGGCCTAGGGCTGGCCGTGGGGTGATACCCATAAGTGAACATGCCTCGAGGGGTGGCTTTTCCCAGCAGCCAGCTCTGCACCCGGCGGCTCTTCCCCGTCCTGTGACCGTGTGTAGTGCCACCCCAGCTTATGGCATCTCACTGAGGAAAAAGAATACTGTACAATAAAACCAAGCCTCTGGAATCTGTCCTCCTGTCTGTCTCTGCTTTGCTCCTCTCTCCCCAGGCCCGCCCCCCTCCCTTAGCCTTGAGGCCCGACCCGCCACCTCCTCCTCTCCCCCATCCCTGCTTTCTGCAGCCCTTCTCCTCCCCGCTGCCCCCCCAGGGGTGGACCACTGCATGCCCGGCTTCTCAGAACCACTCTAACACGGCACGTTTGCCCAAATAAACAAATGTTCCCTCTCTGTGGACTCACCTGCCCCATGTGTGGGCCAAGCCGCATGGCGCCGGTTCCAGAACGTGCTAACAGGCACGAAGGCACGGAGTCTGCCTTCTGGCGTCTGGATGTTCTCAGAAATGCCCCGTCAGCTTACAGCTGCTATAGAGAGGGGCACAGAGGGGCGGCTCGGGAAGCGAGGCGGTACGCGGGAGCTGCCCTTATCATCAAGGTGTGAGGACAAGCGTCTCTTCTTAACTCCAACATGGCCACATAAAGCACTGGGGGTGGGGAGAGAACACTGAGGCCCGTCCCCAGCTCCCTCCCCTAAAAGTCACTGAGTAGAAAGCGCCCCTTGGTAGAAGGGACTAGAACAGCATCACAGGGTGGTTCTGGGTCTCAGTTGCTGCCAGAGTGAGGCAGCCCCCAGAAGGGAATCTGGGGGAGGACAGTAGTGACTACCCAGAAGCTGACTCATTTGGTATTTAGCGCTGGGTAGGATGGTTTTTCTGAGCATTTGCTTAAAGGCCCAGGATCTAAACTCACGCCACTGACTCCCACTCTTGCGACACCTCCCATTGATACCTGAGCTTTGCCAGTGAGCCCCGTAGTGGCCAGGCCGGAAGAGGGCAAGAGAAGCGCTCAAGGAAGAGCGGGAGCTGCCCGTGTCACCGACCACGGGGACCCACCCATCCCCACGTGGGCTGTTGGCCACTCAGGACAGTGTAGCCAGCCTGGACACAGGGCCCTTTTGCTGTGCCCTGCTTGCAGCCAAAAAATGAAGAGCCTTTGTAGGGGAAGGGAGTTCAAATGCCACCCTCGGGGTAGTAAGAGCTAAAGCTGGAAGGTCTTTCTGGAAGGAACTGGGAAGCCAGGCGTTCAGCCTCAACTGTGAGAAGCCATGACACCCTGGCACCTGTGTGAGCCTCCTGTGTGGTCTTTGTCACCCTGGCACTGTTTCCTTGAAGAGTTTAGTGGCCCCTCAACAAGGGTCCCTTTGCAGCCACGCCTGTGGGAGGAGAGCCCAAGGCCACGGCGAGTGGGCTTAGCTTCAAAAGACACAGAGGCCTCTGAGGTCCAGGGGCTATAGGAAGGCAGGGACAGAGAAGAAAGGAACAGGCCTGGGCCTGGGAAGGGGCTCGACGATTTAAAGGCAGGGCCGTCGGGCCTCACAGCACAAGCCAACCCAGAAAGACTGCGGGCCGGGGCTGCGGTGGGCTCCTGGGGCCAGTCCACGACGGCAGCCAGTTCCTCCCCGGTCATGTCAGGAGAGCTGAAGAGTGCTGCGGCACGTCTTCAGGGACTCGGCTAGTTACAAAGAGGGCTGGGGCTGGCCCTGGTTCCTGCACACATGCCCAGAGCCCACCCCACCGAGCCCCTTCCCATTCCTCCTCACCCCTCCCCCACATCCCCCTTGGCCATCTTGGTCCTTACCTTAGGGCGTGGAATCCTTGCTCAGTAGAAAGAGAAAGAAGCCCCTCTCCACACATTCGTCCACTGAGACAGGAGCACCTGCACACGGCGCAGCGTGAGGGTCTTCCCAACACCTAGGGGCTCCCTCGGGAAGAACGAGGTGGGTCACCGTGGGGAGACGCAGGGACTTTCTCTGGCCAACCAATAAATGTACCCAGCGTCCAGGGGACCCGTGACACACATCCTCCAGCCCCTGCCCCCCCCAGCATGATGTCCCTGTCCTCACTGTGTCTGCAGCTCCCGTGTTGTGATGGGCAGGTTTGTTTTTACATGTGAAAGAAGCAAGTCCCAGGTTAGGAGTAAAGCACTTCCTCATCTACCGCTGAGGAATCAGTGGGCCTGGAGTCCTTCAGAGTTCTGGCAAAGCGTGAGGGTCGTCAGCTGCCTCCTGCTAACCCTGAAGCAGGGCTTCAGAACAAAGGTGGGATTGCCTCCTGCCCAGGGCTCTCAGGCCCCAAATGTCTCCCACCCCTCGGGAGTATCATGTCATGTGAAGACTCCCGGGAGGCGTCTTTGCCTGGCAAAGGGAAGACCTGGGGCAGGGAAGCTATGGAAGTGGGCACGTGCTGTAGAGCGCAGCGTAGGACCAATGGGAGAGTTCTGCGGAGGCCAAGTGTGGCTCTACACTGGAAGGGGCCTTTGATGGCTGGAGCCGCCCAGCTGCAGAGGCAGGAGTGCCTGGCAGTGGGCGTGGTCAGTGGAGGCCACCTGTCCAGCCTGCAGGAAAGCAACTTCCTGAATTCAGTGGGAACCTGGGCTAGATGACCCTAGTCACTTCACCCTTCAGTGCCTCATTTTTCTGATTTCTAAAATAAGATGGGGGGGGGGCGGGAGGCGCATCTGGTGGTGCAGTGGTTTAAGAACCCGCCTGCCAATGCAGGGGACACGGGTTCGATCCCTGGTCTGGGAAGATCCCACATTCCGCGGAGCAACTAAGCCTGTGCGCCACAACTACTGAGCCTGCACTCTAGAGCCTGTGCTCCGCAACAATAGACAGCACCGCAACGAGAAGCCCGCGCACCACAATGAAGAATAGCCCCCGCTCGCTGCAACTAGAGAAAGCCCATGTGCAACAACAAAGACCCAACGCAGCCAAAAATAAAATAAATAAATAAAAATAAGACAGGGGAATTCCCTGGCTGTCCAGTGGTTAGGACTCCACACCCCCACTGCAAGGAACTAAGATCCCGCAAGCCGTGCAGTGCAGCCAAAATTAAAATAAAACAAAATAAAAAATAAAATAAGATAGTAGTGCTGGAATGATTTATTTGTACAAAAAACGTTAAGCACCTGGCTGTGCTAAAAGGTAAAAGACATAGCCCCTGGCTGAAGGAATCTACAGCCCAGTAAGAAGTGAGGAATTGATTTCAGTGCAGTGATTGGGGCTAGGAGGCAGAGAAGCTGTGGCAGACACTGCTTGAGGGTTTTCCAACATGTATTCTCTCTTTCTTTCTCAGCAATAGACCCACAAATTAGAACTAGATTATATGGTCCAGAATAAAGACTACATTTCCCAGCTCCCTTGCAGCAAGATGTGCACATGTGTCTAAATTCTGTCCAATGGAACATTAGCACAAAATAATGTGTACAATTTTTATGAAGTGCTCTTAAAGGGAGTATGTGCGCTTTTCAACCCCTTTCACCTTCATGCTGGCTGGAATGTGGAGTCAACGGCTGGAAATGGAGCAGCCATCTTGGACTATGAGATAGAAGTTTTATGTTACATCACAAAGTACAACAGCCTGGATTCCTAGTGATGTTAGAACTGTCAAAGCAGCCATGGAATACCATGTCAGAATTACTCTTATTTGGAGTTTCTGCACTCACAGTTGAACCTAAATGTACCTTAAAAAGAAGCTGTTATTTAACACAACTAAACTGTACACTTAAAAATGGTTAAGAGAGTAAATGTTATATGTATTTTTTACCACACACAGACACACACAACACACACACAAAGCCAAAAGTCAAATTTAGAGAGACAGAAAGTAGAATGGTGGTTGCCAGGGGCTACAGGGAGGGGACATGGGGAGTTATTATTTAGTGGGTACAGAGTTTCAGTTTTGCAAGATGAAAGAGTTCTGGAGATGGATGGTGGTGGTAGTGGCACAACAATGTGAGTGTATTTAATGCCACCAAATGGTTATACGTATTTTACCACAATTTTTTTTTTAAAAAAAGGAAACAGCCAAGGCACAAGGGAACTTTTTGGTGTGCTTACACGAGCACTTACATTTGTCAAAACTCATCAAACTGTACACTAAAATGGGTGAATTTCCTCAAATGTAAAATTTACCTCAGTAAAGTGCTATGAGAATACATATGTAGGGCCCCTAGCCAGGCTAGAGGGCTTCCCAGAGGAGGGGTCATGGTAGGAGTTAGCACAAAAAGCAGGCTCTACTATTTCGTAAGCTGATTACAAAGAAAGAAATGTTATTTTATTTCTTCTATATCCTGACAGACTTGGGGAGGGGAAGTAGAAGCCATTGTGGGTTTAGTCCGAGGACAGGCCTCAGCCCCTCTCTCAGGCAACAAAACTGCTGGCTGATACAACAGCCCTCAGAGCACTTGGGCCCTTCATTAGGGTCCCTGCCCCAGTCATATCCATTCAAACATTTACTAAGTGTGCACCCCATGCCAGGGAGTGTAACTATCTGTGCAGGGTAATGAGAAGAGACCTGTGAATGGTACAGACAAGTTCCTTCCCCATAAAACTTATATTGTGGTACAGGAGATGGACATGAAGCAAGTAAACCAATCAGACGGAGGGAACACAAAGGGTTCAAGGTGTCCAGGCGAGGAGGGGTACAAGATGTCACTGAAGGCGAATTCTCTGGAGATCCAGTGGCTAGGACTTGGCACTCTCACTGCGGGAGCCCTGGGTTCGATGGTCAGGGAACTAAGTTCCCACAAGCCACGCAGAGCAGCCAAAAAAAGAAAAGTCACTGAAGAGGTAGGCGCAAGCCAGGTCCCACAGGGCCTTGGAGGTCATGGTGAAGAGTTCAAATTTTATTTTAAGGGCAATAGGGAAGTGATAAAGGACTTGTTCTAATAATGTTTTTAGAAGATCCCTCTTGCTGCTTTGTTGAAGATGAACTGGAGAAGAATAACAGCAGAAGCAAGAAATCAAAAGGGTACTGCCATAATCCTAAAAGAGATGATGGTAGCTTGGACAAAAATTGCATGGCAAAAACAGAAATGGTGACTTTGAGATACGTACAGAGTTAAAACTGGGAGGACTGGTGAATCTGAGTAAGGTCTGTGGATTTTACCAATATCGATTTTCCCAGTGTTGATACTGTACTACAGTTGTATTAGATGTTACCACTGGGGACCTCCCTGGTGGTCCAGTGGGTGAGACTCCATGCTCCTAATTCGGGGGGCCCGGGTTTGATCCCTGATGGGGGAACTAGATCCCCACATGCATGCCGCAACTAAAACAAAAAAGATCCCACACGCTGCAACAAAGATCCTGCATGCCACAACTAAGATCCTGTGCAAACAAAATAAATATGTGTGTATATATATATATATATTTTTTTTAAATGTTACCATCGGGGGAAATTGGATGAAGGGTACGCAGGACCTCGTCATACTATTTTTGTAACTGTTGTAAATTTTTAATTATTTTTAAATAAGGGTTTTTTTAAATTCTCAACAACCAAAAAAAAAAAAAAAGATGGCAAGTACTAACTCCAGAAACGCCAGAGGGAGGAAAAAAAGAATTCTAATCATATAGCACATTACACAGCTTAGATGTGAAATATTTATAGAGTCATACTAATATAAACACTAAACAGTGATTTTAACCAAAAATTGTGATAAAGCTATATTGGAGGATGGGAGAAGACTAAGTACATGTGTTTAGTGGGGGAGAAAATGGGCATTAAGAGAGCTAAACCTCATTTTCCAGAGGTGAAAGTCAACGGATAAGACTTCAAACTGAAAAATCAAGAAATAGCTAGCTATATGAGAAATTTTTAAATATAAAAGTAAAGTAAATAGCAGAAAAACTAGCTGAAATAGTTGAGAGTAGTTGCTTTGGGGAATGAGAATGTAGGATGGGGTAACAGACTGCTTTTACATTATAAACCTAGTAATACTTTTAGTCTCTATTAGTTTACTAAACAATATAAATCAAATGTATTTAAAGAAATATATTAATGCCCAACCCAAAAAAACCAGAGAGGACTTGCTTACTAGTGGTTTAGATGGAGGTGGAGTGTTGAAAGGAAAGGAGACGAAATCCTGGATGACCCTTGGGTTTTTGCTTGAACAATTAGTGGATGGTGATGTCATGTGTTGAGACAGAGAAGGATGGGGAATACTGGGGTGGAGAAGTGGATTTGTTAAATCTGCGATGCCCATTAGATATCCAAATGGAGTATCGAGAAGACAGCTGGCTCTCCCAGTCCTGAGCACAGGTGAGAGATGGGAGTTAGAGAAAACTCGACAGACATCAGCATTTGGGTGGTAGGCACTGACCGCGGGACAAGTAAGATCATGCAGGGAGGTGTTATAGAGAAATAATTGAGCCCAGGCCTAGAATCTGAGGTGGTCCAATACTTAGAGTTTAGGGGGACACAACGGAGACTAAAGAGCAGCCAGTGAGGAAAGAGGAAAGCCAGGGGTTAGCGGAGCCAGAGAAGGAAAAGTTTTGAAAAAGAGCAATCAACTAGGTCCACTTCTGTTAAGAAGTCAAGTAAGACGAGGACCAAGTTGTTGGTGACTATGGTAGCTAGTCTCCAAAGATGACCCCCTAAATAAAATATGCCCTTGTGTAATCCCATTCCCTTGGGCCTGGCATGGCCTGTGTCTTGCTTATGACCAATAGTGTATGATAGACATCATGCTACATGACTTCCAAAGTTAGGTCATAAGAAGCCTTGCAGCTTCCACCTGGTTCTCCAGGAATGCTCACTCCTGAGACACACCCTCCTGGAATCCAGCTACCATTCTGAGAGCTCAAGTCACATAGAGGCCACATGCAGTCACTCCAGTCACCAGCCCCAGCTAAGCTCCCAGCCAACAGCCAACATGCACTGCCAGCCGAGTCACTACGCCATCTTGGACATCCAGCTCAGGTGAGCCTTTGGATGACTCCCGGCCCAGCAGTTGCTGACTGCAGCCTTGTGAGAAAGAAACCCCAAGTGAGAAGTTCCCAGGTAACCAGAGCAGCATGAAACACATTAATAAATTTTTTTAAATAAATTTATTTATTTATTTTTGGCTGCGTTGGGTCTTTGTTGCTGTGTGCAGGCTTTCTCTAGCTGCAGCGAGCAGGGGCTACTCTTCTTGCAGTGCGCGGGCTTCTCACTGCGGTGGCTTCTCCTGTTGCGGAGCACGGGTTCTAGGGCACAAAAATACTGAGCGCGGGCTTCAGTAGTTGTGGCACGCAAGCTCAGTAGTTGTGGCTCACGGGCTCTAGAGCACAGGCTCAGTAGTTGTGGTGCACGGGCTTAGCTGCTCCGCGGCATGTGGGATCTTCCCGGACCAGGGCTCGAACCCATGTCCCCTGCATTGGCAGGTGGATTCTTAACCACTGCACCACCAGGGAAGCCCATCAATAATTTTTTTTTTACACTTAAAAAAAAATCGTATTGAAGTATAGTTGATTTACCATGTTGTGTTAGTTTCAGGTGTACAGCAAAGTGTATCAGTTATACATATACATACATCCACTCTTTTTTAGATTCTTTTCTCATATAGGTCATTAGAGAGTATTGAGTAGAGTTCCCTGTGCTAGACAGTAGGTCCTTATTAGTTATCGATTTTCTACATAGTAGTGTGTATATGTCAATCAAGTTGATAAATTGTTTAAAGCCGCTAAATGTTGGAGCGGTTTGTGATGCAGCAATAGTCACTTTAACAAGAGCAGTTCAGTGGAGCAGGGGTAACAGAGGCCAGTTTGGAGGGGGTGAGCGAGTGAATGGGAGAGTGTAGACTTCTCTTCCAGGACGCTGAGCTGTGAGTGGTGTGGGAAGCAGAGTCAAGGGGAGTTGTTTATGGGAGAGACTAGAGCACAATGTACATTCATGGCGATTACTTATGAAGACAGGGAAAGACTGCTGAACAAGGGGGAGAAGAAAATGTGGAAGCAGAGTCCTTGGGGAGGTGAGAAAGGAGGGATCTAGACGAGAAATAAATGCAAAGGAGATGGGTGTGGAAGAGGGGAGTTTGTGAACTTGAGGGTAGAAGTTCAGGGGGTTCCACACGAGTAGCAAGGCCATCAGCTAAATAAGAGGGTGAGGAGATGAAGGGAAGATGCAACAGGTTTGAAAAAAGTAGATAATAGAAAATAGGCATGTCAAAAAGTAGAAGTGGTTCGATATTTTGTAATAACCTATAATGGAAAAGAATCTGAAAAAGAATAGATACAGGGGCTTCCCTGGTGGTGCAGTGGTTGAGAGTCCGCCTGCCAATACAGGGGACACGGGTTCATGCCCCGGTCCGGGAAGATCCCACGTGCCGTGGAACAGCTGGGTCCGTGAGCCATGGCCGCTGAGCCTGCGCGTCCAGAGCCTGTGCTTCGCAACGGGAGAGGCCACAGCAGTGAGAGGCCCACGTACTGCAAAAAGAAAAAAAAAAAGAATAGATACAGACATAGATATATGTGTAACTGAATCGCTTTGCTGTACATCTGAAACTAACACAACATTGTGAATCAACTATACGTCAATAAAAATTTTTTTAATTAAAAAAACCCATATGAAAAGATGTAGACATAGAGAATGGACTTGAGGACATGGGGTGGGGGAAGCCGGGGCAAAGTGAGAGTAGCATCGACATATGTACACTACCAAATGTAAAACAGTTGGCTAGTGGGAAGCAGCGGCATAACACAGGGAGATCAGCTTGGTGCTTTGTGTCCACCTAAAGGGGTGGGATAGGGAGGGTGGGAGGGAGGCTCAAGAGGGAGGGGATATGGGGACCATGTAGGCACATGGCTGATTCGCTTTGTTGTACAACAGAAACTAACACGGTATTGTGAAGCAATTATACTCTAATAAAGATCTATTAAAAAAGAAAAGACTAGGGCTCCCCTGGTGGCACAGTGGTTGAGAATCTGCCTGCCAATGCAGGGGACACGGGTTCGAGCCCTGGTCTGGGAAGATCCTACATGCCACGGAGCAACTAGGCCTGTGAGCCACAACTACGCAGCCTGCGCGTCTGGAGCCTGTACCCCACAACAAGAAAGGCAGCAACAGTGAAAGGCTCGCGCACCACGATGAAGATTGGCCCCCACTTGCCGCAACTAGAGAAAGCCCTCGCACAGAAACCAAGACCCAATACAGCCAAAAATAAATAAATAAATAAATTTTTAAAAAGACTATAAGGGACCTGCAAAGGCCAAAATATTTACTACCCATCTCTTTATAGAAAGAGTTTGCCAACCCCATTTTTAGTGGATTCTTTTTATTTCTTTTAATTTTTATTTATTTATTTTATTTATTATCATTTAGTTTTGGCAGCATTGGGTCTTCATTGCCGTGCACAGGCTTTCTCTAGTTGCAGCGAGCGGGGGCTACTCTTCGTTGTGGTGCACAGGCTTCTCACTGCGGTGGCTTCTCTTGTTGTGGAGCACGGGCTCTAGGCGCATAGTTTCAGTAGTTGTGGCGCACGGGCTCAGCAGTTGTAGCTTGTGGGATCTAGAGCACAGGCTCAGTAGTTGTGGCGCACGGGCTTAGTTGCTCCGTGGTATGTGGGATCTTCCCGGACCAGGGCTCAAACCCGTGTCTCCTGCATTGGCAGGCGGATTCTTAATCACCGCGCCACCAGGGAAGCCCCAGGGGATTCTTTTTAAGATTCAATATGCACATTTAACCTATCAAATTCTTAAATTAATCAAATTTATCCTTTATCCTCTTTATGGATAAATCAAGGCCCTCATTCAGGATATTATAACTCTACTTACCCCCTCCCACATACATGTAGTCAGAAATTTTAATTTTATTTTTTTAAAACCTTTATTTTGAAAGCTACCATATGATCCAGCAATCCCACTCCCAGGCATATATCCAGAGAAAAACATGGAAGCAGAGTCCTTGGGGGACTCTGTTCATGGCAATGCTCTTTACAATAGCCAAGACATGGAAGCAACCTAAATGTCCATCAACAAAGGAATGGATAAAGACGTGGGGTACATATATACAATGGAATATTACTCAGCCATTAAAAAGAATGAAATAATGCCATTTACAGCAACATGGATGGACCTGGAGATTATCATACTAAGTGAAGTAACTCAGACAGAGAAAGACAAATATCATACGATATCACTTCTATGTGGAATCTAAAAAAAAAAACTGATACAAATGAACTTATTTACAAAACAGAAACAGACTCACAGACTTAGAGAATGAACTTGTGGTTACCGGGCGGGGAAGGGTTGGGGGGAGGGATAGATGGGGAGTTTGGGATTGACGTGTACACACTGCTATATTTAAAATAGATAACCAACAAGGAAAAAATAATAATGTATTATGAATAACTTTATGACAATAAATTTGACCTTAAAAGAAAAAAAAAACCCATATGAGATTCAGACTGAAAAAAAAAAAAGGTGGGAGTGTAAGCAGAATTCTAAAAATAGCCTCCCAAGATCCTATACCCCTAATCCCTGGAATCTGTGACTGAGATGAGATGTCACCCCCATGACGGTGTTATGTTAAATGGCACAGTTGATCTTAAAGGAGGAATACTGTCCAGGTAGGCCTATGAAATCACGTGAGTCCTTAAAAGCAGAGAACTTTCTCTGGCTAGTGGCAGAAGAGGAAGACAGAGATTTGAAGCACAAGGGTCACTCAACGTGCCACCACTGGCCTCATGAGAAGGACTGTGGGCAGCCTCTAGGAGCAGAAGGCAGAGCCCAGCCAGCAGCCAGCAAGGAAACAGGGACCTCACACCCATAGCCATAAGGAACTGGACTCTGGCAACAACCTACATGAGCTTGGAAGTGGAATCTTGCCCCGAGCCTCCTGGTAACAGCCAGCCTGGCCAGCACCTTGATTTTAGCCTTGTAAGACCCTGACCAGAGAACCAGCTGAGCCCACCAGAACTTCTGGCCTACAGACTGTGAGATAATACATGGGTGTCTTAAGCTATTAGGTTTCTGGTAATGCGTTACACAGCAGTAGAAAGCTAATACGGTGGGAAAATAAACATACCATGGAAACATAATAGAAGTGCTGGGCAGTGCTGAGTGTGACCCATCTGAGGTGTGTGGCCATGAATATAAAGGGGACTTAATTGGGTGAACTTCTCGAGGGTCATTCACCTGCATGGGTGCAGGCATACCAAGGAAGGGAAGATGGCCTCAGGGAGGGTCCAGGTTTTTCCAGGCACGAGCAGCAGAGGGAAGGAGGGGCAAAGGAATAGAGGAAGTTAGCAAAGCAGTGATTAAAATGATCCATTGTAGGGACTTCCCTGGTGGTCCAGTGGTTAAGACTCCATGCTTCTAATGCAGGGGGCGTGGGTTCAATCCCTGGTCAGGGAACTAAGATCCCACAAGCTGCACGGGGCAGCCAAAAAATAAAAAAGAGTCTTAAGTGGGTCAGGATGTGAAGAGGTCAGAGGGGAGAGGAGGTAAAGGGGGCCAGAAGCTGACAGGCCAGAGGGTTGCAAGGAGTATCCACATGGCTGCTGAAATCATGGAGGATGACGAAAGAGAAGGGGGAGAAAGGAAGACAGTGAGCCAGGAGACAAGCGACCTGCAGCCAGCACGGGACAGCAGTGAAGAAGGGTGGCAGGAGGGTAACCAGGTGCCTGGAGATCCAGCAGGGGCGCTTGAAGGAGAGAGCAAATGAGGAAGAACACTTACCCGACCTGTTGTGGGTTGAACTGTGGCCCACCCCCCAAAACAAAGGTACGTTCAAGTCCCAATCCCCCGTACCTAAGAATGTGACCTTATCTGGAAATAGGGTCTCTGCAGATGTAATCAAGCTAAAATGGAGTCATAGGACTAGAGTGGACCCTAAACCAAAGACTGGCGTCCTCATAAGACAAGGGAAATTTGAACACAGAGAAACAGGAGACACAGAGAGCAGACAGCCATGTGAAGACAGAGGAAAGACTGGAGTGATGCTGCCACCAGCCAGGGGTCACCTGGGGCCACCAGAAGCTGGAAGAAGCCAGGAAGGACCCTCCCCTAGACGCTTCAGAGGGAGCCCGGCCCCAGCAACACCTCGATTTTAGACTTCTGGCCAAAAGTGTAAGAAAACAAATTTCTGTTGCTTGAAGCCACCCAGTCATGACAGCCCTAGGAAACCCAAACCCCACTTCCCGACCCTGAGGTGTGTGAGGGTCAGAGCAAAAGCAGGATCCACTGAAGGAGGCTTCAGGGGAAATGGTGTCCTCAGGGAACAGTGAGTTTCATTTAAGGCCGGAGCTCAAGAGAACCTCTGAAGAAGAGGCTGAGGATGAAGCAGAGCTTGCCCACCCCAGAGGAGTGTCTGGGCACAAGGGGCTTTAGGGGGTGGGGCGGGACCTGGCCCAGGCGAGGAGATGCTACAGGAGAGGTGTGCTGATAATGGATGCGCTGGACTCTCTGGACCTCTGGGGACTGAGCCAGACAGGTAGGACTGGCCTGACGCAGTCACTGGGGGACGGTAGGCAAACAGCTTAACTATGGCCTGATGCCCGGTCCCACCGTCCTGGGCTCCCGGTGTGTCAGCAGCAGGAGGGGCCCACTCTCTGGCAGCCGGAGCCCTGGCACATTCAGTACACCGCCCCCTCCTGCTGCGGGGCCTTCTGGGGCAGCTCCACCCCTCACACAGGGTGACACAGCCTCTTGGAGCCTCCGTGTCCTCTGATGACATCAGCCAGCGTCACAGCTCTGGGCTCAGGCTTCAGGCTTTACAGCTTCATGGTTTCCTGCCATCTAGACCCGAGCTGTCCAATATGGTAGCCACTAGCCACATGTGAGTATTTAGACTTAAACAAATTGCACTGAAGTAAACTAAAATTTCAATTTTTCAGCCACACCAGCCACATTTCAAGTGCTCAGTGGCACATGTGGCTGGTGGCATTCCGTCCTCACAGAAAGTTCTATTGGACAGAGCTGGACCAGACCATGGGTGGGAACCATGGTTGTTTGAACCGCTGAGCTATCCCACCTCAGGCAAACTCATGAAGGGGAGGCAGGGCAAGGACAGGAGGGCCCTGAAAGGAGCACTTCTCAGCCTCACTCCCTGAGGCAAGAGTCAGCTCCAGGAATGCTCGGAGCACACCAACGCCTCAGAGCCCAGAACACAGTGTCAGGAGGCCTGGAGAGGGGAAAGCCTCTCACCGCGAGTCTAAGGTCCACCACCTCCCATTCTTTACTGCCTGTCTCAGCACAACTGACAGTGGAAACTCCACTTCCTTCCGAGGCACAGGCTGGGGTACGCCTCTAACCCGAACAGCCACTCACCCAGACTCACAACACACGTCAACTCATTTCATTCCAAAATGTCCACGTTAGCCAGCCGTGTGCGCCATGAGTAGGCCTGTAGGACGTCCGCCATCCACCCCGCTCCCTCTCACCTTCCATCACCTCCAGCCCTCCGTGCCCCTGTCTCACACCTCGGCCCCTGTACACACCCGCTGGGCCCAGACCCAGCAAGAGTGCTCGAAACTCAGAGCCAAGAAATGCTTTCTCCCCACTGCCTTCTAAAGAGCGAGAAGGGCAGAAGACAATTCCCACCCATCAGAGCTAACATTCCTCTCAGCTCAGTGCTGGACACTTGCTCTACATCTAGGAAACTACAAGCCCTTTGTGGTGATTTTCCCAACGTAAAGAGTCAGCCACAAGGTGAAGTCTCTCCCTCTCTAGAAACTGAAAACTTGCAACTTTTAAAGGATGGTTTTGGGCTTCCCTGGTGGTGCAGTGGTTAAGAATCCGCCTGTTGGGCTTCCTGGGTGGTGCAGTGGTTGAGAGTCCACCTGCCAGTGCAGGGGACACGGGTTCGTGTCCTGGTCCAGGAAGATCCCACATGCCGCGGAGCGGCTGGGCTTGTGAGCCATGGCCGCTGAGCCTGCGCGTCCGGGGCCTGTGGTCCGCAACGGGAGAGGCCACAGCAGTGAGAGGCCCGCGTACCACAAAAAAAAAAAAAACAAAAAAAAAAAACATACGATCCAATCTCAGATAGGCACCCTTTATAGAGGGTTCCCCCAAATGGCTCGAAGACCATGATGGGACCAGTGGGGGCCATAGCATCTGGAAATCCCAAAGCTCAGAAGATATCACTTGCCTGCAGAAGGTACCTGGCGTGAGGAGAACTAACTACCCATCACCTGTATCAAAACAAACTAGATTTACCACCCTCTTGTTGAAACTGCAGGAAAAGCCTAAAAAGATGAAATCACCCAGGGATGATGAGTAGAAATTACAATATACATATTACTGCTAACTTCAGATCTGTAAAATGTTACTGATATTTCCTTTACTACACGTGCTAAATGTTAGTGTTGATTTTAGTCAGGATAAAGTATTTATTGGGCATTAAATAGGTCACTCAGTCTTCCTAATCTTATTTTTCATCAGAGGTCTTCAAGTGTAAAAACCTCCTACTGTTCCAGCAACTTGACCCTCAGGGTTGGGGAGAAAATTTTGCCAAACCAGGAGAAAATTTTGCCAAACCAGGAGGTTTATAAGAATGAAACTCCGAACTAAGACAGAAGCAATGGAGAGAGGAGAACCTTAGGGCAACAAAAGAAAGAAAATCAAAAAGCTATGATCCCCGGGGACTTCCCTGGTGGTCCAGTGGTAAAGAATCCGCCTTCCAATGCAGGGTACGCAGGTTCCCACATACCACGGGGCAACTAAGCCTACGCACCACAACAACTGAGCTCGCACGCCTCAACTAGAGAAGCTGCGTGCCGCAACGAGGAGTCCACGCACCCTGGAACCGCGCGCCACAACTAGAGAGAAGCCCGCACACCACAGCGAAGATCCCACGTGCAGCAACCAATACCCGACGCAGCCAAAATAAATAAATAAATAAATATTTTTTAAAAAATAAAAGATATGATCTCCATGAGATGTAGTGAATATGGTGATATTTTTAAATATTATTTTTGTTGGCGTCCCTTTACCCCCATAGCCCCACTTTAACCAGCCAAGCTTTTGTGTTTATGCTTCAGTGGAAGGATGTGACAGCAAAAACCAGGGGAAAAAATGGGAAGCCACTTCTGGCTTTTACATCTCATTTGCCTAGACCCTTAATAAGACAGAAAGGAGCCACAGCCTGGACAGAAGATGTGGAGAAAATACCTTGGGTAGAGCCAGGCCTCCCATTAGCATGCCTACCAGCAGACAAAATCCAGAGGAAAAGCACAGAGACAGCAAAAAACCCAGAGAGGGTTTTGAGATCTGACCACTGTGGGTCCCCACCGCCCCATCCTGGGTAGGTCCTCTCCCCCAGAAAGAGGAAATGACTGCAGAGTGCAGCCTATTTTGGACACAGCTGGAACCCTGGACAGCATCATATTTTCTCATGCTACTCTGGGGCCTGGAAGCCGCAGAATAATTCTCAAGTGTCTCAGAATGACCCAGAGGTAGCAGGGACACATCAAACCTAACGAGGCCACACAAGCAGCAACCAGGAAGCAGACATCCCAGTGGACACTTGTATGGCCACTTAATAACAAGGGCCACTTCCTCCAGGGCTTTAGCAAATACGTATGGGAAACCCCCTGGAGTTCAGGCAATCCCTGGAGAAAGGAGGGGCAATTCCATCAAGTGACTGAAACTCAGTGTTCACCACTGCGGTAGAAGAGGGGCTGGCTCCAAAGAGAAATGTTACAGAAAACAATGTTATGTCTCCTGAGTTGGTAGACTAAGAGAATACGTCTGTTTGAGAACTATGGGAGGAGAGAACTTGGAAACTAGCAAATTTCTGGTAGCAAACTGGATGATGCCACCGTTCATAGACGTGGGGATTAAAGGAAGGGGAGCAAACGGTCGGAAAATGATAAGTTTAAGGTTTGGACGTGCTGAAATTGAGATACTGACGTGATGTCCAAGGGTATGTCAGGAGGCATTTGGATAATTACGACTGGTACTCAGGAGTGAGGGCCACCTGAAAATACAGATTTGGGCATCGTCAGCCCATACAAGTAGTAGCTGACGGATGAGTAGCAGATCACAGTGATCTTAGGCACTCACTGCATGCCAGGCACTATTGAGAGCTTTTCATGTATACGAATTCATTTTTTTTTTTGGCCGCTCCACACAGCTTACAGGATCTTAATTCCTCGACCAGAGATTGAACCCACGCCCTCGCAGTGAAAGCACAGAGTCCTAACCACTGTGGACCGCCAGGGAATTAGCGAGATTTTCATGCTTTTAAGGGGAAGAATTGGGAGACTTATATGTCAAAGGGAAAGTTGGCAGAAAATGAAAGTTTTAAAGACAGGACTCTACCCAGGGACAGTGACTGAATGTGATGGGAAAGAATACTGAATGGAGACACTTCCAATCCACGATTTCTAACCTCGGATGGGCCCTTGATGCTGCCTGACAATCCCACTGTATGTCCACAATTCATTCGTTCACTCTCCCACTCACTGGCACGCGCTAGCTAGCTCTCAAAGGGCCGACCCCAGACCAGCAGCCTCAGCATCACCCAGAAACATGTTAGAAATGCAAATTCTCAGGCTCACCTCAGACCTCCAGAATCAGAAACTCTGGACGGGGCTTTAACAGACTCTCTAGGTGATTCCGATACACACTCAAAGTTAAGTGCCCCGAGATGGCTAGTTTATTAACTACCACTCCCGCCCCCCACGCACACCTCTCTAAATTTCCAGCCCTTCCTCCATCCTCACTCTCAGCTGACCTTGCTTCCTAATTCACTGAGAGAAAAGAGGCCATCCGAGAGAACGTCCACTAGCTCCCACCACATCCGTCCACCTGCCTACATCGGTGCCCAAACACTGTGCCTTCTCTCTTCTTTCTCTGGATGTACCCTTTGTGCCCTGGCCGAAGCCAAGCCCTCACTCCTGTACTAGATCCCATCCACTCTCACCTCATCAAGGACGTTGCTCCACTGATCTCTCTCCCGCATCGTCTATTCTGACTCTACTGGCTTTTTCTCATCAACATCCAAGCATATAATCTCATCAACTTAAAAAATTTTCTTTGTAGTTGAGCAGGACCCTATGGGGCCCTCCCAGGACAGACCTTCCCATGTCCTCTGCCTGCCTCTTGTTTGTAGAAAAACTTTAGCCTCCTAGGGCTTCCCTGAGTTCCAAAGAACAAATTTAATCAGAGAAGTGAGAAAATGCAGAAACAAAGGAAAACAGTCAAACAAGACAAAATAATTAGAGTTTAGCCGTTAAACCAAGTCAAGTACCTTTAGTTCCTCCTCAAGGGCTATAGATAGTATTCTGGGCCATGTCCTTTGAGCTGTTTTGCAGATACTGAAACCCTCACCAGGTGGAAGAAGTTAACTGCATGCTGACCACAAACACTTAGACCCCAGACAGTTGGAACCAGAAGACTGATGATAGTAACTCCTGATTATCTCACCACCAACCAATCAGAAGAATGTTTACCAGCTGATCACACACCCCCACAACCCTCTCCCTCACCCCATCTTTAAATCCTTTTCCTGAAAGTCATCAGGGAGTTAGAGTTTCCTTTGAGCATTAGCTACCTGTGCCCCTTGTTTGGTGTCTGCAATAAACATTGCACTTTCCTTCACTACAGCCCAGTGTCAGTAGATTGGCTGTACTGTGCACAGGAGAGCAGACCCCAGGTTGTTCAGGTAACATCTTACCCTCACTTCTCCTTTTAGCTCCCACCCAATCTCTCTCCTTCCTTTACCACAAAATTCCTCCACAGAGTTGTCTAGGGGACTTCCCTGGTGGTCCAGTGGTTAAGACTCCGCCATCCCAATGCAGGGGGCCCAGGTTCGATCCCTGGTCAGGGAACTAGATCCTGCATGCCGCAACAAAGATCCCACACGTGGCAACGAAGATCCCATGTGCAGCAACTAAGACCCAGCGCAGCCAAATAAATAGATAAATATTTTTTAAAAAGAGTTGTCTATACCTTGTCCCTCCCTCTCCTCCCATTCTTTCTTGAACCACCCACAACCCAACTTTCACTCCACCACTACCAAAACCATTCTTGTCAAGGTCACCAACAACCTCATCTTACTTAACCCACATGCAGCATTTGACACAATTGATCTTCCTCCTTGATAGGTTTTCTTCTCTGGGCTTTCAGCATACCATCACCTCCTGTGGTTTTTTCCCCTACTTCACTGGCCATTCCTTTCATGTCCTTTGATGGTTCCTACTCACTTCTAAAACCATTTAATGTTGGAGAGCTCCAGGATTCAGTCCTTGCACATCTTTTCTTTTCTATTTATATTTGCTCCCTTGGTGATCTCTTCTAATCTCATGACTTTAAATAACATCTATATGCTGAAGACTCTCAATTTTATATCTCCAACACAGACTTTGCCAAACGTGTATATCCAGCCTCTTTCATGGCATCTTGACATGCCTAATAGACATCTCAAACTTAATATGTGTTAAATCAAGTTCCTGACCTCCCCACCACTCCCAAATCTGCTCCTTCCACAGCCTATACATCCTCAGTTCATGTTCAGACCAAAAAATCCTTTTTTCTCACACCACCTAATCCATCAGGAAACCCTGTTGGCTCTACATTCAAAATACATCCAGAATCCAACCATTTCTCACTTCCTCTCCTGCTACCACATCAACCTGAGCCACCAACACCTCTTACCAGATGACTGCAGTCTCCTTCTTCTACTCTGGCTCTCTTCAGGTCTGTCCTCCACACAGTAGCTAAAGGGACTCTGTTAAAGCAAAAATGACATCCATGTCCCTCTTCTGCTCAAAATCCTCCAATGGCTCCTATCTCAGAGTAAAAGTTAAAGTCATTGAAATGGCCAGGGCCCTGCAAGGTGAGGTCCTCCCTTATCTCTTTGACTTCATCTTCCACTCTCTCCACTCCAGCCACACTGACCTTCTTGCTCTTCCTCGAAGGTGGCAAGCGCATGCCTATCTCAGCACATTTGCATTTACTATTCCCTCTACTTAGAACATTCTTTGCCCAGATTTCTAGATGGCCCACTCCTTCACCTCCTTCAGGTCATTCAAATGTCCCCTTCTCATTGAGACCTCTGATGGCACGTTATACACTCTGTATCATCCCCTGCTTTATTTGCCTCCATAGCTCTTGCTGCCATCCAATACTATATATTTCACTTATTTCCTTATTTGGTTACTGTCTTCTACTTCTACTAGAGTGTAAGCCCCTTAACTTACTTTGCCTGTTTTATTCACTGTTACATCCTCAGTTCCCAGAAGACTACCTGGAGTGTCCAGTAGCTGTCCGTAAAATGCGATGCAATGAGGGTCCGAAGGTAAGCAGATGGGGTAGAAGGTCCCTGGAGAAAGAGAACTGGGCATGGCTTTCTTGATGGAGGAGAAGTCATTTTTGGCTTAAGCTATTTTGTGATCTAAGCCTGGCCACAATGCCAGCCCTTGAACAAGTCTCAGTAATTAATGAGATTAAGGGAAGGGAGGGAATGCAGAAACAAAGGAAAAGCAGTCAAGAAACAATAGCTCAAACAACGAAAACTCAAAAAGAGAAATTAAGGAAACACTCCCATTTACCACTGCAACAAAAAGAATAAAATACTTAGGAATAAACCTACCTAAGGAGACAAAAGACCTGTATGCAGAAAACTATAAGACACTGATGAAAAAAATCAAAGAAGACACAAACAGATGGAGAGATACACCATGTTCTTGGATTGGAAGAATCAACATTGTGAAAATGACTATACTACCCAAAGCAATCTACAGATTCAATTCAATCCCTATCAAATTACCAATGGCATTTTTCACAGAACTAGAACAAGAAATTTTACAATTTGTGGGGAAAAATAAAAGACCCCGAATAGCCAAAGCAACCTTGAGAGAGAAAAATGGAGCTGGAGGAATCAGGCTTCCTGACTTCAGACTATACTACAAAGCTACAGTAATCAAGATAGTATGGTACTGGCACAAAAACAGAAATATAGATCAACGGAACAGGATAGAAAGCCCAGAGATAAACCCACACACATATGGTCACCTTATCTTTGACAAAGGAGGCAAGAATATACAATGGAGAAAAGACAGCCTCTTCAATAAGTGGTGCTGGGAAAACTGGACAGCTACATGTAAATGAATGAAATTAGAACACTCCCTAACACCATACACAAAAATAAACTTAAAATGCATTAAAGACCTAAATGTAAGGCCAGACACTATAAAACTCTTAGAGGGGGGCTTCCCTGGTGGCGCAGTGGTTGAGAGTCCACCTGCCAATGCAGGGGACATGGGTTCGTGCCCCGGTCCAGGAAGATCCCGCGGAGCAGCTAGGCCCGTGAGCCATGGCCGCTGAGCCTGCATGTCCGGAGCCTGTGCTCCACAAAGAGAGAGGCCACAACAGTGAGAGGCCTGCATACCACAAAAAAATAAATTAAAAAAAAAAAAAAACTCTTAGAGGAAAACATAAGCAGAACACTCTGTGACATAAATCACAGCAACATCCTTTTTGACCCACCTCCAAGAGAAATGGAAATTAAAACAAAAATAAACAAATGGGACCTAATGAAACTTAAAAGCTTTTGCACAGCAAAGGAAACCATAAACAAGACAAAAAGACAACCCTCAGAATGGGAGAAAATATTTGCAAATGAAGCAACTGACAAAGGATTAATCTCCAAAATATATGAGCAGCTCATGCAGCTCAATATCAAAAAAAACAAACAACCCAATCCAAAAATGGGTGGAAGACCTAAAAGACATTTCTCCAAAGAAGACATACAGATTGCCAACAACACATGAAAAGATGCTCAACATCACTAACCATTAGAGAAATGCAAATCAAAACCACAATGAGGTATCACCTCACACCAGTCAGAATGGCCATCACAAAAAAATCTAGAAACAATAAATGCTGGAGAGGGTGTGGAGAAAAGGTAACCCTCCTGCACTGCTGGTGGGAATGTAAATTGATACAGCCACTATGGAGACCAGTATGGAGGTTCCTTAAAAAACTAAAAGTAGGGCTTCCCTGGTGGCGCAGTGGTTGAGAGTCCACCTGCTGATGCAGGGCACACGGGTTCATGCCCCGGTCTGGGAAGATCCCACATGCTGTGGAGCAGCTAGGCCCATGAGCCATGGCCGCTGAGCCTGCACGTCCGGAGCCTGTGCTCCGCAACAGGAGAGGCCACAACAGTGAGAGGCCCGCGTACTGCAAAAAACAAACAAACAACAAAAAAAAACTAAAAGTAGAACTACCATATGACCCAGCAGTCCCACTACTGGGCATATACCCTGAGAAAACCATAATTCAAAAAGATACATGTAGGGCTTCCCTGGTGGCGCAGTGGTTGAGAGTTCGCCTGCCGATGCAGGGGACGCGGGTTCGTGCCCCAGTCTGGGAAGATCCCACGTGCCGCAGAGTGGCTGGTCTCGTGAGCCATGGCCGCTGAGCCTGAACATCCGGAGCCTGTGCTCCGCAACGGGAGAGGCCACAGCAGTGAGAGGCCCGCGTACCGAAAAAAAAAAAAAAAAAAAGATACATGTACCACAATGTTCATTGCAGCACTATTTACAATAGCCAGGACATGGAAGCAACCTAAATGTCCATCAACAGATAAATGGATAAAGAAGATGTGACACATATATACAATGGAATATTGCTTAGCCATAAAAAGGAACGAAACTGAGTTATTTGTAGTGAGGTGGACGGACCTAGAGTCTGTCATACAGAGTGACGTAAGTCAGAAAGAGAAAAACAAATACCATATGTTAACGCATATATATGGAATCTTAAAAAAAATGGTACTGATGAACCTAGTGGCAGGGCAGGAATAAAGACGCAGACATAGAGAATGACTTGAGGACACGGTGGGGCGGGGGGGGGGGGGGGGGGGGGGGGGAGAAACAATAGTCCAGTAAGCAACAGTAAACAATAGTTTAATAAAACAGAGCCCTAGTTCCTCCTCAAGGGATATACATAACAATCTGATGCAAATCTTTGAGTTGGGCTGGAACTAAGGCCCCCAACCAGGTGGAGGATGGTAACTATCTGCTGAGACCCTAGACTGGTATGAACCTAAGGAATGATGTTGGCCTTTTCTGACACTCTAATTTCAATCAACTAAAGCTCTCTGTTAAACTTTGACCCAATTCTTTTTTTATTATTTTTTTAATTTTATTTATTTATTTTTGGCTGCGTTGGGTCTTTGTTGCTGCTTGCGGGCTTTCTCTAGTTGCAGCGAGCGGGGGCTCCTCTTCGTTGCGGTGCGCGGGCTTCTCATTGTGGTGGCTTCTCTTTTTGCAGAGCATGGGCTCTAGGCACACGGGCTTCAATAGTTGCGGCACACGGGCTCAGAAGTTGCAGCTCGCAGGTTCTAGAGCTCATGCTCAGTAGTTGTGGCGCACGGGCTTAGTTGCTCCGCAGCATGTGGGATCTTCCCAGACCAGGGCTCGAACCCGTGTCCCCTGCATTGGCAGGCGGATTCTTAACCACTGCGCCACCAGGGAAGCCCAACTTTGACCCAGTTCTATGCTGAATTCCGCTCAAGTCCCGTCAGGAATACGCAAGCACTCTTAGCTTAAAACTTCCCCAGTTTTGCTGTTCAGGGAGACACTGCTTTGGGGAAGATCCCTTGTATTCTCCATACTTGCTGCAAGTAAAACATTCTTCCTTCTCCTGATCTTTGGCCTGGTTGTGTCTTTTGGCTCAATACCCACCAAGAGGCGAACCCAGTTTTTGGGTAACATTAAGGAAACAAAAGAGTTGAGATCCAGAAGGGATTTGTCTTGGACAAGAAAGAGGGACACCTCTTTCACTGCTTCTGGAGCAGAGTTAAGAATGGATTCGGCTATGTTTGTACACAGAACTTTAAGTGCTTCCCTCCTGATTGCCTCTAGTTTCTCTAGGAAATAGAAGACTCGAGGGACTTGAGGAGGGTGGTGATGGACAGAAATCCCAGCCAAAGAGAAGAGAAAGAGCTAAGGACACTTGGAAGGACTGATGGTCCAGGTGAAATTGAAAACCTGTACTTGCCTTGGCACCAATCTACCTGGCTGTGTGGTTCTCTTCACCACCGTGGAGGATGGGGGAAAGGTTATACACAAAGAATGGGAACCGCAAAAATTCAAGTTTCCTCTCAGCTTTTTCTTGAAAGACAAAAGAGAATCTCTTCCACTGACTCAGGGCCACCGTTTACCCACTCAAGGAGGCACCATCAGTCACTGGTCTCGTGCGAGTAAAATGAGCAGAGTAGAGAAAGAGGAGCGAAAAAGAGAAGAGGCAGAAGAACTGGCCCTCTCCCAGCCCGGTGGGAAGGAGCGGGAACATTTAGCCTTCCCTAAAAACTGAAGGCTGATACATACGCCCTGGGGTTCAACTTCTGAGCCTTCTCCCCGTGACCCTTCCTCTTTCCCAATACCTTCCAGCTGTCCCGTCGTGTCATATTCAGGTGCTCCACCCCCTCCAAACTCGCGTGCCTTTCCTCCACGTGGTTCTCTGCATATATCGGTCGCCTGAGAGATCCTGGCCGGGCGGGGCTTTAATGACGCCACAATAGGAACAGGCCAATAGCAGTGACGCGTCTCAGTGACGCGAGACGCGGGCTGTCGCTTTGCCTGCCCCGGCGCAATGAGGCAGCTGTCCGCTGGGTGGCGCCGATTTCCCAGGGAGGTCCTCTCCGGGCCCCCTGCGGAGGTGCGGGAGAGGCGGGCAGGAGCCGAGGCCAGGGAGCCCTCTGCGTCAGCTGCTGTTCATTGCGCTGCTCCAGTACCGCCCGGGACTCACCCGCAGCTCCATGCTTGTGCCCGGCTCGACTCGTCCGTCTTCGGAGAAGAGGCAGGTACGTGCCACCTGTCTGAGACTGAGGAGGGGGGATGCGGAGGGCAGTGCCTTTTGAGGCTCAGAAAGTGAGGTGTCAACGACAGCCTGGGCAGAATGGGCACTAGAAATGTAGGGCGAGCGCCAGCTGCGCCGAGGATCTCCAGCTGTGGGTACCAGTTGTATGGGGGGGCGGGGGCCCGCCAGCTGACAGCCTAGGGTGCCGGGAAGAGCCATCTGTGTGCTGATCAGTGTGTTCTAAGGAAACGGTGCTTGGGCAGGACCAGGTCTCTGAGGCCTGTGTGGGATGTGGCTGAGAGTGACGCCTGGACCCTGACAACCCCCTCCCCACGTGTGCGTGGCAGCTCATTTACTCCCTCCTCTCAAAGCTCCTGGGGGCTGTCTCTGGTCAGTTTGCCAAAGAGGGTGGGGTGGGGGGAGGGTAGCAGTCAAGTGGAAGAGATTTTCCACCAATCCCAAACCAGAAAGAGGCATCTTTGAAATTCTCACCAATCCCAAACCGGCAGCAGGCACGCGGTGCTCCAAGGCAAGTAACTTATACTTAAGTCTAAGGAAGCTCTGGCCAACCCATTCTAGCTAAGGTGTGAACATCTACCTGCTCATCTGGCTGCTCTTAGAATGGGCCTGAGCTGCATCCTGCTGAGCTCACCTCCCCAGGCACAGGCATGAGAAGGTCCCCAAGTCGGGGACGCATAAAAGGAGGAAAGGAGAGCTGGTTGGGCTGGGGTTGGAGTAGCCACCACTCCTCTGATGCTGTAAAGGATGCCAAGCTGGAGTCGGAAGGAGGACTGGAATGAGGGCCAGGTACGAGGGCGTCCTCTGAAGTGCATCATCGTGACCTGAGCTGAGTCAGTAGCCTCTGCTGAGACGGGGTGGAGGCACCATCCCGGGTACTCCCAGTGCTCAGGGAGAGCCATCGAGAAACAGGAGAAACAGACTGCGAGCCGACAAGAGCACCGAGGCCCCAGAGGTTAAGAATGCAGCAGCTTCCTCCTGTGACCCTGCCCAGCCAGCCCCGCTCCGTAGGCTCGGCATCCTGAGCACTCCTGCAGGTAGAGTGGACACAGCAGAGCAGCCAGCCTTGCTCCCGGTAGCCTGGGGGAATCTGCACTCGCTATATTTTTCTGGGTGGAGGAGGAAGGAGCCCAAGTGGGCCTGGCCCTTCTCTGATAGGTGGACTGGACATCTGGGAATAGGGCAAGGCTCGTTTGCCTTCCCAGTTATGGGACATGGACCAGCTCAGAAAACCATGGCGCTGATCTCTGGCATTAGAACAGAGCACTCCCGCAGGGTGGCCTGGAGGCCCTTTTCTCCCTAGCAAGCTTCACCCGGGAGGTACTACTACAAATACTACCACTAATTATAATAATAAGTGGAAGTATTCAATCTAGTAATAATTATCATTTATTGAACTCTTACTATGGGCCAGGAAATTTACAAATATTATTTAACCCTCACACCTGTGAGGTACAGCATTATTATTGCTCTTGCTTTACAGACTAAATAAGGTCCAGACAGCTTAAGTGACTTGCCCACTGTCTCAGAGCCAATAAAAGGGAAAGCCCCAGAATACAAGCCCAGGCCTAGAAGTCCATTATAAAAGAGTTTGGACCGGGAACCTGAGAGGGGTCCCTCCGGCCTCTCCCTACCTGTGTGCCCTTGAGCGAGCTGCTGTCTGCCTCTAGGTCTCCTCCGTTTCAAAACTAAAGGAGGTGGACTGAGGCTTCCTGCTCTTCTGCAGTTAAGCGACTGACACCTCCTTCTCCATATTTTTGCCTAATCCCACCCACCTCCCTCTACCCTCTTTCCAGTTGTTTCCCCTTGAATCCTCCTTCTGTTCCATTTCAAAATGCCTCCTTTCAAACAGTCTCATAGGATCTCCTTGCCTGGCACCGGCCCACCTCAAGGGGAGGGCCTGCCACTGCCCCTTTAATTCTCCCCGAGCTTGGAATGCCAGCGAGTGGAGCTAGCCATCTCCGTGAGGTCAGATAAGATACTATATATATCGGAGGCGGTAACCTGAGCTCCGGATTACCCGGCCGAGTCAGAGCCCTGCCTCTGGGCTGGCCACTGCACTCCCTGCCCTGCTGGGGAAGGAGAAGCCCCCAGATCCTGTCCAGTGTCCCCAGACACAGGTCAGTAACTGCCCCTTTGATGTCCGAACTTCACAGGGCCATTGTCCAGAGGGCCCTGGACTGTCTGTTTGGAGGAGCCCTGTCTGTCTGGGGGAGCATATGAGAGGCCGCCCCACCGGGCCTGGTAGGTGCTACGGACAAGACCAAGGGCTCAGAGGCCAGAAGGAGGAACAATGAAGCCCTAGAGGAGAGGGAGGGAGCCTGGGGCTCTCCCCTGGGGTGGGTACCAGGAGAGTGCCTGGAAGGGTGGTTGGAAAAGAGAATTTAAGGGTTCTAATACTGCCCGGGGGCCCATATCTTTGCCTTTTCTTGGAAGTGTAGCGATGCCCACCCCCCTCCCAACCCCAAATCAAGGAGCGCCCTATAGAGACACTGCCCTAAGCCCAACCACCTCTTCTCCTCCAGGCAGGATTCTGGCTCTAATCCCCAGTCTCTTTATCTTACCTCTTCACCCACTCCCAGCACTTGGGTAACTACTGGGATCTAGAGAGACTGAGAGGGACCCACTGCCCCTTGGATGACCCCTGCCAAGGCATATTAGGCACTAAACTGGTGGGTCAGTGGGGTGGGTGCCAGTCCCCGAGAGGCAGAGCCTCTAGTGGCAGGCTGGAGGGGAGTGGGCCTGAGAGGAGTAAACAGAACTCCTAGACTATGAGAGCACAAATACCCCTCACCCTCACCTTCCACTCCACCTGCATCCTCTACTTTGGCCGGGACATTCCTCAACCTGGGAATTGACGCTTGTGTGTAGACAGTGCCCCAGCAGCTGGGCGTGCGGCTTGGAAAGTGTAGATGACAGGGCCCCTCTCTCAGCCCACTTTACCCTTCAAGGTCAGCTGTCTCACTGTCTCATTCCGATGTTGTTAGCAAGCGGCTTTGGGAAGCTCTGAGGTCACCACTGTGGAGGTTCGCAAGCACCTAGTGGAACTGGCTGGGATTCCCCACTCACCTGTCCCGGACACCTGAGTAGGAGGGAAGGGACTAAATCCGGCTGAGGCGCACCTCTGAAGCCCAGCTAGGGGCTCTCTATCCAGGCAGTGGCAAGGCCACAGAAGCTGGCACGCCTTCACCCCAGAAAGGACAGCAGATCTGGGCAGAGAGGGGCCGTGAAGGCTGCTGGGATGTTGGGCATCACCCATCCCCTACCCTGGGGGCCAGGAGTGCCAGGGATTCCTGGGGAGCAAGTCCCTCCCCTGGCTGGGCAGGTTACGGAGCCCTTCACGTGAGCAACAGGAAATGACAGTGGCTGACGTAAAGGGCTGGTGGCCCCAGGAAGATAGGGTTCATTTTAACCCCTGACTCACCTAGTCTGGGTACCTCGGGGGGTGGGCTGAGCTGCAGCAAGGGTAGGAGGCTGGGGGGCATGTCCGTAACCAGGCCTTGGGCCAAGGGCCCTGGCTGGGGCCAGATGCTGGTGCCAGGGGACATGCAGGAGCTTGGCATCATGGGTGAAATGGAGGCCTCCTGGACCATGTCTCGGCCGATCAGCATCATACTGGGGCTCAGGTTGCACCTGGCTTCGCTTTCATTCGCCTGCAGTGGAAACTCGAAGGGCAGCTCCTGCGGGAGTCTGAAGCTGCCATGCTGTTGCCTAGACAGTGGATGCCTGGATCCCCCTCAACCCCATGCTGCAGGCCCCCCCCCCGTGCCAGCTCAGGGGGAGGCCAGGGAAGTGAGAAGGGAGGTGGGGGGTTGGCTCCAGGGTAGCTGTCAGCAGGCAGAGCCCAGGTAGGTCCCAGTCCAGCTCCGTCACTGCTCCCAGTGTGACCTTGGGGAAAGCCACATCACTTCCCCGAACCCTAGTTTCCTCATCTGCAAATGGGCATAATAATAGCACCTGTTGCTTAGGGCGATCGTGAGGGTTGAGTTAATACGCAGACGTCTTAGTGCAGTTTTAAGCTTTAATAACTTCAGAAATATGAATGCTAAATGCTTCGTTTGAATGTTTCATTATTTAAATTTCTTGTCTATTTTTTTAAAATTTTGAATGAAAATATTTTGAATTTCAATTTAATGTAAAAAAATTAAACCTTCAAATGCTGTTTGTAAGCCAGGGGCGCGGGGAAAGCTGTATGAGTGTTGGACTTCGGGCTGCTGAGAAATGAGAGGCAGCCCGAGAAGCACTCAGGGTGATGCCTGGTCCAGGGGTGCTCAGTACCTGCTGGCGGGACAGTGGCCAGCTGGCTCACTCATCCTTTCAGGAAGAGGGATGCCACCACACCTCCCAAGAGAGGGAAACTGAGCAAAGCGAGAGGGAAGCCTGGCAGAGCAGGGAAAAGCCGGGGGCCCCAGTGAGATGGCACGGAGGAGGAGGCTGGCCAGGGAGGCTGCCCCTGCTGTCTGAGGTGGCGGGCACCTGGGGAGGCACTGCCTGGAACCACATGCCTGTACTTGCCAGCTCTGGGTAAACAGTGAAAGGAGTCGGGCAGCAGGGGCCCCATGCTGGGCAGGGAGGGGGACGGGGGATCACAGCCAATCGGCTGGCCTCCCACTGCCCCATGAAAGGGCCATTCAGTTCAGGCCGTTCCTTTGGCAACAAGGAGACTCGTGGCCATGTGAGTGCCCGTCCTGTCCCTGTCTTGCGCAGCAAGGCTGCAGCCAGGGCCCCGGCCCACTCTCCCGCCCGGGGTGCATTCTGCAGCCTCCAGGGACAGCCGTGCCAGGTAATGCAAGGGGCGCCAATCCAAGCTGTCTGCTCACCTGAAAGATGCTGGCTGGCACTGTCCTCAAGAGTGAAACTGGGGGTTGGGGGAGGGGATAGGCATGTCAAGGCCTCAGCCCCAATAGGGACCCTCTCCCCAGACAGGGGAGCTGTAAACCAGCTGCCAGCGCTGAGAGGCAGCTTCCAGGGGGCTGTTAGTGATGGCATGACCACCTGAGGCTGCAGGGAGGGACAGGTCTGCCAGTTGCCTGCCAGATTGAAGTAGACAGGAGAGAGGGACTTAGGAGCCCTCCTGCGATTCTGGGGACTGGAAGGTACGGCTCCACCTCCAGACCCCAACCCTTCCCAGTGTTACTTGTGGGCCATCCCAGGGCCGTCTGTCCCCGTCTGCTGCACCTTGTTTGGCCCCAGCACTTCTGCATCAGCAGGGCCAGGAGAGGTCGCAAGCTTGGGGCACTGCCTGCAGAATACCAATTGCCTGGGAGCCTCAGTGTGGGGAGGCGTAGAGAGGCCCGAGGGGAGGAGGTACGAGCTCCTGCCCTGGTGGGGGTGGGGTGGGGTGGGGTCATATCTGATTGGCTGCCAGGTGTCCCAGAGCCCAGCTCCTGAGACCTGGAGTCTCTTTGACTTTGAATTATTGATGGCGCTCTCCAAAGTGAAATCGAGGAGGACTGGTCCCACGCCCCCGCCCCCTGTGCCTCTTTCTGTCTCTCCCCTGGCCTCTCTCAGCCTTCATTCTCTTCCTTCTCTGGACCCCAGAAAGCTAAGCAGATGGGCGGGAAGCTTGTGGTTTCCCCTAGCCCTCCTCCAGTTCTCTTTTCCTAGAAAGGGGTGAAAGTCATGCTGGAGGTGGGAACACAGTGGGGAGGGAGTGTACATGAAGGGTAGGGGGCCTCCGGGCCGGGCGGGAAAAGGGTGGAAGATAACTTATAAGTCATGCCTTTCTGATGCCGGCCTAGACTGAAATGGCTGGAGGTCTCTGGCAGGGCCTACAAGTTCTGTTCTGGGGCCTATATGGAAGGTGCCACCTGCTCACCTCCCACCCCTGCACCTATCTCACGCCTTACGTGGACTGTTTCTCGAGCTCTCTGCCTGGCCCTCAGCACTTGAGGCTTGGCACCAGCTCATCTCTGCCCTAATGGGCTGGGGCTGCGGCCTGGGGCAGGCTGTGGGCTGCCCGAGCCACTGGCTGCCGAACAGCTAGATTCTGCCCACTGCCCGCTCATCGCCCGCCGGGCAGGAGACAGCCAGCCCTGACGTTATTACAGGCCTACAAAGGGAGGAGCCGGGCTGCCTGGCGGGGGCTGGGGGAGGAGATAATAACCACTGTCATTGTTGAGAGCTTTCACATGTCATTATCTCATTTATTCCTCGCAACAACCCTGGGAGGCAGGAATCATAAAGATGATTATTATACTGATTTTGCAGGTGAGGAAATTGGGGCTTGGGAGGTTAAATGACTAGGGCAAAATCACCCAGCTAGTCAGCCACGGGGCACGTCAAAACCGGCCCCTACGCACACTCCTCTGAGGGTCCTGGATGACTCTGCACCCTCACCGCCCCAGGAGCCCCTGCTGACCCTCAAGGAAAGAGGCCCGATCCTACCTGCTCCTCCCTCCAAGCACCTCTGCCCTCCAGCTCCATTATAGATAAAGCCTGCATGTTCACGGTGATGGAGGGACTCTGCGGGCCCCCACGTGAGCCTAAATGTGATGGGGGTGCTGAGTCGAGGTAAAGTGGGAAGAGCACTGGGCTGGAAATCTGAGAGACATGGACGCCAGCCCTGGGCCTGCTAGTGCGTGACCTTAGGCAAGTCAGCGGCGCTTTTCCCATTTGTACAACAGAGAACTTAAGATGGATGACCCCTTCATCGAGTGGACACTCTCAGATGCCCAGGAAGGGGTTGATGGTCCTAACCAGTCATAACTGGCTGGAGCATGTACTGGACACAGCTGACTCCAAGTTCCTGAAAAACAACTTGGGCAAACATCTTCCGGTTTAGTCTGAGTAAGATCTGGAGGATGTGCAAGTCTTTTGTAGCAACAACTAAAGCAACCTTAACAGTGAGGGTAGGTAACAGGTGCAATGCATCTAACTGATAATCACCCTTGTTTCAGCACTGGGGAAATCTGGGATGGATTTCCAAATCTGATGTCTCTGCGGTGAGACTTGGTTCGGGCTGTTTCGCCCCTGTCTGCTTCAGTGTCCTCTATGTAAAGTGTGGTCATGGCTGCCCACTCCCTGGGACCTTGGGAAGATTCAATTGGATGATGGATGTGGAAATGTCTTCTTTTACTTGTGATAAAATATATATGACATGAAACTTAAAAAAAAAAGATGGATGACCCTTTAGGGCTCTCAAAACTCCTCAATTCAGAGGTTCTGTGTTCCTTCAGCGGACCCACCCCAGCTGCAAGGACTGAGGGTAGGGACAGGAGTGCTGCCTGCAGTGCAGGATTTTAGCCTCTAGGGGGCCCCCTTTGCACAAGTCATTATCACCATGAGCAGTTTGTGATGGGTGCTGGTAGGGGAGAACCCCTGGGAGGCCACAGGGCCCTGACTCCACTTGAAACAGAAGTCTTAGATCAGTGAAGACGGTGGGCTCTACCACACGAGGATCCCCCACCGCAGCAGGTGACCATGTCCAGGGAAGAACTCTGGGATTGGGTCTGGAGACCAAGGTCAGGCTCCTGCTCAGCCACTCATCGCCGCCTCCCCCAAACCACATGGGCCTCCTTTTTCTCATCAAGGATCTGGCCAAGTGATCCTCTCAGGTCATGCCAGCTCAGACAGTGTAAGATTCGCAAAAGACTCCTGCTCGTCCCGTAGGTCAGAAAGCAAGGGAGCAGTCTTAACTCTTGAAATGTCCAGCGTTTCCAATCCAGGGGGTGAGGGCGGTGGCATCCCCCCATCTCGGGAGTATCTGCAGAAGCTGAGGAGAGGAAGCAGATGGGACCTGGGTTGGAATACTATTTGTTGCTTGAAGGGCTGCAGAGGTAGGGCAGTCCCTGCCTCACCCTGGGGTGTTTGAGGGGAGCAATTGGAGTGGCCAGGACGTGCTGAGACGGATTGCCTGGTGTGGTTTATGAAAGCCAGCTCAGCTCTCATGCTTTCCCTGAGGTGTGAAAGCACGGGTGCGTGGAGACCTGTATGCCTGTGTGTGTGCGCGCAAATGCAGAGGTGTGTCTCAGCAGCGGGCCAGCCTCTCGTGGAATTAGACTGTGTGGTCCCTGGTTGAGGTCTGGCCAGCTGGGGATGGAGAGCAGGTACAGTGGGAGCCTGACCCCCAGCAGGGCCCTCTGACAACTGCTTTCCTTGTCTTTCAGCCCATGAGGCTCCCAGTTCCCATTGAGTGCCGCCCTGAAGGATGTCCCAGCTCTCCTCCACCCTGAAGCGCTACACAGAATCGGCCCGCTACACAGATGCCCCTTATGCCAAATCGGGCTATGGCACCTACACTCCCTCCTCCTACGGGGCCAACCTGGCTGCCTCCTTCCTGGAGAAGGAGAAGCTTGGTTTCAAGCCCAGCCCCTCCACCAGCTTCCTCACCCGTCCCCATACGTATGGCTCCCCCTCCATCCTGGACTATGACCGAGGCCGCCCCCTGCTGAGACCCGATGTCATCGGGGGTGCTAAGCGTGCGGAGAGCCAGACTCGGGGCACCGAGCGGCCTTCAGGGAGTGGACTCAGCGGGGGCAGTGGCGTCCCTTATGGAGTGACCACCAGCTCCCTCAGCTACCTGCCCATCAATGCCCGCGACCAGGGGGTAACCCTGACCCAGAAGAAGTCGAACAGTCAATCAGACCTGGCCCGGGATTTCTCCAGCCTCCGGACCTCAGATAGCTACCGGCTAGACCTGGGCCGCGGCCCCATGCTGGCCCGCACGCGCAAGGAGCTATGTGCCCTGCAGGGGCTCTACCAGGCAGCCAGCCGCTCTGAGTACCTGGCCGACTACCTGGAGAGCTATGGTCGCAAGGGCAGCGCACCGCAGGTGCCCACCCAGGCCCCTCACTCACGAGTCCCTGAAGTCCTCAGCCCCACCTACCGACCGAGTGGCCGTTATACGCTGTGGGAGAAGGGCAAGGGCCAGGCCCCTGTGTCCAGCTGCTCCAGCTCCCCAGGGCGAAACACCATGGTGAGTTTGCCCGAGGGACCCGGTGATGGGCTGGGGAGGCAGCCACTGATGAGGAAAGGACTCCCAACTTGACCGATGATCGAAGGCAGAGGTTTTTCTTCCCAGGCCTCACAGTGGCTGCTCCTGCAGCCCAGGTGGGGATGAGCCAGGGAAGTAACCTCGGCACGTCCGGTGCCCTCATGGTTTGATGCCTTTGCCCAGGGGCTTTCCCACTCTCCCCAGGAAACCCACTTCATGACCCGTGCACTCAGTGATGGCCCAGCAGTCATCTTGGAAATGCTCAGCTACCCTCACGTACACTGGGATTCTTATCCTCTACTTTCCCACCCAACACGCCAGGGTCCCCTGCAGGCCCTGCCCCATCCTGGACTGACTGCTGAGGCCCCCAGACCACCAGTGTGCCCCGTGGTAAGAGAGGCCCCCTGGCCCTGATTGCATCTCTCCTCCTGCTCAGGCTTTCACCTCCCAGTCCAGAGACGCGGCTTAACGTTGGGACATAAGACATCAGGAGAAGAGGGTCTCTCCTCTGATGGACCCTGCCTGGCTCAGGACAGGGTGTCTGGACAGGAGTTGTCCTCATGTGTCTTTGGAGAAAATGGTGCAGAACTTTTTGTCTAGGGCTTTAGACGATCCAATCCCTCTCTACTCCAATAGTGCCTGGGCTCGAATAAGGGAAGAGGCTCTGCTGGAGACAGAGTAAAGGCTGGCGTGGCCCCACCCACATCTAATCCCTGAACACACCTCTCTTGGGGCACTGACTACAATTCTGCCTTTTCTGTAGTCATTAGTTTACCCATTAGATGGTGAGCTCTCATAGGATGAGAAAGAAATCAGATCTCTAGATCCCTCACCATGTGCCTAGCTCAGTGTAGAACTCAGCTGACGTGCTTATCATGTGGATGGATGGATGGATGGATGGATGGATGGATGGATGGATGGATGGATTGGTGAGTGGGTGGGTGGATGGACGGGTGGGTGGGTGGGTGGATGGATGGATGGATGGATGGATGGATGGATGGATGGATGGATTGGCGAGTGGGTGGGTGGCTGGACGGGTGGGTGGGTGGGTGGATGGATGGATGGATGGATGGATGGATGGTTGGGTGGATGAGTAGGTGGGTAGATGGACAGGCAAGCATATGGGCAGGAGAACTGGGTGTTGTGTTGCCTTCGTTACTCTATGTACTCTTCTCCTACTCTTAGGACACGTGTCTCTTGGAAACAATAGCTATGCCATAGCAAGAAATGCTGCTTAAGGGGCTTGTCCAGAAAAATGGAGCAGGGGTGCAAGATAGGGGTGGAGCTTTGAGGCACGGATCTTGAAGCTCGTCATAACTAAAGGTCTTGAGAGGACAACTTTGATACCATTACTTAGAGAGTCTTGGCCCTGCTGGGCCGTCTGTGAGATGCCATGGGAGATGCAAAGGCTGGTGCCTCCCAGAGCGTTCAGGCCCTGAAAGGGCAGGGCTGGCTATGTCGGAGGGACGAGGAGTGGCACACGACAGAGCTGGCCCGGGAGAGAAAGACATGCTCTCAGGGCACGTGCGCTTGGGGTGGAGCGTGATTCCCTTGAACAGGTCTGGTGTTGCACAGCTCTCAGTGGAGGGGCTTGGGTGCTAGAGGCCTCTGAGGGGCACCCTCCCTTTGCTCAAAAGAGAAGGGCTATTTATTTATTTATTTATTTATGGCCATGTTGGGTCTTTGCTGCTGCACGCGGGCTTTCTTTAGTTACGGTGAGCAGGGGCTGCTCTTCCTTGCGGTGCGCAGGCTTCTCATTGTCGTGGCTTCTCTTGTTGTGGAGCACGGGCTCTAGGCATGCAGGCTTCAGTAGTTGTGGCACGTGGGCTCAGTAGTTGTGGCTCGCGGCTCTAGAGCTCAGGCTCAGTAGTTGTGGCACACGGGTTTAGTTGCTCCGCGGCATGTGGGATCTTCCCAGGCCTGGGCTCGAACCGTGTCCCTTGCATTGGCAGGCGGGTTCTTAACCACTGCGCCACCAGGGAAGCCCGAGAAGGGCTCTTTACGGGGCTCAATGTTCCTCAAAGTGGGGTCTGCAGACTGCCTACCTCAGAATCACCTACACAGCTTAACAATTCAGGGGTCTGGGCCCCACCCAGACCCCCCCGAATCAAATTCTCTAGGGACAGTGCCTGGAAATCTGCCCTTTTCACAAGACTGTCAGGTAATCTTCAAGCACACTGAGGTCCGAAAACCTCCCCTCCACAGACTAAACTGCAGAGCCACTCTCAGGCCCAATCCCAGGAGAGCAGGGCTTCCTCCTTCCCACTCAGGCATATTCCAAACCTCCCTGGAGCCTGCTGCCCTCCACCCCTTCCCCAGGGGACACCCCGGCCCCACCTCCACCCCCAGGGCCAGGGTGAGGGGAATTCTGAGAGAGGACCTCAGAGGAGTGGCAGATTGACCCGGAGCAAACTCAGCCACCCTAGCGTTCCTCCTCCCGTCCAGAAGCAACCCCACAACACAGGGAAGTAGCCAGCAGCCCGACAACTGAGCTAGGGTTTCACTGTGAGCTCTCGCTCCAGAAGATGCTATCAACTGGGAAACGCCCCTCGTGGGCTCCGTGGTGTAAGACTTTGATTTAACCTCACCCTCAGCCCTCTAACCTCACCCCTCTCTCTCCTCACCACCCTCACCCTCGCCTCTGGAGCTGACTACATCTTGCTGGCGTGAGAACATCCCTGTGCGTGGGGCCTGGACCACTTCTGCCTAGAACCAGGTCCAGTTTCTTTTCCGATCTCCATCTGGGGATCTTACTGTCTCATTCATTCATTTACGGTGCTCCGCTTACTAGCAGCATAACCTCAGAGAAGTTCCTGAACTTCTGAACCTGTTTCCTCTGTGAAACGAGAGCAATCATAGTTCCCACTTCATAGACTGTCGTGAGGAATCAAAGGTTGCGTGTGAAAGGGCCTGGCCCGTAGTAGGTGCTGCATACATGTCAGTCCTCCTTGCCCCCTTCCAGGTGCTCCAGGACGCAGGAGAGGTGTGAGCCATGGCCCCTGCCCTCGGGCATATGCACAACTAACTTGGGGAGATAAGTTCCAAAAACAGTGGCAGTAGGAGGCCTCCCTAGGTGTTTTGCAGTGTCATAGGTGATGGGGAAGGGAGAGGTCATCCGAGGCTGGGATGGGCTGCTCTGACCGCTGAAAGAACATTTTGCCTCTTTAACCTTGGACACCTCTCACCTGAGCTGTGTCCTCACCCATGAAAGGGAATGGTCATGCCTGCCCTGCCCACCTCCCAGGGATGTCATGAGGTTCAAAGCAAATAATGGATGTGGAGGAATCTGAAACCAGTAACATGTGATGGGAGAGTCGGTTTAAACTTAAGGGGGGAAAGGAGATGATGGAAAAGAAGGGGCACTTGGCAACTGACTAGAGTGGGAGAGGGGACCCCCGTTGGGAGGAACAAAGGTGAGAAGGAAGTGCATCCTGGGGCGGAGCCAGCATGATCTGACTCCTCTGGGGCAGCCGTGGCCCCAGGGCTCTCAGGGTAGCTGACCTGAACTACAGCTGAAGTACAGTAAAGGGAGGTCACAAGCAGGACCACCCACCGGGGACTAGAACAGTTCTAACCAGACTCAGTCCCCTTGTTAATAGTAACAGCCCACGTGAACTTGGACTGTCACAGACTCAGCTGAACACGGGTGAAGAACTGGTGTAGGGGGACAAGAATTCTGAATACCCCCCACCTCACCCCCAGCTTGCTTAAGTACCAACAAAATGCCACTCCACGGAGGGTGCAGCTCAGCCTAGGACAGTGAGGGCTGCCCCAGGCTCCACCTTATGACAGACTGGAGAGGAGGGAGGTGTGTTGGTTCAGAACTGATTAAAAAAAAACCTTTCACTACCTTCAGTGGGGACTCCAAGGCAGGAAGCCAGGCCAGGTGAGTTGGCCCTGCAGAGAGCCAGGGGCCCAAGCACGTCCCCCCTCTGCCCCACCTCTCCTGTTCCCTTGGGCCTATGGAAGGACAAGCTGTTCCCACTGAGCCCTTCCAGGGCTGCGCTTTAACCCCTACAATCCATCCTAATCCTCCTCCGCTCCACCCGCTCCAGCTGCTCCCTCCCCGGCCCTGGCATTCTGCCTGCTGGCCTCAGCCCTGCCGAGGCCACCCTCCTCCTTTCCTGGGGCCCTCCAGAGCACAGGCCACGGGCCGGGCCGGGCCGGGCCGGGCATCTGCGGCTCGGATGCAGGGCCTGACCTGGCCTCTTGCACACCCGTGCCCTCTGCTCTGGGACCTGTTGCTAGGAGCAAACGGCCTGGGCACCTGGGTCCTATTTGCCACTGGGGCTGCTGACTCATCTCGCAAAGCCTCGGGTTCCAGCTGTTCAGTGACAGGGAGATTATATAAGCGGAGGTCATGTGATTTTTCTCTCGGGTGGGACTTTGGACTTACTGCTGCCAAGCAGCAGGGGGAAGGGAGGAGTTTTACTCCAAAGAGAACTACTCGAGGACAGCAGGGGCTGCCCTAGGGCTCCTGGGTGAGAGGAGTGACCTTCCTCTCCGTCCCCTGCCTTCTCACTGTTTACTCAGCCACTCCGAACTGCATCCCTGCTGTCTTATTTGTCCAGCTTGGCGGCCTGAGACCCTGGGGCTTGTCCTCACCCACTCGGCCACCCAGAGGAGGTTGAACTTCCTCAGGGCCTGAATCTGTGCTGACAGCATAGGAAGGTCACACAGAGGAGCCCTTAAGCCAGAGGAGTCCCACGGCCAGGACTAGTACTAGCTGCTGAGAAAGAAAGGGCAGTCGGTTTGTAGTCTGTGGTTAGAATCACAGACACTGATGTCTCCAGCCCTTGAAGACCGGCTGTGGGCTCTGACCTGGCTGGTGGCCTTGGTGCTGCCTTACCCAGGCTCGTTTTCTCAATCAGTGCCCCGCACTGTGCTCCCTGCCTCCCCCTCCACCCCGCCTCGGGGGTGTCTCCATGAGTTAACGTGGCGCAGGGGTGGGCTCAGCAAGGCAGAAGTTAATCCAAGCCTGGCAAAATGTTCCCTGCCCCCGGGAGAGCCGCTCCACTGACCATCGGCTACAGAAATGAACAGCATGTTCAGGGCCCAGAGCTGCACACGTCGTCCCCTGCACCCTCTCACCTCAATGGGTCCATAGAAACTGGTGCCCCACACAGAGGTATAAACGAGAGAGGGAAGTGTGTGGGCCTCTGGAATCCAGCTGGTTCAGGCCGGACTGCCCAGGGGCTCAAAGGAGTACAGAGCTTTTGGCCTCCTGGAGTCTGAGTGATGCAGGGAGGCGGAGCTTCCTACAGACCTAGGTACCGCTGGCTGGCCCTCCGTCCCCAAGGGCACTCGTGGGCTGAAAGCCAAACCTCCTAACAAGGACTCTGAGCCCCTACCAGTTCAGTCAATCAGACCACCAGTCTGTCCCGTTTGCGGTGGTAACAGCAGGTGCGCCCAGGAGCAGGGCCTAAGCAGTGTTTCCAAATCCAGGACCAAGCTGCCCAGTAAGATCTGAGGGAACAAAGTATTCGCCGTCTTGCCTTCGTAGAGCTAACGCTGACTTTAATTTATTTAAATACTCCATCCGTGCCAGGAAGGATCTGAGGTGAGAAAATACCTACGGGGGAGGCAGGCCAAGCACAGGGTCTGAGAAATGGCCGTCTCGGGCTGCAGGAATGAGCCCTGCAGAGATCAGCTCAGTGTGTCTGAGGCAGAAAGTCATGGAGCCGGAGCCAGATTCAGATCCCAGGAGACCATATGCTTTACCCACCCCACTTCACGAAATGGCACTGAGGAGAAAGGGTCTCAGAGGGGCTTGGCTAGTTGAGAAAGGACCTCGGTTCTTCCTTGGCGGTGTCCTGCAGCCGTCAGACCTGCCTGACAAGACTGGACCCTGTGGGAATTCTTTCCGCCCCGGCTTCTCAAAGGGCTCCCATGCAGGAGCTTTCTCCAGCTGGGCCTCCCCTCTCCCAGCAATGCCCCTAACCTCCCGCATCCCAGGAAAGATGGAGAGAGCTGGCAGAATGTCATGATGTCCCGGGGTGGCTGGCCTACGTCATGGGGAGACAGGCCAAATGCTCCAGGGGGTGAGCACCTGATAGACAGCGCTTCCTGCAGCTCACTTACTCGACATGCAAACCCAGCCTCGCCCCACCCTCTGGGCTCAGTGGGACTTCCAGGATGGCCAGCAGAGCCTGCTCTGGCCCCCTTTCATGATGAGCTCAACGTCTTTATTAAGCACCCACTAAGAGAACCCACAGCCCCGCCCTTCAGGAGGCATCAGTGTGATGGTACAATCAACACACAAGCTCAGACCACTTACAGAAGCCTTAGAGACACTTATAACACAAAGATAAACATATTAAGACAAATTCATACAGTGGAAACTGAATGCTAGTAGACTGAGGGTATACAGGGATGGTGTTTCGAGCTGGGTGGAGTTCATTAGAGAAGGCTTTGTGGAAAACATGAGTTTTGAGCAGAATTTACAGGTTGGTAACTGGCAGAGAACAGGAAAGGCATTCCAGAATCTCCTGGTAATTGTTCCTAGCATGGGTTTTGCTGTAGGACGGGTCTGGGTTCAAAGCCCCACGCTGCCATTTACCAGCTACGTGGTCCTGGAAAGTCATTGGACCTCTCAGGGCTTAAGTTCCTTCATCTAGAAAATAGAGGTAATAGTTGCTACATCACTGTGTTATTATGCAAGTTAGCTGGGCTAATATATATAAAGCACTTAGCAGTGCCTGGCATTTAGTAAGTACTTCATCGGTGGCAGGTTTTTTTTTTTTTTTTTTTTTTTGCGGTACGCAGGCCTCTCACCGCTGTGGCCTCTCCCGTTGCGGAGCACAGGCTCCAGACGCGCAGGCTCAGTGGCCATGGCTCACGGGCCCAGCCGCTCCGCGGCATGTGGGATCTTCCCGGATCAGGGCACGAACCCGTGTCCCCTGCACCGGCAGGTGGACTCTCAACCACTGTGCCACCAGGGAAGCCCGGCAATTTTGTTTTTTAAGCGAGAGAAGGCAAGTGCTAAAGCAGGTTGGTTGGCAGCGGGGATCAGAGAAGAGTGAGGGTGGTGACAGTGGTGTCGTCCGGCCTATGGATGACAGTCTCACAGACAGGGCTACCTGAGGTTTCCAGAATGGATAGAAGAGTCGGGTGTTTCAGGGCAGGGGAGTGATGTGATGAAACGCAAGCCTTGCTGCAGACAGTGTGGTTAGGAAGGGTGTGGTTAGGAAGAAGGAAGCATGGAGGAAAAGGCTGTTGCATTTTGTCCAGGGTCCAGGTTTGGTCACCCGGCAAGGAGAGTGACTGTGGAGATCACCCCTCCTAACATCAAGCCTCACTTATCACCCAGGAGAACGCCCTGCAGCTCCTGCCACCTGCGCACTCCTCCCACCACCGCTGCTGGAACACACAGGGGCAACCGTCTGTGCTCCCCCCTCAGTAGCACAAAATCGCTGTTCTGTGGGAGGCCTGGGGTACAAGCCATACATGCGTCCTGGACACACTCCCCATGTGGCTGTGGTCGTGTGTGCCGTGTGCGTGTACATGTGGGGATGACAGGCCAAGGGAAACAGAAGGAGGCCACAGATGAGTAACAGCACACACTGCTGCCTCCCAGAGTATTTTTAAATGCTAAAAATACTGGCTAAAAATACCCATCAAGCTCCAAACAAGATACTTTCTCCAGGCAGATTCTGTGTGGGTCCCTGATAGGTGAGGGGGGTGGAGCAGCAGAAACCTTCAAGCATTGCTGCCCTTCGGGTCAGAGGAGTACACTCACCCCACACCAGCTGAGCACCTATTTCTCCACCGTGGTGGTACTTTCTCCCCATCTCCCGAAAACAAATCAAAATTTGAGATTCTAGGAGAGATGGAGTTGGGTACCTGGGTAGAAGAGGCCAGAAAAGGTTCCTTCCTGGGGCCAAAAGGTACGGTGATGTATTGTACCATATAAAAATATGGGCATTGCCTCTCTTGACAGTGGGCCAAACTAGGGCTGGAGGGAGGAGGGGTGCTCAATGCCGAAGCCGTGGAAATCTACCTTCCTAACCTGGGCCCTGTGACCCTCACGGTCTGTGTCGATGTTGGGCTCCAAGAAAGCCCTGAATGCTGAATCCCCCCTGAATGCTGTGCAAAAGTTTGTGCGTGGGTGCATTTTTCCCTGAAAAAAATGAGTACAGAGCTTCCATCGGGTTCTCAAAATGATCTGCAGCCCCCAAAAAGTTAGGAATCGTTTGCCGCCTTGGGGGAAGCTCACCCGGCTGACACTCGTCCTTGGAGACGTGTCCTCTACGGGCCTCAAAGACAGTTTCTCGAGTCCCAACCCCGAGGTGCGTGCCGGACTCCGCGCTCCGGTGCTGCCGGCCCCCGGGGGCTGCCAGGTCTCTGCGGCCGGCGGGCTCTGTCGGCGGCAGGGGGCTGGGGGCAGCCAGGCGGTGGGCGGACCCGCGGGAAGCGCGGGGTCTGGCGGGGTCTCAGCCTCGCTCGGGTCCGCGTGCTGGCGGCCGGGGGCGGGGCCCAGCGGGGGCGGAGCTGGAGCCCTGGTCCCGCCCCAGCGCTGACGTCGCGCGGCCAGCGGCGCGGGCGGGGCCGCCAGTCTGCTAGAGAGAGAGAGAGAGAGAGAGAGAGAGAGAGGGAGAGGGAGAGAGAGAGAGAGAGAGAGCCGGTGCAGGGGCGGTTGGCGGCGTGCGCCGCGGAGGTTGAGGCGGAGGAGCACGCGATCTGCCTGCCGTAGCGGTTGCCGCCGGGCGCCGCGGACGGTGTCGTGTGGCGGCCTCGCCGGCCTGGGCGTCCGGGCCGTGGGATCGCGCGGTACTACCCCGCGCCCCCTTGGCCAACGTTAGGCGAGGGGTCGAGCCCGCCACCCGCCCGTCAGCATGCGCACCTCGTACACCGTGACCCTGCCTGAGGAGCCCCCCGCAGCCCCCTTTCCCGTCCTCGCCAAGGAGCTGCGGCCGCGCTCCCCTCTCTCCCCTTCCCTGCTGCTCTCCACCTTCGTGGGGCTCCTGCTCAACAAAGCCAAGGTACGCGGGGCCCTTTTCCGGGACCCCCAACGCCGAGGGCTGGGGTTCCGCCTCCTCCCCGGGATGCCCTCCCTCCCGCCCCCTGCTGCCGCGCGCCGGGCCCGGGCACGGAGCGTCCTCAGCCCCCACCCCTCCTTTCCCAGGGTCTCCCGGCAAGGAACGCCCCTCCCCGGGTGATCTCACGCTTACTCGCGGCCCCCACCCCTTGTTGAGGTCCCAGCCCCGGAGTCCTCCGAACCCCCCTTCCCCTTCCCTCTCGTCGACCCCTGCACCAGGTGGCTCTTGGACTCTTAATTCCTGGCACCTATCAGGACAGGTGCAGGAAAGCGTAACCTTGACTAGTTCTCGGTGTGTGAGGGAACGGGCAGCTCGCTGGACTCCGCGGGCGTGACTCCTCCAAGGCCAAACCCAGCAAGAAAGGCTGGTGGGAAAGGGGCCGCCTCCCCGACACTCAGTTCCAAAAGGCCCTTTCCCAGAGGGTCGGTAACAGGGGTCCTTTGACCCCGCGAAGGGCAGAGGAGTTGCAGACGGGGAAAGAGGTCAACGTCCGTTCCCTTCCCAGCCCTCCCCAGTTCAGCTAAGTGGGCACTGGATCCCTCAAATGACGTAGCCGCCCCCGAGTGATGCTGGGGCTAAAGGCTGGGCACTGCCCCCTCGGGGAAGAGAGAGGGGGCCAGAGCCTGACAAGTCTTATGTAACAGCACCAGCTCCCGTGTTGGCAGTGTGTGCACTGCCCCGTGCCAGGGCCATACCAGCCTCCTTGGCCATGGCTGACCCTCATGGCACAGGTGAAGTAAGCTGGAAAGCCCTTTCCTGGGGTCTCGAGTGTGAAGACACAAACCTCCATCAGCCTTTCTTCTATAGCTCGTGTTCCCAGATGTTTCCCCCGCGTTAACATAGAACAGGCTCTTATGAGCCCCCTGCTCCTTCCCTGGGAGGTGAATGCTGTCTGTTTGCTGGCAATGGAGGTGGCATCTACCTTCAAGAACAGTGGTTGCTACTGAGTCAAATTAGGTTTGCTGATGGCTAATTTTAAGGAAGCTCTTGACCCGAGCTTTCTCCGCTCTTTGCACTTGAGTTCCAGCATCCCAACTGGAGTCATTTCCTTGTCTCCTGGTGAGAGGCTGGCTGTTCAGGGTCTCTCCCCACTTCTCCAGTTTGGGCCTCTCCCTGTCGGCCCTGAGGTAGGATTGTTTTTCCCGTAAGAAAGGTCACTCCTGGGACATTTTGTTTCTCTCTGGAATGGAAACTGCTGACTTTCCCTGCAGCTCCTGATTTCCTATTCATGGCAGAAGAATATCTGGCTGGGCAGAGAGCAGCCCTGCTCTCCCCTCCGCTCCCACCCCCTGAGTGCTGTTACCCAGCCGCCTTCTACACAGAGTGCTTAGAAATTGGCAAGTAGTTTGGAGCTCAGGAAATCTTAGACAAAGGCACAATCCAGAACTAAGAGGGTCCCAGCGATGCCTCGAAGGAGCCTCCCCCACCTCTCCACCCGCCAGGCCATAAGCAGGGGTAGAGCCTCGAGAATAGTAACCGTAGGTCGTGAGCTGTTCTCCTTGACCTTCCCTCTGTTGGGTCACAGTTAAAAGTGTCAACACCACAGGAATGCTTCATTAGAGAGATGCCTCCAGTCTCCCACTGCCCCACCCCCACTAGAGCTGCATGACTACTGCCTCAGCCACGGGCCCCCTTTGGTGGACAGCGACAGTCACCAGCGGTAGAATGCTTTGCTTCTGTGGCCCGTTTAGACAGATGTTGTCTGAGGCACGGGGTGGGGGGGTAAGAACTAATAAAGCGCTGCCGGAAATAGATGTAAGAGTGGGTGTCCTGGGGAAGAAAGAGCAGGTATTCGGTCGTGGGCAGGCTTTAACGTTTAGTTCCGAATGGGCAACACGGAGACGTCAGTGTTTTTGTTGGGCCCCACGTCTACTTCAAAATGCTGATAAGGTCTTTGTCCGGGGAGTTATCTCTGTTGTGGCCCTCTGACTGGAGCATCAGGGTTTACTGAGATTGTCGTGAAGATTTAAATTCTGTGTCTGGGGCCATACACTGCTGTTCTTCAGCGGGTGTCTGTACCCCACCTGCTGCCAATAGGCTTTTCTTTCTAGCTGCAGGTGGACAGCAGTTCTCTCTGCTGGTTTAGGTGTTTCCTTCCCTACCTATTAGTGTTAGACCTGAGAATTGGCAAGGAAGGATCTTCCCACTTGTGGGATCAGCGGGGCAATACCTGAGAAAAGCCCTCCTTCAGCCTGCCTCTCCCCAGCCCACCCCCTTATGCTGACAACCTCATGGGCTTTGAGCTGCTGACAGCACACGGCATGAGTAATTTTAGCTGAGTTATTTCAGGCTCCTGTTCTGATCAGGCTTGAGCTGGCCCCACGCATGCCCCAGCCAGTGTTGCTCCAGAGTTGCCTGCTCCCAGGTCCCCTCCCTGAGATGGAGGGTGGAAGGCTCATCTGTAGGCCGATGCTTTAACCCTTTGAGCCTGAAGGTTTTCTGACTCCTTGGAGGTCAGGCCAGGGTCAGCCAAGAGACCTGGACAAACACGCTCAGAGTCCTCGCCGGAGCACCTGTTCTCCCTCCCACCCCCTCACCAGCCTCCACAGTAGGGACAAGAGCAAGAGGAGCGCCTTCAGCCAGGTGCTCACCTCTGCTTGGCCCAACCTGCCATCAGAAGGATTCCCAGCCGGTGGCCAGTCAGGGTGTTGAAACCTGAACCAGGCGAGGAGGATTCTCCCAGGCTTTAATCAGCCCTCAGGAGCTGAGCTCAGCTGGAAGGAATTCCACCTGTCTCTGGCGGTTCAGAATGGCAGGCCAACTAGGGTTTTTCCCCAGATGAAGATCTAGACTCAGTTGAGATGTTTTGTCATTGAACTTTGCAAGACCTCCTTGAAGTGCTCATTGTGACGGCTGCTTTAGACATCAGGCATGTCAGGATACTGATGGAGGTCATTTGAGAGAGTGCCTGGATTTGGGGCCTGAAATTCCTTGGAGCCAGGTATATGAACTCCTGGTCTCTGGCTCTCATCTCCAGTCTCCAATATGGCAGAGAATGAAAAGTAACATAAAGATGGGGGAAAACACGTAGTCGATAAAAGAAAGCAAAGCCTCGAAGAACATTTTTGTTGTGTGTTGAAAATGACAGGCATTCCACACCCCTCTTGCCTACAACGTACGTAGACTGAAGTTGAAGAGAGAATAATGTGTGTGGCTTGATGCCACTGGCTACAACTGGCAGAAAGTTGCAGAGAGAACCTAACATAGGCCAGGCCTCTTCCTTCAGCCTGAATATGCCACGTGTTCTTTGCTTACAGAATTCTAAGAGCACCCAGGGTCTGGCTGGTCTCCGAAACCTTGGGAACACGGTGAGTTCTTCCTCAGCCCACTTCTTTCCTGAGGCCACTCTCTACCATCCCAACTGGGACCGTCTAACCAGAGTCCCCTCCTGGCTCCAGCCGACTCCCTCCCTACCCGCTAGGCCAGCTGGTACCTGCCCTTCTTGGCTGGTGTTTTACAAAGTTGCCGACCTCTTCCTCAGCCCCCCCCCAGCAGGAAGCCCTGCTGAAGAGGAGTTGCCCTTTGAACTGGCAGCTTAGGTACTGTCCTGGATCCTTCTCCTCGAGGACAGCCATCACTTCCCACCCACTTCTGTCCAGCTCCCCCACTCCCTTTTGCACACCTCTGTAGTAAATAACCAGTTACATCACCTGTGCCAGCAGTGGGAACTTGCCTCACTTCACCGCTTTACTTACAAAAAGAGGCACTTGAGGCTGTGGGAGGATTCATTTCTGGGCCCGATGGACCAGAGGGCTCTAGGTAGGACGTAACTAGACATGCCAGCCAGGGTCTTTGCTCCGCGGCTGACATGCAGGTGGTCTCTCGCAGTGCTTCATGAACTCCATTCTGCAGTGCCTGAGCAACACCCGGGAGCTGAGGGACTACTGCCTCCAGAGGCTCTACATGCGGGACCTCGGCCACAGCAGCAGTGCACACACAGCCCTCATGGAAGGTGAGGGGCGCGGCCCTGCTCCCCCTCAGGATGCTTTTCCCACTCTGCTGTCGCTGCACTAGTAGTTGTGTGTCATGTGTTCCTCTCCTATTTCTCTTTCTTTGGCTTCTTTTAGTTGGGACTCTAGTTTAAGAATTTCGTAGAGAAAATGGCTTAGCTGTCCTCCACGCCCCTCTCTACCCTCTCCTTCCAATAGAGTTTGCAAAACTAATCCAGACCATATGGACCTCATCCCCCAATGATGTGGTGAGCCCCTCTGAGTTCAAGACCCAGATCCAGAGATATGCACCGCGCTTCGTCGGCTATAAGTAAGGGCCTTGGGGACGTGACCTCCCCGGGGTGGGTGGCAGCAGCAGCAGGTTCTAGGGGCCAGAGGTGCCGCTCACTCCCTTTTCTTCGGGTTCAGTCAGCAGGACGCTCAGGAGTTTCTTCGCTTCCTTCTGGACGGGCTCCACAATGAGGTGAACCGGGTCACAGCGAGGCCCAGGTCCAACCCTGAAAACTTCGACCATCTTCCGTAAGTAGGAGGAGAGTGCTGGGGGCAGAACTACACGAACTTCTTTGGGGGTAATGATTTGGGGAGAATTTTGGATATTAAGGATTTAGATCCCTAGGCCTTTAAACTTATCATGGTTTGAGCTCTGACCCAATTGTCTTCCTCTCTCTCTGGGTCCTAGTGATGATGAGAAAGGGCGCCAGATGTGGAGGAAATATCTAGAACGGGAAGACAGTCGGATCGGGGGTAAGTGCGGGCACGGGGGGCAATGCCTGCCTTCCCTGCTAAGTGCTTTGCCTGAGCAGAGCATGAGAAGCCCATTCTCCCGGGGACCCCTCCTGCTATCCAGTGCCCAGCACCCAAAGGTCTGAGGCGGGAGCGGTGAGAAAGGAGACACAGTGTTTAAGCATCGCATGTCCGTCTCTCCCCAGATCTCTTTGTCGGGCAGCTGAAGAGCTCCCTGACGTGTACTGATTGTGGTTACTGTTCTACAGTCTTTGATCCCTTCTGGGACCTGTCTCTGCCCATTGCTAAGGTACGCACCCCTGTCCCCCTGCATCTGAAACTCCCGCTCTTACCCTTTCATGTCAGCGACCTCTGACCTTCATTTTTCTCTCTCCCAGCGAGGTTATCCTGAGGTGACGTTAATGGACTGCATGAGGCTCTTCACCAAAGAGGATGTGCTTGATGGCGATGAAAAGCCAGTAAGTCACCCTCCTTGGCAGCGAGAGTGCATCTCCCTGAGCCCTCTTGGGGGCGGACCAGCCTAGGAGTTGCTGGATTCGCCTGTTGGCCTCTCTCGTGAGTCCTTCCCAGCTCTGTCTATCCTGTCTTTCAGACGTGCTGTCGCTGCCGAGCCAGAAAGCGGTGTATAAAAAAGTTCTCCATCCAGAGGTTCCCAAAGATCTTGGTGCTCCGTATCCTTCAGCTCGTCAGGGCAGGGACTTGACATTAGAGAGTGACTGATGACAAGGGCCCAGGTGAGGGCCAACGGAGTAGGAACCTCAGAACGTCAGGCGGCTTTTCTCCTCCCACGTGCCCTTCTGCTTCCTGAGAAGCGCAGTCACCCTCAGGGGCTCTGTCTCCTGTTCTCGGACTCTGTTCTTGCCACCCTGTCTGTCCTTGACTCACACCAATACCAGATCTGAAGCGGTTCTCAGAATCCAGGATACGAACCAGCAAGCTTACAACATTTGTGAATTTCCCACTAAGAGACCTGGACTTGAGAGAATTTGCCTCAGAAAACACCAGTAAGTATTTTTCTGCACTGGAGGCGCAGAACCGAGGCACAAGTGTCTAAGGTACAGCGAGGAGGCCAAGAGGTGGAGGGACGCTGCTAAGGAGTGAGACGTGGAAACTGGGAGTAGCGGCAGGAGGGGGGGCCCGGGGGCAAGGGATGCCTCGGGGGCTGGACGCCTTGTGCTTCCTCCTCAGACCACGCTGTTTACAACCTGTATGCTGTGTCCAATCACTCCGGAACCACCATGGGCGGCCATTACACAGCCTACTGCCGGAGCCCGGTGACGGGAGAATGGCACACGTTCAATGACTCCAGGTGAGACAGGCCTCGGGCGCGGCTCCCGGCCGTCAGGCACCTGTACCTCACCCAGAAAAGGTCAGGGCCAAAAGGGGTGCTGTGCATTCGAAGACCCTCCAGAAGAGGGTGGCCTCGGGTGTCCAGTAGATCAGAGACGGGCCCTCACGCTCCCCCAGCCGCTCTGTCGCGTCATGGGGCCTCGCGGCCGCCAGGCTGACCTGTCTTCTCTCCACAGCGTCTCCCCCATGTCCTCCGGCCAAGTGCGCACCAGCGACGCCTACTTGCTCTTCTACGAGTTGGCCAGTCCACCCTCCCGCATGTAGCAACGACGAGCTACATCTCATCCTTCCCCGTGGTGGCCCTACACCCTAAGTTTTTTTAAAAAGACCAAAAAAGGCAAAAAAAAAATAAAAACCCACCTGACTAATTAGCAAAACCTAAAGGAAAGTGAAGCTGCCGAGCAGGAGTTGCTGCAGCCTGGCCAGCGTCTGGGGTGGGGAGCCTGCTGCCCCCAAGTCCCGCCTGGCAGGGAAGACCAGCAGGACACAGACCGAGCCAGCACAGTGTCCCTCGGCTTCTCGTGTTTGCATCTGTAAGCTTGTGGTTTCTTCCTGTGTGTGATTAAACAGCCGTCTGTGGGGAGAAGCTCCTCATCCGCTGGCCGCGGCTCCAGCCCCGGCCTCCCGGAGAGACAGCGACCCCTGGAGCCTGCTGGGGAGGATCGCTGCCCGTCTTCACCAGCCCAGGAGCAAGAGAAACACCCATGAGCCAAGAGCCCTCTTAACGCTGCTAACTCCGGGGGGACAGATGAGGGGACGTCTTTGAAAAAAGCTGTTTTTGGTTTTTAAGAGCCCAGCTGTTTTTTTTAATTTACCGTAACTAAAGTTTTCAGACTGGAGATGCTGTCTTTCACACCTCTTCACAGCTGGGACATTGTGCTGGTCATTTTTCTTTTTTTTTTCCTTAATTCTTCAAAATACAGCTTTTCTCGTGCCAGCCCCCAGTGGTGCTAGGTGGGAGTTGGCCAGGCCCCAAGCACAGCCACAGTAGACCTGGGCTCTGACAGGTTTCTTGTTTGTTTTTTTAACGTTTTGGATGGAATCTAGTTGCCTCCAAGAATTGTGCCTTATAGCATTTGGGGACCAGGGGGTGACTGCCCCTCCCTGAAATATCCCTCAGCCTCTTCCCTTTTCCCCAGTGCCATGTTCAGAGCGCCGGGGAGCCTCAGGGTCGCGCCCGTAGCCCCTGGCTTGTTTTGCATTGCAGTGAGGTGAAGAGGAGAGCAGGTGAAAGGAGATTTCTTCTGATAGTGTTATCAAGTTCTTCCCGCCAGCCTCCTCTAACCCAGTCCCGGGCTACTCCCCAGCTGTTGGAAGGATAGCAGGAGCCCCTTACCCTCGAGCTTCTCTCACCTTTAATTTATTCCTCCTTAACTTGCTGTTCCTCTCCGACCTTCCTGCCCCACACGCCCTTCTCAGAGCCTCCTGACGTAGGCCCTCTGGACCGAGTTTCTCAGGGATGCCCATGCCACCCCCAGCTCCAGCTCCTCTCGGCATCGGTCTACAGTCCAACCTGGGAGCTGGAGCCTGGGTGTTTGGGGACATCTTGCCTCAGTTGTATGGTTCTTTCCCATGGGCTTGACTCTGCCCTAAGTAGTTGGGCAAAACTCTGTGCTGCCCCCTAGAAAACAGCTGTTCCGCACCAAGGCACGGAGGTCTGTGCGTGGAGCCCTCTGCACACCCACACGGCTGGGCCCCACCTGTGCCCCTCGGAGCCCAGAACTTTCCAGTGTTCCCAGGAAGCATCAGAAAAAGACACCCTGAGTCTAACTGGCCTGACACCCTTCTCCAGGGAAGACCTGTGAACCTGAGCCAAAGGGCTGGTGTACACTTGTTTACTGTGTAAGCAAGAGGAGAAGAATGTGTGATGTACAGTGGAACCTTGTACAGAATAAATAATAGCTTTGAGAAGTAAGTTGGTACGTGATGGAATCTTGATCTGGGACAGGTCTGAACCCAGGAAGCGCTCCTAGCCTATCAGTGGAGATAGTTTACTGCTGCAATCAGATTGTAGATTCCAAGTTCTGGACAAAGTTAACTACCCACTTCTTAGCTTAAACTTCTCAATTCTGTAAAAAAAAAAAAAAAAAAGCTGCACTAGTACACATTTTGAACACTATATTCCTTATCTGGATTCACTGATACATTAACATTTTGCCACATTTGTTTATGTATACTTTATTCTTTGGGGCAAAACATTTACGGGCAAGGCGTCCTGTCACTTCTAAATACCTCAGTGTGCGTCTCCCACGTGACCACAACCCTGGCTTCACACCTAAGGAAATCAGCATGTCTAACGGACATCACTTTAAATGGACTGTCTGCTTTTTAACTGCTAGTAGGGGCACTCTGGTGGTTCTCTGTTGACGCACTTGGGTGCCTGTACAGACCTGTGACGAGCTAAGACAGGTCTCTCCAGCAGAGACTGAATACAGCAACGTTTGCTCTTAGAGCAGAGTGGCTATGCCTGGGTGTGGAGTGATCAAGGCTTGGTCCTCAATAAATTAAATGAAAGATCTCAACTTGCCCCACTAATACTGGAAACAGCAGCCTTTACATTAAAGGTGTTGTTCTCTAAAATGGTGTTTTCAAGACATCACCAGATTTAACTCCTTGGAGGGAGGGCCTCGTTGGGGTCCCCAGGGACTTGGCTCCTTGAGTTTTCTCTCAGACTTGTTCAGATTTTCCATTTCTGCCACCAATCCCAGAACTTGGGAAACTTAAGTCACCACCAGTTGAGCTTAAAGTGTTTTATGGGGAATTTTCCTAACTGCCATCCGTGCTCCACACACTGAGAAATCAAGGCCTATCTCTCCTTCCCTTGCTTGTCACTCTCCCTCCCAGCGGCACCTGCTGTCACACTCACCTCCTGGGCTGAGACTGGAGGCGGCCATTTTCGGGGGGGGGGTGGGTAGCATTTCCCAGAAAGGATTGAAAATAAGAGTGACTCAAGCCTGAGGTTTCTCCCCGGCCTTCCCTGGAAGGGGCCCGATGCAAGAAAAATAATTTCCCCCAAACCACAAGTGAACAGGATCACCTTCAAGATGGAAACATTAGGCTTAGAGCAAAATGGATGGCTGAGCCTCAAATCAATGTAAGGTGCTGTACCTCTCCTGTGACTAGTTCTTCACTGGAGGTAGAAGCCACCTGTGTGCTTTTGTTGTCTTCCACTGGGGAACAGACAGACTATAACTAACATCGAGGGTGGGGGCTCAGCCCCCTCCACCCTTGCTCCCAGCCCTCCTTTCTGTACTTGTGGTGCTTTCTCATCCCCATGGCAACAGGTGCTAGTGCTGCACAGATCCCCAAACACAACCTGTCCCCGTGTTTCCTTACCCATCAGCTTTGCCTCCTAGCAACTGGGATTTCTTCCCCCATTCTTTGCTGGCATCCCAACAGGCCTCTCCCTAGGGGTGGAGCTCTCCCTGCACCTGTTCTTGTGTGACCTTGAGCAAGAACCTCCCTCCCTCTGGGCCTTAGTGTCTCATCTGTGAATTAGGGAGATTGGACTAGAGGACCTCGAAGGTCTCAGCTCAAGTGTTATTCCAAGTCACTTTTTCCCTAAGTACAAGTCCTACGTTAGAGGACGTGCACACCTCTGATTCCCTGATTCCACGTTGAGAGTTTATACGTTTTAAAGTGATCAGTGCTCAGAAAATGCATACCACTTTCCGTAGGGGTCACCTTCTCCACCTTCTTACCTTGCCAGTGAGGACACGAGCTGTAAAGAAGCCGCGAGTCCACCAGCTCATCGGTGGCGGGGGCAGGACGGAACCCAGGGATCTTGACTCCCCACGCAGATCTCTTTCCATCTGAATACTCTTCCTTTTGGTCGAATAATTGACAGCATTTTGCAGGACATTCTGCAGCAAATTTCCCAACCCCGTGTCTATTATCAACTGAGCTGAACAGCAACGTAACCAGGGAACTCCCTGATTCTACACATGCACACACCCAAGGGCAAAACCAGCACTATCTGTCGCATACCTGGGCCCACACGTCTCTGAGGGTCCCGTCCTTCACTGTTCTAGGGGCACAAACAAGCACCTGTGCAGGAGGCAGGAGACAGCGGAGTCCAAGCGTTCCCAGTCCAAGCAAATTACTTAATCTCTCTGAGCCTCAGTTTCCACCTCTGTAATCTGAGCATAACAAGAGCTACTCAGAGTTGTGAGTGTTCAGCACATAGTAGGTACTCAACGAATGTCTATTTCCCCCACATCACCTCTATTTCCAGTACTGCACCATCAATGCTCCACTAAGATTCTCTTAGCTGGGTGATCCTCAGCAAATGCTGAGTTCCCCTGGCCTCTCAGGGTGCCTCTGACTTTTCAGGAATGTGAAGTAAGTACAGCATCGCCCAAACCACACAGAGTTAGTGAGGCAGAGCCACTGGTTGGGCATTCCAAAGCCAAGGGCTGAGCTTTTCTGATTTCCTGATACTCGGTGTGACCTGCCCCTTGGAGACGGCAGTGGGTTGGCTGGGATGGAGCTGCAGGCATCCGGGCTCCTAGAGACTAAAGATCCAGGAACCAGAGGGTAAGAGTCAAGGGTAGGGGTGGCAATGAACAAGGAGAGGAGAGAGTATTTGACGGATCTCGGGAGGGTGGCGGGGAGTCAAGTCCTAATGCACATCTATAACGCTGGCCCTGGGAGCCAGCAAAAGGAAAGCATTCAGATCAGAGCACAGGCCTGGACAAAGACAGGTAGGGTGGGTACAGTGTGCCAGGGACAAGGAAGAGGCTGGTCTGGCTGGAGTGGAGGGTTGGAGCTGGAGGGCCAGCAGGAGGGAGAGCTAGTGAGCCGGAGTCTAGAAGGTGATAGCTAACCTCAAGCTGGCCTTGCCCCTCCTGGTTATAAAGGGGCCACAGAGGGCTTCCCTGGTGGCACGATGGTTAAGAACCCGCCTGCCAATGCAGGAGACATAGGTTCGATCCCTGGTCCGGGAAGATCCCACATGGCGCGGAGCAATTAAGCCCGTGTGCCACAACTACCGAGTCTGCGCGCTAGAGCCCAGGAGCCACAACCACTGAAGCCCGCGTGCCTACAGCCTGTGCTCTACAACAAGAGAAGCTGCCACAATGAGAAGCCTGCACACCGCAATGAAGATCTAATGCAGCCAAAAATAAATAAATAAAACAAATAAATTTAAAAAAAAAAAAAAAAAAGGTCGGGGGGAGCCACAGATAGCCAGCCAGGCCGAGTTGCCAGGATCCAAGCTTGCAGGAACAAAAGCAAAAGCCCAGTGGAGCTTCCGGGGGTGTAGAAATCACTTGAGCAAGAAAAGAGGTAACTTCCCTTTGCTTGTTAGTTTTATCCATAGCCGTCAGCAGGAAAGTCCATGCAAACGTCCCCACAGCAGCAAGAAAAGGGAGGGCTGGAGACACAGTGTCCCTGCAGGCAGTGGGGGAGATGGGGAGACCCCCGGAGAAGGAAGAGGCAAGAAGGCCGAGGCCCCGGGGCCTGCAAAGGAAGAAGAGGAAGCCCAAGAGGCAGCCAAGAATGAAGCAAGCAACCTGGAGCTCAATGGCCGCAGGCCTGAAACCTCCCAGGGCTTCACAGCCCAGGCGTCCTCTGCACACATAGCCTGCAGGAGTCCTTGCCCACAGTACCTCTCGCCCCCACTATTCTACACGGTTTATAGAAAGAACATGGAAAATGTAAAAGAAAGGAACGAAAAAAAAAAGGGAGGGCTTCCCTGGTGGCGCAGTGGTTAAGAACCCGCCTGCCAATGCAGGGGACATGGGTTCGAGCCCTGGTCCGGGAAGATCCCACGTGCCGCAGAGCAACTAAGCCCGTGCGCCACAACTACTGAGCCTGTGCTCTAGAGCCTGCGAGCCACAACTACTGAGCCCGTGTGCCACAACTACTGAAGCCCACACACCTAGAGCCCATGCTCCACAGCAAGAGAAGCCACCACAATGGGAAGCCCACGCACTGCAATGAAGAGTAGCCCCCACTCGTCACAACCAGAGAAAAGCCTGCATGCAACAACAAAGACCCAACACAGCCAAAAATAAAATGAAAGAAAGGAAAGGAAAGGGAAAGGGAAAGGGAAAGGGAAGGGAAGAAAAGGAAAGGAAGACCAAAAGCTGAGAATCAGGAATCCAACAGACCCAGCTCTGAAACCCAGCCTGGTAACTGGTGCCTCAGTTACATCTGGAAAATGGGAACAAACACACCTCCCTGACCTTGGCTCCCAGGGCTGTTATGAGGGTCAAATGAGCGGATGAGCTGAGGGGTGTCTGTTCTATTTCTCTCATTGTCCCTTTACCGGTGCCATTCTCCCACCCTGACCTGGCCCCTGGCCTGGCTGACCTTCTCCCCTAGGAACACGTCCATGAAGCAGCCAGTCGCAAGGGCACCTGTGCCGGCAGAGCCAGGGGTGTCGTGGAGGATGGCCATGGGCAATGGCAAAGCCAGAGAGAAGCTTCTGGCCCTCCCAGCCTCCCCCTTGCCTCCTTTCCACCACCTTCCCACAAACAGGGGCTGTTCTGAGACCCAGATCTGACCAAGCCACTCCCTGCTTAAAATGGGTTACAACCCAGCCTCCTTAGGCCCATAGTGCTAAGTACCCCCTCCTTTCTGGAATCCCTACCCAACCCCCAAATTCTACCTATTAAAATCTTTTTCAACTCTCTAACTTTAGACTAAATGCCCACCTCTTCCAAGAAGTCTCCCTGGCTGTTATAGCTATTAACATTTACCGTGTTAAAATCAGAATGGAAAGGAATTAAAATATTTTCTTATTAATTTTTTTTTATTATTATTCGGCCACACCACGCGGCATGTGGAATCTTAGTTCCCCGACCAGGTATTGAACCCACACCCCCTGCATTGGGAGCACAGACTCTTAACCACTGGACCGCCAGGGAAGTCCCTTTTCTTATTAATTTTTAAATAAATTTTAAAATAACAGCAAACCTTTTACATGCTAATATAAATAACATTTAACAAAAAAATTTTTTTTTAGGCCGTGCCGCATGGCTTGGCTTGTGAGACCTTAGTTCCCCGACCAGGGATCGAACCAGTGCTCTCTGCAGTGGAAGCATGGAATCTTAACCACTGGACCACCAGGGAAGTCCCTTTTTTTTTTTTTCCCCCCGGTACGCGGACCTCTCGCTGTTGTGGCCTCTCCCGTTGCGGAGCACAGGCTCCGGATGCGCAGGCTCAGCGGCCATGGCTCACAGGCCCAGCCGCTCAGCGGCATGTGGGATCCTCCCAGACAGGGGCACAAACCCATGTCCCCTGCATCAGCAGGCGGACTCTCAACCACTGCGCCACCAGGGAAGCCCCCATTTTTTTTAAAACTACATTTTCCAAAACAAAAAGAACTTAGTAAGAAGGATAACTTTGTTTTACATTTTTGCAAATCTCATTAACTGGATTCTCACCTCCTTCACATCATGCAGCCTCTGGAAACCACGCTGTTCACTCAAGAGGAAGGAAAGAAAGGGAGAAGGACAAATAACACCTACGTGTTATTATAGAAATACTTTTGACCTCTCAAACCCTCTAAAAGCAGTTCACATCTTAGGACCAAGGAAAGGCTTGTCCGCTAGACAAAAGCAGCCCCGGGCCCTCTAGGGGTTGAAAGGAGAGGAGCTGGGTGTTGAGGGGGATCTCCTGAGTGTGAAGAGAGCTGCCGCGGGGGATCGGGGATCGCAGAATCTGTCTCCTTTGTTTCTTCTCTCCCCACTGGGTTCTTCACTTAGTTCCCCTCTGTCACCAGCCTGCCTTAGGCCAGTGTAGAGTGAAAGATGTGTGGGGCTTCCCTGGTGGAGCAGTGGTTAAAAATCCGCCTGCCAATGCAAGGGACATGGGTTCGAGCCCTGGTCCGGGAAGATCCCACATGCCGTGCTGCAACTAAGCCCATGCGCCACAACTACTGAGCCTGTGCTCTAGAGCCCGTGAGCCACAACTACTGAGCCTGAGTGCCACAACTACTGAAGCCTGCACGCCTAAAACCCGTGCTCTGCAACAGAGAAGCCACCGCAATGAGAATCCTGCGCACTGCAACTAGAGAAAGCCTGTGAGCGGCAACGAAGACCCAACGCAGCCAAAAATAAATAAATAAATATTAAAAAAAAAAAAAAAGACATGTGTCAGAGAAAACATGCGCTTCGGATTTACCCAGCCCTGGGTCCAACTCTTGTCTCTGTATCTTGGGGAAGCTGATGTGACCTTGGGAAAGTTACTTAACCTCTCGGAGCCTTCGGCCATCATTTGTAAAATGGTTATGCTACCTCACAGAGTGATTCAAGGAGAGAAACTGCACGTAGGACCTCTGGCCCAGGGCCTAATACGTAACAGACATTCTACAAACAGTAGCCAGAAATATTATGCTGCCTCCCCACCTCCTGCCCTACCCAACTCAGCGTGAGCACAGCTAACACAAAACAGATTAACAAGCCCTTTCCCTTCTCCCCGAGGACAGCTGCGCCAGGCTGGGATTTTCCGAGAGAACTTCGCTCGTGGAGAAAGAGAGTCACGGAGTGATGTAGTTTGCAGAGGGCAGGCTTTCTATCCTGCAACAGCAGATGGTACCACCTGCCGGATTCCACAGCCCATCTGAAAGGCCAGCCCTGACCGACCCGTCCAAGGCCTTGGGCAGCTTCACCTCCTCCACTGCCCTTTCCCCTACGGGCTGAGGCAGCCAACCCCTCAAGCTCCCCGACTCACATCAGCACAGACACAAGCAGCCCAGAAAGACTTATCTCCTTGTCCCAGGCACCCAGGTGCTTTAGGGGAACTTCCAAAGACCCAGCTTGGCTAATGCCTCGGTCGCCCTGATGGCCAGGAGCGATGGGCTGCTGGTCTGTCCAGGACCTTGAGGACTCACAGGCCTTGAAGCTGCCAAACCGTCACACCTGGCTTCGAAGGCTCCCTCGTGCCTGTAAAACTGCCCCGCTGTCTCCCTTCCTTCCCAGCACCCCTCAGACACTCACTCAGCACCTCAGTGAGGTTAGGAGACGGGGTGGCCAGCTCCCTGGTCACACCCCCGACGGAGCACCGAGCTTCCTCCACGGGGTGTTCTCAGCCTGCGCCTTTAAGGACCGCTGCTCTGTGCCAGGGTCTCGACCTCGGCATCCTCAGCTGAGTTGGATTAAGGGACCATTTCATGCCGCTGCGAATTCCTTCTGCCTGCTGTCCCTTCCCCCACACAGAGACAGAATAGCCAGTAGCCAGAACCAGCCTGGAACCAGTCTGCCCAGGGCAGCGGGAGAGCTGGTCTAGCCTGGCAGCCCTCATCCTCAGGGAGCGGAGCAGAGGCTGCCCCTTTGAGAGGCGGCCTCGGGGCAGGGAGCGGGCCCTCTGGGGTCTTGGGCTGTCGCAGGGACTCGAGAAAGCCATGCAGAGCCTAGAGCCATGAAGGACTGCTCAGACATCATCCTCTGCGTGGAGGCGACAGAGCTGAGCAAGGTAAGGGTCATACAGGACCACTCCCGCAAGACCCAGATGCCCACCTAGGGCTGGCAGTGCCCAGTGAACACACCTGCCAGGCAGTGCTGCCACCGGCCCTCAGCCCTCAAGTCTCTCCCTTCAGACTGAATTCTGCAATCCTGCTTTTGAGCCTGAATCAGGGCCACCTTGCCCCCTACCCAGCCTCCAGGAGGACGCCAGCTGCAGCACCCGAGCTCCCTGGCATGGTAACCATCTCAAGGGGTGAGCTGGGTAGGACAGAAAGGCCCAGCGGCTAAGGGCTGTGTGAGAGATGCCCAAGCGAAAGGGGTCTCAAAAGCCCACCCCGCCTGCCCGCAGGTCGGCGTCCCCGAGGGCTGCAGCCTGACTGCCACTTCTCCTGGCTGTGTGTCCTCCTGCTGGCCAGCCTGCTGCTGTTGTTGCTGGGGCTGCTGGTGGCCATCATCCTGGCCCGTAAGTTCCCAAGGCCTCCATGAGTCTCCCATGCCCTGCAAGAGATCCAGCACCTCTGAATCCCACTCCCCCGTCTTCCCGCCTCCAGAATTGCAGGCTACAGCCGCGTCCGGGCCCTCCCATCATCCACTGCCTTCCCAAGGCCTCACCACCATTGGCTCCACCCCCACTCCCATCCCCACCACCTCTCAGGCAACTGGGACCCCTAAAGGGCAACCGGAGGCAGGCGTGAGCCCCGCACCCCAGTCGAGTGAGTACTACGGGGCAGATCTTCCCGGAGAAGGGCCCAAGATGGCAGGGGGGAGGGGAGGCCAGGAAGAGGCATCTTATAAAAACAAGTCTCTCTCCTTTTGACCTCTGAACTCTAACCTCCGTCCCTGCAGCCTGTGGGGGCCTCCTTCCTGGCCCAAGGGGCTTCTTCAGCAGCCCTGACTACCCAGACCCTTACCCACCCAACGCCCACTGCGTGTGGCATATCCAAGTGGCCACAGACCATGCAATACAGCTCAAGATCGAAGCTCTCAGCGTGGAGAGTGTGGCCTCCTGTCTTTTTGATCGCTTGGAAATCTCCCCCGAGCCTGAAGGCCCCCTCCTCAGGTGGGTCCCTCTGCCCCCAGGAGATCCCACCCCCCTCCTGAACCACTGTCTGGAGGGCAGAACCAGGGAACTGCAGTGGGAAATTCTTGACTGGGAGGAAACGGAGAGGCTTGGCCTCTGGGCCCAGCTCTGCCACCATCTTGCTATATGACCTTGGGAAGGTCACTTCCCCTCTCTGACCTTGGTTTCGAAATCTGGAAATTGGAGCTCCCACATATCTTTCCCATGGATAAATGCCTCAAGAATGGACGTGCAGGAGCTAGGGAGGTCAGAGCTCTGCTGGAAATGAAAGGAACCTTTTGGACACATCGTCCCCAGGACGGGGCTTGAGGGAAGAGGACCGCAGGGCCCAGGCAGGCTCCACTCTGGCTGGCCCTGAGCTCTGATCCTCCGTCACTCCCAATCTGGCTTCTTGCAGAGTGTGTGGGAGGGTGCCTCCCCCGACACTCAACACCAATGCCAGCCACCTCCGCGTGGCCTTCGTCTCCGACAGCAGCGTGGAAGGATCTGGCTTCCATGCCTGGTACCAGGCCGTGGCCCCCGGTCATGGTGAGTGTTTTCCCGCCAGGTCCCCAGCTACCTGTCAACTGTCCACTTCCCCCCTCTCCAGCCACTCCCAGCCCTGCAAAAGCGGTAGAGATTCTAGGGGGTTCTGAATCCAGATGCCCGCCCCCAGGGAGCTGTGCCCACGATGAGTTCCCCTGCGACCAGCTCGTCTGCCTGCTACCCGACTCGGTGTGCGACGGCTTTGCCAGTTGCGCTGATGGCAGTGACGAGGCCAACTGCAGCGCCAAGTTCTCGGGTAAGGGCCCGGCCAGCCTCAGGGCGGGTACTGTCCTCAGGCATCTGATCCAGGTTCAGGCTGGCCTCCCCAGGCCTGGCCCAGCTCCAAACCTGCCTGGTCATTCTTCTGGCCCAGAACTTGCCTCCCCACGGGCACAGCCAAAACTCTTCGCTGCCATCCCTGCTGACCCTACCGGGCGAAGGCACAGACCCTGGCAAACTCATGAGCTCCTCCTCCTCTCTACAGGGTGTGGGGGGAACCTGACTGGGCTCCAGGGCACTTTCTCTGCTCCCAGCTACCTGCAGCAGTACCCTCACCAACAGGTAAGCCAGCGCTCCATAGGGAGGGTGGTGCAGCCCACGTGGGCACACCTGAGCATCCGGGTTAGTGCGATTGAGAACAGCATGGCAGATGCTGCCTTGTACTTGGGAAGGTCAGAGATCAAGCAGGCAGGAAGAGAACAGTATTAAGTGCTTACTAGGTATCCCTGTTCCCGTGCTGGGTAAGCTTATCTCTGAGACCAGATAAGTTAAAGGCCCTTCCGCCACCACCGATGATGCGAGCAGTGTGGGCAGGGCCCACCCACTCCCTACCCGGCCTGCAGCAGGGGGAAGCCCATCTGGAGCTCAAGCCTGGAGGCCCCGATTGGGACAGAAGAAGGAACCCATAAATTACTCCACCTGTGCCTCCCCCAGCTTTGCACCTGGCACATCTCGGTGCCCGCTGGACATGGCGTCGAACTGCTGTTCCACAACTTCAGCCTGGAAGCTCAGGACGAGTGCAAGTTTGACTACGTGGAAGTGTATGAGACCCGCAACTCAGGGGCCCTCAGCCTCCTGGGCAGGTACTGGCGGAGCCAGCGGGGAGGAGCTGAGGATAAACCCCATCCTCCAGAGTCCGAGGTCAAGGCTTCCTACAAACCGGCCCACACACGCACTAGCTTCATTGTCTTGTCCTGCGCCAAGCTGGAGGTCCCGCACTGTCACCCTGAAAAAGGCTCGTCCTTCCTCACCTTCGTACCTGTCCCTCTCACCTTTGCTCCTTACATCACCTCCTCCAGGAGGCTCTCCCCGTCCCAGCTCTCCCACCTGCCCGGTCTATTTATAGCTTCCCCCAGAACCCTCACTGATTCTCCCCAGGTCGAAGGGGCTCCAGTTCAAGCAGTTTGTTTCGTTTGTTTAGTACTTTGTCTCCTGAACATGTGTGTCTTCCTCACCAGTCCCATGAGTCAGTGACTATGCCTCCCATCCCCTCTGGCGTAGCCCAGAGCACCCAGCTCCGTGCCACGTCTGCGGGGGTGCCCCGTGCCAGGACTGCTGTCTGCTTTGGGCAGGTTCTGTGGAGCAGAGCCGCCTCCACGCCTCATCTCCTCGCACCACCAGCTGGCTGTGCTCTTTAGGACAGACCATGGCATCAGCATCGGGGGCTTCTCGGCCACCTACCGGGCCCTCAATGCCACAGAGAGTAGGTGGCCCTGGGAGAGTGAGTGTGGGCAGTGGAGGCACCTCCAGGAGAACAGGGAAGGGCTCTGGACCCTGGTCAGGGCACTGTGAAGGCAGTGGGGGTACCTGCATGTCCCAGGGCACTGCCATGCCCCCTGTGCCTGCAGACCCCTGTGGGCCCGGAGAGTTCTCCTGCCAGGATGGAGGGTGTAAGAATCTGCAGTGGATGTGTGGCATGTGGAGAGACTGCACAGAGAGCAGCGATGACAACTGCAGCATCCCCTTGCTCCCACCCCCAGGTGAGGAGCCTGCCCCAGGGCACCGCAAGGGGGGCTGGCAGGCCTGAGCGGGCTGGGTGCCCATCCCTAGAAACCCACTGGCACGTGTCATAACAGCCATCCCTATCTTCCCTGATGGGGTGGGGGGCCCACTAGCCTGACTCTGGACCACTCCACCAAATACTGGAGGGATTCTCCCCCAGGAGTGGCAAGGGTACTTAGTGTCACCCCCGAGGGAAATGGGAATCTGGGAGTTGATGGTTGAGGCTTCAAGAGCCCATCCAGCTTTGTCACACAGAGAGGCCCTCTCCAGGGCCCACCTCGGAGATGGGGGGAGAGCGGCGGAGCTCCTTCCAGATGCCCTGGTCCTGCCAATGCTGGTGTCCCTAGCTCCCTGAGATCATAGACGTGCCTGCATGATGCCCAGGGCTGGCGAATGATGCTTGGAGTAGGCTCTCAAGGAAAACAGGAATCCTCGACATGGATAAAGCATCTCTCTGTGTTATCTCCTTTGATTCTCCCCGTCTGACCCATAGGGAGCGCTTAGGTGACTTGTCCCAGCTCACACAGCCAGTGAGTATTCCCCAGAGTGACCCTCCCCTCCCACCCCTGCAGAGCTGGCCTGTGAACCTGTCCAGGTGGAGATGTGCATCGGTCTGAGCTACAACACCACGGCTTTCCCTAACATCTGGGTGGGCATGGCCACCCAGGAGGAGGTGGTGGAGGTCCTCAGAGGTTACAAGGTGCTCCAGGGAGAGATAAGGAGGAACCCCCAGGGAGGGGAGGGAACTGGGGGAGCAGGGTGCCTGAGGGCTGGTCTCCTCCTTCCACAGAGCCTGACAAGCCTGCCCTGCTACCAGAATTTCCGGAGGCTCCTTTGTGGGCTACTTGTGCCCCACTGCACCCCGCTAGGCAGTGTCCTTCCCCCTTGCCGCTCTGTCTGCCAGGAGGCAGAGCGCCAGTGCCAGTCTGGCCTGGCACTACTGGGCACCCCCTGGCCCTTTAACTGCAACAGGCTGCCTGAGGCAGCTGGCTTGGAGGCTTGTGCCCAGCCCTGACCCTGAGGCGGGCCCCTGCCCTCTGCTGCCCAGCCTCCTTTGCCTACCAGGGTGGGCAGGCAGGGGAGCAAAGGAAGGGGACCAGCATGGGACTCTGCCCATCCCCTCTGGGTCCTCCCAGGGAGGGGAAGAGGAGTCCTCAGCGGGGCTAACGGGACCCTCCCACCCTGCCAGATCCTTCCCTATCCTTTTATTTGCCCCAGCTGCTGCAAACAGCTGGCCTGACTCCACACTGTACCAGTGATCATCTAGATTGCTTCCCACCCAAGCCTCTGACCCCAATTTCCCACCTTCTACCTTCCTCATCTCCATCTGCTTTTTCAGGCTCTCTACCACCCTCTTTCTCACTTTTTCATTTATTCCAAAAAAAAATGTATCCAGTGCCTAGTCATGTGGCAGCCCCTATTCTGAGCCCTGGGGATCCAGTTGTCTACTGCTTCTAGAACCGTCCACCCTCGGTTCTCAGCTTCTATTTCTCCTGGACTAGAGTGTTGTCTTTGATCTCCGTCGTGGCACCATCTCTCCTTCCAGCTCCTTGGAGCTGTAGATGCCCTGAGCGTCTGTTTCTCATGGTTCTGCCTCTGCGCCCGCCTCAAATCTCTCCCTCCTTTCTCCACCAAACTTTGGCCGGCCGCCGGGCGACACCACGAGTTATTTCCCTGCTATTTCCCGGCCCGGGCTCTTGGCCCCTGAACAACTGGTTTCCTCTTGGAGTCTGGGAGGAGCAGAGCAGAGCCGGCAAGGAACGAACCGGGACCAGGGGGACGCCTAGGGCAGGGGGCGCCTGGCTAGAGAGAAGCGCAGGGAAGGAAGGTAGCAAGCAGGAGTCAACTGGAGGGTCCGGAGTAGCGAGAGACCCGAAGGAGGCCACAGAGAGAGCGAGCAGCCCCGGGAGCCGGGAGGGGGGTGAGTCTGGTCGCGAAGGGGTGGGGCGGGGAAATGGGGATGGGGGAGGGGACTGTGGGAAAGACTGGGCGCCGGCCCGGGGTGGTGGTGGGGAGAGGGCCGGCCTCTCCTTCCCCCTGCGCAGTGCTCTCGGGGTTCTTAGGTCTAGGGGCGCCCCATTCTTCGTCCCCTCGAGGCCACTCAGCCTCACTCAGGGACATGGCAGTGGGGTGGGGACCGAGCCGGCTGCGCCGGGGCGGGGACCGAGGCAGGTCCCAGGATTCTGGGTCCCGACTCCTGTCCTGCCCAGCCCACAGACGACCAGAGGCCCGCGGCGTCCGGGCTCCGCGTGCCAGCGCCATGAGGCCGCTCCTCGCTCTGCTGCTCCTGGGCTTGGCGGCCGGCTCGCCCCCGCTGGACGACAACAAGATCCCCAGCCTGTGCCCGGGGCACCCCGGCCTCCCCGGCACGCCGGGCCACCATGGCAGCCAGGGTCTGCCCGGCCGCGACGGCCGCGACGGCCGCGACGGCGCGCCCGGCGCTCCGGGAGAGAAAGGCGAGGGCGGGAGGCCGGGTAAGAAGCGCCTCCGCTGGGAGGCTGGTAAGAGTGCGGCCCCTCTCCTGCTCCCAGGGGCCCGGGGCTCGGGGTTGACGCTAGGGGGCGCCGCTCCCGTCCCCGTCCGACCCGGCCGGAGCCGGGAGAGAGGGACTCAGCTGCGGGAGCCAGAACCCCTGGGACACTCAGATCTGCCCCAAGGCCTGCAGGAAGCGTGGAGCGGGTCCTGGGGCGCAGGGCGGCCCCGCCCGGGAAGGGGCAGGTGGGAGGCTGAGGGAGGATGCTGGAGGCCCGCGGCGGGCGCGCCCTAACTGCTCCGCTTTCCCCCCACCCCCACCCCTGCAGGCCTCCCGGGGCCGCGTGGGGAGCCCGGGCCGCGAGGAGAAGCAGGCCCCGTGGGGGCGGCCGGGCCGGCAGGCGAGTGCTCGGTGCCTCCGCGCTCCGCCTTCAGTGCCAAGCGCTCAGAGAGCCGGGTGCCCCCGCCGTCGGACGCGCCCCTACCCTTCGACCGCGTGCTGGTGAATGAGCAGGGACATTACGACGCCGTCACCGGCAAGTTCACCTGCCACGTGCCCGGGGTCTACTACTTCGCCGTCCACGCCACCGTCTACCGGGCTAGCCTGCAGTTCGATCTGGTCAAGAATGGAGAGTCCATCGCCTCTTTCTTCCAGTTCTTCGGGGGGTGGCCCAAGCCAGCCTCGCTCTCTGGGGGCACCATGGTGAGGCTGGAGCCCAAAGACCAGGTGTGGGTACAGGTGGGCGTGGGTGACTATATTGGCATCTACGCCAGCATCAAGACAGACAGCACCTTCTCTGGATTTCTAGTGTATTCTGACTGGCACAACTCCCCAGTCTTCGCTTGATGCCCACTGGAAAGTGAGCGCACGCTGTCTCACTCGAAGGGCAGGAGGGCATGACACTGACAGCCACGTCATCCAGGAGGGCTGGCCCCCCTGGAATGTTGTGAATGACCGCGGAGGTGGGGTGGGGGCCTCTCCGTTCTGCTGCAGGCAGGGGATGGGGACAGAGGCTGAGATCAGGGCTGGCAGCACGGGGCAGTGGCTGGATTTCTGCCCTAGACCAAAGGAGTGCTGGCAGGCAGCGTGCTGGCGGTGTGCTGGCAGGTGTGAGTCCCCGCAGTTGCTCTGGCCCAGGACCCCAAGGTGGGGTGCTCCCTTCCCAGTCCTCTGCTTCTCTGGGTCTTCCCTCATCCCTCCTGCTCCTGGGCCCTTTTCTCAGAGATCATTCAATAAATCTTAAAACAACAACAACAAAAACCCTCTTACTGGCTTCAGCCTTTCTTCTTTACTGGTGGGGATGCCCTGATTCTGAGAATGGGGAGAAGAGGGAGGACGGTGGGTGGGGAGGGTGCTCAGGCAGAAGGGAGGGCTCTTGGGCTGGATGGAGCTATGGGCCAGGAGATACAGGAAGCAGGCCCAGGTGAAGGACAGGCCGCTCCACAGACCTGCTGGGTAAGCGGTGGAGGTTGTGAACGGGAGCCCCTGCTGAGGAGGGTGTCCTGGTGTCAGACTTTGGCCACCCAGAAGGAGGAGCCCTTTTTCTAACTCAGAGATGTCATATGAACTGGGTAGGACTTCATCACACACATCCCTGCCCTGACCAACAGAAAGGAAGCCAGGATTTTCGTTCATGGCTGCTCTGGCTACTTGCCTGGTCCCTAGATGACTGGAAAGCTTCTCTGTCCCCCATGCCAGGGGAGTGGAGTGTCCCTGGGTGTCTAGAGATGTCATCTTGGAGATGGCCACGAGAGGGCAGCCCAGTTCCAGGATGCAGCAATGACCCTAGGTAGCTGAGCTCCTGACTGCTAAGGTGGTTAGGGGGAGGAAGGGTATTGAGCTCCGCCAGTGGGACTCCAGATGGGGGTGGAGGAAAAGGGGTTATTTGCTCCCAGCTCAGGAAGTTTATCTTCTCTCATAAAATGTTTATCCTCACATTAAACAGAGACTGGAAGGAACCAAGCCTCCCCTTGCTCAGCTCCCTCTCCAGGGTTGGGGGAAGGGGAAAAAAGAGCCCTTCCTCAGGCCTCCCAACTCCAAGGTGCATGTGGGGAACAGTCACTCACTGAACCGGGCCACACCACTCAGTCTGAGGCTAGCCGCAAAGCCCCTCCAAGGCTCCTCTCCTTGCCCCACCCCCGACCCAAAGACTAACAAACCCGGGCTGGCCCGCCCACATCAGCTCAGGCTCTCAACCCAAGAGAAAGTGGAGGGGCCTCTCCTCGGAGTTTCTTCCCATCTACCGCTTTCCCTTCCCCCACCCCCTTCCAGAAGGCTGTCCCTGGCATCACGCTCCTAGATTTAACATACAATTATGGGGTAGTGTCCCCCCCTCTCTTGCAGGTCATGTGAGGATGGATATGACCAATGGCGACTGGACCCAGTGAGCTAGAGACAGGCCTCCCAGCTGTCCACCAGGAGGCCCCACAGCCATACTCCAGCCCATCACAGCGCCATTCTATGCCAAGAGTCACAACGACAAGCACCAACTCCTCCAGGGATCTGAGGGCAGGTTGGACTCCAGGCAGTAGGAACCCCAAGTTCCCTCCTGGGAAGAGTGGCACCAGAGGAAAAGCTGGGAGGGCTGACCCAAAGGGTGAGCAAGTTCACACTCCTCTCTCCTAGGGCTAATTCTGGAAAGATAGAAAAGATAAGGAGAGCTTTCCAAAAGCTGTGCACGTGAGAGGGCACAAATCAGACAGGGTGAAAGCAAAGCCAGCCACACCTGGCAGGGGCTCTCCCCAAGGCACCCTATCTTATCTCTCTGCCAGGTCCCCCACCAACCACACTTGTGACTCCGGCAGGACCGAAGGACACTGCTGCAGCATCCGTCACCCTAACCGACGGCTCGCCCTTGCAAGGATGCACACAGAGGCCGTCAGAGCTGTAACAGAACTTCATTCATTGGATCCTGGGCCAGACAGACACCTCAGGGACCTGCATGCCTCTCAGCCCTGGCCCCTTCTGTATTTGGACCCTAGTGAAATGTGCACAGTCTGCCCTCCCCGATGCCAGGGAGAGAGGAACAGAAGGGGAATGCCTTCTCACTCTGCGATGTGGGGAGTGAAAGGGATAGGAGTAGAAATCTGGCTATCCCCCCTGCAGTTCCCAGTGGTACTGGGGTGTCAGAGGGCACATGGTCCCAAAGCCAGGTGCAAACACACACACACCTGGGGGTTAATTCTCATCCCAGCTGTTCGGTCAGGTCACAAGGGAGCCTCGTAAGATCATGACTGGTAGAAGGAGCTCTAAGGGCACCTGAGAGATACTACCCCCAAAGCCTGCCAGAGCACAGGGGCTCCAGCTGAAAGCAAATGTTCAAGATCATTCCAAGGCCCTTGAGTTGCCACAACACCCAAATGACACTGATGTGTGTGGCTGCAGAAGCGGGGGAGGAAGTGGGAAGGGAGCAGGGAGAGAACCTGCAAATCCCCAACAGAACAACCAGAAGCGGAGAGGGGGAGCCCCACACGCGGGTATCTGGGTGGGCCCTGGCAAGGTGGAGGGGAGTCCACAGAGAACAGTCTCAGGGCCTCGCAGAGTGACACACTCACCACCCTCGGCATCACTGGGACCCACTGGGTAAGGATAAGCTGTTACCCTGCCCCCAGCCAAGCCACCGTCTTCCAGAGTTTCCCATCTCCATGTCCTGGACGTATGGCTCCAAGGCTCGGCAGGACGGCCATAGCGGCAGGAGGGGCTTCAGGCTGGGACCCAGAGATCAGGTGGGAATGCTGTCCTAGCGCAGGTGGCTGTGTGGAGCGTGGAGGGATGGGCAGGCGGGGAGGGAGTCTTCAGAGGTAGACGTTGAGGGTCTGCAGGATGCCCCGGCGGCACAGTGGGCAGTTGCGGTGGTAGACAGGGTGGCGCATCAGGATCTCAGTGCAGGCCTGGCAGAGGCACAGGTGCCGACAAGGCAGAAGCAGCACCGTCTTGCTCTGGTCCTGGCAGATGACGCACTTCTTCCGCTCCTCTTGCTCCTTCAGCAATTTCCATGGGTCTTGCCCAGTTACAGGCTCCTCCACATTGAGCCTCTCCCGGCCCCGGGCAGCTGTCACTCTGGCCATCCTGACCTCCTCTTCTTCTGCCTCTGATCTGGGCCCAGCTTCAGGAAGAGCGTCCTGTCGCCAGGTCCTGGCTGAGGGCACCCTCCTAGGGCCACCCTGGGGGGCCCCAGGGGCCCCTCCCCGGTTAGGCCAGCTCGCCAGCTGCAGGCTACGGCTCCAGACTCGGCGCCAGGTCTCCAAGCCCAGTGCTAAGCGAGAGAGCCGCACAACATCCTCTCTGAGCCGGTGGTAGGATGGCCGGGCATGGAGCTGACTGAGCGCCTGGGTGGCCAGCCTCAGGGTGAGGTCCGGGTGCAACAGAGTCACTGTCACTGCCAGCACGCAAGCCAGCAGCACCAGGCCAGTGACATTGACAAGCACAAAGCTGGCCAGGAGGCGGGCAGCGGAGGCCAAGAGCTCCAGTACCAGTTGGCAGGGGGTCCAGAGGAGGATGGACATGGCCACAGCACTGCTGGAAATGTGGGCTAGGAAAGCAGCCACTACATCCGTCATCCTCCACAGCGGTCCCATCACTGCATCCCACAGGGCCAGCACCAGGGAGAAGAGGTTCTGAGTGCCAATGAGGCAGATGTTGACCAGGCTATTGATCACATAGGCCACCAGGCTCATGGTGATGGCACAGATGTCACAGACCTGGCGCAGCAAAGCATGGCCATTGGAGACCATATTGAGGACACCCCGGTGCAGGATCTCCCGGCTCCTAAGCGCCCCGTGGGAGGCCAGGTGCCCCAGGAGCTTTAAGCTCTCCAGGCCAGAACAGCAGCTGTATAGTACGGTACACAAGGCCTGAAAGCCCCCAAAGGTGAAGGGAACCACGGCTTCGATGAAGGCCAGCAGTGACAGCAAGACTCCACGGCCCAAGTGCAGAAGACTAGTCAGTACCGTATGTGGCAGGTTGTAGATGAAGGCCAGGAGCCAGGCCAGGGAAGCCAGGAGGGAGGACACCAGCAGGAAGTTGAGGTCCAACACCAAGGTCAGCACATCCAGCAACAGGCCCACCCCATTCACTACCAGGTACACAGCCTCCATGATAGGGCTATGGGGGTTAGTCCAAAAGGAAGTCTGGCTCCCGGTTGAGGGGGGTGTCAGGGCTGTCAATATTGGGGGGAAGGAGGAGGTCGGGGATTAATTTGGAAGGGACGTGAGCAGTCTCCAATACAGGGAGAATCTGAGGAAGAAGTGGGTTAGAAGGAAGTGGAGTCTCAACGGAGGGAAAGGGGGCCAGATGCCGGTCCGGGAGCCCCAAAGGCGGGCTCTTTGGGAGGAAATAGCCCAAACATCTCTAAAGTGGAGGTGATCCCGGGCTGGAGGAGAAACCTCAGCTTTGGAGGCCTGGTGGTGGCATACCACGACCAGGCAATGGGTCAGACCGAGAGGAGACCGGGAACGGAAGGGATCGGGCCAGGCCGGGGCCGGGTGGGGGCGGCGCAGGCTGGGCGCGGGCTCACGGTCCAGCTACGCAGGTGCCTCTGTCCCCGCCCGGCCCCCGTCCTCTGGGCTCGCGGCGCTTCGCGCCCAAGGGAGCAGCGGGGAAGGGAACGAGCCTCAGCAAACCCCAGGCGCGGCCTCTACTCCGCTGGGCGCCGCCATCTTGTGTGCTACCGGGTGGGGCAAAAGGCGTAACAAGCAGGGAGGGACGACGAACTCTGACCAATCGGTGAGGCCCAAGCGCAGGAAACATCGAGCACTCATTGGTCCGTTTGAACGGCGCCCAAACATATTTAGTACTTTAAGGGGTGGGGGGGAACAGATTGAAATCCCCGCCCCCTTGAGGCGAGGATTGGTCAATTGAAGGGCAGAGGTGAACTTGCCCCCCTAGCCCCGCCCCCTAAAGGAGCAGGACTTTGGACTGGGATAATGTGGGCGCTGTTCTTTTCACTTGGCCTCCAGCCTTGATTTGTTTAGGTGCGGGTTGGCGGTCACTGCCTCTGAGCTGGGCTCTAAGATTGCACCGCCTCCGCAGCCTCAGTCTCAGTCGTTCGTCCTCCTCCATTCATCCATTTATTCCATCGTTTATTGAGCCTGCTACAAATGCAAATGAGGATTTGTATTTGTACAAATGAGGATACAAAAAATGTTTAAGACGTGCCTGCTCACAAGTAGTTCAAGGGGAAACAGATTGTGATAGGGGATTCCCAAAGTGCTATTTCCAAACTGTTTCCTCAAGCTCTATCACGTTTTCTCAGCATCCTCAGGAGATTACCTCATTGTCAGTGAGAAAAGGAGGTCACATGCCGGAAATAGCTCACCCTCCTAGCCCAGGCCCTACTAATTTGTTTACTTGAACGCTCTAGTTAGATATCTGCCTGGGCACCCTTAGTAGGCTCCTCAAAAATTCACCCTCTTCTTTAATATTCAAATAATCTTCAAAATATCTAAGATCCTATCCCAAGTATATTGGGAAGCCTAGTGTTCTCTACTAAGCCCAAGGATACTTGGAGGTCTTATCCTTCCCCTGGCCTCCATTGCTTTAATTTCCTGCTGGCATTTGTCGACTTAAAAAAAAAAAGCAAAACATGAGAGTCGTGAGTTAAGATTTATTTGGGGTGAAATGAGGACTATAGCCCAGGAGACAGCCTCTGAGATAGTTCTGAGGAACTACTCTGAAGAGGTAAGGGGAGAGGTGAATATATGTGTAATTTTGGTAAGGGGGGCATACGTGCAATTCAGCACACATTTTGGCAGAAGGTTGCTGCTGGTCACAAGGAGCAGATGTCTCCGTTAATGATTTAAGTGCTTTTCTAGATGTGAGAAGATGCAAGAATTTGGGCTCGTAGAATCTGCTCCTGAAAATAACTATCTGAAGGCCTGTTCTGCCAGTTTTTCCCAGAGCACAGAGTGCCTCATTCCTGATCTCTGCCCTGAACTCCTTTCAGGGGATGTTGAAGGTCAGTGACTATGGTGGCTAGTGACAGTTTTTAGTTAGCACATTGAATTCTTCATCTCCACTCTGGCCTGGACTGCTGAAAGTGTCTGTCTCTGCCACCCCACCCTGAATACTGCCTGAATCCTTTCTTCCCCAAAGCACCACTGATGCATACGAAGGTGAGGGATGCAGCACACCTTTACTGAAACGAGGGGCTCCCAATAGGGGTTACACCATAGTGCAGGGCAAGGACTGCAACTTCTAAAACTCCACTGGTTTTTCCCCAGCCTCTCTCTCACATCTGTCAGGCCCAACTTAATGTTTTCTCTGAGACATGTTTTCCCTTTGTCTTCCTCTTCCTTTTGAGGTTTCCCCTCCCTTTCTCTAGCCATCAGACTCCAACTTCCCACTGTTATTTTATATTACAGAACAGTCTATTTCTACCCCCAACCCCACCTATGCTTTAGCCACAAAATGCTAATTTCTCTAAACAAAGGAGAATAATATAAAGATTTATTTAACCTCCTGCCCAGATCACAGTCTGTTGTGGTTATTGTTGCTGGGGGTCTTATTTTGCATTTTTCCCCTAATTTCAAATCTTGGAGAAAATGCCCACCTCCTCTTCAAGATACTTGAACCCACCACGCATAACTTGTCCTCTTCAGAAATTTTACCTGTCCAGTGAACACTATTATGTTCTTAATTTATCTTCCTGCAGCACTTGACATCAATGACCACTTCCTCCACCCTTGGCCTCTGGACCTTACCCTCTCCTGTATTCTTTCTGTCTCCATCATGGCCCCCTCTCCTCTCTACACGATGATTCCCAAATCTGTGTCTTCAGCCTGAATCTCTCTTGTAAAGTTCAGGTTCCACATGCTTCCTGGACAGCTGCTGGATATCCCACTGGTGCTTCAAACTCAATGTGTCCAAAATCAAACTCAGCAAATTTGCTGTGCCTGCACTGTGTGTAATTAACCAGCCAGCTTTCCAGGCCGAGAAAGACCTTGAAGTTGGCAGGATCCTCTAAGACAATATTTCCATTAGTCTGGGACTAATTAGCCTCCCCTTTGAGTGATCTGAGACACACTAAGCCAAAACCAGCTTAGTTTAGCATAAACAAGCCACAACCTTTGACTCTGCGGGCGTTCTAGTTGTGGGCAGGCAGAGGTGACCTGTGGCCAAAATTCTTGTGACAAATGAATTACTGCAAAATGCTATCCATTCTTAAGCTAGAAATATAAGAAAGTACCATGCTACCACAAGGCAAAAGAAGTGCTCGGATGACCCCCGCCTTAGAGAAGCCAAGGCGCTTCCCAGTGCTGAGAGGTTGTTAACACTCCCCTTGAGGTGATCATTGTGGTTGGGTTGGGTCTGGACTCAAGCAGTATCTCTACTGACTCAATAATGTTTCTTTCTAGGACTGTGTTTCAGATAACAGCTGGTTCAAACTGACTGTTGCCATAGCAGGGGTCATCCTCTATTTGGAGGCTGGAAGACTGGAGAGTGTTGGTCGAAAGAACTAACAGCACCTGACTTTAGGGAGGAAGTTCAAATTGCTTACTAGTGTGAGTTGCAGTGGTTGAGAAGAAAACAAGCCAGATATGGAGAAAACTTAATGCCTGGAGGCGCTACCCCTGCAGAATTGTGTCATGGAAGATAATAGTGGTACGACCTAAAACTCTCAGAAATCTGGCCCAGGGGCCTCCTGGAAAAACAGCTGGTTTCTGCTGCTGCGCTAAGTGCAGGGCTTTTGTGTTGCTAGGTGAGAGATGCTAGCTGGGACAACAGAAGGGGTTTTTAGAGGTTGTTCAGCCTTGAGGATTAAGAGATGGGATAAAACCAGAAAGAATGTCTAATTCAGGAGTTTTGTTTTGTGGTATTGTGTGTACTATAACCCTCCCCTTCATCTCCCCATCAAGCGTTCAGTAAAATCCATATTACTGCCATGGTCTTAGAGTTGGATTTTTTTCCTTTTTGATTTAATTTGGCTTTTTAATCAGGCAAATCATTTACAGGGTCCCCAAATCAACACCATATAAAAAGGTACATTCCTAAAAGGTTTGCTTTTGGGCTTCCCTGGTGGCGCAGTGGTTAAGAATCCGCCTGCCAATGCAGGGAACACGGGCTCGAGCCCTGGTCCAGGAAGATCCCACACGATGCGGAGCAACTAAGCCCGTGCGCCACAACTACGGAGCCTGAGCTCTGGAGCCTGCGAGCCACAACTACTGAAGCCCGCGCACCTAGAGCCCGTGCTCCGCAACAAGAGAAGCCACCGCAATGAGAAGCCCGCGCACTGCAATGAAGAGTAGCCGCCCCCACCCACCACCCCCCGGCTCGCCGCAACTAGAGAAAGCCCGCGCGCAGCAACGAAGACGCAACTCAGCCAAAAACAAAAAGCAAAAACCGGAAAGGTTTGCTTTTATCCTGCCCCCTCCACCCTGTTCCCTCCCAGTACCCCCCTAGCCTCACAAATCACAAACATACCAAAAAATAGTTTCCTCTTTCAATCAGGATCTGAGGCTTGGCACCGGTACAGGAGAACCCATAACCCTAAACATCAGCTCTGGTAATAACGCTGTTCAGGTCCAGAGAATCACTTCACGTCTCATAATCTGTGTCCTGGAAACATGAGGTGACTGTCCAAAATGCCACAAAGACCTGTGGTTTGTACCAGGGAGGATTTGAGCCATTGAAGCACTTAGGGAAGAAAAGAAATACATTAATTAACTAGTCAAATCCTCTTTCTTTTCTTCCTGTTCCAGTTTGTGGTTCCAGAAATACTCAGAAATTAATGCGGTATTTGCCATAGTGGCTGAGGAACATTTGTAATATTAATTCATATTTTTAAAAATTTGTCTATATGTGAGTCTGGATGAAATACGGGTGCGTATTTAATTGGTTTTAGCCCTGTTCTGAGTTAAGGGAAGGACTGGAAAAAAACAACTTACAGTTTTAGGCATTGATTTAAAAGGATGTTGAGAGCAAGTTCATGATAATGGGACTGACATGGTTTAGTAAAAATAAAGGTGAACAAGGTCATTTTTTTAACGAAAAATCCAGAAGCGTTTTTTGCGCCATATACCCTGTGTGGCACATAGTTGAACTTGTTACTAGACCTTACCTTGACTGTGATCGTGATGGCTTTCTTTGGAATGTTAAAAAGATTATATACAATATTTTCTGGATCTACCCAAAGTTGAAACATCTTAGGAAGACACATATCACATCTGACCTTCCAACCGTTCTTGGAAGCATGACGAGCATTCTGGTTACAGGCTGTTAAAACAAGTAGATATAATTAACATATGATGCTAAAAGAACTTGAAGAGTTAAGCAAAACAACAGAAGATTCTCCAATAAAGAGCAAATCATGGTCACAAGTAGAAAATGAAATTATTCTTGCTACCCACACATATTTGAGACGGACTGTTGCTTACTATTAATAATATTGGCAAAAGTTTAACAAATCTAAATCTAAGCTTGACTATTTTAGTTTCTTTGTTTTTTTTACAATTGATGAGCCAATATTGATACACTATTATTACTAACTGAAGTCCGTAGTTTACATTAGGGTGCACTTTTGGTGTTGTACATCCTATGGGTTTTGACAGATGTATAATGCCGTGTATCTACCATTACAATATCATACAGAATATTTTCATTGCCCTAAAAATCCCCTGTGCTCCATCTATTCATCCGTTTTCCCCTTCACCCCCAGCCCCAACTCCTACCATCACTGATCTTTTTACTGTCTCCATCGGTTTGCCTTTTCCAGAATGTCATATCATTGGAATCATGCAGTACATAGCCTTTTCAAATTAGCTTCTTTCACTTAGCAATATGTATTTAGGGTTCCTCCAGTATTTTTGTGACTTGATAGCTCACTTTTTTTTTTTTTTGCATATGCTCTTTTTTTTTCCCATTTAACATCTTTATTGGAGTATAATTGCTTTACAATGGTGTGTTAGTTTCTGCTATATAACAAAGTGAATCAGTTATAAATATACATATATCCCCATATCTCCTCCCTCTTGCGTCTCCCTCCCTCCCACCTCCCCCATCCCACCCCTCTAGGTGGTCACAAAGCACCGAGCTGATCTCCCGGTGCTATGCGGCTGCTTCCCACTAGCTATCTGTTTTACATTTGGTAGTGTATAGATGTCCATGCCACTCTCTCACTTTGTACCAGCTTACCCTTCTGCCTCCCCATATCCTCAAGTCCATTCTCTAGTAGGTCTGCGTCTTTATTCCCATCTTTCCCCTAGGTTCTTCATGACCATTTTTTTTCCCTTAGATTCCAATATATGTGTTAGCATACGGTATTTGTTTTTCTCTTTCTGACTTACTTCACTCTGTATGACAGACTCTAGGTCCATCCACCTCACTACAAATAACTCAATTTCATTTCCTTTTATGGCTAGATAGCTCACTTTTTTCTAATCCCTGAATAATATTCCATTGTATGGATTACCTTCCAGTTATCCATTCCCCTATTAAAGGACATGACGCAGTTGCCTCCAAGTTTTGACAATTATGAATGTATCTGCTATAAACATGTGTGTGCAAGTTTTTATGTAGACCTAAGTTTTCAACTCATTTGGGTAAATACCAACGAGTATGATTACTGGATCGTATGATAGGGGTATGTTTCACTTTATAAGAAATTTCCAAACTATTTTCCAAAGTGGCTGTACCATTTTGCATTCCCACTAGTAATGAATGAGAGTTCCTGTTGCTCCACATCCTCTCTAGCACTTGGTGTTGTCAGTGTTTTTGGACTTTAGCTATTCTAATAGGTGTGCCATAGCATCTCCTTGTTGTTGTTGGGTTTTTTTAAATATTTATTTATTTATTTGGTTGTGCCAGATCTTAGTTGCAGCTCGCAGGCTCCTTAGTTGCGGCATGTGGGCTCCTTAGTTGTGACATGCAAACTCTTAGTTGTGGCATGCAAACTATTAGTTGCGGCATGCATGTGGGATCTAGTTCCCTGACTTGGGATCAAACCCAGGCCCCCTGCACTCGGAGCCCGGAGTCTTAACCACTGTGCCACCAGGGAAATCCCTCTCCTTGTTTTAATTTCCAATTCCCCAATGACAAATGACGCTGACATCTTTGGATATTTGCCATCTCTACATCTTCTTTGGTGAGGTGTCTGTTGAGATCTTAAGCCCTTTTTTTTTTTTCTTTTTTCGGTACGCGGGCCTCTCACTGTTGTGGCCTCTCCGGTTGCGGAGTACAGGCTCCAAACGCGCAGGCTCAGCGGCCATGGCTCACGGGCCCAGCCGCTCCACAGCATGTGGGATCTTCCCGGACCGGGGCACGAACCCGTGTCCCCTGCATCAGCAGGCGGACTCTCAACCACTACGCCATCAGGGAAGCCCCTAGCCCATTTTTTAAATTGGGTTTTTTGTTTTCTTATTTTTGAGTTTTAAGAGCTCTTTATAAATATATTTGGGGATTACCAGTTATTTATCAGATATGTGTTTTGCAAATATTTTCTCCCAGTCTGTGGCTTGTCTTTTCAGTCTCAACAATCTTTCACAGAACTTAAGCTTTTAATTTTAATGAAGCCCAATTTAACAATTTTTTTCTTTCACAGAGTATGCCAAAAATTCACCGCCAAACTCAAGATCACTTAGATTTTCTCCTGTTATCTAGAAATTTTAGAGTCTTGCATTGAACATTTAGGTCTATGAGACTGTTAATTTTTGTGAAACATGTAAGATCCGTGACTTTTGCATGTCCAGTAGTTGTTTTATTTTCAAAAGGATGAAATACTTTCTTTTAAATTTCAAAATACTACCTAAAGCTAAAGAGGCTGCATTCTAATAAACTATAAGGAAATGAAGCTTGACAGTACACTCTGTTGGCAAGGCACTGGAGAAACAGGCACTCTCGTACGTTGCTGGTAGGAAAGTAAAATGTTACCACGCCAGTGGAGAGGAGTTTGGCAATATCTACACAAACATTATTACAAACCTGCCGTAATCAATACAGTGTGGTACTGGCATAAAGACAGACATTCATGGACTTCCCTGGTGGTCCAGTGGTTAAGACTCCATGCTTCCACTGCAGGGGGCGCGGGTTCAATCCCTGGCCCCGGAACTAAGATCCTGCAGGCCTTGTGGCACAAGAACAAACAACAACAAAAAACAGACATTCATATAGACCAATGAATGGAATAGAGAGCCAGAAATAAACTCTCACATATATAGTCAAATGATCTTCAACAAAGGTGCCAAGACTACTCAATGGGGAAAGGACAGTCTCTTCAACAAACGGTGTTGGGATAGCTACATGCAAAAGCATGAATTTAGACACTTAGCTTACACTATATAAACAAGGGAACTCTACTCAATACTCTGTAATGGCCTATATGGAAAAGAACCTAAAAAAGAGTGGATACATCTATATGTACAACTGATTCACTTTGCTGTACCCCTGAAACTAACACAACATTGTAAATCAACTATACTCCAATAAACATTTTTTTTTAATGGAACAAAGACCTAAACATAAGACCCCCAAACTTTAAAATTCCCAGAAGAAAACATAGAGGGAAAGCTTCATGACGTTGGACTTGGCAATGATTTCTTGGATATTACACCAAAACGATAAACACCAAAAGAAAAAATAGACAAATTGGACTACACCAAACTTGGAGGCTTTTGTGCATCAAGGAACACAATCAACAGAGTAGGGAGGACAACCTACAGAGCTGGGGAAAGTATTTGCAGATCGTGTATCTAATGAAGGTTTGTGTCTGGAATGTGGAAAGAGCTCCTACCACTCTACAACAGGAAATCAAATAGCTTGATTGGGGATGGGCGGAAGATCTGAAAGGACATTTCTTCAAGGACGATGTGCGTTTGGCCAGCAGGCATATGAGGGGATGCTGGGCACTTCTGGTTCTGACAGAGGTGCTGGTAAAGGATGCCACCTTGTGCCCAATGGGATGGCTGCTATCAAGGAAACAGAAAATAGCAGGTGTCCTCAAGGACATAGAGAGGATAAGCCCTTGTGCACTGTTGGTGGGATTGTGGAGTGGGACAGCTGCTATATAAAACAGTACGGAGGGTCCTCAGAAAACTAAAAATAGAACTACCATATGAGTTAGCAATCCCACTTCTGGGTATATATCCAAGAGAATTGAAAGCAGGGTCTTAAAGAGACCACTGCAAAGAGAAGTCCACGCACTGCAACCAAGAGTAGCCCCTGTTCGCCACAACTAGAGAATGCCCTCGCACAGCAACGAAGACCCAGCGCAGCCAAAAATAAATAAATAAAATAAATAAATTTATAACAACAACAAAAAAAGTGTAAACTGGAAATTACCCTATATTAAATAGTTCTTCCTTATTCCTTTTTTTTTAACAGCTGCATTGTACTCCACTGGATTTACCTACCAGAGTTTTGTCAACCAATCTCCTGTTCAGACTTTTAGATAATTTTCAATATTTTGCAATTATAAATAATGTTACAATAAATTTTCATTTTGTTGAAAGTGTCTTAACAGTAAATTCCTAGAAGTGGATATCTGGGTCAAAAGGTAAATGCATATGTAGGTTTTTTGGTTTTGTTAATTGTGGTAAAAAAAGCATAAAGTAAAATTTAACTTTTCCACCCTTTTTAAGCAAACAGTGCAGTAGTGGTAAGTATATTCACATTATCGTGAAACAGATGTCCAGAACCTTTTTGCCTTGCAAAACTGAAGCTCTATGCCCATTAAATAAAAACTCCTCTTTTCCCCTTCCCCCCGACCCCCAGAAACCACCGTTCTACTTTCTGTTTCTATGAATCTGACTGCTTTAGATACCTCATATAAGTGGAATTGTATAGTATTCATCTTTTTGTGACTGGCTTTTCTCACTTAGCATGATGTTTTCATGTTTCATCCATGTTGTGGCATGTGTCGGAATTTCAACCACTTTTACGGGTGAATGAATTCCATTGTATGAATAGACCACATTTTGTTTATTCATTTATCTGTCAGTGGACACTTGGCTTGCTTCTACCTCTTGGCTATTGTGGATAGCGCTGCTATGAACATGGGTGTGGACCCTGCGCCACCAGGGAAGCCCCAGTTTACACTTTTAAGTGAAAAAAAGCAAAGTGCAAAATATTATATATCGTATGGTACCTTCTGTGTAAGAGAGAAGGGGAAATAAGAAAACATAGGCGGTTCCCTGGTGCTCAGTGGTTAAGAATCCGCCTGCCAATGGAGGGGACAAAGGTTCGAGCCCTGGTCCGGGAAGATCCCACATGCCGCGGAGCAACTAAGCCCATGCACCACAACTACTGAGCCTGGGTCTAGAGCCCACGAGCCACAACTACTGAAGCCCATGCGCCTAGAGCCCGTGCTCCGCAACAAGAGAAGCCACCGCAATGAGAAGCCCGCGCACCGCTACGAAGAGTAGCTTCCGCCCGCCGCAACTAGAGAAAGCCCACACACAGCAACGAAGACCCAACAAAGCCAAAAATAAAAATAAAATTTAAATTAAATTTTAAAAATAAAATAAAATAAAACCATCATGGTAAAAACTGGTTCAGGCCAGAACCATTAAGGGATGCTAACATATATATTACTTATGTAGTGTTCCAGCCTGGGGTGCATAACCCTAATTTAAGCACAAGATTACACCAGACAAATCCAAATTGACAAATACGAAGCAAAGTCTGAGGAACTGTTGCAGATTAAAGAAGAGTAATGAGACCTGAGGACTAAAGGCAATAGAGAATTCTGTACCAGAGGGGAAAGACAAATGCCACAGTGGACGTTATTGGGACTCTTGTCAAACTGGAATATGGATTATAGACTAGAAATGTTTTGTATCAGTTTAAATCTTCTAAATTTGGTAACTGTTTCGTGGTTGTATGGGACAATATCCTTCTTCTCAGGAAATACTGAAGTATTAAGGGACCTAGGAGCATGACGTACGCAACCTACTTTCATGATTCATAAACTCAAATTATACATAAGTGCACACATATCAAATAAAAATTTTTAGTTAAAATTTTATTAAAAATTGTAATTTAGGGAGGATAAAAAAGCAAAATCTGGGGAATTCTCTGGCGGTCCAGTGGTTAGGACTCCTCACTTCCACTGCCAAGGGCGCGGGTTCAATCCCTGGTCGGGGAACTAAGATCCCGCAAGCTGCAGGGCACAGCCAAAAAAAGCAAAGTCTGTGGCAAAATGTTAATCACCTTTGACACTAGGCAAAGGGTATATACAAAGGCTCTATACTATGTTTGCAACTTTTCTGAGTGTTTGAAATTATTTCAAAATAGAGTTAAATACATATACACAGAAACTAAAACAAGGAAATAAAAATGTTTGCATGGGCCTAAAGGAAAGGAATCACGTGCAAGTAATCCCCAGACTAATTTCTAGAGAGACTAACTTCTGGTCAAGTTCAAATTACAGTTTCAATTGCAGAGAGATTTGAAGAAATGTAGCAAAATACTACTCTTTGGGTTTTTTTTAAAATAATAGGTTAGCACTGAATAATTTGAAAAAAGTAAAACTTAAACAGCAAATGGAGCTAGATATTGGTTTAAAATATGTTGAAAATTATAATGATAAAGCTTTATAAGATGAAAACATATTTTAATATTTTTATTATTAAAATTTATTATTAAAATTTAATAATATAATAAATATTATATTTATTATAATACATAAATTATATAAATAATATAAAATATTAAAATTTATTATTTTAATATTTATAATCTGTGACTCCTTTATAATATTTGAATATGACATATAAAATTTATGATTCAATTCTGATCTAAGTATTGCTTTAAAAATATTAGTAATAATTTCAGCTTGGAGCAAAGTCTCTCTTTATTGAAATTAATTTTGTAAACATCTAAGAACAACAATTCAAGAAAAGTAAGTTAATTTGGCATTACTGGCAACAGAATATGCATTTGGGATTTTGGCAAAATGAAGGCAAGAAGAATTTATTTAATGGAATATTATATAATAACTATGAGTTGCATATGACTTTATTATCCATCCAAGCATTGCTGGGCCAACGTGAGAACACCCAGGCACGTGCAATGATAGTTTAATTAAATTATCTTGGATATTTTGCTGACTTTGTCATACAAAAACTACAGCTTCACATATTTTTTAATTTTGTCATTAGAAAGGCTATTTGTCAAGGTAAGAGGACAGAGCATATTTAACAGAGTTGGTTAGCCTTCAAATAATTCAAATATTTCAACCTTCATTTGTATCTGACCTGGCCACACAAATATTGGTGGGTTTGGTCCTTTCATTGTTTCTATTTGAAAGTATAAATATAGATGTAGATAATATAAAATATTCTTACACAAAAGGTAGCATTCCACATGTAGCATTCTATATCAAGCTTTAATTTAAAACTGTAGTCTTCATCAACTATACCTCAATAAAAAGTGTCAATGACCCCCAAATAAATAAATAAGTAAAATTACATTCTAGTGATCACTCCATATCAGCGTATAGGGAGTGTCCTAATCCTTTTAACAGCTGCATATACTCCACTGAGTGGAGTTTATTCAAAGATTGTTTATAGGGGACTCAAAAGTGTTGTGTCCCACCTCAAGTTGGATGTGGTAAGGAGAAAAGGCTACCAAGAGGCTCTCAGTCATGGTGGGTGACATAAGGGACAAGGTCCCTCCCATGCTTACCTTTCACTCTAGTGTGGAGCTGCTATGATCAGAGGGATGGATTGGCTTGTTGAAATAAGGCCATAACCCAGGTGTAGCAGCAGCCTCCCCAGAAGCGGCTGGAAGTTTCCAACCTCAGTCACCCAAGGGAGAGGAGGAAGCTGGGAGGGGAAATGGGACCTTAGAAAGTGGGACCTTTGGTTCTGTCCCTCTGGGGCTGAACTCAGATGGATCTAACCTGATTGGCAGGTGTTCCCCTACTCAAAACCATTTATACACACCCTGCTGTGCTAGATCATTTACCAGGGTTTACAAATCCTCTGTAATCTGGCCTCATCGCTCACTAAATTCATTCCTCCCTTGCAGGATACTAACCAACCGCTAGTCGTCTCCTGCACAGAGCATGCTGTCACACTCCATTTACCCAGGTACCTACCATTATCCCTTAATTTGAAGCTAGGTGTCAACTCTTCCAGGAAGCCTTCCCTGGTCACCTCAAGCTGAGTTAAGGAACTGTTTCACGTGCATCTTTGCACCCTAGTACTTGGCACGTTGTATTCTAATTGTTTACTTGTCTGTCCCCCTCACTAGAGTACAGAACTCTCAAGCACATGGACCTCGTCTTAGTTATCATCCCATCCCCCGCCCCCAACTTAGTACCCTAAACACGATATCCTAGTTCAGTTACAAGACAGAGAAGGGAGCCACCACAATGCCCTTTTCCTTCAAAGCAAACCCTATCTGTCCACATGTCACCTCTATTTGTACTGCAGTGCTGTCATCGCTCAGGACGAATTGAAATGAGGCCTAAGAGTTTGGTTTCTGCAACTCATCAGTCCAGCTTTTCAGTACCCCCATCCTCCCACCTACTCCATAAGATGAGAGAACAATTGAAACTAGGGGCGCCAGGGGGCGCTCTCAGGCAGAGAAGAAATAAAGAAACCATTATAAATCTAAATTTCAATTTCATCACATCATTATGCCATTGCTCAAGAACCTGCAGTGGCTCCCCATTGCCTACTCTATCTCAAGATCCAAGTTCCTCCCCCATGACCTAACCTCACCTCATCTGCCCAAGCTCTCACATAGATGCACCCTCTACCCTGTTGAATTTCTATTTAGCCATGTAACAGTTTATTTAGTACCAGCTGTTTGCATAAGGGTGGTACCAACAGGTGGTAGCAGTGGCTGAAGCTCTCCTTAAGACACTCCAAGTAAACGTATAATAAAAGTGAAAGCAGTGGGCTTGCTATGCAAATGGCAAGCAAGGTCTCCCAGCCTCCCCCATCAGCCTGATCTTCTAACCAGTTGCCCATGCTGAAGCTCTTCTTATACAGAAGAAGCAGTTTTCACTGTGCATGCCCCTTTCTCTCTTCCCCACCCCCTCTCATTGCTTGTGCCACTTGCCCTGCCTGGAATGATCTATCCTCACTCCTGCTCTATCTAAACTTGACTTTTCACTGAAGCCCCCGCACCTCCAGAAAGCCTTTCCTGGCAAGTGCAGGCAGAGTCCAGGTGGATGCTCCCTCTTCTGAACCCCTGTTGCATTTCCTGTTTATACACATAATTCGGTGATATTCCAATCCGCTGCTTTCATTTCCATGACATGCTTACTAAATTCGGCTGTAAATCATGACAGGTGTGGGGCCCGGGTTTTGGAGTTACATCAACCTTGGTTCAAATTTTAGCTCCTCGGAGTGATCAAAAAGTTCTGGAACTAGACAGTGGTGATGGTTGCATAACATTGCGAGTGTACTTAACGCCGCTGAATTGTACACTTAAAATGGTTAAAAGGGTAAGTTTTATGTTATGTGTATTTTACCACAGTGAAGAAAACGTAGCTCCGTGACTCACAGGCTGCCTGACTTTAGGTCATGTAACTCTTTTCACTTCTGTTTCGTCATTTTTTGTTGCAAAGATCAAGATAAACATTAGTGATGAAAATGACCCTTAAGTGACGGGCTGAGTTGTAAAGCACCGTGCAAATATTAGCTATGAGCAGCTTCTTCTCTCATTCCGAGCACTGCCATGTCCCCTCTGAACAGTCACTGGTTTGGCCACTTGCCCAAGATTAGCTAATTAAATAGCAGTGTTGTCTCAAAGCCTCCTTCATGGAGTTTACAGCCGGGTGTTGGAGACCAAAGTTGAACCAGCACTTTCCAGTGTGATTGGGACACAAAGGGAAGGTGCCAGGGCGAGCACAGCCCCTGGGGCTTTTCTCTGACTCCGAATCCTTCCACTTTTCAAGTCCCCTTGAAGCCCTGGGCCCTGGGGTATGGGTCAGGGAGGCAGGGTTCAGGTCATGACTTGCCACCCCTCTCTCTCCCCACCTCCAAGATCAGCTGTGGCAACTACAGAGGGGATCGCAGGCCCCTGCAGGGGTGCAGTGGAACAAGGCTCCCCTCCTCCAGGGCTCCTCCTGGGTTGTTCAAAGCTCTGTGTGGAAGGGAAAACGCAATGCAGAAGTGGCCTTCAGGGAGGAGACACAGCAGAACCCGGGATCCCTAGGCTTCCTGTAGGCTCCTCTCTGGTAGATTACCTAGGCTTTCCTCAGGGACAACTCAAAGTCAAATTTAAACAGCTCTCTGGGGACACTGCTCCTCCTGGGTGGTGGTATTTTGGGGAGCGGATGTGAACTTCCCTGAGGGGGAGAGGTGTAGGCTCCCAGCATCCTGCCCTGTGCCCTCCCCCTGCCCCCAACTTGCTCCATTCTCCAAATTTAGGATGGCAAGAGGAAGTGGGAAGATGTTTAGGTCCTCCGAGGCCAGAGAGCAGAGACCCAGCACTGGGAGCGAGACGCTCCATTCTTACAGCTGACAGGAGTGGATCCAGCGGGGCTAGAGGGCGACCCAGAAGCCCGCACCCCTGCTCTGATGCCGAAATCCTGGCTGCGCAGTCCTACTCTCTCCTCGATCAGAGGTCACTGCACCCCCGGGAGGCCGTCCGCAGGGACTCCTCACGCAGCCTGGCTCTCTCCCCAACACCCCAGCCCACCCCTGCTCGCAACTCTGCCCCTGCCCCCCTCACTTCCCAAAGCGGAGGCTGAATCACCACTACCAGTCCTCGCTGAGAAAGGCCTGGAGACCGGATTCGAGGCTTCCGGAGAGCCCCAGGGTCCCCTGCCCGAGCCCCTCCCCGGCCCGCCACGGCCTGAGCATTTATGGTAATGTTTGGATTGGTGCGAGAGCGGCCGGATGCCCCGCCTCCCCGCGGCCTCCGCCGGTCAAGACCTGGGGAGCAGGGGCTCCTGGGATCCCCTGGGCGGAGGCCCTGGGTGCTGGAGGGCTGCCCACGTGGAGAGGCTCCTGGGGTCTGAGAGGACTAGAGGGACAATCTCGGTCTGAAGGATGGCTCAACAGGGCGGGGGCTAGGATGGGAAGGATGTGATCCCTCTCAGTATACCCCACCCACTGCTATCCTCTCTCAGTTTATGGGTCCCTAGTCCCCAGGAAGTGTCCCCATGCACCCACATCCTCTTTCTCTTTCTCTCCCGCACTCCCTGGCAGAGAAGGGCCTGAGAGGGGAGGCCAGCAGCTCCCAGGGGAGTCGCTGGAATGCTGGGAGCCTGGGAACAGACCCCGCAGTCAGACCCTGGGAAAGCCAGGCTGTGGGAATCCCACCCGCAGACCCCTCCCCAGGAGGCGACACCGGATGCCAGAGACAGACCCCACCTCCCCAAGAGGGGGGCTTTGTGAGAGTGGGAAAACCCCTGTCCAAGCCCCAGCCTGGCTCGACCCCAGAGTTCAGTAGGCCAGCTGTGACGGAGACGCCCCTCCCCCGCCCTCCTCTCCCCGGCCTGCTCCAGCATAATCCCCGCCATTGTGCCACCACCTCCCTTCCCCCTCCCCTTCTCTGCACCCCTGTACAATGGGTCCTTTGCCTCCTCCAGCACTCAGGGTGGAGATGAACGCACTCACGGTTTTTCCAAGTTTAAAAATAGCCCCTCCCATCCCCCCCCAAGTCCCCCTCCTCCTCTTCCATGGTGTTTCTGGGGCACACCTCAATCCAGGCCGCACCTCCTTCTTCCTGCCCCCGGGTCAGGTGCGAAGGACATGGGTGAGACTGCGTCCGGCCAGGATAGGGGCTGCTTCCCCCCATTCAACCTCTTCCCCAGCATCTCCCACCCAGCCCCGCAGTATCCGGTTTCCTGGCCCGCTGATGTCCTCAGCAGCAGCTGCCCCCCAACCCTCCTCCTACCCAGTTTTTCACTCCCTCAGCACAGCCTTCTCCCAGCTCAGATCCCGACTCTGGAAAAATTCTCCTTCCTCCCCTCCAAAGACTCAGACCGAACCCTGCTTTGCAGCCAGGCCGGGGAGGACGCCCAGCCTTGGTCATGGCCGACATTGCTGACCCGCCCCTCCACCCGCAGCTCCTTCTCACTGCAGCTGTAAGCTTGCCTTTCTAAGCTTCCTTCCTCCGCCCAACCAGCCCTCCTCATATCCTCCCGGTTAAGGCCCCTCCACCAGAGGGGTGAGTGGGAGACCACTGTACCCACTATGAGAGAGAGAGAGAGGGCTCCTGGGTGTAATCTCACCCCAGCGAGCCCCCAGGGGCAGGCCCAGCCGTGTCTTTTGACCTCCAACTCCACCGGGGTGGAGGGGCACAATGAAATGAAAGCCCCCGCTCACCCTGGAGACGGGAGGTGAGGGACCCAGACCCAGGCCACCACCCCACCCAGCCTCCGTTTCTCTACCTGTGGTCAGACCTATGCCCATGAGACACACCGAGGGCATTCTGCACTGCGAATCCCCTCGTGTCTGAGTGGCCTGGGTCAACCATGGGGGTGGAGGAAGGCAGCCTTCCTACCCTTTCCTTCGGAGAGAAATGAGGCAGGGCATTAGGACTGTGGCCTGGGGCCCTTCTGATCCTGGCCTGCTTCTGGGCGAGGCCGCCTCCACCCCAGTCCAGGCGCAAGAGTATCTGCCGACGGAAGGCCTGCCGCGGCCTCCCTGATCTCCCTCCTGCTGGACCTCCGTCCTCTGTCACTGGAAGTTCTTCTTGCCGCCTTCTCTCTTTCCCGCGATTGCTGAAGCTCTGTCTTCTGGCGTCTTGGAGGAGTTGGAGGGTTGATCCCCTCCACCTTCTGCTCCTTCACCCTGTGCTGCCGTCACTCCCCTTTCTTCTGTCTCCAGTCCCCTCCGAGTCCTCTCCAAAGTCCTGACCTCTTTCTGGTTTGGAATCCTAGTGTGCCACCCTGGTGAAGCTGTCCTGGAGTTGTCTGCCCCCTGACCTCTGGCAGCCCAGATCGCCCCAAGCTACTGGCTTACTTAAAGGACAGTCTTTGTGCTTCCTTGGTGGGGACGTGCAGGACACGGATGTCACCCTGGGCTCTAACCTCATTTCCCCTTCACTGCGGAGGCAGCTTCTCCACCCCCTACGTTCACTCGGCTCAGGATGGAAGAAGAATTAAGAACTGACCGTCCTTGGTGGTTAGCTGGCTTTGTTTTCAGGCCAGAGAGAGGAGAATGATTAGTTAATGGTGTTAAGTGAAGGGAAGGGGGTGGGGGCAGGGACGCAGAGCAGCATGCCCGCTCTGAGCTTGCCAGGGCAAACAGCATCCTCCAGCCATTCCCACTCCTGCCCCTGCAGACAAACAAACGCATCCATTCCATTCTGGGCCCTGGGCCAGTCTATACCTTCACTCTGGGGGATGGGGAAGCACCATTCTCCTCTTGTTTCCCCCCCACCCCCTCCCCCTCCCCCAGGCTCCAGGCCTCTGGCCTGGCCCGCCTGGCATAGCCTCCGGCTGGAAACTAATGGAGGTGAGGAGGGGGTCAGCAAGGTTGTGAAAGAAGAGGCTGATGTGGTTTGAGAGTCATCTCCGCGTCATCAAAACGCCATCCCAGAGCATCCTCTCAAGTCACCTGCCCATCTCTGGCATTTGCTGCCTCACCCTGCTCCTCCCCCAACCAGCAGCAAGGCTGCCTGCCTGGTGACAGGACTCTAACCCCAATCCAGGCCCCCTTCTGACCCTCCCTGTTGAAGGGGTCCCCGCGGATGTGGAGCCCTTTCCCAGGGCCAGGGTGCTTGGGGTCTCTATGAGGCAAGTCCGTCTCACTTGCCAGGGCCTTAGTTCAAGAGGCCAGAAGACCCAGGGTTTGGGGATGAGAGGAGCTGCAGGGTCCCCCTCACCTCACTGTGTGGCAGGTCCCACTCAGGCAGGGCGGCCTGGAGTCAGTTCTCATTCCTCCTCCGATCCCCTACCCCCAGCTGCTGAGCCATAGCCATAGGTGAGCTTAGGGGGCTTGGTGGAGGGGGGCGGAGCCCTGCTGCAGGGGGTCCTTTCAACCCTCAGGAACAGCAACAGGTGCTGGGGGTCAAGCTGGAGACCTTGCACCTGTTAACTCTTTCTTCCCCCTCTTTTCTTCATTCAGGCAAGAGGAAAGTGAGTCCAGGCTGGGCTCAATGAGTGAAGAGGGCAGAAGCAGAATTCTCAAGATCTGGGCTTGGACAAGTGTGACAACCTTGGGCCTATGAATTCAGCCCCTCCCTCCTTCCTCTAGTCAGAGACGGACTTGCAGGAGCTGGGGTGGAAGGGGCAGTCCTTAGAACACCATCTCCACTCGCCAGTACAGGTACCTCTGGGTCTGTGGGCCCCGGCTCAGTGTTCTTCCCTCAAAGCTGCCAGGACTGCCAGGCTTGGGGGCAGTGCCAGGCCGGCGGCAGCTGCAGTGGTGCAATCATTCTGGGAAGCCTGATTTTCTCTGTGGCAGGGGTCCGGCGGGGTGGAGGAGGAGGCGGGGAGAAGAGCCTAAATGGGAGGGAGGCCCCCATCAGGGACACCAAGAACCTGCTCGGCGGCTCCCCCGCCAGGAGGTCCCCCAGGGCTACACGGGCTGGCTGGGGCTGCGCAGGAGTGAGCGCGGCGGGGGTCTGACCCCGCGGGGCTCCGGTATCCGGGCCAGCTTCTCCTCGCTGCCGCCTCGGCCAGGCCGTCCGCCCCGGAGACACCTGTCACCGCCCCCTCTCCGTTCCCCAGCTGGGGGCTGGGAGGAAGGCTCCGGCCTACCCCCACCCCGCGTCGCGCGGCTCCGCAGCGCAGCTCCGGGCATCTCGGCGCCGGGCCCGCCCCCTAGGGCTGCGGCGCGCGGGGCGGGGGCGTGGTGGGGGGGGCTGCGCGGGGCGTGGCGGGCCGGCCTCGGCGCTCTGGCCCCCTCCCCCGCCCCCCTTACGTCAGCCCCCGGCAGCTGCGAGCTCCCTCACTTCGCTCTCGCCCTCCGGCCGGGAAGCATGGGACGGTCCGGGCTCATCTGCGCCTTCCTGATCGCCGCCTGCTGCTGCTGTCGCCGCGCCGCGGGTGAGTGAGCTCGCTGGGGTGGGGGGGGCCCGCGCCCCCAACGGAGCGGCCCGGCAGTCCGGCGGAGCGTGCCCGGGAGGAGAGCTGGCATCGCGGCGGGGGCCGGGGCTTTGCGCTGCGTCGTGCGCTCCTCTCTCCGGGTCCCAGGCACCCGGCGCGTTGCGCGCGTGCAACTCTTCTTTGCAGCCAGTTTGCAGCCTCTATTCCAGACCTTCCCGGGAGCAGAACTGGGGAGGCGGGGAGGGGGCTGCTGCCTGGAGCGGGAAGGGGTGGAGCCAAGTCCCTGGGGCCGCTGGTGAGAGCTTTTTCTCAGGTGCTTTCTCTGGGGAGCCCGTGATTGGAGCTTTGGCGGGAGGCACCTCTACAGCGCATCCCCAAATCCTGAATCCCGCACCCGCCTGTGGCTGGGAAAGGCAGCTTTCTTAGCTGGAGGGGTGCGCCGACCCCTCCCTCTCCCGCCTGGGCTTCGAGCCAGGCTGGAGGTGAGCGAGATGGGGAGGAACGGCGGCTCCCACCCCGGCAGGGCGTTGGCAAAGCCTGGAGGGCGGTGTGGGTCGCCTCGCGCCTACCCGGGTGACGGGATCACAGGTGGCAGGGACGAGGGATCGAGGATTACCAGAGTGGAAGCGCCCCAGACTTGTTACATCTCCCGGAATGGGACCAAGTTCAGGTGGGAAATGCGCCCCTGCACCTCGGAGTTTTTCTCTGGAACTGCCTAGGAGCCGGGCGCTCCCGGGTTCACGCTGCCCTTGTATGGCCCGCAACGGTGTCGCTTGTTTCTCTTGGCTCCCTTTCCCGGGCTCCAGCCGCTGCCTGGCTTAGATACCCTGGTTGGGTATCTAAGCAATACCCAACTCGATGGCCTCGTGCCCATGCCGACGGTGTCCCTGGGGTACCCTTGGCTGCTGCCTTCCAATCCCTTCTGGGGAAAGGGCTAAATCGGGCTCCACCCGCTGCAGAAGGTCCAGCCCCACCCGGCCCTGCTCTTCTAGCTCTGGGGAAACGGAGTCAGGGGTGTGGAGCTTTTGCTCTGGCTTGAAGACCACTGCATCTGCCCTTGTTATCTGGGAGCCAGCCCAGGCCAACCACCCGGGCACCCGAGTCCAGCCAGATGGTATGGAGTGACATCACCTCCTCGCGGGGCGGGCAGCGCACTAGCACCACTGACGTCACTCCTGCCCACTGCCTGGCCCTTGGCCTGACCCCTGCCCTGACCCCGGGGAGAGATTCTGGCCCCCTCCGTGACTCTGACCCCTCCATACTCACAAGACTCCCAGGATGGGGTCCCCTGAGAGTGTCGGATGTTCACGGCGGTGCTGCTTAAGGAGTATGAAATAAGGGCCTCCTGGCCAGCGTTGCCCTTTGGGTTTTATGGGGGATTTGGGGAGGGGGTGTGGGGGGGCAAAGGGTAGAGATGTCTTCCTCTGGGTGTGGGGACAAAAAGGGCCTGTGTGCCCCGGCCTGGCACATGCCTTGCATTCCCACACTCTGAGCTCACCCGGGGAGGAGGGAGCCTGGAAGGAAAGGGGCCTTCCTCTTGGCCCAGAGCCTGGGTTGCCCCTCTGCCAGCCTCATCTGGGAGGTTTCTGGTGCTCAGGGTCTCTGCTCCAATGACCAGAAATGTCCATCCCCAACTCCCTTGAACCGGGAGAGGGCTGGCCCAGGGTTCGGGGGTAAAGAGTGGTTGAGGGGTAGGAGAGGACAGTGCCCTTCAGACCCTCGAAGTGGCAGGAAGAGCAGCTGCAGCGGGCGGTGTGAGTGGAGGGTATGGAGAGCAGCTGGAGCTGACACAGCTCCTCCCCCATCCCCTCCCCGCCAGGTGTGCCTGGAGAGGCTGAGCAGCCCGACCCGGAGCTGGTGGAGGTGGAAGTGGGCGGCACGGCCCTTCTGAAATGTGGCCCCTCCCACTCCCCGGGCAACTTCAGCCACGCGGACTGGTTTTCTGTGAGTGCTTGGGCCCCAGAGAGGGCAGCAGGGGCGGGAGGCTCTGCCCTTCATGTAGCCCCAGGACGCTCACCTCCTCCCTGCCACCTCCCCTTAGGTCCACAAGGAGAAGCCAACACTCATCTTCCGCGTGCGTCAGGGCCAGGGCCAGAGCGAACCTGGGGAGTACCAGAATCGGCTCAGCCTCCAGGACAAAGGGACTACTCTGGCCCTAACAGGCATCACCCCCCACGATGAGCGCATCTTCCTGTGCCAGGGCAAGCGCCCTCGGTCCCAGGAGCACCGAATCCAGCTCCGTGTCTACAGTGAGTGCCCTGTCCGTGCCTGGTGGGCAGTGTGGGGCTTCGGAAGTGGTGGCCCCATGCCCCTCCCCATTTCTCTCCCTTGTAGAAGCTCCGGAGGAGCCACTCATCCAGGTCAATGCCTTGGGCATTTCTGTGAACAGTGAGGAGCCTGGGGAGGTGAGATCTGCCGGGGTGGCCGGCGGGTAGGCAGGAGCTAAGGTGGGCTTGGCGGGGTCGCAGAGGCAGGGAGACTCACACCCTGTCCTCCTTAGGTTGCCACCTGTGTGGGGAGGAATGGGTACCCCCTTCCTCAAGTCACCTGGTACAAGAACAGCCAGTCCCTGAAGGAGGAGAAGAACCGTAAGTCATCCTCTCTGCCCTTAAAAGCCATGCTTGTGGCACAATATGGGGACCACCTTGCATTTTATTTTACTTTTTTTTTTGGCCACACCACGCAGCATGCGGGATCTTAGTTCCCCGACCGGGGATCGAACCCGTGCCCCCTGCATTGGGAGCGCAGAGTCTTAACCACTGGACCACCAGGGAAGTCCCTATTTTACTTTTTTTTTTAAGTACACAAGTGATCCTTGAAAATATTCTCATAAGAATTCAAACTATGGAAAATCTAGAAGGAAAATTTCCTTCCTGCCCCAGACCCATTCCCAGAAATAGCTGTGCTGTCAGTGTGTACGTATTCACACGGATGCAATCCTTGATTTCTAGCCTACTTCTAGGTACTTACTCACACATGTAAATATATCTAGGACTACATAGGCTTTTGTTTTTTATTGTCTAAATCAGTGGTTCTCAACTAGGGGTGATTTTGCTCCCCTCCGGAACACTTGAGTGTCTGGAAATATTTTGGGTTGTCGCAAATGGATAGGTGCTACTGTCGTCTAGCGGGTAGAGGCCAGGGATGCTGTAAACATCCTACAGGGCACAGGGCATGTCCAGCCCCAAACGTCAGTGGTGCTGAGGTCGAGAAACCCTGATCTGAATGACACTGTGCGCTATACATTGTTACACAACCTTGTTTTCCTTTTGACGACAAGTCTTGGAAATCTTTCCAGGTCACTCTATTTAGATCTACCTGATCGTTTTCCTACTGCCGGCATTTCACACGGTGTATATAATATAGTCTAGCTAACCATTCATTCCCATTAGTGGATGTCCAGAGTGTTTTCTCATTTCCTTTTTTTTTAAATCCCTGCAGCAGTATTTGCACACATCCTTGTATGTGTGCCTATGTGTGTTTGTCTAGGGTAGATTTCGAGCAGGAAACTGCTGGGTTGAAGGGCCGCAGCTGGCATTGGTACCTGGCCCTCTCTCTACAAGGGCTCCCCTGCCATTCCGCCGACCCAGGAGATCATAGGGTGGGGCTGGAGGCGGAGCTGAGGCCGAGCCCTTCGCCCCTTCCTCCCTGCCCAGGGGTCCACATCCAGTCGTCCCAGATCGTGGAGTCGAGTGGTCTGTACACCTTGAGGAGCGTTCTGAAGGCACAGCTGACCAAGGAGGACAAAGATGCCCAGTTTTACTGCGAGCTCAGCTATCGGCTGCCCAGTGGGAACCACATGAAGGAATCTAGGGAGGTCACTGTCCCTGTCTTCTGTGAGTACCGACCCATCGCTGTGGGGCTGGGTCCTGCTAGCTCTTGGGCTGAGAGCTGCCCCCTTTGCCTGTGCAGACCCGGCAGAGAGAGTGTGGCTGGAAGTGGAGCCTGAGGGGATGCTGAAGGAGGGGGACCGCGTGGAGATCAGGTGTCTGGCTGATGGCAACCCCCCGCCCCACTTCAGCATCGGCAAGCAGGTGCGGGGGCCTCTGTTCTGGGTGCAGGGGGGCAGCAGGAGTGGCTGGAGGCGCACTCTGATCACGCCTTTGTCCTCTCGCAGAACCTCAGCACCAGGGAGATGGAGGAAGAGAGGACCGATGACAACGGGGTCCTGGTCTTGGAGCCCGCCCGGAAGGAGCATAGCGGCCTCTACGAATGTCAGGGCCTGGACTTGGAAAGCACGGCATCGCTGCTGAGCGACCAGCAGGAGCTGGTGGTGAACTGTGAGGGGCTGGGGGCCCAGGACAGGGGGACCAGGCTGGGGCGAGAGGGAATTTGCCCCGCCCTGTCCTGCCTGACACGATTGCTGCGTCCCCAGATGTGTCTGAAGTCCGGGTGAGCCCCGCAGCCCCCGAGAGCCAGGAGGGCAGCAGCCTCACCCTGACCTGTGAGGCAGAGAGTAACCAGGACCTTGAGTTCCGGTGGCTGAGAGAAAAGGTACCCAGGTGGGCTCAGGTCTCCGGGGCAAGGGGCTGTGGGGTGGGTGTGCCTAGGAGTGACCTCTGACCCATCTCTCACCCCAGACAGGCAAGGTGTTGGCAAAGGGGCCTGTGCTCCAATTACGCAACCTGAAACGGGAGGCAGGGGGAGGTTACCGCTGCGTGGCATCTGTGCCCAGCGTTCCCGGCCTGAACCGCACCCAGCTCGTCAACGTGGCCATTTTTGGTGAGGCCCTAGGCAGAGATCAGGTGGCCCCTTGAAGCCACCTTGAGTTGGGTGGTCTCAAGCTCTTTGGGGACCGAAAGCCACCCGCTGCCCTGGGGGGCTCTGGTGGGGAGGGGGGTGGCAGGCTGGCAGGGTTTGCTGTCTCACCCTTCCCCGCCCTGCCACAGGGTCCCCGTGGATGGCACTGAGGGAGAGGAAGATGTGGGTGAAGGAGAACTCCGTGCTGAATCTGTCCTGTGAGGCATCAGGGCATCCCCGGCCCAGCGTCGTCTGGAGCGTCGATGGCACGGTGAGCAGGCACATGGCAGCCCCCAGGCTCTCGTCCATCCCTGCGCGGGCTCTGCTGCCACGACCCGGCATCCTCCCCACCCCTGAACTGCGTCTCCTTCCTTGTAGGCCAGCGAACAGGACCAAGATCCGCAGAGTGTCCTGAGCGTCCTGAATGTCCTTGTGACCCCAGAGCTGTTGGAGACAGGTGCCGAGTGCGTGGCCTCCAACTCCCTGGGCAGAAACACCACCGTCATTATCCTGGAGCTGGGTAAGGGCTTGGTCCTGCAGAGTGGGGTGGGGGCAAGCCCAAGCAGGGCACGTTCCTATCCCACCCACCCCCCATCTGTTTAACCTCTTTCACCCCAGACTCCAACAGAAGCACTAGCCTCAGCACCTCCACCGTCAGTCCCTATGCTAGAGCCAACAGCACCTCCACAGGTGAGCTGGGCTGGATCGGGAGCAGGGTTGCGCCAGGGCGTCCTCACTCTGCCCTGACCGGGAGCCCAGGGGAGCTCTGTCGAGAAAACGATCAGCGGCCCATCTTTCATCAGCCCTGGGCTGGGCGGGGCCGCGATGGTAACATGGCAGCCTGGGGCAGGGAGTGACTCGGGGTGTCTTTTTGGGACAGAGAAAAAGCTGACAGAGCCCGAAAGCAAGGGTGTGGTCATCGTGGCCGTGACCGTGTGTGTCCTGGTCCTGGCTGTGCTGGGCGCTGTCCTCTATTTCTTCTACAAGAAGGGCAAGCTGCCGTGCGGACGGTCAGGCAAACAAGAGATGTGAGCACGGCACCCGGCACCCCACGCCCCACCCCATCTCATGCTGCCAGCTTGTTGCCTCCTCAGGGATGTTCCCCTGCTGGCCCCTGTGCCCACTGAGCCGTTAGGAGCAGGAGGGGGACCCTGGGTCTGAGCGCTCCCCGCCTCACCGCCACTACCCAGCTTCCGTCCACCACACTCCTCCCTCTCACCCCTGTGGCCCTTCCCTGAGCCAGACCGGAGCACCTAAGAGCCCTTCAGTACCCAGTCCCACGTCCCTCCCAACAGCCCCCATTCCCTTGCCCCCGAGTTGCCAACCTCTTGCCTCCCTCCCTCCTCCCAGCACGCTGCCCCCGTCTCGTAAGGGCGAATTTGTAGTTGAAGTTAAGTCAGATAAGCTCCCAGAAGAGATGGGCCTCCTTCAGGGCAGCAACGGTGACAAGAGGGCTCCAGGAGACCAGGTAGGAGGCAGTTCCTGTGGCCAGAGCCTGACACATCTTCAGGCACCGGGAGTGGCAGGGGCTGACGGTTGCTAAACACTAACTTTATCCTTCATCCTTCCCTGTTGGAGATGGGGAGCCGGCCCCATCTTGCCTTCCTAACACCACGCACAGACGATAGGGCCAGGCAGGTGGCTGAGGGACCCCGAGAGAGGGTAGCTGCCAGGACTGAGAGCAAGACCCCGTCCCATCACCATTTCCTGAACAGAGCTGGCGGCTCACGTCACTAGGTGTGAAGTGTGGCCCAGTGCGATTCGGGGGCCTCATCTCTTATTCCCCGCCTTGCCATCCCCACCCCCTCCCCGGCTTCTTCCCTCCAGGCGGCTGCACCTAGTTCATCAGCTGTGGCTTTGGTGCCTCCTCTCTTTTAGCGCTCACACCTTAAACCCTGGTCAGTGTCTCTGAACACCCCCCTCACTTCTGCTCTTCACCCATCTTTAGGGAGAGAAATACATCGATCTGAGGCACTAGCCCACCGAATCACACGGCGCTCCCTCCCCTGCCTGGAACATTTCCTGTTCCCTGCTCACCTTCCTCCCCAGCACTCAGGATGGTCACCAAAGCCTCTAAAGTGGACAACACAGAAGACCCCCCTCCAGCTCACCTGCAGACCCCATTTCAGAGGGCACACGGGCCAGGACCAGAGCTGTCCTGAGAAGGACCTCATGTGGCCCTGGAGGCCCCCTCTTCAGGGACCTGTCCACCACTGTCTCAATGTGTTGAGTGACGCTCATGCCAAGGAGGGGGCCTCGGTATCCCAGAAGCACACAGGAGAGTCTCTTGCAGAACTTGTTTCCTCTTTACACATATGGATGTAAATACCTGTCTTCTACCAGCAGCCGAATTAGGTAGCCTATTTATCTTGAGCTGACTTCCTGCTCCACTGCTCCAGGGCTGGCTTCATAATTCAGCTGTATCACTGAAGTAAGGATGCAGTGAGCCCAGGCCTCTCTCTGCTGGTGACGTATGTTGCTCACCCCAGTTCTGGAGAGACCCCAGCAGTATCTAGAAGCAGTTGCCAGCCTGCCTGCCTGCCTCTGGAGTCCCCTTTGCGACACTCTTTTCTTTCTCTGGGCAGAAGTCAGGACCTGGTGTCGTCCCTTAAAAGGTTTCCTGGGTGTATCTCATTGTCCCTGCAGTAAGGAAGCTGGGTGCCGCTTTCCAGAGTTAAGGCGACTGGGCCCGAGCCCCTGCATTCATTTGGCTCCCCTACCCTCTCAAGGAATCACGTAAGACTGAATGCTGGGGGTAGGGGTTGGAGATGAGGTCCAGACTGTCCTTTACGAGGGTTAAGGCTATAAAGTTATATTAGCAGCAGACTTCTACAGGCTGAGCTAATGGGCCTAGACCTTAGAAGAAAGGCCCTAATGGGAGAATGGTACTTGGAGATGAGAAACGGGCCTGGCTAGAGCTTTGGGGTATGTATGTCTCCGCGTGTGTCTGTGCGTACGTGTGTGTGTATATATATGGTTTTGTTAGGTTGTAAATTTGCAAATTGTTTCCTTTTTATATATGTGTATATATATGAAAAATAAAGCTTAATTGTCCCAGAAATCTTACACTGTTTTTTATTCATCATGGGGTACCACAGCAGCCTGGGGCCTCCAGAACTGGCACTGCACCAAAAGGAACACAAAACCCTTTGCAGTTGGGAGCAGGGACCGGGGGTTACCTCTGCTTCTGAGCAGAGGGCTCAAGCTCTGACACAGGGGATAATCAACTATTGAGCAGCAAAGCTGCCCTGCTCTATCTAGGCAGCTTGCAGAGCCTGGCGAGCTGCTGGCAAGGAGCTATTGCCCCTCTCCTGTCACTGAGACTGCCCTCAAGGTAGCAAAACAGACTTCTGCTGATGAACTGGTACGAGTAGGCATCTGGCCCCATAGCTCCCCAATGTATCACTCCCTAACCCACAAATGACCAAGAACTCGGGTCTGCTACAACAAAAGAAACTTTATTTAAAAATATTTTTTTACAGACATGGGTGCCTGAAAAAGCTCTTTAGTTAACTGTGTATGGAAATGAAAAAAATTAATAAATAACATTAGTATAACAGAACCTCTAAACATTAATACACTGGCAAAACAAAACGGACTTAAAATGAAAATGAATCTTAAAGCTCTGCTATTCTCTGTAAGAATATTTACCTTCTGTTTTATTCTTTACAGGTGAGAATGATTAAATACTGCTAATATAATTTTTTTATATTAATGACACATTTTTAAAATAGTCCACAAAAATCTCATCTAAGTTTTCATTTTGTTTTATTTTTAACACTGATATACAAATGGGACTCTTCATTCTGGAGAAAAGTATCAAGTTCTCTCCAGCCCCACCCAGGCCAAGAATGTCAAAATCCTGAATAAGGAGGACTTTGAAAAGAATTGTTTCTATCTCCCAATTCTTTATTAGTTAAAGGCAGGGAAGAAGTGAGAAAAGGAAAAGAGATAAGTAAAATGTCATCATACAGAAAACTTTTTTTTTTTTTGGTCGAAACCTACAGTGGCCACAATACTGAGGACAGGCTTCTGTTCCGGTATGTGGTCCTTGCCGCCCTTCCCAGGGGAAAACTCGCCCCTGCAGAGGGCACTAGTTGCTTAATGCTCTATGTCTGAAGTTTTCAAATGAAAGGAAAGCCAAGTCTAAAGGACAGGCAGGAGGTCTAGGCCAGTTCAGGACCCAGCAAAAAGACAAGACAAAACGAACACCAAACAACCTCCCCTTTTCGGGAGGGTCCACCCTACACTGTTCCATGAAGTTGGGTCATTAATAGGATCGGGAGGCTGGGTCACTTGAAATGGTCCAGAGTATGCCTGGAAATCATGGAACGTTCTGTCTCTTCCTGCTGAACACAGAACATTCAACCTGATAACTGAGATTCTGACTGGAACCAACCAGATGATCCTGGGATACAATGCTCGTTTCTTCCAACTAAGCACCGTGGCAGGGAGAAGGGACCGCGGACACGCTGCACCTGGGGGCCACCTCCCCAGGCACACGGAGCACTTCCTCTCCCCTAGACCAGAGGGACTAATGACACTCAAGGTAGAGGAGCTAAGACTCTGGTATTTCCATATTAAGTCCTAAAATGCAGCCTGGGATACAGTGCTGCCTTAGAAAGGCACAAAATGTTTGGCTTTTTTTTTTTTTTTTCAGTGTGCTAAAAATTGTTTTGTTTTGAATAAAGGAAAAAAAAGATATATAAGGTTAAAAATCCCAAGTCACCACAGCCAGAAAGCAGATGTAGGAGGTACCTCATAGCTGCCACACCCCTACCACACGTTTCAGCAGGAGGTCAAGGCCAAGACACTGAAACAGTGCGGAGAAGGGCAGGTCAGGAGAGGAGGTATCCACTCTCATGGGCATGGCTCACTCACCCAGACAGCAGAAGGAACAAGCCAAGGAAGAGAAAACATGTGGTCTACAGACTTGTAAGCAGTTCTCTGCCTCTTCAGTTTCCAGACAGCCATAAGCATGGCCACCCTCACCCAGGACAGGGTCAGAGGTAGACAGGGCGGAGGGAACTGACACAAAGGGCACATCAGCGCCCATGCCAGAGTGCCAGGCGTGGGCACACTGCACACCCCACTTCAGGGCTTCAGCATGGAGGCAGCGCAGGGCCTGAGGAGGCTCAGAGAGCACGTACGGAGCAGTACTCCTCTGGCCTCCCAAACCGGCCCAGGGGCAGAAGGAGAACTGCGGGAGAGCGCCTCACACATTCGTTTTGGGGACTGAATAAGAACACGGGGCCGGGCAATCAGAACTCTGATTTGTTCCACTGCCACACCAGTAGGAGACGCGAGGTTCGCTTTCAGCCTCTGCTCTCCACAAACACAGGGAGCGGTCAGCCACATTCTTCTCAAGCACGGAACAAGGGAAGAGGCAGCGAGATCTCCAAACAGTTGTTAGTCTGTTAGTCAACAGCTGGCCCTCTGGCACCATGCTCTCCAGCCAACTGAGAGTAAGCCTCCAGGCAGGCCTCGCTCTCCCCACCCCGATCTCCCCCACTTACTCCTGGGCTACTTTCTGGAACCAAGAAAAACTGGTGCTCGCCTTTGAAACCAACCCAGATTTCCTAGAACTCTGTGAAGGCGAGTGGCACCGCTATCCCTCTGCCCCTTAATTGTGGCGCCTAGAAGGGAATTTCGAACACACAGGCCCCAGCCTTCATCACGGGCCTCAGTGTATATCTTTGGATTATTAGGTTACTTCTGTGTACATCAAATGACTCCAGTAGTTTAAAAAAGTTATAAGTGATTATGAAATGCCTTAATAACACAGGACAGGCTCCCGGATGAGATAAATAAGATCAAAAGATTCAGGCAAGCAGAAGCACAGTTTTAAAAAACCAAAAAATAAAGGCTTTACTATAGGACGACAAAGGAAGCAACTGGACAGGGCGGACAAATGCATCCTGTCTAAAGAGCTCTCAGTAAAAAGTTTCTCTAAATTGGAATCTATACCTAATTTATATCCTGGCAACTGTCCCAACTTTATAAATTCTTACTGGCAAAGTAGTTTCTGAGGTACCTCGGAAGGCCTGCCTAAGAATATTACTGCAGAGCTCCCCTCATAGAGGAAAGACCAGATAAAAGGGTGGGGAGGAGGGCTTGGAGGGAGGCAGGCCACGGGCCCATAGAATGAGTATGTTCTCAGCACTAAAACCTGAAGAGAGCCCAGAAGTCCATGGGTAGGGGCCTCAGTGGATTTGTGATCTGCTCTCTAAATGAAATCAAAGAAGCCTAGAAACCTGAGACTGAATGAAGGCTAAGAAATGTCACCTAAGAAAAGATTAGCTCCAGAACAGGAGAAACTGGTCCTAAAGAGGGAGGTAAGAAATCTTGGATGCCAAGACTCATAAAGGGAAGAAAAACAGGAAATAAAGCAACAAAGAAGACAGTAACCTAAATTAACTTTAACCTAAGCATTTCCGCCAAGTCCCAGACATAGTCCCATGCCTGCCTTTCCACTCTCAGAAGAGCAGTATGGTAAGTTTTACTACCAGAGTAAAGTATTTTAGGGTATCTATCCCCGCCTCCCTGAGAACCTCCCCCTGCCCCTACTTCCCATCTGAACCAGCATGCCGCTTCTGCCCTGTGTGGCAAAGTCGGGGGTCGATACCTGATCCATGTGCTGGGCTGATCATAGTCTTTCTTGAGAATGTGAACCAAGAGGCACTGGGAATCTGTTAAAACGGTGATCCCATTTAATGGTGAGCTGGGGGTCGTGAGGACTGGGGTGCCTGTGTTGGGGCCATGCATACCGACAGACCGACGAGCAGGAGAAAGGACTAGCTGCAAAGTTTCTCAGCTCCACGCAGAATCAACTGTACCGCTTATCCTGGGTTCTGGGAAATACCCTGCATCCGTATGATTCCGTCCTTTCCCCTGCTTTAATCCTTCTGTTTCTTGCATCCAAAGGACTGCTCAACAGGACGGTCAAAGATACAGCCCTGACCTTCTTCCACTATGCATCCATCTCCGTGCATTACACGGCTACACGCATTTCTAAAGAGAGACTGCTAATGCAGACTGAGATCAAAGTAGAAATGGTAATGCTTTATGCCAACTGAGAATACTTTAGATAGAATTTCTAGGGCCTGAAGGTCTAGGAGGATAATAACGTGTTGACTTTCATACTAAGTTCTACGGTCTCTAAGCTCCGTACCCCTAGAGACACAGGCTGACGTTTTTGAGAACTGACTGAGTTCAACCTACGCTACTGCCTGGCTCTTGGGAGACCAAACAACTGGTTGAAGATCAGGACCCAGAAACAGGTGCCCATCCCTCTCGCACACCTTCAGCCCTTCTAAGACACAGGATCAGCTGAAAGGTTGTTGAAGGACTGGAAAACAAGTTCCATATAGAATGGGAGATGGTGAGAGGTCCCAGAAGGGTGATAAGAAAACTTCCTTATAAAGGGGATCAGAGGTACAGGCAGCTCAGTAAAAAGATCAAGGAAGGCACTAGAGTGGAAAGGGGTCTGTACGCAGATGCTTTACTTAAACACTTAACTGCCCTATTGTGCAACTCTGAGCCGACATACCAACCCACCACCAAACAGATTCTACTTAAACACATAAAAATGGTGGGTATCCATGAGATTTACATGGAGGAATCTCCCAGACATTGTCAAAGCTATGGGAAGACAATAGGGGTTAATGGGAGTGTCTTGAACTGATTTTTAACCAGGACAGCTCTATAAGGAAATGTCTACATAAGAGAGCTGTGAATGTAACCTGCACAATCTTATTGGGAACGGCTATTTTAGGGCCAAATGCACATGCTAGACAGCCCAAGTACAACCGCTCAACATCAGTAAACTTCAGGCTCATGGTAATCACTCATAAACACTTGCTGAATGAACAAACACAATGCTAGAGCCAAGCCAATAGTCAGAACACCGTTATTCCATAGGCAGGGGTCACTGCAGAGTCAGAAAGGCCAACAGCAAGAAGGGGGACTTACAGTTTGGGAAGAGGGCCTATATCCCTCCGCCTACAGTTTGGGAAGAGGGCCTATATCCCTCCGCCTTGCATGATGTGAGGTAGGAGAATATTCTGCACTAACACCATGGCTGATCACACACAAAAAGGTCTACATCTTGTTAAAGGGAACATATAGCTGGTCCCTATTTTGCAAGCAAATATACAAAAATTCATGTGGAAGATTGCTGACTGGACCATAAAATATATTTTACCTTTCTATAGAGGAAATAAATATTTTAAGTGTGAGGAATAGCAACCCCCCAACTCTTTTTTTAAATCCACAAAACAGCTAAATGATACTAATAGTACCTCCCCACACCCTGGGTCCTGGTGTTGAGAGTCTGTATAGGGAGCAAAAGAACAGAAGAATGGCAGAATATGTAGAGTGACTGGGGGACAGAGAGAGCTAGTGGAAGAGAATGGCCATCCACAGATATATATCACTATTTATATAAATATTAACACAAAAATGCTGAGACGATAAACTGCCTAATCTATTATTTACCTAAAGGGAGGTATATCATTGAGCCCACAGGGTTTTTCCACTTTGATAACTCCTGACTTCAATGGAAGGAGTACAGCAAGTGCAGCTGATTAAGTACTGCGAAGCAGGCACCCGGCAACAAGGCCGCTGTGTAAAGCAACCCAGGGAGACGTGGGGAAGCAGAAGGCCAGGTTGAACAGAACAGCCTAGTGCACTTGAGAAAGAGGAAAACATCAAAGTGGTTTTTACCTTACTTACCTGACAGGTAACAGAGGAGGAACCATTTGTAATTAAGAGCGGGAAAGGGGATGTGTTTGCCGAAAATGGCGAAATTCAAAGCCCACTTGTGAAAGGTCAATTTTAGTTAAAATCACAGCAGAGCCAAAGAATTAAAAGTTGCCATACAAATGGAGGACGAAGAATGGGTTATCGGTGCCTTAGTCAAAGGAAAATTTAAGAAGTTAAAGTCTTGGAAATATCCTCAACACAAAAGCCACGCAAAAACTTTCCTGAGCCTCACCTGGCAATCTCAGGCGTGGACCCAGGCGTGACCTCAGAGCATCCAAAGAGAAAACCCCTCACAGAATGGTCTTAGACCCTGAACACCTGCAGATACATGGCCGACAAGCTAAGAACCAAGCCATGCAATGGTGCACACCTAGTTCAACCCGGACCCCCACGTTCAACACAGGGATCCGGCACCTAGTTTGGGGGCTGACCTGACGCGCCTCAAGCGTATTCCGTTATGAAAAGAAAGGATGAACCTGCCTTTAGCCTAGGTAAGTGAGGACATAATCTTCAAAGAAGATTTGGGATGCACTCTGAAAAGGCAACAGATATGCAGAACCAGTGCTTTGTTCTCTCGATAGATCTTCAGACCACGGGCAGTATCTACAGACAAGGAAAAATTCCAGTGTGGAGAGGTATGCAGACTGCTGTCATTTTCTCTAGCTCTCTGTCTAGGCCTTCGACATCTAAACAAAGTGCAAAACTGAACGCTACCACAAGTGAAACACTACGCTGGCTTTGAGAAGGAGATGCTAGTTACTGTTTCCTACTCTCTGCCGCTTTCCTCTGCCCTCTCCATCGCGATTCAGGCCCTCCTGCACCTGGTGGGGGCTGTATTATTTTCTGCCACGTAGAGGAGACACTGGGTAACCACAGCAAGTCAGCAAAAAGCCCTGAACTATCTCCTCTGGGAACATAAATGGCTCTGAGGCAAGAGGAGAAAATCAAAAGACCTAGGAGTAGCTGAAAGCCAAGAGAAGAGTTAGATAAAGTTTTAGGTCCAAAGATGACAAGATGGGAAAGAAAACAGGTGTAAGGAAAGTCATTTCTCTTTGGATCTCATGACAAAACCATGATTTAGATTGTGAGGAAGGTAGATTTATCAAAGTGCAGGCTTGCTTCTGACAAGGAGGAAGGTTACACACTGCTATAGGGAAGTCAGTAAGAGGCCCTGGCCAGAGAACTAACTGAACTCAAGTGGTATCTTGGCAGGATCTGCAGGAACGTACCAACGGTGCCCCACACAAGACTCTGAGTCTTCTTTACAAACTGGCGATGGCACAAGCTGCAGGGCTTTTCACATGTTGTCTGTCCGCAGTGAAGTCATTTATTACACCCAGTGATGTCTAATTACTGTGGGGAATGCAGTCACTAAAGAGTACATAGGACCTAACGTGAAGAAGAAAGGGGAAGGAAAGGAAGAAGGAAACGTTACATTCCCAAAGCCATAGGCACAAGAGAAAAGCAAGGGTGGCACCAAGGTAGGGTTGGTGCTAATTACCAGCAGAATGCTGTGCTACCGTGGGTGGTATTCCCCCCATTCCTTAAAGGGCAAAGGAAAAACTCATCTCTGAAACTACAACCTGGCTCATATTCAAAGGGAGACACCCATATAAGCTGAAATTCACTGGGAAGAAAAACTGAAGAGATAAATCTTTATTGTCTGTTTTGTGCATTTTCTGTACAACAAGGTAAAGAGCGTGTGAATGGAGCTTCCTAAGAGCTTCATGGTATTTGGGCCAGAAAGCCATGCTGGAAACAAATGTTCTCCCTTCCCATTAAGTAGAAAACCTCGCGACCCACATTAGAACACACACCTGGCACCAAGGCAACCGACTCCCACAGACTAGTTTCTGGGGAGGGCGTGGAATGTATCTGAAGGCCTCTATCTCAAATCAGTCACTGTGTCATTAGGATAACTAAAACACCTTTTTCAAAACAGACTCAATGTTCCTATAGAAACAGTGCTTTGGAGTGACCAGTGTTCGCTGCGAGTATCAAACAGGACCGTAATGATAGAGCAACAGTACTTTTTTCCCACCTATCTACCAAACAAATCAACACCATCACACACAATAAAGAACATCCTATAAGCTGCTCGGCTTCAGTAAGGCTGGTCATAGCAAGCCCACTGCCAATGACAAGACGCCAAGGAGGAGGAGGGGGGAGGAGACTGAGGAAAGGACAGAGGGAGGGTGTTTTAAAAATACAAGACTTCAGCTATGCACATTATAATCCAAGCCAAAGGGGAGTGCTGGAGTTGTAATACACACTGGGGTTGGGTATAAAACCATAGTTGCTGGCAGTCTTTAAGATTCCTTCTTAAACCTCTTGTGCTAATTCCCTGCCTGGGATTAACACACACAGCAGGTAAATCTTATAATCACAGGACACACACAACCACAGACAGACAGACAGACAGACAAGACGCACACAACCACATCCTTAACCTAAGAAAGTCTTAAGTCCTCAATTAGGATTTACAGCACAGTGCTTCTCCGACTGCTTTCTGGACCGTTCCCCAGGTAGGCTACCACTTAATAAAAATCCACACTCTCTCCAAGTGGGGAGGGACTGAAGGACACCTTCAAATGCACTCTCAAAACAAATAAAATAATAAAACATCCTAGCTGCTCCATTCTCATTCCACTGCTTTGAAATCTTGGAACCACAGATGTGATATCCCACACAGGGCAAGACCTCATTGTGAAGTCTCCAAAGGAACCTCTCTGCCCTTTTAGGTGCTACTCGAGCAAGAGCTCCCGGCTCCTCGGTCCTCTAAGCTGCGGCACGGAGTGGGTGTGCTAGGTGGCTACATGGGCAGGAGAAGAAATAGAAACAAATTCCCGGAGGATGTTTTTGGCCATTTCAATATTGTTGTGGGCGATGACCAGAGCTTTCTGAATGTCCTGGTAGGAGTATCCCTGACTCATGAGGCTCTCAATCTCACTGGAGAGCTGCGGTGAGGTGGCGGCGGTGCTTTGCTGACAGCTACCTGCTTTTCGTTCAGAGTTGATTCTCCGAGGGAACGGTTTGGGTGGCCTCTCAGGAACTTGGGAACCCTCAGCGAAGTCTGGAAGAAAGAGGAAAGAGAATGTTTGCAACTCGGGGCGGGGCGCGAATCCTCATCCGATAACGATGTGCTAATACGAGATATTACGGACCTACTGTCCATCAGGTACACGTGCGGTCACAAGGCGGGGTTTTACCGTTTCAAGGGCTTCTGTCTACAGCCTCCTCCCCTCGCAGCACAACAACCTTCTAAAGACACCACGCGCCTGTCCTACCGACAGGGACCACGCTGCCCTCCACACAGAACACCTGCACCTGCACCACGCTTTACACTGAGCACCAAGTTTTCACACACATCACTGCCTGAATTAGTTAAAAAACACTTCTGAGGGGCCAGAGAAGACGCTAAACTTCTCCCTATACAAATAAGGAAACAGAAAGAAGTCTAGGTTGCAGTGAAGAAGCATTAAACAAGGTTGGGTGGGTGGGGACCACTGCCTGTTTGGGCAACTGGACGCCATGTATCCTTTTCACCAGCTGTCCTGAAGGCTGTCTTCCATTTCTAAAGTGACAGCAACTCTGGCTGCTGCCCTCCCAGGCGGCCACAGGTGCAAGAAGAACAGTCCTTAACAGTCAAGGCTCAAATGCGGGCTGGCTCCAGGCCTACTCAGTGTGCTTTCCAGAGCTGGCACACCTCCTCTCCAATGGGACAGGGACAGCGCCCAGAGCGTGGTCTGAACCATCAAAATGAATTACTACTGTCATCACGCACGCTCAAAAGAGCCAGAAATCCTATTAATACTTACCCCCAGTGCAGGAAGAGCCAGGGTTTAAGGAACAACCTCATTTCTAAGTCTGGCAAAATCCTCAAGAGCCTGAATACAGTTTAACTTCCTAATTTGGGACCCAGGACCAGCTTTCCTCCCACTTCAGTCCACTCCTTCCAGCTACTGACTTACTGTCACCAGGCAGTCATCTCTGTTTCAGTATAAATAAGAAGGCATACAGCATTTCAGGACAAACCCAAGGTAGCCTGGAGACTCACTCGTTGTGGGATCACCTTCCAGAGACAGCCAGCCGAAGGAGGAGCTGGCGTTGGAGATGTCAGAGAGCGTGCGGCGGGCCAGCACTGCGGGCACAGGTGGCTTGGGGACATCGTACCCGTCGTCTTCATTTTCTGATTCCTCAGGGCCAGTGTTGGCATGGGCTGCAGCCAAATTCCCTTCACCTAGAGAACAGTTTGTGCAGTTATCTTCTTTCTCCAACGTACTTCACCTTCTAACATTTCAGTACGGGGGCATCCGTTCATTCAAACACATACGGAATCAAATGGTTACCGAATAACCACTAGGGGCCAAACACCGTGTGGCCCTGTGCATAGAGATAAAAGAAACAGGGAAAATAAGATCTGCACCAATCCTGCAGCTCTACTTTTCTGAACATGTCAAAAGCTACCCTTGCCAAGGTTAACAGTCACTGATGTCCAAGACTCAAGCACCACTTTATAGCATTCATTCAACATTTTCATCTGCAGTTCACCTTGGAAGATCAGCCAAAGGGCCCTGTTGTGTGCACTGCCTTCCTGAACTTTCAACTTGGTAAGCTAGTTAGTATGGGAATTGAGTATTCACCACCCACACACACAAGAATTTCATCAGTGTTGAAAAGCAATGGGAATAAGAGGGAGCTAGCTGTCAGCACTGCCGATCCAGGCCATATAACACAAAGGCCTCCAGGCCCTAGAAGGATGAAAAACACAAAAGGAACTAGCTGTGTAAATGGGAAATAAAACAGAGGAGGTGGTTTTACTGCCATAGATCAAAGGTATTTTGCCAAGAAAATTATTTACGAATATTCCGCGTAGGTCAAGTTCTCATTGGCCAAACATTACAGGCTCATTCCTCCGGCACATCAATGATTGTTAACGTAGCAGAACGACTACTCACCAAAGGTGCCGCTCTCTGTGACAGACGGTGCCGCCTGGGACTGAATATTATACATTGCTTCGTATGTACAACTATCGATCTGCTGGTTACAATCACAGGCTCTGGACCAGAAGGAAAGTGGCATAATGATCTTCAGAAACAGAACTCTGTTATCCACAAACTTATTAAGATATACCTATTCACAACTTCTCTAGACCCTGATTCTATCAAGAATCTCCATCCTCCTCTTGCCAGTATCACTAGTACATATCAAAAGATTGACTCTTGTTACTAGTAGTAGCTGTGTATGTTTTTGAAATTACTGTGATGTTGAAGAAACATTAAGTGGAATTGCTTACAGCTGCAAGAAGCTTAAAACATTAGAGGTTACACACATCTTTCTGCTTCATTTCTGGCTGGGTAATGCTATGTGCAGGCAGCAAGCCAAACAGGTGAGTTGGTGTCAACTGAATTCCCAAATAGGATTGTTGTGAACCTACCGTGAACTCTGGGTTGTCTCCAGAGGCCACTTCACTTCTGGCTTTTGAAGTCCCACAGGCCTAGAGGAAGGAGTCATATACTCTGTGTCCTCCTCACTTTCACACTGCTCCCCAGGTGGCGGCTTTGGCACAGGAAGAGGTCTGGAAGATGAAGAATAAAAAACAGAAAAAGAAAACAAAAAGAATGAACTGCTTTGCAACTATCTGAAATAATTTGAAAATCACTGTAGAAGAAATATATAACATCCTACGATGTTCAAGATACTCCTAGTGAAAAACCGCATGTACAGCACGATTCCATACACAAGACTGGCAATGAGCATGTCACATGTTGCTGATCACGGTCTGACTCTAGGTGGTATGATCATGGATAACTTACTTCTTTAGCATCACTTATCTGTGTTTTCTAAATATTATTATAATTAACACATACTATTTTCATAAAGAGAAAAGGATCATTAAAAGGGTAATCCAAAAATTTTAATTCTTTTTGTTGATGATGTTAGTAAAAAGATACAATTGCACCTCTTACTCATTAAGCATTTTGGCAATACACACTTTAAACCATTCACATTCTCTTGTCACAGTAATTCTACCTTGGCTGCATCTCTGGCTATGTAAAAAGATGTTCACTGAAGCAAAGTTATTACAGTAAAAGCTTTTAAACAAAATAAATAGACAACAGGGAATGATTAAATAGATGATATTACAGCCACATTACATAATAATATGCAATAATTAAAAGTGAGGATTTTGGGGACTTCCCTGGTGGCACAGTGGATAAGACTCTGCACTCCCAACGCAGGGGGCCCACATTCAATCCCTGGTCAGAGAATTAGATCCCACATGTATGCCACAACTAAAGAGTCCGTGTGCCACCACTAAGGTGCCTGAAAGACGCAACTAAGGAGCTCTGGAGCTGCAACTAAGGAGCCCACCCGCCACAACTAAGGAGCCCACGTGCTGCAACTAAGGAGTCTGTGAGCCGCAACTAAGGAGCCTGCCTGCTGCAACTAAGACCCCATGCAACCAAATAAATAAATAAATATCAAAAAAAAAATAAAGTGAGGATTTTGAAGAACTTTTTAACTGATAGGAAGAAATGCCCAAGATATAATGCTAAGTTTAAAAAAAGGGAAAACATAAAACTACATCTTGATCTAAAACATATATACACTTTACATGTCTGTAGCTATGGCCAAGTAACAAGCACTGTCTAACCGTCTGCCTAGAACAGCTAGCTATAAAAGCAGGAAAATATGCAAAAGAAAGAGGCATTGGAGAGCAACCAGGCAGCCAAGATTTGAGAGGCCAAGATTCCAGAGAAAAGGAGAATACACTACAGTAAGCCCCATATTAGGGGTTCTGAACTTGGGGTTTCAAGGTAGTTTCAAGAGACTGAGGAGAGAGGGATTGGAATTTGGGCCAAGGCACGAGGGGTCAAAAATCCTGGAGAAGGGAACAGTAGAGAAGTAGGTTTAAAATTCTGCCTGTAATTTTCCCCAGAGCTACTGCGAATCCTTAAACCACGTATGAGTGGGACTAGATTCTGAGAAACCAGGCAAAAAGTAGTAGTACTTTGGTTGTCTTGCCAAACTAGAGAGACAAAGTTGGAGGTAACAGACATGGCCTTTAAAATAATTATAATTTATATATTCCATTAAAACAGAGGATGGAGAATTTTATTAGAAAACTACAGAATAATTTTTTTTTTTTAATTCACATGGAAATTCTAGGACCTAAAAACACAGTATTTGTCAATACAATGGATGGATCCTGGGGCAGATTAGAAACTGCAAAACAGAAGATTAGGGAACTGAAATAGAGCAGAAACTATTCAGATTCAACTAAAGAGAGGAAAAAGAATGGAAAACACAAAAATGAGCATAAGAGCTATATGAGGTGTGGTGAAAAGGTAGAACTTTCAGGTAACTGGAATCACAGAGCGAGAGGAGAAAGAGATTGCACTATTCAGTGTATTTTAAGAAACAGTGTACCCCTGAAACTCACACAACATTGTAAATCAATTACATTCCAATAAAAATTTTTTAAAAAAGAAAAAATAAATAGTGGCTGAGCTTTTCTATGCTGAATTTTTCTTTCTTTCTTCTTCCTTTTCTTTTTTTTGGCCGCGCTGCCCGGCTTGTGGGATTTTACTTCCCGACCAGGGATTGAACCTGGGCCCTCGGCAGTGAGGGTGCAGAGTCCTAGCTACTAGACCGCCATGGAATTCCCAGTGGCTGAGATTTTCTAAAACTGATTAAAAACATCAAATGACAAAATCCATAAACTCTACAAACCTTAGAAGGATAAATATAAAGAAAACTACACAGACGCATTATAGTGAAACTGCTGGGATCCAAAAACAAAAAGGTTTTATAAGTAGTCAGAAAAAGAATCATGCCCTTAAAGGGGCAACATTACACTAATTTTCCAACAGAAACAATGAAAGTCAGAGGGCAGTGGGATGATATTTTTAAAGTGCTGAAAGAAAATAACTCCAGTTCAGAATACAGCTGACCTCTGAACAACATGTGCTTGAACTGCACGGGTCCACTTTTACCCAGATTTTTCCCCATAAATACACACTACAGTACTACACAAGCCACAGTTGGCTGATTCTGCAGATGTGAAACTGTGGATACAGAGGGCCCACTGTAGTTATATCTGGATATTCCACTGCGGGGAGGGTCAGCGTCCCTAACCTCCAAGTTGTTCAAGGGTCAAGTGTACTATGTTTAGTGAAAATATCTTAAAAAAAACGAAAGTGAAATAAAAGATATTTTAAGTCAAGCAAAATTTGAGAGAATCCATTAATAGAAGATACACTAACAGCCCCTCTTCTTTCTCTCCCCGCCACACCCTGTCTCTCTAAAGGAAGTGATTTGGGCAGAAGGAAAAAGGTTCCAGGTGGAAGTGTGGTAAAGCAGGAAGAAATGAGGAGTGCTATAGTATAAATATGTGGGAAATTTAAATGTCCAGGAAGTGTTAAGAGGGACTGATTCAAAGTAGACTCTAATGAGTCAAAGGGATATGTTGGAATCCCTAAGGTAACTGTTAAAAGAGTATTAGGAGTGAAACGGTATAATAAAAAATACTTTAATCCCAAAGAAAGAAAGTAGGAAAAAATGAACACAGAAAAGATGGGGAAAATGGAGAAAAGAGTAGGAACAAATATTCCAATTATTTTTAAACAAACAAACAAAAAATGCTAGACTGGATTTAGGGGGGAAGAAAGCCAACAAGTATATACTACTTACGAGAAACATAACTTCAATGAGGACACAGAAAAGTTGAAAGTAAAACGATGGAAAAAGATCATGCAAACACTACAAGAGAGCTGATGTGGCCATTTTAATATAAGTAAAAACAGACTAAAGCTGGTTAGAAGCAGAACTAGAGAGTAAATGGAATAATCAAAACAATTATCATTTAGTTGATAATTCTAAATTTCTATGTATCCTAATTACATATACTAAATACATATACAATACAAACTGATAGACCTAAAGGAAAAAGAGAAACCCACAATTATAGGGGGAGAATTTAACACACTCCTCTTGGTATTTGACAGAACATGTAGACTTAAAAAAAAAAAAATCAGCAGGAAGATAGTATAGTTGAATACAATTAAAAAATGACACATACAGAATGCTGTGCCCAACAACTGCAGAATATACATTTTTATAAAATGAAGGTAGTAATATGTATGGAATTTACCATAAACTAGTCAATAAAGGTCTCAACAAATAGCACAAATTGAAATCACAGAGTATGGTTTCTGACCACACTGGAATGAAACTAGGAAGTAGTAACAGAAGAGTAACCAGAAAATCTTCCAATGTTTGAAAATCAGGCAACACATAAATAACTGATGAGTCAAAGAAGAAATCACAAATGGAAAACCATATATTTTGAAGTGAATGATAATGAAAACAGGACATATCAAAATTTGTGGAATGCAGCTACAGCATCTGTTATGGACTGAATGTTTGTGTCCTCCCCCAAATTACTTTTGAGGCCCTAATCCCCAGTGTGGCTGTCTGTGAACATGGGGCCACATCTGATGAATTAAGGTTAGATGAGGTCCTGAGGATGAGCCCCTGACTCAGTAGGACTGGTGTGCTTATAAGAAGAGACACCAGAGAGCTTGCTGTTGCTCTCTTTACCTCTCTGTGTGTGCATGTGTCAAGGAAAGGCCATGTGAGGACATACTGAGAAGGTTATGCAAGCATGTAAGCCAGTAAAGGATTCCTCACCAGAAACCAAATATGCTGACATCCTGATCTTGGACTTCCAGCCTCCAGAACTATGAGAAAATTAAATTCTGCTGCTTAAGCTGCCCAGTCTGTAGATAGTATTTTGTTACGGCAGCCTGAGCAGATTAATACAGCACGCATCTCATGGAGCTAGAAAAATAACAAATAAAACCTAAAGGAAGTTGGAAGAATAAAATAAAGAGGAGAAAGCATGAAACAAAAAGCAGATACGGGCTTCCCTGGTGGCGCAGTGGTTGAGAGTCTGCCTGCCGATGCAGGGGGACACGGGTTTGTGCCCCGGTCCGGGAAGATCCCATGTGCCATGGAGCGGCTGGGCCCGTGAGCCACGGCCGCTGAGCCTGCGCGTCTGGAGCCTGTGCTCCGCAACGGGAGAGGCCACAGCAGTGAGAGGCCCACGTACCGCAAAAACAAACAAACAAAAAGCAGATACTCAACGAGGATTCTGGGAAGACGGTAGAAGTTGTCTGATGTAACTATTTTGGAACTCTAGAGTCTGTTGAAGGTTTGTAACTTCCAGGTGAAGACTGGGAGGCTAAATTGCTGTTAATTTCAGCTCTTAGCATAGTAGCAGCTACCCATTCTCAACCCTGCCACATAGCAGGCAGCTGTGCAAATGTTCCTGGAGCAGCCTGCACACAGCTTGCAGGAGCCAGGGTGGCACAAAGGACTCAGCCCTCCAAATATTGGGAATCTGTGTTCTGATTGCTGCTCCTGTTCACAGAGGTGCTGACAAAGGGGCAGCAACCACTGTTGTTGCACCTCCCAGCATTGTTGTAAGCCCCTCTTGCTCTGGCTGAAGTGACTTCCATGAGATTTTAAAGGAAGATGTGGAGAAAATCAAGAAAATGATATGTGAATAAAATGTATCAATAGAGACAGAAAACCTAAGAAGAAACAAAAAAGAAATTCTGGAACTGAAAAGTACAAGTGAAATGAAAAAAAAAAAAATTACTAGAGGGATTCAAAAGCAGATTTGAGCACCGAGAAGAAAGAATCAATGAACTTGAAAGACAGAACGATGGAAATTATCAAGGCTGAGGAACAAACAGAAAGAAAAAGTACTGAAGAAAACTGAACAGAGCCCAAGGGAGCTGTTGGACATAACACCACCAAAGGACCAACATATACATTGTGGGAGTCCCAGGAGAGAGAGAGAGAAAGGGGCAGAGAATATCTGAAGAAATAAGGGCCAAAAACTTCCCAAAATGATTAATATAAACATCCAAGAAGTTCAATAGACTCCAAGGAAAAGGAACTCAAAGAGACCCACATTTTCAAAAGACAAAGATAAAGAAGGAAGCAAAACATCACGTACAAGGGATCCTCAATAAGATTATGAGCAGACTTCTGATCAGAAGTTTTAGAGGCCTGAAGACAGTGGGCCGGTATATTCAAAGCGCTAAAAGAAAAAAAAGCTGTCAACCAAGACTCCTACACAGGCATACCTTGTTTTACTGCACTTCACAGATGGTGTTTTTTACAAATTGAAGATCTGTGGCAACCCTGTATCAAGCAAGGCTGCTGGCACCATCTTTCCAACAGCATTTGCTCACTTCAAGTCTCTGTGTCACACTTTGATAATTCTCAAAATATTTCAAGGTTTTCATTATTATATTTGTTACAGTGATCAGTGATCTCTGATTATACTATTGTAAAAATATTATGACTTGCTGAAGGCCTGCGTGACGGTTAGCATTTTTTAGCAATAAAGTATTTTTAAATTAAGGTATGTACATATATATTTTTAGACATAATGCTACTGCACACTTAAAACCACAATATCTCTAAGGTATGCTTGTATTTGGTAAAACTGTCTTTCAAAAGTGAGGGGGAGGGGCTTCCCTGGTGGCGCAGTGGTTGAGAGTCCGCCTGCTGATGCAGGGGACACGGGTTCGTGCCCCGGTCTGGGAAGATCCCACATGCTGTGGAGTGGCTGGGCCCGTGAGCCATGGCCGCTGAGCCTGCGTGTCCCGAGCCTGTGCTCCGCAACGGGAGAGACCACAACAGTGAGAGGCCCACGTATCGGGAAAAAAAAAAAAAAAAAAGGTGAGGGAGAAATCAAGACATTCCCAGATAAACAAAAGCTGAGGGAGTACGTGACCACTAGACCTGCCCTGAAAGAAATGCTCAAGTGAGTCCTGCAGGGTGAAATGAAGACACTAGACAGTAATTTCAAGCTGTATGGAGAAATAAAAGACTTTAATAACGGTAAGTACGTGGAGAATTATAAAAGCTAGTACTATTGTAACAATGGTTTGTAACTGTACCTTCTGGTTTTTTCCACATGATTTAAGACAGCAATACATTTAAAGGGAAAGTGTAAGAGCCACTATTACTGTAACTTTGGTTTGTAACTCCAAATCTCTTTTTCTGCATAATTTAGGAAACTAATGCATTTAAAAGAACTAGTTCATGAACTCGTTTAAAAGAACTAGGGGCACACAATGTATAAAGATGTAATCTTGTGATCAACAACCAAAATGGGTGTGGTGGAGCTGTAAAGGAGAAGAGTTTTTGTATGCTATTGAAGTTAAGCCGGCATAAATTCAAATTATAGTGTTATACCTTTGGGATGTTAAATGTAATCCCTATGGTAACCACAAAGAAAATATCTATAGAATATACACAAAAAGAAATGCAAAAGGAACTTAAACATTTCACCACAAAAACCCAACTAAACACAGAAGACAGTAATGCAGGAAATAAGCAACAAAAAACTACAGGGCATACAGAAACCAAATAGTACAATGACAGAAGTCTCTCCTTATCAGTAATTGCTTTAAATATAAATGATTTAAACTCTCCAATCAAAAGACAGAGACTGGCAGATTGGATTTAAACACATGATCCAATTATATGCTGTCTATAAGAGACTCTGATATTATACTAATATCAGAAACAACAGACTTTAAATCAAAAAACGGTACAAGAGACAAAGAACATTATAGAAGATTTAAAACTTATAAACATTTATACACCGAATGACAGTAAAATATATGAAGTAAAACCTGACAGAACTAAAGGGAGAAACAGACAGCTCTACAATAATAGCTGGAGATTTCAATACGCCACTCATAATAATGGACAGAACAAGAGGACAGAAGATAAGTAAAGAAACAGAGGACTTGGGCTTCCCTGGTGGCGCAGTAGTTAAGAATCCGCCTGCTAATGCAGGGGACACAGGTTCAAGCCCTGGTCCAGGAAGATCCCACATGCAATGGAGCAACTAAGTCTGTGCGCCACAACTACTGAGCCTGCACTCTAGAGCCTGTGTGCCACAACTACTGAAGCCTGTGTGCCTAGAGCCCATGCTCCGCAACAAGAGAAGCCACCGCAATGAGAAGCATGCACACTGCAATGAAGAGTAGCCCCCACTCACCAAAACTAGAGGAAGCCTGTGCACAGCAATGACAACCCAACGCAGCCAAAAATAAACAAACAAAATAAATTAGAAAAAAAAAATCTGAATAGACCTATAACTAGTAAGGAGATTGAATCAGTAATCAAAAAATCTCCCAACAACAACAAAAAAAGCCCTAGACCTGACAGCTTTGCTGGTGAATTCTACCAAACATTTAATGACAAACTAATACCAAATCTTCTCAAACTTCTCCAAAATTGAAGAGGGAACCCATTCCATGAGGCCAGCATAACCATGATACAAAGCCAGACAAAGACATTACAAGAAAAGAAAACTACAGACCCATATCCCTTATGAACACTGATGCAAAAGTCCTCAACAGAATGCTAGCAAAAAGAACTCAGCAGCATATTAAAAAGATTATATACAATGAATTACCAAGTGGGATTTATACCTAGAATACAAGAATGGTTAAATATATGAAAATTGATCAATATAATACACCACATCAACAAAGAAAAAAATACCACATAATCATCTCATTGATGCAGAAAAAGCATCTGAAAAAACTTAACACCCTTTTACGATAAAAATACTCAACAAAATAGATAGAAGGAATGTACCTCAACATAGTAAAAGCCATATATGAAAAACCCATAGCCAACACCATACTCAATGGTGAAAGACTGAAAGCTTTTCGTGTAAGATCACAAACAAGGCAAGGATGCCCACTTTAACCATTTCTGTTCAGCATAGTACTGGAAGTTCTAGCCAAATCAATTACGCAAGAAAAAGAAATAAAAGGCATCCAAATTGGAAAGGAAGAAGTAAAATTATCTCCGTTTTTTCAGATGATGTGATCTTATATGTAGAATACCCTAAAGACTCAACAAAAAAGCTGTTAGAACTAATAAATCAACTCAGCGAGGTAGCAGGATACAAAGTCAACACACAAAAGTCAGTTGCATTTCTATACATGAACAATAAACAACTTGGAAACGAAATTTCAGAAACAATTCCATTCGTAATGGCATCAAAAAGAAGAAACTACTTAGGAATTAACTTAACCAAAGAGGTAAAAGACTTGTACAATAAAAATTACAGGGCTTCCTTGGTGGCGCAGTGGTTAAGAATCTGCCTGCCAATGCAGGGGACACGGGTTCGAGCCCTGGTCCGGGAAGATCCCACATGCTGCGGAGCAACTAAGCCCGTGGGCCACAACTACTGAGCCTGTGCTCTAGAGCCTGCGATCCACAACTTCTGAGCCAACGTGCCACAACTACTGAAGCCCGCACGCCTAGAGCCGGTGCTCCGCAACAAAAGAAGCCACCGCAATAAGAAGCCCGTGCACCGCAACGAAGAGTAGCCCCCGCTCGCCGCAACTAGAGAAAGCCCGTGTGCAGCAACAAAGACCCAGTGCAGCCAAAAGTAAATAAGTAAAATAAATAAATTTTTTTAAAAAATTACAAAACAGCACTGAAAGAGATTAAAGAAGACAGAAACACATTCCATGTTCATAGATTGGAAGACTTAATATTGTTAAGATGTTAGTACTACCCAAAGTGACCTACATATTAAATGCAATCCCTATCAAAATCCCAGTGACATTTTTTGCACAAATAGAAAAACTCCAGACTTCCCTGCCGGTCCAGTAGGTAAGACTTTGCCTTCCAATGCAGTGGGTGTGGGTTCAATCCCTGGTTAGGGAGCTAAGATCCCACATGCCTCACGGCCAAAAAAAAAAAAAAAAAAAAAAAAAAAACACCCCAAAACATAAAACAAAAGCAATATTGTAACAAATTCAATAGACTTTAAAAATGGTCCAGGGACTTCCCTGGTGGTGCAGTGGTTAAGTATCGCCTGCCAATGCAGGGGACACGGGTTTGAGCCCTGGTCTCGGAAGATCCCACATGCCGCGGAGCAACTAAGCCCGTGCGCCACAACTACTGAGCCTGCGCTCTAGAGCCCGTGAGCCGCAACTACTGAAGCCCACACGCCTACAGCCCTAGCTCCGCAACAAGAGAAGCCACCGCAATGAGAAGCCCGCACACTGCAACGAAGAATAGCCCCCACTCGCAGCAACTAGAGAAAGCCTGCACGCAGCAACGAAGACCCAATGCAGCCAAAAATAAATAAATTAAATAAAATAAATTAAAAAAAAAAAAAGAGTGTGGTGTTGGCATAAAGACAGACATATAGACTGATGGAATAGAGTGGAAAGCCTAGAAGTATCAACAAATCCTCACATATATGGTCAAATGATTGCTGCCGACCTTTCATTGTTTTTTGTTTTTGGCCACACCGCAGAAGTGTCCCAGTTGGCTTTTTTAAAAATTTCTTTTAGGGACTTCCCTGGTGGTCCAGTGGTTAAGACTCCATGCTTCCAATGCTGGAGGCCCGGGTTCAATCCCTGGTCAGGGAACTAAATCCCATGTGCTGCAACTAAGACCCAGTGCAGCCAAATAAATTAATATTTAAAAAACAAAACCCAACAAAAATTGCTTCTTTGAAAAGATTAATAAAATTGATGAGCCCCAGCAAGACTGATCTATGTACCTATACACAGAGAAAATAATGGAAAGAAACAGTCCAAAACATGATAATTTTTACATAATGGAATTACAGGTCAATTTTAATTTTCTTCTTTATACTCTTCTGGGTTTTCTAAATTTTCTATAAATAAGTTGTTTAAAAGTATCAACTCTACTGTATGAAATATAATTTTAGTAAACTTACCTGGCAGCCAGAGAATAAATGGCATTGGCAGATGCAGAAGGTTTGATTTTGGGATGCTCACACTCTGGACCTGCTAACGGGCTGCTATTCGTATTCTGGAAAGAAAAGTGTTAAAAAAAAAAGAAACTTCTTAATACAGCTAAGTATCTCCTCTTACTTATTTAATCTATTCAAAATAACAAGAACAATCATACAGACACAGACCTCTCCCCCAATGCCATGCTTAAGGATTATTATGTGTGACAAAAGTATATTTGAAAGTTCAAATGTAAGGGTTAGGGAGACAGTTCTAGGAAATGGGTTTTTTTTTTGTTTTGTTTTAATTCTAGAAAGATTTGAGGAAACTGGCTGTCTGCACAAATACCATTCTAGCTTAAAAAATCTATACATCTTTCCATACTGATGCCACCAGAAAGTCAAACCTAATCCACTCTCACTAATTAGACTGCCTATCACATAAATGCCACTTGAATGCTAAGTTACCCTCCCCTTTCCCTTTCAATGAAGAAATACATAGTTCAAAAAAAAAAAAAAAAAAAAAAGAAATACATAGTTCATTTAAGGACCACAGGATTTCTTAACTTCACCCTCCAATTCCATCTTTTTCTTGGATTTCTAACTACCTACTGGACAATTCTTCCTTCAATGGCTCATCTCAAATTCAACATGCCTGTCGCTAGTTAGCCAGGTTCAAAACCTCTGGGGTGTGTGCATGTGTATATGTGTATGTATGCGATTTTTCATCCTTTTTTCCACCCACTGACTGCTTTCAAGCCTTTCTGGGTCTTTGTTTCATGCTCCCTAAAGTCTCGACCTAAACCAGCTCCCCCTCCTGCTCCTAGACCAGGATTCTTCCCCTTGTTTACCCAGTACCAGCTATATGAGACCCCTTTGTTATTCCTCAAATAGACTCTCCCAAACTCACTTGCTTTTCCCTCATCCCCCGTTGCTCCAGGTCACTCCCCACACTACTGCAGGTCTTTGCTCAGAATTGTACCCCATCCCTACATGTACCTGCCCCATCCCAACTTTCCCTATACCCTGTTTTTACCCTATTTTTCTCCACAGCATTCGTCGGCATCCACTATCTTACATGTTTTGTAACGTATCTTGTTCATTTTCCATCTTTCCTCCGGTGGAATGTTAACTTTGTGAGGGCAAACTTTTTTGCTCAGTGCATAAACGAACCAACAAAAGAAGGAATATACCTCTCCCACCCCCCGTTCTGGACCCATTATCTCATGCTTATCCAATGGACTGCTAACCTCCCTTTTTTCAATCTATTCTCTTTCCAATCCATCCTGCATACTATTCCTAGATTCCTCTCTTTAAACCATCATTTTGGTCACGTCACTCCACTAATTTAATCTTCACGTACTCTTCATTTGTACCAAATAAATTCCAATTCTTTTGGGAGGGGGTATACAAAGTGCTCTAATCTAGCAGCAAGGCTCCTTTCTAGCCCCTTTTCCTACTCTGATACCCAAAATTTCTGTTTTTCTCAAATTAAACTACTTCTTATCCCACAATACATCTTGAGCATTTCTGTCATTGTAGGTCTATTTTAAAACTGTATCCACTTTGGAAAGAATATTTCAAATTCAGATGCCACTCTTTCCATAAGCCCTCATGATTGCTCTATCTAGAAATAATCTCTCCTTTCTTTAAAACTGAAGTGTTTTCTATTTACACTACTCATGGCATACACACCCAGAAACACATTTATTGCATTAACAAACATATTAACATATACACTTCTTGAGGGTATTATCCTTGAATCCTGTACAAAACATACCACAGAACTGACCCATTCAATGCCATCCATGAATGTCTGTTATTAAGATAAATAATTTCAAAATCAGGACTCACCATGGAGGTATCCAGACTGAATGTGCTTCCAAGCCTAGGCACATCGGTTCTGGGTTCCATTTGTGAGGGCAAGGAAAATGGAAGTGAGTGCCGGTTGGTTAATTCTCTCCCTGTCCAGGGGTCACTAGGGTTTGGCGCAACTACTGGTACTTTGGGGATTGGCCGAGGCAGCCATGATGCTTCTCCAGCGCGGCCAGAGGGGACAGGGGGCAGTTTGTCTCTGGACGGACAGTCGCCTGGTGTACATGGCAAGGGGCGTCTCTGAGGCCGTGTTTCTGCTCCACCAGAATATGGCCGGTCTGGAGGGGGTGGTGGTGGAAGATCTCGAAGAGTGGGAGGTATTGGTAATGGTTTGTCCTTATGAAGGGAGCCAGAAGGAGCCTGTGGAAGCATGACGGAAGCAATCAATCAAACCCCACTAATACACAACAAAGAATCAGAAAATGTAGAAATGGATAATGCTTTACCTTAGAAGCAGTTCCAAGACCAGAAGCACTCGAAGGAATAGATATTCGCTGTTGTAGAAGGTCAAGCCGTGGTGGCACTGGGGGAAGGGAAGCTTGTGGGGCCATGGAGAATGGAGAAGGAGGTCGTTCCACCTAACACAAAAAAATTTCCCAATAGGTTATTCTTGTCTGGAGGAACGGCATCTCTCAACTTCTCTGAAAGATGTACACAACAAGTACTACATGAACACAGAATATACCAATGAGCCTGACTTTGGCTTAAGGTAGTGCTTCCTGAATTATTTCTATGTCACCAGAAGAGGGCGCTCTCAATCACGGAAATACCATGCAGATGCAAGCTACAGGCAAAATGTAATATGTGCTACATAAAAAGCTTCCTAGTTTATAATTTTAGAAAACTTTACAATTTCCCATATTTTCCTCTTCAGAAAAAGAAAAAAAAATCTTTCCAAGATTAAAAACAGAAAATCATATTAAAAGAAAGGGGCATACATTAACCTCTCAACAAATCACCTAGGAAAATAATGATTAAGGGGCAGAATGAGGAAAGAAATCAAAGTCAATAAATTCTCCATGGGTTATTGTGATTAAAAGAAAAAAAGAGATTTTTAAGAGAAAATGATCAATGGTATTACTAAAAAGCATCTTTAGTTCTTCCAAAGAAATGCTATTTCAATTCAGTAATTAAAAGGGATAATCTTTTTTGTCAATTTGTATTCTAAAAATTGAGGTGCCAAATCAAAAGAAACAAATAAATGTATGACCTTTTCCATTTCCCTGCCTACAGCAGGGTGATGAGTAGCTGATAAGCTTGTCCAAGTAAGCTGTCAAGAGATATACAAGAATTTATACAAAATACTAATTCACATTTGCATTCCCTAAAAGCAAAGTAGATGGAAAATAGGCAAATATGTATTACAAGCACTTATGTAAGGTGACAGAGAAACAACCATCCCCATACTGAGTCCTATCATTAATGCTGGGAGGTGAATGAGGGAAAAAAAGGCTGCATCATCAGCTACTTGCTTTTACTCATGCTTAAGAAAACGGGCTCCATATCAATGCAGCATGAGCGGCTAAACACCTCAAGGGTTAAGGAAGTGAAAAGTGATTAGTCAAACTAACTCTCACTTCATCATCAATATCTAGTCACTGCATCTTGTTGATTTTCCCATAAAATAATCTCATATCTATAACTTCCTTTTCATTCTACTTACCAACTTCAGACCTGATTTATTAAAACCCCCTTCTAGATTCTTATCTCACCAAATCATTTTGCTCACCATTACCAGCTTAACCATCCTTAAATACTCACTAGTTCAAAACCCATCCATCAGTAACTTCCACTTTCCCATGTCACAAAATGTCACTTTCCTGCCTCGCTTTCTCAAGTCTAATTTGGTCTCCCTAACCAACAGCATTTTCCATAATGCCCTGTGTTGGAATTCCTACCTCCCTAACTTTGTTCAAGTTGTTTCTCAATTTGGAAGGCCCTCTCTGCCTATTTTGATCCCTCCCACCATCCATCCCTCCTTCTCATTCCTAAAGGGCAGAGGATTGAGTTAATCATATTCTTCAATTCATGTTTCAATATCATAACCGACCCACGAGATGTTTTTTTATCTCAACATACAACAAAGTTCCAGAAAAGGATAAAAGCACATACGGGGACGAAATTATCAAAGAAATAATACAAGAATACTTCTAGGACCTAAGGGACATAAATATCCATATAGAAAGCATTCACTGCATAGCTAGCCCAAAGAAAGAAAAGAAAACTAATAACCAATCAACCAACCAACAAATCACTTAAATTTTCAGGGAATCAAGGATAAGGAAAATATCCTAAAGGCTTCTGAGGATAGAGGGAAAGGAGGTACTAAAGAGCAAAAATACACTAGAAACTAGAAGTCACTGAGGCTGTAATAATTCATAGAGCTAAATTTTTTTTTCAACCTAGAATTCTGTACCTAGTCAGTTTGAGGGTTGAATAGAGACATTTTAAGATATCAAACGTCTCAAAAATTTCACCTCTCACCTTTTCACAGAAAGCTATTTTGAGAGCATGCTCCACCCAAACAAGGAAGTTAAAGCAAGAAATATAAAAACATGGGAGTTAAGAAACAGGCACTCCAACACGAAGAAGAGGCAATGAAGTCCCACGATGATGGTGAGGGGAGACACCTCAGGGTGACATGGAATGCAGCACACCCAGTGAAAAACCAGTCCAGACTGGAGCCAAAACATGGCAGACTCCCATATATTAGTATACTATATAACATAATATCTACTATATTAATATGCTAATAGAATTTACTCCGCAGAAAATCATATCAAGAGGATGTTTGGTAAGACGTGGTCGTGACAGGTACAAACTGAACACTAAGGAAATAAAAGTAAATCAATTATTTCAGAAAAGCAGAAGGTTGTAAAAGAAAGCAAAAGCAATTATCAACACCTTGTAGTATATTACTTGATACAATAGGGAGCAAAAATCACTTGAATACTGACAGAACCAAAAAACATTCAAATTAACTATAGTCGGAAGATAGGAAGTAGGAAGGAGGGAGATAAGACATTTAAATCCTTTTCTAAACAGATAACTAATATTGCAGAATCCAGAGAAAGCAGTATAGTATATGGTTAAGGAACAGCTTTTAGAACCGAAAAATCTGAATGGGACACAGGAGTTAGAGGGGGTAGAAGCAGGGAACTGACATTTCTATAAGCCTTTTAGCAATTCTTTTAAACTTAAAAAAAAAAAAAAATCCAAGCGCACTGATCACATGGAATTTTTTAAAAACTAGATTCACTATTTTAAAAACAAATCAGGGACTTCCCTGGTGGCACAGTGGTTAAGAATCCACCTGCCAATGTAGGGGACACGGGTTCGAACCCTGGTCCGGGAAGATCCCACATGCCGCGGAGCAACTAAGCCCGTGTGCCACAACTACTGAGCCTGTGCTCTAGAGCCCACGAGCCACAACTACTGAGCCCACCGTGCTGCAACTACTGAAGCCCGTGTGCCTAGAGCCCATACTCTGTAGCAAGAGAAGGCACTGCAATGAGAAGCCCGCGCACCGCAACAAAGAGTGGCCCCCACTCGCCGCAACTAGAGAAAGCCTGTGCACTGCAAGGAAGACCCAATGCAGCCAAAAATAATTTTTAAAAAAAAACAAAAACAAAACAAACAGCAAAAAGCAACAACAAGCTACTAGGATATGACGAAACAGACACTCTCATAGTCTCATATACTTTGGGAGTGACTTTAGGACAAAAAATTGGGAACAAATTTTAATGTCTATCCAAAAAAAGTTAAGATATTTTTATTCCAGTATTTTATTCATACAAAGTAGATAATGAACTATAAGGTACAAAGAATAATAAAAGATGAAACGCACACGTAGAACCTACCATTCAGCTAAGAAATGAAACACCATGGCTTTCTGAAATTCCCATGTGTCCCACCACTAATTATATCCCTCTCCTCTCTCAAAGAGTTTTAAATGGACATACTCTAATCTAGCAATTCCACTATTAGAAATTTACCCTACAGACAGACTTGCAAAAGAACGTCCATATGTGTAAGCCTGGAAACAACAGGAATGTCCATTAAGAAGAGATTAAATGAATTATAGAATAGCCAAGTGCAAAACAATATATGAAGCTGTTTGTTTTTCTACTTGAATTTTTACAGTATGCATTTATTTATTTATTTATTTTTGCGGTACGCAGGCCTCCCACTGCTGTGGCCTCTCCCGCTGCGGAGCACAGGCTCCGGACGCGCAGGCTCAGCAGCCATGGCCCACAGGCCCAGCCGCTCCGCGGCATGTGGGATCCTCCCGGACCGGGGCACGAACCCGCGTCCCCTGCATCGGCAGGCGGACTCCCAACCACTGCGCCACCAGGGAAGCCCTACAGTATGCATTTATTACTTTTATTTAAATGAGTAAATTTAATCTCATTTATATATATTAGCTACAGAAAAAACTGTTAATTTTCTTCTTTCCTCTAAAGTCCTATAGCACTTAGACTGTGTACCCAACAATTTAGAATAATGTGCACTGTCTGGCTTGTATTAAATAGTGTTTCACCTGTATATATATTCTCTTCCCAAATAAAACTGCTATCTCCTTTTGGGCCTTTGTCTTAGGTTTCTTATCCCATATAGCACTCAAGAGAGCTACTTAACCAGCACAACAAACAGCTTGCAAAAGTAGTATGTGTTAACCGTGAAAAATTCAAACATACCATAAAATGAAAGTCCTCTGATCCTGTAGCCTCAGAAATAATAGTAATGTGATGTGTAGTCATCCAATTTTCCCCCCATGCATGTTAAAATAATTCTTTTGTAACTAAATAATTTTAACAGAAATAAGGTGATATTATATATAATATACAGTTGTTTTTTTAATTTAATACACATTGACAGCTTTCCACTTAAGTATATGTAAACTGAGTTCACTCTGCAGAGCATTCTGTTATATGGACTGTAGTAGACAGAATAATGATCACGGTCCCCTCTCCCACAGGAAGATGTTCATGCCCTAAAACCTAGAATCTGCGAATCTGTTATCTTACTTGGCAAAAAGACCTTTGCTGATGTGATTAAGGGTACAGATCTTGAGATAGGGGAATTATCCTGGATTATCCAAGTGGGCCCAATCTAATCACATGAGTCCTTAAAAGTTGAGAACCTTCATGACTGAAGGAGGAGGAAAGGAGTCCAGGAGCCAAAGAATGTAGCTGGCCCCTAAAAAATACCGTCAGCTGACAATCAGCAAGGAAACAGGGATCTTAATTCTACGACCGGCAAGGAACTGAATTCTGCCAAACCCAAATGAGTAAGGAAGGCCGACTGTATTCACTGCACTGTGCCACTTTACATAAGGGACTTGGGCATCTGCAGATTTTTTTATCTGCTGGGACTCCAGGACCCAATCCCCTGCGGATACTTTCTTTTGGGTTTTTTTTTGGCCACACCACGTGGCATGCAGGATCTTAGTTCCCCAGCAAGGGATTGAACAGGTGCCCCCTGCAGCAGAAGCGTGGAGCCCTAACCACTGGACAGCCAGGGAATTCCCAGGAAATACTTTTAATATAATATTACAAGGTGATAAGTTCTATGGCAGACATATTCATAGCATCCCAGAAACACCTGGCCAGACCTAGATTATTTGTGGGTCTTGGGCATGGGGGAAACAGGGTAGAGTATGGAAAGGTTTCCTAGGAAATGAAAACTGAGTTAAATTACATAGAAACTATCAAGACAAAAGCACGGAGAAATTTTTAGTGGTTCAGTCTTGCTGGATTACAAAATACAAAGTGGAAAGGATTACCAGGGCAAAGTGCCTAGAAAAGAGAATGGACTTATTACTCCATTAAGTAATGAGAAGTCATTAAAGAGTGTGAGGCAAAGGAATAAGGTAGTCAAGGTATGTGCTGTAGATCAATGACTCTGGAAGCGGGACGAACAGATGATTATAAGAGCCTGAAATAAGGCAGTGACATTGAGGACAGAAAGGAAAAGATACACTGGATACAATCACTTAAGAGATGGAATCCATCCTTTCAATATTTATTGAGCACCTACTATGTGCCAGGCAGTCAGGTGCTGGTATAAAAGAAAGCTTCTTTTGTACAAAAAAATGCCTCCTATGAAGTTATAACAGTCCAAACTAGAGAACTGACAACATATTAGAACCTCTGTCTGCCCTATATTTATTAAAATCTTCAATGACTGCCTTACTTCTAATTAGTGAATAAATCCCTGTTTTACCCTACCACTGACGTAACAGAACTTGTTCACATACTTTCTTAGCCTTTATCTTTCCCATCTTTACTAGGACCTTTCTAGTTTTAGTTTCTGTATGGTACCTCCTATTACCCTCCAATCACTGTAGTTGCCATTTATTTGGTTGTTAACGGTGCCTCATTTCTCCCGCCCAAACCTAACTTTCCAATGCCAAGACTCCATTAGAAAAATAGGCAAGGAGAAAATATTCTGCTCACAGTAGCAAAATGGGTCCAATTCTTTTACTCACCCCTCATTTTCTCTACCAAGCTATCTGAATAGAGCCCAGTTCTAGCATACAGACAATAAGAGCATGGGCCTGGAAGCCGGAATGTCTGGCCACAGATTCTGGTTCGACTGACTAGCTGTGTGACCTTCAGCAAATTCCTCAGCCTCACTGTGCCTTGGTTTCTCCCACTGCTAAATGAGGAGAACAGTAATATCTACTCATATGGTTACATGAATATGTATCAGTATAAGATTATGAGTTAAAGTAAGTAAAGTACTTAGCATCATCTTTTCTCACACAGTAAACGTTCAATAAATATTAGCTACTGTTACTCCTTGTATTTTGGATGTCATTAAGTGCTCTATGGCTTCAGGACACAACTGATAATGGATTTTGCCACAGTCTCTTAAACTGAAGCTTACCTTGGCACCAGCCAATTCCTTCATCATGAAGAGAGAATCATCAGCTCGTTCATCGTCATCATCATCATAATTTGGGGAGGGAGCTCCCTCTGCTCCTTGCCTCAGCAGGCTGCCACTTCCTCTAGGATCAAAGGGATCGACCACAATGGGCTCAGTACCTTTAATTTCACATCGGCAGAAGGGACAGCCCTGGCCTTCTGATTCCTGCAAAGGAAACAGGAGATGGTAATAGACACATCTGAAAGTTCTTAAAATATTCGTCCACTAAAAATACATTTCCTAGAAACGAAAAAAGAATCAAAAGTTTAGAACCTACCCCACAAACCAGGCCATTCTTTATATCCGTAAAGGATATATAATCCCCAATTCTTCATTGTCATTACTTAGCTGAGAAAAGAGCATGGTTTGGATCCGTACCTGCCAGGATGTTAGACAGGATGTGCACATGAGGTGTCCACAGGGCTCAATCTTTACATCTTTATCATTTTCAGCACATATTTTACACAGTTGGAATGTGGAGCCCATCTCACAGTATAATTCATATTGTTCCTTTGATTAAAAAGAAATTAAGAGATTATTCAGCCTATTGCAAATATCTGTTGAATGAATGACTGCAACTGTAAATGCTAAAAACAGGAAAATTGAAAACTGTTACTTTTAATACTACTTTTGCTTGTACGAAAGTGTCACAACAGTGTTCAATTAAAACAGAAAGCACCTAGTCTTGGTCCTTTTTTTTTTTGGCCGCACCCTGCAGCATGTGGGATCTTAGTTCCCAGACCAGGGATCGAATCTGTGCCCCCTGCAATGGAAGCACGGAGTCTTAACCACTGGACCACCAAAGAAGTCCTTTGGCCCTATTTTAAGAAGCACAGTTTAAAAAGAAACCACACAGGACTTTCCTGGTCTCGCAGTGGTTAAGAATCTGCCTGCCAATGCAGGGGACACAGGTTCGAGCCCTGGCCCGGGAAAATCCCACATGCCGTGGAGCAACTAAGCCCGTGCGCCACAACTACTGAGCCTATGGCTCTAGAGTCAGCAAGCCACAACTACTGAAGCCCGCATGCCTAGAGCCCGTGCTCTGCAACCAAGAGAAGCCACTGCAATGAGAAGCCCGCGCACAGCAACGAGGAGTAGCCCCCGCTCGCTGCAACAAAGACCCAATGCAGCCCAAAAAAATTAAAATAAATAAATTTATTTTAAAAAAGGAAAAGAAGCCACACACACCTAAATTCACTAATCTAGTCAATGGTTTAAAATTTACGTGTTCCAATCACTTAATATAATTCTACTGTCAGTTCTGTAAAGTATTATACGAAAGCTTGGCTCTAGTAATATGGTTATAATTTAAAACAAAGTTCACCTGGGTCACTTTGATGTGGTCTTGGGGAGTTGGTTCACATAAGCCTGTCAGGTCTGGATTCTGATTCCGTCCATCAGGAAACAAATAGCTATAAAAAGAGTAACCAATCTTGGGGTTCTACTGAAGCCAATTTATCACTGCTTACTAATACAGACAAATGTTATCTAGGAATTCTCTCATTCTAAAAGGGCAATTTTGCATAAGTGCAAAGATAAATTTTACTAGTACTTCAAAAAAATTAAATAACACAGATCAGTTCCAAGAAGATACTCTCCAAACACTGATACTCTTTCTCTATTTTAATCAAGGGGTTGACAAACTTTTTTGTAAAGTACCAGAGAGTAAATATTTCAGGCTGTGCAAGCCGCATAAGTCTGTGCCACACATTCTTCTTTGGTTGTTTTTTTAACAACACTTTAAAAAGGAAAAACTATCTTAGATGCAGGCTGTACCAAAACACCTAGTCTGTGGGCCGCAGTTTACCAACTCCTATTTTAATCTGTGGATGGCCACAAAGTGGAAATTCTTAATTTAAATGACATTTGCTTTGACCAAAGACCTGAAATACCTTTGTTTACAGATTTAACACAGAGAGACACTAACTTAAAGACTGGACCACCAGAGAAGTCTGTTAATTTAAAAGAAATGTAACAAGAAGCAAATTAAGCCACCGAGATCAACTACCAGGAAGCTTCTAGCATCAAACTGCTCTGCCATTTGGGGAAGTACCCCTTTCAGCTCCAGTGTTACTGTAGAAGACGATGCATGATGGAAAATGGATTTTCCTAATCACTTTAAAACACAAGTCGTTTTCTGATACCTGGTCAACTGTTAGTATTTTTAGTGCTTACCAACTGATAATCAATTTGAATTCCAAAAGGAATAGCAATTCTGGAATAAATAAGAACTTAGTCATAAATATTAGCAGAGGTTACAAAAGCCCACAGCCTGAAGAAATGCTGCTGAATCAACACGAAGTTAGGATGAAGGCTGATGAAGGCCACTGAGCGTGCTGCCATCAGGAACATCTCATCATTCTGATGCTGGCTAGTCAAATAACAGGTAACGTTTTCTGCTAATTGGTATATTTTAAAATCTAGCATAGATTTGAAAATAAATTAACATTTAGAAAAAAAGAAAGACAAAATTTACTCAGGGTAACAAGCGAAGTAGTAGAGAAAAATAATTTCACTCAAGGAATCCTTCCAAAATAAAAACCAAAGTCCTACTGAACCTGAAAATCCAATAGCCCCAATAGCGGGGGCTACAATATAACCTGTCAATATGTGTCCTGAATCTTTATCTGCAGAAGAAACCTGGAATAAAGTCATTAATGATGCAGTTTTACAGCCCCTAAGTTCCTAGACTCTAGCAGATGGCAAACAGTATGTACTTACAAGCCTTCCCTGAAGCCATCAATCAGCGCTTGGAAGAGAGGTTTATTGTGAGGAATTGTCTGGAGAATGTTCCCATCGGCAGTGACATACCCAATAGCCCACTGACCCAGACGAGTACAGCTCAGCCGGAAAATGTAACTGAGAACAGAGAGAAACAAAATCTTTAATATACATACTTGCAATAGGGTGGAAAGACAAGACAGAGACAAAAATCAAAAGGACCATCAATAATAGATTCTTTAATGGCTTCAGACCAAAAGCAAAAGACATATAAGCTCAATTCTTAAGTGGCTTGAAAGCATTTATCAAATCATAGTATCTGAATATGTCAATTCCTCTGATAAACAGATATCAATTCTGCCGCAGAAATGTGGTCACTGGGGAACTAGTAAAAGATCATGTTTCCTCTATTTCAGCAAAGGTCACAGGAGAATAAAGTTCAGGTGAATAAACCTCTTTGCTTCGTTGCACTGACCTGCCAGGTTTGTGAATGAATTTCTGGAGCCGAGCTTTCACTTCATCATATGTCAGGAAAGCCATGTAACCAGGATGAGTTACAGCAAGACTGTTCCAGTTCCTGAGCAAAGAAGACCAGGGCTAAGGAAACAAGAGATCAATCAGACCATTTGGCTCAAGACATACAACCAGCCTCAGAGCAATGAAGAGCAAAAGGAAAAGCAACCTGAATTCTCAATTATAAATTCTCCATTTAGTGTCACATATTTTCAATCATGTTGTTACTTTAAGGGAAGACAAACATGTTTGGGAAATAAGAACTCTGAAAAGCTAAGAAGAAAATTACACATGCTTATAGGGAGAAACTTAACTATACAAAATGAAATTCAGAAAATTTCCAAGCAGCTCTAACCAACAGTAGTGAGGCTAAACAACAAACAAAAACAGAGAAACAGGGCAAGGCCTAGATGTGCAAGTAAGAAGTTTCAAATAAAGGTTTACACAAGGTGGCATATACACCCATTGTTTTTAGAAAAAGAAAGAAGTGAGTTCTTTGTGGAGCATCAATACATCTCAATAGTAACAATCAAGAATTTCAATACCATAGGAGAAAAAGCTGGAAACATACATAAATGTTCAATAACAGAACTCACTAAATATATTATACCCATCTTTAGGATGTTCTACAACCATTAAAATGATGCAAAGAAGAATATTTAATAATAGAGAAAGATTATAAATGTGAGGGGAATAAAGCAGATTATATAGTTATTCTTTTTACAAAAAAAATTTGTATATATAAAATAGAGTAGTTTTAACCTTTTTTTTTTTGGCTATAGTTTCTAGAATGAATAAAATTATTTTCATAATAGGCAAAATCCCAAATGTCCAAATGTTATTTTTTAAAAAGGTTTCTCTTCAGAAAAATAGCAATAACTAGTTTAGCCAACGTTTTAGTATCCTACCTGAAAGAGTCGTGTAAAGATGTCGAATTCAAACACTGAAATATAATCATTGCAGGTCAGATCAATAGTGGATTTCAGAGCCATGGCCTCCAGCCCAGAACTGATGGGATGTACTTCATGAAGGGCCTGTCTGAAGCTCTTCCAAGGTACTATTGTCCTAGGATGGGAGTGGGGGTAGGAGAGAAGGCAGAGTGAGATAACAGATAATTTCAGGCATTGCTACATTCAAGGAAAAGAGAGCCACATTAAGCTCTCAATATCAATTTCAATTTTCTTAAAGAAGCTGAACTATATTTTACATTGAGAACAGAAAGGGCATAAATGATACATTTCTTAACTTTCTAATGAATAAATTAATAATAGAGACATCTTTTTCTACTTTTCTTCGGCAGAATGCTATAAGTTCATTCCCTTTCTCATCTTTCTTCAGACATTTGTTCTATTAGAAAGGCATTGAAAAGAGAGATAAGATTATCCTTTTTGTATAACAGATGTAATCTGTGTCCAGATCTTTACTAACTGAAAGCTTGTGTTTAACTTTTTAAAAGCACATAAAACACTCTGTGTTCTTTTGAGGAACCCACACTATCAAGGACTTCACTAGAGGAATATAGGCTTAAGGTACAGGAAGAACAGAGTTCTGATAGAGATGAAGAAGAAACTATTTAACATAAGAATGATTAAACCCCAGATATGGCTAGCAAAAGATATTGTGGGATTTCTATTTCTCAAGATCTTAAAAAATAAAATAAAATCTCATTGCCTTTGAAAAGTTTATGTATTCACCTGCCTGAAAGTAAGAGAACAAGTGGCGTTTCAAACTCTTTTCTAATGTAGCTAGTTATTAAGTTAAAGGAACAAAGTTAAACTCATTCCCATTCTCTTCAATTAAGTTTTTAAAAATCACTAATTATTCTATATTTAATGTTTAAACATGATTTTTTAAAATAAATCAAGCGTTTAACAAACTTCAAATCAATTTGTAGTATATACCTGAAACTAACTTAATAGTGTGCGTCAACTATATTTCAATTAAAAAGAAAGAAAGAAAGCATTTAAAGAGAGATTTACATTAGGATCTGTATATTCAACTGAAAAATTTTATTGTTTTCTACCTTTTCAGTTCTTTGAACCAAAATTTCAGGGGATATTCAAGAACATTTATATTAATACTTAGAAACATAAACTTGTCTCATAAATCTGTCTATATAATGTAAGGCTTCTGAATATCAAAAAGACAATATAACAAAGTGGAAAGACAAGCCGTAGACTAGGAGAAAATATCTCTAATGTAAGTGACTAACAAAGAGTTAGTATCTTAGAATAGGAAAAAGACAAACAACTCAATAGGAAAATGGGCAAGTCAGGAATAGGAATAGGAAGATCAGAATAAGACTCTTAATTGGTGACAAATGTGAAAAGGTGCTCAAGCTCCCTTGTCATTTAGGAATATAAAGCAAAATATGATACCAATTCATATCATCAGTGTTAGTCAAATTGCAGAGCTACTGGAACATGTGTGCACTACTTATAGGAATATAAACTGGTACAACCACTGTGGAAAGCAATTAGGCAATATTTGGCAAAGCAGAAGATGTGAAACCCCCTGACTCAGCAATCCCACTTCTAGGTATGTAACTATTGAGAAACTCTTGCATATGAAGACAAATACAATTTTGCTTTCTGCAGCACTGTTTTGCAATAGCAAATAGTTTGAAATGTAAATGTCCATTAACAGCATAATGGATGAGTAAAGAAAGAGAAGAGCATTCAGTCAAAGAGCGTGGGTTTCAACGGAACTGCAAAGGTTTATTTCTTTTAAAAAAAAAAAATCAGAGCAAAAAAAGGTTGGGAAGTAGGTACACATATATTACTTTTCTGTTTCCCATGTTTTAAATATTCCATCAATAAAAAACTAAACAAAAACCCAAAACACAAGCTTCAGTTCTTCATAGTTCAAATTCATTATTTTGAGTCTTACTTTTCCCCAAAAGCTTTCCTCCAAAATTCTGCAGCATCTGCTTTAGTAATCCGAAATGTGTCTCCTTGAAAGAGTCCACTTGGAAAGATTCCTTTTAGTTCTGCCAGCATGTGGCTGAAGATCAGGGACAGTTTGGTTAGGTTTCGCCTACAAATGATCAGAAGTGCAATGATTAAATGAACACATAAAATTATTTTTATTTTAAATGTGCTGAATTCACTACACCAGGTGTGTAATTTATAATGCAAGAAAGACTGCTGCATTCACTAGGTCTACTCCTTTCCCTCTGTTCAATGTTTTATGGTAAATAAGAAAAATTTAACAGAAATCTATTTTAAGACTTTTAATCTTAAATTAATCAGATCTAATAACTGAGCATAAACTTACATGAACAAACTTTCTTTTTTAGGATGACAGGTAAAGAGGACTCAACAAATACGTGTAAGAAGTTGTACACTGATATAACCATTCACTCACAAAAGAAATGTTAGGAAAGCAAAATATATTATTTCCTGCTTTGCATGAACTAATCTGGATGTTTAAATTACCATAATTCATCTAAATTAAAAATAAAGGCTTCCCTGGTGGCGCAGTGGTTAAGAATCCACCTGCCAATGCAGGGGGACACGGGTTCGAGCCCTGGTCTGGGAAGATCCCACATGCCGCGGAGCAACTAAGCCCGTGTGCCACAACTACTGAGCCGACATGCCACAACTACTGAAGCCCATGCACCTAGAGCCCGTGCTCTGCAACAAAGAGAAGCCACTGCAATGAGAAGCCCGTGCACCACAACGAATAGTAGCCCCTGCTCACCCCAACTAGAGGAAGCCCGCACGCGCAGCAATGAAGACCCAACACAGCCAAAGATAAAATTAATTTTTTTAAAAGTCAATTTTTGTCACACAAGGGGACTATGAAATTTCAATTCATGATCAATTTTATTGCCTAAAAATTCTCTTTAATACAGATAGATTTTTCTCTTTTAATGCTATACTGGAGGGTCACCACTAGTCCCATCTTTGTCTTTCCTGGATAAAATGCTGCACTAAGTCCCTATAGCCCTAACTTTTCTGCAAAACACTGCTGAAATCTTTCTAATCAGCTTTTCCACAAATCAGCTTCAGTTTTTTGATATTTGTCTTCCTGTACTTGTATCAAGTTATATTCTTTCTAGTTTCCTATTTCTGAAAGCACCTACAGAAGTGATAAAATTAATATTCTTTGAAGACAGTCTAAAATAATTCATATGCTAAATAGCTCAAGTAAGATAAAAAATACAAGCACTTATCCAATCCCTAAACTCCATTAACTGTTTTCCTCCTGGTACTTTGAGAGCCTTCAATTATTGCTGGTTAGGACTTTTACTATTTTACCAAAGAGGAAACAAAAATAGAAACTATCGAGAATATATCACAGATAACATGATAGAAAATCTGCAAAGCACAAATTAGTCCCAATGACTTCCCAAAGACTTCTGCAGGACACCAGACTGCACTCAATATTTATATAATATTTTGCCAAATGTTAATCCTTAAAGATAAGCAGGAGAGAGTCCATTATTCCCTTAGGATATGCTAAGCTGTTGAGAACCTACTATGTGTAAAGAGCTATGCTAAACAGTATAGCAGAAAAACGTGTATCAGAGAAAATACTGGGTTGGCCAAAAAGTACCTTCGGTTTTTTAAGTAAAAATAAAAGACACATTTTTCATTTTCACCAAGAACTTTATTGAACAATGTATTCACCCTTTTGTTCCACTACCTTCTGCCATTTTTCAGGCAACTTCATAATTCCATCTTCCCGAAACTTTTTATCTTTTTGAGCAAAGAACTGTTCTAGGTGCCTTTTACAGTCTTTCAGGGAATTGAAATTTTTCCATTAAGAGAATTTTGTAAAGACCGAAATAAATGGAAATCCGAAGGTGCAATGTCTGGTGAATACGGCGGATGAATCAGAACTTCCCAGCCACGCTGTAACAGTTTTTGCCTGGTCATCAAAGAAACATGCGGTCTTGCCTTATCCTGATGGAAGATTATGTGCTTTCTGTTGACTAATTCTGGACGCTTTTTGTCGAGTGCCGCTTTCAGTTGGTCTAATTGGGAGCAGTACTTGTTGGAATTAATCGTTTGGTTTTCCAGAAGGAGCTCATAATAGAGGACTCCCTTCCAATCCCACCATATACACATCACCTTCTTTGGATGAAGAGCAGCCTTTGGTGTGGTTGGTGGAGGTTCATTTCGCTTGCCCCACAATCTCTTCCATTCCACACTATTGTACAGTATCCACTTTTCATCGCCCGTCACAATTTGTTTTAAAAATGGAATGTTTCATTATGTTTCAGTAGAGAATCGCATGCGGAAATATGGTCAAGAAGGTTTTCTTCGCTTAACTTATTTGGAACCCAAACATCAAAGCGATTCACATAACCAAGGTGGTGCAAATGATTTTCAACGCTTGATTTGGATATTTTGAGCATGTCGGCTATCTCCCACCAGGTATAACATTCATTGTTCTCAATTAATGTCTCGATTTGATCGCTATCAACTTCAACTGGTCTACCCGACCACAGAGCATCATCCAGCGAGAAATCTCCAGCATGAAACTTCACAAACCACTTTCGACACGTTCGATCAGTTACAGCACCTTCTCCACACACTGCACAAATCTTTTGTGCATTTCAGTTGTGTTTTTACCTTTCTTGAAACAATAAAGCATAATATGCTGAAAATTTTGCTTTTTTTCTTCCATCTTCAATATTAAAATGACTACACAAAAATTCACCAATTTTGATAAGTCTTTTTTTAAATGCACACTGATATGACAGCTGTCACATACAACCTAACAAAATTGTTTTGAATGAAGTTAAAGACAACCAAGTGCTACTAGAGCCATCTTATGGAAAAAACTGAACGAAACTTTTGGCCCACATAATACATATATCATACTCCCAAGGTTACAACAGAACTCTTTCTGCAAGAAACAGGTTTGAATCTTACTTCTTCCTGAAAATGCCTTTCCTTAGTCGCTCCAATGTCACCCTCTCTTGGTTCTCCTACTTGCTTTTGTTCTTCCTTTGGCTATTCTTTCTATTCTCCTAACATAACTATTTCCCAAGAATTTGCTCTTCATCATTTTCCTTTCTTTCCCTCTTGACTCTTCCTTTGCAATCTCAAGGCTTCAAAAACTGCTTTGCAGGGGCTTCCCTGGTGGCGCAGTGGTTGAGAGTCCGCCTGCCGATGCAGGGGACACGGGTTCGTGCCCCGGTCCGGGAAGATCCCACATGCCGCGGAGCGACTGGGCCCGTGAGCCATGGCCGCTGGGCCTGCGCGTCCGGAGCCTGTGCTCTGCAACGGGAGAGGCCACAACAGTGAGAGGCCCGCGTACCGCAAAAAAAAAAAAAAAAAAAAACTGCTTTGCAAAAGATTCCCAAATCTTAGGCCTTAGTAGCTTTCCAACTGCCTACTGCATTTCTCCATTCAAACGCTAGCACCACAAAGCAACACATTCAAGATTAAACTAACCTTCCTTGGGGATTGGGGTGGGGGTGGGGCGGTAATAACAGATTTTGGGAATTTGGGATTAACAGATACACACTACTACATACAAAATAGATAAACAACAAGGACCTACTGTATAGCACAGGGAACTATATTCAATATCTTGTAATAACCTATAATAGAAAAGAATATGAAAAAGAATATATATATACAACTGAATCACTTTGCTATACACCTGAAACACTGTAAATCAACTCTACTTCAATTTAAAAAAACAAATTTGTTAATTGGAATTAAATAAATATACTTCTAAAAAATAAATAAACTAACCTTCTTTCTCAAACCTGCTCTTTCTTCATGTGCTCTATTTTCTGTATTTAATGACAACGCCATCTTACTTCCCACAAATTCAGAACCTTAGAGTCAGTCATCTTAGCTGCCTCCATTTTCTTTATTCTCCACATCTGACTTGTCAATTTGCTAATCATTTGTTGCCAAGCCTACCTTTGAATTTGTATTAGTGTTCTAATAGGCACTCCTTGCTGCCTGCGCCTACCTACTCCATAATTCAAACTTCCATCTTCAGTCTACTCCTATGCACGTTCAACCATACCACATATAACTGCCTTTCAAGGAGGGGGGGAGGAAAACAATTTCTACAGCACCAGTGGGACAAAATCCAAACTCAACTTTGATTTTTAGACTTTCCACTAACCTGGGTCTAACCTACCTTTATAACTAATTTCACTAGTATATTCTACTCAAACTGAACGTTTTACCTCTTCTTATACATACTACCCTTATTCACTTTTGCACCTCTGAACCACTGCTTATTTGTTCCTTAGTCTGCAAAAGACCCAGCTTAACTGTCATTTCCTAAGAAGCCAGCTAGAAGTAATAAACCTCTAAAATACCCCCAGTATTTTCACTGAAGTTCTCTTATGTCATCTGAACACATCTTGTACTACAGTTATTTGTGTACGAGGGATGAATTCATTTCTGATATATATTTATAACCCTTTGGCATCTGGCATAATTTCTAACCTTTATTATACCTTTAGAAAACATCTGACTGCATACTGTGTGCTAGGCACTAGGGATGGATACAACAATGCAACAAAACAAAATTCCTGCTTTTATAGCATTCACATTCCCATGGTAGAGTATCAGGTAGTAGAAGAAAAAGGCTTTGAAGAAAAACAAAGGAGGGTATGAGAAGAGAGGCATGTTAAGATTGCCGTTTTAGAGGGAGTGGTCTTAGGAACCTCTCTTATTGTTGATTTTTAAGCCAATTCTGAAGAGAAGGCAGAGAGCGAGTCTTTGGATGACTGGGCCATGTCAGCATATTTGACTCTTTAAATAATTTTCCCCTGAGAATCTACCAGGTATCCAGTACTATGCTAGATCAGAGATAAAATATACATATCAAAATATAATGGACAAAAAGTTTTAATTTGTGAAGTAAGCCACAAAAAGGTGAAAGTTATTGACCGCAAAGATGTAATGTCACCAGGTGCCTAAGAGCAATTTGAAGTGCTGACTGAAATAGTTACTGAAAATCAATTTAAGACATTTTCATACTCAAGGATGCATCCCCCAAAAAGCCAGCTTACATTTCTTAAAACCACCAGAGATGTGCACTGTAAGCATCACACTTCTTAAAACGAAAAAAAAGAATCTACAAAAGCCCATGGGTCAGGGTATTTTGTAAGTGGTCCAAGTTTAAATTCTGTTTCAATAACATTTTAAGGCCTTAGGCTTATGGCTCAGTGTCTACAGTGTATAGGGCAGAATTTAATCAGCAAAATCTGTCTAAACATGTAAACTTAGAACAATGAGGCATGATAGATATTTGGGCTTATTACAAGTAAGCAATACATTTCAACATTCTGTCAGCAGTTACTTCAATGCATACAATATGTTCTAACATTTCTCCAAATATCCACAAAGAAACACAATTGTTCTATTCTTTGTAAATGCCCTGAAGACAAAACTTTTCTTTCTCTGAGTAGCAGCAAGTAGGATCAATACAAGCCTTTCTTTAACTCAGTATTTGAAGAAGGTAATTTTTACTACCTTTCACGTTAACCATCTACATCTAAGTAACTGCAAATTCTACTCTATAGCTTCCACCTTGCCTTCTCTTGTCCTCTCACAACTTCCCCATAATCAAATGCTGATTCAGTATGCAGTGTCAATTTTTAAAAAGGTTCAAGACTGGTGTGAGTTATTTTCCCCCTACCTCAGGTCCTACTCTAAAAGCCAATGTACCTCTGTACCTCAGGCCTAAAGTAATGGTATACATTTTCTTGTGCATAATTTCAGCTAGTAAGGGACTAAGATTTATATGTCACTAATATTTAAGTATATAAAAATTAAATGCACAATTATAGCTTCTGTTTCAGCTTCAAAAGTAGAAAGATAAATATAACCTGATAGAAACCACAATCACCATTTCTATAGAGCAAGCAAGACAGTGTGGGAAAGTAGCCTTTATATGAATATGAGATAAACAGAAAACTCCTCAGATGATGCCAACCAATGCATTTTCTATTACACAAAATACTGAAAAACAAGCTGCCTTGTAACTCTTGGCCACAAAGTACCTTGCAGAGAAAGAGGAAATAGAAAAAAGAACATAGTATGGGGAGATATATTAACCCTCTATATTAAAATGTATTTATTAATGTTTAAGACAAGTACGGAGAGTAGTACCACTCTTTTTTGTTTTAATGAGAATGTTCCATCGCTTAGAAGTACAATAAAAGTTTCAAGAAGAAAAAGACTGTTGAGAAATGAATATTAAGAGACTGAGATCTTCTTGGACTTCCCTGGTGGCGCAGTGGTTAAGAATCCGCCTGCCAATGCAGGGGACACGGGTTCAAGCCCTGGTCCGGGAAGATCCCACATGCAGTGGAGCAACTAAGCCTGTGCGCCACAACTACGCCCGTGCGCCACAATTACTGAGCTTGTGCTCTAGAGCCCGCAAGCCACAACTACTGAGCCCACGTGCCACAACTACTGAAGCCTGCACGCCTTACAGCCCGTGCTCGGCAACAAGAGAAGCCACCGCAATGAGAAGCCTGCACACCCCATGAAGAGCAGCCTCTGATCGCCACAAGTAGAGAAAGCCTGCGTGCAGCAACGAAGACCAACGCAGCCAAAAATAAATAAATAAATTTATTTATTTAAAAAAAGAGAGAGAGGTTGAGATCTTCTAGAAAAATATTAAATGATGACTTACAAAACAATCAGTCCAATGTATTCATAAAGATATTCTCACTTATGGTTACTTTTTCTGAAACTCCATTTTGACAGTCAGAGATAAATTCTATAACTGACAAGCATGCTCTGTTTATTCTTTCTACAAAGGAGTACCTGAAAATATATATAATAATAGTCAAGACGACTAGAAATCTAAAATGTATTTCCTGGTCTAGCATTAATTTATTGTGTCCTGTGACGTTATTTAAACTCTCTGGGCCTCCATTGATTCCAATGTAACATAAGGAAGCTGGAACCAATTACTCTTAAAGATATCTTTCCATTTATAAAAATGTATAAATTTATGCTATATCACTGATTTGAAACTGGAAAAGAAACCTTAACTTCAGCAGTTTATTTTCATAATATTGAAGAAGACATGAGAGAAAGAAAGCTAGCACTTTATCCTTATGTGACAGGCTAGAAATTATGTCAAGAAATAATAATTTTTAAAAGTATATTTTATTTCTGCCTGCAAAGAATTTAAATAAACTTATATCTTATGGAATTTAAATGAACAGTTAATTGTATGAACCATATACGGGGATAAATTAAAATACTGTTATCTACTCGTAACACTAGGGATCTGGCTAAATTCCAGAATCTGTAGTGAATTATTTTACTCAAAGAATTTTATCATTTCTGAAGAAATAACATGGAAACATCAAAAATCATCTCAGCTATATGAAAATACTATCACATGTGAAAATGGTTCAAACACTCAGAAATCTTTTTGATTTTTAAAAAGAGAAGAAAGTGGAGCTTTCCTTTTGAAAACAATAATTTAGTTAATATGTATATAGTTATTATAAAATTCTTCCAATTTCTGTTTGACTTTTATAATAAAAAAATTTTATAATAAAACATTGGGGGAAAACCCCAATAATCTATTTTAATAATATCTGTAGACCCAATGATCCTGTACTTCCCCGCAGGTAAATTTCAGAATGATTAACACAATACAATGATTGACAGACAAACTGCACAACATTATACAATGCCATTTTGGAGCTGTAAAATATTTCCCAAATGAGGTCACAATATAACTCACTCTTTGCCATTCAGCCATGGTGTGGGCTGTAAAACCTACATAAATGATGATAAATAATTATACTGCTTAATAGTGAAGTGATCAATGTTTTTAAGTATTTCATTTACTGGTACTATTTCAGTGATAACTGTGCTGCTTTTTCTATTCATTAAACTCCAAAACCTTATATGCAAACACTAGTGTCATCCAAAGAATGCTGAGTGAGAACATACTGAGATGACATTTATAACTCAATAGCAGCGTCCTCTGCTCACAGTAATCAGCTTTAAAAATAGATACAACGGAACTTCTTTCAACAAAGCTTCACAGGAAGTCAATGAAGTACTGTTTAACTCGTATCTGCTTAAGCTGCTAAAAAAAAAAAGAGGGGTGTCGAGGCAAAAAGCATCACCTATTCAAAAAAATTCTAAGCCAATATATCTAAAAATATCAATGGCCTTTTTCACTAACCATATTAAGTATATTTGATAATATACTAATGGTCCTGCTTCTGAGACCCCCAAGTTACATGGTAACAGATTACAACATTATCATTCAGAGCATTTTGAGCTGTTTCATAGAATTTTAAACCTAAAGAAACATGAATCTAATTCACCAGATAAAAGGGAAGGCAGCAGCCCACATGAGAATCTCCAACATGCCCCTCATACTTCTATCAGATTAATCTTAAAACACAGACTCAATCTCCTTAATCCTTCTACACCAAAATCCTCAATGACTTGCCAATAACCACCAAAAAAGTTCAAGTTGCTCTGCTTGTAAGTCAAAGCACTCACAATATGGTCCTGATTCACCTTTCTAGACAGATACTACTCAATATTTCCCAAAACATTCTATACTTTCCAGGCCCCAGGCCTTCAGTGATGGTGTTACATCAGTAATATACGTCCTCTCCTTCTCTAATAGTTAACATTAAGAGCTTACTGTGTATCAGATACTTTGTTAAGCTACATGTATACCTCATTTAATTCTCATAATAATGCTTTGAAATAGAAATTACTAATCCTATTTTACAAGGAGAAACAAAGACTTAGTGACATCAAATAACCTGCCCAAGGTCACAGAGCAAATAAGTGGCAGGGCAGGTCTGTGATTCAAGAGCCCAGGCTTGCTGGTATGATACGTATTTCCTTTCCAATGACTATAGTTACCTAAGTCCTGCCCATTCAAAATTCATTTTAAATGCTATCTTCTTGGTGTGGACGCTGGGGGGGCGGGGGGCGGGCAGGGAAGGATTCCCAGTCTTCATTCAATGTCTACTTTCAAACTCAGACACCCCACACCCACAGCCCTACAGCATCTTGCTCACACTCTGTACTGGCTTCATCATGGTCTACTTTGTATCAGTTGTCCTATTCCCCAGCTGGATGACAACTCCTTAAGGGCAGGGGCAGTGAAGGTACCTTACACACTCTATGCCCTGCAGTGGCGAGCACACTGCCTTGCACTTAAGAGACATTCAATACATTTATAGACTTGAAAAATATTACTTATTTGTTAAATAAACTTTTTATTTTGGAATTTTAGAGTTACAGAAAAGTTGCAAAGATAGTACAAAGCATTCCCATATACCCCTCATTCAGCTCTGGTTTCCCTTAATATATTACTGTCGTACATTTGCCAAAGCTAAGAAACCAACATCAGTACAGTGCTATTAATTAAACCCTAGACTTTATTCAGGTTTCACCAGTTTTTTCCATTAACGTCCTTAACTATCCTGGGATCCAATCTAGGATACTACATTATATTTATTCGTCACATCTCCTTAGTCTCCCCTGGTCTGTAATAGCTTCTTAGTCTTTCCTTGTTTTTCATGACCTCAATAGTTTTGAGGAGTACTGGGGTTAGGTATTTTGTAGAACGTGTCTCAATATGTAAAGCTGATGTTTTTCTCATGCTCTGACTGGGGTTATGAGTTTATGGACACAATATCACAGAAGTGAAGTGCCTATCTCAACACATCATATTGGAGGGTACATGAAGTCCACATGACATCACTAGTGATGTTAACCTTGACCACCTGGTTAAGGCAGTAAGTATTTGCCATGCTTCTCCATTGTAGTCACTACTGGAAAAGATTTATTGTTTCACAGATATATTCCTTCTTTCCTAACTCATGTAAAACAGATCACTTACACCCAAGTCAGTATTTTTTTTTTTTTTTTTTTTTTTTTTTGCGGTACGCGGGCCTCTCACTGTTGTGGCCTCTCCTGTTGCGGAGCACAGGCTCCAGACGCGCAGGCTCAGTGGCCATGGCTCACGGGCCCAGCCGCTCCGCGGCATGTGGGATCCTCCCGGACCGGGGCACGAACCCGCGTCCCCTGCATCGGCAGGCGGGCTCTCAACCACTGCGCCACCAGGGAAGCCCAAGTCAGTATTTTTAAATGATTAATGTGATACATTCTCATTAAAGCACACACCATAGAGACATAATATTTATAAGTTAATACCTTTGGTTTTAGTGTGGTTGGAAAAAAACAAAAATAGCTTAAAACTCATTGTGAACATTCAGCAAATGTTCACTAAGTTACATTAACTTATGGCACTATCATCATTATTTCCTAAAGAGTTCAAGAATATAATCAGACTTCTCTATATTTCAAAACAACCTTTGAATTTACTCAACCCAAGTTCTGAAAGACAGCTATGTAAGTTACATGCACTGGAGAATCTGTCTGCAGCTAAAAGCATATTAACCCTGAGAACTGATTACTATTTCTCTATACCAGTTCCTTAAAGAACATACAGGCACATCAGTAACATAATACAGAAATCTCCAAAACTTCTCATACCCTCCCCCCAACAAATGACAAAAACCACCAAGCACTTTTCAGAAGTTTTATCCTGTGAACTTAAAAAATAAACTTAAAAGTATATAGATACATAGACAGACAAAGAAAATTATATACCGAGCAAGAGACAGCTCTAATACAATCTAATCAAGTATACAGAAAGTATATCTAATTATCATTAATTATTTAACTCCTGAGTATATGACATATCAGACATCCATTTCCATTTAAATATACTGTTTCAAAAAATATATATATATATATACTGTTTCTCTGAACAAACACAGAGTAGCTACTAAACTTTGTTATTCTCAAAACTTGGGAAAGATAATGAAATTTTCTATATCTATCTGCATCTCCTCTGTTTGGAGGCATCAATACCAGAAAAGTCTTCATCACTGCCATTTTCTTCAATATATTTTCCATGAAAAATAATCTTCCTCAAGTTCAAGATTCTATGTCTCTGTAAAACTCTGGTATTAGCATTTTACTTATTTAGTTAGTATTTAATTAGTAGTATTTTTATCAAATTCAACATACTTTTATTAAAAAGCTATAAATAAAGACATCAGATAACACAGGAAAGAAGGTGTTCCTGGCCCTGACTAGTTATCAAAGCAGACTCACATTTAGGCAGACTTTGGTGAGTGCAAGAGTGAAGTATCCATAAAAACAAGGAGTCACAAGAGCATGGGTAGGAGAAGCACTAATTAAAACTAGTATAATTCAGGAGGCTTCTTGGATTTTAAAGAAATAGATGGGATTTCAACAGACAATATGGAAGGGAAAGGGATTCTAAGCCAAGGGAATGACCAAAGCAAAGGCTCAGTAGAAGAAAGTTCAGGGACTCGAAAATAAACGGACATGGCTAGAATGTAGAATCATGGTAGCATAGGATAAAACTGAATAACACAAGCAGGACTCAAAATGTAGAGATTTAACTACCGGGGTGAGAGGTATTACAAACGCAGCAGGAAGTCATTAAGGGTTTGGAACTGGGGAGTGACATCGAATCTGTTTCGAGGCCATAAATGACAGCAAGCAGTATGAAAGATGAAACAGTGAGGACACGACAAAAGCAAAAAGCTCAATCAGGATGGTACTGCAGTAGAAAGGTAATGGGAGCCCGAACACGGGCAGTAAAATAAGACAGATTTGAGAGATACTGGAGAAGCAAAACCAAGCAGATGAGACGACTGAGTAGGAGAGCGGAGATGATGAACCTGAAACTGAGCCTGAGCAGCTGAGAGTAGGGTCTTAAAATATATATATATTAATAAAGCTAATACATTTAAAGGGCTTACTATGTGTCAGGCATTTTATATTTTTTATTATTTAATTAATTTTCATTCACAATCCTCTAAGATTGATTCTATTATCCTCACTTTATAGATTAACAAACCTCAGCTGAAAGAAATTAACCCAAGACTCAATCTCAGTAACTCACACCTGTCACCACTACATAATATTAACTGAGGGACCTCAGAAGAGGAAGTTGGTTTGCTAATGAAGAGGATACATTCAATGTTCAGACATGCCGAGTGTGAGATGTCTGAAAGATAATAATATGGCATGTCTAGCAGGCAGCTTGGGAAAGAGGAGCAAGTAGGGAAACAGATTTGTGAAATCATGTATAAGACTGTTGACACTGTTGGGAATGACCTGTCTGCTAATTCCCTCACACAGGATAATCAAAATGAAATAGAATTTTTACCAAATCATGTTGCACACCTTAACCTTAAATAATGCTGTAAGCCAATTATATCTCAATAAAATTTTAAAAATTAAAAAGAGGGACTTCCCTGGCGGTCCAGTGGTTAAGATTCCACTCTCCCAATGCAGGGAGCGTAGGTTCGATCCCTGGTCAGGGAACTAAGATCCCGCATGCCACGCTGTGTGGCCAAGAAAAAAGAAAATTAAAAAGAAACTGAAGTACAGTTTTGAAAAGATTTGGAATTTCTCCCTTTGGGAGTAGGGGGGTAGGTAGTATGATGGAGTCAGAAAAGGACAGGAGTGGCAGGCTTCTCTTATTTAAAAACAAAACCATGTGGGGCTTCCCTGGTGGCGCAGTGGTTGAGAGTCCGCCTGCCGATGCATGGGACGCGGGTTCGTGCCCCGGTCCGGGAAGATCCCACATGCCGCGGAGCGGCTGGGCCCGTGAGCCATGGCCGCTGAGTCTGCGTTTCCGGAGCCTGTGCTCCACAACAGGAGAGGCCACGGTAGTGAGAGGCCCGTGTACCACAAAAAACAAAACAAAACAAAACAAAACCATGTGAAAAATATTTGGAAACACTGGGCAATCAATGTTCTAAGTGTGCTATATTCACCTTTATAAGAATATAGTGCTAATTTTCTTAGTTTTTCTCACATGAGGCAGAATTAATGCCACTCTTTGAGACCCAATCTTTGTTTCTCCGTATCTTCTATGCAGATGAAACACACTGAGTTGATGAAAACGCATTGAGTTTCTTAACACTTCTTCAAAGATTCTCAAATGTTAGGGCTTCTAACACCTATTCAGCGGTATTTATCATACTTCCCAGCAGGAAAACTTATATGGAACTTAAGTATTAGAGGCACTGTGCAAAAGTAAACAACATTTACTGTGTTTACTACTCAGTAAAGTAAAACTCGTGATAAAATTTCAATTATTGTCAAAGGAGCAGAGGTATATTCATGAATGGGGGAAAATAAAGCATAAGAATATATAAAAAATGGAGAAAAATCATAAATGTATCTTGACTTGAATACAAGAAATTTAAAAGCTTCATAAGAGTTCCAAATTAAACCTCTCATGACGAATTTGTAAAAATCTTCAGAATGCACAAACTTTAAATCTAACAAAATTAGAGACATAACTAGAAATATAAACAGTAATTTAATAACAGAATACAACGAACTCTATTCCAGTAATTTTCACTAATTTATTTCATAAACATTGAATGCTTACTATATGGCAAGCACCATACTTAAACTTATTTAGGGGAAATGGACTATTCCAAACATTGAGTAAACCAAAAACCATTAAATAGAGTAGGTATCAAAATCCATTCCCTGCTCTCACACATAGACACAGTCATATACACATGTGTGTACAAGCACGCGTATTAGACCATGATGGCATTATGGAAGAATTTTTGCTATACGTTCCCCATAAAAGCTCTTATTTCTACAAGCTGTTCAAAAATACAGAAAGAGAACTCATTCATTTTGATTACTTCCATAATCAAAGACCATGAGAAAAAAACTATATGCTAATTTCACTTACCAGAATAGACGGGAAAATCCTAAACGATTATTAAATAGAATCCAGTGAAGCATTATATATCACCCTAGATGTCTGCCCCAAAGAAATTAAAATATATGCCCACACAAAGATTTGGACATGAATGTTCCTATTAGCCGTATTTATAATAGCCAAAAACTGGACACAACTAAAATGTACATCCAACAGGTGAACAGATAAACAAATTGTGGTACACCCATAGAATAAAACTACTTAGCAAACAGAGGAATAAGCTATTCATATGCAATATATATATATGATTAATTCATAGAGCCAATGACTTTATTTCCACTATAGTTCAGTTGCCGCCTTAGTCCAAACCACCATCATCCTACCTGGATTACTGCATTTGACTCCTGACTGGTCAGTCATCTTGCTCTTCCTGGATTGCTTGGCAATGAGCTAACTAGGACCAGGGGCTCCTCCTAACATCTTCCCAAGGAACCTCTGCAGTCTCTAGTTACCAGACAGCTGGTTCTTAGCAACTCCTGTAAATAGGTGGCACCCAAGACTCACACTTTTTACCTCACTTATCACATTGACCCCCATAAAAAGAGAGAGTGCAGGGGTATATTGGGGTAGGTTGAGTCCCTTTCCTGGAGCCCAGTCTCATGATACAGCCAACTGTGCTCAACTCAAACACTCCTCTCCACAGGACACCAAGAGAATATGGCGTCTCTATACAGGATCATCCTTCCACCTATGAATTCAAGCTTGATGTTCACCTGTAATGTACTGAGAGCAAGATCTCAAAAATACTTGCTGAATGAATACTTGCATAAAGAAAACTTCAGTAGCCTATGAACCATGACATTTCTTTTTTAAAAATTATGATAAAATATACATGACATAAAATTTATTACTTCAACTATTTTGAAGTGTATACATTTTTCTTAACAATTTGCTCCCTCCCATAATTTTTCAATAAGTGTATATCTCTGATTTTTTTAAAAAAAATCAAATACTTTGGTCCTGCTTTTTGTGAACCAGGCATTATTCTAGGTGCTTTCTAAACATTAACTTATTCATTATAATACTCACAACAATCCTACGAAAGCACTTTTAATGAGATATCTGAGGCAAAGAGAAGTAACTTGTCTAAGGTCATATACTGAGATAGTAAATGGCAGAGGAGTCCATCTGGCTGACCCAGCTCACACACTTAGCATCTAACACGACGACTGCTTTAACCTCATGGCACCATACATGTTTACTGACCTGTGTGTGTGCCACTAAGTGAAAGTCACACTCAGAAACTGTGCAATTAGGCAGTACCTTAATCACTCACCTAGTCTATAAAACCTTAATCCAGTGATAAAAAATAAAATAGATAATATTCAGTCACATACAGGCCTAAAGAGCCCTTCACAAAAGTTCATGTCAAGAGAACTTAGCTCAAGCTCGCTGTTAACAGCAATCATGATGAAAGATTTCCTTTCTGAAGTGGTTTTTTAATCATGCTCTTTGAAGTTAGAACAGAAGAATAGAAGAAAAGGGATCACTGTAATCTGGTTCAACATTACAGGGAAAATAAGACATTCAACTAATTATTTTAAATGTAAATAATATAAGAAAAATACCATAAGAATGAAACAAGTTAAGAAATATTAACTCTGAATACTTAAATCATTTAGATATATTTTATTAGACACTAAGCAGGATGAGTGTTTTGCATGTAAAGGAGTGGGGGGAGGGTTTAAACAAAGAGGAAAGAAAAATGTTAACGAACGTTTTTTATTCCATTTCTTTAACAAATTTAATACATAGGATTTAAGCTTTCTGAAGATAATATATATTTCAGGTTCAATACACAGTAAGTAAAAAAAAAATACATTGCCAGGATTCAAGTTCATAATGCTTCTAACATTTTCACTACTAGGTACCTCTAATAAGCATTTGCTGCTTTGTATACTACAGCCAGGCAAAAAAAAAATTCTTGTAGCCAGCTTTTGAGCTTGTTCTTTAAGATGTTCTAATTTAAATGCAGTTGTAGACTTCACAAGTACTATGGTTTTAGAGCAAGTCTTGGTTGGCACTATTAGAGCAATGTGATTAGAAAAGGCTTTTGCACATTCTACTTGACATTCACTGCCTACTTCTCTATACTGCTCTGGTTTTATAAAAGTCATCACTGATGCTTCGAGGGGAGGCAAGGGAGGGTACCTTCACATTCTCTCTCTCTCTTTATCTGCGTAATCAAGCCTATGCTCTATTAGAAATATTATGAGTGAATTTCTCTTGCTATGTGAATACCTAATGCTGTAGTAAATCACAGTATTGGTATTTTTTGTGTTCAAATGACATGCCTATTAAAATGTTTTAACTTCCCCAAGTTTATGTAGTTTACCATTTCATACACTACTTGAAATATGGCCTCCATGGGATCATTTCTGCAATGTGAAATGAAATACACAATCATCATTCCTTTACATTCAAACAAAGAAAACCAAAGTAATTGGTAATAAACATGTGGTAGATTAGCTTAAAAAAAAAAGGGGGGGGGGCCCTGGCACTTACTAGCTGTATGTACTTGGGTAACATATTCTAACTTTCCGAGCCTCAGTTTCCATATTTATAAAGTGTAAAATACATAAAGGCAAAGGCCATGTTCATTTTGTTCAACATAAAAGAGAGAGTACCCAATTAATATGTGTGGCGAGGTAGGGAGCGAGTAAAGGCTAGACCACATTTGAACTTTTCAGGCATATAGCAAGCACGTAATATTAATGGCATCTGAATTTGCAAAAATCCCAAATTAAATTTTAGACCGAGACTCCTGCTTTCAGCCAAGAGGGAGCTGCAGGGACTGGATTTAACCTCCTTGAAAGAACTGAAAAATTGGACAAAACATATGAAATAATGGTTTCCAGACAGTAGACATCATGCAGCAGAGGACTGTGATCCCTGAGAGGGGAAACAAATGGAAGCGAACTCTATGACTGACTGAACTTACTGCCTGGAGTTTCTAGGCCTCAGAACTGGGAGGGGGAACTCAGGCAGAGCCTGATAGTCTCTTGAGTTGAGGAGACGGAATTGTGAGTCTGGGGAAACCATGTCAGTTGGAGTCCTCAGTACAGAATACAAGAGAGGAGAGAGCTGCATAGAGAGAGGAAGCTTAGGAGATCTACAGCTGAGCACTGATGAACACAGGGAAAGAACCACCTGAAAGGAGTACAGCAAACACTCCCCAGTTCTCATAAAGGAGAAGGAGGGGGGTGGAAATCTGTAGATGGGTAGAGCACGGGTAGAATCTAGTATGTGGCTAGATTAAAAGCTATTCATATATCCAGAGAAAACTCTAATCTGAAAAGATACATGTACCCTAATGTTCACAGCAGCACTATTCGCAATAGCCAAGACATGAAAGCAACCTAAGTGTCCATCAACAGATATATGGATAAAGAAGATGTGGGGTGTGTGTGTGTGCGTCCGTATACACACACATATACACACATAATGGAATATTACTCAGCCATAAAAAAGAATGAAATAATGCCATTTGCAGCAACATGTGGACCTAGAGATGATCATACTAAATGAAGTAAGACAGAGAAAGACAAATACCATATGATATCACTTATATGTAGAATCTAAAAAAATGATACAAATGAACTTATTTACAAAACAGAAATAGACTCACAGACATACCAAAAAAACTCATGGTTACCAAAGGGGATAAGGGGCGGGGGGAGATAAATTAGAAGTTTGGGATTAACATATACACACTGTTATATATAAAATAAACAAAGATCTGCTGTATAGCACAGGGAACTGTATTCAATATCTATAATGGAAAAGAATCTGATAAAGAGTATATATACACACATACATATATAGAGAGAATTACTGCTGTACACCTGAAAATAACATGACATTGTATTACAAAATTAACTATACTTCAATTAAAAAAAGGTTAATTAAAAAAAACAAAAGCTATTCTGGCCTTGCCTAACAAAGTTTAAAAGGATCAAACTATTCAGCTGTATCCCAGAACACAGTTCAAGAATATTTATAAGAATACAAAGTATCCAGCACCTACCACAGTAAAATTAACAATGTCTAGCATCCAATCAAAAATTAGCAAACACACAATGAAGCAAGAAAATATGACTTAGTGAGGATAAAAACAAATCAGTAGAATTAAATCCATGAGTGACACAGATGACAGAATTGACAGACAAGGATATCAAAAGTTATTATAACTATATTCTATTTATACAAAAAGGTAGAGAAACTCTTGTACATGTTAAGACATGGAAAACACAAAAAAGATCTAAATCCAACTTCTAGAGATGAAAACTAAAATGGAAGGGACTCGCAGCAGATTAACTACTGCAGAAGAAAGGATTAACTGACTCAAAAACACAGTGATAGAAACTCCCCAAAATAAAACACTGGAAAAAAAGTGAGCAGAGCACCAGTGGCCTGTGGGACAATATCAAGTGGCCAAATATATATATAAATGGAGTCCCCTGAAGGAGAGTAGAAGGAAGGGAACAAAAGAATTTTTTTCTGAAGAAATTATAAGATAAAAATTTTCCAAAACTATAAATTTTAGATTAAAATAGTACAAAGAGCAAATTATGACATTGTCATATCTCTTTCCCAAGTCCAAGGAAGACATTTCTATTCCACCCAGGAAACTTTATCCACTGAACCCCTCGAGACAACAATCTAAGCAGCTACAACCTATCCACAGGACCAGCAATTATTAAAATCTATTTACCAGCCTTGATATTCTGTTCCCTTGAAATGTACAATGGTTCAAACATAAAAAGGGGTAAGATTAGCCTGCCTTGCGCCAGAATTATAAAGCAGTATTGGAACAGTATAACAAGTTTACCCTTTAAGAGATTAGAAGGAACAGTACCAAAATGACAGCAGCATTAATCACTTTCAAAAATGGCTATAGCATTTTTGAAATGTGGACATCAATATAGCAGTTTTAAAGTGTGTTATGCAATCCCTAGGGGTCCTTGAGACCCTTTCAGAGGGTCTGCAATGTTAAAATTATTTCCATAATAATATTAAGACACCACATGATTCATCTTTTCCACTGTGTTGATACTTGCATTGAAGGCACAAAGTTGGGTTGAGTCTGCTGGTGCCTTAGCTGAATCAAGGCAGGGGCACTGAACTGTACATGTAGGCACTGTACTCTTCACCATGACTTGCAGTAAAAACAAAAACAAAATGCGAGTTGCACTTAAGAATGTCCTTGATGAAGCAGGAAACACCATTAATTTTATTAAATTTTGAGTATTGAGGACATTTTTAAAAACACTGTGTGTGACAAAATAAGAAGTACATGAAAAGCACTCCTGTTGTAATAACAGTTGTCCTCAGGAAATGCATTTGTACAATGTCTTTTTTTGTTTGTTTTTTAAAAAGTGTTTTTATTGGAGCATAGTTGATTTACATGCGCAATGTTTAAATAGTTGAAGTAGTCGCTCTTTTGGTGGAATACCTTTTTTTGTAAACCACTTAAACCATTTTTTAGTGTACAGCTCAGTAGCATTAAGTACATCCACATGTTGTATAATCATCACATCTATCCATGTCCAGAATTTTTCATCATTCCAAACAGAAATGTTAGCAGTAACTACCTACTCTCTCTCAACCCAGCCTCCTGGTAACCTCATTTCTAACTTTCTGTCTCTATGAATTTGCCTAGATACCTCATATAAGTGTAATCATACAATATTTGTCTCTTTGTGTCTGATTTATTTCACTTAGCACAATGCTTTTAAGGTTCAGCCATGTTGTAGCATGTATCAGAACTTCATTTCTTTTTATAGCTGGGTAATATTCCATTGTATGTATACATCACATATTGCTTGTCCATTCATCTACTGAGGGACACTTGGGTTGTTCCTACCTTTTGGCTACCACAAAATGCTGCTATGAACACGGGTGTACAAATATCTGTTCAAGTCCCTACTTTTGATTCTTTGGGGGTAAATACCTAGAAGAATCACTGGATCATATGGTAATCCCATTTTCAACTTTTTGAGGAACCACTAAACTTTTTAAACAGTGGTTGCACTATTTTACATCTCCACTAGCAAAGGATGAGGGCTCCAATGTCTCTTCGCCAACTTTTGTCAGTTTCCCTTTTCTCATAAGACATTCTAATGGGTGTGAAGTGGTATCTCCTTGATTTGCATTTCCCTAATGACATTGAGCTTCATTTCATGCACTTATTGGCCAACTGTATAACTTCTTGGGAGAACTGTCTATTCAAATCTTCTGCTCGCTTTTGAATTGGGTTTTTGTGTGTGTGTGTTTTTCTGTTGAGTTGTTAGAGTTCTTTACATACTCTGGATTTAAATCCCTTACCAAATATATGTTTTGCAAAAATTTTCTCCCAATTTGTGGGTTGTCTTTTCACTCTCTTGTTAGTGTCCTTTGATGGATAAAGTTTTAAATTTTGATGAAGTTCAACTGATCAATTTTTTCTTTTATTGTCTATGCTTTTGGTGTCATAACTCAAGAAATCATTGCCCAATCCAAGATCATGAAGATTTTCTAAGGGTTTTTATTTAGCTCTTAAATTTAGGTCTTTGATCACTTAAACTTAATTTTTGTATATAAGGTAAAAGTCCAACTTCATCCTTTTGACTGTGGTTATCCAGTTTTCCCAGCACAATTTGTTGAAAAGACTTGGCATCCCTGTTGAAAATTAATTACCATATGTGTGAAGGTATATTTCTGGGCTATTTTATTCCATTGGTCTATATGTCTGTCCTTATGCCAGTACCACACCATCTTGATTACTGTAGCTTTGTAGTAAAGCTTTGAAATCAGGAAGTGTGAGTCTTTCAATTCTGTCGTTTTTCTAAATTGCTTTGTTTTTTTTTGAGGTCCCCTGAGATTATTTTTTGGCTGCATTGGGTCTTTGTTGCTGCGTGCAGCCTTCCTCTAGTTGCAGCAAGTGGGGGCTACTCTTCGTTGCAGTGCATGGGCTTCTCATTGCGGTGGCTTCTCTTGTTGTGGAGCACAGGCTCTAGGCGCGCAGGCTTCAGTAGTTGCGGCATGAGGGCTTAGTTGCTCCACAGCATGTGGGATCTTCCTGGACCAGGGATTGAACCCATGTCCCCTGCATTGGCAGGCAGATTCTTAACCACTGTGCTATCAGGGAAGTCCTACTGAGATTCTTAATGAATTTTAAGATTAGCCTGTCAATTTCTACCAAAAGGGCAGCTAGAATTCTAATAGGAATTGCACTGGACCTGTCGATCAATGTGGGGAGTACTGCCATCTTAACAATACTAAATCTTCCCAATCTATGACATGGAATATCTTTCCATTTATCTGGTTCTTTTTTAACTTCTTTCAGCAGCATTTTATTGTTTTCAGTGTACAAGTCTTTAGCCTCTTTGGTTAAATTTATTCCTAAATATTTTATTCTCTTTGATGCTATTATAAATGGAATTGTTTTCTTAATTTCATTTTTGGATTGTTCACTGCTAGTGTGTAGAAAGAATACAATTGAGTTTTGTAAAGTTTTGCATTTGATCTTGTATCCTGCAGCTTTGCAGAACTCAACTACTGGTTCTAGTAATGGTGGTTTTTTTAGTAGATTCCTTAGGATTTTCTACAAACAAGATCATGTCATGTACAAATATAGTTTCACTTCTTCCTTTTCCTTGTGGGTGCTTTTTACTTCTTTTTCTTGCCTAATCGCTCTGGCTAGAACCTCATATGTTGAACAGAACCTATGTTGAATAGAAGTGGTGAGAGCAGACACCCTTGTCTTATTTCTGATGTTAGGTGGAAAGCTCTCAGTCTTTCGCCATTGAGTATAATGTTAGCTGTGGGATTTTCATACATGGCATGGAATACCATTTCTACTTAAAAGAATGACTAATAGACAAAGTATGGTTACTCAGACTCGAATATTTGGCTGACAGTTTCTCCAAAATAAACAAAGTGACCTGTCACCTCAAGGAAAACAACTGATAGTTTTTGTTGTCAATGATAAAACTCAAGCTTTTAAGCAAAAATTAGAATTAAAAAAAAAAAGCCTATCCTCCACTATGAGCTTAACAGTTTCCAAATAAAACTTTTCTAATGATATTTAATTAATGAATGTGATTGTAGAATGATGTGTCAACACTTGAAAATCTACATAACCTAGTGAACCAATATTTTCCAAGCGACCAAGGTATGATGCTACAAAATCGTGCATGGGTTAAAGATTCATTCCAAGTGCAAGACAGACCAATGAATGTTAATGTAACAAGGTATAAAATGTTCACTGAGGCAGTTTAAGAGATTTGCAAAAATGTAAAACTACTTATTTTTTAAAATATTTTCCAGGGAGTTCCCTAGTGGCCTAGTGGTTAGGATTCCAGGCTTTCATTGCCGTGGCCCAGGTTCAATCCCTCCTCGGGCAGCTAAGATCCTGCAAGCTGTGCGGCGTGGCCAAAAGGAAAAAAAAAAAAGAATTGAAAAAATTTTTTTCCATTAAAATGTCTTCACGTTTTAAAAAATGTTTTTATGTCAACATGTAATGGGCTTGTTACTGTTATTATTAAATGTTAATAGTTATTTTAAATATTTAAATATTTTTCAATTTCTTGGTTTTAATATTGAATATAGTAAATATTGATAGATATAACCCACATACATGAAAGTTCTTTGAGGTCCTCAGTGATTTACAGAGTGTAAAGGGGTCCTGAAACCAAAAAGCTTGAGGAGAAAACTGTATTAATTAATAAAAGCTCTACACAGCAAAGTAGATATTTGGTTTAAAGCAAACAAACAGTACTTTAGGCACTTATTCAGCCAACACCTACATTAGAATTTCAGCCAACCCCTACATTAGAATTTCTTAAGATCTTATTATCACATATTAACAAATCATAGTAACTTATGATTGACTGGTCTGCAAGCACTGTCATATTAGAGTTGTACAGGATGGTTTTGAGAACTAAATGTGACTTCTCCACCGCCATGAAACTTCACCTTCTCCATTTTAGCCCAGTTTTCTAGCCTCTTAAGCTGGGAACTTAGGACTTTGACTAGGTTCACTGAACCTTTGACTAGGTTCACTGAACTAGTTCAGTGAACTAGGTTCACTGAACTGAATCTACCAATCATGTTACTACAAGAAATGGGAAGTTTTCCAGGATCGTCCTTGTGAATCCAAGCTGTCACCTAAGAGGTATCACATCTTTTTCTTCATTTGAAATACAATTTGGTTGATTATATATTAATTATAGAAAATTTAGAAAACATATAAACAGAAAGGAAATTTAAATTACCTCTAATTCTAGTACCTAGAAATAAGTACTGTTGATTATTTTGGTATCATTCCTTCCAGGTTTTTTCTATATTTCTTACTTTTTACAAAAATTGATCTTATTAGTTATACATACAATTCTGTGGTCTCTTTTCTTCTCCTTTATAGGAATATTATAGTCATCATGCTGTACATTATAGCCCCAGGACTTATTCATCTTATAACTGGAAATGTGTACCTTTTGACACCTTCACCTATTTCTTTAATACATTGTTTGCCTATCATTAATCTTCATCGACAAAAAATGTTTAGTGTCTACATTGTACACCATATCTTCTCTTGTTTATGTAATTCATCTTACACTGGACATTTAGGTTGTTTCTAGGTTTTGCCTTTCATATATAGCATCTAAATGAATGGCTTTGTAATTGTATTTTAACCCAAATCCCTTTTCTGTTCTTTCTGATAAATTTCTAAAAGTGGAACTATTGAGCAAAATTCTAAATCTTTCTATATAAATCACTCTCCAGACAGAAAGGTTAAACCAGTTTCATTCTACCACCACCAGGTATGAGAGTACTCACATTCCCGTACCCTCCTTTTAAACACTAATTATAAGTAGATTTTTCCTTTTGTTGTTTGATTTTTCCCTTATTTTGCCAATTTTTCGGGTCAAAAGAAAATTATTTTATGACTAACCAATTGGACTGTTCTTTAATATTCATATTTGGTCTTTTATGCTTCTTCTTTCATGGATTATTTATTTCCTTTGCTAATTTTCTATTTAGACAGAATTTGGATGGGGGAAGGGAGGATATTTATTTTTCTTTCCTTTTTTTAAAATTGAAGCATAGTTGATTTACAATGTTGTGTTAATTTCTGCTGTACAGCAAAGAGATTCAGTTATACACATACATACATTCTTTTTTATATTCTTTTCCATTATGGTTTATCACAGGATATTGAATATAGTTCCCTGTGTTATACAGTAGGACCTGGTTGTTTATCCATTCTACATATACTAGTATGCATCTGCTAACCTCAAACTCCCACTCCATCCCTCCTCCACTCCCCTTCCCTTTGGCAACCATAGGTATGTTCTTTAAGTCTGTGAGTCTGTTTCTGTTTTGTAAACAAGTTCATTTGTATCTTTTTTTTTAGATTACGCATATCAGTGATATCAAATGATATGTCTTTCTCTGTCTGACTTACTTAACTTAGCAGGATTATCTCTAGGTCCATCCATGTTGCTGCAAATGGCATTATTTCATTCTTTTTTTATGGCTGAGTACTATTCAATTGTACATATATATACACACATACACCACATCTTCTTTATCCATTCATCTGTCAGTGGACATTTAGGTTGCTTCCATGTCTTGGCTTTTGTGAACAGTGCTGCTATGAACATAGGAGTGCATGTATCTTTTTGAATTACAGTTTTGTCCAGATATATGCCCAGGAGTTGGATTGCTATTATCATATGGCAACTCTATTTTTAGTTTTTTGAGGAACCTCCATACTGTTTTCCATAGTGGCTGCACCAATTTACATTTCCACCAACAGTACAGGAGGGTTCCCCTTTTAGAGAGAATTTTTTGTTTTTGTTTTTTTATTCCTTGCCTACTACTTTAATCCATTCTCTCCTTTCTTCCTTTGTTGTGCCTCCTTTTAAATCTGTTTTGCTGACTTCTCTCCCCCGCCAGATGATTTTGCCCACTCTCATGGCTTTAAATACTATTCTTGAACATCACCAAATTTCTATCTCTATTCCAGACCTCTCCTTCTGAACTCCAAACTCTAATATAGCCAACCAATTGCCTGCTTGACATATCACCTTAGATGGCTCATGAGAATATCTCAAACCTAAAGTTGTCCAAAATGGAACTCTTAATTCCCCTCTCTCAATGTATTTCTCCCCACATTTGTACTCTGAATTCTCCATTTTAGTAACTGCCGCCACCAACTGACAGAGTTAATGACCACAAACCTACATCCTTGATTCTTCCCTGTCATCTTTTCTCACCCTTCTCTTGTCCAATCCACCAGCAATTCTTATTGAGTCTAGCTCCAGTCCACCTCTTATTGGTCCATTTTTCTTCCTTTCAACTTTTTCATCCTTAGTCTATACTATCTCATCTCTTACCTGGTATACAGCAGTAACCTTTTAACCTATCCCTCTACTTCCATCATTGCTACTTCCACAAGCCTAATCCATTTCCCACACAACAGCCAATACTATCACTGTAGAAGAAAAATCAGATTATGAATTTCCCGTTTTATACCTTTCCATGGCTTCCCATTACGCCATCTATACACTGGCTCAAACCAGAAACCTATCCAATCCATTACCAAATCATGTTATGCTAGCTTTAAAACACAGCAAGTTCTGTCCATTTCTTTCCATCTCTACTACCACCACTTTGTTTCAAGCCATCATCATCTCTCTCCTGAACCAAAAAGATACAGGAGCTTGGTGCTGCCCCTTTCCCAGTTGTAAGAAAGGCATTCCTGGGCTTCCCTGGTGGCGCAGTGGTTGAGAGTCCGCCTGTCGATGCGGGGGACGTTGGTTCGTGCCCTGGTCCGGGAGGATCCCACGTGCCGCGGAGCGGCAGGGCCCGTGAGCCATGGCCGCTGAGCCTGCGCGTCCGGAGCCTGTGCTCCACGACGGGAGGCCACAGCAGTGAGAGGCCCGCGTACCGAAAAAAAAAAAAAAAAAAAAAAAAAAAGAAAGAAAGGCATTCCTAATGTAAGTGGGAATCTTTTCTCACCAAGCCCAAACTCCTCAACAAAAAGTTCTAAGCCACCATTATCTACCAATAGGATTTGGCACACTTGAAACCTATTTTCAGGGTGCTAGGGAAAACTATAGCAGTACAAATACTGCTGTTAGCTTGTGAATCACCACTCTTCCACTGGAGGATAATCTGGAAACCAAAAGAATACTAGTTCAGTGGTTATAGCTTGGAAACTAACGGAAAACGAGAGAACATAAGGTTATAAGCATCATGAGAGCTGTTTACTGCTCTATCACTGTTCTTAGAGCAGTGCCTACCACAGAGAAAATACTCACTACTATTTTTTCTTTAATGAATGGTTAGCACATAAGCTTTTAGTTATTTCTGAATTATTCCTGGCTGAATACAACAAAACCAAATTTTGACAATTTCAGTTTATAACTACCTCTAAAAAGACAACATAATTACAACAGAAAAGTTTAATCTTACTTCCAAAATGGATACAATAAGACAATGACAATTTAAAATTAACTGCACTGTATAATCCCATTCAGCTTCTACTATAACGTCCTGCGCTCTAACGAAAACAGGCGCAAAAACGAGAGTTAAAGATAAAAGGCAAGAAAGCAGCTTATGGTTTTGCTGAATTAATTTTTTATAAAGTCTAAGAAGAATGAGGGCAAATATCTTTAGAGAAGTTAATTTACCTAATATCCTCTCTAAAACAAAACCAGGAAGCAACTACATTATATACTGATAGGTACACTTATGTACACTCTTCTAGAGAATATTTAAGGGATTAACTCCTCAACATCCAGTCTGGCAACAAATTCCCTCATGTACATGGCTTTGGGGGAACAGATATGTTCCCCAAGCCATAGCAGGTTTGTTTAGAGATGACACCTTGCCCTCGCTGGACTAATCACAGCACTTAGCTTTTCTTTCCAGAGTTGACTGGTCCAGAGATAATCAATTGATCTATACCAAGCCTAAGTCAAAACTGGAACCAAGAGGTAGATGCTCTGCTACCGTAAGAAACCTGTAAGATGTAAATCTTGGGTGTAGCAGAGGCCAGATTTCCCCACAATTCAGACATTAATCTGCATTGAGAGAATGCAGTGTCCTGGTAGCATTTTCAACCATGGTTTCAGTTATTCCTGAGGCTTGCCTGCATTCTTGCCCTTAGTGCAACTCAAAATATTCACTCCTTCTAGAATATTACAAGTCTACAAATTTTCTCTCTCCCAAGAAGAAAAAGCAGGAACAAAGCATAAAAGGTCTATAACGTTCTTCTGTGATCAAAAACAAAAACATTGAGCAAAAAAATAGAAACTTTCTCAACCTGATAAAGGGCATCTATGAAAATCCCACAGTTAACATCATACTCAATGGTGAAAGACTGAAAGCTTTCCTCCTAACATCAGGAACAAGACAAGGATGTCTGCTCTCACTACTTCTATTCAACATAGGTTCTATTCAACATATGAGGTTCCAGCCAGAGCGATTAGGCAAGAAAAAAAAGCATCCACAAAGGAAAGGAAGAAGTAAAACTATCATCATTTGCATACAAATAGAGATCATGCAAGATCATGCAAACATGATCTTATTTACATAATATTCTAGGTAATCCACTAAAAAAACCGACTACGACTAGAACCAATAGATGAGTTCTGCAAAGTTGCAGGATACAAGGTCAAATACCTCACAAAATTCAACTGTATTCTTCCCACACACCAGCAATGAACAATCCAAAAATTAAATTAAGAAAACAATTCCATTTATAATAGCATCAGAAAGAATAAAAATATTTAGGAATAAATTTAACCAAAGAGGCAAAAGACTTATACACTGAAAACAATAAAATGCTGCTGAAAGAAATTAAAGAAGACCCAAATAAATGGAAAGACATTCCATGTTCATAGATTGGGAAGACTTAGTATTGTTAAGATGGCCATACTCCCCACATTGATCTAGAGGTCCACTGCAACTCCTATTAGAATTCCAGCTGCCCTTTTGGTAGTAATATTCAGGCTAATCCTAAAATTCATTAAGAATCTCAAACGGGGCTTCCCTGGTGGCGCAGTGGTTTAGAATCTGCCTGCCAATGCAGGGGACACGGGTTCGAGTCTTGGTCTGGGAAGATCCCACATGCCGCGGAGCAACTGGGCCCGTGAGCCACAATTACTGAGCCTGCGCGTCTGGAGCCTGTGCTCTGCAACGAGAGAGGCTGCGATAATGAGAGGCCCGCGCACCGCGATGAAGAGTGGCCCCCACTTGCCACAACTAGAGTAAGCCCTCGCACGGAAATGAAGACCCAACACAGCCATAAATAAATAAATAAAGCAAACTGTCAACAAGTAAAAATAAATAAACACTACTATATATATAAAAAAAAAAAAAGAATCTCAAACGGGGTGCTTCCCTGGTGGCGCAGTGGTTGAGAGTCCGCCTGCCGATGCAGGCGACACGGGTTCGTGTCCCGGTCTGGAAGGATCCCACGTGCCGCGGAGCGGCTGGGCCCGTGAGCCATGGCCGCTGAGCCTGCGCGTCCGGAGACTGTGCTCCGCAGCGGGAGAGGCCGCAGCAGTGAGAGGCCCGCGTATCGCAAAAAAGGTAAAAAAAAAAAAAAAATGAGCAGAGGATTCAAACAGACATTTCTCCAAAGAACATATACAAGTGGGCAATAAACATGTAAAAAGACTGCTCATTATGTTACTCATTAGGGAAATGAAAATCAAAACCACAAAGAGATATCTACTTCATACCCAGTAAGATGTCTATAACCAAAATAATAATAATAAGTATTGGTGAGAAGTTGGAACCCCCATACATTGCTTGGGGAATGTAAAATGGTGCAGCTGCAGTGGAAACAGTTTGGTGGTTCCTCAAAATGTTAACCATAGAATTACCATATGACTCAGTAATTCCAGTCCTAGGTATATACCCAATAGAACTGAAAACATAGAGCTTCACAAAAAATTGTACATAAATGTTCATAGCAGCATTATTAATAATAGTCAAAAGTGGAAACAACCCAAATGTCCATAATCAAAATGTCAATACAATAAAATATTATTAAGCCATAAAAAAGAAAGAAGTACTATTCTATGCTACAACATGGATGAACGTGAAAACATGCTAAGTGAAAGAAGCCAGACAAAAAAGGCCACATGTTACATGATTCCACTTAAATGAAATGTCTAGAACAGGCAAATCCGCAGAGACGGAAAGTAAATATTAGTGATCACCAAAGGCTGGAGGGAAGCAAGAGTGGGTAAAGGGGAGTGACTGCTAATGAACATGGGGTTTCTTTTTGGGGTGACAGAAATGTTCTAGAATTATATAGTAGTGATGGTTGCACAACTTTGTGAACACACTAAAAACCACTAAATTATACACTTTACAAGGTAAATTTTATAGTATATGAATTATATCTCAATTTTTTAAACTGAATACAAAAAAAGCCTCCTAACAACCAAAATACAGATCGCAAAGATGGTACAGTAAAGCCACATATTTTCCTTTACTGGGAAAAAAAAAATGTATTCTCACCTCAAATTTATTTATTCTCACTTTATATATAATTTGTACAAACCTGGCTGTATGGTCAAAGCCTATAGTGGATTAAAAGCTTCATATTAGGGGAAATGAAATTGATACGGACAGACATACTGACAGTAAGGTTTTGTTAAAAAGGTAAAAGAACTTACAAGCATTGTGTGAAGCCATTTAGTAAAAGGGCAGATTGGTCTACGCATTTCATTAGGTTCTGGCAGTACCAATGATAAACAGCCTGATACAACAATCTATACTTATAGTAATGAAAATAATGAAGATGATTAATATAATAAGAGCTAACCCACTTATCACTTGCAATGTGCCAGTCACTGTTGTAAGTACCGAACATTTAGTTACTTAATTAAACTCCCAACGATCCTACAAGGAAAGTAATACTATTATCTCATTTTACAGATGAAGAAACCGAAGAATCACACAGCTAAGTTAAGTGGAAAAGTTAAGATTCAAACTAAGGCAGTTGGCTTCAGAGTCCCTCCTCTTCTTAACCAGTGGACTATTCTGCCTCTCAGTGACGAACTGTGTCATTTAAAAAAAAAAAAAAAAAAAGTCAAACAATGTTCAGTGTGTCTAAGAAGACTGAAAAATCTACAATTTTTATTCCACTATTAAAAAAAAAAAAAAAAAAAACCTGTTCTATGGCAGCCTGTTATCTATAGGAGAAAGTCTTGAGGTCAAAAAACAGCTCTTTACAATCTGACTCCAACCCATATTTCCAGCTTATCTATCTCCCCTAATTCTAGCCAAACCAGATCGCTCACGTTCCTTAAACAAACAGAGCCTGCATTTTCATGCCACTGTGTTAAAGGCCTTTTCTTCACTTCTCTGCCTAGAAAGTTCCTACTTACCCTTCAAAATCTAGCTCAAATAACACTTCCTCTGTGCCACCTTCCCCGATGCCACTAGGTAAAACTGTGTTCATACAGCATTTTGTACATATCTCTATTAAAGTATTTATCACATGACATCAGAATTGAATACTTAACTCTCCTTTTCACCGCCTAGAATTAGAACCTAGTACACTGTGGATAATAAATAAAATTTTTAAGTTTTGGTACGTAATAAAGTCCAAAATTATTTTTTTAATTCAGCAATACAAAACGACAAAAGTCATGAAATTTAAATAATTTAAATGGACAAAGTTCATTTTCCCATAAATGAGATGTTACAAAGGTTCCTACAGATTGAATTCAGTTACCAGAAACCTTTTTAAGAAGAAAATACTAATACTCTGGACCAAACCTGAGTAATCTGTCCCAGTAAAGGTAACACGAATAATGATGTGGGTAAAATTTTAAGTGAGAGATGAAGGTTCCCAGAATCTAAGCCAACAGAGTCAAACGCTACAAGGATACCATTTAGTAAGTTACTGCTTGGCATGCTAACTGAATGCCCTCAGAAATTACTGTCCCTCCCAATTCAAGTCACTTCTCAAGAGTAAGTTACTCCCTAAAAATTATAATAGAATTTACATCTTATTACTTGTTCCAGATGAGTTAATATTTAATTCCAATTAGACAAAACCAAACACAACTATACCATGGATACAATCAACCTGTTTCTCTCCCAGTGCATAATATACAACAACCAAGCCAATAACATATGGGACAGTCAGTATAGTTTTTAGTATTTAATAAGTACAAAAGAATACCTATTGGTCCCTCAAATGTTTATTGAATTAACTGCATTTTGCCAATTCTATTTGAAAAGTATTCTATTCTATCCTATTTGAAAAGTTACTTTACCTATAAAGGAAATGTCATTTCACTTGGCTTTATTTAAAAAAGTTATCCAAACTACTGGCTAATTTTTTTCCTATTATCCCATACTTATAACCTACCTAATATGCTACCAGCTCGGGCAAAATCCTCTTACTGTTTACTGCCAACCCCAACTTCTTTCTTTCAGACTCTCACCTATCCACAAACTTTCATGATCTTCAGGGCCTCTGAAAGACCTACTGCCTCCAACTCATCTTCATGACGGTAAGTCACTGACTTTTCAGAGATAAACAAATAATCAGAGCTACGGATGGATCAATACTCTCCAAGGTAACCTTTTATACAAAACACAGCTTTAAGTCAAATGTCAACTTTGCATTCTATTCTTGTTGACATAAAATTAAAACCAACTCAACTATTTCTATGTGTTACCTATTCAGGCAGTCACAGACCTGAATAAATATTTGTGTAGTATTCTCCATTACCTAGGCTGAGAATTCTCCTCATACATTCTTTCTTTCCCCTCCTTGAAGAGGCTTATGGTCTGCTTAGTTTTCTTCATCAAATTCTCCATGAACACCCTAAAATACTCATTTTCTCCAAGGGTCTCCATCTTCCCCTCATATCTTGACAAGACAGTGCGGAGATGCTGGTAGGTGTCTGGCAGCAGGTCTAAGATATAAGGTGGGCTATTCTTTAGCGCCAGCTTTGGGTTCTGACACAACCGCACCACCTGCAACAAATGGAAAAAAAGGGCTATTACTTGGAGGATCTTAAGGGCAATTTCCTTTTTTAAGTTTAGAAAATTATAAAATATGTGGTCTTTTGCAGAAATACAAAAAATGCACAAGAATATAAGAAATGATCCCTAACCCACACCCACACCCACAGGCAATCACTTTACATTTTTAGTAGTCTCCCTAGAGGGTGGGTTCTTAAAACCGTATCTAACAGTTCAGACAACACATAGAAGACTAAACAATTGGGGTGGGGAAGACATCCACATACATGCCTAAAAAATGCTAGATGAAGCATGGCGAATTCCTCTGAAATGCATGGCTCACACCACAGCAGAATAAAGAAAATTTCCAGGGGCAGAAATAAAGAACGAGGCTGCCCTGGGAGGTAAACCTGGTAACGCAGGAGCCTAGAGCTTTAACAACCACTAGGGGACAGGAGCACAGAGGCCTTGGACCCAGCAAAGAGTTGAACTGAGACACCATTCCTTCCCATATAAATGCAGAACTCTCAGAATTTGCCTGGTTAATTCATTTTACCTTCTTTTACTTTCAACTTTTCTCAGCTCTTAGTTTTAAGTAGGTCTCTTTTAAAGAACATATAGTTAGACTTCTTTAATCCAATGTAACAATCTTTTTTTTTAACTGGTGAGTTTATATTTGTTGTAATGACTAATAATTTGTATTTATTCCTACCACCTTATTTAGTACTTTCCATTTATGTGGATTTTTGTGTGTCTGGAAGAGACATAAATTAGTGGGACAGAAAATTCTAGAAATAGACCCACGCATATATAGACCCTTGACATCACAAAGGAGTGATCTTTCCCAAAAACAGTAGTGGAACAATCCATATAGGAAAAAAAGAAAATCAAACTAAATCCTTACCTTACACTATGCAAAAAACAAAACAAAACAAAACACCTAGATGGGCTCTAGACCTAAATGCGAAAGGCAAATAAAGCTTTAGAAGATAAGAAAACTATCTTTCATTACTTCATGATGGAGAAAAAATTCTTAAACAGGACCATAAAAAACATTAATAAAGGAAAATATTAATTAAATTCTACTATACTCTAAAAGAACTTCTAAGATACCACAAAAGAGTAAAAACACATGTACAAAATCAGAGAAGATATTTACAATATGTATATATCCAGACATACATATCCAGAATATATAAAGAACATCTACAAATCAGTAAGATAGGGACTATCTTTTTTTTTTTTTTTTTTGGCTACACCGCGCAGCACACGGGATCTTAGTTCCCCGACCAGGGATCAAACCCGTGCCCCCAGCAGTGGAAACATGGAGTCCTAACCACTGGACCACCAGGGAATTCCCAAAAATGGACAAAAGACTTGAATAAAAACTTGACAAAAGAAGATATCCAAATAACCAATAAACATATGAAATTGTGCTTAATCTCATTAATCATTTTAATTTCATTAAAATGACAATTGTAAGCTCTCAATTAGATACTATCACTACACACACCAAATTGGCAATGCCAACCACTGGCAAGAAGCAAGGACCTTCAAATACTGCTGGTGGGAATCGAAACTAATAAAACCACCCTGGAAGATAGTTCGGCACTGTATGGTCAGGCTAAAGACTTATATGCCCCACAAACCTGCAGATCTCCGCCTGGAAAGGTATACTGGGATACACATACAAAAATGTGTAACAACTAACAACTGCAAACAACCCAGATGTCCATCAACAGTAGAGTGGATAAACTGTAGTATATTTATTAGCAACAATACACTACCACGTGGATGCTCCTCTCAAACAAAGTAGATCTAAAGAAACCAGAAACAAAATATTTACATTACAATTACATGTATATGACTACATTACTATTACAAAGATATCCCTCTAAACTATATTGATGCAATATGCACACATAGGTGGTAAAAATATAAGTAACAGAAAGAAAATAATTTTACTTTACTTGTAGCTGATATAACTGTCCATGAATAAAATGAAAGAATTGACAAAACATTAGAAACAAAACAGTTTAATAGGTTGCTGGATTCAAAACTGATATACCAAAAAAAAAACAAAACTGATATACCAAAATGGCATTCATAAAAATTTTATAAATAATTTTAAAATGTAATTTTAATTGCTGCCATTTTGAATGGCATAAATAAAAATTTAAGGCTCCTAGGAATATATCTAACAAAAAATGTGTAAGACTCTTATGAAGAAAACAACAAAAATTCACTGAAGAACATAAAAACAGAAATTAATGAAGAACCCTATCATGTTTAAGGAGACGTCAGTTCTCCTCCAAATTAGTATATAAATGCAGTGCAATTCCTATCAAAATTCCAAAAAGATTTTTCATGGAACTTAACAAGTTGATCCCAAAACCCACACGGAAGAAAAAGAGACCAAAACCAGCCAAGCCTATTTTGAAAAGTCACAAAGTAGGTGGTAGTTACCCAATGAGTTATCAAGACTTTTTAAAATCTTATAATTAAAATAGTGTGATAGTGACCAAAGACAGATAAATGGCCAAATGGAAAAGAAGAGAGCCCAAACAGAGACACGCATGTATGGAAATTCAGCATCAGAAGTGGCATTACAAATCAGTTCAAGAGGAATTCTCTGGAGGTCCAGTGGTTAGGACTAGGTGCTTCCATTGCAGAGGGCACGGGTTCGATCCCTGGTAGAGGAACTAATATCCCTCATGCCGTTCAGTGTGGCCAAAAAAAGAAAAAAGAAAAAAACACACACAAATCAGTTTAAGAGAAAAACTACTGGAAAACTGGTTATCCATATGGGAAAAAAATTACATCCCTTACACGTTACATGAAAAGTAAAGTTCAGATGAATTAAAGATCTTGTGTGGAGAAAAAACTTTAAAGCTTTTAGAAAAAAATTTGGAAAATATTTGTTGAACTTTATGATCTCAGAGAGGAAGTATTTCTTAAGACACAAAAGCAAATCATAACCATAAACAAAACAAAATGACAACCCACAGGAGAAAATATTTGCAAACAAAGCAACCGACAAGGGATTAATCTCCAAAATATACAAACAGCTCATACAGCTCAATATCAAAAAAACAAATGACCCAATCAAAAAATGAGCAGAAGATCTAAATAGACATTTCTCCAAAGACATATAAATGGCCAAAAAGCACATGAAAAGATGCTCAACATCACTATTAGAGAAATGCAAATCAAAACTACAAAGAGGTATCACCTCGTACTGGTCAGAATGGCCATGATCAAAAAATCTACAAATAATAAATGCTAGAGAGGGTGTGGAGAAAAAGGAATCTTTCCACACTGTTGGTGGGAATGTAAATTGGTACAACCATTATGGAGAACAGTATGGAGGTTCCTTAAAAAACTAAACACAGAACTACCATATGATCCAGCAATCCCACTCCTGGGCATATATCTGGACAAAAACATAATTTGAAAAGATACATGCACCCCCATGTTCACTGCAGCACTATTTACAGTAGCCAAGACATGGAAGCAACCTAAATGTCCATTGACAGAGGAGTGGATAAAGAAGATGTGGTACATATATACAATGGAATATTACTCAGCCATAAAAAAGAACGAAATGATGCCATTTGCAGCAACACAGATGAACCTAGAGATTGTCATACTGAGTGAGGTAAGTCAGACAGAGAAAGACAAATACCATATGATATCACTTTTATGTGGAATCTAAAGGAATGGTACAAATGAACTTATTTACAAAACAGAAATAGAGTCACAGATGTAGAAAACAGACTTATGGTTACCAGTGGGGGAAAGGGGAGAGAGGGATAAATTGGGAGATTGGGATTGACATATACACACTACTATATATAAAATAGATAACTAATAAGGACCTACTGTATAGCACAGGGAACTCTACTCAATACTCTATAATGACCTATATGGGAAAAGAATCTAAAAGAGTGGATGTATGTATACGTATAACTGATTCACTTTGCTGCACACCTGAAGCTACCACAACATTGTAAATCAACTATACTCCAATTAAAAAAATATTTTTAAATCATAAATGCAAAGACTGATTAGTTTGACAACACTAACATTTTAGTAACGATAGATCATAAGAACTACTGAACTACTTTTTCCTTTTTTCCATTTGTTTAAAAAAAATCAGTGCAATTATAATACTGTATTATTTTTTTCAACATCCTTTTTATTTTCTTCTTGGTAAACTGCACTTTCATCAACGAAATATCCTTCTTTAGAAACACTTCTTGCCTTAAAGTCCCCTTTAATGTATCTAATCTAGCTAAACCAACTTTCCTGGGTTGGTGTTTGCATGGTGTATCTTTTTCCATTCTTCTATCTTCAAACTTTCTGTATTCTTACATTTAATGCATGACTTTGTCATGCAGAATATAGCTGGTTTCCTTTTAATTCTGACAATCTCTGATTTTAACCAATTTGACCTGTTTACACTTCAACTATGAAACTGTTATTATGGTAGGTCAAATACTGGCAATTTCATATGGTTCACTTAATAAGTACTGATCCTATAATAAATAATAAAATAATTTACTATTTGTTTCCTATGTATCTCTCCTGTTTCATCTTCCTTTACCTCCCCTTTCTTGCCGTCTTCCGGTTTAAGCATTTTTTTATTTTCCCAATTTTCTCCCCCAACAGCTTGCCAAATATATATTCTTTTACTACTCTTTAAATGAATACCTTAGTAATTATAAAATGCATCTCTGACTCATTAAATCTTATATAAAGTAGTACTTTTACCACTTCCCAGACAACGCAAGGAACTTGGGACACTAACTCCATTTACTCTTTTCAAGTTATGTGCTATTACTATCACACATTTTAATTCCATATATCATATAAAGTCCACAAGTCATTATTATTACTATTACTTCTGTTATTATTTTATACAGCCAATATTCATTCACATTTACCCACACAACCCCCCTTCCCAATGCTCTTCACTGCATCTGAAATCATTTTCCTTCAGCCTAAAGAACATCCTTTAGTATTTATTTCCTTTAGGGTATAGGCTGCTGGCTACAAATTCTCCTCAGTTTTTGTTTATCTCAAAACATCTTTATTTTGTAACCACTTTCAAAGGCTATTTTCCCTGGATAAGAATTGGCAGTTATTTTCTGTCATCATTTTATAGCTACAGGCATACCTCGGAGATATAGCAGTTTCGGTACCAAACCTCTGCAATAAAGGGAGTACGGCAATAAAGCAAGAATTGCAATAAAGCAACTCACACAAAATTTTTGGTTCCCCAGTGCATATAAAAGTTATGTTTACACTATACTATAGTCTATTAAGTGTACAAGACATAGTATTATTAAAAAACAATGTACATACCTTAATTTAAAAATGCTTTATTACTAAAAAATGCTAATCATCAACTGACAACACAGGGTTGCCACAAACCTCCAATTTATAAAAAAACGCATTATCTGTTAAGTGCAATAAAATGAAGTGCAATAAAATGAGAAATGCCTTCTAGATGCCACTGTCACTGTTGAAAAGTCAGGCTGTTAGTCTCACTGTTGCTCCTTTGAAGATAAAATGTCTCATTCTGTGGTTGCTTTTAAGATTTCTCTTTGCCTCGGGTTTTCAACAGTTTTACTACGATGTGCCCAGGTATAGTTTACTCTGGATTTTTCCTGGTGTTTATAGAGCTTCAATTTGGAACTTGATAATTTCTGTCAGTTTTGGAAAATTCTCAGCCAATTTCTCATCAAATATTGCTTTTGCCCCATTCTCTTTCCTCTCTCCTTCTGAACTTCAAGTACTGATACATAAGACCTTTACTCAATATTCCATATGCCTCCCATACTCTTTTCTGTATTCTCCATCCTTTTGTCTCTCAAGGCTTCAGTCTGGATTTTTTTTTTCTGACTTACCTTCTACCTCACTAATTTTTCCTTCAGCTTTATGCTATTAAACCCACCCACTGAGTTAACAATCAGTTCTTGTGTTTTTCAGTTCTAGAATTTCTATTTCATTATTTACCATTTCAGATCTCTGACAAAATTATCTATTTTATCTTTTTTTTTTTTTTTTTTTTTTTTTTGCGGTACACGGACCTTTCACTGTTGTGGTCTCTCCCGTTGCGGAGCACAGGCTCCGGATGCGCAGGCTCAGCAGCCATGGCTCACGGGCCTAGCCGCTCCGCTGCATGTGGGATCTTCCCGGACTGGGGCACGAACCCGTGTCCCCCGCATCGGCAGGCGGACTCTCAACCACTGTGCCACCAGGGAAGCCCTCTATTTTATCTTTAATTCTTCTAACACATTAATCATAGCTATAAGTCCATGACTGATATCTCAAATATCTGTAACCCCTGTATCTTTTATCAATCTTTCCTGTTGGTTTTCAGTTATAGTTTGTTTTTTCATAAGCCTAATTATTTTTTATTGAGTGCTGAACACTGTATATAAAAAATTATAGAGACAATCTGAGGCTACGGATGATGTTATTCAGAAAGGATTTACTTTTTTTTTTTTTTTTTTGCTGTACGCGGGCCTCTCACTGCTGTGGCCTCTCCCGCTGCGGAGCACAGGCTCCGGACGCGCAGGCTCAGCGGCCATAGCTCATGGGCCCAGCCGCTCCGTGGCATGTGGGATATTCCCAGACCGGGGCACAAACCCATGTCCCCTGCATCGGCAGGCAGACTCTCAACCACTGCGCCACCAGGGAAGCCCAGAAAGGATTTACTTTTGCTTCTAGCAGTCAGATTTGGCTAGGGACACTAGGAATTCCAGGTCATCTTAATCTAACCCAAAATTGAGAAAATTAAAAAGCTGGGCTTCAGTCTTCAGTGCCCTGTAAAGACTGGTTTACTTCTGTTTCACCCTTACTCCTACAATTCAGGCCCTCAGGGACCCAACCCCAAAACCTAGAGTGTTTCCCAGGGCCCTCCACCTTGGCAGGCCCTAATTCCAATTTTTTGTCCTCCTTGACATGAGCATTTTTTTTTTTTTTTTGACATGAGCATTTTGAAAACTCTATTCAGCCTCTCAGCTATCACTTCGAGAATCAGCAATGACCTCATGGAAAAGGCAGCCTCAAAAATAAGGCTTACCTCTCAGAGCTTTCCTTATCTTCCAGAACCTGGCCTCTAATTCCTCACTGCCTTCATAGCTCTTCAACATCTTCTAGCTTTTCTAGTTGCCAGCAGTATTATTTGGTTCGAAACAGCCTAGTCTAACAATGGTAGAAGCAGAAGTCTGACTTCTTACTCTTTATTTAATATTTTAAAATGCCTATTTTCTTGCATCACCAAAAGCTCATTATAAACTTTTTAAAGATGTCTAAATGATTCCACTCTATAGACATACCATATCTTAAACCATCCCCTCCACTTTAACATTTATACTGTTTTTAAGTCTTTGCTATTACAAGTATCGCTGTGATGAACATCTTTGGGCATTTTATTCTTCTAAACATCAGGTTATTTCCTTAGGATAGATCCCCCAGAAGTGGGATCACTAGGTCCACCTGGAACAATTGCAAAATTCCAATTTAATTACTAATGTCTCTTCAAATGATGTAAGACAGTATTAAAATTTTTAAACTAAATATTTTATCCTCTGTACATCATTTCCTGTACTCTTGAAAAAGAGCCCTATATAAGCCTGGCAAATAAAGACAAGCTGAATCAACAAAAATATATGATTTATGAATGTTTTAACAGTGTTTTAGGAAGCTGCTCATCCTATCAAGGGTTTCAAGCCAAAAGGGAACAACATAGTCAAGAAAAAAAGACTCTACCTCAGAAGACAGCTATATTCTAAATGCAACAGAGTTAAGAACTCATACTAATTAAAATAAATAGTACCCAATTTATAAGTATTACATTCCAAAACCTCATTTGGAAGAATATATTCAGAATATATTTTTACAGAATATATATTTATAATAAAAATATTAAAATGGTAGGTTCTTAAATAGTCCATGGAGGGAGTTAGGGGAGACTGACGTTGAGACTAAGAGATCAAGATTCAGCAAAGACTACAAGAGGTATATGATCGAAGGTTTTTATCTTCAGAGAATACTGAGCATGTTTTATATGGAAAAAGAACCAGAAGAGAAAAAGATAAATTAAAAGAAAATGGAAAACGGGATCTACAACACAGCTGGAGCACTAAACACCCAATACCATTAAAAGAAGGGACACCTCCTTCCTTTAAAACAGGAAGAAAGGGAATGAGGACAGGTTTAGACAGATACAGATTCAGAGATATGAAGGCAGTACGTTTAAGAAGACTGCACCTGATTTTGATTTTTCTCAACGTATCCATTCAACAAATATATGTCAGGCACTGGGACAGAGAAGTAAAAATACGATACCCCTGAATCTGAATCAGGCAATAAACAACAAAAAGGAAATCAACAAGAAAAATATCAGGTTCTATACAGACAATTAAAATAGAATAATAAGAAAATGCTGGACGACTACTTTAGCACAGTGAGTAGGGAAAGCTTCTCTGAGGTGAATTTAGGCTAAGAGTTAAAATTACAGGAAGGAGCCCGTCATGTAGAATCAGCAGAAGAGTAGCCCAAACAGAGGGAACAACTAATCCAACAGCCCTATGAGAATAGGTTTGGATTTGAGGAATAGAAAGGTCAGTGAGACTAAAGGGTAGAGAGCGAGGTGAAGAGGGTCATTAAGGGAGAGATGTGGAGTATCAGGGAATTAACAAGGAGACAGTATGATGAAGACTAAAATATAAGCTTTTATGTGTTGAATTAAAATTAAAATGTTTTAGTATCTTGACAAGATCACACCAAATAGCCACATCAGAATGTCCTGTTTCAGTCATTTACCTTCAGTAAATTTCTTAACCTCTGAGCCTCAGTTCTTTTACCTGTAACACAGCGATAATACCCACCTCATAATAAATGTTTATGAAAGGACTGCAGAGTTTCCAATAAAGTAGACATTCAATGCTAGTTCCCTCCCCACTTCCATACAACTCGACCAGGTTTATCTGCAGGTTAGGCAGGAATTATCTATTGAAGACAGAATGTTAGACCTCACATCACCCTTTGTTGACTCCCAGAAACTGACACCCTTATTCCTACCATCTGGCCATGCCACAGCTACCCTTCCAAACCTGCATGGTCTCTGACTACTTGGTAACCAAGGAATAGAGAAAAGGCAGCAGGCCACCCAAGAACAGGGTGACCAACAATCTGCAAAAACTACAGTATCCACTCCTTCAAAGGTCCAAAGCAAGCAGAGCTCCCCCCAAATTATTTACATTTATATCCAGAGCTACACATGCCAACCCATAATATATTCTCCCTATTTAAAGGCAAATGCATTAACATTAAGAATTCAGGTTAAAATGCATTATTTGCCTAATACCTCTGGAAAAAAAGGTATACTTCCTTTCAACAACAACAAAACTAAACTAAAATTGCTCTGCCCAACCTATAGTAAGCAATTAATAAACGCTGATTGGGCTTCCCTGGTGACGCAGTGGTTGACAGTCTGCCTGCTAATGCAGGGAAAACGGGTTCGAGCCCTGGTCTGGGAGGATCCCACATGCCGCGGAGCAACTAGGCCCGTGAGCCACAACTACTGAGCCTGCGCGTCTGGAGCCTGTGCTCCGCAACGGGAGAGGCCACAACAGTGAGAGGCCCGCATACCGCAAAAAAAATAAATAAATAATAAAATAAAATAAACGCTGATTAATGACAATGACCTGAAAAAACATATTACCCCTCATAACAGATTTAAAATATCATGAGTTTTTAAATGTCTCCCAAACACTTGATTAGTTCGCATTTTCAAACTACTATCATGTACGTTCCACAAATGTTATCTGTCCCTCCTTAGAATGTGACCTTGTAAAGATCAACTGTAGGTTAAATATCTGCTTTTCTCAAGATCTTTCAAAGACAAATCAATCACATGACCAGGGAAATCAGCATTCCTTAACACTAACACAGACCATAAAGTAAGTATATAGGTAGAGCAACTCTTTTGACATTAAAATCTTCTGTAAAGAAAAAAAAAAATTCCCTAAATATTTATGACCTCTAGGGAAAAAGTTTCCAAAAGGCTTTGTGAATAATTCAAGTCAATAGTTAACAAACATCAAAAGCCAAAAGAACCTGCCTTTATCAGTGAATGTTAAATTGGCAGTTTTAGTTAACCTCTAAAGAACAAATGTGCATTCTGAGCGTAAAAAATTCACCCAAAAATTTCCGAAAGATACTTTCCTGCTTAGTCTGTTCTCAATTTTATTTTGCTTTCCAAGTCTTACAATAGCAAAAATGCCTTCCTTTTGTTTACTTCTGCCTGTACATTTACAGCATCACTCAGAACAATGTCAAAAAGAAATATGCTTAGCTCTGGGAAACCAACAGTATCCTTGCACAGCTGCTATATACTCCATTCATAATAGCTTCCTCACTGGCCTAGCTCCTCCCTTTGCTTCTGCCAAGGGCTCAATGGTCAATAGAAAAAATTTGGAAAGTGCTATGATTACAATAAAGAGGAGTAAAATTATGTTTGGAAATTGCTAAATTTTTAAAAACAGAAAAGTTACAGAGAACAGTGCCTATGCCTAATTCTGTTCTGAACACAGAATCTTTTCTAACACTAAGGAATTGTATTTCTAACTAGGCAGAAAACTATAAGCATATATGACTGTGAATGACTAAGTATTTTTATCTCTGTAGACCTTAACTTATCCATGGAATCATTTTTCATTTCAAACTTTTTCATATGTTAAAAAGCATGATTAAAATAAGCACTAAGCTTCAAAAGCAAGTATTCAGTATGGTGAGCTATACATAAAACACATAAAATTTGATTACAGTTTTAAAAGAATCAGTTGCTCAAGAGAACAGGAGGTACAGCAGAAAGGACACCAGGGTAGGAGTCCAGAGACCTGGGTCTTAGTCTGGTGACTGACATTAACTGGCTATGTGACCCTGGGCAAGTTACTCATCTCTCTAGGTCTCTCTCCCTCTATAAATTAAGAGTTAGATCAATTAATTTCTTTTCTTAAAGCTTCAAGTTTTAGAAACTAATCAACTCAGAAATTTGAAGAGATTTAACAGTTTTACAAGTGTAACTACACAGTGAAGCTTTTAAATGAAAACTTATGACAGTTTTTCAAAGAGAAATCAGAAACCCATACTTTTTTTAAAAGAAACATATCATCACTAGATAATGGCTCCAAGAAAAAAAAGTCTTTTACTTCTAATTACTCTTCTCCATTACTGATTTATCAAAACCCATTCAGGGACCTGAACTGTAATTACTACCCAACACTTCTCAAATACCTCCCAACACTATTTATTTAAAGCACTATGTCACTTACAACTAATTACCAATCTCATTACTTTCATTTATCACATTAATTGCAGAAAAAAAAATACAGCCAGTACAATGTAGGAAATTAAATAACCGACATGCGCTAACAGCTTAACCATGCAGTTTTTATACAGGGATTCTGTTTTTAAAAGGAAAATATAATTCTCTTCTCAGACTTATCAGTGCAACTTCAAACCAATACTTAGCATGAACAAGAGATTAAATGACTTTAGCATCATTTTTGGATGTCAGACCCTAATTAAGGCACAACTGTGAATTAGGATATTGTGGAGTTCTCTGCTTGGTCTAGTCCCTCCCCAGTCCCAATCCTCTCTGGTCTCAAGGATTAAGTAAAGATTTGCCTAATGATTCCCACAGGGGGTTCCCTGATCCCTTTGAACACCTTCAGTTATATCACCAGTTTGCAAGTATGAGGACTGAGTCATCCTTAACTCCCTAGCACCCAGCAAAAAGTTCATGTTTAATGAAAGTGTGATGGTGGAAAAGGTGCCAACGTAATTTTCACCTAAAGTAACTAGGAATCAGCTACCATATTTAAATCAACAAACTAGACAAGGATTGTGGATGAAAGCAGACTTTTTGGAAGGCAATGTGCCAATATATACTTTTCAAACTTTAATGTATGATTCCTTTGACCCAGTACATTTCATTTCTAGAAGTTTATTCCAAAGAATGTTTAGCAAATGCATAAGAGTCACTGCAGCATTGTTTCTAGTATTAAAAATCAGAAATAACCTAGAAGACTATCAATATGAATTTGTTAAATAAACATATATATCCATATTATAAAATCTTATACACCCCTTAAAAAAAGAATTCAGGACTTCCCTAGTGGCGCAGTGCTTAAGAATCCACCTGCCAGTGCAGGGGACGTGGGTTCCAGCCCTGGTCTGGGAAGATCCCACATGCCGCAGAGCAACTGAGTCCGTGCGCCACAACTACTGAGCCTGCACTCTAGAGCCCGTGAGCCACAACTACTGAACCCGCGTGCCACAATTATTGAAGCCCACCTGCCTAGAGCCCATGCTCTGCAACAAGAGAAGCCACCGCAATGAGAAGCCCACGCACTGCAACGAAGAGTAGCCCCTGCTCACTGCAAATACAGAAAGCCCGCGCACAGCAACAAAGACCCAATGCAGCCATAAATAAATAAATAAACAAATTTATAAAAAATAATTATTCAGGGAGACCTACATGTAGTATTAACATGGATAATCTCCATAATGTAGCAAAAAAAATTTTTAATTCTAGAAGCGTTTTTGTTTAAAAATCCCACTTTTGCTTAAAAATGTGTAATTTTATAAGTATGTATTACTTTCCAAATTTAAGAACATAATAATTAACACCTTCTAGGGAGGGTGGGAGGGAGGGAGACGCAAGAGGGAAGAGATATGGGAACATATGTATATATATAACTGATTCACTTTGTTATAAAGCAGAAACTAACACACCATTGTAAAGCAATTATACTCCAATAAAGATGTAAAAAAAAAAAAGCAACTGTGGTATGGGGCCTTGCTACTTGTGTGATCCCTGTCAGCAACACAGAATCTCAGGCCCTACATCAGATCTACTCAGACTCTATGTTTTAACAAGATCCCCAGATGATCTGAATTCATGTTAAAGTCTGAGAGGCACTGGCTTATAAGAATCACTTAGAGGGACTTCCCTGGTGGCACAGTGGTTAAGAATCCACCTTCCAACGCAGGGGACACGGGTTCGGGCCCTGGTCCGGGGAGATCCCACATGCCGTGGAGCAACTAAGCCCGTGCGCCACAACTACTGAGGCTGCGCTCTAGAGCCCACGAGCCACAAGTACTGAGCCCGCGTGCCAGAACTACTGAAACCCGTGCGACTAGAGCCCATGCTCCGCAACAAGAGAAGCCACCACAATGAGAAGCCCCCGCACTGCAAAGAAGAGTAGCCCCGCTCGCCGCAACTAGAGAAAGCCCGCGTGCAGCAACGAAGACCCAATGTAGCCCAAAATAAATAAATAAATAATCTTTTAAAAAAATAATCACTTAGAGTCTGAACAGCAGTTCAAGATCCACATAAAAAAATAAAAGTATTAGTTGGGTGGTTTATGTTACTTAAACTCTCTGAATCTGTTTCTTTCTCATAAGACACATTATTTTGAAATTTCTGCTGTATCAGATGTGAAATTATAAACTGCTCAGCAATATAAGGAATTATTAGAACTTGGTTATCAGTCTTAGTGAGTAAATGCTAAAAAGGCAACAACTTGCTCAAGTCATAAATCTTTCAAGGGCAATGCTATCCATCCAGCCTTCTCGGAGCTGCTTAGAAAAAGGGACTGGAGGGATGGACCCCAAACAGTAGACACTGGTTACCTCTGGAGAGGGCAGTCATTTTGCGGTATGAGAGTAAATGGAGACCTTTACATTTTTGTTCTGCATATTTTATGGTTCATAAATTGTTTTTCACAAAGAGTGCTACACCTGTGTACTGCTATTCGAAGTAGCTCTAAGAAAGGAGGAGGCAGGAATTAGTATCCCATCCCCCTCAATGAAGTAGCAGTGAGTTGGCCTCATTTTAAGATTTCTTGTGGTTGATCCCAGAGCAAGAGGGAAGGTCAGTGGTGGCTGTAAGAAGGCACCCAAGGCAGAGGAGTCTGCTAAGCAAGACTCGCCACCCATCCCAAAAGTTGCAGAGGGGAGACCCAGGGTCATTGCTGATTTAGGAGTTTCTATGGCAGTGACATTCCATCTCCTAGGGCTTGAATCCCCAGTGGGTGTGTACCACCAATACCATCACTGCACCCCTTTCCCCTCCTCCTTTTGGAAGCTGCTGCAGGAAGGAACATTGTGGGGACAGAGCTGAGGCTGGCTTCCAGTGCTCCTGGTTGACTACTCCCACCTATTTCCTTCCAGCACAAAATGTGCTAATCATGAAAACATTTCACAATGACTTGCTTGTTATAATCCCCCTCTTCCAACAAACCTAACGATCAGAATTAATTCTAAGATCAGAATTAACAACTTCATTGGAAAATGTGATTGAAATTTAGACTCAGTTTTCAAACTAATGCTTAGTCCATTTTTCTTTTAATGCTCTAGGTTAGTTATTAGGGGGGTGATTTTCATAGTATAAACATTATCCGTATGTTTGACTATAACATGAACTCCACTGAAAGTGAAGACTTGGGGACCAATCTGCCCATGTGTATACAGCCAACAAACAACATATTAAAAACAGGTTGTACTACAGCAAGGGTCACCAAAAACTTCAACCAAAGCCATGAAATGAACAGGGCAGATTACGTTCTTCCCTGGCCTAACCCTACTTTTATTCCATATACCCTTCAAAATTTCTATCATGAATCACATGAAATGCTCAGTGAGCTCACATTTCATACGGAACTAGGGAGAATTTTACATCCCTTGGGGGAATTTTTAATAGGCATGAAAACAACACAACCTTTTTGTTTACAATGACTGTATATTACCCTTATAACCAAAAAAGGTAAAACTACTTTTAGTAAATGTTACTTTAATTCAACACTCAAAAAAAAAAAAAAAAGATTCCCTACCTGATCCTCCTAATTAATCACATAGAAAATGTGGGAACATGTTTTGATCTCATTTTACTTTGTTAAAATGTTTGCACTTCATTCAGCACGTACTATGTGTTAGGCACAGGAACTGATGTTAAGACAGTCTTGGGACTTCCCTGGTGGCGCAGTGGTTAAGAATCCGCCTGCCAGTGCAGGGGACACATGTTCGAGCCCTGGTTCGGGAAGATCCCACATGCCACGGAGCAACTAAGCCCGTGCGCCACAACTACTGAGCCTGCGCTCTAGAGCCCACGAGCCACAACTGCTGAGTCCGCACGCCTAGAGCCCGTGCTCCGCAACAAAGAGAAGCCACCGCAATGAGAAGCCCGCACACCGCAACGAAGAGTAGCCCCCGCTTGCCACAACTAGAGAAAGCCAATGCACAGCAACGAAGAACCAGTGCAGCCAAAAATAAATTTTAAAAAAAGACAAAGCCTTGATCCTGAAGAGCTCTAGTGGAGGGAGAGACAGATGAAATAAAAAGTGGTAAATGCTATCACTTTTTTTTTTAATGAATCCCAATACCTTTATTTTTATTTATTTTATTATTTTTTTTATTTATTTGGCTGCACCAGGTCTTTGTTTCGGCATGCGGGATCTTTAGTTGTGGCATGCGAACTCTTAGTGGCAGCGTGTGGGATCTAGTTCCCTGACCAGGGATCGAACCCGGGCCCCCTGCATTGGGAGCGTGGGGTCTTAGCCACTGGACCACCAGGGAAGTCCCTACCTTTATTTTTAATCACAAATTCCTGGGTGACTAAAATTCCTAGAGTTAAAATTAAATTGGGAAGGGGCTGACTACCAGAAAATAAACACCTACTTTATTAATACAATAGCAACAGAAAGGGTTTCCAATTTTTAGAAGAAACATAACATGAACCAGCACCACCTGGTGGGTGTTACAAGATGAAATGCCCACATTTATTGTATTGAGAGCCCCCCCACCGCACTGCAGATGTTTCATCAAGGACAGCTGCCATCAGAGCTGAATGGCATGAATTAAGTGCAATGGGAGAATAACGTGTACAAACTTCCATGATAACCATGCAAAGTAACCAGTCCACATAATTTGAAGAGACACAAACCCTTAACTTAAAAGAAGAGATTTCTTTTAATGGTACTAGTTAAACACCACGTTAACATCATTCAAGAGAACATCTACTTTGCCTGAGTGTGTGAATGGCGGGTGTGAGAGTGTGTGTGTGCGTGTGTGAGAATTGCTGTTGTATACCTACACAGGTCACTTTCTGAAAAATGACTTTTGTTATCAAGACTTTGTTGTATACCTGAGAAGTCACTGTATGGAGGAAATAACTAAGCCTTAGGAGGTGGGTAACCCTGGATTCCAAGTCAAGCTCCCCTATTAACTAGGTTATATAACCTCTCTGAGGCTAAGTATGCATAAAATAGGGATGACACCGCCAAAGAACTACTGAAAGAAAGAAATAAGTTTAATGTAATTAAAAATGATTCCCACCCCCATACCTTTTCCTTTCAGAATTCCTTTGGGGCACACAAAGCAGTTTAACAAATATTTACAATGCACTTACTATTGTGTAAGGCCTTGTGACTGGACACTGCAGGAGATAAAGAGATTACAGTTGCTGTCCTCGTGGAGTTTACAATCTTCAGAGGTTAAGATAGAGAAGAAATATGTACATGATGTTTAAACTTAAGAGATCCCATATCACTTTGAACATAGTCACTTATCACTATAATGTAATCTCCTGGAATATAAGAATTTACACCTAGCACTACTATGCTCCTGATTTAGTGAGCGTGCAAGCATAGGAAGAAAGGTAAGAAGAGAGGGAGAAAAGAGTCCAATGAAATACACTGATTCATAAATTCTATTAAGTGCATCTTATTTCCAAAATACAGGAAGTTACTTAAGGTGCTTTTTTTTAGGGCAAGCAGGAGAAGGTAGGTAGCAGAAGGATTATCTTTTTACAATGCTTTTTTAAACCCATGCTTTAAAGGAAAGCATTTTTCCCATAAATTATAGTCCATTAAATAAATGAACACCTGGGCTTCCCTGGTGGCACAGTAGTTGAGTGTCCGCCTGCCGATGCAGGGGACACGGGTTCGTGCCCCGGTCCGGGAAGATCCCACATGCCGCGGAGCGGCTGGGCCCGTGAGCCATGGCCGCTGAGCCTGCGCGTCCGGAGCCTGTGCTCCGCAGCGGGAGAGGCCACAGCCGTGAGAGGCCCGCGTACCGTACGGAAAAAAAAAAAAAAAAAAAAAAAAACACCTTAAGGTTTTACTAACATAAGCTAATTTAAAATAAAAACATAGCATGGACCTAAAATACTGCCAGCATGATGCTCTGCTTCAGAGGTGGACAAACTATAGCCTGCAGCCTTTTTTGTACACCTGCAAGATAAGAATGGCTTTTACTTTTTTTTTTTTTTTTTTGCGGTGCGCGGGCCTCTCACTGTTGTGGCCTCTCCCGTTGCGGAGCACAGGCTCCGGACGCGCAGGCTCAGCGGCCATGGCTCACGGGCCCAGCCGCTCCGCGGCATGTGGGATCTTCCCGGACCGGGGCACGAACCCGTGTCCCCTACATCGGCAGGCGGACTCTCAACCACTGCGCCACCAGGGAAGCCCAGCTTTTACAGTTTTAAAGAGTTGTAAAAACAACAGGAAGAATATAGTGGGCTTCCGTGGTGGTGCAGTGGTTAAGAATCCTCCTGCCAATACAGGGGACCAGGGTTCGATCCCTGGTCCCACATGCCGCGGAGCAACTAAGCCCATGCACCACAACTACTGAGCCTGTGCTCTAGAGCCCATGAGCCACAACTACTGAGCCCGCGTGCCTACAGTCCGTGCTCCACAATGAGAGAAGCCACCGCAATGAGAAGCCCACGCATTGAAACAAAGAGTAGACCCTGCTCGCGGCAACTCGAGAAAGCCCGTGTACAGCAATGAAAACCCAACACAGCCAAAAATAAATTAATAAAATAAATTTATTTTTTAAAAAAAAGAATATAGTACTGCATATGTGGCCAGCAATGCCTAAAGTATTTACTATCTGTCCTGTGCAGAAAGTTTGCCAACTCCCACTCTACTTCATAACGGAATTTTGAGTCTCTCACTAAATTAAATACCTTGATACTTCTACATTTACATTCAAGGCAATTTATATGACTGCTCTCTCCACTCCCCTGCCCTGCTCTTTACTTACTAGCCACTTTCTTCACATACAAGTATCCTCACAAATATTAATTACAATATACCGAGGTGGCAAAAAAAACCCCTAGAGGCTGACCGCATCTTCTGTTTAATAGCAAGCATTCTAGCACAAGCATTTTTCCAAGAATGAGTTTAAGTTCTGCAATGGAATAGTAAATTGGGCCTATGTTGACCAGAACCCATGACTTATGCCAACTTCTCCATCCGTATACATCCAATATTGGAGAAGAGGAGACAGTTCCCAGGGCTAAACCAATAAGCTGATTAATAATAGGCTGGGATAATATTCACCTAGCTTCAACGACAAGGTTAAAACAGATATGAGATGGTGACTTAGAGCTAAAGTCAATAAATGTGTGGGACATCTATAGATCTGACACTAAGTTCTTCTCCACTTATATCATATGGCATGAAGTCAAGAAGGGTTAGTGATACATTTAAGGCTTTCAACAATACAGTGAAAAAAGAGAACATCTATGCTCTAAACAGCAAGAGTAAAAGAGACGGTGCAATCTAACAACACTACAGAATTAGTCAGAAAATCTAGAAAGCAGTATGAACCTACTGGACTAATACATCAGAAAGAACTACTTTCATTTCAGCACAACCAGTAATATGTGATATGGGGCAAAAAGTACTAAAAATCATTTTCCAAAACAAGCAACACAAGAATAAAATATTCCTTTCCCAACGCTAGAATGGAAAAGCTAGAAGCCTACTTTCCTTGAAACTACCGAAACCTGAAAAGCATTGACTCAAAACTGAGAGGTCTTTATACTTCCCAAATAATTAAACATTCTGCAGAAGAAATCATAATTCAATACACACTCTTTAAAGAGATGAATGAGAAAGACTTAAGGGGAAATCTTATTTTAAGGACTACGTTACATAGACTCAAAAGTTTGATTAAAAGTTTATTATTTTTAAGGAGAGGTCTCTAATCAATATGATTTTGATACATCGCATGTTGATACAATGAGAAACTAATTAGAAATGTAAATGTTTTTTCATTCCAGTAGAAACTTTTTAAGTCATTAACTCTAAATCCCTAAAATGCAAACCTACAATCTTCGGCTTTTGAATATATTCCATATATATTTTCAAGGCGTCAATGCATTTAAAACTTCCTTTATGCCTAACTTTCTTTAATGGTTTTATTACAATTTCTAATAATGAAATTAGCATTATAACACCAATATAATCAACATACAAATACTTGTTTATTAATTACCATACCAATTACTTAACATGAGAAAAACCAGCAGTGAAAAAGTAGCTTCTGAAACCACTGGTATGCACTACAGGAGTGCTAACTCATACACGGGACTTATTAAGAATTTATATAGAACATTTATATTTGCCAAGTGCTTCACAGTCACTTTTATTAGCTGTTTCTAGTGCAAAACAATCCATGAAGAACTTTACTGAAGAGGAACCTAGGCCCAGAGAGGCACCAAAGAAAAACAATTTTACTCTGGAGGAAATAACACCATTCTCTTACAATCTATGCCTGATCCTTCTAATAATCACCTTTCATCTGCAGAATGAATTTTGCAAAAATAAGTTATTAATAAATGTGAAAAATAGCAAGGAAATATTGAATTCTCTGGAACAAACCATTAGACTGTTTAAACACTTTTAAATACTTGGGACTAACTACTATGTTTCACTATACAGACACAACTATAAGGAAGTAAAATTCTCTCAAATGCCAAACTTAAAGTGGGGTTATTTTTCACACTTGCTTAAAAAAAAAAGAAAAAAAAAAGTAACCAAAGCAGCTCATCTAACAAGTTTAAAGTCAGGTTCCATAATGAGGAGTCAGGTTCTATTACCAAAAAAAGTAGAACCCAACGAAAAGCAGTGTGTGTGTAAGGAGGAAGTTCTGGAAGAAGTCAGAATCTGCTGCCTAACCCGCTCAGTCAACATATCTCTCCTAAAATAATGGTTATGACCAGAACTTGTGGTTTAATCAGTGCATATCTATCTCAGCACCAGCAATGGATCCCATTCAATGTTTTGGAGGAGAAAAACTTGAGCCAGCGCTAGATGTGGAGGAAAGTTCCTTCCGTGGCTCATTTAAACACCCCCCATTTATTTTCTCTTGGTGTTGCATCTTAATGAGAAGAAAAAAACAGAAACAAAAACTATACGCTCACCTAGAGCGCAGTTTGCCTGCGGAGTTGTCAGGACCCCAGGTCTCTCAACCAGAGCCCGTAAACCTAATTCCCTAGTCAGAGCTCATCCAGCTAACAGTCCCAGCCGGTAAATCAAGCGCTCTTCCTCACCCCCTCCCTCCTATTTCCCGGGGCCAATTCCGTGACCCACATCCCTACACCCTACACAGAGCCGCAAACTCTGCACCCCCATTATACTTCCTCCCTGGTGGCTCCCCAGTTACCCTTCACCCCAGCCGCCACCCCATCTTTGTCTCGCAACCCCAAACACACATCTCAACGTTCCCTCACTCCCAACCGCAGCCCTTCCCCCACCGCCGACCCCCATCCTCCAGGTCTCCTCCCCACCCCCATATTCCCCACCCCTGCGCCCCGTCACCCCAGCTCCTCGCCTCCCCAGCCTCGCATGACCCGTCCCCTCCCCCAGCTTCCTCTGTCCCTTCCTTCCCGTCCCTCGGCCCCTCCGCCCACGCCCACCCCTGCTCCCGCGGGTCCTCTGCAGGCCTTTCACCTTGTCCATGAGCTTCCAGCACTTCTCCACCATCTTCTTGTCCACGGTCCCCGGAGGGTGGGGGCTGAGGTGGTGGTGGTGGTGGTGGTGCGGCTGGAAGGCGTCCTTCATGAGCCCGATCAGGCCTCCCGAGCCCGAACCCCCGGAGCCGCCGCCGCCCCCGGCCCCAGAGCTCTTTTTCACATTGCCGGCCATAGCCCGGGGAGGGTTAGGGGCCCAGCCGCGTCCGCCGGCTCCGCTTGGCTGCAAGTGAGGGAAAGAAGGAGGGCGTGAAGGAGGGGCCTCTCCCGGCCGCCGCCGTCACAGCCGCCGGCCGTCCGGGCGGAGGGAGGGGCGGTCGCGGGGAGGGGAGTGGGCGGCGCCGGGAGCGTGGGTCCGCGCGGGCGCGCCCCTTCCGAGAGCGCGAGCCCGGGGGAGGGAGGAGCGCGCGGAGCCGGCGCCCGCGTCGGGACTAGGGAGCGACCCCTCCTGCGCCACCCCTTTCCGAGCCACAGCTCCCGGAAAGCTGCGGCCAAGTTTCCGCGCCGTCTCCCCCGCCCCTACCGCGAGGTGGGGGAACGCAGCCCAGGCAGAACCTTCGCGCTGCGGCCCCTGCTGGAGGAGCGGGGAAAGGGCGGGGCGGGGTCTAACGTGGAGCCTGCGCACTAGGCAGAAGCCGAGCCCTCCGTGTTCCTTGTGGGTTGTGGGATGACCCTCCTGGAGGCGGTCATTGGGCTATTTAAATTAAGAGAGGTGGCCATAGAAAGAATCTGAACTTCAAGTCTTTACCCCACACCTGACAAATGAGGAAATTGAACTTAAAGCTGTTTGCTTAACACTGTGGGAGAAAAAGGGAAATTTTTCCCCACTCCTTAGTGTTTTAAACTAGTTAAGTCAGGACCAAGGACAGGAATGTGAATGCTGCAGATTGTTGCATCCTGATTAGACCCCAGAAAGGCTTGAGACACTTAGCCCTCGAGCTCTTCTTCCAGGCCCTTTGACCCTTCTGAAAACAAAACACTTACCCCTTTTTTTGCTTTGAACACAGTTCCTTTTCTGGAAATTGAATATGTACCTAAGATTCCCCTGCGCAGCACACTGCACCACAGGTGGGCACTGCCAGCATCAAGCCCTGACCACGGAAACCTTGAGCTTCAAGCCCTGGCCTGAGGAGTCCTCGCTCCTCCCAGGGAACAGTAATGCGGTTCCCAGTCACTTCCACTTTTCTAGTCTCAAAGTTCCTTTGAAAACTTTGAAAAAAAGAACCTCTCTCCCAAAGAAGGAAGTGCCCTGCCCCAATTTGCTAATTCTGAGCCTCTGCTTTGGGAGTATGCAGGCCCTGGTGTCTCAATAAGTACTCACTTCCTCCTTAGATTCCCCACCTAGCTCTTCTACAAAGCTCTTGACTGATTAGGGAATTAAGCTTATCAAACAGTCCTGTAAGAGGGGAAAAAATATCCTTGTCTGTAATTCAATGGCCTGTATCTAAGATTGATTGCAGAGTCAAAATTATTATTTCCTATCAGTAGAATTTCCATTAGTCAATTCCTACCTAGAAAGAGTTAAAATGTCTAAAGAAAACATATAGGCAAAGCTCTTAGATAATTGTCAAAACTTCCCATCCCTAGTGCATCCACCCTTAGTCGCAGGCTCTCCTTCCCTCTCCCTTGGTCTATTGAAACCTTTTCCTCACTGATTTCCCTGCCACCTCCAATCCATGCTGCCACCAGACCAGTGTTCCTAACGTATAGGTCTGACAGCATAAAACAAAACAAAACAAAACACTTTAAACACTCCCCATTGCCTCCTGAATGAAATTAACAGTTATGATCTAACTCCAAACTACCTTGCAGTTTTGTACTACTCCAGTACATATATCCCATGCTGGGTGACTCACCAACTCACAAAATACCACAATTCTTTCTTTTTTCATCACTATTACTCAGAGCATTCCCTCTGCCTAAAGAGTGCTACTAAAGTCCAATCCATTTTTTTATACTCAACTCAAATATTGTCCTCCTTTCCAGACAGTCCTCCTCTAAATTTCCATAACCATCTATTTCTCACCTGCCACACATTAATTTATGCTATATTGTCTTATCGACTTTGGTCTTCCACAGTACCTAGCACACTATAGACATGCAAGGGTACTTTTTCCCCTCGTAGTCAAATCCTAGATTTTATGGAATATAGGTTAAGAAATTAACCCTTGGAGCTGTGTATGAGCTTGTAGGTCATCTTCACAATGTACATCATCATTGTACATCTCTGGCTTGGTTTAAGGCTTCCAATTTGCATTATGTTCAGTATGGTCTGTATAGAATGGAATTGTAAAATTTGCACTCTTTTTCTGCTGTAGTAAGCCATATTTCTTTTTTATTTATTTATCTATTTATTTATTTTTGGCTGCGTTGGGTCTTTGTTGTTGCGCACGGACTTTAGATGGGGCGAGCAGGTGCTACTCTTCGTCATGGTGTGCGGGCTTCTCATTGTGGTGGCTTCTCTTGTTGCGGAGCACGGGCTCTAGGCACGTGGACTTCAGTAGTTATGGCACGTGGGCTCAGTAGTTGTGACTCGCGGGCACTAGAGCACAGGCTCAGTAGTTGTGGCGCACGGGCTTAGTTGCTCCGCGGCATGTGGGATCTTCCTGGCCAGGGCCTGAACCCGTGTCCCCTGCTTTGGAAGGCAGATTCTTAACCACTGCGCCACCAGGGAAGTCCCATATTTCTTTTAATATATGATGACCTATATTTGTCTCACATTTGAATGAAGTAGAGAGGGTGACGCTTCTCTCCTCTGTATCTCTTTAGAACCCCCAGAAGGGATCCTATTCAAAGGAAGACAGAGTTGTGCTGAAATGATCGTTCCTGTTTTCACTTATGAACTGAGGTTAATGAAGAAAGAAAGATTGGCCTTTCTTTCACAATTTTCACTTGGCTTGTTTTCATAATGTGCTGGAGGTTGAATTGTTGATCACAATGTCATTCTCATTCCTGGATTATTCTACAGCTGGCTCAGTTTGTATCACATCATGTGACCTGTGGCAATTTTCTTATTCCATTTCACCTTCGCCCCAAACCACATCCTCTCTGCACCTGAAAGTCGGTTGACTGAAGATATTTGAAAAGTAAATGCTTTTCTGAGACACGATATGTTGTTTATACTCTGTAATTTCTGTCCTCAATACAACAGAGACACTAATTATTCTACTCAAAAGTCCTCAAACAGGCTTCTGGATGAAGGGAAGGACCAGGACAGGAACCTCTACTGCATTCCTACTCAGGGAGAGAGGGTTCTGGGGGGAGGGGGGGAATAAATGAAAAACATGCTTCAAGATTAGAAGAAAAATCTCCGATTTGGGAGATGTGCCCAAGGTTATCTGACACTGAGGTACAGGAACAGTAAGCAACGGGAAGGACAAGGCCACTTCTTCTCTTTACTCTGTAAAATGTCCCCGGGGTCAGAGAGGTACCCTGCAGCCACGAAGGTGACAAATAAATATCATCAGCCTCTGCCTGAATCTGCCTGCTCCCTAGAGGAAGGATTTTTTCCCCCAGATCTCATGGCTATTTCTTCAGATCTGTTCCTGACAATAGGCAATTGACCAAAAATGACCAAAAAATGTTGAGGAAGACAGAGATAGAAATATCTAAAGAAAGAGTCTGCAGTTCCCTTAATCCGCAAGGGGAAAAGCCCTGAAGTTTCTGTTTTCATTCTAGCCAGTATGGTGTCCAGAGATCCCAGTGACAGACAGACAACAAGGCTCCCAATAGCACAGGGCTGGAGAGAGGGGGTGGGGGACGAGGGCTGCTGACCAGGGCAAACCACTCGTCATTGTCCCTTCCCCAGATTTATTTTTCCAACTCTTCATGACTCTAGCAAGAAGCATCCCTAAGTGGGGGGCAACCCCCCAACATTGCTCAGTAAATAATTTAAATAGAAAAACGCAGGAGGGCTTCCCTGGTGGCGCAGTGGTTGGGAGTCCGCCTGCCAATGCAGGGGACACGGGTTCGTGCCCCGGTCCGGGAAGATCCCACATGCCGCGGAGCGGCTGGGCCCGTGAGCCATGGCCGCTGAGCCTGCGCGTCCGGAGCCTGTGCTCCGCAGCAGCGGGAGAGGCCACAACAGTGAGAGGCCCGCGTACCGGAAAAAAAAAAAGAAAAAAAGAAAAAAAAAAGAAAGAAAAACGCAGGCGAGTCAGTAGAGGGTCAAGTAAGTCCACTAGAGGGAGCCCCAACCAACTCAGTACTGCAGAGAGCCAAGCAAGGTATTTTCTCAGCACCTGTCTGAAAGTCAACCACAGACAGGAATACGGGAAAAGAAGCAATACATTAAGTCACAATGAGAGAAGATAGTCCTGTAAATACCCAGGGGAAATCCAGGCCTTTCAAGACTTACAAAATCAAAGATTTCTTTTTTATTTTTTGACCGCACGCTGTGGCTTGCAGGATCTTATTTCCCCAACCAGGGATCGAACCTGTGCCCCTTGCAGTGGAAGCGCAGAGTCTTAACCACTGGACAGCCAGGGAATTCCCCAAAATCAAATATTTCAAGACCAGGAAACTGAGGCTGAGCAAGTTTAAATGGCTTGCTCAAGTTTACATATCTGGACGGAGGGGATAAGAACTCACAGCTCCTATCTCTAACCAGTGCCCTTTCTTCTCATTTGCATCTCTCTATGTCAACACCCTGGGGTCCTGGGTCTACCTCTCCTCTGCGTCTTATTTCTCTGAAAGGGGAAACTCTCTCAACCACCTTCTTCTGCACTTCTTTCCTTCATACACCACAGAGTGCCTTCCTGAAGGAGAGCTTCAGTTTTAAACCTAATAATGTCATTTTGCTGATGAGACCTTGGGATGTGTAAATTGCCCAAAATGGCTACTGTCAGTCCTTTTCCTCTGTATCAGCACAACAGCATTATTTCAGATGTGTAAATCTGTAATTTGTAAGTCTCCAAATTGCAGGCTGTGCTACAGAGAAGTGAATCATAGATGATCGGCTCCAAAGCCCTTTCTCCTCAAACTACACTTAGGATTTGGGGATAAGGAGAGTATTGGCCCTCTGAGACCTTGGTATTTTAAGCTTTGTATTTAGTCCCTTCTACCTTCCTATGAACATCATGTTTCCCAGTTGCCCGGACAACATGCAGCCTCCAGAAACCCAACCTTCCAGTTCTCAGTCCCGCCCCGGACAGAAATTTGCCACTCTGGATTGGTTCCCAGAACCCAGTCTCCTCCTCTGGCTCCTAGATCGTTGGGCCTTTTCTCTGCCCCTCCTCGTGAGTGGGTCACACCACAGGGAGAAACGACAGACGCAAGAGAGGGTCTTGCAGAAAGGAAGAGGCAGGGTAAGTAAGGATGATGGGAAGAGGGAAGGGACCAGGTACTGAGCTTTGTTTTCTCTGAAAGAGGATTGAGAGGAATGATTTCTGTACTTAGAACCTGACCGATAGAGAGAAACAACTCCATCCTTCCCAGTGGCCTCAGCCTTGCCTAAGTTTCCAAGGAAACCAAGAACAGAAGCTTCTGAAAAGTATAAGAGACAGAGTTGGAGACTAGGACACTAATTCTCCTGAGACTCCTGGTTCAGTCTAGGGGTCAGGTAAGCATCTCCATTGTCCAGACCTAAATACGAATCCCCTCTCTCCCCCAGGACAGCAAGGAAATACGACCTAAGACCAAAGAAAAAGGGACAAAACCTGGGACACAGAAGAAGAAAAGGAATGCAGCTGTTGGTGAGTCAGGCTGGGTGGAGGTGGGTGCCCCCTGCTTCTCCACGTTCTGGCTCAGAGACCGAGCAGAGGTCCTCCAGAGAGAATTCAGCCCTCTGCCCGATAAGACGGAGCTGTCTTGACCCTCCTCCTTCATATCTGCATCCAGATTCCATGGAGCTGGGGAAGTGGGGAAATCAGCACCCATGCCCATCTGAGCCCCTCTGGCTCTGTGCCTTCCTTATGTACTCATTACACATCTTTTGAGTACCTGCTATGTGCTGGGCAGTGAACTCATTAGGCTTTGCCATCAGAGATCCCTCATTTAGTGGTCCTGAGATCTCCTGCAAAAAAAAAAAAGTCCAGGGTGTGGGATGAGGATGGGAGGGGAGTAGGTAAGGCTGAGATCCTGACAAGCTGAGGCTCTGCCATCTTGCCAGGGCAGATGTGGAGACTGAATCCATACACAGGCTGGCACTGCTGGAAAAGGAGATGTTCCAAGACCACTTGGGTAAGAAGAGTGGAAGTTCTGGGGGCAACAGAGGTGGGACAATGGGCATTTCTGTATCCCTGGGAGCTTGAAGGGTTGGAGCTATGGTAAAGAGCTGAGCTGATCTCTAACCATCCCCTAGTGGAAAAAGATTGTCAAGAGTTAGGGTTGTGAGGAAACGGTGGGCAGTAAGGGCTGATAAAGGCAGCCATATTTTTCTTAATTTTTTGTCCGCACCACGCGGAATGAGGGTTCCCCGACCAGGGATCGAACCCTCACCCCCTGCAGTAGAAGCATGGAGTCCCAATCGCTGGGCTGCCGGGGAAGTCCCAAGGCTGCTATTTTTCATAGCCAGAACACAGAGGGAGTTTGTGGTTCTTAGTAACGAAGAGCCTGTAGGATTCTAGGGGGGGAAAATACAAACACCAGAATGACAATGAGAGACTGGCAGCCTGCTGCCAGGTTTCCAAAGGTGGGCAGAGTCCCTCAAGGCCATCAGGGCTGATTTAGTGGGGTCCCCAGCCAGTCCTGAGGGCTGCTCTGGGACTGTTCACAGCTCTGTGGAGGGATGAGGCCTGCCAAGACAAGGCTTCTGAAGACAAGCTGAAGCTGAGGATACAAGAAATGGAGGCTGAACTGGAGGGGGCCTGGAGTGAAGGGAAGGCCATATATGCAGGTGTGCAGTTGATTAAGCAGGTGGGCAGGAGACAGGGGCCTGGAAGAGGACACCCAAGAGGGCCAGAGGTTGCTGGGTAGGGAGACAAGGAGGACTCGCATCTGCCATGCCTAGTCTCAGCCTTCCCAGCACACACAAGAATCCTGAAGGAACCAAACAAAGGTCTCTGGGATCTTGGGCAGGGACCTTCCATGATGGCCCATGCCACACGCTTGATGCTGTGTGGATTACAATACGCAGCCACAGCCTTTATCTCATTCTTCCTGTGGGACTGAGTGGAGAGAAGGGCCTGAATCCCCATCCTGAGTGGCAGGGGGAAGGGGACCTTGTTTCCTAGCTCCCTCCCCAGCTTCTCAGAATCACCACAAGAAGAACCAAAAGGCCTTTATGTATCTGCCCCACTGGACCAAGCAGAACCCTCCCTACTCACAACTTCCCATCCTTTCTCCATCCCTCTGTCCCCACCTGGGTCCCTGGCCACCCACCATCCCCACCACAAACATGAGTCGTCAGTGCTGCACCCTGCAGGAGGTGATGGAGCCCCACAGCAGGCAGCTGGAGGAGGAAGTGAGGGGCCTTCGGGCGCAGTTAGATCAGCTTCCCCACCCTCGAAGCCCTTTCTCTCGGAGGATCACTGCTGCTGCCCAGACTGAAGAGGTGGATTTAGGATGTTTCTTCTCTAGAAGACTGCAATCTAAGCTCTCATATTGCTTTCCCCACTGACCTTCCCACCATTGAGAATCGCAGCAGACGGTTCAGGACAGCAAAAAAAAAAAATCTTAAGCTATAAGAAGAAGACCTTAGTCTTCCCTGGTGGCGCAGTGGTTGAGAATCTGCCTGCTAGCGCGGGGGATGTGGGTTTGAGCCCTGGCCTGGGAGGATCCCACATGCCGCGGAGCCACTAGGCCCGTGAGCCACAACTACTGAGCCTGCGCGTCTGGAGCCTGTGCTCCGCAGCAAGAGAGGCCACGATAGTGAGAGGCCCGCGCACCGCGGTGTAGAGTGGCCCCCACTTGCCACTAGAGAAAAAGCCCTCGCACAGAAATGAAGACCCAACACAGCCATAAATTAATTAATTAATTAATTAAAAAAAAAAAAAGAAGAAGAAGAAGACCTAAGTCTCTCACCCCATTTCCCTCTGTCAGTGGTGTCTCCAAATCCAGTTCTCACTCCCCACCGCCTCCATGTCTCCCATAAGCAAAACATATTCCCGCTCAGTTTGGCTGATTTTTATATGAAACCAAGCTTAAATGAAACTGTTTAACTACTTATTTCCTTATCTTCAAGGCCTAATGCATGGTAGGTCCTAAATAACTATTTGCTAATAAATGAGAGAGCTTCTAAATAAGCATATACGTGTGTGTGTGTGTGTGTGTGTGTGTGTGTGTGTATAAGCTTTTGTTCTCTTCCATCTTGGTAACAGGATAGAGTTGAAAAGTTTTAGCATGGTGCACAGATTTTCCACAATTTTGGCCTCAAATTTTCTTATCCTAAAATAGCTTTATTTTAGCTATAGATATCCAAGAGCTGCTTATCTGCCATGCAGGCCCTGAGCCCCTTTCCTAATCTTTGCCTTATCTCACATTTAAATGCAGTCAGCATTTATGAAGCACTTCCTGCCTACTCGGTGCTTTCCCATACATTATCACATTTAACTCTCACAACAAGCCTGTGAAGTATGGGTCATTTTCTCTATAAAGATGAAGAAACTGAGTCTCAGAGACAGAGATGTCAGACATTACACAAGTAGTAAATGACAACCAGATTTGGGACTCAGATCTCTTGTCCCAAGCCCACTCTCTCTACTCTACCTGAATGGTATATTTCAGCTCTTTATAGGAACTATGGGAAAGTTGATGGCTCTGGGGAAGTCTGGAATGATCCCACTCAAGTTCTGCTCTTTGGGTCCCTTTGGAGACTCTGTTCAAGGGTAGAGTGTCACCGTCCTGTCCTCTTTCATCCTTCTGCCCCCGTCCCCAGAGATGTGCCAAAGGGAGGCTGAGGGCTACACGGAGAGAGGCCTTGCAGGCCCTTGGAGAGTGGGACCGAACTCTGGCTCAGCTTCGGGCCCACGTGGCAGACATGGAGGCCAAATACGAGGAAATCTTACATGTAAGCCCTACCCTCTGAAGGCCAGCCATCCCAGTGCCCAGCACCCCCCCAAAAATCCCAGCTAATGTGACAATGACAGGCCAGGGGGAAGGAAAAGAAGCATCTCCGTAGGGAACTCTGCTCTATCCTCAGGGGATACAGCCATGCCTACCCACTAAGAATAAGAGCTTTGAGAAAACACTGTCCAGGAAAGCTTACAGACCAACCTGGGACACCCCTCAGCCAGCCCTCTCCCTTCCTGAGATCTGAAGCTTGGTGTCTGCAGGACAGCCTGGACTGGCTCTCAGCCAAACTGAGAGCCGTCAAGCCGTCCACGCCCGGCACAAGGGGCAGCTCCGCCAGTTTGGACTCAACCCCCTGGATCTTTGACTGTGAGCCTCTAGTCTCTGGGGCCCTCTGAGGCCCCAGCAATAAAGCTGTCTGTATGTAGAACTCAACAGGACTGTGGGCTGTGATTTTGGGCAGAGATGAGCGCCCCTCATAGGAACATCTCAGTTCTGGGCTGACCCATTACCCTGAAGACTGAATAATAAGAGAGAAATTTGACAAGGTCTCAACTTCTCTCCTAGAGAAACTGGGTCCCACCCCTTGAGCCTGAGGCCCTTTTGGTCACCCTACCCCCACCAACACAAACAAAGGCAGCCAGATTTGTGGGGAAAGGCCATTTCTATAATAGACCAACGGTGACCAGGCACCAGCTCCCACAATCCTAAGGTGCCCACAGAGGGAAGGTGCAGCCGGTCTCCAAGTTCCTGCAATATACCCAACAGTCCTGGAGTCATGCTTAGGGCAAATTCCAGGTGGCTTCAATCCTAGCCGGCCCCACAGCCCGCCGGGAAAGGGAAAACTCTGTTTCTTCTCTATTTTGCTACAACGTTCTCAGTTCTACTTCATTTCTGGTGAAACGTGGAGGAGGGAGGTTTCCCACACCAAGTAATTCTCCGTAGACACAATTTAACTTTTGTGTTACAATTTAACTCAATTCCGACACAGTCTACCTGGAGGTATCATCAGATCCCGCAGGTTAAGGGTTCTGTCCCACAGACTGCCCTCGACCTCCAATACCAATCTCGAGTCCAGAGATTGTGCTTCTGACCTACTAGCTATAATCAGAGGTTCCCACAACCCCCTCCTTGGGTTCAATCATTTGCTAGAGTGATTAAACTCAGGGAAACAGTTTAGTTACTAGATTACCAGTTTATTATAAAGAAGACAACTCAGGAACAGCCAGATGGAAGAGATAAACCGGGCGAGGTATGACCATGGAAGCTTCACGCCCTCTCCAGGTGTGCCACCCTCCCAGCACCTGCACGTGTTCAGCAACACGGAAAGCTCTCTGAAACTGTCCTTTTGGGTTTCTATGGAGGCTTCATTATGTAGGCAAGATCCATTGAACACTGGTGATTAATTCAACCTCCAGTCCTCTCCCCTCCCAGGAGGTTGAGGGTAGCGGTGGGGGTGGGGCACTGAAAGTTCCAAACCTCTAATCACATGACTGGTTCCCCTGGAAACCAGTGCCCCATTCTCAGGTGCTTTTCAAGAGTCACCTCATTAACAAAACTAGGTGTAGTTGAAAGGGGCTTATTGTCAAAAACAGAAGACAGCTTTCTCTCTCTTACTACTTAGGAAATTCCAAGCATTTTAGGAGCTCTGTGCCAGGAAAGGGTATGAAGGCCACACATATATTTCTTGTTATAAATCACAAAATCATACCACTCATCTCACGCAGATCTTCATCCTTGGGGCACAGCTCCCAAAGATCCCATGTGACTTCCTTTGGAATCAAAGGGGAGAATCCCTCATGGGCCCACCTGAGGCCTCTGGCCACACCCTCTTCTAGGATGTGGGCCCATGGGAAGGGAGGGAGGCCAAGGACTATCCTGTGATGGAGGTATCCGGAGTCCTAGAGCTGCAGCTTCTGGTTTAAAGAGAGCATCTCAGCTCCCACCACCTCAGGCTGGAGAGTGGAGACAGGAAAGCTTGGGCAGATCTGTGCCAGGCATAGGGGGTGCTACAGTAGATCTGAGGCTACAGCCCAGTCCTAAGCAGAGAAAGAAGGGAAGAGGTCATTCAGAGACCAGAGGAGTTCCCTTTCCCTGTGCCCCCCCCCCACCTCACTGGGATGCCCAGGAATGGGGCTTCTTCCCTGGGTCCTTCTGTCCCCACGTACCATGGCCTAAAGTCCCAACCTGAGTGCCCCACCCTGCTTCACCCTGCAGCTTCCCGCTCTGCCCTCTGCTCTGGCTCCCCTCTGTCCTCTTCTGGCTGACTCACAGTCCATCTGTCTCTTCTTCCTCACCTCTCCAGACCCTGGGGGAATCCAGGCTTCCAAGCCCTGCTGAGATCTGGCCGCCAGCTTCAGGCATAGGGGTGGCTCCGCCTCAGCCAGCTGCTGAAGTCTTTCCAGGTCATTCTCTCCGCCCATGGGATTCCCGTTCACCTCCAGAATCACATCTCCCATTTGCAGTCCCGCCCGGGCAGCTGAGCCTCCTAGGGTCACCTGGTGGAATGGGGTAGGGGGGAACGTAGAGCTCGGAACACCAGGGAAAAGTCTGCTGGGTGTACTGAGGCTCTGGGAGGGAAGCAGAGGAAGGCTTGTCAAGAGGCAAATGATTGAAAAGATCCAAGGTCCCTGGGGCATCAGTCACCTGGGAGATGAAGAGATGAGGCCCACTGGCCACACAGCTGAGTCGGAAGCCATAGCCACCGCCAGGCCCAGGGTACAGGCAGCACTGGCGGAAGCCGCGTGGGACGGTTGTGTCTTCAACTGGTGGGTCCCTGGTCTCAACCAGAGAGGCTGAGCAGGTATCCTGGGGAGAGTCAGGAGCCTCTGTGCTCTCCAAGAAGAGAAGTGGGGACAAGCGAACCTGGAAAAGAGGAAGATAGGACAAACCATGCTGCTTGTTCCCCCACCCGAGCCCTGCTCTCTTCCTGCCCTCTCTCTAGCCCCCGCCCCTCAGCTCGCACCATGTTGAAGAAGCGGTCAGCCTCGGGGTCGACAACGATGAGCGAGACGCAGGAGCCCTGTGCCCGGATCTTGGACACTGTCTCTTCATGGCCCAGCCCTTCCACGCTCTCCCCAGCCACAGCCACCAGCCGGTCCCCAGCCTGCATCCCGGCCTTCTCTGCTGGCAGTCCTGGGTCCACCTCCCACAGGAACTGACCTGGGATGCAGACATCCTCACTGCTCCTTCCCCACTGACCCCCAGTGCCGGCCCAGGCCACCGTATGCACCCCGGGGGACTGACCCAGGGCTACACAAGAGGAGGAGGCCTGGGCTGGGGTTCAGCCAGGGCCACCACTTGTGTGCACTGAGAGGTGTATATATACACTTGTGTGCCCACCCCAAGGCCCACCTTCCCTCCCTGCCCCCAGGGCTCTCACTCACCGAGCTGACCGTCAAGGCCCTTCTCCTCTCGGAGCACGAACCCAAAGCCCTGGGGCCCTTTCTCTAGATGCAGACAGCGGGGCTTGGTAGGCAGTGCCCAGCCCTCTGCCAGGGGTGCAGCCAGGGGCATTCCCAGCTGGCGACACTGTTCCTCCACCTCTGGCCCTGCCACCAGCAGGGTCACCTGCTTGCCACTCTGCCAAAGCTGTGGGGACCCAGCAGGGCATCAGCGTCAACCACCTGGGTAGGGAGGGCAGAGGCAGGCGCCTCCTCACAGCCCCTCTTCCCAGGCCCAGGAATGAGGCACTAGGGAAGGGAGGGGAGGGCCCAGCACAGAGTGTAAAGGGAAGGATGGTGACAGGTACAAGGTCAGATCAGGCGATTAGGCGTGTGGAGGAGGAGTCTGCTTCCAGAGGCAGGGACCAGGCCCGAGGGGTGAGGATGGATGGGAAACAGGCAGTCATACCTTCTTGCTGAGTTGGGTATGCGTGAACTTCTCCACGCTGACCCCATTCACTTCTAGCAGCCGGGCCCCAGGGGGCACTCCTGCCTGCTCAGCTGCTCCTCCAGCGCTCAGCACTAACCAGAAAGGACCCCGATGTCCTGGAAGCACAAACAGCAAGTCCCTGCCTGCTGCCTGCCCAGAGCAGGGCTGAGAGCCCCCTCCTGAGCCCTCCCGAGCTCCAAGCCCACCTTGGGTGATACTGAAGCCAAAGCCGCCCTCGTCTTTCACTATGTGGCACAGCCGAGGCCGGACCCCTCGGCCGAGCGTGGGACAGAGGTGGGCGTCGTTTCCCTGCTGAGCTCGGGCCACCTCACGCACGTGCTGCGCCAACACCGTCAGCAGTACCCGAGGACCGCTGGCCCGGATGCGGCGTATCACCTGAACGGTGGGCACACGGAGCAGGCTTGGGCTGGCCCCTCTTGCCAGCTTCCCCTCCCTGGAAGCTACACCTTTCACCATGGAAACCAGCTCTCTGGACACCTTCACGCAACCATTCGGGCCTGGGCGTCCCTAAGTTCTGGGAGATGGGGGAGGTTGAGGCTTGGGTCCTGCCCCCATATACCCAGGGAGGTGACCAACCGGCTTCTGTCTCCCTGAGGTGCTATAGAATGTTCTCCTGTACCACAGGGGTCCCAGCCCAACCTCACCACTGAATAGTCTTCATGTTCCACGACATGGTTGTTCACCCCCAGGATACAGTCTCCTTCCCGAAGACCCTGGCGCTGGGCAGAGGTGCCTGGCTCCACCCTGCACACCACATGCCCAGCCCTGCCCCGCTGCTGCTGCAAGTGGAAGCCAAAACTCCTGCCCTCCTCTCTGTTGAGCAGATAGAAGCGAGGTCGTTCCAGGCTCCAGAGATCTGGAAGGGGAGGTGGGCAGCAGAAAAGCGGGAGGAGAGGGGACATGACCCAAGTACAAGTCACCTTGTGTCTGGCAGACCCTGCCCTGTGATAGAACACCAGACAGGCTTCTGCCCAGTTAGGTATTGGGCAGGGGGACTGAACACGGACCAGGAAATGCCTGGCCCCCTTCCACCGCCACGTGGATACTCCCACCAAGGCTGTTATCAGAGGGAGACAGAGTGAGCGGTTACCAAGGAGACGGGAAGCTGTGTGGAGCCCTGGTGGCTCTGGGGAAAGGAAACGGTTACCCCAAGTGGTGGGGGGTTACCAGAGGGCTCGTGGTCTTCAGCCAGGGAGAGCACAGGATTATCAATGCCCAGTTTGGGGTTAAACTCAAACTTCCTGCAAGGAAGCAAGTCAAGCAGGTAGGAGAAAACTGACATCCGGACTTGGGTCCCAGGCTCGCCTTGAGGTGCTAATGGCTAATGGCAGCTGAAGAGCTTCCCCACCTTCAATCCCTCCTCCCCTTGCCCCAGTCCTTCACAGCACAGCACTTACGGGGCCAAGGAAGCTGTGTCCTGAAGATCTGCTGGGAAAAGAAGGGGTGAGGGAAGGAGAGGCACATTCTGCCCCCCCGAGACTCCTCTTCCATGGTCATTAACTGAAAGGACTTCGGGGAACCCCCAAATTCAGGACTCACTCCAAAAGGGTCTTCCCTTCCCCTTCCTTCCCCTCCCCGGCCAAGGCCTCCTGATATGCACGGAAGTCCGAGCATATCAGTACAGGGCGTGGACCAGTAAGGCAGACACATCCGACCACTCACCTCTCCCCTCCTGACTTCCACTCTACTTGCCTCAGGGCTCCAAGCCCCAGTACCAAGTGTGTCCTGGCCCCAAAGCCTTCCAATCTGCCCTCTGCCCTAAAGCCCCCCGCAGAGGATTTCTCCTGGCCTCTTACCTGCAGCTGCCTGCATGGTTGGATCAGCGAGCCAGGCTCAGTGCAGGGACAAGGTCCATCGAAACCAGCTGGCCCTCCCACCTACCCCGCCACGTCCCGCCTCCTCCAAGACGCTGCCTTAGAAGCGGTCGGTAATGGTTAACGGGAAGAGAGTCTTGTCCTCTGGGGAAGTGTGTCTGTCCCTCCTGCCCTATTCTCGAGCCCCGACTTTCTCAGGAGACTCTGCTGCCATCCCAGTTCCCCCTCCGCGCGAGAAAGGTCACTGTAATTGCTGGGCACTGTAATTCCAAGCCTGGAATAAGAGTGTGAGAAGGGGGACAGGAGCCCTATGGCCCAACATGGCCTACCTCCATGCTGACATCTTGTTCTTGCGCCACCCTCAGGGCCTCTGAAACTAGTGCCCAAGAAACATCTGCAACAGAAAGTGGTCAGTGGTTTAACCAGAATGACCAAAACAGTACCCTTTCTTGAAAGCAACAGGCAAAAAAGACTCCACAGTAGTTGGAAGACACAGCTCTTTAATAGCAGCAAGTCAGCACCCACGCCCCTAGGGGCCACCAAGCTTGGGTACCATTGTGAAGGGGAAACAAGGGTGAGGACACAGCACCAGTGAGAGGAAAGTGGCTGCTGGCATCCTGGGTGTCCCAGGGTGTCCCCAGAAAGCATAAAGGCAGGACGCGGAGGCCCTCCAACACATCTGGATGGCAAGGCCCCTGGCAAGGCCGACAAAAGAAGTGTGCCCCCAGGTGGCACAGTCCAAGAGGAGATTGGTGGTGGCGCTACAGGACAAGGTGGGGCCACCAAAACGCCACATCTTTCAGTCCTTCTAGCCGAAGGGAGGGGAAGCGTGTTCCACGACCCTGAAAACCCCAGACTTGGAAGCACTGGTTGGACATGCCCCAGGAGAGCAACTGGCACAGCTGTGCCCATTCCTTTGCCTCCAGCCCTGAAGGGATCTTCCTGGAAGCGGTAGTGCAAGCTACGAGGCCACAGACAGAAGCGGCTTGGGGCCAGGGGACACACACTGCTGCCACTGTCTCAGCTTCCAGGGCCTCCCAGCTGCTCCAGGAGGGCCCTGACCTCGCCCTCCACTCGAAGCAGCTGGGCTTTGCGCCAAGGATTAAGGGTGGCTCCTCGGTTATCTTCCAGATCCCGCAGCAGAAGCTCCAGGTGGCGCCGGACCCGGCCCCGATCCCAGCTGTTGAGGTTCCGCTGGACTTCACCCAGGATCACTGACCAGTACTCGGACACCGCTGTCCCCTCTGTCAGCGACACCACGACCCGGGCACCGCCCTCAGTGGTGCTCCCCAGGTCCCGCAGGGCCTGGCGGCACTCTGAGCTCAGCTCGTTGAAGTAGAGGCTAGCAGGAGAGAGAACAGTAGATGCTGTTCAGCTCTGAGAAGAAGGGGCAGAGGGTGGGTGGACAGAGAGTAAGCGGTCTCATAACAGTTCCCCTGCTTGTGAAATGCAACGGGGTAAGTGTTTGCAATAAGCCAGAGATGGAGGGTGGTGGCCACTGGGAGGCAGGGATGACGCTAGAATTCAGTGGGACCAGGGTCAATAGAAATGGGGCCACTAGGACCCTAGGAGAAATGGTGGTGGAGAATCAGGGCAGGGGAAGGGCCAATCACCAAGGGGTGGGTGGGGAGATGGGAGTGGAGGGCAAGACTCACTGCAGCAGCTCCAGGGAAGGGTGCTCCCGGGCAGCCTTGGCTAAGGCCAGGGCCGCTGTGTCGCCAGCGCCGTTGTAGGCCACATTCAGCTCCTGTAGCTGCTGGTTACGGTCTAGCTGGGCAGCCAGCAGCTCCAGGCCCTCATCCCCAAGGCCCGTGTGCAGCAGAGACAGGTGTTTCAGCGAGGTGTTTCCCGCCAGCCCCTCCACCAGCAGGGCCACACCCGCCGCCGTCAGTGGGTTGTTGGACAGCCTAGGGCCACAAGCACCCCAAGGTTATGAGGGCCCCTAGCAGATGCCCTGTGCTAAGCACTGGGACTTGGGCCAAAACGGTGCACTGCTTGGGGCAGAGACCAGCCTGGACGCAGAGAAATGCAGGCCCAGGTAAAGAGAATGGAGAAACGGGGGTGAGGCTCACCGTAGAGGAGGGAGGGTGGGGTGGAAGCCGGCTTCTCCCTCCCCTCCTCCTGCCTTCCATTCTCCTTTGAGACTCCCCTCTTCCCTCTCCCCTTCCTCGTTACCATGTTCCTTCTTGCTCCTTTTTCCCCCCTTTCCAGCCCCTGCTTCATCCTCCCTTCCTGTTTCCCCATCCCCCTCTCCCTCCCTCCTCATTCACCTCCCCTTCCTCCAACCCAAAATCAGGAACCCAGCGTCTGGGTTACTAGTAAATCAGTCAACACTTTGGGAGCATCTATTGAGTGCCCAGCGTCATGGTCATCCTTGTGAGGCGACAGGGAAAATCCTGGGAGGGAATCAGTGGCGTCGTTACCAGGTAACCAGCCTGGGTGTTATTCCACCCCCCACCCCAGGCTGCTTTTAGCCATGCAAGAGGCTTTTTTAGCACCAATTTATGGCTGGTGGCATCTTTCCCCCTGCTTGGCTGCTTGTACTAGACGTCGTGGGGTGGGGAGTAGGTCAAGGTCTACACTCCCGCCTTCTTTACTACAGCATGGGTGCGCCTGTTCCAGGCATGTTGGGAGGTGGGGAGCTCACCCTTGACCTTAGCTGGCCAGCAGGATGGAGCCCCCTCCCAGGGCACTCACCGCAGGGTGGTAACTTGGCACTGGTCATGCAGCAGCAAGTCTCGGAGGTCCCTGCAGGCCTCGGGGCCCAGGCTGTTGAGTTGCAAGCTGCAGCAGAAGGTGGGCAGAGAGGAGGTGAGAAACCAAGGAAGGAGTTCGGCATGGAGCCTGCCCACCCACCGGGCCCCTCCCTCACCATCCTGCCTCTTGTAGTCCACAGCTGTGTCCCCTTCTGTAGCTCTTGTCACCTCCACCCGTACCAGATCTCACCCCAGCCCCTGGTCCTTCCTCACTCCCTTTGCTTTCCCAAGCACCTTCTCTTCCACCCGTGCACGAGGACAGGGCCTCACCCCAGCTTCCGGGCACGCAGGAAGACAGGCCTGAGCGTGCGCAGCCCGGCAGGATCCAGTTGGCAGGAGGCGAAGTTCACCTCGTCCAGGGCATGCCTTCCACTGCCCAGTACAGCTGCCACCACCATGCACTTGAGGGGTGTCATGCGCACGCCCGCCAGGTTGAGCTGGCGCAGGGAGCTGAGCACCTCGGCGGAGAAGCGCTGATTCTGGAACTCATAGTGGAAGAAGAGGTGGTCAAGGAGCTCCGAGGGGGGCAGCACCTGCCGGCCCAGCTTGCCCAGCTTCTTCTTGATGGCCTGGGCATTCTCCAGGGCATCCAGGGTCTTGATGGGGCAGCCAAGCTGAGCCAGCACTACCCGGTTATGGGCAGAGAGAAGCCCGCCCATGAACATGGGGAAAAGCTCAAAGACCTCATCCTCTGTGGGCTCGTCCGAGCGGCACCGGGGGCCCTCCACACCCAGGATACTGGCACCCATCTGGTCCAGGACGTCGTCATTGTAGTAGTCCTCCTCTCGGAACATCTCCAGCACCATGGCCTGGGCCACTGTCTCACGGCTCTTACCTACCACACGCCCGAACACACGTGGAACCACCTGGAAGAGAAGCAGGGTGAGGGCGCTGCAGCCTACTGCGTGCTGTTCAGCCTTCTGGCCTAAGCTTAAGGTGCAGTCTTCCTGACTGCTCCAGCTTGGTGATCTCCCTTAAACTTGAGCACGACTCGTCTGATCATACTATTCCCCCTGCTGCAGCACCTTCCGTGGCTCCCCACTGCCCATGTGGAATATAAAACTTGGCGTAATTTGGCCCCAACGTGACCTTTCCGGCGTCACCTCTCAACACTCGTCTCACTTACTCCAGACACTGGGAAATTCTTTCTTTTTCCCAAACACCCCGTACATTTTCAAGCCCAAGCGCGGTGGGAAGGAGTTAGCATATATTATGCATTCAGCTTGGTACCGGGCTAGGTGGTTTAAATACATCATCATCTTCAACACCATCATCGTCATCACAGCAGCGATGACGGATGCTGCTCCTACTGCTTCAGACCCTGCACGATTCGGCCTCATGAAATAAAATTCATATTTTAAGGAAAGACAAGAAAAATTTAAACATGAAATTTTTCTCTGCCCATTTGGGCCTCCTCCCTCCCCTCCAGTGTGCATGGTGCATCTGCACTATGCATTTAACTAGACCTCCCCCATGGCAGAAATACCCGCTCAATCATAAAGATCACTTTTTCGCCTTCTGGCGCCAGCCACGTAACTCCTTAGAAGATAACATTCCTTTCTCAATCCTGTAAGGAGTCACAGTGACCCACCACTCGCCTTGTATATGCAGACATCTTCGGTGAACTTTATGTACAATGCCAATATATCATTTTCCTTAAAGATAGAGATTGGTGCAAAACAGACTGCTCAGAGACCTGAGGAGATACTGGGCCTCACCTTGTGGAAGATCTTAGCTTCAATACTTACTTATGATCCTATTAATACTACTAGCTACATTACTTGTATTTGCCTATTTTATAAGATTGCTGTTTCTTGCATTACCAAATGTGTGACTGAGTCTCAGATAAAATTAACGATGAGGGGCTTCCCTGGTGGTGCAGTGGTTGAGAGTCCGCCTGCCGATGCAGGGGACACGGGTTCGTGCCCCGATCCGGGAAGGTCCCACATGCCGCGGAGCGGCTGGGCCCGTGAGCCATGGCCGCTGAGCCTGCGCGTCCGGAGCCTGTGCTCCGCAACGGGAGAGGCCACAACAGGGAGAGGCCCGCGTACCACACACACACAAAAATTAACGATGATTAGGTGACTTGAAACAATTGATCAAATATATAGTTCTATAAGATGAATGACTGTAATAGTGTAACTCTAGATAAGGGAAGAAACAAGAGGGAACCGTTCCTTGGATCACAACGGACTAGTAAGAGGTCCAGAGGATTTTGGCTACTGTTAATAGGGTCTAGTCCACTAATAGCACATTGAGTGACCTATCAGTGAAATCCTTGCCTGACCTGGGAATGAGCATGCCTAGTGCTGTGGAACAAATAGGTCACGAAATGCCTCCCAAACCTTGGTTGAAACTAAGACTGAAAGGGAAGGGATTGTAAAATAAAGAATGTCGCCCACCACCCAATTCTACGAAGTCAAGTCATTAGCCACTGCAGTCACTGGCTACAACAACCTTGAAAGGAATTCAGGGCGAAGATGAGGATAAGGTACTGTGTGCTTTGGGAAAACTGACAGAACTGGTCCTTAGATATTTCAGGAGAAATTTTTACGAACCCGGATTCTTGCATCTTTCCATACTTAGAAAAGCACTAAAACCATTAACTGAGATGTCTGTTCCTCGTGACTAGGTGCAATTTTCTACTGCGATGTGTGTTTGATTACACATACCCCCGTTGCCAAAATCACATATATTGAATACGTTGGCCTCCCTCTTTATGTCTTTGGAATAGTTCTCAAAACTCTCTGAGAGACTGTCTTCTGGGTTATAATCCTCAGATTGGCTTGAATTAAAATTTCCATTTCTTTCTTAGATGTGTTAGGGAACCGTTGACTAAAACCACCCGCCTTGGCCAGGCACGATGATGTCCACTTGCATGAGTTGTCTCACAACAGGAGTTCCCAATAAGGAACATGGTGCTGCTGTCAAAAACTAGAGAATTCAGGAGGGGCCAAAAAGAGGGAGGAGATGCCAGCCCCATAATATTGTCCTACCAACCTCCCAGAATCCTTGGTGCTGGAATCCATCTTGGCTGAGACACGCGTGCCACCAGGAAGGACCTTGAGTCAGACTAAATAGGGGCCAAGCAAGATGAATGGCCAGAGACAACCCAGAAACTAACCCCATTACCATAAAACCTGCGACTACAAGCCACATGGCAGAGCAGTTCTCCTGGGCTCCCTTACACCACTGCTCTCTGCCTGGGCGGCCCTTCCCAATAAAGTCTTTTGCTTTGTCAGTACGTGTGTCTCCTCAGACAATTGATTTCCGAGTGTTACACAAGCACTTGCTCTCAGGGACATCCCTGGTGGTGCAGTGGTTAAGAATCCACCTGCCAATGGAGGGGACACGGGTTCGAGCCCTGGTCCGGGAAGATCCCACATACTGCGAAGCAACTAAGCCCGTGCACCACAACTACTGAGCCTGCCCTCTAGAGCCCGCGAGCCACAGCTACTGAAGCTCGCGCGCCTAGAGCCCGTGCTCTGCAACAAGAGAAGCCACTGCAATGAGAAGCCCGCTACACCGCAACGAAGAGTAGCCCCCGCTCACTGCAACTACAGAAAGCCCGCACACAGAAACAAAGACCCAATGCAGCCTAAATAAATAAATAAGTTTATTTTTAAAAAAAAAAAAAAACAGGTCGCTCTCAGGCCCTGGAAGGGGTCCCCCTTCTGGCAACAGATGAACTATTGATCAATTTTTCATTGACAGGCCCCTGTCAGCCCCGGCGCCTTCATGACAGCCTCTCACCCTCGCTCACTCTGCTGTCCTCTCTGCTTCTCTCTCTCTCTCTTTTTTGTTTTTTGACAGTGCCAAGGTTCTTCCTCCTTCAGAGCTGTGCCCTCTTCCTGGAGTGTTCCCCCCACACCCAGTTCTTCTGGCTAATCCTCCAGGGATCAGATTAAAAGCCCTTCCTGCAGAGAGGCTTTACTTATCCCCCCAAACCAGGTCCCCCCTCCCCCCTTACACACTTCCATAGCACCTGGAACTTTGTTTTCCAGGCACTTCCCAGAAATTTTAATCCCATGGTTATGTTGACATGTTTATGTTGAGACTGTATGATCAGAAAAGGCAGAAACCTGGGGTCCTGTTGCTTTTTCCTCCGAATCTAACACATTGCCTGGCACTCAATATTTGTTGAAGAACTGAATGTTTGGGAGCTGCCATCCTTGCAGTGGTTCTGAAAGGAAAAGAGAGGTCCATTCCTCTGGCAGGAGCCACCAGGTTGTTTTGTGGCACCTCCTCTCATGTGTTTTCTTCACTTTTTACAGGCGAGGTTCCCACCATGGAGGTTATAGTGCCCCTCCCCCAACAAGCATCTGGAGACAAGACACAAAAACTGTCACTCTGGGAAAATGAAACAATAGGCTCATAAAGAAACAGATGGGACCCATCCTCTGCTAGGCAACCCTTCCTCCGAGAGGGCTTAGGGGTGTGGTGTCCCCTTAAGTAACTGAGTGGCTTTCTGAATCCTGTCAGGAGACCACAGCCTCTCACTGCAATCCAGATGATGCAAGCAGATCCTCAAAGAGGTGGGTGGCCTCAGCAATGGCCATTACCTCCCTGCCTGAGGCAATGGTGTAAGAAGGGATGGGCTGCCTGAGACTGTTTTTGTGTTTAACAAACAATTAAATAGCGCTTACTATGTGCCAGGTCCTGCAGATGAAGACATTTAATCCTCATATGGGGCCAATGATATAGATTCTATTATTATCTATTATTATTCATTTAACAGATAAGGACCTTGGGGCACAGAGAGGTTAAGTAACTTGTACAAGGTCACACAGCTAGTAAGTGGCAGAGCCTGGATGTGAACCAGGTAGCTGCGTTACAGAATCCCTGTTTTTAACCCTGAGGCTTTGCTGCCTATAAAAAGGAAAACTTGTTAAAATGTTGTCAGCTCACCAGGGCTCTGCTTCCCCAAGACCGATTACTGAAACATTTCTAAAGAGAACCAGGGTTACCTAGCAAGGCGCCATAGCTTCCTAGAAATATCCATAGCACATCAATAAAGTTTGGCGGAAAGGGCACAGGATTCAGAAACACAAAACCTGCACTCAGATCCCAGTCATTCTCCTTACTATCTGAGTGACCTTGGTCAAGTTACTTAGCCTCTGTGAGCGCCAGTTTCCTCATCTATAAAAGGGATCATAGGGCTTCCCTGGTGGTGCAGTGGTTAAGAATCCGCCTGCCAACGCAGGAGACATGGGTTCGAGCCCTGGTCCGGGAAGATCCCACATGCCGCGGAGCAACTAAGCCCGTGCGCCACAACTACTGAGCCTGCGCTCTAGAGCCCGAGAGCTACAACTACTGAGCCCACGTGCCACAACTACTGAAGCCCATGTACCTAGAGCCCGTGCTCCACAACAAGAAAAGCCAGCGCAACAAGCAGTCCAAGCACCACAACAAAGAGTAACCCCCCCTCGTCGCAACTAGAGAAAAGCCCACGCGCAGCAACAAAGACCCAATGCAGCCAAAAATAAATAATTTTTTTTAAAAAAGGGATCATAATTATATTTCATTTACAAGGCACCCGGCAGACATCAGCCGAAAGTGGCTACTTCTTCCCATCAAAAACTTAGTACATCCGCCCTGCTCACAGCACAGTCCTCAGGCCTGTAATTTGGTTTCTGGAGCAGACCTGCACCCAGGATGGACTGTCCTAAGCCAATTACCAATGCCATTTATCCTCCTGGTATAAATGAATAAAACGGCATCTGCTTTATAAACCTGCCTCTGGTGATTAAGTTAGGATGAGACATCACTCCCAGCGTCTAATCATCTCTGAGGAACAGATACAATTGGGTTTCTGGACCTGCAAAACACAGGACAGACCCTGGACAGTAGTGACCCCTGCTGCCCAGCAACAAAGACTAGGAGGAGAGAGGCAAAAAACAAAAAAAACCAAAAACAAATAAAAACCTATCATTAGAGTTATGGGATTGTTATGAAAGTCTCTGCACCCTTAGATTCCCCTCCAAGCCTTCCCCAGCCTGCGGCTTCTCTCTCCCCCTTCCTTATGACCCATTCCCACTAAAAGCCAGATTGCCCAAATCTGAAACAGAGCCAAGAAGAGGATTCACGGTCATGCAGGAAGAAGCAGTTTCCTTCTGGGCAGGAGCAAGAGTGAACGAGGAGGATGGGGGCCGGCAGCCTGGGATCCTAGGGCTGTTACCTTGAGCAGGTTGAATAGCAGGGGCAGGGCCCGCAGGGGCAGCAGCTTGGCCATGATGCCCAGGACCAGGCTGACATCCTCCCCGACACGGCTCACGAGCTCGGCCACTTCCTTGCCCACTCGCTGCAGAGTCGTCTTCCGCAAACCCAGCACAATGTAGAGGGCAGCCAGGTATTCCTGCATGGCGGGCACAGTGAACACGAAGGTACCCAGGTGCCCTGGCTCAACGCTCGGGGCCAGAAAAAACCTCAGGGCATCCCGGCGGAACACATGCAGCAGCTGAAACTCCTCTTCCGTCTGGATGCCAGCTTCCAGGCAGCCACGGACATCCTCTTCAGAGAAGTACGTCTTGCGGGAGGACACCCCCTCGTAGGCCAACTTGCCCATGGTTTGGGCTGCATAGGCCATCAGGGACAACTTGGAGGGGTCAGTGCTGTCCAGCATCTCCCCACTGAAGTTTAGATGCAGGAAGCTGGTGTAGATGCTCGTGAGGGTCTGGCCAGCTGGTGTGGGAGCGTGCAGGAAGTGCAGGGTGGCACAGACAAGCCAGCAATAGGAGGGCAGGAAGCAGGCAGTGGCGATCTGGTGGTGCCCCTCCAGGTTCCGGGAGAGCATCTGCACCAGGTGGTCACGCTGAGCCGGCGTGGCTGAGAACCCCCCAGCTCCGTGCCCGCAGTCTGGCTGTTTGAAGCGGAGCTGGAAGTAGAGCTTCTGTAGGTTGGTATCGGAGAAGCCACAGATCTCGCCATAGCGGTCCACATACTTGCTGGGGATGCGGCCAATGGCAGAGGGCCGGGTGGTCACCAGAATGCTGGCCTGGGAAGAGCATGGTTGAGAGTTAAGAAAGACCCTTGTGGGCTTCCCTGGTGGCTCAGTGGTTAAGAATCCGCCTGCCAATGCAGGGGACACGGGTTCGAGCCCTGGTCCGGGAAGATCTCTCATGCTGCGGAGCAAGTAAGCCCGTGAGTCACAACTACTGAGCCTGCGCTCTAGAGCCTGCGAGCCACAACTACTGAGCCCACGTGCCGCAACTACTGAAGCCCGTGCGCCTAGAGCCCGTTCTCTGCAACAAGAGAAGCCACCGCAATGAGAAGCCCGCGCACCGCAACGAAGAGTAGCCCCCACTCACCGCAACTTGAGAAACCCGTGCACAGCAACGAAGACCCAACGCAGCCAAAAATAAATAAGATAAACAAATTTATAAAAAAGAAAAAAAAGACCCTTGTGTCCTGATTGCCTCACTTGCCAGGGCGTCCCTGAAGACTGAGTGTTCAAGGATGAAGATAATGACGACCACAGTAGTTATAACTCACACTTACTGAGCACCCACTATGATCCAGGGCGCTGTGCTAAGCACTTCATAGGCAGTATCTCGTTTGTTCAGTACAACTCAAGGAGAAAAGGAAACAGAAGCCTGGAGAAGTTACTGACTTGCTCAGTCCCACGGCTTGGAAGTGGAGAGGCAGGATTTGAACTAACCCAGAGCCTACGTTCCTACCCATTAAGCATGCGGACTCAGGACACGAAAATCCTGAGGGGGCAAATTGGGGACAGTGGAGGCAGAGCAGGGTGCACTCACCTCGGGCAACATGTATTTGCGTAGCAGGTTGACGATGATGGCAGCTGGAGCCTCTGACTCCTCCGGGTCACTGCAAAGCCCTGTGCCTGCCAACCGGAAATCAAGGTTGAGGTGCTCCAAGCCGTGGAGCACAAAGAGCAGGCAGGAACCAGCAGCGGCCATCAGAGGCAGAATCTCCTTCAGGGGTGTGTAGCGCTGGGCCACAAGTTGGCACAAGGAGGCCGGCGCAGGGCCCAGGGATGACAGGTCCTCGCAGGAGAAGGGGATCAGCAGCTTGAAGGCTGGCAGCCGCCCGTAACACCAGTCCAGGACCATCTTGCGCACCAGCGTGCTCTTGCCTGTGCCCACTGTCCCGTAGAGCACCACCGTCTGCACGCGGCGCCCACAGGCATCTGGGTCAAAGAGTTGAGACAGGGCCAGTGGGGGGAGCCCAGCAGAGGGTGGCTGATGCTCCAGGGCCAGCTCAGCCAGTGGGCGAAGCAGCTCATCAGGGGTGCTCTCGCGGATCACAGGGTCTACGTGGACCGTGTCTAGTGCAAAGGTTGGGCCGAACTGGCGCTCTTCCCTGGGCAGCCGGCTGAACCACTCGGCCAGGTTCTGGCGGTGCCGCTGGATAGCTTCTGGATGGGAAGGCAAAGGGAATATGTCAGGGAGAGGGGCTGAGAAATGCAGGAGCTTAAGGAGGTGGTAGGGTCAGGCTGCAGGGTCAAGACACAGCACCAGGAGATGCCAGGACCCACAGTGGTGCTGGACACACAGGACTCCCTCAGACTGTCCAGAAAGTTTGGACCCCCGTGGCAGAAAGTGGGAAGCCATGGAACGAGTGAGGGTGAGTCTGGGCTGACTGGCTGTATGATTATCCATGTGTGATCTTCACCTGACCGCTAGAGGCAGTGTGTTGAAGGTAGGGATGTTATATCCCTCCCAGTGCTTTGTACCTCGTAAGTGTGCACTGCATGAATGTTGCAGGAAGGGATACATGGGCAGATGGATAATGGGGCCAGGGAGAGTGGGTCCACTAATGGCTGATTGTAATGGATCCTCTATACCTCCTTCCTGCTTGTTTCTCTCTCCAAGCCCTTCTTCCCCACGTTCCCTGAACCCACCCCCACACTGGGAGCCCAGCAGCCCCTCTCCTCAGGCTGACTGAGGAGCCAGTCCCTTTACCAGCTGCAGCGATGCCCTGGAACAACTGTCCGTGCCTCCCTGATGGGGGACCACTGCCCGCTGAGCTTCCGTGATGGCGTATAAAGGCCCTGTGAGCAAGGAAAAGGGATGAGCTGGGGCTTGGCTACTGGGCTCAGGCTCTGCACAGGCTCAGAGTCCAGGCCTGCCTGGACTGATGAACTGCTGGCTTCCTGAGATCCAGGCCTGACTCTGGACAACCAAGTCCAGAGCCTCATCTGACTCTCATACCCTTCCCAGGGCCTGAGGTCTTGCCCCTACCCCTCCAGTCCCCCACTGCTGACTGCCTGCCTGGAACTCAGACTGACCACTGCCAGACTCCACCCACTTCCCACCGGTCCTCCCTCTGGCTGACCACTGTGACTTGTACTCTGGATGATATAAGCTAACTTCCGCTTAGGCCTGGTAGCTGAGTCTGTACCCTCTCCAGCCCCGGAAAACCAACTCTCCCCAGGAGATCAAGCTCTCTCCAAGTCCTGACCCTTCCCAGGCTACTCTGCTGTGCCCAGATGTGTCCTAAGGTATGACACTGAGGCCTCACCTCGGGGGCCCAAGGGGGCGCTCCCCTTTAAGGGGCCACCTCCAGTGGATCAGGAAGGGGATCCGTTCATCTACAGAGAGAAAGCAGAAGGAAGAAACAGCATCCAGAATTCACCCGCATTAGCTCAACAATACACAGACCCCACATCTACATCAAAGCCCCATCACTTGCTCTCATAGCATCATGTACTGCCCCTTTGTAGCAGTCATTATGAAATTTTATATTTCATCATGTAATTATTTGATTAACATTCATTCACACACTCACCCCCATTCCTCCATGAGAGCAGGGATCACATCTGTTTCGGTTCACAAGTACCTACTTAGAACTTAGCATGGGGTCTGGCACGTAGCAGGCACTCAATAAATACTCATTGAATGCAAAATGAAATCAGACAAGTGTTCCTGGACTTATGTAGCTACAGGGACACTCAAAGATCATCTAGTCTGACTCCCTTAGTTTAGGATGGGAAAAAGGAAGCTCAGGGAGGTACGGTGACTTGTCCAAGGCCAACAGCTAGTAAATCACGGAGCTGGGACTAGCATGCCTGGTGTCTGGATCCCTTCTCTCTTGGAGGTGCCATCTGGACTCTGGAAAGGGAGAAGTGGCAACAGAAACCCCTGCTTCCTGCTCACCTGCTGGCTGGAGTACTCTTCCCAGACCAGGGCCCCAAGAGGCCCTAGGCAAATGGCAGCCCCACCTCATGGCAGGAGAGAAGGTCAAGGCCTGGGGGACTGAGCACACCACCTTCTATCCTGTTCCGCTGCAGGAAGAATGGTGTGAATGGACCCCACACACCCCCACTTTCCCACCCCACCTCTCATGCAGGCCAAGGGAGGCCCTTCCTCCTCAGGAGCACATCAGTCTTTCCTTAAATGCCAGCATCGCCAAGGCCCTGGCCTGGCTTTCAGACCTCTCTCCTCTACATTCCCCACCTGAGTGATCCTACCACCCACTGGTTCTCCCCTGAGGCTTCACGATCACCTTTCTCCTGAATTCCAGCCTAGTGAACTGTTTATTTAGGTGTCCTTTACTTTGCTTGGCTGCCAGCACGCTCCTATGAGTCCTGTGTTCATTTTCAGTGGCTTTTCTGAGCCAGCGTTTTCCAGTAACAATCATCTATTCTCCTCTGAAGTTTTTCCCTAGCTATCAGGTCTTTAGCTGAGTTTTAATGGTTTGATCATTTTATCTTCTCTGTGACTTTTACGTAACCTGCCTTTGAGGCTGGCATAAATTATAGATAAATGAATGAATGACTTCCTATTTGATATCTCCATATGAACATCCTGCCAGTGCTTCAAGCCGCACGCTCGCGGAACTGAACTCAGCATCCCTCCTCCCCTTCCAGTTACTTTACTGCAAATCTTCCCAATCACGTGATTTCTACTCGAAATCTGACCTCTTTGTCTTCAAATCCTTCCCCCCTCCTTCACACAGTAGAAACAGCCCTGCCAGTTCCTCATCCCAGTACTTTGCCAGCCTGTTCCTATTGCATAATCCCTACCACCCTGTGCTAACTTAGACCCTCCTCCTCCTTAGTGGCCTCTGCCTTCAGTCTCATTCCATTCCCATTCCTGATCCCAGACACCAATCGCCTCCCTAAAATCCTAGGTTATGTAGCGTCCAAACACCTGGCCCACACCAGCTATTTTCCTGAGTTTCCCCCTGACCCGTACCTCACCGGCCAGGCTTACTGAATTCTTGCTCCCACTTCCCTAACTTTGTTCATACTCTTTCATCAGCTTGGAATGACCTTTCTCCCCTGTCAGAATCCTACCCAATCTTTTCAGAACCTGGTCAAAGGTCCTCTCTCCTGGGAAGTCTTTCCTGATCCCTCTGAGCTCCCTTAAATGAAGCATACAGCTATCTGGCACCTGGTCTCCACTGAGATGTGACTCCTTAAGGGCAGAGCACACTTAGGGAGAATTGGGTGCATTGGGCCCTATTGCCAGCAGGGCCAACCAGTGGAGGCGCAGCTTGGGGCTCAGACCAGGAGTCCCGGCGTCGGGGGCGGGAGTATAGAAGGGTTAAGAGACGGCCCTGGAAGGCTGGAAAAGCTTGGGGAAACTAGCTCAGTGGGATAAAATCAGTTGCAGGGCCTCTGACTCAAGATGGGACTGGCGGTGGGGATGGGGGCATGAGGCCAATTGTCGGAAGATCACCGCTGGTCTCCAGGGCAGTGAGAAAAGGAGAGGGCACAGCAGGAAAGGTACGGGGTCTGTGCTCGCACAGGTCCAGAGCTCCTCCTCTTAAACTGGGTCCCAGCTTTCCTAGTTCTAGTTGGTTTCAGAGCCCAAGAGTAAAGCCCGCCTTAATGCCCACCTCTCAGAGCACCGGCTGCGTCCCACGCGTCCCCAGCCGCCAGCTCCTAGTGGCACTAGCCCAGCACCGCCCCGCCCCTGCTACTTAGACCTTTACCGCCGCTGCCCAGGCCCGGGAGCCTGTCGCCGCCAGAGTCTCCCGCTTGCTCCCAGAGGCCCCGGCGCGCGCGGCGCTTCCTGCACGCCCCGCCCGCCTGCGCGGAGCCCTGCCAGCCCTGGCATCCGGCCCGGCAGCGGGCAAGCGCGAGCACGACCCCAGGCGCTCCGAGCCGCCGGGTCCTGGGAGGAGGGAGATGGCGAGAGGGGCTAGTGTCCCGGAGAGCAGGCCCGGGGCGGGGACTTCTTCGCCATCTGTCTCTCCTCCCCGCACCCTCGGTGGTACAGCCCTCCATCCAGGCGGGCCCTGCCTCGGGGACTGCCCTCTGCAGGTCACTGAGCGCCAATTCCATCGCATTACTCACCCAGGCAGGGCTTCTTGTTATGCCCATTTTACAGATGCAGGAACTGCAGCTCGGAAGGGTGAAATGACTTGCGCAGGGTGACCCAACTAGGAAGGGGAAGAACAAGAATCCGGGGCCTTCCCGAGGCAACCCCCATCCCCCATCCCCCATCCCCAGGGCATTCTTCCCTCTGTGCCTCTTCACCGCTTCAGCCTGCCTCCTAACAGAGATCTGAGTCAAGGTCTTCTTGGGTCCTCCCTCTGTACCTGGCTCTCTTCAGACCCCACACCTCTGTGTGGCTTCTGGTCATTTGGGTCAAGGCAGGCAGAAGAATGGGGCTGAGGGACAGCTCCCACCTCAACCTGCTCCTCTTGTCTGGCACCCAACCATAGCCTGGCCCTAGGGCTTCCTGGTCCTCAAAGACCCCAGCCTCATCCCTGTGCTTCCATACCGGGCACACCCAGGGCCCACGTAACCGATGGAGGAGCCTCCCACCACCCACAGCCAGGGCATGCCTCCACATGCAAACACAGGCTGTACTGAACGGAGGTGTGCAGTTGGGAACTGGTAGAGAGGAGCCTTGGGCAGGGCTGAGAAGAGGGCTTTATGATCTCTACCCTCCGTCCAGACTGAGGACTGTGGGGATATTTCACTTATACATGTAAACATCTGTTTTTTCACTGAACACGTGGTACTGGGCTAGTATCGAGCAACCAGAACAAGGTGAACAGGGACCAGACCATAGCAGCTCCCCTCCAGGGGGCCCAAATGATGGTACTTCAGAGGGAGATGGAAGCCTTAGGAAAGCCTGGGAGAGGAAGTTACGAACTGCCTCTGGCACAGGAGGTGACATTTGAACTAGATCTTAAAAAATAAGCTGGGGGACTTCCCTGGTGGTCCAGTGGTTGAGAATCTGCCTTCCAATGCAGGGGACGTGGGTTCGATCCCTGGTCAGGGAAATAAGATCCCACATGCTGCGGGGCAACTAAGCCCACGTGCTGCAACTACAGAGTCCACGCACTCTGGACCCCCTGCTCCACTAGAGGGAAGCCCATGTGCAGCAACTAAGACCTGACGCAGCCAAAAACAAATAAATAAATGAACATTAAAAAAATAATAAGCTGGTACTCAGTCATAAAAAAGAGTGAAATGATGCCATTTGCAGCAACATGGATGGACCTAGAGATTATCATACTAAGTGAAGTAAGTCAGACAGAGAAAGACAAATATCATATGATATTACTTATATGTGGAATCTAAAAAAATGATACCAATTAACTTATTTACAAAACAGAAATAGAATCATAGACATAGAAAACAAACTTATGGTTACCAAAAAGGATATGTTTGGAATTGGGCATTAACAGATATACACTACTACATATAAATTAGATAAACAACAAATAGCACAGGGAACTATATTCAATATCTTGTAATAACCTATAATGGAAAAGAATCTGAAAAAGAATATATATGTGTATATATATACATACAAGTATAACTGAATCACTCTGCTGTACACCTGAAACATCGTAAATCAACTATACTTCAATTAAAAAATAAAAATAGGGCTTCCCTGGTGACGCAGTGGTTGAGAGTCCACCTGCCAATGCAGGGGACACGGGTTCGTGCCCCGGTCCGGGAGGATCCCCATGCCGTGGAGCGGCTGGGCCCGTCAGCCATGGCCACTGAGCCTGCGCGTCCGGAGCCTGTGCTCCGCAACGGGAGAGGCCACAACAGTGAGAGGCCCGCGTACCGCAAAAATAAATAAAAAATTTAAAAAGTCAGAGAAGAGAAGGGCATTCCAGGCAGCACGGAAAAGAGCACATTTGATTTTAACAAAGATCTGAACGAGGAGTAGGATGGGGTGCGGGGAGAGGAGGTAGAGTAACGCTGTGAATGTGATCTTAGGGGTGACATTTCAGGCCTGGAGGACTCCTCTAGCTTCACTCCACTTACCTAGCCACGTGAGACTGACAGGCCCCTGGCTGCGTTACTGGACACAGCTCAGAGCAAGACATTCCCCTCCCCCACCCCTCAGCGGGCACGACAGCCATGTAGGTTTTATTAATAACATATAATTTGACTGGCCTCTTGCAGACAGAAGTACTGTGAGTCACACTGTGGGCATGTGCTCTGTCGTTGGACCTCAGGATGGGGCAGCAGGTGCTATAGAGCCACAGCACAGAGAAGGGCTTTGGTCATCTCTGCCCTCCAGCACCTTGCACAGACCCTGTCACAGAAGGCAGCTGCGTTGAAGGAAATAATCTCTGGGTCCAGGAAGTTCGGCATTCAGGGAGAGTGGGCCCATTTCAAAACATGCTTGGATGCCCCCCCTCTGCAGGTTACTGAGACCGGTGGGGGGAGAAATCGCAGGTGGTTCTCCGGGGCAAAGAGCACAGCATCTTGAGAGCTCGCTCAAGTCGCTTCTCCAAGCCTTGGTTTCCTTCTCTGTAAAAGGAGGAAATGATCATACTCATCCTAGTAGCCTCATGGGGGTGCTCCAAGAATCAAAAGAGCTTTCTTCCCAAATATGTGAGCCGCTCTACGAATGTTCTCGGGGCCTGAACGGCCCTTGCTGGCTCTGGAATGGCTGTTCATTTCCTTTAGCTCCAAGGGGAACTTACAGATGTGTGAACTTATAAATTTTACTCTTTGGGGAGTATTTTAAATTTCATCTTAAAAGAGAAAGAGTAAAAATGAAGAATCTTAAGAAAGACTATATAGTGGCAGAATTTTGTGCCCTCTGACTTTTAGGAGCCACGTATTGGTATCATTCCAGGGAGAAGGTGGCGCCCAGAGTGCCCCCTCAAGCTAGCTAGAATTCCAGGAGCTAGGACTCAGACTTCCCACTTCCCATTCCCATGCCCCACTTCCCACCCGCCCGCTCCCACCCCCATAAGAAACAAAGTTAGTCCATCTCCAGGCAAGCACCCATCTGGTCATAGATGGGGCCCTACCCTAGCCCGGGGCATAGCACAAGTAGGGTATTCCAGGCAGCCGGCAGGACTGATGGCAGCCCCTTCCTTTAGTCCCCAAGCTCAGGATCAGGAGGCAAGAGGGAGAGACAAGGTACTGCTTCTTGGGTCATCCTGCCACCAGCCCTCAAGACCTTCTGGACAATCGCCTACTCCAAATCTCAGGCTACCAGAGCCATTTGTAGTCCTGGTGGTTGACGGTTTGGCCATGGGAGTGTGGCTCGGTAGGAAAGAAGCGAGGAAGAAATGAGGAAAGTTGTGCTGAGCCCAGTGGGGTTCCTGCCACCCTCATCCTGGGGCTTAGGTCCCTGGGGCTTTCTGCTTCTCACTGCCTTCACAGCCCCTAACCTCCCCACTCCCCCATAGGCACAACTGGGGAACCAGGGCTCAGCGAGTTCTGAAAAGAGAGTCACATATCACTCAGGCAAGAATGCACCTATGCAACAGACACAGAGCCCCTGCACGCAGCTTGCAGATCCACCAGTAACAAGCATCTTGGGCCGAGGCCAAGGATGAGGAGTCCGGAGGCAGAAGACCTGGTTGTCAGAGCTGGTTCCCGCTTCCATTAGCTAAGGGTCCTTGGGCAAGTTACTTAATCCAAGTCTCAGTTCGCTCATCTGCAAAATGGATTGTCGTGAGAGATAATGCAGGGTTGACCTGACACTCCCTTGAGATAATGAACATAAGCATCTGTAAGACGTGAAGCTTGATACAAATATCCCATAAGATACACATTCACCAGCTTGACTTCCCATCCCCTGCCACAGCCTCCCTGAAGCTCATAGACTTCTTGCCAAGAGCTCTCACAGCCCGTGGTACCAGGTGCCAGACCCACGCACATTTACACACTGCATACTGTATAAATATAGGTTTTATTAATAATGGGTGAACTCCCACAAATACAACTGGCATCTCTGTGTGATGGGGAGAATCCGTGGCAGGGCAAGGAAGGTAGAGAGGTGTGTGTACAGGACAAAGGGGGGACAAGAGCCCTAGGGGAAGGTGAAATCAGAAGAAGAATGAGCCTGGACCCGCACCCCCAGGAAAGCCAGACATGTTCTAGGTGTGTCTGTCGCTCTGGTGCCGTGGGCATGCTGCTCTGGTGCCCAGGGCCCACCTTGGCTGATAGAAAGCAGGTGGAGAGACGCGGACAAGAGTTTGAATGAGCAGCAAGTGGCCATGGAAGGAGAGGGGGAGTGAGACCGCCAGCTTGACACACAAAAGAAGAGCCATGGGGTGGCAGCGGCCAAGTCCATCTTATGCTCATGCTTGTGCTCGTGTGGGCTCCTGAACTCCAGGGAGCTGGTGCCCTGTGCCACCCCTGGCTTGGGACGGAGGGAGGGAGGGAAGACTGGTGGGTAGACACCTGCAGATCCTGGAGACGCCCCGGGCAGCACCAGCCTCATCCTTAGAATCAACGCGGAATCCCCAGGAGGAGGTTGACACAGCCCTTCCCACAGCACCCACCGTCACCACCACCATCACTCTTCCTGTGAGCCACAGCGGGACAGAGAGTGTGTGTAGGGCTGAGATTGCCTGTTCGCATATATGTGCCTGTAACTCAGGAGAGGTGAGGGAGCATTGCGGGACCACGCGAGCAGCGAGAAAGGAGGCTTGGGTCTTCTCCCACTCACCCCCGAGAATAAAGTGCATTCTCCAGTTCCAGTGGCGGATGGGAGAGAAACACAGACATTATTGCAGAGGTGCCACAGGCCCGGCCCCCACCAGAGGTGACGGGGAGGAGTCCAGGGGACAGCCCACGGCGCCAGGCCTCTCCAATCCCCAGGATTGGGAGGGATGATCCAGACAGAAAACCCAGCTTCTGTCCCAACAGATTGTCCAAATCAGCCAGGGTCTAGGGGCAGGGAGAGGTGAGGAGGAGGAAGAGACTTCCAGAGTCCATCCCTGCTCCATTCCAACGTCCAAATGGGACATCCAGGGGACCCCACCAGGGCCCAGCCCTGGAACACCAACCTTATAACAGCCCAGTTTAGAAACACTTGTGTGGTGGGGACCCCCAGGGGGGCCACTTTGGTCAATTGTCAGGGGGCCTGGAGAGCCTGGGGCTCCCAGACAGACAACAGAGGAGGGGAGTTGTGGGGGCAGAAGGCGGGTGGCAGCCTCCCCGTGGTCTTTGCATGCAGATGTTGGAAAGAGGAGGGAGGAAGCTACAGACCTACAGATCGCATCAACTTGGGAAGACTCCTGGGCGTGGCGGGGAGGCCTGGCACCCCCAGCCCCAGGGCCACGGCTGGGAGCGCAGTCCAACAGCCAGCCTGTGGAGGATCTGAGAGAGGGGAGGACGGCTGCACCAGCAGCCAGGGCCCAAGTCTACAAGGTTAAAACAGTCCCAAAGGGCCGGGGCCGGGGGCTTCCTGCTGCAGGGGCTGGGGCGCAGGCCAGGGCAAAGCTCTATCTCTCTGACTTGACCCGGTAACGGAGCACAAGGTATGCCAGCAGCCGCAGGGCCAGAAAAAAGATGCCCAAGACCAGGAAGTCCATGTAGAGCTTGGCATCCTCCACATCCAGCGCTCGGAGGATGCTCTGTGGTTCCTGGAAAGGGCAGCGTTCCTCCAAGCAGGTCAGGTCTCCTCGCTCCATGCCATAGATGGTCAGGATCACACCCTCAAAGCCATACCTAGGCAAGCAAGGGCATCAGAGCGGGACACAGAGCACAGGGACCCTGCTCCCTGGGCAAACTGCTAGAGCCCAGGTGCAATCTCTCACGCTTGGGGCGTGGCCTCCTACAGGGAGGAGCAGGGGCAGATGGTGAGGAAGGGGCACCGACCTGACATAGGAGAGGTAGGAGCTCCATTGCAGGTAAGTGGGGATGGTTTTGAAGCTGACAAAGAAACCGGAGAACAAGAGGACAGGGATGGCGGTAACTGGGCCCACAAATGTGGCCACCTGGAGGGGAGGGAAGGCGACCGGGCCGTCACAGGGGTGATCTGGACAGACCCAGGACTGGGGTGGCCCCCAGGTTTCCCATAGATCCATCCCATTCCTTAGGCCAGCCCCTGATTCCTTCCAGCAGACTCCGTCCCCCCTCTTGGGGGTCGCCACCCACCAGCCCCTCACCTGTAGGGAGTTGGAGGCAGCTCCGATCAGCAGCCCCAAAGACTGGGCCACCAAGGCCGTGGCGGTGGCCAGGGCTGAGAAGAGCAGGAAGCGGCTGGTCTCAGCTGGCTGGCCTGTCATCCAGTACACGATGCTGCAGTACACCACCGGGCACACAACCTGGGGAGTGCGCACAGGGCTGGGCAGAGGCCAAGACCCTCCACTCCCCCCAGGCAGAACCTCCAGGACAGCAATTGCTAGAGCATCCGTGCCTGCTCCGGCCTCTGCACTCCTGTTAACGCAGTCGCATGAACTTGACACATCCCCTTCCACCCCGGCTCTGAGAACCTCATTCATCCTCCAGTCTCACCTCTTCCATCAGGCCCGCTCGGACCCGTTCAGGCACGGCGACTTCTCTGAAGGTCCTTCCCATCTGGACCAGCATATTCCTTATATTGTTAACTAATTAACTGTATATACGAGAGGGTTTTGTTCCCCTGGATGCCATCAACTCCTGGAGGACAGGGACCGAGCCTACCACGTACAGTAGGGCAAGTTCTTCCCTGCACAAGGCACCCAACCAAGAGGCAACCAGAGGTGGAGCTGAGCTCTTCTCACCCTAGCAGAGTGCAGCCTCCACCCTGAGGAAGGGACACGTTTTCTAACTTGCTTAAAGGTGCCCTACGGGTTATTGGTGGCCCTGGTGCTTGGAACAGGGTAGTGGAAGTACTTTACATGTATTAACTCATTTCCTTCTCATAAACAATCCCGAGGTAGATACTATCATCATTCCATTTTATAGATGAGACACTAAAGCAAAGAGTGATTAGGTGACTTGCCCAATGTCTCACAGCTAACGAGGAGCAGTACGGCTCCAGAGCCCACGCTATTCTCTACTGCCTCGAATAAGATTCACAGAGTCATTTGTAGGGCTGTTATTTTCATCATTTTCTGTTTGTCCTCTCTTATTCTCACCGGAACATAAGTTCCACAAGGTCAGGACTACTTCCATCATGTTTGTTGCTATATCCCTAGTGCCTGGCATGGAGCCTGGTGCATGGTGGGTGCTCACCACCTGTTGCTAAGTGAGAAGAAGTCAAGGAAAGGATGGCAGGTAACAAGGTTAAGGGAGGCAAGCAAGCAAGGATGGAAGGAGCAAGACAGGAGGGAGACAGTGGCGGGGGAGGAAGAGGCTCACCTGGAAGGGCACATCGGCCATGGTCTTGGCCAGGTAATACGCTTTGAGGCTGTACCAGTAGTTGAGATGCTCCCTCATGAAGACGGCCATCTCTAAGGGGACTGAGGACACAGGCTGCTTAGGCACAGCTGTCCAGCACCCTGGGCTTACCCCGTGCCTCCCACTCCCGTCCCACGCCCAGGGCAGCTTGGCTCACAGGTGAGCACAGTTGGCATCAGGGCGGCAAACATGAGGAAGAGCATGGAGAAGAAGAGGCAGCCCGTGTTGTTGAAGACCTTGCTGGCATCGTCACCGATGTGCAGGTAGAGGAGACCAATAAGCACGCCGATCACCACATGGGACATAAACCGCAGATGGGTCAGGACCTGTGTGAGGGGTGATGACGAGGAGTGGGGATGGATCACAGGCTAGGGGTGGGCAGGTCACACTTGGGTAGGAATGTGGGTGTGCCCTCACAAGCACAGGGACCCACGGGGGCATTAGGGGGAACTGCTGGGGGAGGGGCCCCATCACCATCCCAGCTGCTGGGATCCTACACCCCACAAGGCCAGGCTTATGCCAGCCTCCCCTCCCCCAACCTGATGTCTCACCGTGTCCCTGAGGATGGACAAGAAGGTCCTCTTGAAGAGGATGCAGAACTGTGTGAGGGTGCTGGTGGCAAACGTGTGGCTTTCAATGGGATCCACTTCCTGGAGGGAGGACACTGGATCAGGTGAGCCTGCCCTACCCCCCACCACGCACCCAGCTCAGCTGGTGGGAAAACTCCTGAGCCCGTCCCTGGGGCAAGGGTCCTCCAGAATTCTCCACCATTGAGTTGGGTACCTGGAAGCTGGCCTTAGCGGTATGAATCAGAGTGGGATTCAGAGAGAGACACAAAGAGGGAGAAAAAACTTGGGAGGGAGGAGATAGAAAGGAGTTAAGGACACCCATGGGGGCTACTAATAGGTCAGTCACTTCTCTTTATTTATTTTATTCATTTATTTATTTTTTTGGCCGCACTGTGCAGCTTACTGGCCGACCAGGGATCGAACCCACACCCTCGGCAGTGAAATCACAGAGTCCTAACCACTGGACCACCAGGGAATTCCCCAGTCACTACTCTTTAATCCATTGAAAACATTTACCCTAAGGGTATAATACCTTTATGCCACCAGTTTCACAATATTATTAACAATGATAATAATGATGACAAGAAAAAATAATGATGACAACAGCAACAATAACCCTCCCAGTCTTCCAGGGTTATAGTATCTCATTTAAGGAAAAGAGCTGGCATGGAATGAACACCAACTGTACCAGCTACGGTGCGAAGAGCTTTGTGTGATGATCTAATCAGTCCCCCCAATAACCCTGTGAAATAAGTATCATCACCTCCAAGTTAGTGATGATAGTAAACCACACTGGTCACGCGGCCAGAGAAGCTTCAGTCTTGCTTACCAGGTGGCACTAAGGACAACGTGCTACAGATGCTCAGTAAGAATTTGTTGAACAAATAAATGAATGAGAAAGTCAAAGCTCAGAGGGGTTAAGTAATGTGCCCAAAGTCACACAGCTAATAGCAGGTCTATTCCAAGTCCTGGGTTCTTTCTAAGTACCCAGTGGTTGTGATGCCTCTGGGGCATGTCCTCTCTGGCAGGGCCATGTCCAAGGTCCTCTCTCTCCTCCCCCACTCTGCACTCTGCCCTCTCCACCCCTACTCACCGGAGGGCAAGGGGGACAGGGGGCAGGGACCTCATTCTTCTCAGGGCTGCTCTTCTTCTCTGCCATGGCACAGAGCCCATTCTGCACAGCCCTGAACAGCAGGGGATTCAGGTCTCCGTACTCGCCAGAGGCCACCTCGATGACTGGGGGACACAGAGGGGTGTGCTCAGCTAAGATCTATCCTTGCTTCCCAAGGGCAAGCCAGCCCTTCCTAGGGTGTGCGCGGAAGGCAGGCGAAGTGAGATCTCTGCCCCTGGGAGGCCCAAATGCATGATCTGAACCCCCAGGTTTGGCCCGCCACCATAACCCAGCCCCTACCAACAGGCCCCCACTCACTGAAGTCAGCTGGGTTGTGGTAGGTGGGGCAGTGCAGGCCGAGCCCCTTCAGATAGGGGATCAGGTTGGTGACCACGCCCTTGAAGATGCACTGACCCTGGCTCAGGATGTAGAGCTGAGGCAGAAAGAGAAGGACGAGGAAAACACCACGAGCGGGTCAGGCAGGTCCCACGACACCTCTACGGACCCCTTCCCTCTCCCTATCGCAGGCCGGTCACCTTTGAGTCCTAGAGACCCTCACCTTGTCAAACATCTCAAAGAGCTTGGCACTGGGCTGGTGGATGGTGCAGATGATAGTACGGCCCCCCTGGGCCAGAGACTTCATGAGGGACACCACTTGGAAACAGGAAGCGCTGTCCAGACCACTGTCCAGAGAGAGGCCACCAGGGGGCGGGGTGAGGTGGGCAGAGACAAGGGAAGGGACTGTTTGGGTGGGGCAGCTGCTATGAGGGCGAGGGAACTGGCAGGAAGGGGGTCACCCTGGCCATCGCTTTATCCCATCCACACTGTACGATTCAGGCATTTGGAGGTACCAAGAAGCCCAGAGTACTGTTAGGTGTAACAAGCTATTATTAAGCACCTGTTGAATGCCAGGCACTGGGATTACAAAGATGAATAAATAAGACATAGACTCTGGTTGGGAGGGAGAGAGAGAGAAACGCACAGATCATTTGAGGTAATGTGCACCATGCCGTAGAAACACAGGGTGCAGTGGGGGGAGGATTCAGCTCTGTTGTACAAAGGTGTCGGAGGGGAGTCGGAAAAGGTTCCTGAGTGAGTCTGGCAGAAGAAAGAGCGAAGCCAGGTGAGGGAGGGAGGAAGGGCAGGTGTGGTGGTGAAGGGCATTCCAGGCAGAAGACACAGCATGTGCAAAGCTCAGAGGCATGAAACACATGGCTGGGCTAAGAGAATTATAAGTGATTCAGTATTATTAGAGCATGAAATACAAGACAGTGTGAAGCAAGACGTGAGGCCAGAGAAATAGGTTCAGACCAGGACCTTGTAAGTCCTCTGACTTCATTCTGAGAGCAAATGGGAATCACTGCATATTTTTAAGCAGGGGAGTGAGTATTGCCAGACTCTTCTTTTAGAAAGTTCACTCTGGTTGCCGTTTGGAAGAAGGGTGGGCTGGGAGAGACTGGAGATGAGGAGATAGGAGTCTATTGCAGAAATGCAGGCAAGAGTTGATGATGTCCTGAATTTAAGCACTGGCACTAAGAATGGGGGTGGGGCGAATCTGAGAGATGGAAAAAGAGCGTAGAAAAAGCAGGACTTGGCGATTGATTGGCTGTGGGGGAGAGAAGGAGCAGGCGAGGCGACATCTGTCAAGGAGGACATCGGGATTTCTGCTAGGGTGAAGGATGGGGCTGCTATGGCAACAGGACTGGCAGGGGTGGAGCCCTTCTCTGGTCCCAGGAGGCTGCAAACACATGCTCTTGTCTCCAGCAGTGGAGCAGATGCAGCCTCTAGCCCTGGCTCTGGGCTGAGGGGAGGAGGCATCCTGGTGGGAGAGGAGCGGGAGAGATACCTGGTGGGCTCATCAAAGAACATGACAGGTGGGTTGTTGACCAGCTCCAGGGCGATGGCCAGGCGCTTCCTCTGCCCTCCGGAGAGTAGGGCTGTCCTCGTGTGGGAGCAGGACATCAGGCCCAGTGCTGTCAGGATCTCTGTCACCTGGCCCGGCCGCCCACCCACCCCAGGTCAGCTTCAGAGTCTCTGCTTCCCCCAGCACCACCCCAATTTAAGTAAGCATCTCCCTGAAGTGTGATGTCCCAGCCTTGGCCACCCCTCTCCTACCACCCAACTCGGGGGCCCCAGAACTCAGCAGCACTGAAAAGGGCAGCTGTCCCATCCCCCTCCCCCCACCCTCCCCCACTCACCAGCTCCTTCTTCACCTCCTGCTTCTCACTTAGCTTCAGGTTAGCAGAGACCTGGGGCCCAGAGAGAAGGCGGATCAGATATGTGTGGGAGGGGGCACAGGCTTGACCCCTTAGCCAATGGGAAGGACGGGGACAGCAGATAAAGGGAGAACTAGGAGGAGGGGCTGGCCACCCTGCTCTCACCATCATGGCCTCCAACACTGTGAGGTGTGGCAGCAGCATGTCGTCCTGCATGATGTAACAGGACATCTTTCGGAAGGTCCTCAGTTCCCTCGGCCTCCCGTTGACCAGGATCTGCCCCTTCATTCCAGACTCCCTGAAGGAACGTTGGTTGGGGATGGGGCTCAGCGTCACTTCAGAACAACTTCTGTGCTCCCCAGGGGACCCCTCTGCCTGGTCCTGCCCCCACTCTACCCCAGCCTTGTCCTCACCTGTATCCTGCCAAGATGTTCATGAACGTGGACTTGCCAGCCCCTGAGGGGCCCATGATGCCAATCAGCTCCCGGCGGCAGAATTTACCTGATAGGCACTTAAGGAGAGTCTTATAACCTGCAGTGAGGGAGGGAGGAACTTTTGATCAGGGCTACAGTGAACAGAGACACCCCAAACTCTTAGGAGCCATGGCTGTCAGTGAAATAGGCAATCCCTGCTCACTGTGAATTGGTTAGGATGGAGGAGAGACCCTCAGAGCCCCAACAATAACCTATACCCTCTCATCCCGTCCCCCTAGAAACGACCACTACTAATGTCAAAGTACCCAAGGTGACAATGTTCTTCTTTTTTTTTTTTAATTAATTAATTTATTTATTTTGGGCTGCATTGGGTCTTTGTTGCTGCGCGCGGGCTTTCTGTAGTTGCGGCGAGCGGGGGGCTACTCTTCGTTGCGGTGCGCAGGCTTCTCATCGCGATGGCTTCTCTTGTAGCGGAGCACAAACTCTAGGTACGCGGGCTTCAGTAGTTGTGGCTCACGGGCTCTAGAGCGCAGGCTCAGTAGTTGTGGCGCACCGGCTTAGTTGCTCCGCGGCATGTGGGATCCTCCCGGACCAGGGCTTGAACCCTTGTCCCCTGCACTGGCAGCCGGATTCTTAACCATTGTGCCACCAGGGAAGCCCAGCAGTGCTCTTCTGAAGGTCGTGGGAAAACCTCCACATCTGACGGATGGGCGTGGAGAGGAGATCAAAGTTACAGTAGACTCTACTCTTCTGCAAACACAGCGGCCACTCGCTCATCCCCTCCAGGAAGGCTTTCCCAGCGATCCAGCCTGAGCTGGCTGGCTGTCCTCTGCACTCCCACAGCACTTCTCATATGTCAACACGTTTGTTACTTCATGTGCCTGCCCCTCATTCCCCTCCTCCAGCCTCTTAGTCAGTGAGCTCCTTGGGGGAAGGGTCTGTGTCTTTCTCATCTTTGTAACCTTAGCAGACTGGCTGGCACATACTAGATGCTCAGTAAATGTTGGTTCTATGAGTGTGTGTTCTCAGAGCCTTGGCCTCATTCTAAAAAGCCTTCTTCGGGGTGCTCTCTCTGCCCACCAGGCTTGTCTCTGCAGACCCTAACATGGCCCAGTAAAGTCTCACCGTTCATTCACTCACTGGGAGGCAGCATATGCATTAAGAGAACCAGTTTGGAGTCGGGTGGATCTACGTTCAAATTCTGGCTCCACACTTACCAGCTGTGTGACCTTGGGCAAGTTGCTTAACCTCTCTGAGCTCCAGGTCCCTCATCTGTAAAATGAGGATGATAATACCTATCTCATAGGGTTGCTATAAGGATTCAATGAGATAATATATGTAAAGCATATGACACAGTGCTTGGCACATAGAGCCCATTAAAAACAAGTGACATTTTATAATTAATCCCATTTGGCAAGCGCTTATTGATATATACTACATTCCAAGCTCTGTACCAGACAGTGCACCAAAAGAATGAGGAAGACATAGTTCCTGCACTCAAGATGGTGATAGTCTAGGTTAAAAAGATGGACAAGAAACCATCTATGGATCTGAAGAAAGATAAAATAAGGGTTATAACAGAAGTACAAATCATGTGCAATGAGAATGCAGAAAATGGAATTGATGAGGGTGGAAGGGCAAGGGGAAAATCAGGAGTGGCTTCATGGAAGAGGTGGCATTTGAGCTAAGTCTTGAAGGATGAACAGCATTTCAAAATGGAAAAGGAAGGCAGAGGCTCTCCAGGCTTTGGGAGGAAAAGTTCTGCTATACAACAGCATATATGTAATACAATCCAGGGAACAAAGGGCAGAGACTCCATGGAGTCAACTGGTGAGACAAGTGGGTGGAGAGGAATGAAGCCAAGGAGGCTGGCCTTGCCTGCTGTGCTTGCAGACCTGCCTCAGTGAGGCGGAAACACCAATCCCCTACCAGGTACTTTGCTCACTACCACCCTCCTCCCACCCGTACGGAGCCCAATTCCCTCTCCATTCTACCTCCTTAGCAGAGGCAGTGAAGGGATGTGATCTTTCACCCTCCCTCCACAGAACCCAGCCGTCCCTCTGGACATATCCGGTCAGACAGGGGATCAGCTGCTGCCCACTCTGGGATCCTGATCACACCAAATGCCCGTATGGTGCTTTCCAGTTTACAAAGCTCATTGCCTCAGTCACTGCTGTAGCAACATGGATGAGGCAACTGGGGCCCAGAGACATCCAGTGACTTACCCAAGGTCACACACACAGCAAGTTCTTTACTGGGAGAGGGGAAATCATGGATTCCGACCCTCTGCCTCATTCATCATCACCGTCAATTAGGAAGACGTGTGGTTGTGTGTGCCAGTGTATGCCTTTCAGAGCTACTCACAGGAAGCAATTTCTTTTGCAGGGGAAGAAATTGACAGTGATGACCCCTCCCTTCATTTAATCCCCACCAAGCACTCGATTGAACACTATTGCCGAATTCAAGTATCACCCTATGCTTGCCTTTCACAAAGCATTTTCACAGCTAACATCTCAGCTGAGCCCCACAATAAGCCTGTGTGGTGGGTATTCTTATCATCCCTGTTTACAGATGAGGAAAGTAAGGCCAAGAGAGGGTAAGCAGCCTGCCCAAAGTCACACAGCTTACAAGTGGCTAGGAACCCATGTCTTGGGACTCCTGCTGGACCACAACTGCTCAGCATGGGAGGGGCCTGCCATGCCTTCAGGATGGAGACCCACCACAGTTCTAGGTCTGCCTCAGTCAGTAACTCTCTTCACAATTTTATGAAGTCAATCCTTCAGGGCCTCCATTTCCTCATCTATAAAATAAGGATAGTATATCTCCTCCCAAGGACATAATAAGGTTACTATGAATAATAAGTAAGATAATTAATAATAATTAATAGAAAAGGGTTTTAAAAATCAAGAAATGTCCTTTGTAATTAGGAGAGGTGAGTGACAAATCCTTACGTGGGAAAGACAGAAATCTCCCTCTCTCCACGCCCCTTGCTCTTTTTCCTCTCTGCCTACCTCTGATTGCCTTCTGTCCTCCAGAGAAGGGGACAGGGATTCAAGTGAAAAGAGAAGGCAGAAAGGGGAGGACAGAGGGCAGAGAAAGGGGCAAGGGATGGACAAGACGGCAAAATGGCCAGTAAAGCAGAATGGGGCTGGCAAGGACAAAGCAGGGAAGGACCTGGTCAGGGGTGCCCATTTGTTGTGGCTGGTGGCTTGAAGCAAGAGAGCTGGCCCATCTAGACACATTTCTTTTGTATCTTCATTTCTCCTTAAAACTGTGAGGGCTAGGAAAATAACAACTACCTCCTCATTGGGCCGAGAGGCTGCTTAGGGTTAAGGTGCTGAGCACGGAGCCCGGATACCTCAGTTTCCAGTGGTTCAAGCCCTGTGACCTTTTGGTCCCTCATGGGAGTGAGGGTAGGGAGTGCAGAGAGAGCTCAGGCTCAGCCCTGCTCTGAAGCACCCCAAACATTTCTTAAACCTCAGAGAACAATGTCCCAGCTCCACCTCTGATCCACACCCGGGCTCTGGAGAAAACCCCAGCTTCCCTATTCCCAGCTCAACCTGCCCAGGGCAGGGAGGGTGGGGTGGGGGGCAAAAGCTGCAAGGGATGCAGGAGATGCTTAGGGTTCAAAGGAACTCAGAGCCCCAGCCAGACCTTACCCCACTCTCCTAATGGGAGAAACAAGGAGGAGATGGGAATGCTTAACAGGGAAGTTAAGAGAGAGAAAGGAACGCTGCATGGAGAGTTGGAAAACCTGGCTTCTGGTCCCAAGTCTGCCACTTATTAGCTGTGTGACATTGGTCAAGTTACTCAACTTCTCTGGGCCTCAGTTTCCTTATTACTAATACATGGATGTCATCTATCCTGTCAAGCCTTCACCTTCCATGTCTCGGAGGACTTTGGCAAGAACGAAGTAAGAAGACAGGAATGAGAACATCTTTTAAAATTAGCAGAGCTCTGTAGGTCCAAGGATTTTTGCTAACCACTGAGGACAACCCCTGCAGCACAGCCCCTACTTTCTCATATCAGCCCTCAGAGGCAGGAGCTCTACCTGAAACAACGAAGGAAAACTCCTCATGGACCAGAGGTGATAGTGTCAACTTGGAAGAGGAAATAATCAATTGAACCTAGTGTCCCATGGTGCTTACAGGTGTAGGGGGAGTGCAGACCCCCGGCACCTCAACTGTGTGCACAGTGAATGAGGTGCATAGATTTTAGTGGACCCGCTCCTGCCGGATTTGCAGATGAGGGGACATCCAGGCCTCATGCTCCCAAAGGGGCAACTCATGGGGGCTCACAACTCCCCATCAGGCTGCTCCCTTACCCCGTTTGCGCCAGCAGGGTCCCTCCCTCACGGAATAGGACAGCTCCACAAACTCGATGTCCACGGCTGAGCGCTTGGGTAGGTGGGAGAAGCGCTGGGCTTCGGTGATGTGGTTCTCCACCTTCTTCAGGTGTGTGGTCAGCATAGGGGGCTCCGCCCCATCCTCCAGAGCCACGGCCATGGCCACAGCCCCAGGTCCTAGTCCACAGCCCACGGCCTCCAGCGCCTTCTCCGCCATCACGCTGCCGCCGGCCTGCAGGGAGAGGGCCTGCTCAGTTTGGGGCAGACCCCGATCCCTGGCTCAGAGCTCCTTTGCTTTCTAATGTGCCCTCGCCCCCACTCCCCACCTCCTTCTCTGAGTAGACCAGCTACTGGGAGCAGCCCACATCCCACCGCCAGAGCATCTGCCCTCCCCCAACCACCACTCCCCGCGCAGCAAAGATCAGTCCCGACCTCTCCTCGGTCCCGGGCAGCCCCAGCCCTAGCCTGGCCCCAGCTCGGCCCCTCGAAGCCCGCACCCGCTCCCTCCTCCCCACGGAGGCTCTAATCTCCTTACCCCGCAGGCCAGCAGCCCCAGGGGACTGGATGGGGGGTGGGTGGGAAGGGGCGGCTGGCGGAGACTGCAGGCTAGGAGGTCAGGGTAGCAGGGTGAGCACAGGGTGGACCAGGAGAAGGCGGAGGAAGAGGAGGCTCTGGGCCTCCCGCTGCGTTCCCTCCCCATCCCTGGGCGAGACGCCCTGGCTAGCCCCTCCCGCCTGCGCCCCTCGGTCCGCGCGCCCTGGGCTCTCCCCAGAGATGGGCGCACCACCGGGACTCAAAATCCCCACTGCCAACTAAGCCCCCCATGGCGGGCTCATCCCCCTCCCATCTTCCGCAAGCCTGGTCACCTTGAGGTGCCCCCGGGCCGGTGCGGAGCCGAGATGCTTAGCGCTGCCGCGGGCGGAGGATGGAGACTCCAGGCCCTCTTACCTGCCTTCGGCTGCGGCACCAGCGTCCCGGCTCCCGGTCCCGGCGGCCGGGCCGGGCCGGGGCCGGGCCGGGGCGGGCGACAGGGGAGGGCTCGGGCCTCAGGTCTGAAGAGAGATGACAGGGTTGGGGAGGGGCGACAGGGGCGCGCCCCTACTCAGCTTGGCCGCGCACACCTGGTTCCCTGAGCCCGATCCTCGGTGCCTTGTCCTCCCGAACCCGCCGGGCGACTGCGCTCTCCTCCAAGCTGCTGCTCGCCCTTCCCGCTGTTCTTAAAGAGCCCGCGCCGCCCCGCAGCCCGCGGGGGGCGAGGACGGCGAAGGGGAGCGACGCGTCGGCGACGTGGGGTGCCGCAGCGAGTGCAGTTGTGGACCCGGGACTGGGGAATTGGTAGCGAAGGGCCGACTTGGTGGCACTGAGGAAGGGAGAGCTGAAGTCACTCAGTGGGGACACGTCCCTGGATTACAGACTATACAACGGTGGTGGCGGAGGGGGAGGGGAATTGGGGGTGCAGATTCCGTCACTCTCAAGGGATTGTGGAGCTGTCAGCCTGTCTGCACCACCACCACCACCCCCATTAATTTCCCTCAGTTCTGGCCCTTGAGCTCAGGCATCCCCTGGGAATCCCCAAACTAGATAAAAATGCTTTGAAAGCAAGAATCGTGGGACATCCTCCCTCCCCCCACCCCTCCCCCGCCTACCCTTTCCCTCTCTAAGGGCGAGGAGACTAGTTAAAAAGAGACAGAGCGTGGCTGCTTTGGGAGAGCTTGCAGGTAGCTCCAAGGTTAAACTGGTACCCAGAGCTCAGCCTGCTCCAACTGTAGAAATGTTTATGCTCCCAGGCAAATTCAGGCCTTTAAGACAGGCATTGCCTGATGCTGGGGGCACATGTGTGCCAGGGCGTGCACAGGGCTCACAGAACACTGTCTTTGGCGTCTTCTCACATACGTGTGCATTCTCTCCCTCACCCGACAAGCCTTCAAAAGTGCCCAGAGCACTCTCGGGGTTTTCCCCTGCTCCGCGCCTTCCTCAGGCAACTCCTCTTGGCCCCCGCCTGCCCCCGCCCCAGTCTTCAAGGGGTAAGTAGGTTAACCAGCAGAGACACGTGACCTGAGCTTTTAAATTCCCACCTGTCCCACAGCAGAGACGGATGGGAGGGGAGGCTGCTGGTACTGCTGCTGTAGCTGAGGCTTCTCCTTGCTGCAGCAGACGAGAGGTTACTAGCAGTCAAACCTCTCGCCCGCTGGTCCCCCCCTCTGCCAGCCTCTCTGAAGCCTGGAGGCTGGCGGCCCCTGCAGGACGTCTCCAGGCCCCACCCTGTGACTTAGAGTTTCATACAGCCCTCTCTACCTTCCCCTGACCCCATGCGCCACATCACCACTGTTCCTCAGGAACCCCCATTCTCCAAGTTAACCCCCAGTGCTCTACTGTAGATTCCCCCCCAACAGTTGCATTGTCTCATTTAATCCTCACAATATCCCTATGAGGCTGGTGTTACAACCTCTCTTTACAGATAAAGAAACTGAGGCATAGTGCGGTTAAGCCATGTGTCAAGAGGACACATTTAGTTGGTAACAGAACACGGCTTAAACCCTAAAGTCCTCTCTGCTATGAAGCCTCTGGGAACCCTATTCCCAAATGGACTGTCTCCCTCCACTTCCTAGACAGGCTCTTCATTCTCTCAAGATAACTCCATAGCTTAATGACACTCCCCCCCATTCCCTGGCATACAACTTTCCAATTTTCAGGAAAATTTCCTCCCCTCCCTTAGAAATGCTCTGTCCCCATTCCTCAGGACAGCCTTCCCTATCTTCAGAGACCAACATTTCCAAGTCTTCTGCCAGTTTTCCACCCTGTGCGGTTCATACCCCCTGCCCCAGAGCAGTAGTCCTCAGCCTTGGTTGAGAGTTAGCATCACTTGGGGACTTTCAAAAAGATGTTTAGGGCTTCCCTGGTGGCGCAGTGGTTGAGAGTCCGCCTACCGATGCAGGGGAAACGGGTTCATGCCCCGGTCCGGGAAGATCCCACATGCTGCGGAGCGGCTGCGCCCGTGAGCCATGGCCGCTGAGCCTGCACGTCGGGGGCCTGTGCTCCACAACGGGAGAGGCCACACCAGTGAGAGGCAAAAAAAAAAAAAAAAAAAAAAGATGTTTAGATAACACTCCAAAGCAGTTCATGCTGATCTCTAAGGTAGGATCCAGGCATTAGTATTTTAAAATGCTCTCCAACTGATCGCACTGAGTGGGCAAAGTTGAGAACCACTGCCCTGATGAACCTTCCATTCCCTGGGTTAGAACACCTGTCATGCAGCCACTGAAAGCCTTTCTCTTCCCTGAAACAGGCCTCCCCATTCTCTAGGACACAGGACACCCTCTCCCCATTTTGTGAACACATCTTCCATGTCCTGAATTTGCAGTCGGGAGATTTGCATTCTACCCTTTGTGCTTTTACTAGTTTTGTACTCAAGCAAATTTCTCCACCCCTCTGAGTCTCATCCATGTCGTGGGGATGATAAAAAAATCCTACATATCTGCCTCTCAGAAGAAAAGGTTCTTATGAGATTCCAGTGTTCAAGTGCTTAGCAATAGATGATGATTGTTAATTCTCAAGAACAGATCATACATCCTTACTCTCCAGGTCAGACTTACCATGGTTCAAGGTCATTTCTCTTCCTGCAGAAGAATCTCCCATTTCCTTGGCAAAGGAGGGGAAACTACGTTTGCTGAATACCTGCTACGTGCTAGGCTCTCGGCATAGAGATAGGATCTCTGAAGAAAGAGCTAGGTCTGTCTCTTTCTCCCCTGAATTCCCAGAACTTGTGCACAGGAAACCCACTGTATAGCCATGTATTGACTAAACATTCTAACCAGTCCTCACAACAAATTTATGAGGCCGGTATTATCCTCCCATGTTTCAGATAAGGAAACTGAAGCTCAGAAATGTTAAGTACAAGTATGAGGTCACACAGCTCATGTCGTGGATCCAGGGATCCAAAACCTAGACTACACATTCTAAACGATGACTTGATCTACTATGTCCAACTTCCTCATTCCCTAATAGTGTCACCTTCCCATTTTATGAAGCAGATCCGTCTCCACTCCCCTGAACAGGCTTCTTCCCATTCTAGGATATAAAAGTTTTCCAACCTTCTAGAGGTCCACTAGGAGAGACCCTTCCCATTCTGGGAGATACCCCCAACTCCTTCCACATACCTTCCAAGACAGAACTTTGACTCTGTAGAACGCACACCTCTAACTCCTGGAAGAGACCTTGTAACTCGAGAGCAGTAGTTCTCAAGCTTAGCACACATGAGTATCCCCTGGAGGGCTCCTTACAACACAGATCACGAGGCCCCCTTCCCAGAGTTTCTGAGTCAGTATCTGGGATAGAGCCAGAGAATTTGCATCTATAATAAGTCCCCAGGTTATGCTGATGTTGCTAATCTGGGGGCATGCTTTGATTTCTCATCCTCCGAACGAATTTCCAATCTCCTACCATGGTCTTTCCCTCAATGCCCAAAATGGATCCTCCTCCCCTTTCCTCAAATGGACCTCCTCCATTCCCTGCAATTGATCCTCTCCTATTTCTAGGATCCTCCCCAATTCCCATCCCAGAGCCTCCCCTCCCACCACCAAGCCAGCCTCCATCCAGAACAGGTGCCCTAGACCCAGATAGGTAAGTGTTGGTGATAACTGGCTTGTGAGGAGCAAGGCAGAAGCAGAAAATTCCTGCCTCAGCTTAGTGCTGGGAGCTAATCTAACAGACACAGGGTGCTCTGGGCAGGGATTTGTGGGAGAAGCAGTTGATAAGGAGCTTTATAGACTTATGGGGAAAGGGGGATACCAGGATCCTATGGGAGCTGGAAAGGAATTGGATTGTGGACTTTGGAACCGACCCAGTTCTGCTTTCACCACCCCAGGTTTCTGGTCCACCCTGACAGTCTCCCTCTCTCTCTCTCTCTCATCTTTGGATAGAAAGATTTTCAACTGTATTTGTCAGTGGAAGGACCCTCTGCTGGCCACTTGGGGAAATGCAGCCCAGGCCTGGGAGAGTGTGGCAGATAAAGCGGGAGGCTGCTGGAGACAGTCAGTAAAGATGGGTATAGGCACCTGAGTCCGGGCAGTGGAGGGGTACCTACTAGGCAGAGTCCCGGCTGTTGCCTTTTAAAAAAAAATCCTTAAAAAAAAAAAAAAATCCTTATTGTTAAAAAATATAAGAATATAACATATATAACAAAATCAAGCAATACTGAAGTATATTTTTAAAATGTGGTATTTATCTCTCCATTTCTTACCTGTGACGTAGTTCCATTTCCTTTTCTTTAAATTTTTTAAAATAAGTTTTTTTTTTTTTTTTTGGCTGCATTGGCTCTTCGTTGCTGCGAGAGGGCTTTCTCTAGCTGCGGCGAGCGGGGGCTATTCTTCGTGGCGGTGTGCGGGCTTCTCATGGCGGTGGCTTCTCTTGTTGCAGAGCACAGGCTCTAGGTGCACGGGCTTCAGTAGTTGTGGCACGTGGGCTCAGTAGTTGTGGCTCGCGGGCTCCAGAGCGCAGGCTCAGTAGTTGTGACGCACAGGCTTAGTTGCTCTGCGGCATGTGGTATCTTCCCGGACCAGGGCTCGAACCCGTGTCTCCTGCATTGGGAGGCGGATTCTCAACTACTGCGCCACCAGGGAAGCCCGCCATTTCCTTTTTTTTTTCTTTTTTTTTTTTTTTTTTGCGGTATGCGGGCCTCTCACTGTTGTGGCCTCTCCCGTTGCGGAGCACAGGCTCCGGACGCACAGGCTCAGCAGCCATGGCTCAACGGGCCCAGCCGCTCCACGGCATGTGGGATCCTCCCAGATCGGGGCACGAACCCGCGTCCCCTGCATCGGCAGGCGGACTCTCAACCACTGCGCCACCAGGGAAGCCCCATTTCCTTTTGATAAGAAGAAAATGAGGAGTTCTTCGAAGCTGCCGAGGTTCTTTGCCCGAGTCACTGTCTCTTTTTCCTTGAGAACTCACACACCTTCTGCCTCCCAGTCTCAGCTTGCCGTCTTCCTTCCCCTAGAACTTGAACTCCCACCACACCCCTTTGTACCCTTTGCATGGAACCTGCCTGAGACCAGCCTGTTTGCCCAGCTTTTCTCTGGGACTTGTTCCCCTGCTCCAAACACAAGGCCAACTCCCCTGGAGGGTGGGGAGAAAGGCCACTGCTGGTAGGTGTTCAAAATGCCTTATTTCCCTTGATCTCCGCTATTCCAATGCCCCTATCTCTACTCAGCAGCCTACTTCTTGTAGACATACTTGGCACTCCAACTAGCTCCATTGTATTTATTTATTTATTTATTTATAAATTTATTTATCTATTTATTTTTGGCTGTGTTGGGTCTTCGTTGCTGTGCGCGGGCTTTCTCTAGTTGCGGCGAGTGGGGGCTACTCTTCGTTGCGGTGCGCGGGCTTCTCATTGTCGTGGCTTCTCTTGTTGCAGAGCACGGGCTCCAGGCGCGGAAGCTTCAGTAGTTGTGGCACGTGGGCTCAGTAGTTGTGGCCTGCGGGCTCCAGAGCTCAGGCTCAGTAGTTGTGGCACACGGGCCCAGCTGCTCCGCGGCATGTGGGATCTTCCCGGGCCAAGGCTCGAACCCGTGTCCCCTGCACTGACAGGCAGATTCCTAATCACTGCACCACCAGGGAAGCCCTAACTAGCTCCATTTTAAAATGTCCCTTTTCACAACAAAAAAAACAAATTGAAAAATGGGCAGAAGACCTAAATAGACATTTCTCCAAAGAAGACATACAGATGGCCAATAGGCACACAAAAAGATGTTCAACATTGCTAATTATTAGAGAAATGCAAGTCAAAACTACAATGAGGTACCACCCCACGCTGGTCAAAATGGCCATCATTAAAAAGTCTACAAATAACGGGACTCCCCTGGTGGTCCAGTTGCTAAGGCTCTGCCTTCCCAATGCAGGGGGCCCAGGTTCCATCTCTGGTCGGGGAACTAGATCCCACAACTAAAGTTCCCGTATGCCGCAACTAAGACCCGGCACAGCCAAATAAATAAATAAACAATTTTTTTAAAAATCTACAAAAAATCTATCTGGAGAAGGTGTGGAGAAAAGAGATCCCACCTAGACTGTTGCTGGGAATGTAAATTGGTATAGTCACTATGGAAAACAGTATGGAGGTTCCTCAAAAAACTAAAAATGGAGTTGCTATATGATCCAGAAATCCCACTCCTGGGCATACGTCCAAACAAAACTATAATTCAAAAAGATAGGACTTCCCTGGTGGCGCAGTGGTTAAGAATCTGCCTGCCAATGCAGGGGACACAGGTTCGAGCCCTGGTCCGGGAAGATCCCACATGCCGCAGAGCAACTAAGCCCGTGTGTCACAACTACTGAGCCCACGTGCTGCAACTACTGAAGCCTGCACACCTAGAGCCCCTGCTTCGCAACAAGAGAAGCCACTGCAATGAGAAGCCTGCGCACTGCAACGAAGAGTAGCCCCTGATCACCGCAACTAGAGAAAGCCCACGTGCAGCTATGAAGACCCAGTGCAGCCAAAAATAAATAAAATTAAAAAGAAAAGATACATGCACTCCTATGTTCATAGCAGCACTATTCACAATAGTCAAGACATGGAAACAACCTAAATGTCCATCAACAGATGAATGGATAAAGAAGATGTGGTACATATATACAGTGGAATACTACTTAACCATAAAAAAGAACGAAATAATGCCATTTGCAGCAACACGGCTGGACCTAGAGATTATCATATTAAGTGAAGTAAGTCAAAAAGAGAAAGACAAATTCCATATGATATCACTTATATGTGGAATCTAAAATATGACACAAATGAACCTACTTATGAAACAGAAACAGACTCACAGACATGGAGAGCAGATCTGTGGTTGCCAAGGGGGAGGGAGGGTGGTGGAGAGATGGATTGCGAGTTTGGGGTTGGCAGATGCAAACTATTATATATAGAATGGATACACAACAAGGTCCTACTGTATAGCACAGGGAACTATATTCAATATCCTGTGGAAAACCATATGGAAAAGAATATTAAAAAGAACGTATATATATAACTGAATCACTTTGCTGTACAGCAGAAATTAACACTACATTGTAAGTCAACTATACTTCAACAGGGCTTCCCTGGTGGCACAGTGGCTAAGAATCCACCTGCCAATGCAGGGGACATGCGTTCGAGTCCTGGTCCGGGAAGATCCCACATGCCGCGGAGCAACTAAGCCCGTGCGCCACAACTACTGAGCCTGCGCTCTAGAGCCCTCGAGCCACAACTACTAAAGCCCGTGTGCCACAACTACTGAAGCCCACGTGCGTAGAGCCTGTGCTCCGCAACAAGAGAAGCCACCACAATGAGAAGCCTGCGCACCGAAATGAAGAGTAGCCCACACTCGCCGCAACTAGAGAAAGCCTGCACGCAGCAATGAAGACCCAACGCAGCCAAAATTAATTAATTAATTAATTAATTATAAAAGAAACTATACTTCAATTAAAAAAATACTTTAAAAATGTCCCTTTTCTGACCGCCTTTCCCTCCTGCCCTCTGATCTTCAGAGGCTCACTGTATTTGATTCTAACTAGTCTCCTAGGGCCTCCCTGCCCAGTTTTGAACTCACGATCCTTCTCTGGATGCTCTAATTACCCCTGCTCCTTGACCCTAGGCAATTCATGTCCAAGCAGACAAGCCATGGCCAAGGATCAACCCAGTGGTCTGTCTTCTGCTTTTGCTCCGGGGGTGCTGGTATCTGCTACATAAGTGTCTGGTTGTGTTGAAGTTGCCACTGCCTGATCTTGGTCTTCCGCCTCTGCTGAGTTGTTAGGTGATCTATCTCACTCCTATATCTATAAATGGCATTTCTAAAACTTGACAGTTGTTATAAATCTCCTTAATCCAACAAATTATCCCTCAACAACATTCATCCCTACTCTATCAAGGAAATAGAGACTGCCAGGCATGAAATCCCTCTCACACCTTACACCTCCTACAAACTAAATTCACATCCCCTCCCATCCTGCCTTCCCTCTACTCCAAGGGATGTCTCCATTACTTTCCAAGCTTTGTCTATCTACTTGTCCTCCATATTCCTTGCTCAGTCAAGAAATTCAAGCTATTTAGCATGCTATGAAAAGTTTTCACAATCTCCCCCTACCTTCCCTCTCAGCCTCAAACCCCTCTGCTACTGTACATGAAATGAGTATGCTCCTCATCCGCAAAGTGCACCGTGGGATTCCTGATCTTGAGCAAATTCATTCATTCATTGGGAGCCTATATTCACTAGGTCACAATCTCACAGAAATGACTTGATTCCCCATGACTATTCTTCCCTCTTCTCATCTTGGAGAATCATTTCTCTTTTCTACCCACTCAGCTCTTCTGTGCTCTTGTGTGAGGTTATGGACTTGCCCTAATTAAGAAAAATGGAGCATCAGCTTCCACACTCCTGGGCCACCTGCCCTCTCTTCCTACCGCCACCCCTTTGAGAAGAGTAAGACAGGGTATCTCCTTAATCTTCAGGCACCATGATGTCTGACTCTAGATGAAATTTTAAGGCAATCGAATTAGTACTGGCACCCTCCTCCCTCCAGGGACCTGCTGTCACCCACCCCCAGCCTCTATATTCTTCCACAGGCCTCTGGCTGCTTAGACTCAATAACCCCTTTCTCCGGTCCGGCGCTTTCTAACGCACGCATACAGAGCCCAGGATCCCCTCCTCCTGGAGAACTGGAATCACATGGTAGCAGGTCCAAATGTCTTCTGCACTCCCCACGGTCCAGACCGAGCAATGGGATTTGGTGTGGGCGTCACTAGTATGACTGGTAGGGAAGGCCCTTTTCACGGGGTGCTGGCCTGATCCTGAAGGCACTGCTCAGCTGAGGAATGAATGGCATCAGTCATGCTGGAGAAATCCCTCAAGGGGCAGCCCCAGCCACTGCTTAGAACACCAGCAAACCAAGGGCACCCAAAGAATGAAAGAAAAAAATTGAGACCAGAATTTGATAGTTTATAAATATATATTTTGAAAGGTATAATCATGTACTTACTTGTAGTTGCTTCCGGGTTTAATATTTTCATTTTGAATTATACACAGAGAATGGGGCACCACAGTCTTATCAGGGTTCAGAGCCTTTAGGCTTCATCTCGCCTTGACTGGGAGAAAGGCCTCTAATGACTTGCCCTTGGGGTCTGCCTCTGGCCCTGTTCTATTCAACCTTTTAACCTACCACTTGGAGACAGTTGTCCACCGAGTCTCACAGGTCAAAATTTAATGAGGATAAACACGAGGGCTTGCTGTTGGGTCCAAGATAACCACTGCAAACATCTAAAGTGAAGAAGCACAGCTTGGGCAATAACAAAACATGTAAAGGCTTACGGGCTTCAGAGGACAGCGGCTTCATACTACACTGAGAGCATGGTGTAACCACCAAAACTAGAGGCCCCAAGGACACGGGGGTGGAGAGGGGACTCCAAACTACACGACACAGGTTTAGAAGAAACTGAGGGTGCTTAGCCCGAAGAAGCCTCCGTTGTCTTCAGCTACCCGAAGGCCTGATGGGGGAGCAGAATTATACTTGTTTAGTGGAAGGACAGGGTGTGGGTGGTGAAATTGATACAGGATCCTAGAGGGGTGAGCCTGGAGATTCAGTGGCTTTGCTTATGGAAGTCTTCACTTGCGTTTCCTCTCTCCTCCATGTTGCCATTTAAAAAAAAAAAAAAGAAAAATCTTTCTCAATGCCTTTTTTTACATATATATAAAATTATCTATTCATTTATTTATTTTTGGCTGCATTGGGTCTTCGTTGCTGTGCACAGGTTTTCTCTAGTCGCGGTGAGTGGGGGCTACTCTTCGTTGCGGTGTGTGGGTTTCTCGTTGCAGTGGCTTCTCTTGTTACGGAGCGCGGGCTCTAGGCGCGTGGGCTCAGTAGTCGTGGCTCATGGGCTTTAGAGCGCAGGATCAGTAGTTGTGGCGCATGGGCTTAGTTGCTCTGCGGCATGTGAGATCTTCCTGGACCAGGGATTGAACCCGTGTCCCCTGCATTGGCAGGCGGATTCTTAACCACTGTGCCACCAGGGAAGTCCTGCTTTCTTTTTAAAATTATTTATTTTTTATTGAAGTATAGTTGAAGTGCAATATTATATGTTACAGGTGTACAATATAGTGATTCACAATTTTTAAAGTTTATACTCCATTTAGTTATTATAAAATATTGGCTATATTCCCTATGTTGTACAGTATATCCTTGTAGCTTATTTCATACATTATAGTTTGTACTTCCTAACCCCCTACCCCTATCTTGTCCCTCTCCCCTTCCCTCTCCTCACTAGTAACCATTACTTTATTCTCTATATCTGTCTCTTTCTTTTCTGTTACATTCACTAGCTTGTTGTATTTTTTGGATTCCACAAATAAGTGATATCATACAGTATTTATCTTTCTGTCTGACCTATTTCACTTAGCATAATATCCTTCAAGTCCATCCTTATTGTTGCAAATGGCAAAATTTCATTCTGTTATATGGCTGAGTAGTATTCCACTGTATATATATACCACATCATCTTTATTCATTCATCTGTTGATGAGCACTTAGGTTGCTTCCATACTTGGCAATTGTAAATAATGCTATGAACATTGGGGTACACGTATCTTTTCAAATTAGTTTGTGTTTTTTTCGGATATATACCCAGGGGTGGAACTGCTGGATGGTGTGGTGGTTCTATTTTTAGTTTTTTGAGAAACCTCTATATTGTTTTCCACAGTGGCTGCACTAAATTACATTCCCACCAACAGTGTACTGTTTTCTCCACATCCTCACCAACATGTTCTTTGTGTTCTTTTTGATGTCAGCCATTCTGACAGGCGTGAGGTGATATCTCATTGTGGTTTTGATTTGCATTTCCCTGATGATTAGCCATGTTGAGCATATTTTCATATGCCTGTTGGCCATCTGCATGTCCTCTTTGGAAAAATGTCTCTTCAGTTCTTCTGCCCAATTTCTAGTCAGTTTGTTTTTTTGACGTTGAGTTGTATGAGCTGTTTATATATTTTGGATATTAATCCCCTATTGGTCATATCATTTGCAAATATTTTCTCCCATTCTGTAGGTTGTCTTTTCATTTCGTTTATGGTCTCCTTTTCTGTGCAGAAGCTTTTACGTTTATTTAGGTCCCATTTGTTTACTTCTGCTTTTATTTCCTATGCCTTAGGACAGATCCAAAAGAATATTGCTACAATTTATGTCAAAGAGTGTTCTGCCTATGTTTTCCTCTAGGAGTTTTATGGTTTCCAGTCTTACATTTAGGTCTTTTACCATTTTGAGATTATTTTCATATATGGTGTTAGAGAACATGTTGCTATTTCTTGAAGGCGCTCTTACAGAGGCGAAGTGAACATCTACATTGACTTGACCTTAAAGCCCTCATTATTTCTTGCCTGAATTCCTGCAGCAGCAGCCCCCTAACTTGCATCTGCCTGCTCTCTCACTCCCCATCACTGGCAGAATCACCGTTCTAAAACTTGATGCAGTCCTTCTGGGTGGCTTTGCCTTCCTTCCCAGTCTTGTCTCTCTCCACATCCCACTGCCCTCTGTGCTGCAGACCACAAAGTACCCCTTTAGATTCATTTACAGACCTAGTCTCCTCTGCTCGGAAAAAACTGGCCACCCCTTTGCAGATGGTAGCTCTAGTTGTTTCCTTGACAAAGCCCTTCTTGATCCCTTGGCCAAGTAATACTGTCAGCTCCTGCTTTGAGCCTCCTCAATGAACCCTGACAGGCCTCTCACTCCACTCACTCCTGACAGGCCTCTCACTTACCTCACTCCATTTAGGTCTTTCCTCGTCTCTGTACTGCAAGTCCCTCCGGGGCAGATCCTGCCTGGGTTTATCCATTTTGTATCCTTAGCACCTGTCACAAAACCCGGACTATAGGAAGAACTCAGTAAATGGCTGATGGAATTAATGAAGAGACTTCTCTTTCCTAATTCTTTCAGCAATAGGCACAGTTTTTGTAGTAAGAATTAGTCCTTTTTAAAAAGTGTTAAAACAACACTTTGGGGGCAGCTTCCTGCCCATCCAAGACCCCTGAGGGTACTTCCCTGACCCCCTGAGAGTGGCAGAGACCCTAAGAATGACACAGAGCACTAAGATGTGACTGGACAGGCCTAAAAAAATGGTTCTTGTTTAGGAGGGTTCCAACCCCTTTGAGGATCTACTGAAAAAACAGACCCCCTTCCTCAGGAAAATGCACATTCAGATACACAACTTTCTAACTTGGCTCCTGGACCCCCAGTACCTGCTATTCCCCAGGGCTTCCACATCCACCCTCTGCCCTAAGCGTCCTTCTTAGTCCCACAGCCCCACAGGTAAAGAACCCCCAACCCAGAGGCGCTGGCTTCTAAGCAGCACTCAGAGCGTGGGGCTGGCCTGGGTGCTCTGGCTTCCTGGCAAGCCCCACTCGTCCGTCCTAGAGTGTTCTACTGCCCACTCCTGGCCTGTGCCTGGGACCTCTATAGAGATGGTAGATGTTCCAAGAAGAAATGGAGAAGTTTCACCAAAGGTGGGGTGTGGGGGAGGGGGGCAGGGAACAAGAGGACAGTTCAAAACAAAACAAACCCCAGTCACTAAAAGGGGTTTATTCAGCTCCTCTTCTGGGCAGCTGTATCTCCTCATTATCTAGTTAATACCACCAAACATAAGGAAGAAGAAGTGAGTAATGGCCCAAGCGTTTCTTTTATTACCAAAAACAATTGTTATGCACATACTCGGTGCCTCCAATCCCATCCCTGAGGATGACCATGAAAGTCCTTGGGGTTTGCAGGAGGAGCCATTTAGAGGGAAATGCCTTGGCTGGTTGTGAGGAAAGGGCCCTTGCAGGGATCAGTTACGTGTCATCCCTGGGCCTAAGGACCCCTAAAGACAGGAATGGATGTGAGTTGACTATGGATTTTAATCACTCTTCTAGCACGTCTGGGGGTTAGGGTTAAGCCTGACACTAGCCCCCTCTACAAGAACACACACAACCAGGGTGCCCCCCCAAAGGATCCAAACTCCTCAGGATCCCCACAGAATGTGGTCTGGCACAAAAGGGAAGTCCCTCAGTCTGCCGAATGATGCAAGCCGGGTCCAGAGTGGACCGCACCGCTCTCAGCACCACTCCTCAAGGCATCCATTGGCAAGGGCTGCCCACTAAGGGCACTGCCACCAGCCCGGCTCAAACCCCAGCTGGGGTCTGGGGCAGCAACGGTCAGGGTCTGCAGCCTTCACACCATCTGGACTTGTGGCTCCTCAGCTACTCCCTGAAGCTCTTCCATGACGCCCCCGGAGCGGGGCTCAGAGGCTGGAGGTGGCTCTCCCGGGGCTTCAGACAGCACATAGTAGACAATCTCTCGCTCACCTTGGGCACTGGTCTGATTCACCACGTGGATGACAGAGCTAGAAGTGTCCTGAGAGGCCGAGAGGGCTGTCCCCTCACCACCCCCACCTTCCTCTTCCTCTTCAGCCTCTTCCTGGGGTCCTGGCTCCCCTGGCACTGTTTCTAGAATGATGCCCTGCAGGCTGCTCTCATTCAGTGATGCTCCCAGGCCCGATCCCTCTGGTGGCTGCCGCAGCAGTTGCTGTGTCAGCTCTACACTCTCATAGCGAACCAGCTGCAGCCGCATGTAGCCGTCTTCATGCTCCTTGTACCTGGTGAAGGAGGAGCACAGAGGGCAGCAAACAAGGGCAGGGGGAGGCAGAAATGGCCTGGAGATTGGCGAGGTAAGGGACAAATATGGGGGAAAGCAGCAGCTCTGGGATTCTAAGTGATGGAGGTAAAAGACAAAAGAGGTCTTTATTGGAATATTTAGAAGAAAAGGCAAGCAGGATCATTACTCAAAAAGGAAAGGGAGGGGAGGGAAGGGGAGAGGGAGGAATTATCTGTACTGGACAGTAGTGTTGTCAAAGGATTTATGAGCAGGCCATGGAGCTACAGATTAGGACCCTTGGGCTCACACCCTGGTTCCGGCTACAGGGCTTTGGGCGCCATTTACTGTTTTTGGCATCGTACCTTGGATTCAAAAATCAGAAAAATAATCTTTGCCTCACCACTATTCTCGAGGTTCCTTGAACCTAAATGGAGATGGTGGACATCAAAGCACCATCAAATTCAAGGTCTCTAAATTGTTGAAAGGTATGAAGAAAAAGTGTGGGAATCTGGGAGGAGCATACCGAAAACGGGGGTGCCCTGAGGGCCACTTGAACTGATGTTTCTTGCGAAGGTGCACGGTGAGGTTGTTGCCCCTCGTGAAGCATTTGTCACACACATGGCATCTGTATCTCGGCTCTGAGTCTCCCTGGGGGGGAGGGGAGGGAGAGTGAGGCTAGATTCCCCCTGAACCCCAGGCTCCCCGACACTTCTGCTGGCCCTTCCCCACCATCAGCCCCACTCACTTCATGCACTTTTCGGTAATGGGACTTGATAGAGCAGAGCGACCGGGCACTGAAGGTGCAGTTCTCGAAATCACACCTGTAGGCTGGCTCCTTGCTATGGGTATCCAGGTGCTTCCGGAGGTCGATCAGATTCTTGCAGCTGCCGAGAGAGGTCAGGAGGGGTCAGAGGGCATGGGGGACCCTGAAACACAAGTTTTCTGATTTCCAGTCCCCGTTTCCCTTTACCTGTAGTCACAATAGTCACATTTAAAGGGTCGGTCCTCGCTGTGGCGAAAGCGCATGTGGTTTCGGAGGGAGGATGGCAGTGGGCAGGTCATGTCGCACAGAGGGCACTTGTAGTGGTTCACTGAGGAGCAGAGAGGAGGCTGTGATCCGAGGGCTAGTGGAAGCTTGGAGGGTGGGCCGGGACGAGAGGCGTGGCCAGCTACTCACCATGGTTACGCATGTGGTCCCGCAGCAGCCGCTCCGTGGCAAATCTCTTGGAACAGTGAGAGCACTGGAAGTGTTGCTCTGTGGTGGGGCGGGCAGAAGAGAGGGTGGGTTGTGAGGGATGGTGGAGAGGCACAGAGAGGAGAGCAAGCTGGGAGAGGGGAACCATCCCAGGCAGAAGGGAACCACCAGAGGAGGAGCGGGGAGCTTAGGGAACTATGGACGGACATAGTATCACAGAAAGAGCATGGGACTTGGAGTTGAGAAGCTGAATTAGAATTCCGGCTTGACCACTTACTAGCTGTGTGATCTCAGGTAAGCGATTTAACCTCTCTGAGCCTCAGTTTCCTCATCTGCCAAAAGCGTGGACAAGAGGCCTACCTCATGGGGCTGCTGCTAGGATTCACTGAGATAAGAGCTGTGGCACACAGTAAGCATGGAATAACAACGTCTAATGAGTCTCTATCAGCAGAGACTGTGGTAGGTGACTGAGCCCTTAAGGTAGACGCAGCCAACTTGCAGATACCTTCAGGGGTCCCCTCTCCTGGGAATGTGCCCCCGACCTCCACTCCAAGCCTGCACCCATGCCCCTGCTCCGACCGCTTACGATCCAATGAGGTCTGGCGACGGATGTGATCTAAGAACTTGGTGTTGTTGGCAAACATGCCCCCGCAGGTGGGGCAGGCCACCACCTTCTCCTGGGTATGGCTACGGAGGTGCTCTCGAAGCTTAAAGCGGTCCTTGAAGGTGCACGTACAGCCTGGGAAGGAAGGTCCAGTCAGGTCCAGCTACAAACCCTCAGAGTAGGCTCTGGTACCCCCACGTCTCTCCAGTCAGCAGCCAACCTTGCCCTGTAGGACTGGTCCCACCCCTAGCTGCCCTGGCCCCTTAGCAACCCCAAGGTTTCTTTAGAGGTCAGAAATCAAAGAGTGGCCTTACCTTTCCAGCCACACAGCACCACGTGGTTGTCCTTGCCGACTGCCTGGTATTCACAGCAAAGGCTGTGCGCTTCCACATGCCGATAGAACCACTCGGGATTGTCGAAGGAGCTCTGTGCCAGGAGCAACTTGGGGTAAGGACTGAGGGTGGGTGGAGGGACTCTTGCCCCTAGGTGTCCAAAGGGGGCTTCTCGGCTCTCTCCCAAATTAACTTGGTGGGGATAGGAAAATTTGAGCAAGGGGGCTACCCAGAAATGTAGGAGGGCTGCTAGCGGGAACCTCAGGAATACAGGGCATCCCTGAAAGCCCACGAGCCACAACTCCTCCTCCTGAGAGGGTCAAGGCATCTTTAGTTGAGATCCCCAACTTCCCTCCACCCCTATTACTGGCTCTGCCTGCTGACCTCACAGTGTTCCCACAGACACAGGAAGTGGTCAGGGATGTCAGGGATGAGGTTGCGGCTCTGGAAGTCCAGGACGCAGGGGCTGAGGTCGGCCTGGCTCTGCAGGGCCTGCAGCCCGCACTGTTTCAGCTTGGTGTGGTAGCAGTGGAAGTAGACATGGCGCACAAGATCAGCAGAACTGTCCAGAGAACAAAAGCCGCACTCCTGCCACAAGCAGGAGAATTCTTCCTCTGCAAAAAGGGGTTTAGAAGGAAGAGTCTGATACTTTCCAGAGCTCTCCGTCCACTTAGCAGCAAGGGAGGATGCCAGACTGACCTGGTATGCCAGGAATTCACTCAGCAAATACTAGTATTTAATGACCACTAACTGTGTGCCAGGCACCAGGGATACAACGACGAGTAAAAAAGAGTCCCAGTCTTTGTCCTCGTACAGCTTTCAGTCAGGGAGAAAAAAAACATCAAATAATCACATGTATAAATATTAGACTGCAACCAGGTGGAGGGGAAGTGCGGTCTAGGTAGGGGCATGTAGTGTGTGCATGTCCCAGTGCCAGTGACTCAGAGACAGCAGGTGTGGCTGGCATTTGCTACAGTGGCTCCGAGTTTCTGCTGTTCCCGAGAACTGAGACACCTCCCACTCCTTCCTGTCAAACCGGAAGTCCTTCTTTCCCCCATATGCTGCCCAAGATCGGCCTTCCCTAGGATGGACTATTCCCTAGGACTATTCAATTCCACTTCCTGTCTCTCTAGCATCTGTCTAAGCACCAAATTTCCACTGCTTTATAAGGGTTTACTTGTTTTGAAAAGTAGATATTTTTAAAAATAATCCCCTAATTTCTCTTCTGTATAAATATTACTTGACTTTTGAAGCTATGAGTTATAGTTCGCAGTCACTAGACTCAAAACAGAATTTGAGGTGGGGGAAGGAGAGGTGTCTCTATACCTTCTGTAGAACAGAGTTTTTCAAACTGTGTTGTGACCCATTAGTGGGTAGTGAAATCAGTTTAGGGGACTGCAAATCACACTTTTTTTTAATGAAAGAGAATAAGATAGAACAATTCAGAGAGAATTTAATAAAGGCAAGTATTGTTTTTAGTATTTTTTAACTTTTGTGTACAGGGTTGTGATATAAGTAAGATGTATTCCTAACTGGTGGTCACAGTAAAAAAAAAAAAAAAAAAAAAAAAAAAAATTGAAAGACACTACCAGAGAGTGAAAAAAGCAGCTTGCCAACAGCTTGTACAATATGATCCTTTTCAAAAAACTAAAATCATATCTATCTAATTTATGTATACACATGCAGAGAGATGCGGTACGCGGGCCTCTCACTGTTGTGGCCTCTCCCATTGCGGAGCACAGGCTCCAGACGCGCAGGCCCAGTGGCCATGGCTCACGGGCCCAGCTGCTCCACGGCATGTGGGATCTTCCCAGACCGGGGCACGAACCCGCGTCCCCCGCATCGGCAGACGGACTCCCAACCACTGCGCCACCAGGGGAGCCCAGTAATTGACTTTTGATGGCAGGATGGCAGGTTCATTCCATATATCCTTGTTGAATGAGTTTTCTATAATGAGTCTACAGTGCTTTTATAAACAAAGCAAAAAAAAAAGCACAATTAGGAAAATAAACCACCACTCTTGCCGGCTGCCTTCCCCCTGTGCAGCAAGGAAAATCAGCTTTTCCACCAACCCTCAAGCTCTTTCCCCTGCTGTGTCCTGTTTCCTTACCCAGCGGGTCCTCCTCCTCCTCCTCCTCCTCCTCCTCCTCCTCCTCCTCCTCCCCGGAGCCCTGCAGGTGCTGCTGCAGGTGCTGAGTGACGTGCTCGCAGAACTCCTCCATGGCTGAGCACACAAAGGAGCAGGACCCCCACTCACACTGTAGCCCCAGGTTCTCCTTCCGAGGAACTTTCCCAGGGGGCGGCATGGCCTTCACCCTATAGAGGGGGAGGAAGAAATCAGCAGCTGCCAGGATTCCACCCAAGTGCTGTTGGGCGTAAGCAGCTGGGCGGGCAGCCGGCCTAGACCCAGAAGACATTTTCCAGTGGCCCGTGACAAACTCCATGCTTTTTCAATAAGGACAGAGTAGCAGTTCCGTAAACCCCTGGAAGCTGTCTGCTGTTCTTGGGAAAGGAGAATACAAACTAACATTACTGAGCATGTGCCAGGCTCTAAGCTAACAACTTCAACAGACATTTTTTCAAGGAGCTTCAGAGCAACCCGCCAAGAAGGAATTACTCCTACAGGAAGCAGAACAATGCTCAGGTTCAAAAAGAAGGCTTTGGGGAATGACCCAGGGTTCAAATCCAGACGCCTCTGTCCACCACCTACTTAGCTGTGAGACCCTGGCCAAGTAACTTAACCCTTCTACTCCTGAACATCCTCATCTTCAGAATGGAGTAACAAGCCCTTTTGCTTTTAATTTCACACTTACTATACGCCAAGCACCTACTAAGCACTTTATTTGCCTTGTGTCATTTAATTACCAACACCACCCTATGAGGTAAGCACTATTTTTAACTTCATTTGTAGATAAGGGCCTAAGGCTTGGAGAGGTTAACTGGTTTGACCAAGATCACACACTAGTGTGGTCGGGTCAGGTGAGGCTGACTCCAAAGTCCACATTCTTTCCTATGCACACAGATGACCTTAGAAGCTCCTTATTTCTTACTGTATCGTGTAAGTCCCCTGCCAGACTTACAAAGTGCCGTACGAACTCCCTTTGCCTAACCTATCCAGTGCTTTACTCCACCATGGCCCTAACATCCTCGGAACAACAGTGCAGATTCCACTTCACGTAAGAGGCGGTTACCTGTCCAGTTTATACTGGGTGTACACAGTGCTAGGCACACTTAGGCATGTAACAAATATTTGCTGAAGAAAGCTGAATAAAAAAACTAAAGGTTCTCAAACTTTAATATGCACACAAATGCAGAGGTTTCCAGCCCCTCCCCTAAAGGTTTGGATCCGGGAAGGCTGGGTTAGGCCTAGAAATATGCTCTCTTAACTCAGCACTCCAGTTCTGGTGGGGCTTCCAGGAACAGAGTTTGAGGAACAACAAAAGAACAGTTTCCCTCGTTAAAGCAAAACACAGGGACTTCTAGTGGTTAAGAATCTGCCTGCCAATGCAGAGGACATGGGATGGAGCCCTGATCCGGGAAGATCCCACATGCTGCAGAGCAACTAAGCCCCTGCACCACAACTACTGAGCCTGCGCTCTATAGCCCGTGAGCCACGACTACTGAGCCCACGCGCTGCAACTACTGAAGCCCGCATGCTCTAGGGCCTGTGCTCTGCAACAAGAGACGCCACCGCAATGAGAAGCCCGCGCACCACAAAGAAAAGTGTCCCCCCCGCTCGCCGCAACTAAGAGAAAGCCCGTGAGCAGCAACGAAGACCCAACGCAGCCAAAAATAAAAAAAAATTAAAAAAAACAAAAAAACCCACAGAATGACAGATGATACTGCAAGCAAAATCTCTGGGGTTAGAAAAGACACTAATAGGCCCTGACTCTGTCCCCTGAGTGTCACCTCTTCCTGAGGATTCTCACTGATTCTTGCTGTCCCCACTGTGGTAACCTGAGAGGGAGCGGGGGCATTGCTCCTGCTGGCCTTCCTGAAACAGGTGGGAACTCTGAAAAAGAACTTTACTACATACTAAGGAAAAAAACCCAGAAAACACAAAATGCACAACATCTTTCATAGCTACAACTGTAAGAACCTACTATATCTAACTGCTTACCAAAGAAACCCCTTTTAAATCCACAGCCTTTGCCTCTCCTCTGAGAAGAAGCCAACTACCTTTGACACTCTGGGGTGTGAGTACTTGGGGTTGCTGAACTCTTGGTAGACTAATAGTGAAGCCCTATTAGGAGAAAATGTGGACTACTTTTACAATTTGGGGGTAGAAGAAGTAGGGAAAGCCTTCCTAGGTCAGACATAGCAGTCCAAACCTCCTATACTACCTTCAGGATCAAGTCCACTTAGCACAGCATGCAAGGCTCTTCTCCAACTGGCCGCAACTTACTTCTCCAGGAGCTGGGTAAGGGAACTAACACATGAGGGCCTACCACGTGTCAGCCCTGTGCTGAGTCCTCTTCCAAACTTCATTCACTTCATTTGGTGTAAGAGTGCCCTGATTCTAATCCAAAGGCCGTGCCCTTCCTCCCACACCTATCCATTTATTCCCTCTTTCTCTCTGAGTCAGTAATCTTTGTCCCTAAACATACTACATTCTCCTAAAACGCTCTGCCTGAGAAACCTCTACTCATTTGCTTCAAGCCCAAATGTCCCCTGCTTGGTGACCCCTCTCCCAATTCACCCAGGTACAGCTGACATATCCCCCCTCCTGCCTCCACAGCACTCGGTACACACCTCCATCCAACCACCTGTTACAATGGAACAGAATGCGTGTCCCCTAGACGAGGAGCTTCTCAGGGCAGAGCCCATCTCTTCTTCACTTCTCATTTCCAGCATTAGCCCAGAGCTTTGTACTCTTGGGAAACTCAATAAATGTGGGGATATGATTATATCCCAGGAAGTGTTCCTAAACTACCCCGCCCCTCAAATCACTCTCCCCTTTCGGTTTGATGGCTAGCATAGTTGAAACCAGAAAAGCTCAACCCTATTTTTTCTGCTGCCCTTGGTCACTCATGGTTGTTTTGTGTTCTACTCTCATCTACCCAACTGGACAATATTAGCTGCTTCTGAGCAGATACCATATCACGCCTGTGTCCCTCTACTGTGTCCAGCACAATGCTGAGCACAAATATTCTAAACACATACCTGTTGTTAGACTGTGGATAAGGCCCAGGAAGCAGGCTATCTAGATATCTAGAATGACTTGAAATTTAGGCAAATCTCCCTGAATCCCTCTTTCACCATCCCGCAGCGTTCTTTACTTTCTTTCCCTGTACGCTGCTTGTTTCTACCCTGGGAAGCTGTAGGACAAAGTGACTATTTGGTCACCACTCCTCTTTCTGTAGGCAAGGGATGCAAATGAGGCAACCTGTATAAGAAAAGGGTGCTGGACCAGCTGTCAGAAGACCTGGGCTCAAGCTTCCTGTCTCAATGAGTTTGCTCAGCCTAGAAAAATATAACACCTGTTAACTATCTACTATATGCCAAGCACTGTTTTAAGTATATGTATAAAAACTCATTAACACAACAACCCTACTGAAGTAGGTACCATTATTACCCACTTCGCAGATGAGGAAATGGCCCAGAAAGGTTAAGTAATTTACCCAAGATCAAAGCTAGAAAATGATGGAGACAGATTTCAAAACCAGGGAGCTTGGCTCCGTTCTCCTCCTACATCAGACTGTCTTACCTCTTCATGTCTGATTCCTTCCTCCCCACAAACATCATATCCAAATACACAATACCCAAAGCATGTTTTATTGAGTAGCTATTTTGTCAGTTTCCTCCAGTAAGCTGTGAGCTCCTAGAAAGCCTGGTCTGTGCTGTGTTCAGTTCTAACTGCAGGGCCACCACGTACCTACTACAACCTCTTTTAATGTTTAAGTAAATCTGTTAACTTATTACTTTACTTTTGGACAAATCACCTAGCTTCTTTGAACCTGTTTCCTTAAATGTGAAACAGGATACTAATATCACAGCAGTGGATGATGGATTCAACAGATCTGATTAGAAAGTTCCAACATTTACTAGCTATGTGACCTCAGGCAAGTTACTTAAGCCCGGGTTTCCCATGTAGCATGGGAATAATCATGCCTGTCTCATTGAACTGATTTATGGATTAAACCAGATAATGGATATTAAAATGCTTAGCATAACACACCGCCACAACTCAACAAGTGTTGGCTCTTCGTATCCTTGCTTCTAAGGATGAGATGATCTAAGCACGAATTCTACAAAAAGATCAACAAAAGGAAAGCCCGAAGGATTCCTAACCCTTCCTTTCATCAGGAGTCATAGTAAGAAGCAATCAGCAAATACCTGAGTATAAATTGTAACGCAAAACACCGAATGAACCCTGAATGGTGTTCAAGAAAGGAGGGACCCAGATCCGGAACCTCCTAAGGACTCACAATGTGGTCGAAGAAATAAGACTCTGACGTGTTAAGACAACGACCAAAACAAAGCGCCGGATGGGGGAAAGCTGAACAGGGAGAAATCCCAGTGGCAGGCGAAGCAGGGAAGACTTGCCCTAAGCGGTGAGGACCGGGCCCCTGGAGCACAGGTAGAGTTCGGAGAGAAAGAAGGAGACCGTTCCGGCGGGTAAACCTCTCCCTCTCAGCCCCGCAGGCTTCCCCCAAGGCGTGGCGGCGACCGTGTCTCAGCGGCAGCGAAGCCCCAGACGAGAGGTTCGAGTCGATGTTGGGGTCAAGGCGCTGCAGGCACCAGGCAGACCAGCGTGGCCGAACAGCAAGAGGGAGCCTCGCCTAAGCGACCGGGGAAGAGCCTGGCCTCGGCTGCCAGCCCAAAGCCCAGCCCGACGCTGCCCGGCGGAGCCCCCCGCGGCTTACCGTCGATCAGTCTAGTCTGCTCCGGGATCTCTCCTTCTCTTCTTCGCCCACCTCACACCGTCTCCGGGAGGGCGCTTGAGCGACGGCCAACGACAGCCAATCGCCGCTCTCGGATCCCTCTAACAACCAATCGCCCTTGCGACTGACGGAACTCATGCGCGACCAAAACACGGAAGGGGCGGGAGTGAGGGGCGGCGGGACGCGCGGAAAGGTACCGCTGCTGGCGCCGCGGTTCTCCTAGCGTGGCGCAAGCGGGGATCCCTAGGGCCCGAATTCCCCCAACTGCGCAGGCTCGGCCCACGGCACCCACTGGGCATGCGCAGAGCTCGGGCTGAGCGCAGAGAGGGGTCTCCGACCTTCTGTTGGTTATCAAGCTAGCTGGCCGCGTGGGCGGTGAGGCGGAGGAACAGGTGGAGGAGACCGGGGAGGCGGAGGAGGAGGCATGCGAGGCTCCGTGCCCAGCACAGCAAGCCCCGCTCAGCCCGAACTGGGGGTCCTTCACCTTCTTAATCTTACTGTTTCTTAAATATCAGTATTCCTTGTGGCATCTCTTTCCCCTACACCTCACCTCCTGTGTCACCAGGCTCAGTGAATGACTCCTTCAAGTCAGAAACCTGGCGGTCATGGCTGATTCCTCCCTCACACGTAGCATCCAATGCATTGCCAAGTGCTGTAAATGCTACCCCCTTAAATACAGGATCTCTCATGTTCATCCCCCGTTCTTGATTTTCGCCGCCCCCTCTCTAGTCCATTAACAACGTCCATCCCGGATGTCTACACTGACCTAACTGGTTCCACTGCGGGCACTCCTACTTCCCTCCATACCATTCTCGACGGAGCTCTCAAGTGATCTTTACAAAGAGCAAATCTGATCAAACCACCACCCTGCTTTAAACACTCAAAGTCATTCTGTTGTCCTCAGGACAAAGCCCCAAACCATACTGAGGCTTTCTAGACTGTTCAGCATCCGGGTCCTGCATACTTCTCTCCACCGTGTCTTGAGTGCTTCTCGAACTCACTCTCTGCTCTCCAGCCCCCACATTTCTTTCAGTTTCTCCACCACACCTAGCCGCCTTTCCTCCCCTGCCTTGTACTTGCTGTTTCCTCTGCCTGGAATAATCTTCCCTTTCTTCCTTTCCCACATATGTTTGATTCCTACTCATTCTTCTGGTCTCAACGAAGATGCTTCTTTTTCCTGGAAGTCTTCCTGGACATCCCTTTCCTGCATTTCCCCATTACAGCTCTATCATGCGGTATTGTATTTGCCTATTTATGTGTCTGCATTCTGCACTAGACTCAGTTCAATGAGAGAGGGCAGGGATTGCGTGTGTTTTTCATGTTTATAACCCCATTGTTTAGCCTAGTGGCTGAAACTCAGTAAGGGTCCAAGACATATTTGTTTAAAAATTATGTACCTTAGTAAAGTTCATTGGGATTGATATTTACTGCGTTATATTTTCTAACCTAAATATAAACCTATATAATTTATATAATCAGAAAACACCTTACATGTTCAACATAAATAAAATGAACTTAAAGATGCCATTAAAAATAGCAGGGCTTCCCTGGTGGCGCAGTGGCTGAGAGTCCGCCTGCCGATTCAGGGGACACGGGTTCGTGCCCCGGTCCGGGAAGATCCCACATGCCGCGGAGCGGCCGGGCCCGTGAGCCGTGGCCGCTGAGCCTGCGCGTCCAGAGCCTGTGTTCCGCAATGTGAGAGGCCACAACAGTGAGACGCCCGCGTACCGCAAAAAAAAATAGCAAAGCCAGGGACTTCACTAGTGGCGCAGTGGATAAGACTCTGAGCTCCCAATTCCGGGGGACGGGTTTCCATCCCTGGTCAGGGAACTAGATCCCACATGCAGGCAGCAACTAAGGAGCACTGTAGCTGCAACTAATGAGCCTGCCTGTCGCAACCAAGACCCGGCGCAACCACATAAATAAATATTTTTAAAAATAGCAAAGACAGAGTAAAATCAGAATTTTCTGCATGAAGTTTGTTACTAACAACAAACAGTGAATTAAACTTTGTCCCTATTTTAAAATATAATTCAAGAGTAACAAAAATATGTTTTATCAACTTTATCCATTCAAAAGCACATAGGTATATTAATACTTCATAAAATGCCAACTGTATTTGAATTCAGATTTACACCACTAAAGATGGCTCTTAGCTTTAATTTAGCAATTTCATGAAGAAAAATCCATTCACTGAGCTGTGTAGACTCAAACAATATTTATAGAGCAAAAATTTCAGGATATCTCTGGAATCCACGCATGTTTCCAAAATTTGAAACGGTGTATTGCTGTCTAACATAGGTCACTTCCATCTCAATCTGCTTCTCTTGAAAACAAGACACAATTTTGGCTGGATAATTCAAGACACATCCAGATATTTGTTCTTTAAAAGCTGCCAGAAAGGGCTTCCCTGGTGGCGCAGTGGTTGGGAGTCCGCCCCAGTCCGGGAAGATCCCACATGCCGTGTAGCGGCCAGGCCCGTGAGCCATGGCCGCTGAGCCTGCGCATCCGGAGCCTGTGCTCTGCAATGGGAGAGGCCACAACAGTGAGAGGCCCGCGTACCGCAAAAAAAAAAAAAAAAGGCTGCCAGAAAATCTTAAAGCGTAATTCATACTCATCAAAAACTGTGGATCGGGCTTCCCTGGTGGCGCAGTGGTTGAGAGTCCGCCTGCCGATGCAGGGGACGCGGGTTCATGCCCCGGTCCAGGAGGATCCCACATGCCGCGGAGCGGCTGGGACCGTGAGCCGTGGCCGCTGAGCCTGCGCGTCCGGAGCCTGTGCTCCGCAACGGGAGAGGCCACAGCAGTGAGAGGCCCGCGTAACGCCAAAAAAAAAAAAAACTGTGTATCTCTTCTGAAAGTATAAAGTGAATTAGGTTATGTTTTGCGTTTCTTTTGCGTTCATTTTCTTAAATCCCTATTTCTGAAATGTGATCAGGCTCTTTGTCACTACTAAATATGTGATTGCATTGAGTTCTGGGCAGGTCACCCTAGAAACTGAGTACATCTTCCAGTCACCATCAGCTCAATCCACAGGTCTAGTAGGAATCAGAATACCTGCCCTCCCATCAACAATAGTTTCTTGTGAAATTTCAAGTTCAGTGTGTTTGGCCGTCTTGTCATATTGGTAAACAAACTGCTCCTCTGTGAACTATTAAGAGTTGTATTTTTTAGATCAGGGGAAGTAGCTTGATAAACCTTTGAGTTTTGAGGACCTAGAATTTAGCATACCAATATATGCAAATAACCAAACATCCATATTCTGCCACCCTTTCTAAATATTCCATTATTCTGTGACTAGCGCCGACAGGAGCATGGGGAAAATGCACAACTCCAAGCTGCCTAGCCAAAGGCAGGTGCCCTGAAGCCCCCTGTGATATAGGTTAGTCAGAATGGCAAGGCTGGAAGTGAGTGACCTGGATGATTATCTAGGCCACCCTTCATTTTAGAGATGAGGAAGTTAAGGTTCAGAAAGCAGAAGTGGACTTCTCAAGGTCACTTGCTGTGTCTGTGGTACACCCAGGTTTTCTGTTCCTGGTCCAGTGCTCTCTCTGACATCCTGCAGCAGCTTATCTGTTTCAAGTCCTGTGTAAGATCCCAGAAAACAGGAACCAGCGTGCTAGAGTTTCCTAGTATCCATAACTCCCTGAAATTTGCCCACATTTAGGAGTGAAAGACTTTTTATTATGATGAAACCCTTATAAGACTTCCCCCTCCCAATCCGTCTCTTCTGAGGCAACAGCTCACACTTATTCAGCACCGACTGTATGCCAGCCAAGTTCTAACCCACAACCAAATGATAGTTACTTTTATCACAGTTCCCACTTTACAGATGAGAAAAGTGAGGTGCTCTAAGTTTACATATCTTGCCCAAGGTCACAAAGATAATTAGTGGAGCTGGGGCTCAAATCCAGGCAGTCTGGATCAAGAGGCTGTGCTCTGGACTCTCCTATATTCTAGAAGGAGCAGCCTGTTCAAGGAAGGGGAATGAAGATGCCCTTACTAGCCGATGGACTTTTTTTTTCTGATTGACATTTTTGCTACAACTTCACCCTTCAAAGACGCTTGTTCTCCCATCCTCTCTCTACATGTCCCATCCTCCCTGCAGGAACTTCGTAGACCCAATATATGTGTCACCGACCCCATCTCACCATCTGGGCCCTGTCTCTGATCCTCCCACTCCAACACCACAGCCTCGCTGCCCATTCGCCTGTCAAAGGATGACCAGTTGTCCAGTTTATAAACTCCAATTTGACTTTAATAAATTAAATTCCAGGCCATCACACAGCAATGGACATCATCATCTCCCACTATACAGAGGTGCAGCTCTGCTGTTGCTCCGTCATCACACTCTGTAGATAAAGCCCCTAAAGCCATCTCTCGGGGAAAGGCTCCTGGCTCCCTCCTTCCAACAGAGCCACTGCTCACAGAGAAGGCATCAAGTACAAAAACGGTAACAAAGGGGGAGGGAGGGATGAGGAGCAGAAGGGGAGGCAGGGAGGTGGGGAGTACCTGCCCCCCATCCCGGGCACCGGCCCGGCTTTCTATGAGCTGTCAATGTCCTCAGAGGCAGACATTGGTGCTGGTCGGAGTGGGGACCTGAGGGAGGTGAGGGAGCCCCATCCGAAAGGGAATTGCCTACCCTCCTGGGATAGGGAAGAAGGGTCACCTGGGAGAGATGCCCTCTATTACCTGTTCACTGAGGGTCCGGGACCACACATATAAATAGAAAAGAGAATAAATAAGGGAGGAAGGATCAGCTGAGGAGCTGAGCACCCCAGGACTCCTCTGAGGGGCCAGTGCCAACAGCAGGCCAGTGGGTCCGAGGAACGCCCACATGCACCAGGACAGAGCCTCCTCTTTCTCCGGGCCACCCGCTCCCTCCTCTGTGTCCTCAGCAACGGGTGTCCACCTCTCACACACTTCCCGTTGCAAGTCCCCTTCCAACTAGCCCCAGAGCCCAGGATGGACAGGGCTTCCTGGAACCCAGAGGGCTTCCCTGGCCCAGCTTACCGGGAATCCAGGAAGGGGAATGGAAGGGAATGTGGGGAAGGGGCTGAGAGGATGCCTGCCCTCTCCTAGCTCAGGAGGTGAGCAGGGCCCTCAGAGCTGGGGGCTGGGGTTGCCATTGGCCTTAGGTTTGGATTTGAAGGAAAAGCGCTTGATAAGACGGCGAGAAAAGCTGCCAGCCTTCTTTCGGACGCTGGGTGTGGCCGTCGCGTTGGAGAGGTCATCGTGTGATTGGCTCAGACCGGCTTCCTTCTGACGAGGCCTCCGGCGGAAGATGAGCTTAGTGCCACTGCGCAGGAAGCTCACTGTGAGGGGAGAGGGGAGGCTGAGGCAGAGAGAGGGGTTCCATGGGGTGGGGTGAGGAGGGGAGCAGAGAAAGGACAAGCATGAAGGGGTCCAAGATGCAGAACAGAACAAACATGCCCTTTATCCTTCCTGAGGAAAACATGGTGATGCTCCTGACCACCGCCCCTGAGGTGGAATGTCACGGGGCTGGCTGCTCCGTGAGGACAGATTGATGATTGGGCCTCTTTACTACGGAAAGACAAAGGCGGGGCAAAGGGTGTTCCTAAAAGCCATGAAGGGACAAAGTGGGTTGACGCTGACTTGCTGACCAAATTCCAGGATGTGAGCAGGAAGCAGTGTGTCTGGAAAACTTCAAAGAGGTAAATTCAGGACGAATATCATGAGAAGGGTGTTTACACGGCAGGCTTCGGACTAAGGACTCTCATTATCCCAAGAAGTGATGCAGGCTTAAATCATAAATCGTTATAAATACTCGTGAGTGATAGACTCACTGGCAGAGGGATGTGGACGTCTGGGGGCAAGCCCTTGAACCTGAGAAATTAGAAATACCACAGCTGTGCACAGACGGTGTCACTGCTAGAGGGGTACTCCTAGGGTTGCCTGGGGTAGGAATTCTTACACGCATAGGGGAGAGAGTTAAGAATGAAAGGAAAGGGTGATGGGCGAGAATAAGGGAAGGAGGATATGCGCTTAGATCCAGGAAGAAAGAAAAAAGGGAGGTAAAAGGAAATATTTTTACATCTCTTCTTATCACCCAAGCCTGTTAGATCCAAGCCAAGACTCAAGACATCAAGTTCCCCCCTCTCTACTCAAGCTTGGCTGAAACAGGCTGGGAACTCTGGGATCCCTTAGGGGAGGAAGGAGGAGATTGGCCCGAGGCTCCTATGTCCCTTAGTGTCCAGTGGGACCCAGGTGATGATACTGGGTATAAAGAAGGGGGGGGGCTGCCAATATCTCCCCACCTTTGTGATCCTTGAGGCTGCGGGTTTCCAGCGCACCAGTAGACCCTGTTTCCGACTCAACGTCATCCACAGAGGGCCTCTCAGAAATGTCCGAACGTGTTGTCTCATCTGCTTCCTGGACACTCGTGGGACTGGAGAGGGCATCTAGGGGTCCTGGGGACATGGCTGGTGGGTCTGAGGGAGGTGAAGAGGGACCTCCACTGGGCCCTGCATCATCCTGCATTGAGGCTTCCAGGGATGCCGCATAGCCCAGGGATAGTGCCAACTCGTCCTGGGCAATGGGCACCTGGCAGGAGGGACAAGTTTTAATGGGCAGGAGTGACCAATGAGGGTTCTCTCCCTAGCCCAGCTCCTCTCCCCAGAGCCCCGTTACCTTGGAAACCCCGGAGATGATGAGTGTGCTACGCTTGGTGGGTGTCTTCTTGGCTGCCCGCCCACTGGGCTCAGTCAGCTGGCGAATGGCTGTCTCTGCTACAGGGTCCAAGCCGTTGGAAAGGTGGCTCTCCCCTGCTGGAGGATGGATACAGGGCATGGCTAGCCTGACTCCTCCCCAGCTCCTTCTTGGACCTGAACTCCTGTGCCCCACCCAAAATGGTTTTTGACTCTGGGGCCCGGGTGCCAACCACCACTCACACTTCCCGATTCCCTACTCACGGCTGCTGCTGTGGGAGGTACTGCTGGGGCCACCGCTCTCGCTCAGCACAGTTGTTGTCTTCTCAGTCACCTCCACCTTGGACGGGGAGCGGGAGGGGGAGTCTGGTGGGTGGGGGAGGGTCAGTGAGCTGGGAGCTGCTTTAGAGTGGCCCCCACCCCCTACCGTCTTTATTGAGATGCAGACTTTGGTTGACTCAGAGGGTAGGGATGACTAAGGGATGATTAATCGCAGGAGTGACTAAGAAGATGCCATGGGGACAAAAAGACACCACAGGAACCAATGGGAGCGTGGGAAAGTGCCACGGGGCCCACCAAGGGCTCGGAGAGATGCCATGAAAATGTTGAGTGTGCAGAGATGGCAAAGGGGCCCAGTGGAGGTAGGGGGAATTCCATGGGACCCCTAGGGATGGAAGAAATGTCATGGAGGGCCCCTGGGAGTGGGAGAGTTGCCAGGGAGGCCACTGGGTTTGTTGGAGGGTCCCACAGGGTGCTGGAGGTTGAGGGGCGAGGGAGGGGCAATTGGGCAGCTGGGGCTGGGAAAAGGGAAGGGGAGACACATGTGAAAAGACAGAGGGGGAAAAAAAAAAGACAGAAGGGAACTTGGGGACGTGGAAGTGTGAGAATACTGTAGGAGGGGCTGGTAGATCCAGGATTGAAGAGGGAGAGGACTAGTTAGGGAAATGGAGGGATGCAAGGGAAAGTTTGGGAGAGTCAAAGACAATGAGGAAGATGTGGTCGGAAAACAGGGAGAGCCGGAATTAGGGCTTTCCTTGCCCTTTCCCTGTCCAGCCACGGATCTGCAGTCTGGGGCCCCTGGCTAGAGCTGGGCTCCCAGGCTCCTCCTCTTTACCTAATTTGCCATCTACCCGGGGCCGGGACTGGACGGTGGTGACTGTGGTGACAATGGTGCCATCGGGCATGATGGTCCGGTCAAGCTCAATCTTCTTGGTAGGTGTGATGCTGGGGCGTGGAGTGGAGGGGGTGGGAGTGCCCAGGTTCCGGGGGGAGCCCTCCTCATACTGAAGCTGCCGAGGGGTGGAAGTGGAAAGAGGCAGGGCCTCAGAGACTGGTCTTCCCCCCCCCAGCCCGTGTCCTCCCACCTCCCCCCAGGGGCCAGCTTCTCACCTCTACTGCCATGGTGGCTGCCTGCCCCAGGGCTTTACCTGGCCCAGGGGTGAGTGGGCACACCTGTCTTCGGGACAGTGGTCTGGAAGGGGAGGCCACAGACATTGTGGCCTGGCCCAGGAATTCAGCTGGGGAAAGGGGTGGCACTGTGAGCTGGGGCCATGACCAGGCCCCGCTCAGCACCCACCCAGAGGTGCTCCTTCCTGCCCCATACTCACTGTCTCCACAGCTGCTACTCCTCAGCACTTTGAGGATCAGCTCCCGGCTCTGGGGCCCCAGATCCCTGTGGCCAAGAAGAGGTGGGGCAGGGAGGGGGGAGATTAGCAAACTGAATCCACCCTTGAGTCGATCACAGGCCAGAGGCAGACAGAGATGGAGGTAAATAAGATAGAACAAGTGCTGCAATCATCCTCCAAATATGGTCTCTTCCCAAGAGAATGGGATGGGGCTGAGCAGGGACCATACTACTCAGCCAGGCATTCAAATCCTCCATGCTCCTGCCCCATCCTGCCTTCGCAGTCTCCCTCTACGGCAAATCACTCTCTCTTTCCTTGACTCAAGCTGTCCCCTCTGCCATGAACACTTCTCTCTAACACTCTGTTAAAATCCTACTCTTGCTCGAAGGTGTGATTTAAATGCCACCTCCTCCATGAAGCCCACTCTGATCCTTAACCTATGGGAATTAAGCTCCCCCATCTAAGCACTTCCACGGCACTTTGTGTAAACCTGGACTGGAGCACTTATACCATCTTCTTTACGTACACCTGTCTCTGCTTCTAGCCTGTGATCAACTCAGGGCGGGGGTGTATCTTGGTTATATCTGGACTAGGCCAGGCCCTGGCAGACAGTAGAGGCTCACACCAAGGTTTACTGAAAACAGAGCTGATTCATGCCAGGGCTCTGCTGGAAGGCTCTGATCCCCAGTCCAGCTGTGGGAGCAAGGGTGGGGGCTGGGGAGTCACTCCTTACAGTGCCAGGTCCTCGCTCCACTCCACCTCGGGCCCAGCCCTCATGGGCTTGGTCCACTTCTGTTGCATGGGGTCGTCGAGCTCAGCTACACAGCACACTTCCCCAGTACCTGTGGGGGACCGGAAATTTGAAAATGCTCAGTTCCAAGCTGAGAGGCCACGCCCTTGGCAGGGGCGCCAGGGGCACCTGCAACCATAGCCTCGGCAGTCCCCCAGAAGATTCTGGCTCTCACCTTCCAGCTCACGTCCCAGGTGAGATGCTCGAAGCTGCCTTAGGAATAACCGGGTAGGTCTGGGGATGGCTGGCTGGGCTTGGGGCACCATAGGTGGCTTCTCACTGGGTACCTAAGAGCAGAAGGAGGTAAAAAGAGCAAGAATCCCGACACAGTACCCTGGGGACAGTATGCACGCAAACTATCTGCTTTGAGCACCTACTCACCAGGCCCCCAGGGGCAGAGCAGGCCCTGAGGTTGACCATCATAGCTGGCTGGGTGCTGACTATGGAATCCTCGATCAGCTCCTCGATAGTGGAGAGCTCTACTTGCTCCTCACCTCTCTGCAGGGCGGAGAACAAGGAGGTGAGGCCCCCCAGCTCCGCCTCCCCTTCCCTGTTCTGCCGCTTCTCTCCCAGCCCTGCCCCCTTACCTCCCTGTTCTGCAGCTTGGGAAGCACTGTCAGCCTGAGGTCTGGGCGATCCGTGAAGGCCCAGGATACAAGCAGGCCCTCGCCGGGGATTTCCTCCAGGTTGACTTCCAACTGGGGACAGGGGACAAAGGGACTGGGTTGACTTGCCCCACTCCTCCAACTACTCCCAACCCCACCCCCCCAGGACCCTCCCTTCCCAAATTCTGTCTTAGAGAGGAACCAAACTGAAAAGGCTGAGGCAACTGAACCGTCCGCCCCCTCCCCAACTCAGTTTCCCACATCCTCCTCCACCTGTGTTGGTGGCAGTGTCAGAGTGACGTGGTAGGTCTCCATGGAGACGGCAGCGGGGGACTGCTGGGTCACAGAGACTGGAAACATCACCTCCTCAGCACAGAGCTGGCAATGCAGCACCTGAGACAGGCGAGGCACGGAGGCAAGGAGGGTCACACACGGAGGAAGAGTGCTCAACTTGGCCCTGCCCTGTCCTGCCCGACAACGGGTCAGCAGACCCCTCTCCACTTCGGTTTTCCTTGGGAATCACCTTTTGGGGGTCATAAGCCCATAAAAGAATGATAAAAGCCAAAGACTCCTCTCTCCAGGAAAATGCAAATATGCACACATGTACTACAGTTTGCATGTAACTTTAGTGGGATTTTCAGACCTCCTGAAGCCAATCCTGGGATCCCTAAGGCATTCAAAGACTTCAGGTTAAGAACGCTCAGACTAAAGGGAACTCAGGATCAGCCCCCACTCCAGCCCTAAAAGAAGACAGTGCCCATAAGACCCTTACCATGGTGCGCTCTGATTGGTCTGTGCAGGTCACATGACTGATGCTGGCTTTGGGTGGGAGTTGGGGCACCTCCTCAAAGGCGATTTGGATGGAGCTCTGAGGGAGTAACGTGGGCATAGGATCAGGTCTCTGGAGCTGCCCCCCACAGGGCTGGCCTACTCAGTTGCTGGCTAGGCCCTGGCACTGCGGAGGCCTCAGCTGCAGGCTGGCTTCTGGCCCCTCCTTGGCTCAGGGCTTTAGGACAGCAAGTGTTCCCCTTGAAGCCCGCCTTTCCAGGGCCTGTAGCTGCTAGGGAGAGCTGGGAAGCTAGACCGCCTCAGAGACCACATCACCTTGAGCTGAAGACCCTAGACTTCTCCTGGAATGCCAGGAGCCTCCCTCTTCTCCCCCACCTTCCTCTTCATCCCCGCCCTACCCTGGAAGAAAGGTGTGCATAGAAAAAAAATAATAAAGGTGTTGGTGCCACCTGTATATCGTAGCTGGGCAGAGACACAGCTGAGCTAAGGATGAAAGCAGTAGGGCCCCTTATTCAAGACAAGAGCTAAACCTTCTTCCAGATAAATAGGATGTAGAGGCATAAGAGTGTGACTCTATCCATATTCTTGGAGATGAAGACTAGCTCAGCCTGGCCTTGGGGAACTTTACCACAGGAACTGGGAAGAAAAGCAAGCTCAGAGGGCTCAAGGGCCAGAGATTTGGCTAATTCCTCAAGGCAGACAGCAGGATGGCTTTAGGGAGCAGAAAGCTGCTTAGCTTAGGTGTTGTAAGAGCTTCCTAATTCTTCCACAGCAGTGGAAGCCAACTGCTGCAGCCCCATCCAGAGAGCAGGATGGGAAGAATTAAGGAGGGGGCACAGACAGCTGGCAGCTCCTCCTAGGGTCTTGGGATGGGAGGAAACAAATCCACAGGGCTCATTTGCCTGGCAAACCAGGGAAAGCCAACTTCTCTGCTACTGTAGCGGTCTTGTTCAAAAGCCAGGCCAAGGGAGATGGATGCTGGGAACGCCAGTCTCCCCACCCCCTGCAAGGGAGGCTAATGTCCAGCTGAGTCAGCTGTCCTGGGGAGTCAGTCCTGACCCGGGGACAAGGTACAGGGAGAGCTGGGTGGAGGGTTGAGTTCACGGCATAGACTGACAGATGCCATCTGGCTTTCAGGTCAGCTGAGCAGAGGAAGCAGAGCAATTTCTTGCGTGGCCACTTCTGTTTCCAGGCATCTGGAGAGCTAGTGGAGTAAAACCCTCAGACTAGTGGTGGCTGGAAATGGAGAACCCTCTGAGCCAGGGGCTAATAGACCGCGAGGGCCAAGATGAGTGTGGACCCCAAGAGAGGGAGGTCTCCACCTCCCACCCCACCTCAGTCTTATGACCACGCTTCCTGCCCCACTTCCTGGGAGGCCAGCTGCCCATGGTGCAACGGAAGGAAGTAGGCTGGGTTAGTCTGTGACTGACCCTCAAGGGGCAGCTCTAGGCTCATCTACTGGGCGGGGCATGGAATGTCAATCTCCTTTCCACCTGAATACCTTTCCCTAAACACAGACACTGCAGGGAGCATGGAGAAGGACGTGTTAGACTGCAGCAGTGAAATTACTGAGGGATGGGGTGGGGGGGAATTCAGGCTCCCCGGAGACCTGCCTGATCACACCAGGGATCTGGGGTATGAAGTGCTGACTGGGTGTGATGGCATGAGGACCAGGCAAATTCCTTCCACAGGTGCACATGTCTCCCTTCTAACCCCCGGCAGCACCACCCACCCACCCAAGCCACACACACAACCAGCACCCAGGCTGGGAGGAAGTGCCCTGGGGCACAGGGATTAGCGTTGCTATGAGAACAGCAAGTTGTGCACTGGTCTGGAGCCAGAGAGTACCTAGACGGCAAGAATAGAGGATTTGGGACACAGCCGGATTTCTACAACCGCCAGCCTCACTTGCACCCTTTTCTCTGATCCCAGAGGAAAAGAGAGGCCATAGGGTTCCCCAGTTGCTCCCCACCCCCATACGTGCCTCCTGGCCTGAGCAGTCCCTCCTCTAGAAGAAAAGGCTGAGTGACGGGACCACCTAGGTCCTCCTGTCCAACTCACCCCATCCCTGCAGGCCTGCTCGTTCAACGCTCGCACCCAAGCCCGCTGCCAGTTCTCCCGGAAAGACTTGAAGGCGAAGAGCGACGCCAGGAGGCCCCTGACGCCTGGCTCCTCAGGGGCGCCGGCCCGAGTCGCCCGCAGCCTCAGCAGCGAGCGCCAAGCGCCCAGCTCCCGCAGGGAGCCGGCGGGCTCGGCAGCTAAGGCGGGTCCCGGGCCCCGGCCCCCGCGGGCCCGCGCCAGCCACAAGCCCCGGGCATACTGCAGCAGCCAGCCCAACACCGTAAGCAGCGAGGCGGCGAAGAGGACCAGCAGGGCCGCCCAGCCCACGTCCCGCTGCCCCCAGTCTGGATCCATGCTCCGCGCGGGCTCAGGTCCCGGTTCCGGCTCGGGCTCAGCCGCTGCCCCGGGGGAGCATGGCCCGGGCGGGCCGCGGGGCGAGGGCGGGCTCCCCCGGGGCTGGGCGCGCGGGATCGGGGGCTCTCCGGGGCTGGGTGCCCGGGACTAGTGGGTGCCACAGATCGAAGAGAGGAGGTTCCTGGGGGATCGCGACGCCGGGGTCCCTCTCTCCGGAGTCCGGGGCCCTCCTCAGTTGGTCCGGCAGTCCAACCCGCGTTAGTCGCCGGCCAGCGCCCGACTCCTCCCACGGCGGGGGCCCCACCGGACCCGGGCGGGGACTCGTCTGCGGGGACTCTGGGGCTCGCAGGCAGGCACCGGCTCCGGGAGGGCTGCGTGCGCAGAGCTGACACTGACAACACGGCCGGCCCCCCCGCCCCCATCCGGCCTTAAAGGAGCCGCACCCGCGGCGGGCGGGGCTTAGTGAGCCCGGCGTTCCAGCGCTAGAAGAGGGTGGGAGGAGGAGCGGAGAGCGGAGGAGGTTCTAGGGTTGGAAATAGGCGGGATCTTTAACTACCCCGCCCCATCCTGGAAACGGGGGTACTCCTGCTCCCCCGAGCTCAAGGCGAGAGTAAGCAAGAGTAATTTCACTCACCTGAGATGACGCCTTTGCTCTCCCTTACGTTCCTTAGTTTTCCATAGTTTGGACGCCTGTGGGGTTAAAAAGGAGGTGACCCCTGTGGATAGCATCAACCCCTTATCCCAACACTCCCAGGCTCAGCAGCTTCTTGGTTCCTATGTCCTGGCGGAAGCTAGGCCCTAGGTATGTAGCTGCAGAGCATCCCTCCTAGATAGAAGTGACTGGCAGAGGTCCAGCCGATACCAACGCAAGAGGAGCCAGAACCTGAACCTGGTAGAGGTTGAGAATAGAACATGGAACATTGAACCCCCTCCTCCACCCCCATCCTCTTCCCTCTGGAGCCAGGACCAAGGGACACCCTATTAACCTCCTTGCTCGTGTGGGTTTATTCTGGAGGTATTTCCAAAGCCTGGGGCTGCTTCTGTTTTTAAAAATAATTTATTTCCATAGTAACAGCTCCTGCCTATGGAGCACGTGTAGAGGGGGTGGCAACGAGGAGGGAGCTGGCAATGCAGCACTGGACTATCAGTAGATTCAGCCAGAAGACCCTGCCATCCAAATATGTGATATCCCAGCAAGCACCCCAAAAATTATGTTATAGGTACACTCTGGCCTCAGGATCCATCCCTTTTCCTAGATTTAAGGGAATGGATTCCATCCCTATAGGACAGAGGCTTGTCACTGCTTTCTGGAGGCAGGGCAAGGAAAATCCTACAAAAGGATTCAAAGGAATCCCCATTCCCTAAGAGGCCCTTTTTCTCCACATACATATGGCAGGCCTTCCTTAGGTAAACAGAGAGGCGTTAAGTATCTCTCTCCCAAATCCAGTCGTTAGTCTGAGCAGTGAGCAGATGGGAGTAAACAATGTCTTCTAAAGTGTGGGGTTGCAGAGCTAAGCAGAGCCTGGCAGGTCAGCGACAGGGTGCCTGAGCCACAGGAGGTGGTAGGAAAGCTTGGGGCATCCCCAGATTTCACTCTAAGGAATGGGGTAGGGTGATGGGGTAACCTTGCTGTGACCCTGCCCATGCATTATCACTGGACCTCCAAAACCATAGAAGATTCCTAGAGTGTGGATTTTTAATCTTGAGGGGAGAAGAAATGAAGGGAGGAGAGAACTCAGGGACACAGAAGGAAGCTGTCAGTGGGCAGAGCAGCTAGGGCTAGGGGAGCAGGTTATGTGGAAAGTCGTCCAGGTACAGTTTCACTGTGAAGACCCTCTTCCCCCAAGAACCCTTTTCAGGGTTCTTCAGAGTTCATCTCAGGTCTCTGAATTGTTGGGTTTACTTCAACTCCTCCACTGAGCAATTGGTCCTGTGCTGCCAGATACAGCTTCACAATTCAGTCTTATATTAGTCTCTCTACTTAGTCCTCCCAATCTTCCATCCACTTGTTACTAGACCTCTTGTACTTATTTCATTGTGCCTTATAGCCTAGCTGGTTGTTTATATGTCTGTTTTTCCCACTCACCAGAAAGCTGCTTAAGAGTGGAGACCCTGTCTTACTCATCTCTCTTCCCTCATATTGACTCAAGGTGCTTTAATATGATGAAGTAGACTCCCTGGGGAAAACAATTACATTTATATCACTTTGTGTCCCCACAGTACTTAAAATTTTCCCACGCACATAGTAGGGGTTAGCAAATTCTTTGTAATTTTAAGAAGTCTAACAAAAAATATTCCAATATACATGTAAACACTGAGAATTCCTATATTGTTTCCATCTTTTGAAAACCCATTCATGTCATCCAAGTGGAACGGGAGAGCTTGGGGCTTGCTATCAGCTAACAACTTTTGATAAACTGACAGGAGAGAGGTGGGAAGAAATGGTAAAAGAGTAACTCAGCTGCTTCTGAAGAGCCACAGATATGGTCCTGCAAGTGTCATAGATCCAGACTCTCCAAAGCTGTCTCATACGGACTTTTTCAGCACTGTGAAACATTTCTGGGACAGTCTTTGTCAGGCAATCAGCCTTAATAGTGCATTAGCTTTGCTTACTGGGAGGCACTCAGAGCTCCCCAGTAGGAGATGCGCATCTCAGACCTTGTCTACTCAGCCCAAGAAACCAGCTGAAACTCACCTGATCCATGGGTCCTAGGACCAGCTTCAGCATTTAGGCAGATGCTTTGAACTTGTACCAGGACAGGCACAAAATTTCAAGTGTGGCCAAGTCATGTGTGTGTTTGTTTCTCCTGGTGAGTCTGATAATCAACTGGGCATTTACCATCATGGGAACAAAAATATTCAGATTATATGACAAGTATCCAAGTAACCATGTTCTGATGGTAACATGTATGCATGGATGATGAATCCCCAGTGTCTTGTTTTTGAACAAGTATCCCCTACCCTCTCCCAGGGGGGTGCGTGGGGGAGGGCTAACAATCTCTGGAGAAGAAAGAGACAAAGGTGCCCAATGCCAAGCTGGGAAGGAAGAGTTATTAGGATTGGCCTCCTAATAAAACAGGAAGCAGTTACAGACTGTCCCTCAGACCTCCAGGGAGTCTCAGCCTGCTCCTGAGCAACAAGATAACTGAATGCTGCCTCCTCTGGGGCTCCGACAAGCTCCTCCTTTCCACCTGCTCCTGGCGTCTCACCTTCCCTGTTTGGAAGGCCCTTCCACTCTTGCCACCTACTGAAATCCTTAGAGACACTACTCTTCCTCAAGGTCCTCTCACTTCCCCTGGTCACAACTAATTGCTCTCTCCATGTGCTCCTATTGCCCTCTGTACCTCTTTCAGATCCAGACTCATTATGTGTGATGATGCCTTGTATACAGATATCTGTGTGTCCTTAGCCCCATAGGAACACACTGTGGAACAGAAAACACTTTGCCTCTAGGGAATTTCCAGTCTAAGAGGCACAGATGCACACTCATGCACCCGTGTGCAGGTACACACACACACACACACACACACACACACACAGAAAAACAATACCAGTGGGATAATAAGTACTGAAAATTTGGAGGAATACTACTATCAAGTAATTACTGGGATTACTTTATATACATGGTTTGAGTTGTTAATTAGAGCCACCTTCGAGTAGAAAGGACATTTCACATCTGGTTTTGAGAGACAGGAGGGCCTATCTTTTGCCTAAAAGGAGTCAACCTGACCCTGACTCCTTATTCAAGAGTGAACAAAATGTCAGCATACTTCAGTCGTCTCCCGCACTTCCTGGTGATGAGTTCTTCTCTGAGGACTAGAAATCATTTGCCACCTTAGAGCCTGTGTGTCTGTGAAAGAGAATGAGATGCTGGTGAACTGTTATTTGTAAGGAAACAGATGCCAAGCAAAAGGCACCCAACCTGGAGAAGAACCTGCCTGGGAATTCCTCAGACTTACTGAAAGCCAGCCACTTGTGGGTCTGGTTCTCCTACTTAGCTCTTTCCAAAGCCTCAGCCTCACCTCCTCCGACTGGGAGCCTGGCACAGTGCAATGATCCAGGACCAAGGAAAGTCTAGAACGGGGTTAAATCCAAGACCTGAGAGCATGAGGGTACTCCCAGCCCCTACAGTGCTGAAGTATCCCTCAGTGTTGCCCGGCAACTAACTGCTACTGCGGGGGCAGAAGGCGGGTGGGATGATGAAGGAAAAGTACCTGGCTCAATGACACGGAAAAAAATGAAGTGGGAGGGGCTTTTCAAGTGTCCGCTCTTTACATTTTACATCATCTTCCAAATTGTAGCTGTGTTTCGGGGAACTGAGTTGTGTTTACCTTGGCTTCCTTCCCAACGCTGACTATGTTGGCGACAGGTTTTCTACACTGAGCAGGTGCTGCTCCACATCCTCATCCCGCCTGCCCTCCCCCTTGCTTCCAGTAGCCATCTTCCAGTCTCCAGAGGCGTCCCAGAGTAAACGCGGGGCACTGGCCCTTTAAACGCGACCCGCGAAGGCCGACGGAGCTAAACCTGACGTGGAACGAAGAGTAAGCGGCGTCAGACACGCGGTACAAGGAGGCGCTCATCTTGGAACCGGGCAAGGAGTTTTTCCGCTTTGGGCTGTACATCTTTAATGTGATGTTAGGAAAGTATCCGCCTTTGTTTGTCCTTCTTTAATTGCTTTTCCAATCCCCTCTTGATGATTCAACTCTCGAATAAAGGGTGTAGTTTAAAATCACACTTCTGTCCCTACTCTTATGCCCATATTAAAAATGGCCGCCGCCTTCCACAACGACAGTTGCTCTGCGAACTAGATCCGGGTGGAAACAGTGGGTAGGCAGATGCAGTGCGGCAGAGCCGAGGTTGCTTTATAGAGGCTCGCGGGAGTCCTGAGGGCGGCTCAGGTCAGAGTCGTTGGGTTTCGCTCAGGGTGGTGTGGGAAGATCCAGCCTGTGGGGAGCGGCCACTCCTTACTGCTGGGGCCACGGGGCTTCTGCCCAGCTTGCCCGTTAGCTAAGGAGGGGGCCGACCAGGCCCCCTGGCCGGTCACCATGTGGGCCTTCCCGGAGTTGCCGATGCCGCTGTTGGTGAATTTGATCGGCTCGCTGCTGGGACTTGTAGCCACACTCACACTCATCCCTGCCTTCCGTGGCCACTTCATCGCCGCACGGCTCTGCGGCCAGGACCTCAACAAATCCAGCCGGCAGCAAATGTGAGGGGCCGCGCGCTGGTCCGGGGCAGTGGGGAAGGGGTGGGCAGGCAGGGGCGGGGGGACTGGAGTGGTGGACTGCGAGCGGAGACGTAGTGCTAACCCAACAGCCAGCCCGGGACTCTGGGAGGTGGAGGGCAGATCTGGTTAGCATTGGGGAAGGGGTGGAGGCGGGAAGATGGGACCCTTGGGTGTATCTGGGACTCCAGTAGTGGTGCCCTTCCCCGCCCCCAAGTCAGGTTATGGTGATGCTTGCACTAGTGAGTGACCACGCCCCCTTTCCTCTTCCCCCTCCCCCCGGCTTGCTGCTGGGCCACAGCCCAGAGTCCCAGGGAGTGATCAGCGGTGCTGTTTTCCTTATCATACTCTTCTGCTTCATCCCTTTCCCTTTCCTGAACTGCTTTGTGGAGGAGCAGTGTAAAGCCTTCCCCCACCATGAAGTAAGTGGGTTAGTGAGGGCTGCTGCCTGTGGCTGGGACTGGGAGCTACTGGAGAGAGTTGGGGTTATTTGGGTGTGGCGGGGAGGGGAGGGACTGAGAACGAAAGAAAAGATGGGAATTCTTGAAAGGAACTGTGAAGTGGGAGTAGGCTGGAGCCATGACCTGCCCGAGCCCTCCCCAGTTTGTGGCCCTGATAGGTGCACTCCTTGCCATCTGCTGCATGATTTTCCTGGGCTTCGCGGATGATGTACTGAATCTGCGCTGGCGCCATAAGCTCCTGCTGCCCACAGCTGCCTCACTACCTCTCCTCATGGTCTATTTCACCAACTTTGGCAACACGACCATTGTGGTACCCAAGCCCTTACGCCCACTTCTTGGCCTGCATCTGGACCTGGGTGAGTAGCACTGCCACTTCTGCCCCTATGGCCCCTACTTCAGGGCACCCTTACCCTGTGAGATATCCAGCAGAGCATCCTTCCTGGTGCTCCACATTCTCCTCCCTGTTTTGTCCCTGTGTTTTCTTAGGTCCTTTTGTTGGCCTTTCATCCCATCCTCTATCCTCACCACTTTTCTCAGAAGAATATCCTTAAATTCTCATTCTACAGGTGGCGTTACTTCTCTTACTGTTTTCTCCCCCCAGGGATCCTGTACTATGTCTACATGGGGCTGCTGGCAGTGTTCTGTACTAATGCCATCAATATCCTAGCAGGAATTAATGGCCTAGAGGCTGGCCAATCGCTAGTCATTTCTGCTTCCATCATCGTCTTCAACCTGGTGGAGCTGGAAGGTAGGTGGGATTGGACTAGGGAGAGGAGAGAAGTCTGAGTGTTAAGGAAGTTGCCTGCTATCTGGCTTTGGGGAATTTGTTAAACGTGAGAAAGAAACTAAGATTTGTTAAATGTGAGAAAGGAAAATAGCAGCGCTGTCATTTCTAACGGCATTGGCACTAATAGGTAGGCCATGGTCTTCTACTGAGCATAAACAACTTCACAAAACCTCAGAATCAGACAGGGTCACTCTGTGACCGTGATAGAGTAAGACCAAAACTAGATCCCTCTGTAACCATGTCTGAGCATAGACAAAACCACAGGAACGCGGTGCATCTCACAAAAATGACCAAGATCCCCTTCTGGCTAACATGAGTGGTTGCTGCTTCCTTCCGATAACAACTCAATTCCTCTCACTTCTTGGATAAAAATTATTAAGATACTCAATCATAGCATTATCTCTGCTGACAGCACCCAGTGCAGGGCAAAACTCTGCCTCCTTGCATCCTCCCCAGAATTATTTAAAACAAATTCTATAAAAAGTCCTCCTGGGCTTCCCTGGTGGCGCAGTGGTTGAGAGTCCGCCTGCCGATGCAGGGGACACGGGTTCGTGCCCCGGTCCGGGAAGATCCCACATGCCGCGGAGCGGCTGGGCCCGTGAGCCATGGCCGCTGAGCCTGCGCGTCCGGAGCCATTGCTCCACAATGGGAGAGGCCACAGCGGTGAGCAGCCCGCGTACCGCAGAAAAAAAAAAAGTCCTCCTAACACCTCCTTACTGAGGCATCCCATGGTTCCCCATGGTGTGTGGGTTCCAAAGTTTCTCTTGTTTCAAGTCAGTAAACCCAGCTTTGACTACAGGCGTGTTGCTGGTGGTTTTTGGCTGATGGACATCCATAAGTACTTACTAAAGCTAAGCACTTTTAAAATGTGATCTCACTTTAAACTCTGTAACAGCTCTATGTGGCAGGTGTTTTCATCAGCCTTTTTTCACAGATAGGAAACTGAGGCTCAGAGAAGTTAAATGTGTCATGATCAAGGTCACACAGTTAGGAAGTAAAGCTGGTATTCAGACCTAAGTCTGAATGGTCTAAACCAAATGTAAGACAGTAACTAGTTTAGGAAGGGTTCATGAAAGAGGTGAAATATTGGGAACTGCTTGGATGACATAAAAGGGGTAGTGAGTTCTTGGGACCTAGAGAGGTGGATGATACAGCTTGGGACAGAACTCAGGGACAGACAAACATAGGACCCAGGTGTGCAGGGGACGTGGCTGTCAACGTTTTCTTCTTTCTTTTTCCCCTGCTTCCAAAGGTGATTGTCGGGATGATCATGTCTTTTCCCTCTACTTCATGATACCCTTTTTTTTCACCACCTTGGGATTGCTCTACCATAACTGGTAAGTAGGCCTGTGGCTAGTGGGACAGCTATTTGAATTTGTGGCCAGTACAGTCCTCCTCACTGCGACCCATCTCCTGACGGAGAGGCTTAACCTGTGCATCTCTGTATTGAGTGTTTTCTGGGTCTTTTTGGTAATATTCTTAAATCTTAAATATTCTCTACCCAATTGTAGCTGGGGGCAGGTACTGTGGAGCCCCCAGGAATAGATGGATTCGGGACCTTGTTTCCTGGAGAGTTGCTGGCAGAGCTGGAATGTCCTCTGAGCCAGAACTAGGGTCAGGGCTAGCCCAGTGCGCAGGGTGTGTGATGTGAGAGAAAGGATTGCTAATGCCTCTTGCCACTGGCTCAGATCCTCTCCCCTACACAGGTACCCATCACGGGTGTTTGTGGGAGATACCTTCTGTTACTTTGCTGGCATGACCTTTGCCGTGGTGGGCATCTTGGGACACTTCAGCAAGACCATGCTACTCTTCTTCATGCCCCAGGTGTTCAACTTCGTCTACTCACTGCCTCAGCTCCTGCATATCATCCCCTGCCCTCGCCACCGTATACCCAGGTAGCCGCTTTGGGGCTTGAAGGGGACATCATAGCTTTTTCCCTTGGGATGCCTTAGACGTTTGCTGTGCAAAGGGAATGGGCCCAAAGAAGGGCTAACTCTTGCCGTGCAGTTAGCCCTTTATACATTACAGAGCACATTTAGTTCCATGATCTCATTTAATGTTCACAGCAGCTCTGATCACACAGAAGCAAGCAGCAGAGCCAGAAATAGATCTCAGGCTGTTTGACTCCACATTCAGTGCTCTTCCTATTAATTAAGCACAGGGAGGAGAGTTCTTTGAGTAGTGGCCCAGTCACATGAAGCTGTCTTCCCCTGCAGACTCAATACCAAGACAGGCAAACTGGAGATGAGCTATTCCAAGTTCAAGACCAAGAGCCTCTCTTTCTTGGGCACCTTTATTCTAAAGGTAACAGGGTAACAAGGAGGTAAGGCTCTAGGCTGCCATTCGGAATTCAGGGAATGGGGAACCTAGGCCTACATCACACCCAAGGGGAGTTTGGAAGCATTGAGCAGGTCCCCATTCCTGAAGCGTAGGTATTAGCTGAAGTTCTCTCCACTTTTGACCCCTCCAGGTAGCAGAAGGCCTCCGGCTAGTGACAGTGCGCCAGAGTGAGAATGAGGATGGTGCCTTCACGGAGTGTAACAACATGACCCTCATCAACTTGCTACTTAAAGTCTTTGGGCCCATGCATGAGAGAAACCTCACCCTGTTCCTGCTGCTGCTACAGGTGCAATGCTGTTGGTGATGTGACTTACATCTCCTTGTCTCCCTTTCTCTGTGGTTCTTACTGTAGTTCATTTCTTCTTACAGGTCGTGGGCAGTGCTGTCACCTTCTCCATTCGGTACCAGCTTGTCCGACTCTTCTACGATGTCTGAGTCCCCTGGTCCACTGTCCTTTGCTTCACAGCCTCCAGATTTCCTGACTCAGGCCGACCTCTTCCAGACCAAGATTGCCTCCTGGCCCAGGCCTCTCCCCACTTCATTCTCCTCCAGATTTTGTCCTCAGCATTCCCTTTCCCCTGTGATTATTGACATCCTGGGCCATTCTTGCCCTCTAATGACTATTGCTTGGACTTCGCCTATGGCTTTCTTCTATTTGCCACTCCCCCTCTCCATCCCATCTTTGCAGCCTCCTAAGGTGGGATACTGTAGCTTTGATGCAATTATCCACAACTCTGACACTCAAGAAATATGTTGGGCCTGGGGATAGAACCCTGGCTGGGGATAGGGACACAGGCTCGAAGGTGACTTGACATATGACTATAAATTAAATATTCTGATGATTTAGCAGACTGGGGGGCCTGTGCTCCCAGTGGTGACAATAAACTGTCGTCTTTTTCTTGTTGTTCCTGTAGGTGTATCTCCTATATAGGGCATTTTAGGGTAGACTGGGAGGGTTGGTGGAGGCATTTCCTCGGAGAGGATGCCTATCTCTCTGCCCCATCCTTTTTCTTTCAGTACATCAGGCCCCTCCTAGCAAGAAGGGAACAGAAAGAACAGACCAGAAAGAACATGTTGAATAAATAGGAAATCCTGCTGCTCAGGTGGCATAAAGGGCCATAAGATCGGTGTTATCTGTTCTCTGGTATGGGGTTGGACTTTCAGGGGGTCTCATTCCTTCCCTTTTTCACTCTCCCTTTGCCAGGCAGGAGGAGGGAGTGACCAGACCTGGGACCGGAGGAAGAGGTAGCCGTAGTGTTGACCCCTTTCCTTTAAAAATCCTAGACCCGCACAGACTTCCCTGAGGCTCTTGAGGTGACTTCAGACTCCACCCTCTTTGTCTTCCGGCTCTGGTCTGGGCTGTAGGGTTTAAATCTGGCGCGCTTCACTTGGATTGGCTACACCCGGGAGTGGTTGGCTGACTGCTTGCTGCCGCTCCTCCTCGCCTTTTCCCCGGGCAAAAGGTTTTCAAATTCGGCCAATTGGCGGGCGCGTTCCCTCAGCTGAGGCGCGTCATCGAAGGGTTAACCGCAGCCAACCGGAGGCGGGTATTGGAGAAAAGAGCCAATCAGGAGGACGCGGGGGTGCGCCCTGGGGGCTTATAAGGGCGGCCCTTGGGCGCGCGCGGCAGCAGTTGGACTGCGGCGGACGGCTGTGCCTTAGTCTCGTGAGCAGCGCTCCTCTCCCTTCCTCTACCTCGCGCAGCATGTCGGGCCGCGGCAAGACAGGCGGTAAGGCCCGCGCCAAGGCCAAGTCGCGCTCGTCGCGAGCGGGCCTCCAGTTCCCCGTGGGCCGCGTGCACCGGCTGTTGCGGAAGGGACACTACGCCGAGCGGGTGGGCGCCGGCGCGCCGGTCTATCTGGCGGCGGTGCTCGAGTACCTCACAGCCGAGATCCTGGAGCTGGCGGGCAACGCGGCCCGCGACAACAAGAAGACGCGGATCATCCCCCGCCACCTGCAGCTGGCCATCCGCAACGACGAGGAGCTCAACAAGCTGCTGGGCGGCGTGACGATCGCCCAGGGAGGCGTCCTGCCCAACATCCAGGCCGTACTGCTGCCCAAGAAGACCAGCGCCGCCGTGGGGCCGAAGGCGCCCGCGGGCGGCAAGAAGGCCACCCAGGCCTCGCAAGAGTACTGAGGGCGCCCGCGCCGCCGCCACCGCCGCCGCCTGGCCCCTCCCCTCGCCACCACAAAGGCCCTTTTAAGGGCCACCACAACGCTCACGGAAAGAGCTGGGCCGCGTCGGGCTCCCGGCCGGGCGGCAGCTCACTCGCCCCCTCCGCGGCCCCGCCGCCGCCGCGCGGCCTGCCCCTCCCCCGCGCGGCTCGCTCCAGCCGTGGCTCGGCGGAGGGCGGCCGTTTGAACGCCGCTCGGTGCCAGGAGCGAGCTCGTGACTCGGCCGGCCTGGCCCCCGAATGCTGATGGGCTGCGGGGAGGCCGCGGCACCTTCTAGAAGGCTGGGCCGGCCGCGCTGACGCAGGGCCGGGGCGCGTGGTGGGGAAGGTGAGTCGGTGCGGACGGCCGCCGGCGCGGCCGCGCGCGCGCGCGTTCCCCACCAGCCCGGTGCTCCGGACGGGACTCGGTTGACGGCGGAGTCAGTCGGTCACTTCATTTGTCCCGGGACGCCCTTTGCTGCCGGATCCCGAGCCTTGCACGTCCGCGCTCCCTCCATCTCCACTCGCAGGCCTGTGCGCGTCCCGGAAGACACACTTCGCGGCGTGAGCATCTCCCGCGGTGTCGGGGTCTGCGGGAGTCCTGCCCCTGGACCCGCGCCCCTCCCGGCGGGTCCGCTCCGCAAGCCAAGCACCTAGATACCAGCACTAGTCCGTTAATCCCCATCTGGACTGAGTCGCCGTTGGCCTCGGAACTGGAATTTTGCAGCTAACCCATCCAAGACAGTACTTTAGGTATTGGGGAGTTTCAGATGGACTAATTTTGTTTATTAAAGGATTTTCTTTTTTAAACAGTGAGGTGTCTCTTCATTTTGCAGACGGGTTGTAGCATCGATGACTGTAGATTCCTAAAGGTAGTGGGGGAGGGGAGCTATCTGATACAAAGGCTTTATCGTTAACTGGAGCGGCAAATCGTAGATTATAAGATTATGGTTCTTTCTTGGTGTTCCCTGGGAGACAATTTATTCTGTCAGAACTACTGAGACAGAAACAGAAGGCAATGTATTCCAGGAGAACTTTGGACAGGGGTCTTAGCCTCTGAGGTAAGGAGCAAAGGGTCTTGTGTTTGTCCTTATCTTTCCTTCCTGCAACCCCATCAAAAACAAAGCCACCTTCAAATCTAGTTTATTAGTTGAGTTGGTTACATTCAAAGGCTGTGGCTTGTTAGATGTTTTTTCTCTAGAGACTAAGCCTCCACCTACTGAGGAGAAAAGGCATCACCAAGGCCCCAAGTTGAGACAAGTCTCTAAGTCTCCGCCCCTGCAGTTCCATCCCCTGGGTAATCACCCCCCAGGTAACAGTGAGACTGGGGCACTGAGGGCTGGGATGTAGGCACGGGGCACCAGCAACCCAGGCACCTGTGCCCCACAGACCAGTTAGTGGGCATCATTGAGCTGCCGTGCAACATCCAAGATGTTCTTGGCTCCTTTGTTCAGCAACAAGGTGGCCAGGCTGATGCCCAGGCTCTCAGCAGCCAGCTGGGCTCGTCGTGGAATGTTCCGGGCAGTGATGCCCACCAGCTGTGGATCATCCTCAGGGCCATCTTCATGCTGGGTAAGGGAAGGAGGGTAGGATTTGGTGAGCACAAAAGGGGAAGTAACATACAGACGTGTTTTTTACCCTCTCCGTCACCCTCCAGCCTTGGCACCTGGGCAGGGACATGGATGGTGGCCTGCATCGTCTCTTGCATGCTATCTGCGCCATTCAGACTCCAGACTCCTCCAGTCAGGTATAGCTGGGAAAGAAACAGTTGCCTCAGCATATTGTGAGAGGGAACTGCTTAGAAACCTGGGCTTTTCTTGCTGGCAGCTCAGGATGCACAGGAGAAATGCCAGAGTCCCTTCCCTGCCCTCCCACCCATCTTCCCCTGCTTACTTGCCCATCCTTCATAGCTGTATGCACTGCCACGGGCACACTGCAGCCTCCTTCCTGCAACAAGTTCTCCCTGTGAGCTCCAAGGACCCTTACCACCACCCTGTAACCAGAGTCCTCAGAGGTAACAGACTCCTCTAAGGACATAACTGAAAATGAGGTAGCAGCCCAGACCTGGGTCCTGTCCATACTTTGAAGGATGAGTTACCACTAAATACAGAGCAATAATTTGAGAAATCTCCCCGCTACCCTTCCCAGCTCTCCAGGTACCCACCCCTCCACGAGAGCACAGGCCCTACCAGGTGCCTCAGGAAGGCCCGCTCAGCAATGCAGCGAAGCAACGTCTCAGGGTCATGCAACACACCCACCAGATCCAAGATGTCCTGGTCCTTGGCTCGAACTTCCACTCCCAGAGCCCCCTGATGGAAAAATAGCCTAAGATATCAGGGCCAATCTTTCCCCAACCAATGGAGCTAAGGATGGCAACCAGCCTACTTCCACCTGTTTGCCAGGTCCTTTGGGGCCAGTAGCCTCCCAAGGCTTGCCCCTCTCTGGGAGTGTTCTTGGTTGAAAACAAAAGAAAGGGACACATCAATACACGGCTTCCCTGGTCAAGCATACCTGACCCACAGCATACATGCACTCCTCAGGGTGCAGGATCTGTGGGGGCAGAAGAGGCAGTCAGAAGGGTGGAGGTGGGAGTGCCTAAAAGCACACAGCAGTGAGATGGGGCTTTTCTAGCATACAGAAGGGCTGGAGAGGCAAGAGTGGGAGTTTGGCCTCTGATCCCCAGTCTTCCCAACCTGGGACTCATTTCCAGCTTGCACTGTTAGAGGTGGGATTCAAAAAGAGAACACAGGCAGGAAGGAGATGAAGATCAACCGGGGCGTGAAGAGTGGCAGGCCCTACCTGCCCCACCCGGTTCTGCCAGCCCATGCGCTGCAGGCCAGCTGCGGCCAGGATGATGGCACTGAACTCCTGCAGCTCATCCAGCTTCCGAAGCCGTGTGTTGAGGTTTCCCCGCTGTGGAGAGGCGCTAAGGACCACAAGCTTTGGGCAGTCTGGAGCCTTATGCTGTTCCCTTTGCCTGAGTCTCTCAATCTGCTAACTTCTCACCTTTGAGTTCTCAGCCTAATGACAACAGCTAACACTTACCTCATACTTACTACATGCCAGACGCTTTAGATATGTCAATTCATTTAATTTTCACAACCCTATGACGTAGGTAGTATTATCATCTCCATTTTACAGATGAGAAAAATGATAGAGAGGTTTTAATTTATTTAATAACTTGCCCAAGGTTACAAGACTTCTGAGAAGCCTTCCTTGACTCTCAACTCTGTGTTTAGATGTTCCAGCTAGAAGCTTCCAGAGAATGCCCTACTTTGTGCACTGGAGCACTTAGCGAATACTATTTTGAAAATCAGTTTTACAAACATATAACATTGTAAAGATCAAAACGATATAGTGGAATATAAAATAAAAATGGAGTTATGGTTACCAAAGGGGAAAGGGGATGGGGGGAGATAAATTAGGAGTTTGGGATTAGCAGATGCAAACTACTATATATAAAATAAACAACAAGGTCCTATTATATAGCACAGGGAACTATATTCAATATCTTGCAATAAACTACAATGGAAAAGAATATGAAAAGGAATATGTATATATATGTACAACAATCACTTGCTATACACCAGAAACTAACACAACGTTGTAAATCAACTATAATAAAACCAATTTTTAATTATTTAAATTTAAATGGAAGCACCCCCCCAACCCCCCTCCCTCGATGTAATCATTATTCAGTATCACTCTGTATTATCAATGCCTGGCTGTCTGTCTCCAGCACTAAAATGTAAACTCCGTGTAAGCAGGGACAATGTTGATCTTGCTCATCATATCCCCAGTGCCAGGCACTTGCCTGGGGCTAAGAAAACATGAAAGGATTATGAATGAATGGATGGATGGATGGATGGATGGATGGGTGGATGAATGGGAGGGCAGGCAGTCCACTGCATCCATGGTCCACTTCCTCTGGAAGCCCCTTCCACTCTCACAACTCCCAGGGCCCTCTGGACCTGGTCTTCCTCCTTGGCTGCTGCCTCCTCCCTCCGCTATAAGGATACAATACTCTTGAACTCCAGATGTGGGAACTTTCTCTGCAGCTGGGCCGCTCTCCGCAGGGAGCTAGTTCCCACCACGCTGCTCAGAGAGATGGTTTAAAATGAGATTTAAGTCGCATGAGATTTAACTAGGCAGGCACTGTTCCTTTCCTCCTCCTCCCACCCCTCCATCTTCTGTGCACATCCCACCAAGATGCCTATCCAGGCCCCACTCACCTCTTCTCTGGCAAGGTTTCTAGGGTCTTCCCAACAAATTTTGGGTGAAAGACCACAGCATCATAGGGGCTCTCCCGCCTGGGGATGGAGGGAAAGTCATAGAATAAGGGAGAGATCTCGGTTCAGGTCACTTCCAGGCTCTCTCAATAGTCAACTAACGCATTTTCTGAGTTTTCTGCCATGCTTGACACTCCTCAGGGCAGGGGAGACAGCCTAGAGGCAGAGGGCCAAGTCCCAAAGGGAAAAGTCAAGGTTAATATGATGTCTACCCCATGCCGAGGCCCCCTGACTGGCAGGACTCTTACTTGCAGATGGCTCCAATGGTGAAGCCAGGAGGAAGCACCGTGGGCAGGTCCTTCAGGGAGTGAACAACCAGGTCCACTCTAGAGAGATGGCAGAGAGAGAAGGAGAAGGGGTCTGAGCAGCACGTCCCCAGCCCTTCTCCACCCACTCCTGCCTGTACGTCACTGGCAGAGCCTAGAGCGGTTCAGGAAGCAGGCCTTTCTGAGACCTTGGGTCCCAGAGACCTGCTCCCCTCCTACACTCCCTTTCATCCCCCTCCCCCAGCCAGTCCTGCACCCCCAGGCAGCCAGATGGCTCAGAACCAGGACACTCTCCTTTTCTGAGGCCTGAAAAACTCACATATGAGCCCCCCTCTAGCCTATCCAAGCGTTTAAGCCCAACAGTCTAGCTGATACCCAGGTCTGATGTGCACTGGGGTCCTAGCGAGAGCCTGGGAGGGCGCCATGCTCCCTGCTATCACTTACTCATTCCTCTCCAGCGCGTGTTCCAGCTCCTTGGTAAACAGGCTCTTCTCTCCAATCTGCTAGGCAAGAAAGAGCCTCAGGGTGAATCTTTTGGGGGAAGGAAAGAGGAGGGGGAAAAGCGTTGGATGGAAAATGTTACCTTAGAGAGAGCAGTATCAAGAATCTTGTCTCCTGTGGTGGACATAGCAACTGAGGAGAGAATCAACAAACCAGACGTTCAGTGATCAGCATTTATTGAGCCCCTACTGAGCTGAGCACTTGTGCTAAGATTGTTGGTGGATACAGAGGCACATAAGCCCCAGTCCCTACCCTCTGGGAATGTACAATCTAGGAGGAAGACCAGACGTAATCACAAAAAGACCCGAAGCAGATGATAAATGCCAGGCTAGCCCAGGTAGTCAGAACTGGAGGTGTTCAGAGAAGGAAAGGGCCCTCCAAACCGGGGACAGCCAAGAAGAATTCTCAGAGGCAACAGAACCAAGCTTTGGTGCAAGACAAAGCCAGAAACACTGTGTTCTCCCCTCCAGGGGTTAAAGGCTTCCCATTAGCTTCCATTCCTTTCCAGAAAACTCACTGATTTCAAACTGCAGGCCTGGGTATAAGGCTTTCAGCGTTGCCACCACACTGTCCGTCTGTATGCGGGCCAGCTGGGGGTAGAAATTCAGGTTAGTCCTGTCCTCTGGCCACCACCCTAAGGTCAGACCCTCACAGGGTCAGGGAGATCCTGAAAGGATTGGAATTCAGAGAGGGGATTGAATGCCCACCTAGGAAGGGGGGGGGTCTGGCCTGGGAGTCCTTTGTACCCCAACTTCCCAGCCCAGGGACTATCTCTTTACAGAATGCAATCTGTCATCCTGCATGGGATTTGATACTCAGTCACCCCATTTCTTCCATCCCCGAGCTGCTGATAACGCTCTGGGCCCCCCAACTTATAATACTGTGAACACAGAAGTCTTCTGACAAACCTCCTCCACCCCGGTACTTACACTCACCTGGCTCTTGCGGGTACCCACGCGAATCACTCTCATCTTTGAGCTGTTTTCTTCCTGCAGAAAAAGTCCCCAGGTCACAGTCCCTGCTGCTCTTTGTGTTCCTCAACACCTTGTCCAAGAACCAGAATCACTGGCTTGGAAGAAAGGAACCTCAGCCCCTGGTCTGTGGCCAGCTGAGCCTTCGAGTGGGGAAACACTCCCCTCCCCAAGACTGGTCCCTTTACCTTCCCCAACAATACCTTCTGGCTCCTCAGGGATCCAGAGAAGCAGAGACCAGACAGAAGTGACAGTAGGACCTGCTGTTGCTGTAATGACCAGGACACTAAGCCCTGAAGCCCATCCAAGCTAAGGCAGTAGGAATGCTGCACTCAGCCAGGTGGGTAGAGAGATAAGGTCTATCAGTCTGGCCCCAGGGAGGGTGGGGCCTGCAGCAGGCAGGGGCAGGACAGCTGGGGCCACACAGGGGACCATGAGCTGAGTCACTGAGGACAAGTTCAGCATCCACAACGGAGCGGCACTTGAGAAAGCTTCAGTGCCACCTAGATGCCATAAGAGCTACCCCACAGCTGCTGCACTATGGATCCCGTAATCTGGACGGAATGCACGACTGGGATCGACAGATCTGACGTACAGTCCTGCTCAGCCTCTTGGCTGGGCGAACTTGAACACATCATCTTATTTGTTCATCTATAAACCTGTTTGTTCATCTATAAAATGAAGACGTTTGCACTCAAGTATCTTCTGCTTTTGATATTCTGTAAGACTAAGAGGGTGAGCTGTCTAATGTCCATTCACCTAGAGTGCAGCCTCTGGTTTCACCACAAAGGAAATATTAGGATGTCAGAGACCAAGCCAAGAACTCAAAGGGCCATGCCTCTTCCTCTTGCCAGGGCACCTTGGACAAAGGTATTCAGTGCCAAGCAGGCAGAACTGGGTTCTCCAGTCTGAGGTCCTATTTCTTCCCAGATCAGACAGTGATCACTATAGATACTATCAACTTCCCCTGCTCTGGGATCTTCATCCTACAGAGTTCTTCTGCAGTCAGGTATCTGGGGCCTCTGTTGCTGGAGGAGGTGACAGCTGGCGGCTCTTGGACTCTAGTCTACTCCACAGCTATCACTTCTCCAATAAATAAACCCTGGGGGACCCTAAGCAAATTAGGCTAGGTTGGAAATGCTAAACATGGCAACTAAAATTCTGGGCCACAGGCAGCCCACAGAAAGGAATCTAAGGTCCCAGAAACTGCTATGTTCAAACAATCCCTTAATTTCATTGATTCTGCACAGCATATTCAAGTCAAATTGTTCCAGTAAAAAATTCCTTATTGAGCATGTATATCCTAGAGCTATTGCTTTTAATCTTCATAACAACCTATCAGGTAGACAGGGCAGGCATCTCTGGAACTACGTTACAGAAGCAAAGTCTGGCTCTGAGGAGCAAAGTGACTTGCCCAGGGCCACAGGGTTAATCATGGGTAGAGAGCTGGAATCCAAATCTTCTTACTCCTAGTCCAGCACTCAGGAATGTCAGCAATGGCACAGAATCCCACTCCTTACCAGCACATAGGTCAGGGAGAGATAGGGCAGCTGCCCCACTCCTTTCTTATCTCAGGCTGACGTTGGCCTCATGGGCTCTGCAGTCTGCATCTGCACAAGCCCAGAACTGGGACCCCAGGCTAGGAATAGGAAGGCCCAAGGGCGTCCCCCGTCCATGGTAGTAACCCAATGATGTGTCTCAGTTGAGGAGTTTTGAGTGTAGGCTGGCGCAGTTTTGAGTGTAGGCTGGGGCTGGGTGTCCATTAAAAAGAAAAAAAGCAGAGAAGGTGCACTTCCAAGACGTTTGTGTGCAGTTCGGAGAATTCGAGGTACACTCTCCTCTCTGGATCCAAAATGGAACACTTCCCCAAAGTGGCTGAATCTCGAATAGGACCTGTCTCGTGTGAAGGGATCCCGGGGAGTAGCACCCTGTCTCGTGCAGACGAATTTTCCTATGTTGGGTCACTATATCTAGAGCCGCGGAAGCCATGCCTCATGGAATCCCATCCAGATCCCCGCAGGAACGGGGTTCCGTTCGAGACAATCGATCTGCTCTTAAGTCCGCCCCCACCGCTCTCTGATTCCCCTAAGGGCAACCCAACTACTGGCCCTTTAAAAACTGTTAGAACCAAAAAAAAAAAAAAAAAAAAAAACCAGACAGATAACCGTCCCGACCAATTGACGACGGAGAGTGGCAACTTGGGGCCAATCGTGGCACTGCTAGTGCAGAAGACCGAAGCTGCGAGGGTCACCGGCTCAGGACTCACCGCCGTTGCGGCCGCGTCGCCGTTACCAGACATGGCTGTGCGCGGGAAGTAGGCCGGAGGCTGCTGCCCGTGTCCTCCGGAGTCGGGCAAGCCGAAGGCTCTGGCCGGCCGGGCACTGGGCGCACGCGGAGCTCGCAATCCTCCGGCAGCCACACACTCCCGGCTCCGCTAAGGGCCTGCGTCACTTCCGGCCCCGCCCCAGAGGGGCTAGACCTCCCCTGGGCGGGAATTAGAACGATTGCAACAGAGAAGATCTTACCTTGCGTTACCGCCCCTACTCCCCCAGGCTGGCCCTGGTCTTCCCCGTTTGAGACCCAGGCCCACCAACTGTTCATTTTTACTTTTACCTAGCCAGGAATACCGACGGTCAGTGGCCAAGATATGCTTCCCAGATTTATCCACAAAGTTCGTTCTTTTCAGTCCCTCCTACCGCCACCCAAGGGAACGTCAATAAACCAAAAGTAGGCGTGCCGAGAGGAAAAGGAGATTAACCCTACAATGTGGCGTCGGAAGTTAAAGGCTACTTGAGCAACTTACCATGCCCCCAGGCTGCATTCAACGTCTACAAATGAAAGAGGCCTGCTTCTGAAAGCTAGTCACCCAGAATTCCACAGCTTTATCTCCTTAGCTGTGGCACAAGCAATTAGTGCAGCTTATGTGGTGCTGCTTCTGCTACAACCGTGAAGTAGGCAACTAAAGACAAGTAACTGAAATGGGAGTGACAACACATTATTAGTGTTAGTGGGAAAAGGGCTTGTGAGTACAAGTGCTTTATCCATTAACGGTACTAATAACCACGTATTAACCACTTTCAAATAACTGGACACCTGTCATCCATACCAGCCTGAGGGCTACAAGATTCCAGCCGTGACTTATCTCTGTGTTTCAAAAGCACCTGGTATTTGACAGAGATGTTTTGCAACTGAGCTTTAAGAGATACGCAGTGGTCAACAGCCCCGAACTAGCTCTGACTTGACCACAGGACCTGGTAGTGTCCTAAAGCTACCTTTGCTTCATTACCATGCCAAGATCCCCGCCCAAGGGGGATATTTGTACTCTGCTAGGCGCAAATCCCTGCCACGTGGAAGGCTGTGATGCCCCAGCTCCGCCCCCCACCCCAAAATCTCTGCCCCTTTCCTAGAGCCCTGATGACATGTCTGCCTCCTATCCCTTAAATTCTCTTACTGCCCTCCCTTGGGGGAGAAGGTGTCTTTAGAGCATGTGCTCTCCCTTCTCCATTCCTTGATCAATGAATAGTTTCTGCTCTGCTATACCGAACACGGTGTTGTTTGACCGGAATTTGCAACTCCAGGCAAAGGACCCACTGAGGGGTCACTGACCTCTTGGGGACCAGTAACACATCCATTGATTGGCTCCTTTGACCTTCATCATAACAGCCGTACTAGAAAGATGTTGTTAATTCCTCATGTTCAGACGAAGAAACTGAGGTTCAGAGAAGGTTCAGAGTTGCCCTAAGTGAAACTAAGAATCAAGCTCAGGGCAGCTGATCCAAAGTCTGTATTCTTAGCTGCTACCAATGTAATGTACTCTATCCGCCTCTTCTAAATACTACCTAAACCACAATGTCTTAAGTTACTTCTTTTAATTAAACAACCCCATAAGAGCAGTTTTCCAACGGGCAGTGTAACCCCAATTACACGCACTTAGCAACACAAACTTCAATTGACAACTTTGGAAGAGGGAACAAAATGTTTCAATAAAGGCCCTTTTATCCTGTTTATCATCTGGTACTGAATACAGAGAGACACCAACCCACCCATTATGATGGCAGGCTTTAAAGCCCAAGGCTCCCCACCATAATCTGCCTCCAGCTTGAATACTCTGTCCATACAAGAGCCACAGAGACCAGCCACACTATAGAGCAGAGTCCTCAGTCCGGGCTGCTCTTGGGGCTCAGGCCTCAGGCCTTTGCAGAGGTTCTTCAACTGAACTCTACTAGATGCCATAGGCCCCACTCATTACTGGAATGAAGTCTCGTCAACATCATCTTTAAGGAACTCTGTAGGAAGGGAAGGGGAGCTCTAGGAGAGCAGAGGGAAAGAAGTACATTTTGCACAGTTAAGAATCACCAGGAAGTCCCCAGAATAAATCCTTCAACCCCGAAATCATTATATGCTTTTATTTATAGACTCTGGGAGCCAGGACCCAAGCACAGCCTGGTGCTCTTGGATAGAGAATAAAGCCGCTATTGTCCAGACTCTGAGGTTGCTGAGGTGCCCTCCCCCTCTGGTCTGGAATGATCTACACTGCTCAAAAAGTCAACAGGACAAATGGCAGGTTGGCTGAAGAAGGAGGCAGGAAAAGAAAGTCCCCTTAAGTCCTGAGGGCTATGGCATCAGATGAGAGCAGAGTCCTGGGCATGTTTGCCTAACTCCTGTGCAACAGCCCTGTCTCTGTCCCCGTGTCCCTGCTGCTGGGCCTCCACCATCACACCCCTCCCACTAGCCGCTTAAGTGCCCCTCCTGGCGTGTATGAGCAAGTCCCTCTGCAGCCCAGCCTCCAGGCTCGCAGTCAGTCGGGCTGTGGGCGGGTCGGTCAGCAGAGTCAATTTGTTGAAAACACCTCGGCCAAAGTAGTCAGCAATCACAGAGAAGCTGTCGTTGGAGCACTTGAGCTGCAGGGAAAGAGAAGAGTTGCGAGTCAAAAACCCACAGGACAGGGCTTCCCTGGTGGCGCAGTGGTTGAGAGTCTGCCTGCCGATGCAGGGTACATGGGTTCGTACCCCGGTCTGGGAAGATCCCACATGCCGCGGAGCGGCTAGGCCCGTGAGCCATGGCCGCTGAGCCTGCGCGTCCAGAGCCTGTGCTCCGCAACGGGAGAGGCCACAACAGTGAGAGGCCCGCGTACCAGGAAAAAAAAAAAAAACAAAAAAAAAAACCCACAGGACAGGCTTCCCTGGTGGCACAGCAGTTAAGAATCCGCCTGCCAATGCAGGGGACACAGGTTCGAGCCCTGGTCTGGGAAGATCCCACATGCCTCAGAGCAACTAAGCCCATGGGCCACAACTACTGAGCCTGCGCTCTAGAGCCCGCGAGCCACAACTACTGAAGCCTGCGCGCCTAGAGCTCGTGCTCCACAACAAGAGAAGCCACGACAATGAGAAGCCCGCACACCTCAATGAAGAGTAGCCTCTGCTCAACGCAACTTAGATAAAAAGCCCGCGCACAGCAACGAAGACCTAACACAGCCAAAAATCAATCAATCAAAATAAAACAGAACACCTCATTCCATCTCTTTAAAAAAATAAGAGAAGCCACTGCAATGAGAAGCCTGCGCACCGCAACAGAGTAGCCCCCGCTCGCCGCAACTAGAGAAAGCCTGCGCACAGCAACGAAGACCCGATGCAGCCAAAAATAAATAAATAAAATAGATACATTAAAGAAACAAAAAATGTTTAAAAAAAAAAAACCACAGGAGGAGGAGAAAAGAACACCAGTCCCCAGCGCTCACCACCTCCCTGTGGGCTGGGGAGTCACGTCATCCCCACCTGGTGCTGGAACTGATCATGGAGATCTCGCTTCTGTTCCTGGGCCCGAATCATATCCATGACCTTGCGGTTTTCAGGGAGGCAGGTGGGGCAGTCGGCATCACTTTCTGAGTAACTCTCAAAGCAGTGCTGGTGGAAGGAGTGGCCGCAGAGAAAGTGGACTGAGGGCAACTCCAAGGCACTGTTACAGATGCTGCACTTGGTCTTCTGGAAAATCTTCGGACTACAGGCAAGGGAGACCAGAAAAGAGTGGCAGAAAGTGAGGGCAGGGCCAGGAACCATGTGGAGAGAGAAGGCAGTTGGAGGCAATGAGGAGAGAGAGGTCCCCGTTAAGAACTACGAGGCCCTGCTCTTCTTACCACCTAAAGCGGGTCACAGGAGGACCCCACGCTGGGCCTGCAGGGTGTCTCAGCACCCTCCCAGCAGGTCCATCCAACCCAAGATAAGTACCTGCTACAAGACAATATCCTCCAAAGCCCAATAAATCACGTTCTACGTAGTAAATCATTCTTTGGAATTCCTCCATCAAAACAGATCTTCAAGAATGAAATGCTCAAACACACTCCATACAATCCTGTCTTTGAAAAATGACACCCTGTGAAGAACAGTGTTATCCCCGGACGCCTCCACAGTTCTGGATGCCAAGTACCTCGCCTTCAGCTCCTGGATCTCCTGGCGGATACGGGTGGTCTCCTCTCGGTAGCGCCGCACCCGGAGCTCATCCTGCGCGATCTGCTGGCTCTGCTTCTGCAGTTTTTGGACTAGGTAGTCCCGGATGACAGACAGGGTGGCCGTGGAGTTGTGGGCCAGGGTCTGCACCACTGAGATGGGGGTCCGGGAGGAAACAAGACCATGAACGAAGCAGCCCTCTGGATAGAACGGAAGGGCCCCTGCCCCAGAGCCCGACTGCTGGCAGCCTGCACCCAGCCGCCCGCCCTGTCCTCCGGAGTACCTAGGAGAGGCGGCATGAGGTTCTTGCCCTCGATGTGCTTAAGCACGGCCGCCACGTACTGCTTGCAGTCCTCCTCCTTGCGGGCGAAGTAGCTGAGCGCCTGTTCCCACAGGGAGGGCTCCTGCTCCCCGTGGCGCTCGCACACGGCGAGCACCTGCCGGTACTGCTCGTGCTGCATGTGATAGTGCATGATCTGCTGGAACCTGCGGCCGGGCAAGGCGCACATCAGCAGCTGTCCCCCACAAGTGGCTCGGCTGCGTTCCCCTTCCCTGAGATTCCCCAGACTCTTACAGTTTCCCCTGCTCATAGAGGTAAAGGACTCCATCCTGGAAGTCGTGCATCTGGCAGAGGACCAGGGCTTTGTCAAAGACGTCACAGAAGCGACCACTCTTCAGTAGGGAGATGGCCTCTGCGTGAAGCTTCTCTTTGACCTAAAAGAGGAGGGTAGAGCTGCTGGGCATCAGGGAAAAACGACAAGGCCTCTCAGGACCAGGCAAGTCAACTATCTCTTCCCCTCAGTCCCATCTCCTCTTCACGGGGGACCATTTAGCCCCCAAGGGTGAGGTGTTATTGGTCTAAAGAAAGCAGCAAGAGGCAACCAGGGAAGAAATAGAAGCAGTTTCTCTCCAGCGCCTCTGGCCACTTTGCCAGGTCTCACCTGCGGCTCCTCCTCGTGAGCCCAGTTCTGGAGTCGCAGCTCAAGGAGCGTGTCATAGATGCCCTGCGGGGAGTCAGGCTGCACCTCACTCATGTGCTCTAGGAAAGCTTTCAGCTCCCGCGGGTTGTTGGCAAAGATGGGGATGAACTCCTCTGAGTTGGCCTAGGACGGCAAGGGAGGAGAGGTGGCCGAGTGAGCGGGCTCGGTACTTGGGCTGCTAAGGGGATCCCTGCTGTCCAAAAGCCATTCTCTCTGAGGCCTCACCCTGCAGCCTGGAGCCTCCCTATCGCCTCGGCCTTCAAGGCTGGGCCGATAGTCGGTACAAAGTCCCTTCAGCAACTCGGTCGTCTGCTCTGGTATGTGGTGCATGAGGATCTTGCCGTAGCGTTTCATGTTGCTCTCTGCCTGCTCAAAAGGAAGCTTGCCGATGTATCGAAGGGCCTCCTGATAATTCTGTGGAGAGGGAAAGGGCAGAATAAGCACGTGCTCCTGCCTCACCCACCAGGAAGCACTTTCAGCATCCCAGGGATGTCCTAGAAAAAGAACAGGGTCCTGGCCGTGTCAAGAGGCTCACCTACCTTGATGTCCTCTAGCTGGATCTTCAAGTACCACTCGTGATGTGCGTGGTTCTCAGCCAAATAGAGGGCATGGGAGTAGTAGCCAGCCTGCCGGAGGACCTTGATGGCTGTCTCCACATCAAAGTGGACTTCACTCTCACTCTTTGTCTGCCGGGGAGACATTAGACAAAACCAGTCATAGAGAGGTTGTGGTTGGGGAACGGAAAGGAAATATGCATCTGATTCTAAGACCAGATTCTTAAGGCAATAAAAAAGTTGATGCTTTTTTTTTTTTTTTTTTTTTTGGCAGCGCTGAGCGGCATGCAGAATCTTAGTTCCCCAACCAGGGATCGAACCTGTGCCCCCTGCAGTGGAAGCGTGGAGTCTTAACCACTGGACCACCAGAGAAGTCCTAAAGTTGATGCTTTTAAAGCACTGTTATCCTGCCTCTCCAAAAGTCTTCCTCTGCCTCTACTATTAGAGGGACTCGTCTGGGAACACAGGGCTTCCCTGGGCTTAGATACCATGAGAAGTTCTGGCATCAAAAAACAAGAGGGGTGGGAATTCCCTGGCGGTCCAGTAGTTAGGACTCTGCGCTTCCACTGCTGAGGGTCCGGGTTTGATCCCTGGTGGGGGAACTGAGATCTGGCAAGCCACGCAGCGCAGCCAAAAAGAAAAAAAAAAAACCAAGAGAGAAAACGGGAGAAAACTCGCAAAAAAGGCTATTCCTCTTCCTAGTTTATAGACCAGAGGACTCTGGTCCCCAAATAAGGTCAGCTCTTCCCTGTCTCTGCAGCCCTGGTGGAGCCCCTCATGCTCAGTGGGGCCCTCACGGAATCCCCCGCCAACACCACCCTGCACCTTGATGAATTCCTCCAGCTTCGAGCTGTCCTTGAGCTTTGTGTAGCAGTTGAGCAGTAGGGTGGTGTGGTCGGCATTGGCCAGGGACTGCCGGTGCAGGGTCTGCAGGTAAGCCGTCAGGTTGTGGATGCGCTGGGCGTCCAGGAACTTGCGGATCACATACGATGGCTCCAACTTTCCAATGGTTCTAGGGAGACATATGCATCAAATAGCATTGGGGTCAGTGTACTTCTCAAACTTTCATGGGCATAGGAATCACTTGAAGATCTTCTTAAAATGCAAATTCTGTTTCAGCACGTCTGGAGTAAGGCCTGAGATTCTGCAATTCTAACAAAATCCCAGGCAATGTCGATTCTACTAGACCATGGACCACATGAGTAGCAAGGCTCCAGAGCACTGTTTCTTAAACTTGGGTGAAAACAGGAATTCGAGAGAGGTTGGGAAAGAGGCTAGACAGGTTCTTAAGACCCCTTATTAATTTAAGAATTAGTATTGAGGGAAGAAAGTGTGGAAGCAAGAGATGAATAGCCTTTTCCCTTTAAAGAATCTTATCAAAATGAGTATTAACGAAGGTCAAGTCAACATCTAAAATAACAGATACTCATTAGCTCAACTGCATGCTGGTCATGTAATATTTGACCCAAAACATTCCCTTTCCAATAAGGTATACTGTCTTCTCACTTGAGGCATCACAGTTTCTGAAGGAAAAAAAGACGGTTCACAGTGGAGTCCACCCTCCTTCCCCAAGTGCAGGTTTTAGCCTATCTGGCTGCCTGTCCCTGCATTCACAGCTATATCCTAAAGCGCCTCCAGACTGACCGGATATACTGCTGGACAGCCCCATCATGGTTGCCCTTGCTGTAGAGATGGTCCCCATACTGCATGAAGATCTGGGCCAACCCATCGCTGTCCAGATGCTGGCTCTTGGCCAGATTAATCGCCATCTCGAATAGGTTCTTCTTAAACAGCATCTGGAAGGGAAGAGAGATTAGAAAACTGGAAGAAGCAGTCCTGAGAAGACACCTTCCCAGAATGCACCCACAACACACAAGGCAGACAGTTGTGAAGCCCCGATCAGCCTAGGTCTTAGACAGGGTGAGACCTCTCAGATACCCCCAAGACCAACATCAGCTCGCCTCACAAGGTTCTCTACAGGCAGGAAGAGTGGACCCTGAGAGTGGGCTCAGGCTCCCAGCCACTACTTCCCTCTAAGGCCTCATCCCAGGCCACTGGCCTTGTAATCCTACCCTAAGGGAGCTGAGTAAGTGACCCAAAGGGAAGGAAACACCCTGGCCAAGGGACTTGGGGAGCCTGTTCCTAGAGCTGCATCCGGGTGCCCACGGCCTGCTCTGGGAATCTGGTGGCCTTGCCTCCAGTTTGGTCTGTGTGTCCTTCTCCTGCAGTGCGTGGACCCGCCCATCCCGCGTCAGCACGTACAGGGAGCCCCACTCAGCAAGCACATCTACTACATCCTCAAAGACGGTGCTATAGGCTATGAACTTGTTGCACAGGTCATAGATGTTGAGAATCTGCTTGTCGGAGCTCTGGGAGTCCCTGCTGGTAAACTCTGACCTGTGTGGGAAAGAAAAAGACCCAGATATTTGTACCACCTCTGTCTCAGCTCCCCTCGATTTCCTTTCCAATACAACTTTGGTGCTGCCCATTCCACCCAGAACAAGACACCGCTTTGGCCCCTCTAGCAGCTCATCCTGTAACATTTAGCATGGTGCTAGCAGTTGTAGGACGAGAACATATAGACCTGGTCTTACCCTTTAGGATCCTATAATTAATGCAGGCAACAGATTGAAAAATTAACTACATCCAGTCCAACATCCATTATTTAACAAATAATTAGTGCCTGGTGTATGTAGGCCACTGAGCTTAGTACTGAATGAAAACTAACATCTGACAAGGATCACTTGCATCACGCTGAAGACCCCATCGCCCTTTCTGGTGGCTCAGAGAGAAAAACGCCCTGTCTTGCATCTGCCAGAACTTTCCAATTTCTCCACTACTCAGTCCCTTGTTCCTCTACCCAATTCATTTTGACCAAGGAGTAAAAATCCCAATACCAGGTCCCAAATTCCCTGGAGCATTCTAGCGCATCAGGGCTGCTCAGCAAATGTCTGCAGCAAAATCACACACTTTTCAGCAAAAAAAAAAAAAAAAAAAAAAACCATTATAACCGATCTAGGTGTAAGCACAATCTACCTAAAACCAAATAGGAGATTGATGGGATCCAGGCATTAGGAGTTTAAAATCAGGTTAATTCTGGGGAACAAGTTCAGCCCTCTCCCTTTCGCTTCTCCGTGGAGTCCTTACTTGGGAGAAACCTTCCGGTCACGGGAGACAATGACAAGGTAGCCTCTAAACCAGTGAGCAATGAGTTTATGGCCCTCAAAGGCGAAGCAGGGCCCCCGTTCATCAGGCTGGTATAAGTAGACACATTCATCCCCTGCCACTATGAACTGCAGGTCCTGAGAAGGGTCGCTTAGGGCTGAGCAGCGCAGGCCACAACCGTGGGTGTCCAACTCCACATGAGGGTAGTCCTTTCCAGAAACTATGTAGGACTGCAGGAAGTAAGAGAGGGGTTAACAGGCTCCCTTTGAGGAGGAGGCATCTAAGCCTTCCCAAAGGTATCTCCACCTCCACACTGGCTCTCTCTTCTTAATTCTTAGCACCCTAAGACTTTCCCTGGCTGCTTGCCATCTCCATTAACCACCACCCATCTATTAAATATATAAGCAGAGAGTACATTTCTTTCCTCTGTATTTACTATCACTACTTACTACAGGTATTTAGCAAGTAAGAGAATTTTACTGCTTTATGCAAAAACCATTGCTGAAACAAAACTATTGCTGAGACTAAGCTGTTATAAATTAGGAGCACAGGAACCAGAGAAGTAAAGCAACTTGTCCAGTGTCTCTTAAGTTAATTAGGAGAAAAACTTAGGTCTTTTACTACAAGATCAAGAGTTCCTAGCTCTAACTCTTCCCAGTCTCCTAAGGGAGGAAATAAAATATTAAGCTGGGCAAATGATTCAAGGTTGTATGATGAAAACTGCAGGAATTCTACCTCTTTTGTCAGTTCCCTACCTTAGCCCTCTGAGCAACGTTAAAGCCTTTCCTGCCTGCCCGTAACAGTGGAGGCCCTGGTCATACCTGAACATTCTCAGTTGTCACAACAAACAAGTGAGTGGTCTTTCCTGCTTGGCGAAAGGCCAGTCCGGTAACAGGATAGTTGCCCTTGTGCAAAATCTGGGTCTTGCTATGCCGGTCCCGAGTGATGTCCCCTTTGTTCAGTGTAACACTGCCATCTGTGAAACCTGCAAGAGAGCAAGAAATAGCATTTTATTGAGGCTGAATAGATCAGGAAGCACAGAAGGGGGAAAAGACCACTTGAGGCACTTGTCAGAAGTGACACTCTTTCTCCTGCTACCCAACTTCATGGTTACCATGAAGATCAGGACTCAGTGACTCATTTTCAAAGAACAAAACTAAATGCTTTCCCATCCAAAACTTTAAAATCTCAAGTGCATCAGTTCAGTACAAAATGGTCTCATGAAAACAGCGAAGATGAACTGCAGAAGCAACTCTGAAGAAAATCTATAAAGAATCATGGGGTGTTAGCTTTGCCTTCTTTCTGCTTACCGATGGCCATAAAGTTGAGATTTTCATGGACAGTCAAACAAGATACAACAGTCGGCTCTGCCCCTGGGATGGCAGGGAAGATTCGAGTGCAGAGTGGATTGCCACCATCTCTCTTCTCCAGGTTCCAGATCTTTACCTGTGGACAGACCTCAGATGTGTGAATGCTAGTCACGCGCCAACAAACAGCCATTCTCAGGCTACTGGGTCTTTCCCATTTCCTTTATAGGACTCACCAGGGGGTTGATCCCCTCTTCATCCTCACCAACAGATGCCAGAATGTTGTGCTGCTTCAACTGGTACAGGTGTGTCACCCGTAGTTTGTAAGCCTGGAACCCGGTAAGCTGTAGGGAGCGGGGCAAGAACCATATCTGGCCTTCCATGTGTGCAGAGTAGTCAAGGAGCCTCCTTTCCAAGGAGAGATACTTATATCTAGGGCAGAACCCAAATAACAACTAACATACATACAACTCTTTATATTTTTCAAGGGTTTTTCCACAGATTATCTTCTGGGAACTCCCCATCTTAAAAAGATTAGAAAAGAAAGGCCCGAGTTTAGTGGCAGCATTATGAAAAACAAAGCAGCAAACTCATGGTCTCATTTAACTCCTCCCCCACAATACTGGGCTGGGGAGATGACACCTCACATATTCATCTTTTAAAGCCAACTTGCATCCGTTCTTTTAATCGATCTTAAAAGTAAACAAAAACAATAAAAAAAAAACCTTGCCGAATTGTTATTTTACGCCCCTTTTGCAGATAAGGAAATTGAAGCCCAGAGAGGTTAAATGACTCGCCCAGGATTGTTCGCTCAGTTGGCAACAAGTTAGAGAACGGACTTCCTCCTTTCTTCCCTCGGACCACAGAAGGAGCACTGGGCGCCCATCTAAAGGAAAGTGGCACGTAACACGAACCCCTCTGACGGACAGATTTCATCCCAGCTGTATCTCTTCAGGGATTCGGGGAGGGAAGAGGCAGCTCCAGAGGAAGGATATCTCCAAAGACTAGGCTCCCTCGGCCTGAGTCGCAGACAGTGATGCCAGGAGGGAGGCAAAGGAACTTGGAAGCAGAGGGTCCAGAAGCAGGCGCAGCCCCGGGAGCAGCCCCATCATTGCCCAGTGGCTCCTTCACCAGCTCCTTGTCGAAGAAAACGAAGCGCCGCCACTGCAGGTAAGCCGCCATCTTGGCCGAAGGCCCCCGCCTCCGGTAGAGAGGTCACGTGAGAGGGGCCGGCGGATCACGTGACCCGGCCGCTTCCTGGAGCCTGGGTGCACAGGCGCTCTCCAGTCTCCTTGACAGCTTCCCCGTGCAGGGAGAGTGCGCGCCGCCGCTTGAGGCAGTGTCCGCAGCCCGCCGCTCGCTCCGCATTTTGCGGCTTTGCCGGCTCTGTAAGTGCACTGGCTGAAATGCTTGTTAAGAGCTAGACCTTCACCTCTTTGAGCATCAGTTTCCTCCTTTATTAAATTCGCAGGCAATGAGGGATCAAGATGAGGATCAAATGTCACGCGGTTTGTGAATTGTAACCCGCTGTGCCTAGGTGAATTACCTTCTGCCGTCATAGGATTGTTTTGAGGCCTAAATGAACCCGTGTATGTGAAACTGGTTTTTCGGCAATAGAAGAAGAGAATTAAAGTTAGAGGTTTGTGTCTGCCACCAGATACGGATTGTGAACTATAGTCAGTGTCTTATATTCGTTGTTGTGTCCCTCTGTCTGAGCGCATGGCATGTAATGGGCACCTAAAACATGTTTCTTAAGGAAGCTGGGAAATACTGATGGGGCAGGAATTCCAAGAACCTGGGTTTTCTCTCATTGCCATAGTGGCAGGGTATGGCACGTAAGCAGAGCACAGCAAAGAGCCTTGAAGCCGCAGCTCTGAGCACTGAGTGATTTAACGAGTGGTGTCTAAGACGCTTCATGGTACCCACCAGTCCCAACTCGGGCTAAACCAACTGTCCACGTGGAAAACTGCAGGTGTACTGTTTGTGTGCCACAGGAATCTACAAACAGGAGGGACACAGAGTCATTTGAGATAGTATGCATATGAAAAAGTGGCCATGTGGTTAGTATTTGTGAAGTTCATTTTTGCAGCCTTGCGCCCCACAGCTTTTTGTTTTCAGAACACTTTACTCTTTATTCCTTCCCCGGAGTTCCCAAAGAGTAGGGCCTGTATCTTGCTTATCAGGAACCAGGTCTAACAGAGCCTGGTAGATACTCCATGTTCGGTTGAAGCAATGAATGTGGATGATTTTCCTCTTATCACCTCCTCTCCTTGGTCGTGTTGACGGGAAAGGTAGTGTCCATTTGTCTAAAGAAATAAATGAGGGGAAGGCATACAGATTGCCTGATTTCCAGCCCAGATCTCTTTCTTCTTTGTCACACAGGTATTGGAACTAGTTCAGGATCTCAATCCGCGGGCAGAAGCACAAATGGGGAGTAGATGGGACCAGCTTTCACCTGCTGAGCGTATTCTGTACTATTCATTAGAATTTTTAGATCGTATGTTATGTCAGTTGTTAAGACTATGGATAACATGTTAAAGGAAGCAGAGATGTGAACAGCAGACTGGCATCTTTGTTGCTGATGTGCGTGCTCCCCCTACTGTCCAATGGTAGAGGCTCAGCATCTTCCTTTGATGTCTGAACCTGGTAAGGCCCATGCGCGCTGGATCTTCTTGTTGATGGGGGTACGCAGGCAGATAACTGGCCCCCCACAGGACCCATGGCACCTCTTCAGACTTGCTGCCTTCCTTCCTTTCCTCTTTTTGACCAACACGTGTTCACTACTAACTGTTCCTGGCATTGTACTAAATACCCAGAATATATACATGAAAAAGACATGGTTCTTGCTCTTCAGGGAGTTTGACCACCACCATAGGGGACAAACAGGACTGACAGTATCCAGCCCTTAATTTCTTTTTTATAATTGGAGTATAGTTGATTTACAGTGTTTCGGGTGTATGGCAAGGTGATTCAGCATATACATATATCTTTTTCAGATTCTTTTCCATTATAGTTATTGAATATAGTTCCCTGTGCTATACAGTAGGTCCTTGCTGTTTATCTATTTTATATATAGTAGTGTGTATCTATTAGCTCCAAATTCCCAATTTATCCCTCCCCCCTTTTCCCCTTTGGTAACCATGTTTTTTTTCTATGTCTGTGAGTCTATTTCTGTTTTGTAAATAAGTTCATTTGTATCTTTTTTTAGATTCCACATATAAATGATATCATATGATATTTATCTTTCTCTGATTTACTTCACTTAGTATGATAATCTAGGTCCATCCATGTTGCTGCAAATGGCATGATTTCATTCTTTTTTATGGCTGAGTAATATTCCATTGTGTGTGTGTGTGTGTGTGTGTGTGTGTGTGTGTGTGTGTGTGTGTGTGTGTGTATGCCAATGGACATTGTTTTTTAATATTTATTTATTTGGCTGTGTCAGGTCTTAGTTGTGGCAGGTGCGGTCTTGCGTTGCAGCGCACAGGCTTCTCTCTAGTTGTGGCTTGCAGGCTCTAGAGTGCGTGGGCTCAGTAGTTGCGGCGCTTGGGCTTAGTTGCCCCGCAGCATGTGGGATCTTAGTTTCCCGACCAGGGATCGAACCCAGGTCCCCTGCATTGAAAGGCGATTCTTAACCACTGGGCCACCAGGGAAGTCCCTGACGATGGACATTTAGTTTGCTTCCGTGTCTTGGCTATTGTAAATAGTGCTGCTACAAACATTGGGGTGCACGTATCTTTTTGAATTAGAGTTTTCATATTTTCTGGATACCAGTCCTTAATTTCATGTAGTGAATGATACATAACAAAGTGCTTTCACTTTTTATGGATTCTTCATAGCAACCATCTGCAGAAGTATCATTATCTCTGATGAGAAACAGAGTCTCAAAGAGGTTCAGGTGATTCTCTCCGGGCAAAAAACATCAAAGTCCTTTGGAAATAAAACAAGAGTTCTTCAGTTCCCTAACCTTTAATTAAATGGTTTGCTGGGGTGTAAAGCTAGGCCACACTTGTCAGAACACACACCGGGGTTTAACTTTTAGTTATGCTTATCTGAATCCAGGAACTTCAGTATAGTGAGGAAGATAAGAAGGCTGACTACACAGAAAATGATCGAGTGTACAAATTCACTTACAGTTCTGCATACTGAGAACTGGAGTTCTGAGGAGACTAAACATGAAGAAGCAACTCAAGTCTTTAGCTTGAAATTAAAGAGATCACAACTCAGAATCAAGAATTGCCTAGCAATGCCCTTTCTTTTGCCCTTCAGCCAACTGCAGCCCATGCAGTCATTTCCACTAGAGCAAAACAGGAACACTACTTGTTCTAGCTGCAAGCTTTTATTTTCTATTATTTCCCCCCTCATCTAGCTCTCTGGGAAGAAACCATTTTTTAGACTACTGGAAAGTCTGGTTTTTTTCTCTTAGCCCCTAAAAAGGCCAGCAGCAGTTTCCACTTTAGGAACAAGAAGGTCAACCTAAAATAAACTCAGAGGTCTTACAGTGTAAGAGAGTCCAGGGCTCCAAGGCTACCATGAAACAGGAGAAAGAAGCAATTAACTGATTATTGATTGTGAAAATCTAGCCTACAAAAAGAGAAATTCCCCATGAACTTGGCAAAGCACTTAACCTAGCTTTTAACACTGCAATAGTGCACATCTTTTAGTTTTATTTCTCTAGACAAAAAACAAAAACAATAAAAAAGTTAACTAATGTATATTTGGTGCTTAAGATGTCCCAAGCCCTGTGTAAAGCACTTTACTACCTTCTTTTTTTTTTAAAGTTAGAGGAACCACTAAACAGGCTCTTATTTATTTATTTATTTATTTATTTATTTGCACCGGGCCTTAGTTGCAGCGGGCAGGCTCCTTAGTTGCAGCTCCAGGGCTCCTTAGTTGCAACTCACCCACTCTTAGTTGCGGCACACAGACTCCTTAGTTGTGGCACACGAACTCTTAGTTGCAGCATGCATGTGGGATCTAGTTCTCTGACCAGGGATTGAACCTGGGCCCCCTGCATTGGGAGCGTGGAGTCTTATCCACTGTGCCACCAGGGAAGTCCCTACCACCTTCTTTAATTTTGACACCAACCCTGTGAGGCACATACCAGCATGCCTCTTTAAATGATGTCGAAACTGAGGCTCAGGAGAGCTAAACAACTTGCCTAGAATCACACAGGTAGGAAGTAGTGGGGTTCACAGACAAATCCAGGTCTGCAGACTCCAAAGCCCTGTATTCTATGGGATCAGTTTTTTTGTTTGTTTGTTTGTTTTGCAGTACGCGGGCCTCTCACTGTTGTGGCCTCTCCCGTTGCGGAGCACAGGTTCTGGACGCACAGGCTCAGCGGCCATGGCTCACGGGCCCAGCCGCTCTGCGGCACGTGGGATCCTCCTGGACCGGGGCACGAACCCGTGTCCCCTGCATTGGCAGGTGGACTCCCAACCACTGCGCCACCAGGGAAGCCCTGATCAGTTATTTTTTAAAGAGCACTCAAGTCCATAAATTTGTTCATAAGTCTGAGTCATTTTTCTATGTGATCATGAAGTCATAGAATTCAAGAACCCCAAAAGTCTTGCTTTCTCTCCTTGACACATAATAATCCCCATCTCAGTGCAAGCTGAGAAATGTTCCTAAGCCTTTGTCTCCTCATCACCCCCGCCCCCTCATCTTATTAAAACTCATAATGCCGGGACTTCCCTGGTGATCCAGTGGTTAAGAATCTGCCTCCCAATGCAGAGGACACGGGTTCAATCCCTGGTTGGGGAACTAAGATCCCATGTGCCACAGAGCACCTAAGCCTGCACGCTGTAACTACTGAGCCCACGCACCACAACTACTGAGCCCGTGCGCTCTGGAGCCCACGCGCTGCAACTAGAGAGAAGCCCCATGCCACCGCAACTACTGAGCCCATGCGCCGCAACTACAGAGCCCGTGTGCCACAACTGCAGAGCCTGCATGCCATGGAGCCCGCACGCTGCAAAGAAGAGCCCGTGCACCACAACTAAGAACCAATGCAGCCAAAATAAATAAATTAATAAATGTTAAAAAAAACTCATTATGCCAAGACTTTATTTTTTTTTTCCTTTTGACCATGCCACACAGCTTGTGGGATCTTAGTAAGCGCAGAGTCCTAACTGCTGGACCACCAGGGAATTCCCACCAAGACTTTAAAAATGAATTAATATTCTAATGTTAGTAAGGATACAGGGGCTGTCATCCACTGCTGTTGGGGAGTGCATGTTGGTAAACCTTTCTGGAGGGCAATTTGGCAATATGTATCAAATGCCTAAAAACCAGAATTTAAGGCCACATTTCCACTTTTATAAATTTATTTATTTATTTATTTTTGGCTGCGTTGGGTCTTTGTTGCTGTGTGTGGGCTTTCTCTAGTTGCGGTGAGCAGGGGCTACTCTTCATTGCGCTGCGCGGGCTTCTCATTGCCATGGCTTCTCATTGCGGAGCATGGTCTGTAGGCACGCGGGCTTCAGTAGTTGTGGCTTGCAGGCTCTAGAGCACAGTCTCAGTAGTTGTGGCTCACGGGCTTTCTTGCTCCGTGGCATGTGGGATCTTCCTGGGCCAGGGCTCGCACCCATGTCCCCTGCATTGGCAGGCGGATTCTCAACCACTGTGCCACCAGGAAGCCCTCCACTTTTAGAAATTCATCCTAGGTAGATTATAAGGCATAGAGTTACATAAAAATTTATCAATAAATGTGTCCATTGCAATTTTATAACAGCACAAAGAACATCTTAATTGTCAAATAGTAATTTTGGTAATTTTAAAATTTTATTTATTTATTTATTATTTTTGGCTGCGTTGGGTCTTCGTTGCTGCGCACAGGCTTTCTCTAGTTTTTGCGAGCAGGTGCTACTCTTCATTGTGGTGCATGGGCTTCTCATTGCAGTGGCTTCTCTTGTTGCAGAGCACGGGCTCCAGGTGCGTGGGCTTCAGTAGTTGTGGCATGCAGGCTCAGTAGTTGTGGCTCGTGGCCTCTAGAGCTCAGGCTCAGTAGTTGTGGCGCACAGGCTTAGTTGCTCCGTGGCATGTGGGATCTTCCCGGACCAGGGATCAAACCCATGTACCCTGCATTGGCAGGCGGATTCTTGACCACTGTGCCACCAGGGAAGTCCTTGGTAATTAAATATTGTATTTCTCTATGCTATAATTCCATAAATATAGCTACTGAAAATTCTGGACAGAAAAAATATGACATAGGAACGTGGTAAAAGAGTGTGTATCGATTGATATACATTATAATACTATAAGTGATTTAATCTAGAAAATGGAATTGTGAGTGGTTATTTATTTTTTTTGAATTTTATTTATTTTTTGTACAGCAGGTTCTTATTAGTTATCTATTTTATACATATCAGTGTATACATGTCATTCCCAATCTACCAGTTCATCCCACCACAACCCCCTCCCCCCACCACCACTTTCCCCCCCTTGGTGTCCATACGTTTGTTCTCTACATCTGTGTCTCTATTTCTGCCCTGCAAACCGGTTCATCTGTACCGTTTTTCTAGGTTCCATATATGCGTTAATATACGATGTTTTTTTTTCTCTTTCTGACTTACTTCACTCTGTATGACAGTCTCTAGATCCATCCACGTCTCAACAAATGACCCAATTTCGTTCCTTTTTATGGCGGAGTAATATTCCATCGTATATATGTACCACATCTTTTTTATCCATTCGTCTGTCGATGGGCATTTACGTTGCTTCCATGACCTGGCTATTGTAAATAGTGCTGCAATGAACATTGGGGTGCATGTGTCTTTCTGAATTATGGTTTTCTCTGTGTATATGCCCAGTAGTGGGATTGCTGGGCCATATGGTAATTCTATTTTTAGTTTTTTAAGGAACCTCCATACTGGTCTCCATAGTGGCTGTATCAATTTACATTCCCACCAACAGTGCAAGAGGGTTCCCTTTTCTCCACACCCTCTCCAGCACTTGTTGTTTGTAGATTTGTGTCTCCAGACAAATTTTAAGATTTTTTGTTCTAGTTCTGTAAAAAATGCCACTGGTAATTTGATAGGGATTTCATTGAATCGTAGATTGCTTTGGGTAGTTTAGTCATTTTCACGATATTGCTTCTTCCAATCCAAGAGCGTGGTATATCTCTCCATCTGTTTGTGTCATCTTTGATTTCTTTCATCAGTGTCTTATTGTTTTCTGAGTACAGGTCTTTTACCTCCTTAGGCGGGTTTATTCCTAGGTATTTTATTTTGTTTGTTGAAATGGTGAATGGGATTGTTTCTTTAATTTCTCTTTCGGATCTTTTGTTGTTAGTGTATAAGAATGCAAGAGATTTCTGTGCATTAATTTTGTATCCTGCAACTTTACCAAATTCATTGATTAGCTCTAGTAGTTTTCTGGTGGCATTTTTAGGATTCTGTATGTATAGTATCATGTCATCTGCAAACAGTGACAGTTTTACTTCTTCTTTTCCAATTTGTGTTCCTTTTATTTCTTTTGCTTCTCTGATTGCCCTGGCTAGGACTTCCAAAACTGTGTTGAATAATGGTGGTGAGAGTGGACATCCTTGTCTTGTTCCTGATCTTAGAGGAAATGCTTTCAGTTTTTCACCATTAAGAATGATGTTTGCTGTGGGTTTGTCATATATGGCCTTCATTATACTGAGGTAGGTTCCCTCTATGCCCACTTTCTGGAGAGTTTTTATCATAAATGGGTGTTGAATTTTGTCAAAAGCTTTTTCTGCATCTGTTGAGATGATCATATGGTTTTTCTCCTTCACCTTGTTAATATGGTGTATCACATTGATTGATTTACGTATATTGAAGAATCCTTGCATCCCTGGGATAAATCCCATTTGATCATGGTGTATGATCCTTTTAATGTGTTGTTGGATTCTCTTTGCTAGTATTTTGTTGAGGATTTTTGCTTCTGTGTTCATCAGTGATATTGGCCTGTAGTTTTCTTTTTTTGTGACGTCTTTGTCTGGTTTTGGTATCAGGGTGATGGTGGCCTCATAGAATGAGTTTGGGAGTGTTCCTTCCTCTGCCATTTTTTGGAAGAGTTTGAGAAGGATGGGTGTTAGCGCTTCTCTAAATGTTTGATAGAATTCACCTGTGAAGCCATCTGGTCCTGGACTTTTGTTTGTTGGAAGATTTTTTTTTTTTTTTTTTTGCGGTACGTGGGCCTCTCACTGTTGTGGTCTCTCCCGTTGCGGAGCACAGGCTCCAGACGCACAGGCTCAGCGGCCATGGCTCACGGGCACAGCCGCTCCACGGCATGTGGGATCTTCCCGGACCGGGGCGTGAAGCCGTGTCCTCTGCATCGGCAAGCGGACTCTCAACCACTGCGCCACCAGGGAAGCCCTGTTGGAAGATTTTTAATCACAGTTTCAATTTCATTCCTTGTGATTGGTCTGTTCATATTTTCTATTTCTTCCTGGTTCAGTCTTGGAAGGTTATACCTTCCTACGAATTTTTCCATTTCTTCCAGGTTGTCCATTTTATTGGCATAGAGGTGCCTGTAGTAGTCTCTTAGGATGCTTTGTATATCTGCGGTGTCTGTTGTAACTTCTCCTTTTTCATTTCTAATTTTATTGATTTGAGTCCTCTCCCTCTTTTTCTTGATGAGTCTGGCTAATGGTTTATCAATTTTGTTTATCTTCTCAAAGAAACAGCTTTTAGTTTTATTGATCTTTGCTATTGTTTTCTTCATTTCTATTTCATTTACTTCTGCTTTGATCTTTATGATTTCTTTCCTTCTACTAACTTTGGGTTTTGTTTGTTCTTTTTTCTCTTGTTCCTTTAGATGTAAGTTTAGATTGTTTATTTGAGATTTTTCTTGTTTCTTGAGGTAGGTTTGTATTGCTATGAACTACCCTCTTAGAACTGCTTTTGCTGCATCCCATAGGTTTTGGATTGTTGTGTTTTCATTGTCATTTGTCTCTAGGTAATTTTTTGATTTCCTCTTTGAATTCTTCAGTGATCTCTTGGTTATTTAGTAACGTATTGTTTGGCCTCCATGTGTTTGAGTTTTTTACGTTTTTTTCCCTGTAACTGATTTCTAATCTCATAGCATTGTGGTCAGAAAAGATGCTTGATACAATTTCAGTTTTCTTAAATTTACTGAGGCTTGATTTGTGACCCAAGATGTGATCAATCCTGGAGAATGTTCCATGTGCACTTGAGAAGAAAGTGTAATCTGCTGTTTTAGGATGGAATGTCCTATAAATATCAATTAAATCTGTCTGGTCTATTGTGTCATTTAAAGCTTGTGTTTCCTTATTAATTTTCTGCCTGGATGATCTGTCCATTGGTGTAAGTGAGCTGTTAAAGTCCCCCACTATTATTGTGTTACTGTCGATTTCCTCTTTTATAGCTGTTAGCAGTTGCCTTATGTATTGAGGTGCTCCTGTGTTGGGTGCATATATAATTGTTATATCTTCTTCTTGGATTGATCCCTTGATCATTATGTAGTGTCCTTCCTTATCTCTTGTAACATTCTTTATTTTAAAGTCTATTTTATTTGTTATGAGTATTGCTACTCCAGCTTTCTTTCGATTTCCATTTGCATGGAGTATCTTTTTCCATCCCCTCACTTTCAGTCTGTAGTGTCCCTAGGTCTGAAGTGTGTCTCTTGTAGACAGCTTATATATGCTGTTTTGTTTTTGTATCCATTCAGTGAGCCTGGGTCTTTTGGTTGGAGCATTTAATCCGTTCACGTTTAAGGTAATTATTGATATGTGTGTTCCTATTACCATTTTCTTAATTGTTATGGGTTTGTTTTTGTAGGTCCTTTTCTTTTGTGTTTCCCACTTAAAGAAGTTCCTTCAGTGTTTGTTGTACAGCTGGTTTGGTGATGCTGAATTCTCTTAGCTTTTGCTTATCTGTAAAGCTTTTGCTTTCTCTGTTGAATCTGAATGAGATCCTCGATGGGTAGAGTAACCTTGGTTGTAGGTTCTTCCCTTTCATCACTTTAAATATATCGTGCTAGTCCCTTGTAGGCAACAGCTACATGATTCATTTAAGTTGTTGAATGTAATTGTGGCTTGTAGAGTTTCTGCTGAAGAAATCAGCTGTTAACCTTATGGGAGTTCCCTTGTATGTTGTCATTTTTCCCTTGTTGCTTTCAATAATTTTTCTTTGTCTTTAATTTTTGTCAACTTGATTACTATGTGTCTCAGCATGTTTCTCCTTGGGTTTATCCTGCCTGGGACTCTCTGCACTTCCTGGACTTGGGTGGCTATTTTCTTTCCCATGTTAGGAAAGTTTTCGACTATAATCTCTTCAAATATTTTCTCGGGTTCTTTCTCTCTCTCTTCTCCTTCTGGGACCCCTATAATGTGAATGTTCTTGAGTTTAATGTTGTCCCAGAGGTCTTTTAGGCTGTCTTCATTTCTTTTCAATCTTATTTCTTTTCATTCTTTTTTCTTTATTCTGTTCCATGGCAGTGAATTCCACCATTCTGTCTTCCAGGTCACTTATCCATTCTTCTGCCTCAGTTTTCCTGCTATTGATTCCTTCTAGTGTATTTTTCATTTCAGTTATTGTATTGTTCATCTCTGTTTGTTTGTTCTTTAATTCTTCTGGGTGTTTGTTCTTTAATTCTTCTAGGTCTTTGTTAAACATTTCTTGCATCTTCTCAGTCTTTGCCTCCATTCTTTTTCCAAGGTCCTGGATCACCTTCACCATCATTATTCTAAATTCTTTTTATGGAAGGTTGTCTATCTCCACTTCATTTAGTTGTTTTTCTGGGGTTTTATCCTGTTCCTTCATCTGGTACAAAGTCCTCTGCATTTTCATTTTGTCTGTCTTTCTGTGAATGTGGTTTTCCTTCCACAGGCTGCAGAATTGTAGTTCTTGCTTCTGCTGTCTGCCCTCTGGTGAATGAGGCTATCTCGAGTGGTTTTTATTCTTTGTTTTTCCTGTGTTCCTCCAGTTTTCTTCAATAACCAGACATTTCTTTTGTAATTCTAAAAACATTTTTATAAAAATAGAAAAAAAAACTTATCCTGGTGCTTCTCCTGCCTAAGGTTACAGTAAAATCAAGCCCTCTAGTCCTTTGTGTGACACATACAAAATAATTTTTAAATTTTTTATTGAAGTATAACATGTAAACAGAAAAATGTACATACTACAATCCATTGAATTTTCCCAAAGCCACTGCAACCAGCATCCCCCAAAGCCTGCCCTACGCCCTCTTCCTACCCTGAAAGGGTAAGCACCATCCCAACTTTATCACTGTACCTTAATTTTGCCTGATTTTAAACTTTATACAAGTGAAGTCATCAACTGTGTGCTCTTTGGCTTCTGGCTTCTTTCACTCAATATTGTTTGTGGGATTCATTTAAGTTGTTGAATGTAATAGTAGACCATTTGTTTTCATTGCTGTACAGAATTCCATGGTGTGAATCTACCACTATTTATTTATCTATCCAACTATTGATGGGCATTCGGGCAGTATTCAATTTTGGGCCCTTATGAATTAAGCTATTATAAACAGTCTCTACATTTGTTAGATATACACCTAAGAATGGGGTTACTGGGTGACAACAAATTTTTTAAATTCTCCTGGATTATGTTCGCCATAATCAACATTGCCCTCAGCCCATAACATAACGTGCATGGTTTATAATGTATGAATGTGCTCTGGCTGATGTGTTCATTTTAGTCTTCTGTCAGTTTGGCACATGTTCTGCAAGACGGCAACTTTCTTCCCTTGGGTTTCTACACAGTGTGGGGGAAGGGGTGTAGTCCTCAAATGTTATTACAGGTTATTCTGGAGAACTAGTGGATTCAGCTGTCTTAGTTCATCTAAATCAGGTGTTTTACATTAAAAATTTCCCATTGTTTTACACCTTGCCCTTGTGAAATGCTATTCTCCTCTCTGGTCAGAGAACAAAACAGGTGACTTCCCAGAGCACTTGCACCTGCTGCACATCCCAAGGGGACAGACACCCAAGTCGAGAAGCGTAGCTGCAGCAAACTGTGCTCTCACCAAGGGTATTCTGGGAGTGGGAGCTCACTTAGGAGTAGGGGAGACTGACTTTCTTACTCTTCCAATTAAGTCATTCAACAGGTTTTTACCAAGGGCATGAAACCATGAACATACTTGTTTCCCAACAGACTGACTTCTCTGAAGGAAAGGACAAGGTCGTCCCCATCTCTGGACCCCCAGCACCTAGCACAATGCTTTCAGACGACAGAGGGCCAATAAATGTTAAAATGCATACTCTGAAAGGGATGGAAAGAATCTACCCTACTGGATAGCTGGTGAAAAGTAGAGTCAGTTATTGAGAAACAAAATCTTTCTCTGTGGAACTGAAATGACAACTTCTATGTTCATCAGTATGGCTAAACAACCCCCATGCTATGGAATGTTCTATAGCAGTAAACAAGGTGAATCTTTATGTACTGGTATGGAAAATGCTCCATGATTTATTGTTAGTTACCAAAAAGAAAAACAAGAGAGCAAGTTGCAAACAATCTAATTGTGTAACATTTTATCATTTAGAAAAAGACAACAGCTACATGTTTCAAAACACATATATGTAAATACAGAGGAAAAGGCCTGGAATATTACACATCTGATAACAGCAGATACCTCAGACAGAGTAAGGTTGTGGATATTATCAAAGGGATTTAGCTTTATCTAGAATATTGGAACTTTTTTCAAGATTACATTTGTGTATGGTGCTCCAGTGGTTAAGACTTTGTGCTCCCAATACAGGGGGCGCGGGTTCTGTCCCTGGTTGGGGAACTAAAATCCTGCATGCTACACAGCGTTGCCTTAAAAAAAAAAAAATTACATTTGTGTATTATTTGTGTAATTAAACCGTTTTAAGCAAATTTCTATTTCTACCAATTTCTCTGCTACCTGAACACTGAACTGTTAAAGGGAAGGAAAATAGACCTTTCCCTGGTACTGTCAGTAGGTTTATCTTCTAAGCATAGACACCAGACTCTCCCTAAGCCTCATAAAAAATGTAGGGAGGGCTTCCCTGGTGGTGCAGTGGTTGAGAGTCCGCCTGCCGATGCAGGGGACACGGGTTCGTGCCCCGTCCGGGAAGATCCCACATGCCGCGGAGCGGCTGGGCCCGTGAGCCATGGCCGCTGAGCCTGCGCATCCGGAGCCTGTGCTCCGCAACGGGAGAGGCCACAGCAGTGAGAGGCCCACGTACCGGGAAAAAAAAAAAAATGTAGGTAAAGGAACAGATAAGAGTTCCTTAACCAAGCCCTGGCTGTCATAGCCAAGGCCTTCACGAGAACCTTCTGTGAAGCAAGGCCAGGCGTCGATTTCGTGAGAAAGGCGACTGATACCACGTTTAAGAAAAGTGCGCTCATCTCAGTAAAACTGGGAAAAGAAAGTGCTTTAAGGACCGTGCATATTTCTATGGGACTGCTAAGTACAGAGAGGAAAGTGAGGAGCGCCAATACCTGCCCGAGGTTCTTTAATTCAGAAAAAAAGTAAAGTGCACAAGCTTTAATGGAGGACAAACAGGAGGTGGTGCATCTGTGCTTAACCAATTACAGCTTCACAAATATTAAAAGCGTCTCTTGTGTGTAGCGATTTGCAGTTTGGAATATTCCTTCTCATACAAATTAAAGAGTCCAGGCCAACTTCTGCCACGAACACAAGCGTTATCTCCGACCCATCAGCGAATATCTCTCCTTTAGTGGCTTTAGTTTCCGCAAAGAAACAAAGGGGGGTTGAGATGGACTGAGCCAGAAGCGCATTCTCTGATTTCCAGCCAAAGCGAATACCGACCAACAAGCGAGCGCCTCTTCCGCGTGGCTGCGGAGGGGATGCCGATCTTTCCTGCTTCTCGGCCGGAGCTCCCAGATGACCAGAAGAATAGGGCCGAGCGCGAGACCGCCCGAGCGCGAGACCGCCCGTGCGCCGACTCGCTCTAGGGACCGGTCACTCCCGACCCGGGGAGTCAAACATCCAGCGCCGCGGCCGGAAAAGTCCCGCGAGCGCACCGGGACTGACACTGGGCCGCGTGACGTGGTCCAATCCACGGCCAGCATCGGCGGTTTTCCTCCAACTGGTTGACTGGCCCCTCCGCTGCCTCCCCGGGAGCGGCTGGAGACAGAGGAGGGGGGCGGGCCTAGGACGTGGCCCAATGGGAACGCGCGCCGCGGCGGCTGGGGGCGGGGCCGGGCCCACGGCGCAGGGCCGGGCGCCGGAGGCTCCAATGAGCGCACGCCGCGTCCGGGGCCGGCTGGTTCGCTAGACGCCGCCGGGAGGTTGGTGGCTAATGTAACAGTTTGCAAACCGAGGGGAGTTGTGAAGGGCGCGGGCTTGAGGGGCGCGCTGCTGGCCTCGTGGGTCCATCGGCCGCCGCGTTTGTCCCAGAGCTGGGACCACAGGAGCGGAGGCAAGAGGTAGCGAGGGTGGGGATGGCGATGGGGACCGGCCACCCCTCCTGGAGGAGGCAGCGTGCTAGCTCCGGGGGCGGGTCGGTAGTGGGAGTGAGGGCCGCAAGAACGCCGGTGCGCTTGGCCCTGCATCTCGGTCCCCGGGGCGCCCCCACGTCTTAGGGGTGGGCCGGAACCCATTTCCGGGAGTGAGAGCCGCCGTCTTCGGCTGGTGAGGCTTAGGTGAACTCGGGGTACTCTGTACCCAACGGTGCGGAACCTTACCGTTCCAGGCACAGCGTCTGATTAGGCAGCGGGGCCTGGTATGGGATGGAGAAGGGGAGCGGGTGGGACAACCCGAAGGGATGCTGACGATGAGACAGGCCCTTCTTCCACCCCAGCCTCGCCCAACGTCACCATCTCTCAGTTCCCGTCCAGGTCCGGCCCGGCTTTCTCCGCCAGCAGGGGAGCTCCAGGTGTAGGAAGGTAGTTGAGTCCTGGGCGGGGATCCCTGGCCGCACCCCAGGTGTCTGACAGCAGGGGCAGTGCTGGGGTGCGCCAGTTGCTGCCTATGCTGTGGACGGAAGGCCCTGGTCTCCTTTCTCCTGTCCTGTTACGTTTATTTAGGGATGTGGTGGCTGGCGGCCAGGATCTCTGCTGTTTCACCTGGGCCTTTGTGTGGGCACTTCTGAGGATGCTGAGAGTGCTTGGTTCTCATTGGGAGGGAGGGGAGGGGATGTAGACTGCTCTGCCCTGGGTGAGGAGCGAGTAGGTATGAATCTTAAAGCTTCTCTGTTCTGGATGAGGTTCTGCCTCCTTCACTCAGGGCATCCAGTTACAAGTGTTGTTTTTCTCCTCCCCCAGAGACACAATGGCAGCCACCGTCAGGAGGCAGAGGCCGAGGAGGCTAGCCTGTTGGGCCTTGATGGCAGTGCTCTTGGCAGACCTGTTGGCACTGAGTGGTGTGTACCCCAAAAGAGGCATCGAAAGAAATATAAATGAGTGAATGTTGGATGATACGTGGTGGGAAGGCAGAAAGAAGCTGGTGGTGGGAAACTCTGGACTCTTAGGTTGCCAGACCCAGACCTTTTTCTTTGTCCATTGCTGTCTTACTTTCTCCATGGAAAGCAGTGTGCTTTGATTAGCGGGGCCTCAGGAAGTGGGGGAAGAGGGGCTAATTGACAATCTGTTTTCCCTTCAGACACGCTGGCAGTGATGTCTGTGGACCTGGGCAGTGAGTCAATGAAGGTGGCCATTGTCAAGCCTGGAGTGCCCATGGAGATTGTCTTGAACAAGTGAGGGCGGCCGCAGGGTCGGGTGGGGAAAGGGAGTCTGCGCCCCAAGCCACAGTGTGTTCTTCGTAGTGCCCTCGGCAGACTTTGGTGTCTGCACGATTGATTGTATGTGCAGTGTTGAGGCTCCTGAGAACACACCCTGCCATAGACACCTGGTCCCATTGTCTCTTTTCCACAGGGAATCCCGGAGGAAAACCCCAGTGACTGTGACCCTGAAAGAAAATGAAAGATTCTTTGGAGACAGTGCAGCAAGCATGGTGAGCTAGTAGCCCGCCCCCTTCCCAGAAGCAGTGGGCAGAGGAGAGGAGGTAACAGACCCCAGAGTCTGTTCCCTGATCGATCTCTGAGGTAGGAGGTAGGTGATGGCCAGCTTGGGAGCCTAATACTCTGCTTCTCCTTTACCTCCTCTCAGGCCATCAAGAATCCAAAGGCTACGCTGCGATACTTCCAGAACCTCCTGGGGAAGCAGGAGAATAACCCCCACGTGGCCCTTTACAGAGCTCGTTTCCCCGAGCATGAGCTGGGCTTCGACCCACAGAGGCAGACTGTGTACTTCCAAATCAGCCCGTGAGTGCCCTGCTGGGCAGGGTGGGCTCAGCGGGCCTGATGGGGTCCCCATTGGCATGTGCTCACCATTGTCCTTGCCTCGATACCTGGCTTTCCTTGCCTCTAACTGCTTCCTTCCCCCAGGCAGCTGCAGTTCTCACCTGAGGAGGTCCTCAGCATGCTTCTCAATTACTCCCGTTCTCTGGCTGAAGATTTTGCAGGTGAGCGGCCAAGATGGGGCCAGTGGTAGCCAGGTTCCCTAGGGACTCAAATAGAGGTAGTTTTGCCTCCCAGGGAATATTTGGCAACGTCTGATGACATTTTTGGTTGTCACAACTGGGGAGCTACTGCTACTGGCATCTACCAAGTAGAAGCCAGGGGTGCTGCCAGACATCCTAGACTGCACAGGCCCGCCCCCCAAACCAAAGAATTATCTGGCCCAGAGACTTCCCTGGCAGTCCAGTCGTTAAGACTCCATGCTTCTACTGCAGGGGGCACGGGTTTGATCCCTGGCGGGGGAACTAAGGTCCTGCATGCCGCACAGTGCCACCAAGAAAAAAAGAGAGAGAATTATCTGGCCCAAAACATCAATTGTGCTGAGACTGGGAAACCCTCCTCTAAGGTCTGAAGCTGGTGGGAACTCTGTTCTGTTGTCCCCTGTAGAGCAGCCCATCAAGGATGCAGTGATCACCGTGCCAGCCTTCTTCAATCAGGCTGAGCGCCGAGCTGTGCTGCAGGCTGCGCGCATGGCTGGCCTCAAAGTGCTGCAGCTCATCAACGACAACACTGCCACTGCCCTCAGCTATGGTGTCTTCCGCCGGAAAGATATCAACAGCACTGCCCAGGTGAGCCAGGGAGGAACTGCTGACCAGACTTGCAGGGTGGCCGAGTCTGATGATGGAGGCCATTTGGCTCATTTTGCATCTTGTTTCCGTGGCTGGCCCTTGACAAAATGAGGCAACAGCCCTCAGCCCCTTCTGGAGCTGTTTGGCTTTCACTTGAGAGTTGGTACAGCCCCTTGCAGGCAGGGAGGCAGGCACCCTGGAGTTAAATAAGGTTCCTGTGACAGTGGCCTTGATGTCTCTACAGAATATCATGTTCTATGACATGGGCGCAGGCAGCACTGTGTGCACCATCGTGACCTACCAGACGGTGAAGACTAAGGACGCAGGGATGCAGCCACAGCTGCAGATCCGGGGAGTGGGGTAAGTGGGTGCTGGGACGAGGGCTGCTTGCTGAGATACCCTCGGGTCAGGGGTTTCTTCTCAGAGGGGCAGCTGCCTCACTTTCCTGCTCCCTGCAGGAAAGCTCTCCTGGTTAAAGCATCAGTCATCGTAGGGTACCTCTCCCAAAGAGCAAGGGGTAGATGGAAATTGGGGGAGGACAGTTTGGAAAGATTGAAGGGCAGGGAACGTCCCAAGCTGCTTCTGAGGAAACCCACAAGGCCATAGGCCATATGTGGAGTGTCAGATTCAATTATTTTTTTGTTCTTGTTATTCCCAGTTTACTTATCACTGGCGTTATCTTATTTCACGAACCCATTCTTTCCTGTCCATCTTTACTGCTTCTATGCTAGTCCAAACCACCATCGCCTCTTACCTGCAGAATTGAAGATCTCCCCGCTGCCAGTGTGGCCTCCCTCCAGTTCTTTTCTCCGCATCTCAGCCAGAGGGTTCTTTTCAAAATGCCAACCTGACTGTATCTCGTTTCTTTAAAAACCCTACAGTGGCTTCAAACCTTTGCCTTGGCCTATGAGGCTGTGCCTGTGTGCTCCCGGGCTCCTCCTGCTTGGCTCTGACCCTGAACCTCTTGCTCTTTGAGCTCCAGCCATCCTTGCGCTCCATGGAACTTACACACCGCACTCTCTCTCACCTCACAGTTTTTATGCATGCTTTTCCCTCTGTCTAGAATGTTCTTTCCTCTTCACCTAGTTAATCTCAACTCATCCTTCAGGTTTCAGCTCAAGCATCACTTATTCACAGAACTTTTCCTGACTTCCCTAAATAGCTGAAATTTTCCATATATGTGTTTAGTGGTGTTGTTTGTCTCTCTGTTATAACACATAGGTTGGTTAAAATTTCACATTTATATGATTATCTGGTTGCTGGATTATAAACTCTTTGACAACAGGGGGCTTGTCTTGTCTTTTTCTTCTCACAGTTGCATCTCCAGAGACAAATACATAGTTTGATGCCCAGTAGGTACAGTTGAATGAATGGGCAGATGCCTGTCGCTGTGAGGTGTCAGCCGTGTGGGTGAAGGCCAGTTTCTGTGCAGATGAAGGAGCCCTGTGTGTTCCTCATGCTTTTCCCTGTTCCCTTTCCTGCACAGGTTTGACCGCACCCTGGGGGGCCTGGAGATGGAGCTCCGGCTGCGTGAGCACCTGGCCGGGATTTTCAACGAGCAGCGCAAGGGCCAGAGAGCGAAGGACGTGCGGGAGAACCCCCGCGCTATGGCCAAGCTCCTGCGTGAGGCCAATCGACTCAAGACCATCCTGAGCGCCAATGCCGATCACATGGCCCAGGTGGTCACATGTGCTGCTTGAGGGCAAATACTCCCCACCCAGAGGGTGGAGGACCGCGCCACCCCAAGCTAGACTCCTTGTGCCCGGTGTGGCCCATCCCTTCTTCCTGTGCTTCCTTCCATCCTCCCAAAGTCCTGTTCCCTTGGTGTCTGACCTGCTCACTCAGAGAGCAGGACCTGGGTGAGAACTCTGACCCTCCTCATCCTCCCGCAGATCGAGGGCCTGATGGATGACGTGGATTTCAAGGCGAAGGTGACTCGGGCAGAGTTTGAAGAGCTGTGTGCAGACCTGTTTGAGCGGGTGCCTGGGCCCGTGCAGCAGGCCCTGCAGAGTGCCGAGATGAAGCTGGTGAGGGGGTCGTCGAGGAGGGCATGGCGGGGAGGCAGGTGGGATAGAAAGTGATGAGGTGGCAAGAAGGAGGGAGCGGGAACATCAGGGAGGAGTCGGTGCTGAGGAGGAGGGTTAACTCGGGCTGACCCATCCATCTCCCGTTCTCTCTCCCCCTGCAGGATGAGATTGAGCAGGTCATCCTAGTGGGGGGGGCCACTCGGGTGCCCAAAGTTCAGGAGGTGCTGCTGAAGGCTGTGGGCAAGTGAGTGTGGGGGCTGGGGGGCTGGGGGGGGGGCTGGAGGGCTGGGGGGGCGGGCCAGGCTGGGAGCTGCAGGTGGGTGGTGCTGAGGCTTGGGATGCTCACAGGGAGGAGCTGGGCAAGAACATCAACGCCGATGAAGCCGCCGCCATGGGCGCTGTGTACCAGGCAGCGGCGCTCAGCAAAGCCTTCAAGGTGAAGCCGTTTGTTGTCCGAGACGCGGCCATCTACCCCATCCTGGTGAGTAAGCCTGTCTGATGGGGTGACAGGCTCCCTTTACCTCTCCCAGGGCCGTCTCCCCTGCCTCCTCTAGACTGTCCGTCTGTTTTCCTGCCATTGGTGTTCCCCTCCCTTCTTCCCCGAGACCCTCCTCTGCTCCTCCAGCGTACCTCCCCTCTGCCTGCCGCGTAGGTGGAGTTCACGAGGGAAGTGGAGGAGGAGCCTGGAGTTCGCAGCCTGAAGCACAATAAGCGCGTCCTCTTCTGCCGGATGGGGCCCTACCCTCAACGCAAAGTCATCACCTTCAACCGCTACAACCATGACTTCAGCTTCCACATCAACTATGGTGACCTGGGCTTCCTGGGGCCTGAGGATCTTCGGTGAGGGGGTGGGGCAGGGGGAGGGCTCCAGGGAGGGAGGGCTTGGGGTCTGAGGGGGACACAGGGGAAGCAGGCTGTGGGCTTGGGGTTGGGCTGAGCTTCTCCTCCGGGAGGAGCTTCCATCCTGAGGGTGTCCTCAGGGAGGGCCCCGCATCTCGTGCTGGGAGGCTGTGTAGGCTAGAGCTGGGGGGGGGGCTCCCCTTAACGGCTCTCTCCTCCCCACCCAGGGTATTTGGCTCCCAGAATCTGACCACGGTGAAGCTAAAAGGTGTGGGTGAGAGCTTCAAGAAGTATCCCGACTATGAGTCGAAGGGTATCAAGGCTCATTTCAACCTGGATGAGAGTGGCGTGCTCAGCCTCGACAGGGTGAGAGCAGGGGACCCCGTGTGCAGGGCGGGGGCCCAGGCCCCAGCAGCCTTTTCCAGAGCAGTTGCTCATGGTATTAGAACGTGATAAACGGGTTCTGGAGTTGGGTAAACCTTAGGTTAAACAAAGCTAACCAGGGACCTGGTATGGGCCGTCTCAGAGCCTGTAAATGCTCGTGGATGTTATAAGTTTCAGGATCTGTAGCATGGTTGAGAAACCTGTCTTTAAAGGACGGTTCTGGGGGTTAATATCTTTTAGAACATACTGGGGCAGTAACGGCCCATTTGGTTGAGTGGAGAAGTGTGAGGGTGGGCGGAGGAGGAGCTACGGTCCCCTCCTGAAAGGGCTCATAATCAACAGGGCTGGCGGTGACTCCATCCAAGAGCCCGTAGAAGGAGGCAGGTGAGAGAACAGGCTGGCACACCTGGAAGTCACTTGGATGTGCCTAGCAGTCACCCGCCAGGCAGGGTGTTTGTGGGGAAAAGGTGGCTTAGCGTGTGCATTTCTTCACCTCGGATCCCTGTCTTCAGGTGGAGTCTGTGTTTGAGACGCTGGTGGAGGACAGCCCAGAAGAGGAATCTACTCTGACCAGTAAGATGAGTGTGCACACACGTATATGTGTGTGTGTCTGTGAGAGGGTGTACTTGTGTGCACTTCGGGGAGGTGGGCGGGCCATGCCCTGGGGTTGGGGGTGGAGTCAATGCTGTGGTCCCCTTTAAGTCTTTGGCTTTTCTTCTTTCTAGAACTTGGCAACACCATCTCCAGCCTGTTTGGAGGTGGCGCCGCACAAGATACTAAAGAGAATGGTACTGACACTGTCCAGGTAAGGCCAGGATGGAGCCAAGGGAGCATGGAGGATGGTGCGTGGGACCAGGCGGAGGCAGCAGGGACAGGGGGTTGGAGTGGGCATCTCAGCTGCCTAGGATGTGATAGACCTACCCCTCCTCTCAGCCCAGGCCGAGTTCACCACACCCTCCTCTGGACTCTGAGCCGTCCCTGTGCTTGAGCTCCAAGGCCCACCTTCATCTCCAAACGCTTTTCCTTTGTCCAGCTAGACTGCTGCAGTCCAGATGCCTGCTGCCAATTTCCATACAGTCGTCCTCTGTCTCCCCCAAGCTGTGTCATGGGCGGTGAGCCCCTCAAAGCAGAGCCAGTCCTGATCCCTAGGCTCTGCTAGTGACTATTGTGGGTGGGCGTGTCTGTGATTGTTTCCCAGGAGGAGGAGGAGGGGCCTGCTGAGGGGAGCAAGGCTGAGCCTGGAGAGCAAGCAGAGCCCAGGGAGGAAGCTGAGGCCCCAACAGAAGACACCTCTCCACCCCCACCCCCTGAGCCTAAGGGGGATGCAGCCCCTGAGGGAGAAAAGGCCGCAGAGAAAGACAACGGGGAAAAGCCTGAGGCCCAGGTGAGCTCTAGGCAGAGTGAGGCCAGCCTGGACCCAGTGGTTAATGGGACAGGTGCCTGCTTTGCTTCTTGGCCCCCAGAGCCCTGCCTGTGGAGGGTAGAAGGGCCAACACTTGCCCTGGCATCTTGGTCTCTTCACCCCAGAAGCCAAGTGAGAAGGGTGAGGCAGGGGCTGAGGGTGTCCCTCCAGCCCCGGAGGAAGAAAAGAAGCAGAAGCCGGCCCGGAAGCAGAGAATGGTGGAGGAGATCGGGGTGGAGCTGGTAGTCCTGGACCTGCCTGACTTGCGCCAGGATGAGCTGGCCCGCTCGGCCCAGAAGTGAGTAAAGGCTGCGAGTGTGCAGAGGGTGCCCAGGGTGTGGAATGGAGCCCCTCATGCCTGCCGCCCCTGTCCACAGACTCCAGGACCTGACGCTCCGGGACTTAGAGAAGCAGGAACGGGAAAAAGCAGCCAACAGCTTGGAAGCATTCATCTTTGAGACACAGGTTGGTCAGGTGGGAAGCACACCTGCCCCAGGCCCTGTGTGTGGGGCTGGGGAGCAGGGAGGGGGTCCTGCTCCATGAGCCTTGCCCCCAGGGCCTGCTGCATGCTTGTGCTCTTGTGCACCTCCCCAGGACAAGCTGTACCAGCCTGAGTATCAGGAAGTGTCTACCGAGGAGCAGCGTGAGGACATCTCTGGGAGACTCCATGCCGCGTCCACCTGGCTGGAGGATGAGGGCTTTGGGGCCACCACAGTGGTGAGGGACCTCCCAGGACATGGCGGGCCGGATGGGAAAGGGAGGAGAGCTGGGGTGCGAGGCTATAACGGAGGATGCAGGGCTGGCTCCAGGGCTGACATGTCATCCCCTCAACCCTCTGCCCTCTCCCTTCCCCACATCCATCAGATGTTGAAGGAGAAGCTGGCCGAGCTGAGGAAGCTGTGTCAAGGCTTGTTTTTCCGGGTGGAAGAGCGCAAGAAGTGGCCCGAGCGGCTGTCTGCCCTCGATAACCTCCTCAACCATTCCAGCATGTTCCTCACGTGAGCGGCCCCTTCGCTTTTCTTCCTCATTCAGTCCCGCCCTGTCCCTCCTGGACTGATGGTCTCCTCTCTGGCTGCAGGGGAGCCCGGCTCATCCCAGAGATGGACCAGATCTTCACGGAGGTGGAGATGACAACGTTAGAGAAAGTCATCAACGAGACCTGGGTAATCCCCGTGTAAATACTTAACTGGAGACTTACCTGGTGAGGTGGGCTGTCCTAGGCAGCGTGGGAGATACGGAGAAACGGAGAGCTGGCAGCCTCTGCGTCCGGGCTTGACAGCTAATCCGGAAGGCAGAAGATGGTTGCGTTTGAGGCCGTGTCGGATTAGTCCCAGACTAGAGTCATAGCCATGAGTCGTCAACCAGACGAGCGACAGAGCCCATCCCCGTGAGGTTAGAGAAAGCTGCTTTGAGGAGCTGGGACTTGAGCTGGATGCAGAAGGTGGGCCAGGGTTTGGGGAGGGGAGAATGACTTGTCATGAGAAGCAGAAACTGTTTTGAATGTGGGGACGTTTTTTTTTTTTTGAGCCAGAGCTCAGAAGTGGAGAGAGAAGGAGAAAATAATTAAGAGGTTCAGCTGTAGTTAGTGCATAGTAATAGGATGTAAGCCAGAAACGTGTAGTTTGGGACTCCCATGTGGACAGTCTCGAATGCCATTCTGAGGGGTCTGCTTACTTCTGGGGCTGACGGCCACGGGCAGCAGTGATTTGGGGTCTGGGGGAAGAGCCTGTGGTTTGTTGGGGGGTGTATTTCACCTGGGACAGAGGCGTCTGCCATGTCCGTGGCTGGCTCTGAGCCTGTCCTCGCCCACAGGCCTGGAAGAATGCAACCGTGGCCGAGCAGGCCAAGCTTCCTGCCACAGAGAAGCCCGTGTTGCTCTCAAAAGACATCGAGGCCAAGATGATGGCCCTGGACCGAGAGGTGCAGTATCTGCTCAATAAGGCCAAGTTTGCCAAGCCCCGGCCCCGGCCCAAGGACAAGAATGGGACCCGGGCAGAGCCTCCCCTCAATGCCAGTGCCAGTGACCAGGGGGACAAGGTCATCCCTCCAGCAGGTGAGGGCAGGGTGCCTGGTTCCAGGTGCTACTGGGCAGCAAGAAGCTTTCCTTTCCCTCCCGGGACTACATTTTCCTCCTGGTTTCCCTCCAGGCCAGACTGAAGATGCAAAGCCCATCTCAGAGCCTGAGCAAGAGACTCGTGAGTTGGGGGAAACTGATTGGGAATACGGGCATCACTTAGCCGAGGGGTCGGCAAACTTGCAGGTACAGCCTCTTTGCAGACGGCCTGTGAGCAGTGAACGGCCTTAGAAGGTTATTTCCAAAAACGAAATATGGAAAGAGACCTAGTGTGGCTCACAAATCCTAAAATATTTGCTATCTGGCTCTTTGCAGGAAAAGTTTGCCATCCCCTCCGTTAGCCCCTTCCTTCCTTTGCAGACACTAACCCATTCCTTCCCGAAAGCAGGATCTGAACCGGCAGACTCTGAACCTCTGGAGTTAGGGGGTCCCGCAGCAGGTGAGGGCAGAGTGGGAGATGGGGGGTACCGGGAAGCCTAGCAGTGTCTGGGGGGGAGATGCCTGCCCAGAACTGGGCCCGTTCCCTCCATCTCACTTGCTTTTGTTCCTTTGCTCTCCCCCAACTCCCACCAGAATCTGAACAGAAGGAGCAGCCTACAGGACAGAAGCCAACTTTGAAGAATGATGAACTATAACCCCCGCCTCCCAGTTCCCCACTCGTCCCCGCCCCCTTCTCTTACCACCTCTATTTATTAAACACCAAGGGCTGGGGGAGGGGTTGGCCCCGCCCTCAGAGGCTTAAGTTCCTCTTCTCTCACCTGTGATTGGAGGTGTGGAGAAGGGGGAGGAAGGGACAGCTCACCAGTTCTTCTGGAGTAGTTCTGTGGTTAAAACTGAAATTGTTCCATTCCCCAATCCCACCTTCTGGTTCCCTACCCATCCAGGCCCTAGTTTGGGAAAAATCACTATTAGGTCTTAATTCTTCGCCTGTGGGTAGGTGAGAGGATGGCCATCGGTAGTTGGTTGACAGACCTGGTAGTGGGAAGGGTGTCCTGGCTTATTAGAGGGTCTCCAGTCTTTTCTGGTCATCCTTCCCTCCCTCCCTCCCTCCTCCACCACGAGATCAATGCCACACAGGCCAGTGTCTGCAGAGCCTTGGTTACCAGGTTTGATTTCTGAGCGCCTGTCTGTGCTCTTGCCTCCTCCAGGGTTTTTTCTCTAAAAACCCCCGCCCCCATGCCTCCTCCCCTGGGTCTCCTTGGCTTCCTCTTGCAAGTTGGGCAGTCCTCTGCCTCTAGGCCAGAGCCCTTCCATCTGGACTGCCTAAGTCAATCTAGGTCGACTCCCACCCACACGTACAAACCCCCGGTGGCCAGAGTAGGCAGGGAGAAGGTGAAGAAGGGAATCCAGCTGCCTCTGCAGGGAGTGAGATGTGTGAAAACCCTGTAGCTCCCCTGCCTGTGGACTCGGGCCTAGGAAAGCTGTGTGCAGTGGCTGGCACAGGATGCCAGCGTCCTGCAAGCACTGCTGAAAACTGCATCTTCCTAGTAGCCTGGTACTCATTGGCCCTTTGACTTCCTGCCCCCATTCTCTCCGCTTCTGTTCTGCCCTCTCAGACAGAGCCTTTCCCTCACTTCCTGGCCCCCTGGGCTGACCAAAATGTGCTTTCTACTGTGAGCCCCTGTCCTAAGACCCTGGGGGCAGGAGAGACCATGGCGTGAATGTAAAAATGCCACCTGGCTCTGTTGGAGGCAGGCCTTGTGGGGGGAAGGAAGAGGGTACAGGTTGGCCTTTCTTATTAATGTGTTGCTCTGCTGGGATGGGGGCCCTTTTACCCACCACACTGGTGTTGGGCAGCCTGCCCTTCAGGATCCCATCTGTAGCAGGGGCCAGGGCTGCCACCCCAACTCCCAGGACAAGGGGGAGCCTGCTTGTGTCTGTCTCTTGTGTTGTTTTCCTTTTTTTTTTTTTTTTTTTTGCCACATTGGCAGAAATGTGACCCAAGTGTCCTACCCTGTCCTGTATGTTTGAGTTGTTTCACTAGCAGTTGAGGCTGGTTGGACAGCTTTGAGTCAAGTTGTACTTTGCTCCATTGTTAATTGAAAAGCTGTTTCAATAAAATATTTTCTACAGTTTTTTGTGCTGTGAATTTTTTAAAATATGTTTACTTCTTGAATATAAATAATGCATGTTTATAATGGAAAATTTGGAAGGTAGAAGTTTGAATAACAAAATTGCCTATAATACTACCACCAAAACATCATTAACATTTTAGACTTAGATTTTTAGACTTTTTAGACATTTTAGACATTTTAGACTTACACTTAGATTCATGTATGTAATTTTTCTTCATGAGAACAAAACTGGTTTTATTTTTCCCCTGACATCATTTGGATCCCTATATTCCAGCTATTTTTAGGTAATAATCCATTTTTAAGGTAACAACCTCATTTTACAAATAAGAAATCAGCAGTTCATAGAGGTTCAGAGGTCCAAGGAATCAGAGGTATCAGGTGACTCAGCTAGGTTTGAACTTAATTCTGACCCAATGACCCTTGCGTTATTACCCTGATACATGAATGTGTTGCTAGAGCTTCATTACTCGTAGCACAGTTAATTTGGGTTGTTCATCAGTTATAATGGAGCCATGTTTTACCAAAGGAAAATCACTGTAATCATTAATTATTATCAACAACGGCCTCAGTCTTTTTTTTTTTTTTTTTTTTTGGTTGCACCAGGTCTTAGTTGAGGTAGGTGGGCTTCTTAGTTGTGGCATGCACGTGGGATCTAGTTCCCTGACCAGGGATTGAACCTGAGTCCCCTATATTGGGAGCGTGGAGTCTTATCCACTGTGCCACCAGGGAAGTCCCTAGTCATTAATCAGTCACGTGTCTAAGCAGTTGAATAAAAAAATGACCATGAAGTTTATGTTTTTCTCTAAAGGTTGAACAATTCAGACAAGTTTGGAACCTGCAAGTCTCTTTTTGTTTCCCAATAGACTTTTTTTAAGGGCAGTTTTAGTTTCACAGCAAAATTGAGCAGAAAGTACACAGTTCCTGTATACCCTCCGGCTCCATACATACTCAGCCAACCCCAGTATCAACATCCCACACCAGAGGGACGTTTGTTATGATCTGTGAACCTACACATCATTATCACCCAAAGTTTACATTGGGGTTTACCCTTGGCATTGTGCATTCTTTGGGTTCCGACACATGAATAATGAAACGTATCCGTTAACATGTCATACAGAGTACTTTCACTGCTCTAAAAATCCTCTGTGGCCTGCAAATCCATCCCTCCCTCCCCGTTAACTCCTGGCAACCACAGATCTTTTTACTGTCTCCATAGTTGTGCCCTTTCCAGAATGTCATGTAGTTGGAGTCATACAGTATGTAGTCTTTCCAGGTTGGTTTCTTTCGCTTAGTAACATGCATTTAAGGTTCCTCAATGTCTTCTCATGGCTTGATAGCGCATTTATTTTTATTTATCTTTATTTTTGGCTGCGTTGGGTCTTCGTTGCTGCCCACAGGCTTTCTCTAGTTGCGGCGAGCAGGGTCTACTCTTCGTTGCAGTGCGCAGGCTTCTCATTGCGGTGGCTTCCTTTGTTGCAGAGCACGGGCTCTAGGTGCGTGGGTTTCAGTAGTTGTGGCACGCGGGCTCAGTAGTTGTGGCTCACGGTCTCTAGAGCACAGTCCCAGTAGTTGTGGTGCGTGGGCTTAGTTGCTCCACGGCATGTGGGATCCTCCCGGACCAGGGCTCGAACCCGTGTCCCCTGCATCGGCAGGCGGATTCTTAACCATTGCGCCACCTGGGAAGTCCCATGGGAGGAGGGAGGGGTTTTGATGCCGAAAGCTCAGCTTCTCTGTACACTGGTGCCAAATCAAATCTTGGAGACAAGACTTTTGGGTGAAGTAGAAAAGGATAGCTTTATTACTTTGCCAGGCAAAGGGGGATACGGCGGGCTCCTGCCTCGAAAAACTATGTGTCCCAACCCAGGAGGATATGATGAGGAGTTTTACGACAATAGTTCCCAAGAGTGGGGTTGCTGACAAGATTAGGGTGCAGGGTCTCAGAGTCTCAGGTGCTTGGTCTCCTAGTCTTAATGAGCTTCTCTGGTCCCTTTAATCTTGTCTCAGGTGGTTTCTTGGCTGCTCCTCTCTTGATTAGTAACTGTTTGAAGCTGCCCTTTGGAACTCAGGGAAGGTCATGGAGGCTGGAGTCTTGCCTACAAGAAACGGGGGACAAAAAGGCCTCCGTGCCCGGGAGCCCTACAAGGCCCCGCTTGGTTTCAGTTTCTAGTATCTAATGGACAGGTGTCAAGGATGCTGCTAAACATCCTACAATGGACAGGACAACCCCCACTACGAAGAATTCCCAGCCCCAAATGTCAATAGTGCTGATGTTGAGAAGCCCTGATTTAAATTCCCCGATATTATCTTCCTTCAATTCTTTGCTAATGTGTGTGGGAAGCAGCATCGTTCATTGATTAAGAATATGGGTTTTAGGGCTTCCCTGGTGGCGCAGTGGTTGAGAGTCCGCCTGCCGATGCAGGCGACACGGGTTCGTGCCCCGGTCCGGGAAGATCCCACATGCCGCGGAGCGGCTGGGCCCGTGAGCCATGGCCGCTGAGCCTGCGCATCCGGAGCCTGTGCTCCGCAACGGGAGAGGCCACAACAGGGAGAGGCCCGCGTACCACACACAAAAAAAAGAATATGGGTTTTAGGAACTGGGCTGCTGGCTGCTCCTGAAACAAATCTTTTGGCTTTGATCTTTCTTACCTTTTTAAAGGAAGATGAAGGACTTCTCTGCTGGTTCAGTGGGTAAGACGCTGCGCTTCCAGTGCTTCCACTGCAGCGGGCGCGGGTTCGATCCCTGGTCAGGGAAACTAAGATCCCACATGCCCCATGGCCAAAACTAAAAAAAATTAAAGGAATATAAGACCCAAGCTTGGATGATTTCTCAAACCAACACAGTATTAGTACTTCAATTTTGCCAACCTGATAGATAAAAAGTGGCATCAGGGTTTCCCTGGTGGCACAGTCATTACGACGAATCCGCTGCCAATGCAGGCGACACAGGTTTGCGCCCTGGTCCGGGAAGACCCCACATAACGCGGAGGAACTAAGCCTGTGCGCCACAACTACTGAGCCTGTGCTCTAGAGCCCACGAGCCACAATTACTGAAGCCCGCGCGCCTAGAGCCTGTGCTCCACAACAAGAGAAGCCACTGCAATGAGAAGCCTGCGCACCGTAACCAAGAGTAGCCCCTGCTCGTCACAACTAGAGAAAGCCCGCGCACAGCAACAAAGATCCAACACAGCCAAAAAAAAAAAAAAAAAAGAAAAGAAAAGTGGCATCAATTTATTTCATGATTGAGGTTGAGCATCTTATTTAAGAGCTCTTTATAGAAAGGGTAGACAGCAGAAGCAAGAACTACAATCCTGCATCCTGTGGAACAAAAACCACATTCACAGAAAGATAGACAAGATAAAAAGGCAGAGGGCTATGTACCAGATGAAGGAACAAGATAAAACCCAAGAAAAACAACTAAATGAAGTGGAGATAGGCAACGTTCCAGAAAAAGAATTCAAAATAATGATAGTGGGGCTTCCCTGGTGGCACAGTGGTTGAGAGTCCGCCTGCCGATGCAGGGGACATGGGTTCGTGCCCTGGTCCGGGAAGATCCCACTTGCCGCAGAGCGGCTGGGCCCGTGAGCCACGACCGCTGAGCCTGCGCGTCCGGAGCCTGTGCTCTGCAACGGGAGAGGCCACAACAGTGAGAGGCCCACGTAACGCAAAAAAAAAAAAAAAAAATGACACTAGTAAACCTACTACTACATGTCAATGTAAATAATATATTCTTATGAAAAATAATTATATTTTAAGAATTGTGAGAACAGTAGGATTGTTTTACATTTTTGTGACTCTCTTTGGTGTCTGACTTAAAAGAAGATCACTGTATCCTCATAACTGCTTCTGCATTCAAGCTGCTGCCTATGTTGTTTTGGTTGAAGTATATGAAGAACCTCCAGCTTCACACGGATATGAGGTTGGCAAGGGAGAAATAGTTTAATAATAGCCTTTTCAGATATTTGTGAATATTCTTTTTTGGTACTACACAAAATTAGCAGGTGGTAGTTTCTTAAAGATTAGTTGCAATGTGGAATCCGAAACCAAGTCAATGAACTTTTCATATCCTGTCAAGTTAAAACCTACTGGTCTATCTTGCACTTTGAATGGATCTTTTAACCATGCGTGGTTTTTTTTTAACATCATGCATTAGTAATTTGGAAAATGTTGGTTCACTGAATTACACAGATCTTCCAAATGTTAATGCATTTCATTACACTATACCAAAAAATATTTGGTAATAACACCACTGATCTCATTAGAAACATGTTAAGATAGTGGGAAGCTGTCAAGTTTAAACTTTGTTATTGTCAGCAAACACTATCAGTTGTTTTCCTTGAAGTGACAGGGTGACTTTGGTCATTTTGGAGACAGTGTCTGACAAATACCCAAGTCTGGATAACCATAGCTCATCTCTCTCTGGGTTGTTCTTTCAAGTAAAAAATGTGTTCCATGAAAGAAGAGGCTAGTTCTGCTCACAATTCAGACTGCAAAGATGCATTTCCTTGGACAACCACGGTACTCGCATAAGCAGCAGGAGTGCTTTAGGCATACTTCACATTTCATCACACCAAATAGTAAAAAGATGTGGGGCTTCCCTGGTGGCACAGCGGTTGGGAGTCCGCCTGCCGATGCAGGGGACCCGGGTTCGTGCCCCGGTCCGGGAAGATCCCACATGCCATGGAGCGGCCGGGCCCGTGAGCCATGGCCCCTGAGCCTGCGCGTCCGGAGCCTGTGCTCCGCAACGGGAGAGGCCACAACAGTGAGAGGCCCGGGTACCGAAAAAAAAAAAAGAAACAAAAATGTGTACTCAAGAGTTCAAAGTTAATAAAATTAATGAGTTTTCCTGCTTCATCAAGGATAGTCTTAAGTGAAAGTGGCTTTTTCTCTCTTTTCTTTTTTTTTAACTTTGTGTGGTGGTGAAGAAAACAATGATTACTAATATGGTCTGATGTCACTGCCTGATTCATGCCAAGGGGCCAGCAGCTTAATTTTCCATTATTTTTACACCATCAGTGCAGATATTAATATGCTTTAAAAAAAGGCAGATTACATCTCAGTATTATTATGAAGATAGTTTTGACCTCCCTGTCCCTCCCAAAAGATCTTGCAGGGTCCAAAGATTACACTTTGAGAACCACTGCCTTAAGTCTACCCAGAGTTTGAGCTGATTTGATTGGACTGTCGTGTTTTTTGTTTTTGGCTGGGTCGGGTGGCTTGCAGGATCTCAGCTCCCCCAACCAGGGACTGAACCCGGGCCATGGCAGTGAAAGCCAGGAATCCTAACCACTACGCCACCAGTGCCCAGTTGGACTGTCGTCTTTGTGAAGGTTGTGGTATTTCATGTTGACCCTTATTCCCGGAGTGCAATCCATCAGGTGCCCTAAATTAACGCCTGGGCTGGTTTTCATGCTGCCTTCTCCTTGATGGCCTTGAACTTCATATTTTGTCCCCCAAATCCTAGACTTCTGAAAGCAGTGCTGAGCTTCCCTTCTTTCTTTTGGATTGCAAATGCCTTTGTGATGCAAACAGCACCAAATGTTGTGTTCACTTCTTTGGGCTTCTCTTCACTATGGGATCTTGACCTCTGTGGCAGATTGATTGCAAGAAATGACTGTAGGTTCTTCGTCTACAACTTTTGCAATGGATTTTGCAACTCCTTTTGTGAAGAGGTAGAGTCTATTTCTCCATCCCTTGAATTTTGGGTGGTCTTAAGCCTGCTTTGGCCAATAGAAGATGACAGAAACAATATTGTGCCATTTCTGGAACTAGGCCTCAAGAGGCTGGCATGCTTCGGTTCTGCCTCAGACCCCTGCTATGAGAATTGCCATGCTACTCTGCTGGAATATGCAAGACCACACGGAGTAGAGAGAGACTGTCTCACCTAAATCCATCCTAGATCAACCAGACACCAGCCATGCTACCTCCTGACTGCAGACACGTCAGCAGCCTGGCTTGGATCAGCAGAACTGTCCAGCTGACCCATGGACTTGTGAGCCACAATAAAATGCTTGTTATGGTTTTAGGCAACTAAGTTTTGGGGTGATTTTAGATATTTTAGATAATTTTAGATAATAGCTAACTGCAAAAGCTAATTGGTAACTTGCTGCTTCGGTAGCTCTTGGACACCTTCAAACACCAATTTTATATTCTGAGCAGCTTTTCTATTTGTTATTGGTGGGAGGGTTGGTCTGCAACAAGCTAGTCTGATGTTAGTCAAAGCAAAACATCCTTGATGACTTATTGCTTTTCCTCATATTTTCATGAGTCTCCTTTATATTTTTGAGAATATTTAATATGTTGATTTTAGCTTCTTGGCCCACAAATCTGCCTTGTCTGTTATAGGCTGTTCAATTTGTTTTATTTATTTATTTTTTAATTAATTTATTTATTTTTGGCTGCGTTGGGTCTTCATTGCTGTGCGTGGGCTTTCTCTAGTTGTGTTCTCTAGTTGTGGCCAGTGGGAGCTACTCTTTGTTGCGGTGCGTGGGCTTCTCGTTGCAGTGGCTTTTCTTGTTATGGAGCACGGGCTCTAGGTGTGCAGGTTTCAGTAGCTGTGGCACACGGGCTCAGTAGTTGCGGCTCATGGTCTCTAGAACGCAGGCTCAGTGCACGGGCTTAGTTGCTCTGCAGCATGTGGGATCTTCCTGGACCAGGGCTCGAACCTGTGTCCCCTGCATTGGCAGGCGGATTCTTAAACACTGCACCACCAGGGAAGCCCTGTTTTATTTATTCTTACAATGATTTCTTCCCTAGACTTTTCCCCCTGGGGCACATATTCCCCTACATATTCTCTTAGGGATATTTGCCACTTTGGTGGATGGAGTTATAAACAGGGGCAAACATTCAGAGCATGAGCCCCTCCAGGTGAAGCAGACTTGCATTTGGAGGAGATGGAGGAGGGTATGAGATGTACAGCAGAGATGTTGAAATCATCCAGGGTAGTACAACTGCCTTTTGGGGAGCTCCCTTCCTCACTTAGAACCATTTTGCTGTTCAGGTTTTGAGGTAGGTAGTGGAGTAAATGCTAGGATGCAGCTAGTCTGCCTGTACATGTGTTGAAAGCTGACACCCCAACCTATTGATATCCAGTTGGCTGTTGTTTTCTGCCCTTAAGTAGTAGCAGAGGCACACAATGGACTGGCCCAGGTAATGTTGGGAGAGTGAGTAGCAGATCTAAAGTCTCTGCCCTACTTTATCTCCTATCCACAGTTCATGGGCCCTGTAGCTCTGGGCTGCCTTCTACCACCCTCCACCCCTACTCCAAACACACACAGGACCTTATCATCCATTTTCCAGGAATGCCTCCATGTTTTCATGTTAATTTGACGGTTCCACCACCTGCCCTCCTATTTCTTTCTTTATTTATTTTTGGCTGTGTTGGGTCTTCGTTGCTGCACATGGGCTTTCTCTAGTTGCAGCGAGCGGGGGCTACTCTTTGTTGCGGTGCGCGGGCTTCTCATTGCAGTGGCTTCCCTCATTGTGGAGCACGGGCTCTAGGCATGCAGGCTTCAGTAGTTGCGGCACACGGGCTCAGTAATTGTGGCTTGCAGGCTCTAGAGTGCAGGCTCAGTAGTTGTGGCGCATGGGCTTAGTTGCTCCACAGCATGTGGGATCTTCCCAGACCAGGGCTTGAACTCGTGTCCCCTGCATTGGCAGGCAGATTCTTTTTTTTTTTTTAATTTATTTATCTATTTTTATTTTTGGCTGTGTTGGGTCTTCGTTGCTGCGCCCGGGCTTTCTCTAGTTGTGGCAAGAGGGGGCTACTCTTCATTGCGGTGTGCGGACTTCTCCTTGCAGTGGCTTCTCCTGTTGTGGAGCACAGGCTCTAGGCACTCAAGCTTCAGTAGTTGTGGCACACGCACTCAGTAGTTGTGGCTCGCAGGCTCTAGAGCGCAGGCTCAGTAGTTGTGGTGCACAGGATTAGTTGCTCCGCGGTATGTAGGATATTCCTGGACCAGGGCTTGAACCTGTGTCCCCTGCATTGGCAGGTGGATTCTTAACCACTGCGCCACCAGGGAAGTCCCAGATATATCTTTATTATTATTATTATTTATTTTGGGGGGCTGCATTGGGTCTTAGTTGAGGCATGAGGGATATTTCATTGAGGCGCGTGGGCTCTTCGTTGTGGTACATGGGCTTCTCTCTAGTTGTGGTGTGCAGGTTTTCTCTTTTTTAGTTGTGGCATGCAGGCTCCAGGGCCCGTGGGCTCTGTAGTTTGTGGCACACAGGCTCTCTAGTTGAGGCGCATATGCTCAGTAGTTGTGGTGCACTGGGCTTATTTGCCCCGTGGCATGTGGGATCTTAGTTCCCCGACCAGGGATCCAACCTGCATCCCCTGCATTGGAAGGTGGATTCTTTACCACTGGACCACCAGGGAAGTCACTATTATTATTTTTTAATTAATTTATTATTTATTTGGTTGCGCTGGGTCTTAGTTTTGGCATGCGGGCTCCTTAGTTGTGGCATGTGAACACTTAGTTTCGGCATGCATGTAGGATCTAGTTCCCTGACCAGGGATCGGACCCGGGCCCCCTGCATTGGGAGCGCAGAGTCTTAACCACTGTGCCACCAAGGAAGTCCCTCTACAGTTGTTTTTAAGATTGGAAAACACTGCCTCATCCAGAGACTAATCTAGTGGTTTTATTTTCTTCAATGGCACTCTTTAATCTATCTGGGGTTTATTCTTTGTGGGGTATGCAATAGAAATCTAAACGGATTTTTTTCTAAATAGCTAAACAATTATCTTACACCATTAATTAATTACCCCCCCAGTTGATTTGGGATGTCTTCCTTATCATGGCTTAAATTATACATGTGAAGGTCTGCTTCTAGTACTTCTTGCTCCTTTTAAATGCCTGGCTATGCTCTAAACCACATAATTACCATAATCTTACAATTGTTAATATTTGGCAGTAGAAATTCTCTTCTTTACTCTTTTTTTTTTTTAATTCGTCAAGTTTCTTACTCTGATGTTACTTATTCTCCCAGATGATCCTTAAAACAATTTTGCCCAATTTCCAAGAAATCCTATTGGGATTTTGATTGGAATTGCTTTAAAAACCCCAAATGAAAGGAATTCCCTGGCAGTGCAGTGGTTAGAACTCTACGCTTTCACTGCCTGGGTTCAATCCCTGGTTGGGGAACTAAGATCCCGCAAGCAGCGTGGCTGAAAAACAAAAAACTCCAGATGAATTTGGAAAGGATTGATGTTTTTACAGTATCAAAATCATAGTTTCTTTTTCAGGCATGTAGTATAATTTGCATTTATTCACGTTAGGTTTTATTATCCTGTAGCAAAGCCTGTTTACTTTTGGGGGATGTCATCGTCTTATTTCCTTTCCTTACTTTTCTTGGGAAATAAAGAGTGAGAAGACTAGCGTTTACGTCTCTACAATGTCCTGACCATAAGATGCTTTACAATGTTTTCTCATATAATTCCCACAGTGATGCTAAGGTGGGTTAGATCGTCTATGTTTTATATGAGGGAACTGAAATGGGAGAAGGCAGGGAAATAACTTAGCATGACCCCTGGCTGAAAGGAGGTTGAGAATTGTAGTAGCTACGTTGGTGCTGCAGGCATTGAAGGCCTGTTAAACTCTATTTCTGGGCCATTTTCAGAGCTCTTGGCAGGTGTCTCTGTCCTCACATATGTGGCTGAGCAAACCTTGCCCAGACTTTCTAGCTCTGGCTGACCTCTGAGACCCATTCCCTTCCCCTCCGAGCCAACTAGCTGCATCAGCAGTGGCCCAGGCAAGATTCTGTGCCTACCTCTGCCTCTGAATCCCCATGGTTCCCTCTCTGGTAGGAACTTTTAGCACTTCCCATTGGAATTATGACTCTGTCCAGTTTCTACACCTTCCATCTATTGCTCCTCAACAGCAAGCTAATTCTTACCAAACAGTTCTTTGAGTGTTTCATGCCCCTCAACCCAAAATCCTTAACTCTATAAAACATGTTTATGCTATAATAGAAAAAAAATCAAGATATAAAAGTATTTAGATGGTGTGAATAATTGTTCATCTAGCAATTTACTACTACTGTAGTGTTTTGTACCAAACACTTAGCTGGGTACAGTGGTAAAGGGGCCATAGTCCATCCTCAGGGATGGGTTATTTAAGTGTTGAGGACCCAATAGAAAAACACTTTTAAAAAATCTCACAGGGCTTCCCTGGTGGTGCAGTAGTTAAGAATCTGCCTGTCAATCATACACCATGATCAAGTGGGGTTTATTCCAGGAATGCAAGGATTCTTCAATATATGCAAATCAATCAATGTGATAAACCATATTAACAAACTGAAGGAGAAAAACCATATGATTATCTCAATAGATACAGAGAAAGCCTTTGACAAAATTCAACACCCATTTATGATAAAAACCCTGCAGAAAGTAGGCATAGACAGAACTTTCCTCAACATAATAAAGGCCATATATGACAAACCCACAGCCAACATCGTCCTCAATGGTGAAAAACTGAAAGCATTTCCACTAAGATCAGGAAAAAGACAAGGTTGCCCACTCTCACCACTCTTATTGAACATAGTTTTGGAAGTTTTAGCCACAGCAATCAGAGAAGAAAAGGAAATAAAAGGAATCCAAATCGGAAAAGAAGAAGTAAAGCTGTCACTGTTTGCAGATGACATGATACTTTACATAGAGAATCCTAAAGATGCCACCAGAAAACTACTAGAGCTAATCAATGAATTTGGCAAAGTAGCAGGATACAAAATTAATGCACAGAAATCTCTGGTATTCCTATACACTAATGATGAAAAATTTGAAAGTGAAATCAAGAAAACACTCCCATTTACCACTGTAACAAAAAGAATAAAATATCTAGGAATAAACCTACCTAAGGAGACAAAAGACCTGTATGCAGAAAATTATAAGACACTGATGAAAGAAATTAAAGATGATATAAATAGATGGAGAGATAAACCATGTTCTTGGATTGGAAGAGTCAACATTGTGAAAATGACTCTACTACCCAAAGCAATCTACAGCTTCAGTGCAATCCCTATCAAACTACCACTGGCAGTTTTCACAGAACTAGAACAAAAAATTTCACAATTTGGGCTTCCCTGGTGGTGCAGAGGTTGAGAGTCCGCCTGCCGATGCAGGGAACATGGGTTCGTGCCCCGGTCCAGGAAGATCCCACATGCTGCAGAGCGGCTGGGCCCGTGAGCCATGGCCACTGAGCCTGCGCCTCCGGAGCCTGTGCTCCGCAACGGGAGAGACCACAACAGTGAGGGGCCCAAATACCGCAAAAAACAAAAACAAAAACAAAAACAAAAAACAAAATTTCACAATTTGTATGGAAACACAGAAGACCCCGAATAGCCAAAGCAATCTTGAGAACGAAAAACGGAGCTGGAGGAATCAGGCTCCCTGACTTCAGAATATACTACAAAGCTACAGTAATCAAGACAGTATGGTACTGGCACAAAAACAGAAAGATAGATCAATGGAACAGGATAGAAAGCCCAGAGATAAACCCACGCACATATGGTCACCTTATCTTTGATAAAGGAGGCAGGAATGTACAGTGGAGAAAGGACAGCCTCTTCAATAAGTGGTGCTGGGAAAACTGTACAGGTACATGTAAAAGTATGAGATTAGATCACTCCCTAACACCATACACAAAAATAAGCTCAAAATGGATTAAAGACCTAAATGTAAGGCCAGAAACTATCAAACTCTTAGAGGAAAACATAGGCAGAAGACTCTATGACATAAATCACAGCAAGATCCTTTTTGACCCACCTCCTAGAGAAATGGAAATAAAAACAAAAATAAACAAATGGGACCTAATGAAACTTCAAAGCTTTTGCACAACAAAGGAAACCATAAAGAAGATGAAAAGACAGCCCTCAGAATGGGAGAAAATATTTGCAAACGAAGCAACTGACAAAGGATTAATCTCCAAAATTTATAAGCAGCTCATGCAGCTCAATAACAAAAAAACAAACAACCCAATCCAAAAATGGGCAGAAGACCTAAATAGACATTTCTCCAAAGAAGAGATACAGTTTGCCAACAAACACATGAAAGAATGCTCAACATCATTAATCATTAGAGAAATGCAAATCAAAACTACAATGAGATATCATCTCACACCAGTCAGAATGGCCATCATCAAAAAATCTAGAAACAATAAATGCTGGAGAGGGTGTGGAAAAAAGGGAACACTCTTGCACTGCTGGTGGGAATGTGAATTGATACAGCCACTATGGAGAATAGTATGGAAGTTCCTTAAAAAACTACAAATAGAACTACCATATGACCCAGCAATCCCCCTACTGGGCATATACCCTGAGAAAAACATAATTAAAAAAGAGTCATGTACTAAAATGTTCATTGCAGCTCTATTTACAATAGCCCGGAGATGGAAACAACCTAAGTGTCCATCATCAGATGAATGGATAAAGAAGATGTGGCACATATATAAAATGGAATATTACTCAGCCATAAAAAGAAATGAAATTGAGCTATTTGTAATGAGGTGGATAGACCTAGAGTCTGCCATACAGAGTGAAGTAAGTCAGAAAGAGAAAGACAAATACCGTATGCTAACACATATATATGGAATTTAAGAAAAAAAAATGTCATGAAGAACCTAAGGGTAAGACAGGAATAAAGATACAGACCTACTAGAGAATGGACTTGAGGATATGGGGAGAGGGAAGGGTAAGCTGTGACAAAGCGAGAGAGAGGCATGGACATATATACACTACCAAATGTAAGGTAGATAGCTAGTGGGAAGCAGCCGCATAGCACCGGGAGATCAGCTGGGTGCTTTGTGACCGCCTGGAGGGGTGGGATAGGGAGGGTGGGAGGGAGGGAGACGCAAGAGGGAAGAGATATGGGAACATATGTATATGTATAACTGATTCACTTTGTTATAAAGCAGAAACCAACACGCCATTGTAAAGCAATTATACTCCAACAAAGATGCAAAAAAAAAAAAGAATCTGCCTGTCAATTCAGGGGACACAGGTTCGATCCCTGGTCCGGGAAGATCCCACATGCCACAGAGCAACTAAGCCTATGCGCCACAACTACTGAGCCTGCTCTCTGGAGCCTGCGAGCCACAACTACTGAGCCCATGTGCCACAGCTACTAAAGCCCGCGCGCCTAGAGCCCGTGCTCTGCAACAAGAAGCCACCGCAATGAGAAGCCCACACACCGCAACGAAGAGTAGCCCCCGCTCGCCGCAACTAGAGAAAGCCCGCGCACAGCAACAAAGATCCAACGCAGCCAAAAATAAATAAATAAATAAATAAAAAGAAGAATACCAACTCATAAATACATAAGGAATGATAGAGTGAAAAAATCTCCACTTTGCAACCACCATATTAATAAATGACTCAGGAAAGAATCATCAATAGATGATAAAACCACTGGGTGAAAGACTGTTGAAACAGGAGGATATATCTGTAGTATCAAAGTATGGTCCCACTATAGATTAGTAATTATAAAGAGGAAAAGTTTCCTCTAGTACAGAAATCAGGTGGACACCATTTTAACTAAATGATCAAATTCATCACATGCTTCCTGATGTGGTACACTGAGAAAGACACATTGTCATATATACAGTACTTCTGCCAAAATTATTTAATATGATCCTTATTGCAAACACAGTCAGACAAATCCATATGAGGGACATTCTGCAGAACAACTGACCTGGATTTTTGAAGAATATTAAAATCATGAAAGATTTCTCTTTCTTTCTCTTTCTTTCTTTCTTTCTTTCTTTCTTTCTTTCTTTCTTTCTTTCTTTCTTTCTTTCTTTCTTTCTTTCTTTCTTTCTTTCTTTCTTTCTTTCCTTCTTTCTTTCCTTCTTTCTTTCTTTTCTCCCTTCCTTCCTTCCTTCCTTTCCTTCCTTCCTTTAATGGGAAACTGATTTCTCTTTATTTAGGCCTTAGGAAGACAAATAAATTTGGTCACATATTACTTTTTTAAAAATCTAGTTTCAGGAGTTCCCTGGTGGTCTAGTGGTTAGGATTCTGGGCTTTCACTGCCATGGCCTAGGTTCAATCCCTGTTCCAGGAACTGAGATTCCACAAGCTGAGTGGCGTGGCCAAAAAAAAAGGAAAAAAAAATCTAGTTTTACACAGATAGGACCAAAGTATCAGAGAAATAATTTCTTCTGTAAAAACTGGCCAAACTTTATTAAAAAATCTAACATACAATGTAATTCAAATTATATAAAGACTGCTTGGGATCATAACAGTCTGAATGTATGACAGTTGCAATTCCATTCTAATAGGTGTGAAAAATATTTGCTCTCCTGTGGCTTTGGTCCAAAAGAGGTGAGCTGAATCTGCAAGAATAAAGTAAGTACCTGTGGACGAAGAATGTCGTATTCGTAAACAAAAGATGTTACAGCCATCAAGCCCTCAGCTTCATGCAGCCACCACCAACTGTGCATTCTGAGGGGATTCAAAGGAGAAAAATGGGATACTGGCCCAAAGAATTCATGTGCATACGAAAGGAATGATTTCAATGAGCCCAGACTCTTGCATCTTCCAATACATAGAAAAGTCCTATATTCATTAACTTGAGATGTCTGGTTTTTCTTTAATTAACAGTAATCGTTTGATGTTTTGACAACCTGGGTTTTGCCCATATATCCTGGCTCCTCCCTTACCTCTTGAGAGCAGTCCCTCAGAGCTATCTGAGAAGGCTGTCTTCCGGGCTTAAGTCCTCAGCAAGTCTACTGAATAAAACGCAATTCTCAACTTTTGTGTTGTGCATTTTTTTTCAGTCAACATACCTAGTCTTTCGCCAACATTAGTTTAGATTGCTATTGGTAGCAGAAATGTCCATGATGACTAGTTCTACTATAACAAAGTAAAATAAAAGAATTTTTTCTTTTGGCCACGGCGCGCGGCTTGTGGGATTCCCCGACCAGGGATAGAACCCGGGCCACAGGAGTGAAAGCACAGAGTCCTAACCACTGGACTGCCAGGAATTTCCAATTAAAGAATAGTTATCATGAACACATCACAGTATCAGATAAACTTTTTATAACAGAAAAGTATGAAGGAACAAAAAAAGATTAAGCAGCTACCACAAACAAAAAAATAGTGTCTCCCCCATAACCCTATTTGAAGGGGCAGAAAGTGCAATTAGAGGTTTATTGATGCTAATATGAAAAGAAATTCAGTATTGTATTTATTTCTTATTTTATACAACTCTTACTCTTTATAACAATGTTTATAGTCACACCCATAAAAGTATGACCCATGGCATCCGAAAGCAAACACTCTGTAATTATTTAAAAGGGCCTTTAAAAAAAGTATAATACTGGGTTTCCCTGGTGGCGCAGTGGTTAAGAATCCGCCTGCCAAGGCAAGGAACAGGGGTTCGAGCTCTGGTTCGGGAAGATCCCACATGCCGTGGAACAACTAAGCCCGTGCGCCACAACTACTTAGTCTGTGCTCTAGAGCCCGAGAGCCACAACTACAGAAGCCTGCGCACCTAGAGCTTGTGCTCCGCCAACAAGAGAAGCCACTGCAATAAGAAGCCCGTGCACCACAGCGAAGAGTAGCCCCCGCTCACCGCAACCAGAGAAAGCCCGCGTGCAGCAAGGAAGACCCAACACAGCCAAAAATAAAATAAATAAAATAAAAACAAATAAATTTATTTAAAAAAATTCAACTGAGAAAATTCTAAAATCTTTTTGGCTTTATTCAACAATTTATGAATCAGGACACGTCCAATCTAGCAGCTAGAAAGGCGCTCTGAGGAGCTGTACAAAATGAAAGCCTTTTATAGATAGCAGGGAACAGGAACAAGGAATTAAACTAGGCAAAAAGCAGATTGGCTATTACCAGGTTACTTCGCTTTAGGGAATAGCAGGGGGGTCTAGAGGTAGATGACATAACTAGATAACTAGTGCTGAGCAGGCGATTCCTTTTTTATTTTCTTTTTTTGGCGGCACCACATGGCATGTGGGATCCTAGTTCCCCAACCAGGATCGAACCCAGGCCCCCTGCCTTGGAAGCACGGAGTCTTATCCACTGGACCGCCAGGGAAGTCCCAGGTGATTCCTGATTGACTTAGTTAAGATTCCACTTCTGGGAGAGCCACAACTGTAATTAAGTCTCCCTTTGGTGATGTGGGGCTTAGCATAAGCAACATCATTTTCGACCTGTTGTGTTTTTAACATCACTCTAAAAGAGCTTTACTCTCAACTTTGAGGCACTTATTTCAGCAACTCTCTGATGGACTCTGTGAAAGCAATTATCTAAATTTTCTGAACTTGTATCTGAATCTTCTATTGAATCCTCACAACCACCCTATGAGGTTGGTAAGAAACTGGGGGCTCATAGAGATTATTAATTACCCAGGGTCATGCTGTCAGAAGCAGTGCGTCCGGGATTCGAATTTAAGTTTTACTCAGGGCCCATACTTTAAACACTCTGGCTATTTTGTTTTAACTCTGTCCGCAATAGTCTGACCACAGATAAATGTACAAATCGTGCTTACTGAGGACTGTATTAATTTCTTACAGAAAATACTGTGTTCTCTTACAAGATGTTTCCCAGACCGTGAACAACTCGGGAACAGTAACTGATAGTTGGAGGAACTCACTGATTTGGTTTGTCGAATGCCATCAGTTAAGAAGGGAACGTACGACTCCAGCCCCTAAGGGGCGCTGTCTTCGCCCAACGACCAGCGAGACCCGCAGTCTTATATGAAAACGTTTGTGGGTGGCCTCGGCTCTCGGGACTGGAAGACGCAGGCGGAGTCCCCGCCCCACTCTGGGCGCACGCGCATGCGCCCGCCGGGCCCCGCCCCATGCCACTCCAGCTCCCACCTCAGTTCAGGTAGGGGGGCAGTGTGCGGGGGAGGGGCGTCGCCTGGGGGCGGGGCTGGAGCGGGAGTCTCAACTGTTGCGGCTCCTTTGTTGGAGGCCCAACTTCCAATCCAACCGGGAGCAGTTTCTGAGGCTGCCGGTTCTGGGGTGGAGGCAATTGCTGGGTCCGGGAGCAGCACGCTCCCTCTCCTTTATGTCGCACGAGTCCAGGGGTCTCCCCTGCACTTGGGCCCCCGTCCATTCGCAGCCGGAGTCGGGTGTCCTGGGTAGCTTGAGGACACGGGGCTGGGCAGGGGCCGAGAGCCCGCCGCCTCGCTCCCTCCTCCCCCTTCTTGCCGCTTGGCCCCACCCCGCCTGGCCGAGCCACTCGGCGCCGGAAGCGAGGGGCCTCCGGGGCCTACGTGTGGCACCCTGCTCCGCTTGCGCCCACGCCTTCTGTTCCAATTGCCTTCCCAACCGAGCGGCAAAGCCGGGGGCGTGTTGCCGGGGCCCTGGGAAGCGGGGCGCATGAGCACTGTGCCTGGAGTCCGTCGCTGCGCCTTCCCGCCCACGGGGCGTCCGGTCACGGTCCCTGAAGCCCCAGCCTGCCAGACCGGAATCCATACTGACGTCAAGGGTAAAGGCGACCAGAGGCATCTGAGTGGCACAACCAGGACCCCTGCCCCTATTGGGGCTTTCGGTGTGCAACCGAAAGTGGGTCCTGAGCAGGGAACTTCCTTCCCCCCGCCCCTTGCTTACAGTTCTGCAACTGTCAATAAACAGTTACACCCTACCGTGTGCTAAGCATCAGGAGTTACAGGGCTTGAGGTCAGCTCTGGAAGACTTGAAAGTGAGGTTGTTGGGGGTAGGTGTCTGATTGAGTGTGTGTGTGCGTGTGCGTGTGTAGAAACTAACCCAGAACCTAGTGCAGTGCCTCTCAACCAGTAAGCCCTAATAAACCTTCGCGGAATGAATGAGAAGGTAGGTGGATGAGGGAGCCGGGCTAGAGAGGGCAGCTCTACTCATCCCAACCCTGCCTCCCCTGAGCGCAAGCCGACAAAAATAATTAGGTTAAGCCTTTAATCACAGCTGGTTTCACGGGCAGGAGGACAGGGAAGAGCCGGGAAAGACAGCAATCCTGGGGACACACGGTGCTGGCCTGGCTCATGGACACTGCCTCCCTCTCGGATGCCCTCCAGGCCCCCACAGCTTGGGCGTCAGTAATCTCCTGTTTTCTTGTCTCCCTCAGGACACCGGGTTCCCTAGGAGCCGCCCCAGGCTTAATGATTGTCCAGAAGGTGCCTATAAAGGGAGCCTGGGAGGCTGGGTGGAGGAGGGAGCAGAAAAAGCCCAACTCAGCAGATCTGAGCACTTGAGAGCCTCAATCAGGAGCTGTGGTCAGAGGCTCTGTTTCCCGGCCAGTAGGGCCTGCTCTTTCCCACCATGGCGGCCCGAGGCTACGGCTATTACCGCACTGTGATCTTCTCGGCCATGTTTGGAGGCTACAGCCTGTACTACTTCAACCGCAAGACCTTCTCTTTTGTCATGCCGTCGCTGGTGGAGGAGGTCCCTCTGGACAAGGATGACTTGGGTGAGCCCTGGCAGGGCAGGGAGGGGTGGGCCCAGGAACACAGGACCAGCAGGACAAGTTGGGTGTTTGTGCCATGTGGTGGGTACAGGCATGCAGTGTGTGTGTGGAGTGTCTGCACAGCAGATGCCAGGAGACAGTGCATGTGCCGGATGAGGCGGCTCTGAGATCCATGTCTGTGGGCACAGGTAAAGGACTGTGGGTATGGTCTAAGCATGTCTGAGGGCTGCTTGTCTGGTGTGTGTGTGTGTGTGTGTGCACGCCCGCCTGTGACTAACACGTGTCCCCAGAGGCACTGTGTGTTAGAGAGATTCTGAGCACAGTTTCTGCATCTGTGTGGGTGCAGGCTAAGACCACAGGGTGAGTGCTGGCCACTGACATTGTGAGCACTGGGAACTGGGGAGTTGGTGCAATGACTCCATGTGGCCTAGCAGGCTACCCTTCAGGAGGAATAAGGTCCCTGACTCCAGTTCTAAGCCTTTTGCCCCATGTTCTGAGGTGGGGCAACAGAACTGCCGGAGACCCTGGGTTGGCATCCACAGTGAGGGAGAAATCAGGCATATGAGAATCCCATGGAGGAGGGCTGTCCTGCCCCCTGACAGCTGCTGCTGGAACTCTCCAAGAGGCTGAAAAGTCATGGGTCAGCCTGGGGCTAGTGCTGATGGAGAGGCGGGAGGAGTAGCCTGGCCCCATGAATGAACGTCACGATTCCAACACAGGCCCCTCCTATTCATCTCGGAAGGAACCAGTCTCATCCTGCCAGGCACCTCTACACGCCTGACCCCATGCCTTCCTCCCCGCTCCTTTGCCTCTGCCCTGGCCCCTAACCCCCCAGGTGTCCTGCTCCCTGCTCCCCTCCCCTGCAGGGCTCATCACCAGCAGCCAGTCGGCAGCCTACGCCATCAGCAAGTTTGTGAGCGGGGTGCTGTCTGACCAGATGAGTGCTCGTTGGCTCTTTTCTTCCGGGCTTCTCCTGGTTGGCCTGGTCAACGTAGTCTTTTCCTGGAGCTCCGCAGTACCCGTCTTTGCTGCTCTCTGGTTCCTCAATGGCCTGGCACAGGGGCTGGGCTGGCCCCCATGTGGCAAGGTCCTGCGGAAGGTGAGTGTCTGCTTCCAAGGAGCTGGTTCAGATTGGCAGAGAGGACACCTAAAGAGCATGTGGGCACACTGGCACCTCCACCCCCAACCAGAGCAGGTTCCTCAGGCGTTCCAGTCCAGCTCCTGTTGCTTGTCAAGATATTTTAGGAGGCTGAACGTGGTGGGATCAGGTGGCAGATGAGGGAATTGGCCCTGCCAAGTAGAAGAGCCCTCTCCCTCATCCCTGTAATGTGAGCTTCTGGGTCTGCCCCACCTGACCCTCACCTTCAATATGGACTGTAGGCTGAGCAACTACTCTGTCCCCCTCTGCCCCACAGTGGTTTGAGCCATCTCAATTTGGCACTTGGTGGGCCGTCCTATCAACAAGCATGAACCTGGCTGGAGGGCTGGGCCCCATCCTGGCAACCATCCTCGCCCAGAGCTATAGCTGGCGCAGCACGCTGGCCCTGTCTGGGGCACTGTGTGTGGTTGTCTCCTTCCTCTGTCTCCTGCTCATCCACAATGAACCTGCTGATGTTGGACTCCGCAACCTGGACCCCACCCCCTCCAAGGGCAAGAAGGGTGAGTACGCACTAAAGCCGACCCCTAGGGAACCTTCATTCATCATTCACCTGGCAGATTTTCATTGAGGACTGCCTGTATGCCTGGCCCTGTACTAGCTAATGGATGTCGGGATGGTGATGGAGAGTGGGTGAGGAGTAAATAAAACTCCATCCTGAGAGGCAGTTAAGTACCAGACAAGTGGCAGAGCCAACAAATGCTATGACTCATGTTATAGCCTAGTCCTTCCTTACAAGAGAGCCAGAGTTCCCTGTGTGGACAGCATCCTAAGCTTAAGTGGCTTGGGTGCTTTCCTCCATCCCCGCTGGTCCTCAGGTTCTCTTTCATTCGTTGAGACTTGCAGTGGAGAAGAGAGGGCAGAACAGTGGGTGAGGGGGACCTTGCTGCTGATCCTTGGCTATGTGGACGGACTCTGCCCCTATGGCTAGTTAATGTGTGGTGGGGGCAGGGCAGCCTGAGCAGAGTCCTGAAGCCTGGCCTCCTCCCACCCCCAGGCTCCCTGAAGGAGGAGAGTACCTTACAGCAGCTGCTGCTGACCCCCTACCTGTGGGTGCTCTCCACTGGCTACCTTGTGGTGTTTGGAGTAAAGACGTGCTGTACTGACTGGGGCCAGTTCTTCCTCATCCAGGAGAGAGGACAGTCAGCCCTCGTGGGTGAGACGAGTGTTGGGATGCGGCAGGCCTAGGGAGCAGGAGCCAATGCATGGGATGGGAAATTCAGACCCGCTTCCCTTTATCCTTTCTTCTTTCCCTGAGGCCGGGCAGTACTCAGGCAGCTGTGGCCAGTCACCCTTGGGGACCTTGTACCTCTCTGGGTTGAAGTCAGTCTGGGACAACCCCAAGGTGTAACACCTTTCCACCCTTCCTTTCCCTCTTCCCACCACAACTCCCCACTGCAGGCAGCTCCTACATGAGTGCCCTGGAGGTTGGGGGCCTTGTAGGCAGCATCGCAGCTGGCTACCTGTCAGACCGGGCCATGGCCAAGGTGAGTGGGCAGAAGGGACAGGAAGGAGGAGGGTCCCTTTAAATCTTCCCAGCATGACTGGGACAGGCACCAGAGAGGTAGGAGCCCTGGGGCACAGGCAGCTTGGCATATGCTGGTTTAGGTTGGGTGAGGTGGGAATGATTCCAGGCTACTCTTCTTTGCTGGGGATGTAGAGATGAGGCTCTTGGGGGAAAGGGTTTTAACTGATGTCAAGGAGAGCCAGAGTTTCTCTCCGCCTAGCTTCTCCACAGCCCCAGGGAAACTGGGGCTGGGGAAGGACTGGATGCAGCCTGCCACCACGTGTCCCCAGGCCTGCCCCAAGTGGAGGAAGGGATGTTGTGGAGTTTGGCCTCAGAACATAATAAGCAGGTCCCAGGACCTCCCAGAGCTGCCTTGGGCCAAGAACTGCAACGGGATTGCCAAAGACCTGTCAGCAGAGGTCTGCGGTGTCAGCGTCCAGGGGTGAGGGTTCTCTGCTGCTCCTGGGGCCTGATGTTGCCCGACTGTGTCCACAGGCGCGGCTGTCCATGTACGGGAGCCCCCGCCATGGCTTGCTGCTGTTCATGATGGCTGGCATGACAGTGTCCATGTACCTCTTCCGGGTAACTGTGACCAGTGACTCCCCCAAGGTAAATAAACAGGGACTGGCCCACGTCAGGGACAAGGATGAGAAAGCAAGGGCCACTGACTCTGTCTCCCTCTCCCTGGTCTTTCTCTGCTTCTGATTGCCCTTTTCAGTTGTCTGTACCTCCATTCCCCTCCTCTGTACTCTGTACTCCTTGACTCTGGGCCTAGTTTCTTCTCCTCCCTATGCTCCTCTAGGATGTTGCTTTCTGGACTCCGGCTCTTCACCCTCTCGCTGAGCTCACAGGCTTTACAGAGCATGAGGTGCCCTATCTTTATCTCTGGTTTTCCTCTTGTTGTGTCTCACCTTTGTCCTACCGCCTCTGCCTTGCCCTTAGCCAATCCAGCTTGTACAAATCCTGAGGAGACAGCATCTCACTTGGAGGGATGGCTCCTGAACCTCCCTCCCCTACCTGCACAGGCCCCTGTGTTGGCTGAATGTGGCCCGCACTCCTCTAGCTCTGCAGTCAGCTGTGCTGGGAAGTGGTGTGTGTGGGAGTCACTTACTGTCTGCTTTTACTACAATTATTTGTTCCTGGGGCCAAGCATTCCTCTATCCAATGGCAGGGGTAGGTAGGCAGGAGGCCTTCTCAGACTTTAAATGCTACCCTGCACTGCCCTTGCAGCTCTGGATCCTGGTGTTGGGAGCTGTGTTTGGTTTCTCCTCTTATGGTCCCATTGCCTTGTTCGGAGTTATAGCCAATGAGAGTGCCCCTCCCAACTTGTGTGGCACCTCCCATGCCATTGTGGGACTCATGGCCAATGGTAAGTGATACCCCCACTGATGCCTCGCACACAAGCCAGCTAGGGGCTGGAACAAGCCCCACTGGCTCTATCCTCACAATGACTCAGGCTCTTCCCCTCCTCCCTGACAGTGGGCGGCTTTCTGGCTGGGTTGCCCTTCAGCACCATTGCGAAGCATTACAGCTGGAGCACAGCGTTCTGGGTGGCTGAAGTGATCTGTGCAGCCAGCACAGGTGCCTTCTTCCTTCTACGAAACATCCGCACCAAGATGGGCCGAGTGCCCAAGAAGGCTGAGTGAAGACAGTGCAGGCTCTGGAGCATCCTGTCCCACTTGTGGCCTCTCCCCTCCATTGGGGTGGGGGAAGGGAGGGAGGGGACTATCTGACTAGCACCTTTGACTTTCCCTTTCTGCTCCTTTTCCCTCACCCAAGTGGCGCTGGAAGTTATCAGTGGCTAATGAGGCACCAGCTTCCCATCTGATCTCTATTTAAAAGACAACCTTTGTTCTTGGACTCCGTTAGCTCCTATTTCCTGGCTTCAAAGAGGAAACCCCTGCACTCAGGGAGTCTCCTGTATCCTTCTCCCTCTCTTGGGCCCTGCCCTGTCCCCATCCCACCCCATCCTCACCTGAGGTGAGGCTCCTCCTGCAGCAGCAGGGCAGCAATGGCCCAGGACTTCTGCCCTGAGGCCTCTCAGCAGGGGGCAGCTGCTCCTGCCAATACCTTGGACTCCAGGGGAAGAGGGTCACTCTCACCAATACCCAGGGTACAGTAGGGGGGTATGGATGGGAGAGTAGAAAGACTTGTTATAGAAAATTAAAACTAGATTTGATACTAAACCCTGTCAGTGAGCCATTCTTTCAAAAAGGGTAGTACAGGGACTTCCCTGGTGGCGCAGTGGTTAAGACTCCGTGCTCCCAATGCAGGGGGCCCGGGTTCGATCCCTGGCCAAGGAACTAGATCCCACATGCATGCTGCAACTAGGAGTTTGCATGCCACAACTAAGGAGCCCGCCTGCTGCAACTAAGACCTGGCGCAACCAAATAGAGAAATAAATAAATAAAATAAATATTTTTAAAAAAACAGAGTACTTCTCAAAAAAAAAAAAGTGGAGGTAATACAAGCCAGAGATAGATTTTTTGGGGAAATACTCCCTTAATACCTGCTTTTTCCAACCCAGAAGAGAGAGACTTCATTCCCCTGGAAGGGAAAGCTAAAGTGTAGATGGACTCCTTTAAGCTCATGTCTCTACCGCCTTCAACTTCATACTGCATAATTCAATGAACATTTTGAAGATGAAACTACTGGGTGCCAGGCAGGTTAAGTAATTTGATGGAGGGAGATAACAGTGTAGTCAGAAAGCCTGGGTTCAAACTCAGTCTGCTGGTAACTAGCTTTGAGATTTTGAGGCAGAGAGTTTGTACATTGCTTGCTGAAGCTCATCCGTAATAGAAACAGAATGTACCCGCTGAGGTAAGGGAGAGGATTAAGTGAGATAAAGCAGTAAAACGTGGCTGTAAGCACTTGATAAATATTCCATCATCATTATCATCATCACCACCATACCCACCACCTAGGAAGTCAGTAGCGATTCTGGAACTAGGACCAAGGCTCCTGATTCAAAGTCCCATGTTCATTCATTCACTTAATGAACATACATTTGTTTTGTTTTCTACTAGAACATAGTATCTCATTTTCCCAGAATTCCCTTATCATTCCTGTCTCCCCTCCTGAGGCTTTTCCCCCAAACCATCAATTAGGATAGCAAACACTGAGATCAAAGGAATGTTTATTATAGCATTTATGGGCCTACCTCCTCCATAAATAATCTGTACAGAGTTGGGAAGTAGGACCATGACAGATACAGGAGGAAAGAGAGCATGGTATTAAGGCTCGGGCATCGGTGCATGTCATCAGGCTCAGCAACCTCCCATTTTCAAGTGCACTAACAAATGCCGCTGGGCTCGCCATCGGAGTGGAAACAGCAGGACCCCTGTTGCAGGATCTCTCAAGAATATGCGGGGAGTGGTGGTGGGGGGTCCACTGCAGGTTCAGCCTAAGACCCAGGTCCAAAAGTTCCAGCCTTCTCTGCCACCTCCAGGGCTAACTTCAGGTTCTGGTCAAACAGCTCACACCTAGGCCAGACCCAGGAAGCACAAATAAGGACAAAGTGTGAGGCCTGGCTCTCTCCCCACCTTGGGTGCAGAGGCAGAGCCAGTGGAAACTCTGCTTGAAGAAAGACATAAACCCCAAGGAAAGTCTTTGGTTTCTCCAAAAAATAAGTAAGTAAAAGGCTAGTTACTTTTGTTTTATTTAAAAATAACTCTAGGGCTTCCCTGGTGGTGCAGTGGTTGAGAGTCCGCCTGCCGATGCAGGGGACACCGGTTCGTGCCCCGGTCTGGGAGGATCCCACATGCCGCGGAGCGGCTGGGCCTGTGAGCCATGGCCGCTGAGCCTGCGCGTCCGGAGCCTGTGCTCCGCAGCGGGAGAGGCCACAACAGTGAGAGGCCCGTGTACCGCAAAAAAACCCAAAAAACAACCTCTATTACACTTCAAAATGACATTGGGGAAAAGCACACAGGGAGGGGGAACAAGGAGGCTTTGACCAGAATCTGGGAAGTGGGACCACATACCTGATGGGCATTTCCAGGGAGTAAAATGGATTCTTCAGGGCAAAGTCTGAGTAAATCTCATAAATCTTTCGGAGAAGAGAATCTATCCCAGCCTGCCTAGGATCCGCCAGCACCACAAACTTTATCCCTGGAGAGGGACCAGTAATGATTACCAAAGGGTAGAGAATGCAGCAAATAATGCTGTCCTTTGTTTGTACAGCACTTTCATATGCCCACTTAAATGTTATCCTTATTGCTACATAAAGCACGAAAAGCAAGATTTTGAATCTACAGGTGAGAGCAGAGAAGTGAAATGACTTTGTTGCATCACCCAGCTGACTGAGTGACCAGGTTTTGGGTCCTAGGTCTGTCGCTTACTTCTGGCCTGGGGGCCCCTCAGCAGAAAGTGCCAGGCAAGGAACAAACTCAGGCAGTTTTCAATGATCTGCCTTCAGCGAGTGATGCAATGACAGTCACGATCCAAAGGTCATTTCCATTTCACATTCAAATTTCATTTTGGAACAACACACCTTCCAAAACGTGTGCAACGTGAGATAACATTAAGGTGAGTTTATCTGTGGACAGGATAACGCTCAGTGGCATGGACAAAACTGGCGTCAGATTAAATATTGCCTTTAGATTCACAAAACAAGTAACTGTCTGTGCAGTTGTCCGAGAAAAGGCTGACCAACACTCCCTTGCTTACCAAACCCAACTTGGGCCAATCCCTTCTCCCAACCTGCCCCATCGCATCCCCTTGACCTATCTAGAGATGCGTACCTGTCAATGTCTGGAAGCAGTGCAGTTTGAATGTGTCTGTCTCCAGCATCTCAATGCCTGAGCTGCCCTGTTCAGGAGACAGCTGGGAGCCGATTGCGAACAGCCTATTTGCAAAGGAGGCAAAGTTGGGAATGCACCTCATTGCTATAAGGGAGAAGTGCTTCTCGAACTTTTCCGCTGAAATGACCCTTATCTTCTGAAGAGTTCAAATTACAGCTTGAGATAGTCAGAAGCAGCAGTGTGAACTGCCTGGCAGCAGTATCAAAATTACTTAAAAATTTATTTGAATTCTGCATGTATTCTACATTCATACTTTGCTATAAAACATTGTACATTGAAAACTTTGGGTGAAATTAACACTCTGGGACTATGTGCCACGTTTACTCACCCCGTGACTATGCATATCCAGCACATCTCATACCATAATTGACAGCAAGAAAAGATCTTAAAGATCATTTAGTTCAATTGCCTTACTTTAAAGATGAAAAAACTTAAGACTCAGAAAAGAGAAGGTGACTTAGGCAAAAAAAATCACACCACTGCCAGCATTACCTACAGCCTAGTCATACTGGATCAATTCTTTTCATGACACAAGAACTGAGGATTTAGAAGGAGGAAGGTAAGCACCGCCGCTCAGGAAGTCTCTGAGGGCAGAACCACACTAATCCAGCCAGCCTATGAGCCAAGTGCGGACCGACAAAATCTAGGAAGGGTTGTGAGACTTACGAGTGGAACATGGAGGCCAGCATGAGCTTCTCATTGGAGGTGAGGCGAGGCCGGCCGAATCGAATGGACACCGGGTAGTTAGCAGGGTTGCCCAGGTACTCCAGCACCTCTTTCCCATCGGCCGTGTACTTGCCGCTCACATCCACACCATTGATGGCCAGCACTGCGTGGCCCACTGCAGAGCCGAGGCTAGGCGTCAACGAAGCCTCAGCTTGGGGATCCCACCAAGGCGACAATGGACCCGGCCCCAACTCCTCACCCCCTCCGCCCCCCGCCCAGAGACACCTGCCCACAACGGCGGCACCGGGCCCCGCCCCCCAGGCCCGAGCCTAACCCACCCCGGATGCCGTCGCGCTGGCCGAAGGCAACCAGCACACGATCGTCATGCAGTTTGAGCAGCAGATCAAGCGGGTAACTGAAAGTTTTCTCAGCTTCGGCCCGTGGCGCGTAGCTGTCCAACTGGTAAATGAGGCCTCCAGCTTTGTTCACCACAAACACACTGAAAATCGCCATTGCTGCCGCCGCTACTGCGGGACTGGCTCCCCCTCCCGGCCCCGCCCCGGAACCGCAGCACAGGACCTGCCCCCGGCGCCCCGGCCGCGCGTTCCCTCTCGACCCGGGAGCGCGGCGCACTGCGGCGCTTGCGCACTTGGAGCACGCCTGGCTGTCAGTAACGCTGGGAAGTTAGCTGTCGGGATCTAGAAAATTGTTTTCCGTCCCTTTTCCCAGGTTTTTAGTGTCAGGAAACAGCAACGTGTGACTGCCTCACAACTAGTCGCAAAGCGCAAAAGGTAGGGACAGCCTCGAGTGCCTCCGGCTGCAGGGTAAGCTCGCACTGCCCGCAGCCAGTTCCGTGCCTGAGTCAGGCCTGCCCCTCCCGACTTCCTCCGCGCGGTCCCGCCCCTTACCCCGGAAGCACTCGGTGCAGGCGGAGGTTTCTGGGCTTGCTTCGCTAGATGCACTTCCTTTTTGTCCGACATCTTAGGGAGGCGAGGTGGTAGCAGTTGCTCTCCCGGCTTCGCTATGGTGAGAGCTCTGTTTGGGGACAGCCGGCGTGGTTTCGGGAGCCGGCGGTGCCGGCGCGCATTTGGGGCGGCATCGGAGGAGGGCTCCCAGAACTGCCGGGCCGCGTGTCGAGGCGGGCGGGCTATTGCTTCCCCCATGTGCTCCGTCAGTGGAGTCTGGGCGGGGGTTGAGGTGGAGCGCAGGGGTAGGGGGAGCGTGGGGCTGCCTTGAGACCTGGCAGTATTCCCGCTTTCCTTCTGTAGCCGCCCAAGGATGACAAGAAGAAGAAAGATGCCGGAAAGTCGGCCAAGAAAGACAAAGACCCAGTGAACAAGTCTGGGGGCAAGGCCAAAAAGAAGGTAGGAGTCAGTCGCTTGAACGTTGAGGGAGGCTGCGGGCACCCGTACCTTATCGATATATTAAGTGACACCTAGCAGATGGCTTGTAAGGTTGTGGGGTCTAGAGTCAGGTTATTACAGCTTATGCTGTTACCAGCATTCTGTTTTTTCGTTATTTGGGGTCATATACGCTGTTTGGCAATTAGACGTGTACAGAGCATTTATTTGGATACGCAGCACGTAGTGTTATTTTAGTTGGTTCCGTGGGGCTCAGTCAGTATCCGAAAGTCTCAATAATAGGTTCCCCCCCCCCAACCAGATGTGTCTTTGATGCCCTTAACGACAACCAGGGTCTCTTTTTGCTTTGAATTCTGGCTTTCTAATTATTTGAATCTTAATTTGCAGAGTTTCTGCAAATTCTGCATTTCATAGATTTCTGCAGGCCAAGGAATAGAGCCACTCTCTCAGTATAGCCGTACAACCAAGTAACAGTTCTTTGAGGCAGGTTGTTCCAGAGGAGGGAAGAACTGGAGCACTGATTTTTTTTTTTTTTTTTTTGGTGAGCAGAAGTGGTCCAAAGGCAAAGTTCGGGACAAGCTCAATAACCTAGTCTTGTTTGACAAAGCAACATATGACAAACTCTGTAAAGAAGTTCCCAACTATAAGCTTATAACTCCAGCTGTTGTCTCTGAGAGACTGAAGATTCGTGGCTCCCTGGCCAGGGCAGCCTTGCAGGAGCTGCTTAGTAAAGGTGAGAGGGGTGTGTTGTACTGATTTGTATGCTTTTGCACCTTAAATTGGCCTGACCGTGCTAGCCATCTTAAATGCAATAGGTGGTTGTTAGTAATGTAATCCTAACATGTTATCTAGGTTATTGGTTAGTGCCCAATAATGGAAACAGTGATTTTCAAGTTATAGTAAAGTGCTGTGAAGGTGGCCATCCCAAGAGCAGGTGGTCAGTCCCTTGTTTTAAAAGGGTAAGTCAAATTAGATTATAACCAAGAAATGTAGGCATGCCTCCTAAACTCATGCTTAAATTCAGCATTTCTCTTTTGGGATGGAATATAAAACAGATATTTCTAGTGTCTTATTAAGTATTTCATAGTACTATTGTGTGAAAATTTTATGCTTTCTTTCTAGGACTTATTAAACTGGTTTCAAAGCACAGAGCTCAAGTAATTTACACCAGAAATACTAAGGGTGGAGATGCTCCAGCTGCTGGTGAAGATGCATGAACAGGTGAGCAAGAACCCAGGGGTTCATGGTGTAGGAAGTATGCATCCCTTCACAAGGCTCTATAGTTCTGATTCTTGAATTTTTTTTTTTTTTACAGGTCCCACCAGCTGTATACTTGGAAAAATAAAACTTTATTAAATCAAATAAATGGGCGTGTCTGTTTCCTAAGAAAGGCAGTTACAAAGGATAATAGTAGGTATCGGCTTGTTGATTTGGTTTTGAGCATTATGGTGGTTGAAAATGTATTAGGAAACCATTAACTTTTCTTTTTATGTGACTGCTGTTTGTTTCTTGCTGCGGCTTCAGTTTTGAATTGATGCCTGAAAGGAAATGAAGGGTTAGCAGGACGAAGGGTGAGATCTCCAAGGGGGAGTGGGTTGGGGTCCAGACACTGGGCCCATACCTGGATTGCCAGCGGCGTCCATTATTCCAGACCCGGCCAAAAGAGGGCAGCCAGCCTGCACCGGTACTGGAGTTATGATCAAAGTTGGCCCCAACTCTGTCTGGTGGGAGTTTCTTCAATTTCTGTTTTTCCTCTACAATAAGCAGTTTTACGTGAGTAGGAAGACTTAAAGAACCCATCACCATTTCTGAATTAGTTAACTTACTTTCTTTGAGAAACTCTTCATAGGAGGGTCCTATTTGTTGGTTCCCAGAGCTACAGTCCTCATCTTGGACCATCCAGGGAGGTGTGGCACCTGGAAAAGGAAGACCCTTTAAGCAGAAATGAAAGCACTTAAAAAAAAGTTTTTAACCTTCAGGCTGTTGTGGAACATAGCTAGCTATAAGTTCCTACCTAATTGAAAATTATAAATGTTTGTAAACAAAACCCAGGAATTCTGGACCATGGGAAGTTGAGGGGCCTAGGCTAATTTAAAAGGTGCTGATACTTAATAGCTGTATCAATACAGCAATACATGCCTGAAAAACTACATACATTTAAAGTGTGCAATTTGAAATGTCTGGGATGAAATCACCACCACCATGTATCCTTGTGCCCCTTTAAAATATTTTCTAGCACACTTCCCTTATACCCCTCTTCCCAGGCAGCCACTGGTGTGCTTTCTGTTGCTATAGGTTAGTTTGCGTTTTCCGTAATGTTGTATAAATGGCATATATTATGTACCCTTGTGTACCTTTTAGCATAGTTACTTTGAGGTTTTTGTGTTACGCGTGTTTTCAATCATTCCTTCGTTATTGAGTATTTTTTGAAGTGTTCATTGGCTGAGGCACATTGGGATTTCTTTTCAACTTTTAAAGAAACTGCCAGACTGTTTTCCAAAGTAGTGATGCCATTTTGCATCCCCACCAGCAGTGCATGAGAGTTCCTGCATATATAAATGGTCAGTCTTCAGCCTTTTTTAATTCTTTGGCCACGCCATGTGGCATGTGGTATTGTTCCCTGACCAGGGATTAAATCCGTGCTCCCTGCATTGAGAGTGCGGAGCCTTAACCACTGGACCGCCAAGGAAGTCCTAGTTTCAGCCATTTTGATGAGCATCTTTTTATATGCCTTTACTGAGTGTTGAGAGGTTTTCATATATTGAGAATACACATCCTTCATCAGATGCTGCTTTACTTTGGAAAAACGTTGTTATGCTAAAGTTTGTAATCTTCCATTTTTCAAGCAAAGTACTTTTTCCCTTAGTTGAAATACAAGGAGACGAGTGGCTGTAGCATGGCTAATGCCATGGTGGGCACTGTGTACGGTATAGAGACTTCTCTGGCCCTCAGTTGCAAGGAGTTTTATTTTTAAAATTTATTTTATTGAAGTATAGTTGATTTACAATGTGTTAATTTCTGCTGTACAGCAAAGTGACTCAGTTATATATGTATTCTTTTTCATATTCTTTTCCATAATAGTTTATCACAGGATATTAAATATAGTTCCCTCTGCTATACAGTAGGACCTTGTTGTTTATACTCTTTATTTTCACTATTAAGTGTATTATTTTAAAAAACACTTTAACACACACTCATATAGTGGTTGAACAAAAAACCCTTATAAGAATTACCACGTCTGACATTTTATAAGTTTAAAACACCTTAGATCTGAAAGTTTAAAAAAAAAAATCCGGTAAACAGGTGAATGTACATCTGTTACTTTCCTGAGTTACTCAGACATATTTGACATATGTGTCTTCGATACCCTTCTACCAGTGAAAGGCCTAGAACTCAGGTGTGTCTCAAAGATCCCAAGTTCACTGCTGTATCTTAATCAACTTTATTCTTTAAAAAAAAAAAAAAAAAAGCTTCTTACAGTTTGAGAAACATTGCCATGGGTCTTACCTGAGTGGATGTTACCAATTCCTGGTGTATCCTGTAGTTGGAAATGGGAAAAAATCATAAGAAAGCCAAGAGATGATAGGATACTCATAGCCTAGAGGAAGAAATTTTACTGGAGGTGGATGGAACCACTGCCATGATGCTAGTTCTGCACTGGGTTGATGTTAAATCTTACAGAGCACAGCAAATCACTGAAAGACAGTCTTGCCCTCACCAGACTCAAGGTCTTAGTAGCAGAGATGTCCAAAAATAAGTGCCTACTAGATGTTAGGTAAACGAAACCCTTTTCTTTTTTTTTTTTGTTTTTTTTTTGTTTGTTTGTTTTGCTGTACGCGGGCCTCTCACTGTTGTGGCCTCTCCCACCGCGGAGCACAGGCTCCGGATGCGCAGGCTCAGCGGCCATGGCTCACGGGCCCAGGCGCTCCGCGGCACGCGGGATATTCCCAGACCGGGGCACGAACCCGTGTCCCCTGCATCGGCAGGCGGACTCTCAACCACTGCGCCACCAGGGAAGCCCCGAAACCCTTTTCTTACAGAGCATACATACTACTGGGAAAGAGAAGTATGAATTACACAAATTACATTCACAGCTTTTTACATGGGGCTACATACATTTATAACAGTTTTCCATGAAAAAGTGACATTCAAGCTAAGAGCTGAAGGAAGGTGAGGGTTAAGTAGATGGTGAGCGAAGGAAAGCATATCATTTAAGACAATGGCAATTACATGTTCAAAAGCAAGGAGGAGCACAGTGCAGCTGGAGGATAGAATGTAAGATAGCAGGTGATGCGATTATTTTCTGTTGTGTTTGGGACAAGATTGCAGTAGTAGGAATTGTTCCAAGGTGGAATAGAGACCAGCTTGTATTCAGGAGATAAAATAGATAAGACATGCTCATTGAGGGAATGTGAAAAATGAAAGAAAGGAGGAGATAAGAATCTGCATCTACAGTTAATGGAAACACAGGAGTGGTAGGGGTTAGCTTCAGGTACCTGTGGGGTATCTATAAATGTCCCATATTGAGCTGGAACTGTGGATTCTGCACAGGATGAGATTTAGGAGTTGGTACTTCTATGTGGCAACTGGGGCAGTGTGTGGATAAGATCACCATGGAGGGTGACAAAAAAGTCTAAGAACATGATACTATGGGACAGGGCAGCAAGAGGGAAAAGCCTGCTAAGACAGGAATGGCCAGAATACACAGAAAAGCCAGGAGAGATGGGTGTCCTGGGAACTGAGGGGGCACTGGCCCTTTCCCAACTTTCGTATCCATTGTACCTGATGATGGCCAATGAATGTCAGCGGTTGTCCTGTCTCCATCCAGTCAAGCTCCGGGGCTGGTGGCAGGTCCACATATGAGGGCTGCTGTGAGGTGGAGGCTACTTGGCTGAAAAAGACAAACAGGAGCCAGGCTGGCAGACAAGGTCCTTGAGCCATGAGGATAGCAAAGATGACATTTGTTCCCTTTTCCCAGCCAAAGTTACAGAATGTTCTAAGAGATGTCAGAACTCCCAATAAGAGGTTTCCTAACAGTCTTACCTGTTTGTCCCTTTCCAGCTTCCAGGTGCCGAAGAGCCCTCTTCTGGGTCTGGCACTGTCTGAGGCTGAGTTTGATTCAGGAAAAATAATTGTGTCTAGGATGCTTAAGAATTTGCCTAGGCCATGCTCCCACCCTCCAGAAGTAAACAAATTGCCGTATTGAGGGTACTGCCCATATCTTGCAAACTTCCCTCCCTCCCTCCCCCAGCCTGGCCCACATCATCTCCACTGACAAAGGCCTGCACCCTGGTGGGCAGGTAAGGGAATTCAAGCCGAGCAGGTAAAGCATGGAGTCCATGAATTCTCATAAGAAGAGCTGGTAGGTGAAATGTTGGACCTGGGAGAAGCAGGAATCAGTGGATTTGGATACTGCTCTGGCTCCTCCGAGGGAAACCAACCTCTAAGACAGACCGAACAACCTCCTGCCGGCTGTGCTCCACCTCACGGATCTGAGCTGCCATCTGTGGGGGAGAGGCTGCTTAGACAGGTACAAACTGGTGGGGGGGGGGGGCCTGGGTCCTTCAGAGGCCTTTCCTTTAACTCACCTCTTTAATCACTTCATCCTCTTTTTCCTCATAGGAATCCAGACTTTTCACCATGGACTTCTTGAATCTAAAAAGAAAAAGGGCAAGTCCCGGTCAGTTGTGAAAAGATCCTCAGTAGATCGTTTTTCTCTGAATTTTGGGTAGTGTCAAACTCCCAGAAACAAAATAGTACAATGAACACCCATGTACCTCTCCCCCAGATTCACTGTAAACATTTTGCCATACTGGCTCCAGTTTGCTTATAAACACATTGCCTTTCTGCCAAGAACATGAGACTTAATTCTAAATTTTTCAGCATACATCTCCTGGGAACAGGAACAGCCTATGAAACCATTACCATACTTAAGAAAATCAATTTCCCTTTCTTGATGTCCAAATTGTCCCATATTTGGGACAACAATATATTTGCAGTTGTTTTTATCCTACAATACAAAGGTATCTGAATAACATCAATGCTGCTATCAGCAATAAGACTACTAAGCAAAGCTCAAGGTTTCTTTGCAGTTCATTAGTCCTCAGAAAACCTAAGGGTGTACAGTCAGATTTCTGTGTTCAAATGTTACTTGAATTCTTATTCTTTCATCGTTATCAATTGATACATAATTAATATAACTGTCCTTGTTTGCCTAATTATTTTTTGAAAATATAACTAGAGAACATTTCTTTGATTTTCACTAAGGCTTTGTCTTGAGGACATAACTAAACTGCGTCACCACCCCCCACCCCGATTTGAAGAAGGGTTATTAGTACAGTGAATGTTCAGATACGAACAGTTTGAAGGACTGGAACCAACAGTAACTGACAAAAACCAACTTCCATCTAAATCATCATAAAAATGTTTTAAGTTAAAAAGGGAGGGGGAGAAGGGGGCAAAAGGGTTTCAGATTGAACAAGATCCTCACATTTCATCTAATACATTCAGCCCTGGCCAGCGTATACCAAAATGGAAACTGGATTACTATAATAAAAACTTCTACATCACTCTGTACACACCTGTGTTCCAAGCCCACCCCCATCCCCCTAATGCTTCCAAACTCAACTATTTGATGAAGGAGCTATGTATAAATCTAATCCAGTCTTTGTTATAAAGCTGGTATGTCTGGGTATCAGCTCGGTAAATAAGGCAGCTGAGGTCTTCCAGGTCATCAATAAAATCAAATAACTGATACCATACGTGACAGAGGGGCTGCTGGGATTCACTCTCTTCAGATGTTCTTCGTACATTATACAAACACCTTCCATGCATTCATTCAGATTCATAGCATAAGTTCTGCCTTCTGGCCTCTTGGTAGGCTGTACCAGCAAAATGGTGTGAGACATGTCGCCAAACTCTTGCTGCAGCCGCTGCCGACTACTCTGCCGACTCCGCCACCGCACACGAGCTTATAGCCTTTTTGCCTAATTTTAATATGTAAAACATTTATGTAGGGGAATGGCTCTATCAAGGTGCCCTGGCAGCCTTGCACGTATCCTTACGGGCAAAGCCTTGAACTGCAGCTTATCAGAGTTTTGGCTGAAGGTCTGCGTGATCCTCCTGGAACACAAGAGGACAGGAGGCCTGAAAGGAACTGCTAGGAGGCCATCTCCCACTCGTCTCCCTATCTCTCATGGGAGACCATTATGAAACAGTTTCTCATCAACTCCCAGTTCTGATGGGGTATGGGACTTTGTGCTCTCAGATTTGAGCTGTAGATATAAAAGCACGTAGCTGCAGTCTAGACTTGGCTCCCCAGCAAAAGTATCGCACAGCTCACACTGCAGTATGGTCCTTTTGGGTGTGTTGGACAACCTGGGAGGCTGGCACTTCGGGCTTACTCTTTTCACTGCTTATGTAACAAACTGCCTGAACCTAAAAGTAGCTCACTGTGGGACTTTCCTGGTGGTCCAGTGGTTAAGAATCCCCCTTCCAATGCAGGGGACTTGGGTTTGATCCCTGGTCGGGGAACTAAGATCCCACATGCTACAGGGCAACTAAGCCCACACGCTGCAACTACTGAGCCCATACGTGCCACAACTAGAGTGCCCACGTGCTCTGGAGCCTGCACGCACCAGAACTAGAGAGAAGCCTGCACGCTGCAATGAAGATCCTGCATGCCGGCACTAAGACCCGATGCAGCCAAATAAAAAGACTAATCTTTTAAAATAATGATTAGGACTTCCCTGGTGGCGCAGTGGTTAAGAATCCGCCTGCCAATGCCGCGGACACGGGTTTGAGCCCTGGTCCGGGAAGATCCCACATGCCGCGGAGCAACTAAGCCACAACTACTGAGCCTGTGCTCTAGAGCCTGTGAGCCACAGCTACTGAAGCCTGCACACCTAAAGCCTGTGCTCCGCAACAAGAGAAGCCACTACAATGAGAAGCCCATGCATGCACTGCAATGAACAGTAGCCCCCACCTGCCGCAACTAGAGAAAGTCTGCGCGCAGCAACAAAGACCAGACGCAGCCAAAAATAAATTTTTTTATTAAAAAAAAAAAGATTAAAAAAATAATAAAAGTGGCTCATTGTATCTTTACTGGTCAAATCAGTCAGGCTTGGCCTGGCCTTGTCTTGTGTGAGCTTGAAATTTATAAAGCTCAAAAGTCAAATTATATTTAAATAAAAAGTTCAAAGAGTCCATCCTCATAATTCTCAATTATAACCTTTGCTGCTCAACTATCCTTTATTCACCCACCAAAAACCATATGGAGCTGAGCCAGGGTGTGAGGAGTGAGTGGCCTCAGTTTCTTATCTCCTCCCAGTCTGAACCACAGATTTTAAGGCAAGGTGGTGGGATTTAGGCATTTCTTATTTCCTCATTATTCTCCACATTGGGTAGAAAGAAATAACAAACACCATGTGTTTTCTTAACTTTGGCTTTGGGATCCCCTTGGGTTCCACACTCCACAATCTCAATATGGTCCCAATAAAAGTGATGATGTGAGGCTGCCTGAGTCCTCTTCCTGAGGCAGTCAGGGCTCACTCCCTCTCTGTGCTGTCCAGCTTCCTACAATCCGGTTCCTTGGGGTCCTCCGAGGCCAGTTAAAATAGAGTCTAAAACTATTAAAAGTGGGCACTGGGTGAGCACCAGTTTCTTGCACACTATAAAAAGCATCTTCTGCTCCTAAAGAACCTTAGTAGTTTCTGTGTCATACATTTAAGTAGTTGATTATGGTCAGCTTTAATTATACACTATTCTCTACTTGCTAAATACATTGTAAATCCCCCCCCCCCGCAACTAGATTATAAACCTTTCAAGGACTCTGTCATATTTCTTTTGTGTCCAATATGGTGCCTAGGATAATGAGTGCTACAAAGACAATGGTTACTAATGAAGTCCTTACTAAACTTCCCAAGCAGTAGAGGAAGCTCCAGTACCTGACACAGGCCCAGAGAATCCACACTCTGCTACTTCATCATGTGAAGTAGTGACTTACCGTGCATAATCCTGGGGGGAGATCAAAAACTTCTCTTTCATCTGGAACTCAGCCTTGTTCTCCCACCAGAATCTGTTGGTTGCTTTCTTGTGCTCTGGACTGAGAATGGAAAGGACAAGTAATCTCAATGATAGATTGCAGAATATTACACATATATCTAGGCATTAGATAAATAATGCAAACTGACATCTGGGTTTCTGTCTCTGGGCAAGGCTGAGAGAATACTGATAGTAGTCTCTTCAAGATCTCCAGTCTCCCCCTTCCAATAAAAATGTGAGAATCTGAGAGGAAGTGATGGGAGGGAATCTTGATTGAACCTGCCCAGCTGACTTTCCCAGCTAGACCACCAACACCACTGGGACCATGGCAGCCGTAAGCCCGCTACCCTCAAGGCTGGCAATGCCTACAAGACGACTCAATCAAATCACAAAAGCGTTCTTCCTCTCACCCACCCTAAACCCTCCCTCCCACAAATGTACACGACTGTTGTATGAGGCTCCCGGCCCGGCGCTCACCTGGCCAGATGCTCCAGCAGCCCCCCATGCAGCACGGTCAGGTTTCCGTGGCTCAGGTGTTTCCTCACCTCACAGCCGCAGCACAGGCACCAGCAGCACCGCTCGTGCTCGGGCACGTAACGCTCCACCTGAGCGGCGCGGACGGCCTTGCGGGCGGCCTCCACCTGCCGCGGAGAGGGTACCAAGGGGAAGAGGCTAAGTAGGACCCCGGTGGGACCCCCAGATCCCACCCCCTCGGGCCCTCACAGCCCCGCCCCCATTCCCGCCCCGTCCTGTCCAAGGTTTCCTCCAGCCTCCCGTCCGCACCTGAGGCAGAAGCCGCTCCAAAGCCACCTTCAGCTGCCGCTGGTGCTTGCGACTGTAGACGTGTCCGCGGCCGCAGAAGAAGGTCTGGCGGCAAACAGGGCAGCGCTCCGCCGGCGCCATCTACCCAGGACTGGGGATCCGCGACGCGCAGCCTCTCCTTCGCCGTCTGGTGACCTCTGACCCCTCAGGGGCGGGGCGAACCCAGCGGCCCCAGCGGCCCCAGCGGCCCCCGCGGCCCCCAGCGGCCGGCAGGCGCCACTGCAAGTCCTACTACGGTTGCGCGGGTTTTTCTCTGGGAACCCTCATTGCGCACAAATCCAGCCCGTCGCCAGTACCGCCAAATGCAGTCTGGCTGGAAAAGGTGAGGGGAAGGAGCGCACGCAACAGTTAGGGGGGACCGCGCACGTATCTGGACACTGACAAGGACCCGTAGAGACAATGTAACAAATCGTAACGAGTATTTATAGGGTGCTCAGTGGGGGTCCAGAGCTTTACCTCAACTACCTCAGGTAATCTTCACAATAACCCTGTGTGGTATCCTGTTATTACTGGCATTTTACAAGCGGGAAACTGAGGCGTGAAGGAGGAGGTAAGTTTGTGGAAGGTTGCACAGGTATAAAGCGGCAGAGGCATTGCCAGCAGGCTGTAGGGAACACAAGCTGAAGTCCTAATCTATGACCTAATCATGCTCATACCCCCCAGGGGTGATCCGAACGTTGCTCCTGGAAAGCTGTAAAGGGAAAGCTATAAAGGGTGCAGAGTCATTGCTGAGGCTTAGCAGACGTGTTTAATCTGTAAACGTGCTAAACTAGTGGAACTTTATTCTCTACAAGCCATTTCTCCCAGAGTCAACAGCCTTCCTGTCTGTCCTGCTCCCTTAGCACCTAAGGTGAATTGCTCCCTCCCAGGGCTGAAATCCCCAGACTGTGATCTCCACCCTAGAACTCCCTCCAAAAAGCCTGGGGCCTGGCCCACACCTTAACTTATAGGATGTGCAAACAGAGCTGGCACAAAGTCCCCAGCTTCCCTTACATTTGTTACCTGTATTGGTGCATTAACCTGGATGGGTGACAATGTCTGTGGGCATATCCAGTCAACTCTACAGAATTCAGACCCAGAAAGTAGCCAGACTCCCCTCCAGACCTTGACTTCCTGACGGAGCGTCCCTTTAGACTCAGGCCTTTGCCAGATGTGATGTATTTTGATGACCTTGCAGTTCTCAGTTCCTTGACCTCTCATCACTCCCCTGGCAGGGGTAATCCTGGACCTTGTCCACCAAAAATTGCTCCTTCTCTGAATTCAAACTCTGAAGTTCTACTCTGACCACCGTCTTCCATCCTCCTGTGTGGACTTACCTTCCATCTGGTCTTTAACTGCAGGGAGACCTCCTTTCCTGAATATGAGTACTCTTATCCATTCACTTGGAAAATTATTCATCGTATGCCAGCTACTGAATGCTTTGCTCTAGGCCAGGTTTAAAAATTTAAAAACCTTTAAAGTGTGGCCTCCTGGTCAGCAGCATCAGCATCCGGGAGCTTGTTAGAAATGCAAATTATTGGGACCCACCCCAGACCTACTGAATAGGAAACGCCGGAGTGGGTCCCGGCAATCTGTGGTTTAATGAGCCCTTCAGGTGATTCTGATGCTCAGTCAAGTTTGAGAATCAGTGGTCTAGGTCTGAGGTCCTCTTGACTTCGCTTTACCCATTGGATCCCAGGAATACTTCCACCACACTCTCACGGCAACATATTACTTCACTTGACCTACCAAGACCTCTCATTCTGTCACACCCCAACCATCCCATCTGTTTCCGTCATTTGTCCCAAAGCTGCTTTAGAGTAGTCTATACCATCTGCTTAAACTCCTAACTTTTCAGCCCTCTGCAATTTGGCTTTTGAAACTGTTTCCCTAAAGTCTTCCGTTACTGAGTATTCATTCGGCTGCCATCTGAACTAGACTGTGTGAATGGAACTCAATTTCTTCCTCCTCAGATCATCCTGTTTACATCCTCCCAGTGAATGATAACCACTAAACTAAAGCCTGGAGTTTTGGGGTAAGTTATCTTTTTTTTAACTTATTTTAATTTATTTTTGGCTGTGTTGGGTCTTCGTTTCTGTGTGCAGGCTTTCTCTAGTTGCGGCGAGCAGGGCTACTCTTCCTTGCGGTGCGCGGGCTTCTATTGCAGTGGCTTCTCTTGTTGCGGAGCATGGGCTCTAGGTGCACGGGCTTCACTAATTGTGTCTCGTGGGCTCTAGAGTGCAGCCTCAGTAGTTGTGGCGCACGGGCTTTGTTGCTCCGCGGCCCGTGGGATCTCCCAGACCAGGGAAGGGCTCGAATCGGTGTCCCCTGCATTGGCAGGCAGATTCTTAACCACTGCGCCATCAGGGAAGTCCCTACAGTAAGTTATCTTTGATTCTCCCTTTCACTTAGTCCCCACATCCACCCTGTGCAAGCTGTCTTACTGGATTTCTGAGATGTCTAAAATCTGTTCTCCACCTTTTATACTCATAGACTATACCTTATTTCATTTCCCTACCTTTCTTGCTTAGATTCATGTAAAATCTTTCTGACTGGTTTCCAAGTGTCTGGTGTATTTCACCTCCATTTATCCTCCACACGCTGGTCTTAAGGTAGTCTCTAAAATGACTTTCCTGATTAATTTAATGTCTCTAAGTTGCCTTCAGGAAATATCTAAATTTCACAACATGAATTTTACACTAAGTTTCCTAACCTCCTTTTCAGTCTTGTGTCCCACACTCCCCCACTCCCCCCCCCACCCTCCCCCCCACCTATTGCTCCTCCAGGCAATATTCCTGCAGTCCTGTTGCTCCTATGCACTTTAGCGTCTCTAGCCCTTGGTTCCCTCTGCCTAGAATTTACTTCTTTCCAGCTCTGCCTGATAAGTTCTTTCTATTATATAGGGCTCTGAAATATGAACTAGAATGGAATTTCCACAAGGCTGGTGACTTTGTCTGGAACATGGTAAGCTCTCAATCTATTCATAAGCTCTTAGATCAATTCATGATTGAATGAATGAAATGTCACCCCTTTTGTGAAGCCTACCAGAGTGGATCCTGCAGAATTAATTTTTCAATTCCAAGGTCCTTTGCTCATCCTCTTGTCATTTTGTTTAGTAGTCTAGTCAGTTGAAAACTCAATAGTTAAAAAGCTCTTCAAGTGCAGGGACTGTGTCTTGATCATACCTGACTCAGTAGAACTAGCAGAAAGGGATCTTCTATAAATATTTGTCAAGTTAAGTTAAAATCATCAAAACTCCAGGCACCCTGGTGTTAACATGCCCATGGGGTGGGAGTCTGTGCTGGGAAGGAGCCTCAGAAGCGTGCAGCTAACAGCCTGCTAATTATGTTGCAGGAAGGGGGACCCCTTCCAGGGCCCAAGAGTGGGCTCTTGTCTAACACTCGGAAATGAATTGTCTGAGGAGATACATGTACTGACGAAGCAAAAGACATTATAGGGAAGGGGCACCCGGGTGGAGAGCAGCAGGGTAAGGGAACCTAGGAGAACTGCTCTGCCATGTGGCTCGCAGTCTCAGGTTTCATGGTAATGGGGTTAGTTTTCAGGGTTGTCTCTGGCCAATCATCTTTCTTGGCCTATATTTGCTCTGACTCAGTGTCCTTCCTGGTGGCGCATGCATCTCTCAGCCAATATGGATTCCAGTGCAAAGGATTCTGAGAGCTTGGTAGGACAATATTATGGGCTGGCGTCTCCTCCCTCCTTTTGGCCCCTCCCAGATTCTCCTGGTTAGTTTTTGGTGGCAGCACCATGTTCCTTATTGGGAACTCCTGTTGTGAGACAACTCATGCAAGTGGTTATCATTGTGCCTGGCCAAGGTGGGTGGTATCAGTCAATGGTTCCCTAACAATTAGAGTATCAAACTACAGAACAGGCTAGTGGATAGCTTTATTTATTTAAAAATTCTAAAAAGTAATTTCTTATTAAAAAAGAAAAAAAAACCTGTACCGAAGCTATAAATAAAAAGGGGGACTTCCTTGGTGGTCCAGTGGCTAAGACTCTGCACTCCCAATGCCTGGGGCCCAGGTTCGATCTCTGGTCAGGGAACTATATCCCACATGCTGCAACTAAGAGTCTGCATGCCGCAACTAAAGATCCTGCGTGCTGCAACTAAGGCCCAGCACAGCCAAATAAGTACATATTTTTTAAATAAATAAATAAATAAATAAAAAGGGATTGGCCTCCATATCTTTTTGCCACCCGCCAATCCCCAAAGATGACTATTACTAATACCTGTTTTCTTTAAGACATTTTCTGTGTGTAGACAACATACTTATATATATATAAAAACATAGTTTCTGTCACATTTGGAATCATATCGAACATACTGTTCTGCTACTGTTTGTTTTTTTAGCCCTAAAAATGTATTATGAATATCTTCCTACACCAGTACTTTGAGTATGATTTAAATACTGTCTATATCCCCCTGATTCTCAAATGTATTTACGTCTTCAGCTCAGGCTTATCTTCTGAACTCCAGACTTACAACAATTATCAACTTGACGTAACCACCCTGATGTCTCACACATTCTAAACACAAAACTGCTCAAACCTGCTGCTCCTACACAGGCTTCCCCTCCTCATCATTCATCCAATCATTCAAACCAAAAACCTCAGAGTCATTATTTTCTCCTTCTGCATCTAGTCAATACTGTTGACGTGTTGATTCTGCCTCCAAGCTATATCATCAAATCAGGCTGCTTCTCTCCATTTCTACTGCCACCTGGATTCTGCAGTCACCTCCTTACAGGCCTTCCTGCTTCCATGTTTGCCCCCTCCAAGCCACTTTCAATGAGTGGCTAAGCATCATTTAAAAAATAAAAGGGAGTTGGACTTCCCTGGTGGCACAGTGGTTAAGAATCTGCTTTCCAATGTAGGGGACATCACTTCCGTAGAAGAGCTAGCTGTTGTTTTCCAGACCTGGAAAAAAGACCCCGTACTAACTTCTCCTGTGAGAAGTCTTCCCCAGTTCCTCTCACGCTAATTGCCCTCTTCTCTGTGCTTCCAGAGACCAAGGAATCTGCCTGTTAGGGAAGTTACTAGTGACAAGTCCTAGCAAACAGAGCATTCTAACTACCTAATGGGCCCCATGCTAGGCTCTGGGGTTTGGACATGAACGGGACTTATTCCATTGTATTGTCCTCAGTGGTTGCCAAGGTCACTGAGGATGAGTGCCTCTGGGACAGGGACTATATCTTTTTTTTTTTTTTTTCTGTGATACACAGGCCTCTCACTGTTGTGGCCTCTCCTGTTGCGGAGCACAGGCTCCGGATGCGCAGGCTCAGTGGCCATGGCTCACGGGCCCAGCCCCTCCGCGGCATGTGGGATCTTCCCAGACTGGGGCACGAGCCCGTATCCCCTGCATCGGCAGGCGGACTCTCAACCACTGCGCCACCAGGCAAGCCCCAGAGACTATATCTTATACGTTGCTTGGTTTGGTGGTTTTTTACTTCATCAGCCTTAACACCCTAGGAATGGAGCAAATACTCTGTAAGACCGTCTTTACCATCCTGAAATGAACCATACTGATAAAATAACCTACCTACACATACAATTAAAAAAAAAATCAAACTGTAATGCTCTAACGGTAATACAACAGAAAAATAAAGGGAGAGAAATGTATAAAAATGTATTCTAGTGGATAAACTATATATATTCTTTTTTATAAATTTATTTATTTTTGGCTGTGTCGGGTCTTCGTTGCTGCACATGGCTGTGGTTGCATCGAGCGGGGGCTACTCTTCGTTGCGGTGCGCGGGCTTCTCATTGAGGTGGCTTCTCTTGTTGTGGAGCACGGGCTTTAGGCACGCGGGCTTCAGTAGTTGTGGCTCACGGGCTGTAGTGCACAGGCTCAGTAGTTGTGGCACACAGGCTTAGTTGCTCCATGGCATGTGAGATCTTCCCAGACCAGGGCTCAAATCCATGTCCCCTGCACTGGCAGGTGGATTTTTAACCACTGCACTGCCAGGGAAGTCCGATAAACTATATTTGAAAATATGAGACAGTTAAAAATTTGTAGATACTTATTGTGAATAGCTTAAAGAGATGTCATTCAAATGATTATTGAAATACTTAAAAAAATGGATATAGAGCTATTCTGATTTTTTAATTTATTAGTTAATTAGTTTGCGCCAGGTTTTAGCTGTGGCTCGCTGGCTCCTTAGTTGTAGCATGCATGTGGGATCTAGTTCCCTGACCAGGGATCAAACCCGGGCCCCCTGCATTGCGAGTGCAGAGTCTTAACCACTGTGCCACCAGGGCAGTCCTGAAAATACTTTTTTCTGTATATTGGCTACCTTGAAATAGCTAAATATTTGTTTATACATGTAGAATCCCGATGATTACAACAAATACAAACAGACCAATACAGGCATGTGGTATTGGTGAGTTAAATACCAGAGCAACTTTGCTGTCAGTGAAGTGATTTTCCAAAATGACAAACAACTCTCAGAAAACTTCCAAACTAAAAAAAGTACAGTCTTCCTTCACTTTACATAAGAGTTGCATTCCTGGAAAATTTAGTATATAATAAAACAACACAACAAATACTTTCTGCTTAGGTGTAAAACCGGGTTAGGTTCTTGGCTCAGCTCATTCTCAATGGCCTTTGGTATGAGGCTCAGCTCTTTAAGGTGAGACACTGCCTCCTGCACTGACACTTGACACTTCTGGGCCCGCCAATCCCCCACATCCTTGCGGCAACCACAGGGCCAGTGAGAGCCCCTGGCCTAGCGCTGCTTTGGGTGCATATTCCAGAATGAATGCAAAGCTGGAGCGGGTAGAGCAGAGGTGGCTGTGGTGATGGACAAGTGACCAGGGCGAGACTGCATGTCTGTTACCAAAAACGTGCAAACCAAGCAGATGAACCGGGGCCTTTCTTCAAAGGTAAAGATTTTGGTCAGATAGGGCATGGGCCATGCTTTTCAGGAATACCATGTTTCAGAGACTAGGGAGGAGGCAGTCTGATTTTATAGTGCTATAGACTGCAAGGGATTAAGGGCTGAATAAGTGGACAGAAATGAAGGCAACTCCTTAAATAGCTATCACACTCAACTACCTGAGAAGAATAACAGTACCTACTCCTTAAGGCCTCTATATGGATTAAACCTGCAAATGCACTTAGAATGATGTCTGGTCCAATTGTAAGCACTCAATGTTAATATGCCAGACACAGGACTACACACTTTCCATTGTCCTATTTAGTTCCCAAATCAAATCTGTGTGTACTTTTATTATCCCCAATTTGCATGCAAAAGAAACAAGTTTAGAAATGTTAAGAAAACTGTGCTAAAGAAGATACAGTGAGAGATGACAGGTCATCTGCTGAGTGGGAGCAGAGCGGAGAGTCAGAGATGGAGCAAGATCCCGGCTCCCACTGCGAGTTGCCAAGTGCTGAAAGTAAATCCAGGCCATTACTAGTCCACCAGCATCCTGGAGGAAGGAGGCGGGTCCTAACTAGACATCACAAGAAGCAAAAACACAGCTACCATTTATTTAGAACTGGGAGCCAGGTTTGGTATGAAGCACTCTACTCCATCCCCCCCCATCTCCATGCTGGTACAGTACTAAGAAAGAGCCATCAGGGACTTCCCTGGCAGTCCAGTGGTTAAGACTCCACGCTTCCACCGCAGAGGGCGCGGGTTCAATCCCTGGTAGGGGAACTAAGATCCCACATGCCATGCTGTGTGTCCAAAAACAATAAAAATAAATAAAAATTTAAAAAAGAAAGAGCCATCATTAACTCATTTTCCTGATCAAGACACTCAAGCTTGAAGAGCAAGTGGCTGCCTGAGGCAGGCTCTCCTAGAACGAGGATGCAGGAGCAGCCAGCAGCTACATCAGAGCTGAGAGCCAGTGCCCTTCTTGAGACTCACACACCACCCACTGCTACCTCTGGGGAGTAGCGATGCCCAGTCCCCTGGGACAGTGTCTGAGGCTGGAGCCATGTTTCTGTACAGGCCTGTCGTGGGGTGAGGGAAGAGCAGGAGAGGGAATGAGAAGGGTCATCTCAGCCCTGTGGGAAACCCAGCAGGAAGGAACTTCAAGCACTGTGGAAATGGCCGTGGCATCCCGACACAGCTCTGAATCTCGTTCCTTCCTTACCTGTCCCCCTGGCTTCTCCCTATCCCTCAGGTTTGAGGCTGGCAGCTGGCCTTGCCCTGGACACGGTCTCCTGCAACCAGGGAAGCCACAGCAGCCCAGCTGTGATCTGCAGCCTCTAAGGACAAGTGCTCTGGTTGCTACTGAAACCGGAAGTATCGAAGGGCCATGCCTCTCAGCTCTGAGTTCCCACCCCTCACCCCCAATGCTTAAATGAGGGAAATGAGACTTAAGCCTGGCTACTCCTTTTCTCAAGAAATTCTTTCCTTTCACCTTCCTCACTGCTCCTTCATGGCCTCCTCCAAAGGTCTTTCCTTCAACTGTTCCATAGATGATGTGCTTCCCTAGGCCTCTCCTCTTTGTCCCCAGCTGATTACATCCACTCGTTTGAGTGGGTGGTGATTTGGGGGGGGCCTTTTGCGGGCCTGGCTGCTTTATGCTAGCATCTCCCAAGAAAAATGGGACCTAAAGAGGGTTGAGTGTTTTGTTCCTTTGACGAAAGAAGAGCATGGGCTCCCTTTGCTGTGCACCAGGCAACTGCCCCACCCATCAGCTCTGAGGGCATCCCATTTCCAACCTCAGAGCCCGCCTCCGCCCCCACTCCTGCCCCACCCTCGGACCGCAGACACACCAGGATGCTGCAGATAACTTTAATAAGGCATGGGCTGACGGATGGTTTGTGGAACTAAAGGTCGAAGAGGGAGGGCATCACACCTGTAAGGAAAGAAGTCAAAGGGATCTATCTGCCGTTTGCAGACGCTGTTCCCTAAGCCTGGAAAGCTCTCTCACGGCAAATGATCTACTTTTTCTCTCTCAAGGCCCAAATGCCACCTGGTCTCCAGGAGAAGAAAAAGCCCCCTTTGCAGAGAACCTTTTATACCATGCTTCTCACATTGTGTGGTTACCATTTCCCCAGGCTGCGGGGCTGTGAGTAGGGCCAGCTACACCTTAGCTGTTTCTCCATCAGCTCCCAGCACCTCAGGTTCCGTGCTTGTGCGTGGGGGGACGCCTGAGGCAGGTACCACCCCAGGGTCTCAGAGCACTGCTGTTCTCTCCCCTTCCTACAGAAGGTGCCACCCCCTCCCCACGCCCTGCCCCCCATGGGACCCTGGCTCCTTCCCTGCACGCTCGGCCTTGGGTCATGTGTGACGAGGCCTCACACCTGGCTGGCTCATACACTGTTGGATAGTTTCCAGCTTAGTGGAGGCCAAGGCGCGGGCCTCCTCTGCAAAGCGGCGGTGTCCCTCATCGGTCAGCTTCCAGAGGCAGGATCGGGGCCGTGTGCTGACGCCACCCTGCATGCTGACCGGCACTTTCTCAAAGCTGTCTCGGAAACAGAGATTGTGACGCACGGTATTCTTCCAGCCTTCAGGAGCCGTCCGGAAAAAGGGGAAATGCTGTCTGCAGACAGGGAGGAATAGTAAGGAGAGGTGTGGTCTCTCTGGGAGATGCCTTACCCTGGAGAATGTTCTCCCCGGGGGCCAGGAGCCTCAGCCCTTCTCTCACGTCGGAGAAGGGCAAGCTGGCCCACGACGCATCCTGCCGACTAAGCATGTGTCAGACCTCCACCTGGCGCAGTGCTTGTGCAGAGCCTCACCTTAAAGACCCAGTTCACTGCCCCCACTCCCTGGCTCGCTTTCCTCCCTCCCTCCGAGGGCTCAGGAGTTTGACTTGCAACAGGAACAGAGCAGAAATCAGGCCAACAAGCTCCTGTCAGAGGAATCCTGGTCAAGGAGGACGCCTCTTGAGGATTAATACTCTGCGACTCTTCTGATAACAGAGGGAAAAGTTCCGAGAAACTCATCATACTCATGGGTACCCGACTCTCAAAGCTCAACGTAAATCCCTTCTCAGCCCGGCTTCCCCGGGTCCTTGGGGAACAGGCTGTGCCAGGCAGTTCAGTCCAAAGGGAAGGCATGTGAGAAACTGTTGGGGAAACCAGATTTTATACTGGGTGTTCTTGAGAGGGAAGATGGGAGAATTTATGACCTGGGTGATTTTATGTTAAGGAACTAAGGTATAAAAAGGGTGGAGTTTCTTAGATGTGAAAGGGGGTGGGGTGACTATCTTTCTGTCTATGTGAGGTGTGGACACACAGTCGGGGGCAACCCAGAACCAGTGCCTGGGAAAGGAGAAGCATCCTCTCAGACCCAGATGGGGGAACTGAAGCAGCAGCCCAGGGCCTGGAAGGTATCAGAGCAGGGCCCTGCCCCCTCCCTTCGCCCTCCTCACAGGGCCCCCGGCACATACCGAGTGAAACTGTAGATCTGTTGCACGTTGAGGCCACAGGGGGAACTGTTTCTTAATGCCAATGCAATTAGGTGGAAGTAATTGAGAGGGGGCCGGGACCACAGCCCCCCCTCCTGGCTGTTGGCTTGCCGAAGCCTCCGACTCTGGAGGGGGGCCCTTTTGTGAGGGGACGGGAGAGCCACAGAGGAGCTGTCATCCTGGTCCTCAGCCTCCTTCTCTTCTGTGAGCTAGAGGAGTACAGAGTAGGAACTGGTCCTGACTCCACAGCCTCTACTCCAGGGGTGCAGTGGCAGGAAGGGGTGGTGGTCTAGGGCCACCATCTGGGCTTCTCCCCAACCCAGGGGCACAGCTAATTTCTGAACCCATTAACCCTTCGTTAACCCTAAGAAAACAGAACTCTCTGCTGCATCATCCCTGTGCCCACCCTGCCTACATCCCAAGTCCATCCCACAGCCCAGAAATCCCTACCTCCCGGTTGCTGTTGGAAGAGGCAAACCGCTTCCGAGGGGGATACTGGTCTCCAGAAAGTGATGGTGACTCCACCACTGTGGCCTGTGGGCATTTGGCAAAGTCCTCTTCTTTTGGGGGTGGCTGAGGGGAAGGGACTATGCTTGTCAGATTCTTCCCCTTACTGGGTTCTCGGACCTCCAGCTTTCCAGGGGGGAACACGATGTTGGGGTCTACCCACATCCACAGGTTGGGCTCGAAATCTGGACCTGTGCAGAGAAAAAGGAGATTGAGGGCCATAGGTCATGGGCTTTGGGTGTCCCGCCCAGGCCACAGGGCCATGTCAGAGAACTCACTCCCATCTACTCACCATCTTTATCAGGGTTGGGTTTTTTTTCCAGAGGTAGTTTTGGTGGCTCAACTATTCGGAGTTTATATCTGGCAACTAGCAAAAAGAAAAGAAGTGAGTCAAAACATCCTAGGATTTTCATTTCGGCCCCTTGAAGCTTCCCTGGGAGGTGGCTATGGGCCCTGCCTGGGAAGTTACGATGCCATATTCTACTGGTTTCCCCTTATCTCTCTGACCTTTTAATTCTCCTCTGCATTCTTCTCTTCTCACCCCACATTACGGCCCCTAAACCATCTCATTAATGCCTGTTACTTTAGTCAGTCACCATCTATAAACTCAAGGCTTACAAATCTTTATCTCTAGCCCAGACTTCTCTGCTAGCCCTTAACTAGAACTGCCCATGGGATAACCCACAGGCATTTTGAACAACATTTCTAAAACTCAACTGCATTTTCCTGCTCTTGCTCCTGCATTCCTTGTTTCAGCATATGGCCCCATCTAACCAGCTGTCCAGGCTAGATACTTGGAAATCATTCTTTTTTTTTGCGGTACGCGGGCCTCTTACTGTTGTGGCCTCTCCCGTTGTGGAGCACAGGCTCCGGACGCGCAGGCGCAGCGGCCATGGATCACGGGCCCAGCCGCTCCGCGCATGTGGGATCTTCCCGGACCGGGGCACGAACCCGCGTCCCCTGCATCGGCAGGCGGACTCTCAACCACTGCGCCACCAGAGAAGCTTTTCTCCATTTTTTAATTGAAGTATAGTTGATTTACAATGTGTTCGTTTCAGGTGTACAGCAAAGTGATTCAGTTTTATACACACACACACACACACACACAAGCATATATATACACATATTCTTTTTCAGATTCTTTTCCATTGTAGGTTATTACAAGATATTGAACATAGTTCCCTGTGCTCTACAGTAGGCCCTTGTTGGTTATCTATTTTATGTACAGTAGTGTGTATCTGTTAATCCCAAACTCCTCATTTATCCCCCCACGCCCCCCCCCACTTCCCCTTTGGTCACCATAAGTTTGTTTTCTGTGTCCATGAGTGGAAATCATTCTTGACTCCTCTTTCCCGTACAGCCACACCCAATCAATCACCAAGTTCTACCATCCTAGTCCGAGCCTATAACCTAAAAGGTCTGCTTATCTTCTTTTCTTTAACTTACCGTATTGCAGTTTGAGTGATCTTCCCAAAATGTTAATCCAATCATGCCACCCTTCAGTGTAAAACCTTTTGATGGCTTTCCATTGCCTTTGGGCCAAATGTAAATTCCTGAGATAGTCTACAAGGCCCTGGCTCCTCATCAGTGTTGAGTCATTCCTCCCAGGCTCTCCACCCATCTCCAACAGACCACATCTAGATCCTCTGCCTTCCCATAAGCTGTTCCCTTTGCTGGAAACACTCTTCCCTCTTCCTGCTTGCCTAGTTAATTGCTACTCACCCATCAGGTCTCTGTTTAAACCTCTCTCTGAAGCAGGCCTTCTCTGACTACCTGTCCAAACACTCCCATAGCACACATTTTATTGTAACTACCTGCTTAGTGTCTATCTCCAGGTCTGTCTCCTTCACTGCCTAGTGCATGGGAGGAGCTCAACTTAACTGGATGAATGAATACATGGTGGGCTTAGAGTAAATCAGGTATATATTAGAGCTAGCTGCTCGACATGAAGCTGGCTTCTGGTCCAGTTAGGGGGAACTATCATTGTCCCCATGAGTGTCGTCATATTACAGATGAATCTAGGTTTTTGTCTGGAAAATGATGATATACTTATTAGAGAGCTCAGTAATTAGAAAGGATGCCCATTACATCGTTAATGTTCAACACAGTATTCTAAAAAGGAAAAAGTAGTAAGAGATATAAGAAAGAAAAAGGCCAAACTATAATTATTTACAGAAAAAAACATAGATTAACAGAAAACCATACAAAATCGATATATAAATTATTAGAACCAATAAGAGTCCAGCAAGTTTGCTGGATATAAGACCAACATACTAATCACCACTGTTCCTCTATACCAGCATTAAGAAACTGGAAAATATTTTTTTTTTCAAAAAGGTGCTGTTCACAATAGCAACCAAAGTTATAATGTATCTAGGGGTTAACTCATCAAAGAATGGACCTTTATGTGAAAAAGATGTACCTACTACTTAAGGACCTAAAAAACTTCAATAAACAAAGACATATAATACATACTATAAAGATGCCAATTATCCTCAAATTAACCTATACATTTAATGCAGATATTATAACACATAAAGATTGAAAGGTGAGCTTCCCTGGTGGCGCGGTGGTTGAGAGTCTGCCTGCCGATGCAGGGGACACGGGTTCGTGCCCCGGTCCGGGAAGATCCCACATGCCGTGGAGCGGCTGGGCCCGTGAGCCATGGCCGCTGAGCCTGCACGTCCGGAGCCTGTGCTCCGCAGCGGGAGAGGCCACAACAGTGAGGGGCCCGCGTACCACACACACAAAAAAAAGATTGAAAGCTTCTGCACAGTAAAACTCACAAGGGAAAAAAAAAATCAATAGACAATAAACCAGAAAAAAAATCATTTCCAGAACTCTCAATTCTCTGATAGACAGCTCCTACAAATCAAAAAATAAAGGCTAAGACAAATCTATACATGGGTAAGATACGAATCAGTATTCAGAAGGAGGGGCTACCTGAAGATGCTGAGCCTTACTAGTAATAGGAACACAATAAAAGAATGATATAATACTTTACATCAAACTGACAAGAATTATAAAAAGAGGTAATACCAAGTGTTGGCAAAGATGCAGTGAAATAGGATCCTTTATTACATCTGAATAGCAACTGGTGCTGGTGAAGAATAATCAGGCAGCACTACAATTTACTGTCTAATCCTGGGTGTGTCTATTCAAGTTAATAGAAGAATTTATATACTAATTTTCATTGCTACCATCATCTACCAAATTCTCGGCCACTCCCCCTCATTTAGAGGAATTTAGTTCCTGGCTCACTGTCACTAGTGCTACTCCTGCCTTAAATCTTGGCTATTTCAATAGATACATAGATGATTATCCTAATAACCTGGGCTCTAGTTTCTTGAACTCTTCTCCTCCCAGAATTCTGCCTTCCAACCTAATGTAGACAGTCCTCACTGTCATAACCTAAACCAATAACTGCAACCTCTCCATAACCTCATTTTTGCACCATGTAAAAATGCACCACCTCCTCTTTCCAGCCATCTCTTTTGATACCAACTGATAACCCCAATCCATTGATCTATGGCTTTGGAGCACTTGTTTGGTTGGATTTAATCAGGGTGTGGTTTGGCCAAGCAAGTGTTCCAAAGCCATAGAGAGCCAAAGGAGTCAACGGTGTATGCAAGAGAGTGAGCCTGTTTGGGGGATTCCAGGTTAGTTACAGAGAGGACATCCCCTCTAACTCTGCTCTTTGAGAGCAGGGGAAGGGTGATGGGATCAACAGATGGGTGATCTCAGTGGGATCAAAGGATAGTGCCTCTGTCCATCTCCCTCCCCTGCTCTCTCTGACACAGGTGGCCCCATGCCTCCTCAAGGACAGTGTATGAAATTTATTTTGGCCTCGGGAGGCTTGTGGGATCTTAGTTTCCTAACCAGGGAGCAGTGAAAGTGCCAAGTCCTAATCATTGGACGGCCAGGGAATTCCTGTCTCCTCTCTTTTCTGTTATAAATTTCTGTCTCTGGACCATTATCATCATTCAAATATGCTGTTAATTCTCTCATCTTGTTAAAAACAAGAACTTCTTTTGTCCCCACTTTCTGTGCCAGGCCACTACTCCATATTTTTGCTTTCCTTTGAGGAAGAACTCCTCGAAAGAAGTGCCTGTACTTTGTCTCCACTTCCTCTCCCTTCCACACTTAAACCCTTGCCAATCAGTCTTTCTTCTCCACCACTCCACCAAAACCACTATGATCAAGGCTGCACTCCACCAAAACCATATAATCAAGGCTCTGCTTTGCTAAATCCAATAGTCAGCCCACCTCTGACCTGATCTCTCACAGCGGTGTTCCTGTCCTGTGACCACTCCTTCTTTGAAACACTTTCTTCACTTGGTTTCCAGGAAACCACAATACCAGTTTTGATTCTTAATGGTCATTTCCTCAGTTTTTTTTTTGGTTTATCTCCTCTCCAATCTCTTTAGAATGGAATGCCCCCCAGGGCTCATCCTTGGTTCTTCTCTATTCTCACCCCTTAAATGCCAGGCATGTACCAAAGACTCTCAAAATTTATATCTGCATACCTCTCTCCAGAATTGCAGACTTATATATCCACCAGCTTACTCAACATTTCTACTTGGATATCTAAAAAATATCTCAAACTCAGAGTGTTCAGAACAGAACTCCTGATTTTCCTCCCTAAATATCCTATCAGGAGCTTACCCCATCTCACTACAAGAAAACTCCATCCTTGCACTTGACCAGCCAAAAACTCTGGAGGAGTCATCCTCTAATCTCTCTTTTTTACACCATACATCCAATCCATCAAGCGAATCCACCTGGTTCTACCTTCTCACCACATCCTCTGCCACCACCCTGGTGGTGCAGTCTGCCATCGGCTCTTGTCTGGATTACTACAGTAGCCTCCTAACTAGTCTCCTGGCTTCCCAGTCGCTCTACATTTACAGTGTACCCTCAACCCAGCAGCCACAGTGATCTTTTCAGACTATAGATCATTCAGGATCAGCTACATAATTTGCAGGGCCCAGTGCAAAAGGAAAATGTGGGCCTCCTTGTTCAAAAATTATTAAAAATCTTAAGACAGTGATAGCAGGACGTTAAACCAAGTATAGGCACACTATGCAATAGCACAGGTCACTCACTAAGCTGGCGATCATGTCACTCCTCTGTTCCAAACCTTTCAACCATGCTGCATCTTACTTGGAATCAACCCTAACGCCCTCAAAGGGGAAGACGGCTCTTCCTGATCTCCGCTCCACGACCCACACCCTCTGAACTCTCCTCTTCATTTACTTTGATCCAGCCTCACTGGCCTCTTTACCAGTTCCTCCAGACATATTCCTGAGGGTTTCTACACTGGCTATTTTTTCTGCCTGGGAAACTTTTCCTCTAAGTATCCTCCGGCTCACTATCTCACCTCCTTCAACTCTGCTCTTCTCATATGTTCCCAATGAAGACCAACCCTCATATACAATGTTCCCAATGAAGACCAACCCTATTTAAAACTGTAGCTGCCACCACCTCCCAGCCCCCATTCCTGAGCCCTCTTACCATGTCCTTTTTCCCCCCATCTCAGTTATCACCTTATAACATACCATTTATTTGTTTGTTTGTTTGTTTATTTATTTATTTTGATGTGGATTGCCTGTGTGGCCCCAGTAGAATGTCAGCTCCATGAAGACTTGTCTGTTTTGTTCATGATGTATCACATGAGTGTCCAGAACAGTGCCTGGCAAATTGGAGGTGCTCAATAAATAGTTCTTGAATCAGTGAAGATACAAGAATGTTTGTCAGCATTACTTATGGTTGCAAAGAGTTCCAATGGAGTTTTGTCTCCATCAGTAAGGAGAATTAAAATGCAAAAAGTAATGTATGCAGATGATAGATTACCACACAGCAATCAGAAATGATGAATCAGGGCTTCCCTGGTGGCGCAGTGGTTGGGAGTCTGCCTGCCGATGCAGGGGACACGGGTTCGTGCCCCGGTCCGGGAAGACCCCACATGCCGCGGAGCAGCTGGGCCCGTGAGCCACGGCCGCTGAGCCTGCGCGACCGGAGCCTGTGCTCCGCAGCGGGAGAGGCCACAACAGTGAGAGGCCCGCGTACCGGAAAAAAAAAAGTTGAACCAGATTTGCATTTAGCAACTGAAATAACTCTCAAAAACAATTTGAATGAGGAAAAAAAAAAAGCAATGAGTTTATGTAAATTAAGGTCACCTATAAAAGCAAAATAATGCTAAACAGTTTTCAAAGATACACCTATCTAAAGACATTAAATGGATTAGGGTTGATACATGGGAGTGTGGGAGGTGACAAAAGTGGGTGGGGATTGAATGAGTTAATCCAAGTACTTTGCCCAAACAGATGGCAATCATGTACCATGAATGTAGGAGGTGATTACCTCAAATCTCAACACTTGAGGACCAAACAAAAAAAGTTTTTAAAAGACAACGGTCAACTATCCATTCAGCAAATATTGAGCACCTCTAGGTGTCAGACAATGTATTAAGAGGTGGTATACAGCCACGAACAAAACCGATTTTAAAAAGATTTTAAGAGAAAGATGAACGAAAACGTAGTGTGCCCCGATGGCGTAGGCGCCACGGAGAAAAGGCCGAGAAGAGGCCTAGAAAGTTCTGGGATTTAGCCGGGGCGGGTGGGGTAGGATTGAAAGGCCGTGTTCAGGCAGGACCCCTGCCCTCCCTGGGCTTTCCATCGAGGCGGGGACTTCATTGCCCGGAAAAAGTTGGGGCGGGGTGGGAGCTCCAGAGCTCAACAAAGGGGGCGCGGGGCCCCGAACGCGACATAGTCACGGGGCTCGCGGGGGCGAGTGGCGAGCAAGTCAAAGGCCAGGGAGCTTCCGGCCCGGCGCGCCCACGAGCCTCCGACCATCCGCGGCGCGCCCATCCCCCACGACCCCCCTCTCGGACACTCACGGTTTTGTTCCGCTAAGGGCAGGTGCGTAGTGGTGAAGGCCAGAAAGCACTCGTTCCCCATGTCCCAGTCCAGCAATCCCGGGACCTGGCCATGGAGGCTGGCCCAGAAGTCTAGGTGCTGGAGCTTCAGGTCCACGATTAGCTAGAGGAGGGAGAGCCGGCACAGGGTGGGAGAGTCTGGAGAGACTGAGGCTGAGGCCTGGGAGGCACTTCCTCAAATACCCGCGCTCTGATTGACTTGGGTCGGAGCCCGCTCAGGTGTGCCCAGTCCAGCTGACACCCTTGTTCTCGAGCCTCCACGGAGTGCTTCTTGCCACGTCTTTCTGCAAGCCCCCCCCCACGCCGCTTTCATTTGGGAACCTTGGGGGTCCAGAAGGGAGGTACCCCAGGCCCTCTTTCCCCTCTACATTTGCACCAAGCTCTTTTATTTAGTAAATCAGTCTACCATTGAAGAATGATCCCGTGGTGGTATTCATAGCTACTTTCTAGAAGTGTGGAAGATTTCATGGTTTATCCAAGGTTACATCTGTAAGTACATGGTGGAGATAGGATTAAATGGTGATTTTTTTTATTATTTTATTTTTTTGAATGGTGATATTTAAATTTTGTTTTTCATAATTTCAAATTTACAGAAAAGTCCCAAGAATACTATAAAAAAATCCAGTATACCTAAATCCTGTAACTCACCAATTACTAACATTTCATCACATTTTTGCTTTTGTCTCCATGTATGTAAGACATACATTATTTTTTCTGAACTGTTTGAGAGTAATTTGCAGACGTCATGTCCCTTTACCCACAAATACTTCAGTGTGTGTTTCCTAAAAACATGGATGTTGACTTACATAACCAGAAAATCAGAAACAAGAAAATCATCAAAATTTAACAATGATTCAATACTACGTTTAATATACACATTCTATTCAGATTTCACCAATTGTCCCAATAGTGTCCTTTATTTAATTTGTTTTCTGGTCTAGAATCCAATTCAGGATCATGCAGGGCATTTAATATTTATGTCTCTTTAGTCTCTAATCTGGAGCAGTTTCTCAGACTTTTATTTATTTCTTTATTTTTAATTTTTTTTTGAATTTTATTTATTTAGTTTTTATACAGCAGGTTCTTATTAGTTATCTATTTTATACATATTAGAGTATACATGTCAATTCCAATCTCCCAATTCATCCCACCACCCTCCCACCAGACTTTTAAATCTTTCATAACATTTACATTTTTGAAGAGCACAGGCCATTTATTTTGTAGAATGTCCCTAATTTCCTCATAATTAGATTATGTGTTTTTGGCAACAATACCAGAGAAGTGATGTTGTTTCCTTCTTAGTACATCACATCAAGAGGCCCATGATGTCAGTTTGACTCATTATTTGTGGTATCCATCATGTTTCTCAACTGTGAAGTTACCTTTTTTTCTTTTGTAATTAGTAAGCAATTTGTGGGGAGATACTTTAAAGTGATCTAAAATACTGTTTCTCATCAAGTTTGGACCCACAGATTCTAGCGTCTATTTACGATTCTTGCCTAAATCAATCATTACTATCATGGACTTGAAATGATGATTTTTATTTATTTATTTATTTTTGACTGTGGGATCTTAGTTCCCCAACCAGGGATTGAACCCGGGGCCACCATAACGAAAGCACTGAGTCCTAACCACTGGACCGCCAGGGAATTCCCTGATTTTTCTAAATCAATCATTCCATCTCCATTTATCTAGTTGGCATTCTATTGTAAAGAAGAGCTTTTCCTTATCTCATTTTGTTTATTTGTTATCAGTATGGACTCAAAGGATCGATTCTTTTTTTTTTCCCAAAGGATTGATTCTTATTTTACAGAGTGGATCATAATTCAGTACTGTAATTATTTGTTTTAATTCTTAAATTGTTCAGATTTGGCCAGAGGGTGAGGCAGCCCCCTCTGGTTCCTTTGTGCATACTGGGTTTTCCCATCAGAGCTCATCCACCCTATACTGTGTTGCCTGTTGCTTGTCTACTAGACCAGATTTTTAAAAAAATAATTTATTTATTTATCTTTGGCTTCGTTGGGTCTTTGTTTCTGCACATGGGCTTTCTCTAGTTGTGGCGAGCGGGGGCTACTCTTCGTTGTGGTGCGCGGGCTTCTCATTGCTGTGGCTTCTCTTGTTGCGGAGCACGGGCTCTAGGCGTGCGGGCTTCAGTAGTTGCAGCACACGGGCTTAGTTGCTCTGTGGCATGTGGGATCTTCCTGGACCAAGGCTTGAATCTGTGTCCCCTGCACTGGCAGGTGGATTCTTACCCACCAAGCCACCAGGAAAGTCCCAACCAGAAATTTTGAGAGTAGTACCTGGTGCATAGGAGACCCTCAATAAATATTGTTTTAACTATGGTGAAAACAACAGCTTTCTTTTAAAAAACTTAGTGGGACTCTACCTTTAATATCAATAATAACAATAACTTTTATGACAATTTACCTAATTATAAAAATAATACATGTTTGATACATAAAACTTGGAAGTATAGAAAGCACAAAGAAAAAACAATAAAATAAAAATCATTCTTGTTATCAACCAGAGATAATAATTAATTACATTCTCATGTATATTATTCCAATCTTTTTCCTTATGAGTGTTTCATTTTTGTCTTATAAAAAATGTTATTGTAATACATCCACCCTTTTGTAGCCCTTTTTATTTATTTTTTATTTTTATTTAGTTTTCCTTTTATTTATTTTTTAGGCTATACTGTGTGGCATGCGGTATATTAATTCCCCAACCAGGGATCAAACCTATGCCGCCTGCGTTGGGAGCACAGAGTCTTAACCACTGGAGTGCCAGGGAAGTAAGTCCCCTATAGCCCTTTTTTGGTTGTTGTTGAATTTTATTTTATTTATTTATTTTTTGTACGGCAGGTTCTTATTAGTTATCTTTTTTTTTTTTTAGTTATCTATTTTATACATATTAGTGTATATATGTCAATCCCAATCTCCCAGTTCATCACACCCCCACCCCCACCCCCATAGCCCTTTTAAAATTAGTGTATCGGGCTTCCTTGGTGGCGCAGTGGTTGAGAGTCCGCCTGCCGATGCAGGGGACGGGGGTTCGTGCCCCGGTCTGGGAAGATCCCACATGCCGCGGAGCGGCTGGGCCCGTGAGCCATGGCCGTTGAGCCTGCGCGTCCGGAGCCTGTGCTCCGCAACGGGAGAGGCCACAGCAGTGAGAGGCCCACATACCGCAAAAAAAAAAAAAAAGCTAAGTTAGTGTTCGTGGAATTAATAGATATTGTTGTTCTTCTCTTCCATTGCCTCCCTCTCCCGGGCTCCTGGATTACTCTAGAAAGGGATCATTAGACCATTGTTCCAGCATCTTCTAACTCTGTGTCATTTTTTATTGTTTTTGCAGAATTTTTGGCACTTTCCTAGCCCCCGCCTTCTCTTCAGGGGCTTGTTAATTCATTCTTTCGTTCCCTTATTCAACAATATTTATTGAGTATCCACTGTGTCCCAGGCACCGCAAAGGTACTATAGGCCCTTGGGAGCAAAGCGACAACTCCCAGGGAACATAAAGTCTGGTGGGGAGACAAGTGAATAATCACATAAACATAATAATAAACATAGTAATGCTATGAAAGATGGGATAGGAGAACCCAACCTAATGGGGGGTGGAGGTCAGAGAAGGCTTCCCTGGGGAAGCTGGCTTAACTATGCAAATAGAATGGAGTGGGCGTGGGGGCAGTCTTCAGAGCAGCCTGGGCTTAAGGAATAGTCTGTGCAAAGGCGCCGAAGCAAGAGGAAACACAGGACATTAGAAGGCACACGGTGAGAGCCAGAGGGGCAGTTAGGGGAGAGACCCAGGGCTGTCTTTGAAGGTCACCTCAAAGTTTTTGGTCTTTACCCTAAGAGCAAGGGAAAGATCCTTAGAAGGAATATATGTTGGCGAGGACACAAGTGAATGAGGATGAGCCCTCCCCGTCTTTTCCCTCCGTTACCCCGCAGTAGCACTCTTGCCCCCTCCGGCAGGGTTCTTCTACCTCTGCTCTCTCTTCCTAGAGACTCTTTCGCCTATTTTCCACTCCCCTTGCCCCCAGCACCCTGTCCTTGGGTCTCACCCTAGTGGCCCTCTGTCTTTTCCTGGTCAGAGCCTCTCTTTCCCCCAGCGCTTCCCCTTGCCCTGCTGGTCCCCACAAAGGCCCTCAGGGCCCCACGTGATGCACCAGCCTCAGCCTCACCCCCACCCCAGGCCCCTGCTTGGGTGGCCTGCTCTGGAAGGTGCAAAACCCACAGCCCAGGTATGAGTCTGAGAACCCTGACTCTTGGATTCTTTTTTATTTTTAATTAATTAATTTATTTATGGCTGTGTTGGGTCTTTGTTGCTGCTCACGGGCTTTCTCTAGTTGTGTCGAGCGGGGGCTACTCTTCATTGTGGTGCGCGGGCTTCTCATTGCAGTGGCTTCTCTCGTTGTGGAGCACGGGCTCTAAGCACACGGGCATCAGTAGTTGTGGCTCGCGGGCTCAGTAGTTGTGGCTCGCGGGCCCAGTAGTTGTGCCTCACAGGCTTAGTGGCTCCGTGGCATGTGGGATCCTCCCAGACCAGAGCTCAAACCCGTGTCCCCTGCATTGGCAGGAAGATTCTTAACCACTGCACCACCAGGGAAGTCCCTGACTCTTGGATTCTTATCCCATCCACCCCTTCCTGCCTCCTGGGAAAAGCAGCTTTGGGGTTCCAGGGCAGAGAGAGGACTGGGAGCAGCTGCAGCCTGGACACAGATTCTGTAGGTTCACCCCGAAGTGGAGCGCGTTGAAGAGAAACACACACAGCAACATGGCATCAGGTTTTATTGTAGGAACTAAATTCACTGAGGGAAGGAAAAATTCCTGTCTGTCAGGGGTAGGGATTGGTTAAAGAGGTGAAATGGGAGGAAAACCAATTCTGACACGAGTGGGATGAGGGGAATAATAGGGAGTGTTGGGCCAAGGTGAGGCCTTAGGGGACAAGGAGGGGGACAGAGGGAGGAAAGGGCTGCAGTGGAGAGGGGGCAGGGAGGGGAGTTGATGGCACCAGAGGAGCCAGAGCCTGGCACCTGTGGCCTGGGAGCAGGCAGTCTTTTCAGCAGAGGAGACAGGAGCAAAAGCAGGGCCCTGAGCTGGGGGAATGGACTTGGACTTCCTGGAGGAGCCTGCTGCCTGGTGCTGTCCTCCTCACTTTTGGGCACCCAGTGCCAGGGCGATGATGAAGCCCAGAACCAGCAGGAACATGGCTACAGAGAGCAGCACCGTGATGACCACCATGCCCCCCGTCCGGGCCATTCCCAGCCCAATAGATTCTGCCTTCCTTCCTGTCAGAAGAGAGGAGGGAGGCCGTTGTGGTCAGGGGCGGCCCCCATCCTTCCCAAGGCTCCCAGCCTAGTCCCTCATCCATTCATCCAACCAGCCATCCCTTCAGTCATTTATTCACCCAACCAACCAACGACTCGTTGGAGGGATCCAGACATCCATCAAAAACACATTTACGAAGCATCTCCTGTGTCAGGCACTGAGGATACAGAAATTAATCAGACACAGTCGCTACCCACAAAGTTTAGCGGTGCGGCCAGATGAGTCAACAGCCACTTAAAATGCCAAGGGCTCAGTGTGAAGGTAGAGGTAAGCAAAGGAGCTAAGGGAGCACAGGGAGGGGCAGCTGCGGGACGGGGTGGGAGGGGCCTGGAAAGCCTTTGGGGGCCCTGAGATGTTACTTACGAGGAAGTGTGGACATTGGGACCTCTCTACTGGACTCAGTGGATGCCCCCTTCGTCACTAGGTAGGAAATGCTTTTGTGGTGAGATTTGGGGTAGAGAGGAGAGAATCCTCAGTGAGTATCTGGGACTTAGGGTAAGAGGGAGCCCAGGCCTCCCCCTTCACAGCTATGCCTCCTGTTGTGCCCAGGAGAGGTGCATTCTTGACCCCTTTAGCTGTGCCCTCACTCTCCCCCATGCTGACCACCTCCCACAACCAACACCAAAGTCAGGACCCAGCTTCTCTTCCTGTAGGCCCTCCCACAGATGCCCCAGGCCAGGGTCCGGTACTTACTAGTATTTGGTTCCTGGTACTAGGTTTGTCATCTGGTACGCGCTGAGCCGGGTGACCGTGAAGCCAGACCCACTGTCCACCACGCTCACCAGCTCCCTGCGTCCGCGGCATGGAGGCATCACGAAGCTAGATTTAACCACTGGGCAGGAAATTGGGGGTGTGAGGCAGGGTCAAGTTTCTGGAGACCCCAAGGAGAAGGGCAGTATTTAGAGTATGGGTGGCCCAAGAAGGGGGTCAATAGGAAGGGATGAGTGGGAGGAGGGATGCCGGGTGTCCTGGGAAGGGATCTCTGGGGACTAGGGTATGCCTGGGAGTGGGTAGCAGACCTTTGCTGTCATTGGCTCTCCGGACCATCAGTGTGGCATTGCCCCCTGTGAGGTGACAGGGGGGCAGGGCAACTAGCAGGCTTTCCGTCAGCGCTGGGGACAGCAGACCAGAGAGACTTGAGATGTTGAAGTCGGCTGGGGGGCAAGGAGGGGATACAGGTGAGGATCAATCCCCCTCTCATCAATAGATCTGCCCCCCACCCCTGGAGGTCCTCTCTAAGGATGAAGAGTCCTATTCTGCAGTGCGTTTGCAGAACACGAGTCTTTTGCCTATGCGACCACCAGGTGGCAGGCTTGAGCTGCAGAAGCTAGGTGCTCCACCAAGCCGCTAGACCCTGGGTGCCAGGAGCGGGCAGAGCCCAACCCCACCCATATCCATAGCCTTGGACTCTTCCCCACACCTCCCTGCCTCCTGGATCTGGGACCAGGAGTGTGCCCTGGGCCCCAGTGACTGATGCCTGGTCACTGCCATCACCAGTCCCCCAACCCCAACTGGCCAGACCAGCCCTCTTTGAGAGCCCTGGAAGGCACAGTCCCTCCTCTCCAGACCCCTGAGCCCCTCCCCACCCCGGCCAGAGATGGTAGAAACCTGCAGCCCTGGGGGCCAGGACAGCCAGCAGAATCAGGATCAAGGACAAGGTCCGGACAGGCAGCGGAGATGCCATAGCTGGGAGCTGGGGTGGGTGCTGGCAGGCTGTGGCTTCCTAAGGAAAGTGCGGCCCTCCCCCGGGGTTTCTGATTTTGTCCTGGGGGTAGGAGGGGCTAGAGGGGAATCCTGTCCAACCTGCCCCTTGGACCCTACAGCCTCAGGGGAGGCCCCCAGACAGGTTTTTCAGGATGGGGAGCTAACCCTCAGGCCAAGAAGGGGGAGGCCCTGGCTGGATCTTGGTGGTTTAGTCACCTGCAGAGGGGCAGGGTAACTAAGGTGGGGGGAGGAAAACCCCTTCTTCTGGGGCACCCACGTATAAGGGCGTGAGTGTCCCTGCCTCACGTGCATCTGGAGCCCAGCCTGTAGAGGACCGTTCCCCTCAGGTGGTGCGGGGCTCTTCCTAGGAGGACGACAAGTTCTGAGTTTGCCCTGGTGTGCAGGGAGAGGAGAATAACCCTGAGGGGCTCCTGAAAGGGCCTTGGTTGGGTAGGAATGGGAGAGAAGCTGAGAGAAACAGGTAGTAGGGGGTGGGGGCAGCAGAGCCAGGGGTTCCAGTTCTTGGCATCCACTGAGGCCCAGGCCCTGAGCTCTGCGAGAGGCAGAGGGGTGTGGGTGCCCGGGAGCGCACAGGGCTTCCCATTCTTCTGGAGAGTGGGACCAAGGATGCCGGGGAGGACTTCCAGTGTTCGGAGAGGTGGGCACTGACCCACCCAGTGGGGGTGGGGGTGGGCACAGTCAGCCTTGGTCAGCAACCTTTGTGAACTGTTTGAGAGTAAAGAAGAGAGAGAGGGGTTTCCCTGGCGGCGCAGTGGTTAAGAATCCGCCTGCCAATGCAGGGGACACGGGTTCGAGCCCCGGTCCGGGAAGATCCCACATGCCGCGGAGCAACTAGGCCCGTGCGCCACAACTACTGAGCCCGCGAGCCACAACTACTGAAGCCCGCATGCCTAGAGCCCGTGCTCTGCAACAAGAGAAGCCACCGCACTGAGAAGCCCACACACCACAACAAAGAGTAGACCCTGCTCACCGCCACTAGAGAAAGCCCCCACACAGCAACGAAGACCCAATGCAGCCAAAAATAAATAAAATAAATAAATTAAAAATAAATAAATAGGGGCTTCCCTGGTGGCGCAGTGGTTGAGAGTCCGCCTGCCGATGCAGGGGACGTGGGTTCGTGCCCCGGTCCGGGAGGATCCCACATGCCGCGGAGCAGCTGGGCCCATGAACCACGGCCGCTGAGCCTGCGCGTCCGGAGCCTGTGCTCCGCAACGGGAGAGGCCACAACAGTGAGAGGCCCGCGTACCGCAAAAATAATAATAATAATAAATAAATAAATAAATAAATAAAATAAATATAAAAGAAGAGAGACCTGGTAGGAGAAAATGAAAAAGAGACACAACTTCTCTGATGGCACCATCAGCGTTAGAGAGACGTGAAGGAGGAATTGTGAGTGGAGAGAAGACAAGAGGAGAAGGCACCTACCCTGAGCCCCAGGCAGGGTCTTTGGTTGCTCCACACTTACCCTCACAGCCATCCTGGGTGGTAGATGTCATTGGCTACCTTTTGTGGATGTGGAAACTGAGACTCAGCAGCAGAACCACTTGTGGAACATGGAATACTTTGTCAGGAGAGGTCGTAGACCTCCTCAGAGAGTGTTATGTGTGTCTTTCTGCTCCAGGAGCCACTCTAGCTTCCCCAGTCCTGGAAGAGGGCCGGGGTCCTGGTAGGGAAGTAAGGGGCCGGTGGGGTTGTGTCCTTACCCCCACGGTGGGAAGGTAGGCTCAAGGCCTGGGGTGTGAGCAGGCGGTGACAATAAAGATAGGACTCATGGACCCAAGCAGAGTAGGAGGGCCTCAGACCAGCGCTTCTCCAAATTTAATGTGCATATGAATCACCGGGGATCTTGTTAAGATGCAGTTTCTGATTCAGTGGGTCTGAGATGGAGCCTGAAATTCTGCATTTCTAACGAGCTTCCAGGTAACGTTGATTGATGCTAGTCTGGGAGACCCACACTTTGAGTCGCCAGATGCTCTGTATTGCCTCCCCCCTCCCACACACACGCTCTGGATCCTGTGATGGAGATCAGGAGCAGGTGTTTTTCCCCAGTCTCCCAGGACAGGCTGCCTTTGGGTGAAGAACTGAATCCTGTTTTTCCTGCACCTTGGCTTTTGTCCCCTTTTAGATCAGATCTTATCATCGTTCTACAAACTGAAAGAGGATCTTTTGCACATTGAGAACTTTGGAGAGCGGGAACAGACTAAATGGTGGAATTCCAGGGGTGAAGGATCTTCTTAGTACTCTTCAAATCCCATCACCAACTGGGAGGATGTTTACACTTGGGCTTGGAAGAGACTCCTTCCCATTTCAGTCACAAACCAGGAGGAGAAAGGAGAAGAGGTTGGGTTTATTGCACAGTGCGTCGTGTTGGGTCCACTCCTAAGCCCCCATCCCCATCTGAAATTATGAGGGGGATGGAGTTGGGTAGGGGAGGGCAGAGCTCTGACCAGATTTTAAAAGGATAAGAGGGGCCTGTGCCTTTAAACCCTCCTTTCTCCCTCCAATCCCCCCCCTTCCCCACCCCTGGCCCTCCCCAGGTTTCTGGAGGAGCTGAGAGTTGCGTCTTCTCCCTGCCCTGCCGAGCTGCTCACTGGCTGCTCTGGAGGCTGTGCTTTGCGGTCTCCATGGAAACCATTAGTTGCTAAGCAACTGGAGCATCATCTGTGCTGAGCGCTCGCATCTAATTATCCCATCATAGCAGCCGAGAAGGGTTTGGGGAGCTGAGAGAAGGGGGAGCTCAAGCGCAGGAGCAAGAGGATAACTCTTTTAGCAGAGCAGATTCATTGACAACGCTGAAGTCATTTAAAGCCACAGCACCCTCTTCCTCTGGAGGATTTCCTCATGGCTTGGAGAAAGGGAACCAGGGCCACAAATGCCTGGAGTCTCTCTCTTGGACCCACTCTTTCTAGGCTGTCTCCCCCTTGGATTCTTGATTCTCAACTCACTCAAGTTCCCTCCCCTGCCTCCTTCCTTCCAAATCCCCTAGTCAAGACAACAGACATTTATTAAATACCAGTTATGTCCCTGGAACTGTGCTAAGCACCAGGGATATGAAGGTAAGATAAAATTTTGCCCTCAAGGAGCTCCTGATCTCTCTATTCTGCCACAAAGATTAGCTCCTAAAACAGAACTACTCTTTCTAAACTGTGGTTCTTCCTTTCTTTCTTCCTTCCTTCCTTCCTTCTTTCTTTTTAAATTGAACTATGGTAGTTTTGCAACCAAAAGAGCTCAGATCAGAACTCAGGCCTGTCTGATATACTTAATGGTTCTCCTTCCCTAATGCCACTCTTCTGCTTCCCAGTCAATTAGAACATGTCCCCTTGGTTCCATGGGCATGTCAACTTCTGATGGGGACTACTGTCCTGTTGAGGAGTGATACCATATGACTTTAGGTGAGTTACTTTGAACCTTAATTTTCTCACCTGTAAAATGGGAAGACTCAGTCTTTCCCATCTATCTAGTAAGATATGACAGGTGTAAATATGCTCTAAAATAAAGGTGCAGAAGGAATGTTGAGATCATTGTCAGAATCTGTAGGAGCAGACTGGGGGAAACCCTGGCGACTTGGACCTGGGGGTAAGATGCAGTGCTCACCAAATGTTGTTCTGGTGGGAAATGTCAGAGCCTCTATCCTTGAGATACTAGGCTGGAAAAAGCTGTGAGAGTAAGAAAATCTCAGTTGTTCAGTGATGGAAGACAACTGGATGCTTCTTTATTTTTTTCTAATGTTGCCTATGATACAACCACTTGCCTCAAATCTTCCAGTTTTCTGACCTTGGCTGAGTTACCTACATAACTACTCTGAGCTGCAGTTTCCTCTTCTGTAGAAAGGGTATAAAGTCTGTCTCACCAGGATACTATGACTATCGCTCAAGCTAATTTATTTAAGAGTGCCTAGCACAGTATCTAGTTCAATTAATATTAATTTAAGTAATTTATCTTATCCTCTCCTTTTTATTAACCCTTGGTGCAGATGAAGACTAGAGGCTCAGAGGCAATAAATAATGTTCCCAAGGTCACAGAGTGAGCAAGAAATGAGGTGGGTTAGAATTCAGAATGTGTTTTCCAACCATGTCATTGAAGCACAGGGAGATGGTTGGGCAGGAAAGTTAGTCTGAGAGGGGAGAGTGATTGAGAGGTGGACAAGCTGCTCCTTGGATACCACAAATGCCACAGGGGTACTAGGCATGCAGGAACTGCCTTCTCACACACTTATTCATTCAGTAAACATTTGTCGAACAACTCCTCTATGGTGGGTACTGTGCTAGGTGATGAGATACAGAGATAACAAGACACAATTCCTGTTCTCAAGTTGCTGAATTTTGGAGAGTTTCAGAGTTAGCCTTCCTAAGTGGGATATTCCAAAAAGAGGGAACAGCACATGAAAAGGCTCAGAAGTGAATTATCCTGACACCTCCTGGGAACTGTGAACCATACATCTTGGCTAGAAAGAAGTATTAAAGGATGGACCTGGTGAGAGCACTAGCTACCCGGTTGGGTCACCAATGGCTTTGTATGTTATGCTAAGGAGCTTGGTTTTTAGGCTGAAGAAAACAGAAAGCCTTTGAGGTGTTTTACTTGCTTAAAGATCATTCTAGAAACAGTGTGGAGAATGAATTGGCAGTGGGTAAAAGACTGGTACGTTGTGTCAGCGTTGGTCTATGTGGCCAATAGAATATGACAGAAGTGATGGTAGGTCACTTCTGAGAGTAGGTCCTAAAAGGCATTGCATCTTCCTCCTTGCTCTCATGGATTGCTTACCCTGGAGGGCATGGGAGCACCTCCATGGGGAGGTCCACGTGGCAAGGGATTGAGGCCTCCTGCCAAGACCCAGAGAGGAGTTGAGGCCTCCAACCGACAGCCAGTGAATGAGCGAGCTTGGAGGCAGAGGCTGCAGCTCCAGTCAGTCCTTCAGATGACAGTGGCCCAGGTTGGCATCTTCACTGCAACTTCATGAGACACCCGGCTAAGTCTTTCCCAGATTCCTGATTCTCAGAATAAATGTTTGCTTTTATAAGCCACTAAATTTGGGGATAAGCTGTTATGCAGTAATAGATAACTAATACCAATAACTTGGGCAAGTCAGATGAAAATGACATTTGCTCTAGCACAGCGGGGAGGTCTGGGATGAAGAGAGGGAAGGCAGGCGATGGTTAAAATCATAAATGTAGAAAAGAGTCCTTGAAGAGAGTAGTGGAAGGGAAGGACAAGACAACCAAGGACAGGATTCTGGGAAACACAGTGTCTAGAGGACAGATGGAGGGCGAGAAGCTGATGAAGGAGGAATGAGCATTAGGAGGAGAACCAGTAGAAAGTGGATGGAAGGTTTTGCAAAGGAGGTGTCAAACGGTATGAAGGTCAGGATTGAAGGCAAGGACTGATAAATGTCCCTGAGCCTAGCATCTTGAGGGGTGTGTGTGTCCTTCAGGGCAGGTTCCTGCAGGTGAGGGGGGCAGAAGCCAGACTGTGAGAGTCCAGGGATAAGTGGGAGGAGGGAGAGTCAGAACTGTGTAGACTGCTCTTTGAAGAAGCTTGGCTGGGAAGGGAAGGAGACATAACTGGAGGGAATTGGGGGTGCAGAAAAGTCTCACCTGTTTTGTTTTTAAAGTTAAAGATACAGGAGAGAGGGAGGTATAATTTATGGGGAGGCTCCTGGAGGAGGGAGAAGATGGGACTCAGATCAGAGGTGGAGGCATTAGCCTTTGGCTGTAGGAATGACACTTTCCAGATAGAGAAGAATGGGGGCAATGGTGCAGAGAAATCTTATACTTTGCGTGGGGGGGGATTGTGTTGGGAAAGGTTGGGGGATGAGAGAAGTAAGTTAAGGGAGCTCCCTCCTGAATGTCTCTGCTTTCCCTGGGAAGTAGGATACTCGGTGGGGAGAAGGGTTTGGGGCCTAGCTGTTGTGGGAGAGGAAGACACAGCTACAAACAGCCCTGAGGAAGGCTGTGTTTGGAGGTGACAGCCCAGCTCAGCGTGAGGACTACTGGTCTTCAGGGGCACGGACTGTATTAGTTAGGGTTCTCCAGAGAAACAGCACCAACAGGATGTGTATATATAGACAGCTTTATTTTAAGGAATTGGCTCATGCAATTGTGGAGGCTTGGCAAATCCAAAATCTGATGGGGGAGGCCGGCAGGCTGGAGACTCAGGAAAAGAGTTGCAGTTTTTGAGTCCAAAGGCAGTCTGTTGGCTGAATTCCTTCCTTCTCATGGGGAGAGGGTGGAGGTCATCTTTGTTCCATTAGGGCCTTCAACTGATTGGATGAGACCCACCCATATTATGGGGTAATCTGCTTTACTCAAAATCTGCTGATTTAAATGTTAATCTCATCCAAAAAACACCTTCACAGAAACATCCAGAATAAAGTTTGACCAGATATCTGGACAACATGGCCCAGTCAGGTTGACACATAAAATTAACCATCCTACTGACCTTGACATTTTGGGAACTGTTCAAATTACTCAACAGCTAGAGCATAGAAATGATAAAACTGTCACATTGTACTGACTCAGGGTTTCCAAGGTAGGGAAAGTTGAGGGTATTGACAAGATTCAAGGGATGGAGAATAAGATCTAGGCTAGTTTTGAGAAGGAGTGATAGATGTGACAGGAAAGAGGACTGAGCGAGCGGGTGTTCAATGAGGTCAAGGTAGAGCAAAGGTGTGGGAGAGGTAGAGGAGCAGGAGTGGGGGCCATCTAGGTGGCTGCTAAGGAGACAAAGCCAAGATCCTCACTGCAGCTGGATGGGATCAAAATGTTGCTGGGAATTCCCTGGCGCTCCAGTGGTTAGGACTTGGCACTTTCACTGCGGAGGGCCTGGGTTCATTCCCTGGTCGGGGAACTAAGATCCCACAAGCCTCGCAGTGTAGCCAAAAAAAAAAAAAAAAGTTGTGAGGCCGGCAGGGGCTGAAGACCCCGGTGTCTCCAGGGTCCAAGCAGATAACAAAAGTAGTAAAACAAGGTGAGTGAGACTGGGCCAACTAGAAAGACTGTAGCAGCACGAGTTCCATCTACCGGGCCACCCCATGCAGCTCTGGAAGAGTTGCCTTGTGGAAGGTGGGGACCTAGTATGGCCACGCCTCCTCGCTTTTTCACGAGAAGCCAAAAATCTGAATTTTTTGGTAAAATGATCTTATTTTCAAATTTTAAACTAAATATATATTAGGAAAATGCACTTTGTGAGCCAAACAATATACATCTTCGAGGCCAGCTTTGCCCTCGGATCCCCAGCTGTGTCATCTGGGACACGGTGTTGGAAGGATATTTGAGGCTGAGGGCATAGAGGCTGGAGGGTGTGGAAGCAGCAAGGGGTTCAGCACAGCCAGGACCCTGGGCAGGAGGGTTTGCTGTGGAAGGGGTGGGGTACAGAAGTGAAGGAGCAATCGCCCTGTGATCTCCACAGACAGGAGGAATCTCCGACAGGGTTTGAGTAGGGAAGTCGCATAATTCAATCTAGTTGTAGAAAAATTACTGAAAGAGTAGGTGGAGGCTTGACTGCGGGGTAATTAAGCCTCTCCTTAGGCTGAAGGAGAGCTAATCCGTACAAGAAATAATGATGGCCCGAATTAATTTATTCAATAAATGTTTATTAAATGCCTTTGCATCAGTCACTGTGCTAAGTGCTGGACACTGATGTGAACGAGACATTGTTCTCCCTGAAATTATGGTCCAGTGGGAGATACTGAAGAGGTCACTACTCATTGCATCAGGATTTTAGTAGAAGATGTAATAATAACAGCTGTTATTTACTGAGTGCTTACAACATGCCAGATGCTGTGCTAAATCCTTTATGTATATTTTCTTGCTTGATCCTCATGACAACCTCTGTGATGTGAGTACTGTTATTATTGTCCTCATTTTATTAATGAGGAAACTAAGATCAGACTCGCCAAAGAGGCTCCTCACAGAAGTGGCAACTTACATGGGCTTGGGTAGTCCCTAAGGGCTTCCTGGAGGAAGTGGTGAATAAGTGAAGACCTGAAGTTTGAGTAGGAGTTAGCAGCGTGAAGGCAGGTGGGTGGGGGTGGAGAGGGGAAATTGTTCTAGGCTGTAAGGGACCAAGATTAGAGAATGGGCCCATCGGAAGGTTAGAGTGGATTTTGAGGGAGTCACTGGAGAAGTAGCTGGGACCAGATGAAAAGTCTTGTAAGCCCCTTTAAGCACTTTAATTTTTATCCTAAGGCTAAAAGGAAGCCCTTGAAGGGTTTTAAACTGGAGAGTGTCGTGATCAAATTTGTATCTTATAAAGATGGGTTTTGCTGCAATGCAGAGATTGTGCTGGGTGAACAGCTGGGAGGTATTTTGGATGTCTCTGACATGCTGTTGAGATAAGATTCCAGGCAAAAGATGACAGAAGAGGAGATTTGGGGGTGATGGTTTGGCTGGGAGGGAGGGGGGTGGAGAGCAGCGTTAAGGGTGCGTCCTGACTGGGGCAGCTGGGTGGATGATGGCACTGTCACTAGCTGGGCATGAGTGGGGGTGGGAGGAGCAGATTTGTGGGAAGGGGATGGAGATCACTGAACTTGCTGAGTTGAGGTGCCTGGAGGACACCCAGGTGGAGGTGTATGGGAGGTGGTCAGATGCCTGATCTGGAGCTCAGGGAGGTTGTCAGCTAGGTGTGACAGCTGCAGCCTTGGAGAGAAGTACAAGCCAAGTAAGAAGACAAGGTCAAGAACAGAGCCTGGGGAACAGTAACACTATGGGCAGAGGAAAAGAGGAGCCTGCAAAGGAGAATGAGAATCTTCCCTAAAAGAAAAAAAAAGCGCCAGGAGGGAGTGGTGTCCCAGGTACCCAAAGAAGAATACTTTCAGTTTGTTCCGTAGCAAACTGGTGCTCAGGGAAGAAAGAGCCATGACGCGTACTCCTTGGATGTGGCAAGTAGGAGTCGTGGAGGTTGCTTCAGACTAGGGGAACAGGTGACTGAGCGGGACTGGGCTGGCAAGAGGGTGCTGAAGGCCTGCAGGTCCGGGTGTAGTTGGGCCTGGGATTCGGTGAAGGGGTGGGAGACCGGACAGCCTGGGGAGGGCAGGTGTGAAGGCAGAGGACAAGGAAGATGCTCTTCTTCTCACCCCCGGGCAGTTCCTTAGACCCTCTTGGGTCCGGAACCTATGACGGGAACAGGGAAGGAGGGTCAGGAGGGGTGTCCTGGGTGTTGGTGGCACGTGGAGGAGATGGTGTGAACTGAAGCGGTAGAAGTGAGCTGATCTGGATCAGCCTTCCCTTCAGGCCTGAGGAGGAAGGAGCTCTATCCTCCAATCCCTCTCTACAGGGCTGTGGGGCAGGGACCTGGGATCTCCAGCTTGGTGACAAGGGCCGTTTTGCCCCTCTTGGGGCCAGCCATCTCTTACACACACATGGACTTCCTGGTTAGGGAGTGGCTCAAGCCAGTCTCCAGAGAGAACGGGGAGCTGTTTCAAAGTAACCAGGTAGCCACTAGGAGGAACAGCAAGGTATGCTGGAAGGGCACCAGCATCCTCTCGAATCTCATTGCACCCTCGTGGCGGGGAGGGGTGGTCTTGGCATAAATGCCCAGGCCATAACCCCAACCTCTGCCTTCTCCCACCTCCCCAGGTCCTGTTTAATGATGCATCAGATATGGTGCGCTTTGCAAAACTGTTATTTGTATAGAAGCCTTAGGGAGGGGGAGGGAAGCCACGCCCTCCTCTTCCCCCCTCCAGCCACTTTACTTGCAGAGAAGAGACCTGCAGTCAAATACCAACCCCCAGTCCCTCTGGCTCACTAGCTCAGAGACTTGCAAACCGAGAGCTGCGGGTTCCCCAGCTCCCCACGTGGCCGCGCTGTGTCTCGCAGCATCGCCCGGAAATGGCCTGGCCTCTGAGCTTGCCACACTCCCACGGTCCCCTCCACCTCCGCCCTTCCTCCCCACTCCCCCAGCCCTGAGCTCAGAGCACCCCTTCGCCTCCCACTCAGCCCAGAGTCTGGCCGCTGTGGCGTATTTGTCTCAAGTCTCCCCAACTCTCTGTATCTCTCAGAATAGAATGAGAGCCTCAAACTCGTCCATCCCCCGAAGCCCCCAGCCTGCCCCGACCTGTTCCGAGGGCACAGGAAAAAGCCGGGGAATGGGACACAGGCTCTGCCAGGTAGGCAGAGGGCTAGGAGGAGAGGAAACAGCTTTGGAGCAGATGGGCCTGGCTGCACCCCACTCTGGCTGTTGCTCACCAGCTTGGGACCTTGATCTCAGTTTCCTGCCTGTCCATGGAGGCGATAAACCTACCTCTGACGGCCGTGCTGAGGACGAAATGAAACAAGTCCTGAGATGCCCAACACAGTGTTTGGCACATAGTAGGTGTTTAAAACAAGTTCCCTCCCCTGTCTTCACTTCGGGGCTCTGATGAAGAGGTAGAATGAAAGAAATTAGGGTCGATGGAGAGAGCTCTCCCAGAGTCAAGGAGGCACACTGGGGTGGGAGTACAGCTCTGCTTCACCCAGGGTGAGGGGAGGAGAGGGAGTGCCAGAGCCCTAGGCCCTCCAGTGCTTCTGTCCTCACTGCACTCCTTGGATTGGCCTTGGGACACCCCTGGGAAAGGCATTCCTTGTGGGTGAAGGAGGTCTGGTGGGGAGGACCTGGGGTGGGGGCACTGCCTCTGGGTCTTGAGCAACACCCCTCCCCGCTCCCCCAACTCATAATCCGATTTATATTCCTACTCCCTCCTCTGGACCCGTCGCCATGGCAACAGTTTTCTCAGTTGCACTTCATCAGTTTCTCGGCAAATCTTTTTTTCTTCCCTGTCCGTCTCTCTTTTTCTCCTCTATCAGTCTGCCTTTCTCCATACCCATGGTGCTCACCTTTCCTACTCAACTTCTCTGTTTCTCTCTTGCACTCCCTTTGTCCCTGCCTGCTTCTGTTCAAAGCTCTCTTTCTACAACTTCCCCCCTCATCTCTCCTTTCTGAAGTCCAAGATCGTAGCAACAAGCTAGAGTCTATTGGCTGGACAAGAGCTTGAGTTCCTTCTCACGTCAGGGCAGAAAAGTGGAGAGTCATGGAGGGACACAGTTTGGGTCCCAGTGGGCTCTGCACAGAGGTCAGTGATGCGAGAGTGGATTTAAGGTCTGGTCTATCTATTCAACTCTGATCAGGTAGCAGGGAATGGGGGGCGGAGAGGGAAAGCAGGATTGGGCAGTTTCTTCTCTAGTCCCAAGTCAGAATCAGCATGGCTAGGCTTCCCTTGTGGCGCAGTGGTTAAGAATCTGCCTGCCAATGCAGGGGACATGGGTTCAAGCCCTGGTCCGGGAAGATCCCACATGCCGCGGAGCAACTAAGCCCCTGCGCCACAACTACTGAGCCTGCGCTCTAGATCCCGTGAGCCACAACTACTGAGCCCACGTGCCACAACTACTGAAGCCCGCATGCCTAGAGCCCATGTTCCACAACAAGAGAAGCCACCACAACGAGAAGCCTGCTCACCTCAACGAAGAGTAGCCCCTGCTCACTGCAACTAGAGAAAGCCAGTGCGCAGCAACGAAGACCTAACACAGCCAAAATAAATAAATAAATAATTTTTTTTAAAAAAAAAGAAGAAGAAGGATCAGCATGGCTCTGGGGGGTCCTGCATGGCACTGTCCTTGGTTCACTTCCCAACTCACCCTCAGAGAACTTGCTGCATGCCTACAGCTCCCACTGGCAAACACATACATTTGCTCTGACTTCTCTCTCTCCAAATTCCAGTCAAGTCTCTCTACCTCCTCACTGGTCATAACCATGGGGATGCCTACCATCCTGCCTACTTCAACAACTCTAAACATGAACCCATCTTCTGCAAAGCATCAGCCCTCTTTACAGTACTTCCCTGTCACTACCCAGGGTAAAAACCTCAGTGCCGCCTGCGACTCCTCTCTCTCTGTCATTCTCCATATGTAGCTAGAGTCCAAGGGGTATCAACTCTTCTTCTGAAGAGGAGAATATGCTTTTATCCCTTTGCCCTTTCATCTATACCACCTGAGACTGAGTGCCCAGCAAGTCATTCGAGGCTCACACTATAGTCCCATCCTCACCTGGGCCTCCTAGAAAGGTAGTCTCCTCTAAGAACACAAACCCATCTGAAACATGATTTTCTTCTCACCCTCTTTTTCTACTTGATTTATTGAGCACCCATTATGTATTAGGCTCTTCATATATGTCATCTCATTTAAGTTTCACAGTAATCTATGAAGTAGGTATTACCCCATTTTACAGGAGAAGGAATTGATGCTCAGAGTGGTTAAAGTAAGTTGTCCAAGTTCTACAGCTAGTAAGCAATAGAGCTAGGACTCAAGTCCAGATCTGTGGAGTTCCACAGTCAGCGCTTTGTTTTATTTTGTTGCTATACTAGTCTGCTTCCATGTGACTCTTCTAGTCAAAAACATTCTGGTTCTGAGCCTTCTGACTTTCTTATTCTTCCACTAGGCTTTTGAGGTTCATTATGATCTGACCCATTCCACCTACAACACCATGTATCTTGCTACTTCTCAATATGCCATGGATTGGTATCAACCAGGAATATTCGTGTGCTTTAGGGTTTGCCCTCATCTCTGTCCTCTTAAATATTTCTATTAATAGTGTATATGAAAATATAGTATCACATTTCACAGATATAAGCCTGGAGGGTTAGTAAACACTTTGAGAGACAGGGTAAGGATCCAAAACTCAGCTCCATGTATATAGAATGGTAGGAAAACCTAAGAAGATGAAATGGTCAGAGATCTGTGTAAGATCTCAGCAACACACACAGACTAGACATGTCTTAGAAGCAGTTCAGGTAAAATAGAATTGGGGTATTAGTAAGTTCAGTCTGAGTCATCAGCATAACATGGTTGCCAAAAGTGCATCCAATTTTAAGCCATATTACTAGAGATATAGTTTTTGGAATAAAGGAGAGGATTGATAGTCCTGCTTTACTCTAAGTTGGCCACTTGTCTTCGTGGGCATAACTTTAGTGAACAGGGAATGTTTAGGCTAGAGAAGAGGAGAAGAGTCTGGAGTCATTAAAGCTCAGATATGTGAAGGGCCAGGAGGTAGTTTATGGACTAATGAGTAGAGACCACAAGGAGATAAAATTCAGCTCCAAGGAAGGAAAAACAGATGTTCGTAAATGGAGTGAGTTGCCTTGGGAGGTAGGAAGCTCCCCATTACTGGAGGTGTTTGTAAGGATGTTGAAACACTGCTTGCCAGGGATGTTATCAGAGAGTTGAGCACCAGAAAGAATTGGAACTAGGTAGTTGGTCTTTGAGACCCCTTCCCGCCAAGATCTATGACTTCTCCTGTTTCTGCTCCATCTGCGCCCCTCACTGGGGCCTCTGCGCTCCCCTGTACCTGAGGTCAGTTTCCTGTTTCTCTTCCAGGTCTGCCTGAGGATGCAACCTGCACTGGGTGCATCGGCTCCACATCTTTTAATGATTTAGCATCTTTTACTGTTCTTTAATTGTCCCCATTTTATAAGCTCCTTGAGGGCAGGTGCCTTTATTATCTGTTACAGGATTAAAAACTTACTAACCACTGACTGTTCGCAGCCTCCCTCTGCCTTGCCTCCCCTCAGCCCCAAGATAATTTTATCCCTCACCTGTTGTTGGAAATCTTGTCGTGGCCTGCTCAGTTCCAGGGCTTTCGTAACATGAAACTGGGAGAACAAGAGGTGAGAGATAAGACCTAGAGGCAGGAGACAGGTAACGTTATTTTTGTGTTAGGGAGAATCTGGGTAATGGGTGAAGGAAAAAAGAAAATAATGAAACATAAGAGGCTAAGCTAATCTTTGTAATAAGGAGAAGATGGTGGGCCAAGAGAGACAGAAAAGCTTTCTTGACTACAGAGAACAGAGAGAGGCAGAGAGAGGGGCTGATTTAGCGTTCGCAGAGAGCGATTTAACTGTTGCAAGGTGCAGCAGAATAGAAGAGGAAAGGGAATTTGAATAAGATGTGCTGTAGGTTAAGAATTGGATCACTTTCAAGAGATACAAGTAAAAATTAGGATTCCTTTTCGAAATTACTTTTGATATTTGGGCTGTGGGACCCCAGAATATATTCAGGTTATACATCCTGTAACTTTCATAGGACCCAGCATGGTATCAGGGTGAAGGAACCCCAAGCAGTACCCAGTCCTTGCAGATAGAGCAGACATGGTCCTGAGGCTGTGGAATCCTGCAAAAAGGCAGAAACGTTAAGCTTACTCCCTTACTTCAGAGTTAGAGCTTTTAAAAACACTTCCTAATCTGGGATTTCAAGTTACAAATGCCCCAGGAGTTAGAATCGGTTACGGGTCTTGACAGATGGAGAAAATGAAGCCCGGGGAAGTTAATCAGCTTGCTCAAAGTCACAGAGCAGGTTTTAGGCCTGGTTGGGACTGGGAATATGCCTGGCCCAAGCCTCTGTCCACAATCCAGGGATGCCTTTTTAGGTTGAGCCAGAGACCTACGTGCATGTAAATAAGGTCATGGAAGGAGAGGAAAGGGGGGCTGGGAGACTGGGGGTTCTGAGAACCCCTCCCTCTGTTCAGAGCCCTGCACCAGGCTCTGGGGGACGTCCAGATAAGAAGGCCAAGCCTGCCTTCCCAGATCTTATGGCCTCCCAGGGAAATGAGCCAGACGCAGGAAGAAGTCCAATGGAAATTTGGAAGTGAGTGCTGCAGTGGTGTCGTGGAAAGTGTCTGGACTGGGAATTAGGAGACCTGGCACCTCTTCCAGCCATCACTCACCAGCCATGTGATTTTAGGCCAGTCCTTTCACCACTCTGTGCCTCAGTTTCCTTACCTCTGAACATTCCGTCTCTTCAAAATAAAAGCTTTATAGTGTTACATACAAGAGCAAGTTAATGAAGTTGCATTAATATATTCTGGGGGTGCTGTCCCCCAATGCTCACCCCTCCCAGCAAAATCTCAGAAAGGCTTTTGCCTTCAGTTGACGGCAAGAATTAAATGTTCCCAGGACTCAGAACTGGCAGGCAACCCAGGCAGTGAGGAGTAGGAGGTGACTTGTGTGGCCTTCTCCGGGCCCTGCCTCTGACAGCCTCCCAGGGGCTTATGAACTCTGCCTTCCATCCCCAAGCCAACCAGAGCCATGTGATTGTTTTTCTCTCAACAAACCAAGCCTTCTATTTAATTGCTATCCTCTTGATAAAAAAGAGCCTGGAGATAAACTCATCCAACCCCCTTGTTCTTTAAAGAAACTAAGGCCCAGAGATGAGGCTGACTAGGCCAAGGTCACATACTCTTGGCCAGTCTCCTTTCTTTTTTTCTTTTTCTTTTTAAACAACATTTTTACTTATTTATTTATTTTGGCTGTGCTGGGTCTTAGCTGCGGCATACAGGATGTTCGTTGCGGCATGCGGACTTCTTAGTTGTGGCACGCATGTGGGATCTAGTTCCCTGATCAGGGATTGAACCCAGGCCCCCTGCATTGGGAGCGCAGAGTCTTACCCACTGGACCACCAGGGAAGTCCCCAGTCTCATTTCTTTGGAGACTTGGAGAACTTATTAGATATGGATTGTTTGGGAATGCAGACTTAGCGATCTCTTGTAACATCTGGTGAGACCCCTTGCTGGAATCCTGTTCTATACTTAGACCTCCAGTTAGATGTACTGTCTGCCTGGACAGAACCACACCTTAGGCTGGAATGTCTCAGCTCAGATGGTGCTGACTGCAGGAAACTTTCCCAGACTCCCAAGTCCCAGATAGATGTCTCTCCAAAGTGCTGTGCAAGCCTTCGTGACACTGAATTGAATTCGCCTGTTCATGTGTCTATCCCCAACTAGAGTGAGGTCAAGTGACCTCTGTGAAGTCAAGAACTACGTCTGTCTCATTCACCAACATATACCTATTGTCTAGTCCAGTGCCTGGTACATAGTAGGTCCTCAATAGATATATTTTTAGTGAATAAGTGGGTGAGGTTGGTCAGACAATGATTCTTGGAGGAGTCAAGGAATCCAAGGACAGGATTGTTCTTGCTTGGGTGAGCTGCTTATGCGAAAGGAAGCCTTAGATAGAAGATAATTGGAAATGGGGAGAGGGAAGGAAGTGAGGCAACTGGGAAAAAAGAGAAAGGAACCCTTGAAGGTCATGGCCTTCGCTAACCTGGGAAGGCTTCTGGGTAGAGGGGAGGAAGGGTCTCAGCCCTGCCTGGGATAGGAGGAAATGGTTGTGAGCACCTAGAATCCCTCAAGAGGCCCTCTTTATGGGGGGAGAAACTCAGAAGGCAGCTTGGCTAGAGGGGAGGGAAACTGATGGGGGACCGGGTAGCTGGTAGGAGCGTTGAAGCCTGGCTAGAGGTTTGCATTTGCTGCTGGGGTCTGGAGGGAATGGGAGTTCTGGGAAGGCTGGACACAGAGAGGAAAGAAGGTGAGGGCAGCTTCGTTCTATCGCTCCCCTTCATTCGGTTGAGACCCTGGCAGGATAGAGCCTATATCTTCTATTCCTCCTCCAGGTGTCTGGGCACCTGGTACCCACAAGTAGGGTCCCTAGGACAAAGATCTGGAAGTGACTGTGGCAGCCTGATAAGTGGGGATGGCATGGCAGGGATTGTGGGAGCTCCACCAGCCTCCCCATAGGATTCTCTTTCTCTCCAAAGGTGCTATTCCTGCAGGAGTACTCTAGCTGCCTCCAAAGTTTTTCTTTCACCAATCCCCACCTGAGCCTAGCTTTTGCCAGAGACTGCTAAGCCAGATCTAACCACCAGGGGGCAAAAGAGCAGTCCTGTGGTCGGCGTCCCTCCACTTCCCCACCCGTACACCTGAAGGCCAAGATGGGCGGTGCCTCACCTGGCTCTCACAGGCAGCCTGGGAGCTCCATTAACCCCTTCCTGCCTAGACTGAGGTACTGCCCTCAGGCATAGTCTTTCACGGCCGAACGGGGGGCAAATCTGATGGTGGAGGAAGTGCTGCCTAGGAGAGGGGCTAGGGTGGAAGTGAAGTCAGGGTTTCCGGCTACTCGGGCCCTTGTCCTAGCTGGAGCTGGGGGAGGCTAGCATTCTCTGCCTTGGTTGGGTAGCTACCCCCACAGATGTGTGAAGGAGCCCCCTGGAGGCCAAAGAGGCCCGGGCTGCGGTCACCTGCCCGGGCCTCCCAGGCGGGATGCGGAGGAGAATGCAGAAGCAGCCACAGAACCCAGGTTTCCGGGTTCCTTGCATCCTTCTATCTGTCAGGGCTCTTTGCAGCAACTAGTGGGGGTGGTAGCGGGAGGGTGGCCAAAGGGTGGAGGAAGAGGCACAGAGGGTTGGGGTGACAGGGGAGGGTAGACAGTTAAGATGTGGCAGGAGAGCGGACTGGATTACGCAGCTCTCAGGTGCCGGGTTTTGTGTGTCGTTCTTCGAGCACCAGGCAGCCTTCTAGGGCTCTGACAAGCCCAAGTTCCGAGACTGCGTTCTGGGCCACAAGGTGTTAAACTGTGGGTGGGAGTAAGGTCGGGAGTCCCTCCCTTCTTCCCTCCCTCATAGCGTCACCACCTAGGAGTCCACCGGGCTGGCGCGCAAGGAGTTAAGTCTGCCCGCAATCTGCAAGACTGGAGCCGGGGAGGGGGAGGAGGGGGAAAAGGAGGGGGTAGAGAAGGAGAAGGGGGAAGCAGACTGCGGGGAGACAGCGCCAGGAACCCCCTCCCCAGGGACCTGGCCCCAGGGCCCCCAGCCCCAAAAGAGGCCCTGCCCTCCCCGGGGTCGTGCTCTCTCCCCCCGCCCTGACCCCGCCCTCCAGCTTTGTGTCCCCAGGAGGGTGGGCTGCAGGATTTCCAGCCAAGCCTTGGCTGCCTGCTCAGTTTTTCCAAACCCTCCAGTCGGGGAAGGCGGGAGCCCTGTCAGGATAAGAGTCCCTCCCCCACTGCCCCTGTCGGCCCCCTCTCCCAGCCTCCCTTTTCCTGCCCCCGCATCTTTTCCAAACTCCTTTCGCTGTCCGACCCTGGCCCCTGCGCCCCCTATCCCCACCTCTACTGGCTCCCAAGTTCCAAGTTCAGGTTGGAAGGGGCCAGCTGGGTCCCACAATTCTGGAGAGGCGCTGGTAAAACCATACTCCGCAGGCCAACCCCGAGACCTGCGGGGCGCCGGCCGTACTCCCAGCCTGGCGCCCGCCCCATCCCAGAAAGTGGCCCCAGGGACACCAGGGAGGGTAGCCCCGGGGTCTCCCGCCCTGGAATGGAGCTGGTGCTGGGGGAGCCGGCAGAGCAGCGCGGCAGGCTCTGTGCTGCTGGTGCCAGGCCCTGGGGCAGGCTTCGAGGAGGGGCAAAGTGTTCCGAGGGCTGGCACGGTTCTGTCCAGCAGGTCTATTATGTAATAATCACCATCTATCAGGAAGCCAGGCAGCTGGAGTGAGTGGGGAAGCCAGGATGCCCAGATCCGCTCCTTTTCCAGGGCCCAGGAAGGTGTCTCCGTCAAGATGGGGGGCGTGGCAGCAGCCCAGAAGTGAAATGAAGTGGGGGTCGAGGGGCAAGTGAGGGTCGCTGGGCAGTCCGAAGGCGGCCCCACAAGCCCCGCCGCGAAGCTGACTGACAGTGCCCTGAGCCAATGATTGAAGTCACTGTGAGGCTCAACGTTAACCCTTTCTTGGGTCCTTGTTTGCTTTTGGGGATAGAGTCCCTTCCCAGGAACTGTTCTCTAGTCCTGAATCCCACCTGCACGAGGTCGGTGATGAGTACCAGCCGGAAGATCCTTTCGTCCTAGTCACCCCAGGTAGTAATCTCAGACAATCTGCAGCCCTAGCTCCTCCGACCCCCTACCCCCACCCCAAAAGTAAACTGTATTACAAAATGTGGTTGTGTGTGTACACTCTGTGGTTCCAGAAACAGGCCCACGTAACGCTGGCACACCCACACTGCACCACGAACAGGCTATACCCATGCCCGAACTTCCACCGACACTCGACACTCGCTGACACACCTGTGACACTCCTCGTGACACAGTGACACACAGATACGCGCCAACACACGGTGATTCCCCGAGTTCGCCAGTAGAGGGAGCCACTCCATTCCAGCAATGGGCCACCGGCCTCTCTCCTCTCCCCCTCGCTCACTCCAGCGGTCCACCCAGAACTCGTGGCTGCCCAGAGCTCGGGCTCCGCACCCCAACCTGGGGGAATGAGTCACAGCTCCACCCAGGGGAGTGCTCTACATGGCTGCTCCACAGGACATGCCGAATACACTTGGTTGTGTGCCACAATTAACAGACCTCTTGCAACACAGCCATCACTCACCCCTACAAACATTGTTTTCTGGACCTGCTATGAACTGGGCATCGTGCCAAATGGATCATCACAAGCCCATGCGGTTTGTGTCATGTATGTAACGGGAAACTGACCCACATAACTGGGTGGACCCTTCCTTTCAACAAGCAATCCTGTTTGAGAAATGGCCTTCTTGTCTTGTGGCTCATCTTATAGCAGGACCCTGGGGAGGGGAGAGGAGATTAAACCCTACTTCCACGGGTCAGGTACTATCCTAGGCCCTGAGATCTTTCACACCAGAGCTCAGCCTCTCTGGGCTTCAGTTTTCTTTTCCTTTAAGTGGGGGCAATACCTATCTCACAGGGTTGTGATGATTCAGTCCCTAACCCAGCTTGGTCTTGGCATAGCAGTTAATAGGCAATTGGGGAAGTTTTGTTGATTGGCTCAAAGCACGATCAAGAGATAGTGTGTATGAAAATGCTTTGTAAACCTCTATGTTAGGCACCCATAGAGGTTGTTATGTTATCTTCTTTCAGGGTTTCTCCCCCTTTTTCACCTGTGCCTCCCCAGACCTTGCCCAGTGCCCAGCTGCAGACACCATCAATCCATCAAGTGAGTATTTACTGAATCCCTACTATGAACCTAGCCCTTGAGTGCTGTGGGGAATATAGAGGCATAGGAGACATGGTTTGGGCCCTCAAGAATCTTTTGGGGCAACCAGACACACGCACAGGAGAATCAAGATAAAACATACAATTAGGTACTCAGTTGGGTGGAATAGATGTAGTAGGTGTCAAAAGAGAGGGAGGTCAGTGAGAGCTAGAGCTCTCTGGGGACCGTCTGTGAGGCGGGGCAGGGGAGAGCTCAGAGGGACCAAACAGCATGAGCAAAGGGGCTTGCTAGTGCCCTTCAATGGTTGTTACTGGTTGGTATTAATCCTGGGTGGGTGCGGGTAGTGGGATACAGGGAAAGTGCCCTGGGATAAGGAGACCCAAACTCTAGTCCTGGGCTTACCACTTTCTAGCTGTGTAACCCTGAGGAAGTCCTTAACTAGTGCAAGCCTTTGTTTCCTCATCAGTGTCATGGGGCCATAACATCTTTCTCACAGGTTTGTGGCAAACACTGAAATAACATGTGAAATGCTTTTTAAAACACTTTACAATTTTTTTTCCATTGGATCTATTCTCCTATAGGGTCTTGTGTGTGTGTGTGTGTGTGTGTGTGTGTGTGTGTGTGGCACTTTGAGCTTAGGATAGAGTTCTTTTGGGAGAACAAAGGTTTTACTTCCACAAACATTTTCTTAGTATCCACTTTGCGCTGCTGAGGATTGAAGTGAAAAAGTTCAGTCTACATCCTCAGGGTCTACTAGGAAAGAGAGATGAATAAAGTGAATAAAGAGATGTTCAGTGCATAATGAATGTGGGTGGATACAATGAAGAGGGGACCCAGTAGAGAGAGAGAGAGAGAGAGAGGGAGAGGGAGAGGGAGAGGGAGAGGGAGAGGGAGAGGGAGAGGGAGAGGGAGAGGGAGAGGGAGAGGGAGAGAGAGAGAGAGAGAGAGGGAGAGAGAGAGAGAGGGAGAGAGAGAGAGAGAGGGAGGGAGAGAGTGTGAGTGAGTGTTGGGGGTTGGGGGGAGTCAACTCCCACTGCTTCCAATCAGCGTAGATAGGAGGGTACGTTTGTCAAACCTCTCCCCAGCCTGAGATGGTGTTAGCCCGTCTCCTCCCCAGTCCTCGGGAATGGGGTGGAGAGTGGCATAGAAGCCCCCTCCCCGCCCCCGGGCCAACCTGCCTCCCGCTAGCCGGCCGGGCGCCTTACCGAGTCAGACCACTGGGAGGCTGGGGGAGCCGGGTTGGGCGAGGAGGCGAGCGAGATGGGGGAGCTCTTATTTTGACAGGGGCCTCTCCGGGCTCTGGTATGAAGGCAGAAGGAGGCAGCCAGAGAGCCCCGATGCTTATTCAGGCTGGGGAGCGGAGCCGAGTGGAGGGGCGAGCGAGGCTCCGGCAGCGCAGGGGACCCCGGGGAGGCGGCGGCGAACGGCGGAGCCAGTGGCCGGACATGCCCCGGACTCGGGGCCGCTGCACCACCGCCGCTGCCCGGAGCCAGCCGGCCGGACGCCCGCACGCCTGGGTCCCCCGGCGCCGCGCCGCCCGGGGACTGCAACCCGGACCCTCGGCGTCCGACCAACAATAAGCGCCCAGACAGCCCCCTCCCCGCCCCGCGCCCACCGTCCCCGCGGGCCTCGGGAAAAGTGAAAGGAGAAGGCGAAGGAAGGAAGGAAGGAAGGAAGGGAGGAGGAGCAGGAGCCGGAGCCGTGAGGTTCGGGGCTGAGACCCCAGCCCTGAGCCCAAGGCCGGGCGGGTGTGCGCGCTCTCCCGCCGCTGCCCGGCGCCCAAGACCATGCTCCGCGGTTGGAAAGCAGGAACCCAGGCGCCCAGCGACCCCCGGATACCCACTCCCGGGCCGGGCTGGTATTGAGATCAAGGCGTCCAGGATCAAAAGATCACCACCTGCCCGCCCTCCTCCTCACCTCCAACTGGCGAGCAGGAGGACCCCAATCCACCCACCGGCCCTGACCTGGTCATGGCGTCCAACTCCGGCCTGGCGTGAGGACCCCCGACCCGCGCGAGGTGAGGGGAGGGCTGGGGCCGAGGGCGAAAGTCATGCCAGGCCAGCAGAGGCGTGAGGAGGGAGATCCAGTTCGAATTGGGGAGGGGGAACACAATCTGATTGTCTCTGGCCCTCTGGCACGCACCCCCAGGCTGTTTAAGGGGTCGGGGACGCCCCCAGGATTAGTGGAGGCCACTCTTGGGCCCCCAATCAGGTTGGCAGCCCCAGCGCACAGAGGGGAGGGCTTAGGGGCAGCCAGGGGACCCTGCCACCCTAGCACAGAGAACAAGGCCGGCCTTGGGCCAGCTGGAGCAGCAACTCTGCCCTGGGGGCTTCTGGGAGATGTAGTCCCCCTCACAGGCTCACCAACCCCTTGGGTCTCAGCACCCCAGCACTCCTCTCCTGGCTTATAGGAGCTTCCATAAGGAGGTGCGTGGGGACTGGAGATTGCTGGGGGTCACCTCTGCCCCCAAGCACTGCCTAGGAGCAGCGGGGGCTGTGACTGGAGGAGTCTCCCCTGCCTAGGATTCTTAGTGATGTGGGCTTGGCAGGGGGTGGGGGGGTGGGGGGGCAGTCACACAGTTCCTTGGAGGTGTCTCTGCCTTGCTAAGCGGAGACAGCCCCTGCCTTGGTCTGGGGGAGCTCTTGGGGGAGGAATGTGAGGAAGAGAGGGGAGGCTTAGGGCTTCTTGCTTGGCTGGACTATGTCCTGTCCCAGGGCTGCTGGAATTTGGTTTCAGGGGACACCGAGGTCTACTCTCCCCTTCTCCCTCTTGGGAGCTGAGGAGAGTGTCCCTTACAGTCTGGGAGTCTGGAGGGTGTCCCTCTGGAGCAGTGAAGCCAGGATTGGCTTCTGTCTGTCCAGCTTCCTTCCTTCCGGGTTTTTCTGACACCCCCTCCTCCCTCCTCCTTCTGTCTGTCTGCTGCTTGGGGTGTGGGTCTGTGTCTGTGTCTGGGGGCCTCTGCTACAGGGAGGAAAAGTGTTGCTCTGGGAGAGGTGAGCTGGGCATGTGACTGAGCCCCGGAAAGGGGCTTGGAGGCCCCCTTGATCTTTGGCCTTGGTTTCCTGTTTTACCTAGGAAAGCTGTCTTCGCACAGTATCTGCTGTAACCCTACTGATGCCTCTGGGCAGCTCGCTGAATGAGACCCGCAGGGTGGGTGGGCTTCCACTCCCCTTGCTCTCCTCCCTCCTCAGCCTCTCCAAGGTGCAGCTACTTTTTCTGGGCTGGGGCTGCCTGGCTTGTCTGCTGCCCCCCAGCACTAGCTTGGCTGCCTTCTCTGGGTCAGGACCATGATTTCATGGCCCCAGGGGAAGAGCATGCTCAGGCCCTGTCTTTCTGGTATCAGCTCTGAGGTGCCTGCTGATAGGAGCTTCAGGACAGGATGAGAATGGGAGAGAAAGGAAGGTAAGGGAATGGGGGGGGGGGCGGTTCTGGTATCAGGACGGAAGGTGCTGCCCTCCCTCAGCTGATCAGGCTCCGTGGCCTTGGAGAACCAGGCCTGGAAGCTCACCCTTCTGGCCACTTGCCTCTGGAGGCGTTCTGCTTACCTGTGTTGCTTCTGATTGGGGTGGGGCAGGGGTTAATGCTGGAAGGGGTGCTCCTGAAGGGGAGAATACCTATATAACCTTGGATCCAGTGTGACTCTTGTGCTCGGGGTAGCAGGGGCCTCACGCTAGAGATGGTTTCTGGAGGTCCGTATGGAGGCTCCGAGTCTCTAATTACTGAGGTTGAGGGTCCAGGTGGGAAGAGATTACAGAGTCCTGGAGAAGGATTAGTGTTGGTGGTCCACAATCGATCACAGCAGTGGTAATGTACGACCTAGTGAACTTGCTTATTGAGTCTGTGTTGGGCACCCGTGATTCCCCTTGGGTAGTGTCTGCCTCCCAACTTCTGGGTATTTCAGTTAAGCAGGAGCCCTGGGCCGTAGACTCAACTTCCATGAAGAGGCAGGGCAATAGCCTTCTGGGCAGAGGCCTAGTGGGTGGCAGTGTCGACTCAGCAAGGGCTGGAATGCCTGGCACCTGCTTTAGATTAAAGGAGATGCCTGCAAAGGGGGCTGCCTGCCTGTAGGGGGAGGGGCCGGGATGGAGCTGCGTGGAGCCCAGGAGTGGGGTGGAAGGAAAGGAGCAGGGTTGCAGGCAGCAGCAGCTCTGGCAGGAGTGGAGGGAGCCAGCAGTCCCCCAGCTCAGCAACCCCTCCTCCAGGGAGTGCAAGACAGGAGCTGGGGGCCGCCACACTGCCTCTGGCGCCGCCCGCTGAAGTTCTGTCCCAGCGCCCTGAGGGGGCAGCTGCGGGGAGCCAGGGTGTCTGAGTGTCCAGTCTGCCCAGGACTGGAGGAGGCCTGCGAGGAGGTAGGGGGCACTTTGGGGTTCCTTTTGGCCTGATGCCATGTTTACTCTTCTGGGGGCTCCTTGGTTGCTGGTAGTGAGGCACTCCAAGAGCCTGGGCACCCAGGGGTGACGGGGAAACGGCATCCTTTCCCTGTGCCAGGAACCCTGGGCACTGCTTGCTTGCTGACCTCGGGGGAGGGGGCAGAGGGGATGGCACCGTGGGAAAGTGGGCAGCCGTGGGAGCCAAGCGGGTACAGGCTGGGTGCCGCGGGCAGGGAGCCTCTGCCAGGCCTGCTCTCCCTGGGGTGGGGCTGGCTGTTCCAGGGACTGGCTCAACCTGTTGAGCACCTGGCTGCTCTAGCTTGGCATCTGTGCCCCTGCATGCCAGCCCCACCAGCTGCCCACCTGTAAGCCACACTGTGGGGGCTGCCCCCAGGGATCTGGGGTGAGGAGACTCTGACTGGCCAAGGGGCCAGGATGAAGCTGGTAGAGGCTCCTCCAGGGGCGCTAAGTTTCCCCAGGTCCCACCCTCTAACTACCAGAGCTTGGGCTGGAGCCAGTTGGAGGGCCAGGTAGCCAGAGGCTAGGAGCTGAGGGGCAAGGGGAAGAAAACTGCAGCACTAGAGGTGCCGCACGTCACTTGGATGGGCCTCCCTGAAGGCAGCCTGGAGTTAAGGCCTGGCATTTCCTCTGCTGGGTGCCAGGGCCAGGCCTCCAGAGCCCCACCCCCAGCCTGGCTTGACCTCCCCTCCCTGGGAGAGAGCTGCCGACTTTCCCTGGAGGTTGGGGGAGGGGCAGTAAGGGCATCCTGGTGCCCTGGGAGGAGAGGGGTGACTTCCTGGATGTGGGGGTCTGTTGTAGTGCCTCAGCCTCCCGAAGAGCTCCCCTCTCTGGGAACCCAGGTAGGAAGCTCTGGCTTCCCAGGGAGATGTCCCCCACCCTGCCCTGAGTGTGGGTGGTCCTGGGTCCCCTGGAAGGCCCTTGCTGTCCTCCCACACCCTCTGACCCCTAGCTTTAGGCCTGCCTTGGGGCTCTGCTAGCTGGCGGGGAAGGGGAGCCAGCTGCCACTCTGTAGGGGGGAAGGTGGCCACCACCACCCACCCACGGGTCGGGGAAGGGCCCAGGTAGGTTCCTTCGCCTTCTTTCTTCTCTAGTCAGTGGCTAAAGTGGAGACCTCTCCTTCTCTGCCTCCTTTCCACCCCAGGCCCTCCCTGCTTGGCCCTGGACCACCTGCCCCTCCTAACCTTGGTGTCTGGCCTAGTCCCCATGCCCAGGGGCTGGGATGCCCTCTGTCCAAGTCCCTCTTCCAATGGGCTGGTGGCCCTGCGCTGGCCTGTCTTCCCCCTCCCCTTCACTCTCCACCCTCCAGCCTCAACTGAGAATGGCCCTGAATCCAGCGTTTCCAGCATTTCGAAACCAGGATTGTTTTGAAATCCCTGAGTACTTCTCCACCCCACTGCTCTGACTCCCCTCCTCCCCACTAGCCCAGAATTTAGTCCTCTAATCTGACTTCATGTGCATTGCGTGTGTGTGTGTGTGTGTGTGTGAGTTTGTGTGCTAGCACATGGCCGTGTGCATACTACTCTGTGTGTGTGCTCGTGTATCCCAGTGTGGGTCTGTCTTCTGTCTGTCAGTAGTTCTGTGTGACTGGCTGATGTCATTTGTGTCTCTCGAGCTCTCTTTGGCCTTCTCTGAGTATGGGAGCCTCTATGGGTCTTAAGGAGTCATTTTTGGGGAGTTTGGGTTATTTTAAAGAGGTCTCCTGGATGTGTGTCTTTGGGGGTTGTGTCTGTTTCTCTCTCAGGTACACGTCTGGGAGTATCTGAGGAGTATGTGTGCTCGGGATTGTGTCTCTGATGCACGTGCGTGTGTGCGTATGTGCGCACACTCAGTGCGCTCCGCTTCTGTTGCCGCCTCTATCCTCCTCCCTCAGAACATGTCTGGGGTGCGTAGCCACAGGTCTCCCCATAGCTCCCTGGGACATGGAGTCCTCTGTCCTTTGATAGGGAGGTTTCTTGGAGCGAGGCCAAGGCTTCTGGCAGTTCTGTGGTCCTTGGAGAGAAATTGTGCAGTGGGGAGACTTTGGGATAAACTGTCCCCAAGGCTGGGCTCTCTTCCTCTGCCCTTCACGGACACCTGGCACCTTAAGGGATCCCAGTACTCCCAGTCCATCCTCTTCTCGTCCTAGTGATATCGTGGGGGCTGTCACAGGGCAGCCCAGTGCTCTCCAGAAAGGGCTGGGGAAAGGGAGTTAACCCTCTACCCTTGGGGTCACTTGCTTCATTGGGGACAAGAAACAGCCAGCCACATCAGACCTGGGAGCTTGGTGGCTAAAGTTCAGAAAAGTTGACTTTGCTAGCTAGGGGCAGACAGCAAAACAAGACAAGACACTCGTATTTCCAGCCTGAGCAGAAGACAGAGGGGCCTGGAACGCTGGGGCGGGGGGGTGGTGATGTGCCACCCCAGAAATATGAAGCGTTGGATGCGAGGCCGGCTGCCATTGTAGCCTTGGCCCTGGGAAGTCCTTCTTGATGTCTGACCTTAATCGTGTTTTACAGGAGGGGGGTGGGGATTGCTAAGGGGAGCTTTCTTTCTTTTTTTGCCAAAGCAAGAGTTGTGTTAGTAGAGTTATGTCTGCATGCGATGCGGGCCCTTGGAATCCCTGATGCCTCGCTGTGACTCAGTTTCCCATCCTGGGATCTCAGGCTATAATTGAATACTTGAAGCACTTGTAGCAAATCAGTGAAGAAGGGGGTTGGGGCAGGGGCTGTTTGTCGGAGTCAAGGGCCTATGGAGACAGCAGCATGAGGTGGGCAGAGAGAAAAGTTGTCTGTTTATAAACCCCCTTCCCATGGCCTCTGGTCCCAGGACTCAGTGGGAGGAAGGGAGGGGTAGAGGCACAGGTTGGTACAGTGCTCAGTGACCCAGCAGGGGGAGGGCCTTGGCAAGGAATTTTCAGTTTGTTTCTCAATCTCTGTCTCTGAGACACGCACACACACATCACTGCAGACACCTTCAGGAGATGAGCCCAGAAAAGTCACCCAGGTGGCGGCAGGGCGGGGCAGTACCAGATGGGGCCAAGTGGTACCGTGTTCTGGCAGACACCCTGTGCTTGCCCCCTAGAACTGGAAGTTGAGCCCAGCGGGACCTTCCCCAACTCCCCTGTCATGTGCCTGGGAGCACCACAGGCTGGAGAGGGTTAAGTCTGGTTGGCAGGGACACCCCCCCACCCAGTGCAGTGAGAGAGAGGGAGGGGTGGTTAGCAGCTTGCTCTAGTTGGCGTCTCTCCCAGAATTCTTCGGAAAAGAACTCCCCTTTGACCCCCAGTACAAACTGAGCCCAGCCACCAGCCTCCCTCCCGCCTGCCTGTGGGAGCTTCACCCAGCCCCCTCCTACTGAACTGCTAAGCCTGATTCTCTCACCCTAGGCCCTCCCAGCCAAGCCCGGTCCCCAGGGGCATCTTCAAGGGACAAGAGAGACCACATGGGGACACAGGACCCACACCATTCTTCTCCTTGACACAGGATAACCCCGGGGTGGCTGGGGCTGGAAGCTGGGGTCCTCAGGCCTCCCCATCCATCCCTCCACCCGGGTCCTCAGGCCAGGCCGTGGGAGTCCTCCCCCCTCTCCCTGTGGGCTGAGCTCTGAGGGAGCTCTAAGGCATCTCCAGCGCCTTCTCCTTTCCTGCTTGCAGGGGAGGGAGGGGGAGCTGTGCGGTGGGGCCGCTGGGTCAGGCCTGGCTCCCAGCCAATCCACAGAAGTCGTGGAGGGGGGGTGGTGTCCAAGTAGCTCAGGGACTTCCTGGAGCTGCAGGCCCGTCTGTGTGTACAAGCTTAGTGTGTGCGTGCTGGGGGTGGGGCTGGGGCTCTGGGAGGAGCAGGGGTAGAGATTGCTGGCCTGGGGCTTCTAGCTGTGACCCTCTCTCCACAGGGAGCCCCAGCCCAGATCACACCCTTGAGCCTGAGCCCGACACGCATTATCCTGAGGTGAGAGGTCTGTGTGCTTATGTGTGTCCTCACAGCCTCCTCGCTCAGCTCTGTCTGCCTCTGCCGTTGCCTCCTGCTTGGCTTTTTGTCTCGGGCGCCCTCCTCCTGGCTCTCTGCCCCCACTTCTCCTTTCATTCTCCTCCCCCCGGAGGAGAGGGTGCTGACTGCCTACAACCTGGAACCCGGTAGGGGATGGGGGCGGGGCCGGGGCAGGAAGGGTTAAAGCGCCACAGCTGCTGCTCCAGTGAAAGTCCCAGCCGGGGTGGGTGGTGGGGAGCCCCAGCCTGGTCACCCCTGGAGGGCAAGGTACGGTTTCCTTCCCGGGCATCCCAAGTTCTTGCTCCCCTTCGCCTGCTGGCTTTGGCCTCAGCTGGCTGAGTCAAAGCCAGGGTGGCTACCGGCCACAGTAATGTGGTTTCTGCCCTGGCCCCTAGACACACACACAGACACACAGACACACACACACACACACGCACACACAGAGGCACACACAGAGACACACACGCTTTCTCCCTACTGCCACCCCCACCCCCTCCCTCCCTCCCTCCCTGCCCCCCCTCCTTCCTTACTTAGCAACAACTCCCTGAATTCACAACAAACACGCCTGCCTGTAGGCTCCTGGTCTGACTAGGGAAAGCTGGAGAAAGCGGAGGACTGCGAGGAGGCCCTTCTCCTAGACTGTCCCCAGGAGGGAGGGGCTTCGAGTCCCCCCACCCTCCCTGCTGGAGGCCACCACCCCTCAGGGACACAGAGGAAGTGGTCCTGCTCCCAACTCAGGCAATGAAAAAAGTGGGGGGCAGTGCCAGGTGTGGCTGAGCAGGTGCGGGGTGGGGGGGGCAGGGCTGGGACTCCACTCGTCACTAGTGAGTCCCACTTGACCTTTGACCCCCACCTGCAGAGACTCTTCCTGCCTCTGGGCCTCTCAGCAGGGGCCTGTGCTGTTGTCATGGTAACTTGCCTTGCTCCTTCCCCAGACTCTTAGGGACCAGGATGGGTGACGATGTAACAGATTGCGGGTAGATGGGGCTGGGGTGGCCCAAGAACTCTGCTCTCAGAACCCCAGTGGGCCAGGCACCTGTGTTGAGGGGGTGGGGAGTGGTGGCCTCTCTTTGATCTCTTCCCTGGGCAGGAACTGTGGCCTCTAGCTAGGACCTGGTGTGCATTGGGGTTGGAGGGAGTATGGAATGAGGGGGTGAGGCACCAATTCTTTCATCATAGCACAGAGGGCTGCTACCAGGGTGAACATGTATTGTGAAATGGTTAATAGCCCAGCTGCTGGAGTGTCTGAGTTCAAATCCTGACTCTTCTAATTTTGGACTGTGTGCCTCAGGCAAATTACTCAACTTCCCTGGGCCTCCGTTTTCTTATCTGTAAAGTGGGGATAACAAGAGAACTTTCTTGTAGAGTACTAAATTAGAGGATTAAATTAAATAATGCATGTGAAGCCTTCAGGACAGCTTGATGTTACAGAGTAAATGCTCAATAAATGTTAGAGCTCCTCCTCGTTATTATTAGTCATAGCTCTTCACAGGAACTCATGGTCCACCCGGGGGCTTTAGCAGGGGAAGAATTGATGGGGGTGGGGAGAGTATGGACGGTGGGAAAGAGACAGCCTTTCCAACACTTCAGACTCCTAGATTCTAATACCCATCCAGACCCACCTTCTTGCTGCCTCAGTTTCCCCACTAAGGGGAAACTAACATCTTGGTTGCAAGTTTGCCGAATAGCCATGCGCCTGGAGAGGGGTCTGAGGTCTTAGGGCCTGTCTCCCTCCACATCTCCCAGCACTTCTCAGGGCTGAGCCCTCCCTCCCCCATGCTATTAGCTCAGATCAGCTTCAACACCCCTCCCACCATCCCATCCCCTGATGCTCTGTTCCTTCACCAGGCTGAACAGCCATTAAGACACTCTGTTCTTAAATGGCTTAGATGGCCGCCTCCTCTCTTTCCTGGCCTAAGGGGTCAGGGACCTTCTTTGGGGAGAAAAGTAGCAGTGTGGGGCTGTTATATGGATGGCAGCTGTTAGGCCTGCCTTGGGGCCCAGGGTCCACTGGATTCCCTGTACCCTGCCTGGGCATCTTCTCTGAGCGTGGCAGGGCAGTGCCCAGGCCTGTGATATGTATAGAAGCCCAGATGGGCATGCCTGGCACCTGCTGCACACAGATGGGCAGAAGCCCATCCTGAAGCCCAGAGGAGGGGTGGGGTCATACCAGCATCCAGAGGACACCCCCAGAATCCTTTCCTCTGCGGCGTGGGTGAGTGTGGGCAGGGCTGGGTAAAGTTCTGTTTCAAGCCTGTGTTACCTGGGGCAGGCCAGGGGAGAATGCTGAGTGACTCTAGGTGAGCAAGGCTCCGAAGGGCCCCGGGATGAGAGTCGGATGATGGAGGGGGTAAGGCTTGGGAACTTCTGGGTGAGGAGCCCAGCACTGGGCAGCAGGGATGGTGTGCCCACAAAGAGGGACACTCTGCAGATAAGTGGTTTGGTCTTCTGGGAAGTGCGTGTCCAAATCTCTGGAGAAAGTGGATTCAGATGTGGCAGAGTGCCTGGGATACCAGGACTCTTGGGTACCTTCTCTGGCCTGGTACCAAGGTGGGTGGGCTGGAGCCCCTGGGTCTACTGACCACCTCCTTCTGGGAACAGAGGGAACACCTCCCTTCCATGGGCCTGGGAGTGAGGGCTCAGTGTTGGCCTGGGCCATGCCTCACTGCTGGGCTGGCCATGCCGCTTTTGCCCAGCCCCTGGGGCCTGTTCCTTGGGCAGGCTGGGGCTATTTTTGGGATCGGGCTGGGGCTCTGGGGCTGGTTTCAGATGTTCCAATGTGAACAGGAGAAAATGGGAACAGATGGCTGGAGGGTTCCAATCAGCAGGTCCTGCTGGGAGCAGGTTATTTTTAGGGCCTTGTTAACCCTTTGGGGGCTGTGGAGCCACCCTGAGAGGGACAGCCCTCTCTAGTTGAGAAGAGCACAGGTCTTCTCTCTGGACCTCTACTTTCAGAACTGCTTGTCCCAGTTGCTCTTCTTTTCCTCTCAGACCCTCCACTCTTTAAAGAGGCCCATGGCAAGAAAGTAGGCTCCAGCTTCCTCCCAGCCCAGACCCTGCACGGAGACTGCCAAGGAGTAGGTCGGGGAGAGGGGTGGCTGGTGGAGGGGATGGGACTTGGGCCACTGTTGAAAGGAAACTCCCCTTTGCTTTTCTCCTGGGCTTTTGAGACAGCCCTGAGGCTAAGAGAGTGGATAACTGCTCTCTGGGTTCATGCTCTGGGCTTGAGTGTATGTCGATAAACCCAGTGATGTCCAGGGGAGTGCTGGCTGAGGGAGCTGGCCTCTGTGAGGACAGAGGAAAAGCCAAGTTTTTGTACTTGATACCACTGGGATGATGCCCATGGGCCCCGATCCCTTGGATACTCAAGAGCAAGTATCTCGAGAGTGCCCATCTTTACCAAATGCCCACGGATTTGGGTGCCATGTAGGGTGTAAAGAAGGGGACATCATGGCCAGAGGTGGTTTGTTGAGGGCCGAGTATGTCACAGGCATTCTGTTGGATGGTTTCACTATTAGTATCTCACTCGATGTATTGATCCTCATTTTGCAGATGAGGAAACTGAGGCTCAGAGGGCTGAAGGGATGGACAAGGTCCCGTCGCTCAGAAGGGGTGGGATGTGATTGGCATCCTTGTTGGCCTGACTGCAAACCCGGTTCTCATTCCACTGCATCACTCACACTGCCAGTGTCCCAGCCCCAGAGGGCGAGGCTGACAGGACTGGGCCTCCTCAGGGAGCAGGTCTATGGAATGAGTGTAGGAACGGAGGCCTGGGGTCAGGGGACCCTGCCTGTCACTGCTCTCACAATCCCTTAAGCCCTTCTTGCCTGAGGGTGCCAGGACTGACACCAGAAACCCCATTTGGCCTTCCTGTCTTCCCTGCGGGAGGATCACAGGCATACATCCTGTCTCATCAGCCCCCACCCCCACCCGTCCTGGCCCACATGCCCCTGCTTCCTGTAGGGTCACAGCAGTCTGGATGTCAATGTGGGCAGAGCCCGAGGGCCCTCCAGCTGCTGCTGGTGCCAAGAGTTTGGGCCAGGTCTGCGAGGTGAGGGCTGGGAGGATGCCTCTGACGCTGGCAGTACCTGGGGGAGAGAGCAGAGAGGGCAGGCGGGCTCTGGGTGAGGTCCCGCGCCCCATGGTGCACTGCCTGTGCCAGCAGTCTGCCCGCACTCGAAACTCCCACAATGGCCCCATTGTTCCCAGCCGCCAGGCAGTCAGGCAGTTTGGAGGAGGTTCCTGGGCCACCCCTAATCCCCCCCCCCAAAAAAAGGGCCAGATTAACCCCTTGGAGGATAGAGGCCAGGTGAGGGCCCACAGGGAGCTACCCTGCCCACTCCTCCCTTCTGGGAATCCAGGCTTGGGACGCCACCTCCCAACACGTGTACCCAGCGACAGGGCATCTGGGGAGATCGGGGTTTCCCACAGGGTGGGGAGTAGCACCTAGACCCTCTCCCACCCCCAGGGTGGTGTAGGTGCCAGGGGGCAGGAAGTGCCGGTGGGGTGGCAGGCGGAGACCAGATATATTTGGGCCGGTGGGGCTAATTCCAGCCACCGCTGCCTGCCCTGCTGGCTCCTGAGCTCCTTTCCTTCCTGTGAAACCAGAGCTGGGTTGGGCCTAGCTCAGGATTTCGGTGGATTTAAAGAGGCAGCACCACCCCTGCCAGCCTGGCTTCCTCTCCCCTTCCCGAGGTAGGGTCTGGGGCAGAGAGAGGACTGGAGAGCTGCTTGCTCCTCCCTTGCCCCAGGCTAACCCCTAGCCCTTGCCCCTGCAGGGGGACCAGGCTTTTGGCACTCCCTTCTCCCAGAGCTTTGGGTGGGTGGGGTGGGCGGGGGTGGGCTGTGGTTTCCTGTGTTGGCTGTTTGTGCCTGGCCCAGAGTGCCCGCTGCCTGCCTGGGCTTCCTGCCCTGTCTTGTTTCCTTGTGCCCCCCTCCCCCTCCCCCCGGGGAAGGCAGCAGCCAGCGATTGGGCAGTAGCATTTGGGGGCACCCTACTGCCAGGCCGTGACTGCTTCCCAAGGCCTGGCCACTTGGGCACTGGCTACGGGAGCCAAGTGAGGGGACCTCCGGCTTGTCTAGGCGATGCCACTTAGTCTGGTGGTTTCCAGAAGGGCAGAATCCCCACCAGAAGCACCCTGTTCCAAGACCCCAGACTGCAAGGTCTGGGGCCAGGAGTTTCCATGTCCCAGCAGAGTTAGGGTTGCCTTGACATCACCCTGGGGCTGCAGGTGGGGTAGGGCTGGAAACTCCCAGACAAAATGGTTGATTTGCATGGTCTCCTTTGGCAGGAGGTGGGCGGAAGTGGGGAGAGCTGCTAGGAACCAGGGTGAGGGGAAGGCCCCCCAAGCCTGGAAGTCCCCACACAGAGGGCCCCAGAGCAACACCTTGGTTCTTGAGCAGACTTCCTGCTGGGCTCTGAATCCTTGACCTCCCCACCCGGCTGAGTCACCACCTCAGGAAGAGGAAGTGACCTGGGTGGTAGAGGAGAGCTTCTAGGGACCAAGGAGTCCTGACACCCAAGAGAAAGGGGACTTGGGACCTTGTCGTCTTGAGCGCTGCCTCTCCCTGAGTCAGTGGCTGAGGACCCCACCACTAACACTCCCAGCAGGTTCCTGTTCTTTCAGCTACCGCAGGGTCCTAGCAGCCCATTTCCTCTCTAGAGGTGTCTGCCCACTGCGTGTGGAAGCATGGACCCTCCAAGCGTGTTCTCACTGCCTCTTTGGATGGTTCTGAGCTGGGCAATAAGACTGGTGGGCTGGCTGGTGAACCAAGGAGAGGCTCCCAAGGTGGGGGCAGCTGGAAATAGGCAGGTTGCCCTGTCGAAGCCTTCCTGGTCTCCCTCCCCCAGCTGAGGTCAGGCGCACTTTAACCCTTAGGTCACTGCCCCCCACCCTCCACCCCGCACCTCACGTTGCACGAGGAGGGCCATATCTCAGGCAGGCTTCGTCTCAGCAGCCTCCTGGGCTCCATTCTCATAGGTCTGCCCCTGGCCTCTTCACTCAGGTGACTGGCACCTGCTCCCTGTTTGTGAGCACATGTCACTGCTCCCCACCCTACCCCCTAAGAGGCAACCACAGCGCTGTGTTCCCAGAGCTCCATCCCTGTCCTTTCATCCATCTCGGGGGCTCCTGGCCTGGTGCCAGGAAGTCCCTTCACTGTTTGTTTAAAAACTGCACCCACCAGGAATCAGTTTTCCTGCCTCCCATCCCCAAGGTTTTCCAGGTCTCTTCCGGGGACTGTGAGTGCTAGAGGAGGACGGGGATCTCTGGGATCTGGGGCAGACCCCTGAGGGGCAAAGGGGGGAGGTGTGAGATGGGAAAGTCCTGACTCATCTGTACTTGACTCAGCTCGTCCTGCTGCTGGGTGGGAGCGAGGGGGTGGAGTCCTAGAGGGGAGGGCAACTCCAAGATTCTTCTAGAGAGGAGGCTCGCCTGACGGGGTACCCTGGAGAGGACTAATTTTCTAACAGCCCCTTCCCAAATTATTAGATGTCCTGATATTTGAAGCTGTAAACAGAGGAAAGTGGGTGGCCTTTGCCCTGCCCCAACCCCAGGAGGCTGGGTCCGGTGACCTGCGGCGTGTGGGAAGGCCATCTGTCTGGTGCAGGCTCAGATGAGCTGTCATGACTTGAGGGGAGGACACTGCAGTGTAGAGGAAACACCAGGGGAATGGGGTCTTGGTGCTGCCATGTAACGGTCATGTGACCCAGGGGCCTGTCACTTCCTTTTCCCCGATCTCAGTTTCCTCACAGTGAAATGGGGATAATGCTGTCGTGGCAGATGATTGGTAGTTTTGAGCATCAGCAAGGTGGTGAAGGTGGAAGCCTGGGACCTAGGTCAGCCCCATAGGCCGGCCTGTAAGCCCAGGTGCCCTCCAGCTCTCCCCACCTCAGCCCCCCCATCCCCCCCACCGCACCCGACCCCGCGTGATGCAGGAGATGGGGGCTGGCAGCAGGCTGCTTCCCAGCCAGGCCCTGGACTTTGGAATCTTCCCCTGAGGAGCCTCCCTCCCTAGAGACAGAGCTGGGGTGGGGAAGGCCAATGTGCCCTGGGGTTAAGTTAGGGTTAGACTCCCACAGGGTCACTGGTGTGCCCCCCACCCCCAGGTCCCAGCCCAGCCTCCGGCAGCTCGGCAGGGAATGTGGGCAGGGAATGTGGGCCGGTGTCTGACTGGGCCTGTCACCGGGACAAAGCTTCTGGCCCAAGACTCCTCCTCTCCCCCCACCCCTTTCTGGGATCTGCGCGGGGAGGGGGGGGGAACAGGGCTGGGGGCGGTCGTGTGAGGCTTCTGTGTTTGTGTAAGTCTGTTTGTTGGTGTATCTATGGCCCCGTGTGTGTGTTTCTTTGTGACTACCGGGCTCAACTTTCTATGGCTCCCTTGTGGCCGGGCCTCAGTCTTTTCATCTGTTCAGTGAGTCGATGCGCTCCCTCTCTGCCCTCTGGCCGCCTCTGGAAACATGCCCTAGGCTGCTTCTGTGCTCCTGCTTCGGCCAGCGCCTCCCTCGCCCTCCCGCACACCTCCGCGGGCCGGCGTGAGCGCGCCTCTAGTTTCCTGGGCTCCGTGCGTGTCTTTGTCTCCCCGTCCACGTGTGAGCTGCGAGGGTGTGTGAGTCAGAGTTTGGGTGCTGGTGGGTCCCAGCGCCCCTGCCTGGCGGCGCCTAGCGCTGGACCGAACCTCGGCCCCGCCGTGGCGCGCGCCAGGCCCCTCGCCGCACTTGGCCGTGGGTCTGTCCGGGCGGCGCGTGCGGGGCCGGGAGAGGCACGCTGCAGTCCTGCCCGTCGCCCGCTCCCCGGCTCGCTGGCTCTCTCGCTCGCTCGCTCGCTCGGCCTCTCCGCTCTGGCTCTGCCGAAGGGGGCGGGGTGGGGTGCTGGGGCGGGGGGAGGGGAGGCTCCTGCATTCTTGCGGTCGGGGAGGAATCTGAGCCAGCGTTACTGGTCTCCAGAAGAGCCCAGCTGCAGCCCCGGGGCCCCGCCAGGCCTCTCGCTGCCCGCCCGGGCCTGCTGGGATGGGCACGGGCTAGGCCTCGAGCTGGGGGCGGGGCATCGCCCCTACCCGCGGCCCCCTTCCCGCCTGGGCGCCCAGGGGCAGGGCTCAGAGCTGGGGGCGGGGCGCCAGGGGGTCCCCCGCCCCCCGGGTGAGGGGCGTGCCTGGGGGCGGGAGTCCCTCCCCCAACCCCCTGGGGCCTGACAGACCTCGCGGCCGCCCCAAGTGGGCACTTTTGCAACCCATCCTTTTAGTGAATTCTGCCCCTGTGGCCCGGGGTGGGGGGGCCTTGCTAGAGACTGCAAGCTCCCTGAGGGTAAGGTGCGGGAGGAATGGGGATAGGAGCGGCCACTAGGATCCAGACCCCGACTAGTAATCCTTCCTTGCCATTCACACCCTACCCTACCCAGTTCCCTAGTCCCAGGGCTGTTGGGTCCTCCCGTCTCCCCTCCCCTTCTCACACCCCCTCCCCAAGTCACAAGTTTTCTCTTTGGGGCTTGTTGCTGCAGTCCCTGCTCCAGTACCGAGTACCTGGCTGGGCCCTGGGCACGCACAGGGGCCGTAGCCCCACTGTGTGTGGGAACCATGAGGATCCTGGCTAACAAGACAAGGTGTGTGGGTGTCGCGGAGGGCGGGATATGTGTGTGGAGTGAGGGGAAGGGAAGGGCCCAGTGGTGATGGGACTGAACTGTGCAGGCTTGGAGAGCGAGACCCCCTGAGTACCTGCCTTCCAGGCCACCGGCGGGCTAAAGGGGGGTCAGAATGGGAAGGCCTGCCCCGAGGCAGGAGCCCACAGCTTTAGTGCCTGGGCCCAGGGGACAGAGGGGAATGGCAACCAGCTAAGCCTGATGTTCTAGTCCCTTCCAGCCCTTTCCTCTTAAAAACGGTTTGAGCAGACCCCTGCCCACCCCACTGTCGGGTCCGATGGCGCCCTCTGGCCTCAGTCTAGCTGGGGGTGGGAGCTGGAGGGAGGGGCGGTGCCTGCCTCCCTCCCCTTCTCCAGGAGAAGCCGGCAGACAGGGCCAGGCGGCAGCAGCAGGACAGCAGAGCTGAAATAAATCTGAGCTGGTGTGGAATGAGGGGGGATAAATATCCTCTCCCGTGATGTGATCTTTCCAGCGGCTATTAATAGGTCTCCGGGGAGGGGGAGGCGGTGGGGGGAGCGGGCTGGAGCTTAAAGGGCCCGCAGCCTAGGCTGCAGGAATCCTTGGCTTCAGTCTGCTTTGCACACCAGTCCCCTCCCCATTTTTTTTCCTGCTCCTGCCTGCCGGCCAGGCATACTAGTAGACCCCCTTGAGGCATTCCCCTCCTGCTCTGGGGAGCTGTCTGGACTAGTGGGTACCACTCTCTGGTGTGCTTTTCCCCACTTCCCCAGGGGAATGGGGCTGGGGCAGGAGCAGTGACCCTCAGGTCCTGTGCCCCTTCCATGCTGGTGTTGGGACACATGGCAGTTGAGGTTGGGGACCTTGGAAGGAGTCTGAAGACAGCAAACCCTTGACAAGAGGATGCTTAAGTGTTGGCCAGGTGCTAGTGGAGGGGGGTTGCCATGGAGGCTTGCAGTCTGTTGGATGCCGGGGGCTGGGGGTGGGTTGGATTCTGCCAATGTGAGGCCCTGGTTTTTGTTTGAATTGTGGGGATTGGAGGGTGGAGGGGGTTGCCCCATCTTCACTGCCCAAGGTGGAGAGGGGAATCAGCCCTTCTCTGAGGAGCCATGGAGGGGGGTAGGGGATAGCTGGTGGTCTTAAGATGCCACTCAGCCCCCATCTCCCCTACCACTAGGTGAGGCAGGATGGGACGATTAAAATCCAGGCGTGCTACACCCCTAGCAGGATTAACTTTTCATGTCTCTTCCACCTTCTCCAGGTTACCCCACCCTAGGAGGAGAGAAGCTCCAGGGAGCCCGCCGCTGTCCCCCCGCGGCCACTGCCCCCCTGCCCCAGCCAAGCCAATGCACCCAGAAAATAAGTTGACCAATCATGGCAAGACAGGGAATGGCGGGGCCCAATCCCAGCACCAGAATGTGAACCAAGGACCCACCTGCAACCTGGGCTCGAAGGGCGTGGGGGCGGGGAACCATGGGGCCAAGGCCAACCAGATCTCACCTAGCAACTCAAGTCTGAAGAACCCCCAGGCAGGGGTGCCCCCTTTCAGCTCGCTCAAGGGCAAAGTGAAGAGGGAGCGGAGCGTGTCTGTGGACTCCGGAGAGCAGCGAGAGGCTGGGACACCGTCCCTGGATTCGGAGGCCAAAGGTATCCCATTTCCTGATCCCCAAGACCCCAGCATCTTCCACAGCCCTAGACTCACACTTGCTGGGAGACCATCTTTCTAGCCCCCTTGCCTAATCCTCAACCCTCACTCCTCTCCAGCATTTATGCCGGGGACACGTTTCTCTTACCCCCATTATACCCACCCATCTGGTCATTCTCTCAGGATTGGATGGAGGTGTCTCATCCTTAGGTGCCACCCATGGAGGGGCCACACAGAGTGATGGGGCCTCTGGTCGGCCAGTCTCATGCCTCTCCTGCTTTCCCACCAGAGCCCCCAGAGCGGGAGAGGGAGGTGCTCTGGGGTGAGGAGCAGACCCTCACACTTCCCAGGAACCTCCTGGTATCCTGGCTGGTGGGAGCTATGGTGTAGGCACTGGGGCCTGGAAGAGTAGCAGCAGTTTCCCCCTCCCCCCCCAGCCCTAATTAGAACCAGTTGTGGTTGGGGATTATGCTGGGCTTGGTGCTGGGTGGGGGAGGGGAGGCAGGCAGCAGGGCTGTAGAGAGAAATCAGAAACAAATGGTGTCGTGGTGGGGGCCAAGGGCTGGCAAAGTGCCCACCATGGCCGGGGCAGTGCCCCCTGGGGTGGGGCATCTGGGAGACGGGGCTTGGGAAGGATCCCGGGGCCTCTGGGTACTCACTCTGACCCCTGCCTGCCTGGGCAGAAGTGGCACCCCGGAGTAAGCGGCGTTGTGTGCTGGAGCGGAAGCAGCCATACAGTGGAGACGAATGGTGCTCAGGACCGGACAGCGAGGAGGATGACAAGCCCATTGGGGCCACCCACAGTGAGTGCCCACCATTGCCACGGTGCTGTGGCTCATGGTGCCCCCAGAGGATAGCTGCCCTGAGGGAACTTCCCTCTCATCTAGGGCTTCAGAAGGCCCAGCCTGGGAAGAGGGAGCAAAGGGTCAGGAGCCCAGGCTCCTCCTCTCCCATCTCACATCTCTGACTCAGTCCCTCCCTGCACTGTGACAGCTCAGTTGCTGCCTTCCAGGTGCTCAGTGGCCCCCTCTCCCTGGGGACCAGGGTGGGGTAGGTTGAACCTCAGGTGGCCTCTCCTGGCCACATCTACACCTCCTCCTGTGAATTCCTGGCCTATGCTGCCACCTACTGGTTATTAGAGGGAGGGCGGTGAGGGTCCAGCATCACTGGGAGCTGGACAGCTGGCTTGGCTGCGCAAAGCTGTGCTAAGCCTGGGTGTGAGCTGACATTGCCTGTGTCTCTGGTGCCCTTCCCTACCCTCTAACTGACTCCTGGCAAGTGCCCGGAGCGCATCACCAGGACAAGGAGTGGGTGTGGGTGGACGCCCCCCCTCTCATTCTTGCATTGATCAGCATTTATTTGGGCCTGGCACTAGTGATGGGGGAGAGACGGACATACTCCTGCCCTTGGGAAGCCCATATGCATTGATTTGATGCTTTCCCTCCAAGCTTATGTCTGTGTGTGGGGAGAAACAACTTAATGCGTAAGAAACTAACCAGAGGATGTTAAATTGTGAACTTGTCGAAAACCAGACTGTAGAAAGAAGGAAGAAAAAAATATGCAGGATACTTTTTGCTACTTTGTTTTATTTAATCCTTATAACAGCCTTGTGAGGTAGGTGTTACTATGATGCAGAGGAGGAAACAGACTCAGCAGATGTTTGTGGAAAGAGCAGATCATGTCCGTGGAGGTGGTGTATGGGGTCAAATACTGAAGCCTCTGCAGCTGGCTGGCACTTTAAAGGTCACCTGGTCCCAGCCACCCCCCACCCCCACCCCAGGGGACTCACTGGTGGTCCACAAGCCCCTGGCCAAACCCTTCAGTGATAGATGGGGGTGGTCACAGCTTCCCAGGACAGACCCTCCTCAATTCACTTTTATAACACTAGACTGTACCCTTGTAGAAACATGAAAACACAGGGAAATCAAAGAAGAAATTGTTAACATCCCATACCCGATACCAAGGCAAGCACTTACTGTTTTAGTTATATTGCCATTAGATTCTCGAAGGATTCTTGATGGTAGGGCAGTATAATATAGAAGTTAAAAGCACAGACTCTGCAATCAGACTGCCTTGGTTTATATCCTGGGTCTTCCACTTATTATCTGTGTAAATTTGGGAAAGGGCCTCGGTTTCCTCATCTATAAAAATAATCTTTTTCTCTTAGCGTTGTTGTGAGGAGTCAATGAGTTGAGACATGTAGCACACTTAGAACAGTGTTAGCTTTTTTTTTTTTTTTCTGGCTGCAGTGGGTCTTTGTTGCTGCACGTGGGCTTTCTCTAGTTGAGGTGAGCAGGGGCTACTGTTCGCTGCGGTGCGCGGGCTTCTCATTGTGGTGGCTTCTCTTCTTGCGGAGCATGGGCTCTAGGCTCATGGGCTTCAGTAGTTGTGGCTCGCGGGCTCTACAGCACAGGGTCAGTAGTTGTGGTGCACGGGCTCAGTTGTTCCGCGGCATGTGGGATCTTCCTGGACCAGGGCTCGAACCCGTGTCCCCTGCATTGGCAGGCGGATTCTTAACCACTGCGCCACCAGGGAAGTCCCCAGTGTTTAGCTTTTATTGTTATCATTGTACTAGAAGTTATTTTAGTGAAATAAAGCCTGCCTCTCTCCCCATAAGTCATCCCCAGGAGTCCTAGTTCTGTGTATTGAATGTGCACCTTCCTCTTCCCTGGGGCAGCCCTCACACATTGAAATCAGCTCTCAAGTTCCCCTCCCCCCCCAAACTTCTGGCTTTGTTATTCTATGTAAAACTGGAGAGACAGGGTCCAGAGCAGGGCCGTTAACGAGGTAGGAGTGTTAGAGAAGATTTCTTCAAGAAGAGGAGCCTGCCAGTGGGCCTGCGGGAAGGTGGCTGCTGCCCCAGCTCAAGGGAGACAACTTGGGGCAGTAGGTGCTCTCACTTACTGTCTGCAGGCCAGGCACTTGATGGTGGCAAAGTTCCACCCACTCGCTAGACCTATGAATGACCAAGCGTAGATCTTTTGTAGGCGAGGACTTACAGTCAGGACTGTGACCATGGAACAAAACCTCTCTCGGTGCCGAGGATTGCCAGTCTACCCTGGCAGTGAACCCAGTATGTCAGGCTTTTGTAACTCTCTGTTTTCTAAACAGTTTTTTAGTTTGTGACATGGTTGTGAACTTGCTGTAAAAATAGATTTCTTTGACCAGCCCCTCCCCCTCCTGCAGGGCTGGAGTTAGTGTTTCCATTTTACAGATGAAGGAACTGAGGCTTAGAGGAAGGAAGCATCTTGTTCATAAGGTTGCAGAATACAGTTAGTGGTAGGGCTAGAATGAAAACCATTCAGCGTTTGAATCATCAGCTGTACAAGCTCTTTGCCTTCTCCCCTCAACTGGCCAACGTGCATACACACGCACAGACCACAGCGAGGGGTCAGAGCAGGGCCACGCTCGGGGCTCTGCAGCCCCTGCCTGGTGCAGACCCTGGCTCTGCACTGCCTGGCTGTGTCACCTTGGGTGAGTAACGTCATCCCTCTGAGGCTGTCAAGTGGAGTGTACGACAAGTGGAGTGTACGACAGCTTCCTCCCAGGGATGTGACGATTAGATGGAATCACATCCATAAGCATCCGTCAGGCTGCCAAGCATGCGGGAGCCTATTCATAAGGGTCACATTTTCCCTCTCCCTCCTCTCCACATAGTCTGCACAATTTCCATCCTTTTCAAAGGTCTAGGGCAAGTATAGAAACTAGACTAGTGAAAATGCCCGATTGGGGCCCCAGATGACCCTGTGGGCACGAGCTATGAAGCAGTGAGCCTCTCTGTCCCTGGGCATCTCTGGGATCGTACGGTAGCGGCAGGGGGGTGGGCGGCTGTCCCCCCACTGGATCTCCTCTCTAAATCTGGGCCTCTTTCCCTCTCCTCTCCTGTGCAGATTGTAATGTAGCAGACCCAGCCATGGCGGCCCCACAGCTGGGTCCTGGCCAAGCCGCCCAACTGCCCCTCAGTGAGAGCAGCGCACCAGGCCCCCCGCATGGGCCCCCGCCAGGCCTCCGGCCCGACGCCCCCGGGGGTGGAGGTGGGGGTGTCCCGGGAAAGGCTCCCTCACAGTTTGTGTATGTCTTCACCACCCACCTGGCGAACACGTAAGTGCCTCAGCCCTTGTTTGCCTAGCACCCCTCAGCCTGGGGTCCTGAGTGAGTGCCTGCAGGGGGCCAGGGTTGGCTTGGGTTGGGCTGGGTGAGGTTGAGGGCTCCTTCCCGCCCGCCTCTCTGAGCTGTCTGTGCCCGACCCTCCTGTGTAGGGCTGCGGAGGCAGTGCTGCAGGGCCGGGCCGACTCCATCCTCGCCTACCACCAGCAGAACGTGCCCCGTGCCAAGCTGGACCAGGTGAGTGTGTTACCTGGCCTGGGCGTGGTGCTCTGTGAGCAGCGGATTGGCCAGTGCATCCCCTTACCTGTCATGTGCTCTGCCTTTGTCCTCTTGCAGGCCCCCAAAGTGCCACCCACCCCAGAACCGCTACCCCTGAGCACGCCATCAACAGGCACCCCTCAGTCCCAGCCTCCTCCACTGCCGCCACCGCCACCCCCAGCCCCAGGCAGCGCCCCCCCTGCTCTGCCTTCCGAGGGGCCTCCTGAGGACACCAGTCAGGACCTGACACCCAACTCGGTGGGAGCTGCCAGCACGGGTGGTGGCACTGGGGGTACCCACCCTAATACCCCTACAGCCTCCACCGCCAACAACCCGCTGCCCCCTGGAGGAGAGCCCAGCAGCGCTCCCGGCCCTGCCCTGCTTGGGGAGGCCCCCACTGGCAATGGGCAGCGGAGCCTGGTGGGCTCGGAGGGCCTGTCCAAGGAGCAGCTGGAGCATCGGGAGCGCTCCCTCCAGACGCTGCGAGACATTGAACGGCTGTTGCTCCGCAGCGGGGAGACTGAGCCCTTCCTCAAGGGGCCCCCTGGAGGAGCGGGCGAGGGGGGACCACCAGCACAAGCCCCTCCCGCCCCCCAGCAGCCATCCACGGCCCCGGCCAGCGGGCTGAAGAAGTACGAGGAACCCTTGCAGTCCATGATTTCGCAGACACAGAGCCTCGGGGGCCCCCCGCTGGAGCATGAAGTGCCTGGGCACCCCCCGGGTGGGGACATGGGGCAGCAGATGAACATGATGATGCAGAGGCTGGGCCAGGACAGCTTGACACCTGAGCAGGTGGCCTGGCGCAAGCTGCAGGAAGAGTACTACGAGGAGAAACGGCGGAAGGAGGAGCAGATCGGGCTGCATGGGGGCCGCCCACTGCAGGACATGATGGGCATGGGGGGCATGATGGTGAGGGGACCACCGCCTCCCTACCACAGCAAGCCTGGCGATCAGTGGCCCCCCGGGATGGGAGCCCAGCTGCGGGGGCCCATGGATGTCCAAGATCCCATGCAGCTCCGGGGTGGACCACCCTTCCCCGGTCCCCGTTTCCCAGGCAACCAGATGCAACGGGTGTCTGGGTTTGGGGGCATACAGGGTATGCCCATGGAGGTGCCCATGAATGCCATGCAGAGGCCTGTGAGGCCAGGTATGGCCTGGACTGAAGACTTGCCCCCTATGGGGGGGCCTGGCAATTTTGCCCAGAACGCGGTGCCCTACCCAGGCGGGCAGGGTGAAGCCGAGCGATTTATGACCCCTCGGGTTCGTGAGGAGCTGCTGCGACACCAGCTGCTGGAGAAGCGGTCGATGGGCATGCAGCGCCCCCTGGGCATGGCCGGCAGCGGCATGGGGCAGGGCATGGAGGTGGAACGGATGATGCAGGCGCACCGGCAGATGGATCCGGCCATGTTTCCCGGGCAGATAGCTGGCGGCGAGGGCCTGGCGGGCACTCCCATGGGCATGGAGTTTGGTGGAGGTCGGGGCCTCCTGAGTCCCCCCATGGGGCAGTCTGGGCTGAGGGAGGTGGACCCACCCATGGGGCCAGGCAACCTCAACATGAACATGAATGTGAACATGAACATGAACATGAACCTGAATGTGCAGATGACCCCACAGCAGCAGATGCTGATGTCGCAGAAGATGCGGGGCCCTGGGGACATGATGGGGCCGCAGGGCCTCAGTCCCGAGGAGATGGCCCGGGTGCGGGCCCAGAGCGGCAGCGGCATGATGGGCGGCCCGCAGAAGATGCTGATGCCCTCGCAGTTTCCCAGCCAGGGCCAGCAGGGGTTCTCTGGGGGCCAGGGACCCTACCAAGCCATGCCCCAGGAAATGGGCAATACTCAAGACATGTTCAGCCCCGACCAGAGCTCAATGCCCATGGCCAACGTGGGTACCACCCGGCTCAGCCACATGCCCCTGCCTCCTGCGTCCAATCCTCCCGGCTCTGTGCATTCAGCCCCAAACCGGGGGCTGGGCAGACGGCCTTCAGACCTCACCATCAGTATTAATCAGATGGGCTCGCCGGGCATGGGGCATCTGAAGTCGCCCACCCTTAGCCAGGTACACTCACCCCTGGTCACCTCGCCCTCCGCCAACCTCAAGTCACCCCAGACTCCCTCACAGATGGTGCCCTTGCCTTCGGCCAACCCGCCAGGACCTCTCAAGTCACCCCAGGTCCTCAGCTCCTCTCTCAGCGTCCGTTCGCCCACCGGCTCGCCCAGCAGGCTTAAGTCTCCCTCCATGGCGGTGCCTTCTCCAGGCTGGGTCGCCTCGCCCAAGACAGCCATGCCCAGCCCCGGAGTCCCCCAGAACAAGCAGCCGCCTCTGAACATGAACTCTTCCAGCACCCTGGGCAACGTGGAACAGAGTGAGTCAACGGGGCCGGGCAAGTGGGCCCTGGCCTCTGGCACAGGGAGCCTCCCCGGTGGGGGTATTCTTGCTGGGCCAGGGGAGTGAGTTAAGGCATCTGTGCCAGGGCCCAGGGGTAGACGGCTCTGCTCGAGGGGCAGACGCTGGCAGCTGTGTGTGCGCTTTCACAGGGAGCACCACGTTCATCTCCCAGGCATGTCAAGGGGGTCATATTGGGGATCTCCCCGCTGCCTGGGGCCATGAGGCTGCAGGAACTTCTTGGAGACAGGTGGGCTGTAGTGACAGTGGGGTGCCTGTGTTGAGTGGGACATCTGTGCCTGGAGGGGTCAGGTGGAGATTTGGGAGCTGACCTCTTCCTAAGCCCCCAGTGTGAGCAGCCAAATTCATCTTCCCCTCCCCAGTCACCCCCTGCTCTTTCTGTCTCCCCGCTTCTGTAGGTGCCCTCCCGCCTAGCGGCCCCCGGAGCAGCTCCTCAGCGCCTCCCGCCAACCCTCCCAGCGGCCTCATGAACCCCAGCCTGCCATTCACTTCCTCCCCAGACCCCACGCCTTCCCAGAACCCCCTGTCACTGATGATGTCCCAGATGTCCAAGTACGCCATGCCCAGCTCCACCCCGCTCTACCACAATGCCATCAAGACCATCGCCACCTCAGACGACGAGCTGCTGCCCGACCGGCCCCTGCTCCCCCCGCCACCACCACCACAGGGCTCTGGGCCAGGTGCGGGGACCGGGAGGGGCCACGGGGAGAAGAGCTGATGCAGGCACTGGGAGTGGGAAGAGTTGCCACGGCCAGCGGCTGCCCCTGCGGTCCTGCTGGCTTTTTTGTGCTTCCAAAGAGCCCTGGGCGTCGGGGCGGGGGGGGGGGGTGTCCCAGGACACAGTTCCCATTCGTTGTCGCTCAGTGAAGCCAAGCCCAGAAAGCTGGAGTGGTCTTTCCACCTACTGATGTGTCCCTGGCCGGCTGGGCCAGAGCTTGGGCCTCTTGGCTTCTCACATAAGTGCCTGGAGTCCCTTCCCTCACAGCTAGGGCAGGCCAACGGTGAAAGCCCTCAGCCCTGGTACCAGCCTGGCTGGGGAGTGGGGAAGGACTGAGTTCTGCACCCTCCCCCAGCTGGGTGCACACGGTTCCTGACCCCCGTTTCTCTTTCCCTGCAGGGATCAGCAATAACCAGCCCACCCAGATGCACCTGAACTCAGCCGCTGCCCAGAGCCCCATGGGCATGAACCTGCCAGGCCAGCAGCCCCTGTCCCATGACCCCCCGCCTCCCATGTTGCCCTCCCCCACCCCTCTGGGCTCCAACATTCCACTGCACCCCAATGCACAGGGGGCAGGAGGGCCCCCTCAGAACTCGACGATGATGGCTCCAGGGGGCCCAGACTCCCTGAATGCCCCCTGCGGCCCTGTGCCCAGCTCCTCCCAGATGCTGCCCTTCCCCCCTCGGCTGCAGCAGCCCCACGGTGCCATGGCCCCTAGTGGGGGCGGAGGCGGGGGACCCGGCCTGCAGCAGCACTACCCTTCAGGCATGGCCCTGCCCCCAGAGGACCTGCCCAGCCAGCCGCCAGGCCCCCTGCCCCCCCAGCAGCACCTGATGGGCAAAAGCATAGCCGGCCGCATGGGCGACGCATACCCCCCGGGCGTGCTCCCCGGGGTGGCGTCAGTGCTGAACGACCCTGAGCTGAGCGAGGTGATCCGGCCCACCCCGACGGGGATCCCCGAGTTCGACTTGTCCAGGATCATCCCCTCGGAGAAGCCAAGCAGCACCCTCCAGTACTTCCCCAAGAGCGAGAACCAGCCCCCCAAGGCCCAGCCCCCCAATCTGCATCTCATGAACCTGCAGAACATGATGGCGGAGCAGACCCCCTCCCGGCCCCCCAACCTCCCGGGCCAGCAGGGCGTCCAGCGGGGGCTCAACATGTCCATGTGCCACCCCGGACAGATGTCCTTGCTGGGCAGGACAGGTGTGCCCTCACAGCAGGGCATGGTGCCCCATGGCCTGCACCAGGGGGTCATGGCCCCTCCACAAGGCCTCATGACCCAGCAGAATTTCATGCTGATGAAGCAGCGGGGAGTGGGCGGTGAGGTCTACAGCCAGCCCCCCCACATGCTCCCCCCGCAGGGCTCTCTCATGGGCCCCCCGCCCCAGCAGAACCTCATGGTGTCCCACCCGCTGCGGCAGCGCAGTGTGTCTCTGGACAGCCAGATGGGCTACCTCCCGGCGCCGGGTGGCATGGCCAACCTGCCCTTCTAGCAGTCCCCGTGGGGGGCTGGAGCTGGGGCGATACTGCAAATAGGATAACCTTAAGAAAGTTTCTTCCCCTTCGGTGTTGGGATGGCCTGGGTCAAGGGGTGGGGTGGAGGGGGTGGGAGGGGGCTTGTGTGGGGAGTGGCATTTGTGGAAACCAGATGTGCTGGCAGCTTAGGGGGAAGTGGCAGAGTGGGGTGGAGGGTTTGGGATGGGGGTTGGTCCCATTTCGGCCGCCAGGACTGCCCCCCCCCCCCGCCAGTCCTACGGAGCCTCGATTTTCCCTCTTTCTCTGCGTCCGATTTTCCCTCTTTCTCTGCTTCTGCCCTCTTCAGCTTTGCTTTCAGAGCCCTGTATCTAATCCTTGGCAGGGAGTGGAAGGAGAGGAGAGGCCTCTCCCTCTCCCTCCCCTTCCTGCTGCTGTCTCCTCCGGGAGCTTCACTTTCCTCCTCTTGGTTTCTCTGCCCCCACCCCCCCGTTTTTCCTTCTGTCTTCTCCTGCCTCAGTTCCTCTCCCTGATGATGTGTCTGACCCCCTGTCCCACCCCAACCTGCAGGCGGATGGCCAGGTGGGCCGGCGCCAGCCGTAGCTGTAAATAGAGCGCTGTGCTTTTGTGCCGGTTTGTGTGTGCTGTATTTCTGTGTTTTGATAGAAGTCACACAAAAAAAGGATAAAAGAAACCCTTCCCCCCTTTTTCAAATGATTGCCCCTTCCATTCCCCTGGACCCAGGGGCACGCAGTCTGACACACCTGCCCGCTGTGGCAGTGTCTCTGGGTCAATAAAGGATACCATTCCGGTCCCGTCCCCCAGTGGTGAAATGACGTAGCTACACCCACACCTAAACTGAGGTCAGACCACCTAGGCGTCCACCTGGTGAGCCCCAGCAGGGCTGAGACCCCCCAGGGCGGCAGCCTGTCTGCTGCTGAGTGATTCAGGAGAACGCGTGCATGTGCATGTGTGTTTGCCCCACAGAGGTGACACGGGGCCCTGGCTTCCTAGCTGTGGATGTCTGGTGTCCCCTGCTGCTACATCTTAGCTAGAACTTGGAGTCCTTGGTCCCCAGTCCGGGATGAAGGCAAGGAGGACGAGGCGGAGACTGTGTGGCCCCCTCGTGTGGAGCCGTGGAGGGGTGGCCTGGAGAGCCGAATGGTCCTTTGCCCGCTGCAGTGGCTCTGGGCCAGGTAGCCCCCAGGGCCATGACTCTTCCAGAGGCTACCACTTACTTCTTATCACCAAAGGAGGAAAGGAAAAGGGTTTGGCCGAGTCCGTCTGTCTCCCTCCAGCCTCCACCCGCTGAGGATGGAATAGAGAGAGTGTTGGATTCCGAGCAGGAGGGCGTCTTCCCGCTTCTCTCTGCCTGGCCGATCGCTGGCAAGGTCCCTCTGCCCAGAGCTCAGGGCTCTGTGCCCACCCAGGCGCAGCCACTGCCTTCCCCTCAGCCCCCGGCTCTTTCCCATACGAGCTCCCCACCCGCCTCTGGTCAGAGCTGAAGCCATACACGATTGGGTGTTTTGCCCCCCTCAGCCCCAGGAGTAAAACACTTCTCCTTTTCTCACTTCCTTTCCTGCCTTGTGAGGTGGCAGGGCAGCTACCTGGCTGAGGCCTTTTGTACCCCACCTCCAGGGCCAAGGGCCATTTCTAGACAAGGTGTCTTCTGCCGTGGCCCCGTCCCCAGCCTTCCTGACCTGAGGGCCTGGTCTCCCATTGGCAGCTGTGATACAAAGGGAATTTGTCCCCAGTTCTCCCAGTCTGGTGCTGTCCTCAGTACCCCGGTCAGCCAGGTCAAGTGCTTCCTCCGGGGCTGGCTGCGAGCTCCTGCCTCCCCCAGCCCCTCCCAGGGGCCAGGGCCTGGTCCCCCGTGTTCAGGGGCCACCTGTCCTCAGTCCCGCCAGACACGTTCCCACCCTGTCTCAACCCGGGCCTCGTGCCCTTGAGTCCCCCACCCATGACCCAATACTCCCAAATCGACTCTTAAGTGTTTCCTGCGCAGAGGAGAGACGGGTCAGACTGAAAAGGGCCCGATGCCCTCCCCCTCCCCCGCTCCTCCCACCTCTGCCACCAGACTAGCTTTCCAAGGTGAATTCCACAGGCCAGCTACTTCCCTCCATCCATGGCCACACCCCCAGCCATTTTGTACCATTATATAAATATATATATAAATATAAATATATAAATACAATATGTGAAGACATCTTCTTGGTTTTTATTTTGAAACAATTTTTAGGCTTGTTCCGGGGGTCTCTGTGCTGCCTGTACTGTATTGACCTGTTTTATAGGTGCCTTTTTATTAAAAAGAGAAAATTAAAAATCCAGTTTCTTGCTGTCTTGCTTCTGTGTCTGGCTCCTCCGCTGTCCAGCTTACTATTGGGTGCTGGGACGAAAAAGGGGCCCCAGGGATTCCCTGGTGTTCCACGGTGAAGACCTAGTCCCCTGGGTCACAGCTCTGATCTCCCCTGCGGGGGCCTCTTAGGGACCTGGGCTGACTGGCTTGAGTGGGCCTGGGCAACCGATGTGCGCCCTCAGCAGCTGCAGGGGTCCCTGGTGTCCCATTCTAGGCAGACCAGAGGCTGGGGAGGAGGCAGGGAGAGCCCTCCCCGGGCAGGGGGCAGGCAGGCGCGGAGCAGCTTCCTCTGGTTCCATCTGAGTAGTATCCTCTCGGGGCAGGGCCCAGCTTCCTGGAGCCCGGGGACTTCCCTGCCTAGGCCTGCTTGTCACACTGCCCAGCCCAAGGGGATGCCTCGCGGCTCTTGCTGCGGCCCAGAGAGATGGCCTGGCCTGCAGGCAGGGGGCTGGATGAGATGACCCCCAGGGACCCCTTAGGTCTCTTTCCTCGGGAGGTCTCCATCTCTGCTCCGCGGTCAGATTCTCTCTGTGGCTCCAGGAGTTTCTCCTGGCTGTGTAGTTTGTGGGGAGAGGGGAAGGGAAGAACGCATCTGTCCCCTTCCGCATCGGTGCCCAGACCCACCAGGGCCCTGGACCCTGCTGTCCTTGGCCTGCCCTGGGAGCTTTCCACCCTGGGCAGAGAAGACAGCTGGCTTTGGTTAATACTTGTTCATCCTTGGAGCTGGGGAAGGAGAATCTTTCCTTTCCTTGGTTGGGCTCCTCTCTGCTGACCTTAGTCCTTCTCTAGGATGCTGGCTGGTCTCTGAGGGCACCTGGAGTCTGCCTCAGGCTGCAGACCTCCCAGGGCCCAGTGACATGGGGCTGGCCTGGCGCCATTTTGGTCAGAGCCAGGGGCAGCCACCTGGACCGGGTCATCCTGAGCTTCCTGCTTGGTCAAGATGCTGCAGGGCTGGTGACCTGAAAGAATGTCTGTGCTTAGTAGGCACTGAGACATGTTAAGGCCCCGCTCTGCTGCCAGCTGGCCTTTCCTCAGCCTTAACCTCCATCCATGCCCTGGTGCTCAGCTGCTTGTTACTTTTGGCAGGTGAGGTGGGAGGAGAGGTGGGTGGTTGCGGAGGTCGGTGGTCCATAAGATGATGGAGTACGTTCTGGAAGGGGAATGACTTTCCCTATCGACGGGGGCAGAAGGAAAATTTCTTTCTTGAGCTTTGGATGGTTAGGATGAGAGAAGGTAAGTGTGGTCCTCTCAGCCCAAAGTGATGCAGACGAGCACAGGTATCCTTTGCTTTGCCCTTGGGCTGCTTTCCCCTCCCTGGACCCCAGCCTAGACCCGGGGCTGGGAGAAGAGCTAGCGGGGTTGTCCTGGAAAGAGGGGTTGGTTCCTCCAGCTGCCCCATATGAGGACACTGGCCAAGGCGAGCTCTTAGGATCCCAGATCCTTTTGGAAGGAGTTCGAGCATCACTACCTGCCCCAAGGAAAGCAGAAACAAGGGGGTGGGGGGTGGCTAGGACCTAGAAGGTGGTGAGGGAGGTGGCATTCTCTGACTCCGAGAGGCTGCTCTTGCGCCAACTAGGGAAGAACTGGCAAAGAGAGGCAGGGCCGGCACAGCCCAGCTTGGTCAGAAGTCGCGACAGGTCACTGCGGAACTTCACGCCGGCAAACGTGTAGAGCATGGGATTGAGGCAGCAGTGGGCCAGGCCCAGGAACTCACTCATGGTGATGGCCACGGAGAGATAGCCATTGAACTCACAGCTACTGCCCAGGGCCTTCAGCCTCGTCAGGGTGTCCAGGAAGATAACAACGTGGTAGGGTGACCAGCAGAGAAAGAAGACACTTGTCACAAGGATGGCCACCCTGACCGCCTTCTGCCGCTGAGGACGCCGCTGGGCCTGGCACAGCCTGTGCACCACCCCGACATAGCACCAGGTCATCACCAGCATCGGCAGCAGGAATCCTCCGATGTGATAGAGAAAGCGGGAGGTGAACCAGGCGTTGGTTTCGGCCTGGTTCTCCTGGGGGAAGGTGCAGTGTGGCAGAGAGTCGTTGTAATGGGGTTGACTGACCTTGGCGAAAAGGATCTCTGGCAAGGCAAAGAAGACGCCCGCCAGCCAGATGGTTGCACAGGTGATGTGGATGGAGAGGAGGCGGCGGTGGCGGTAGGCGTGGACGGCGTGGACGATGGCCAGGTAGCGGTCCACGGCGATGCAGGCCAGGAGCAGGCTGCTGCAGTAGAAGTTGATCTTGTGCAGAGAAATCACGGTTTTGCAGAGGAAGCTGCCCAGGACCCAGCCCACAGAGCCCTCGGCCACAGCAAAGGGCAGGATGAAGACCAGCAGGAGGTCGGCCACCGCCAGGTGGAACAGGAAGGTCTCGGTTGAGCTGCGCGTTTGCCGGTGCCGCTCCAGGATGACCAGCACCAGGATGTTGCCCATCATACCCAGGAGGAAGATGAGGCCATAGGCCACAGGCACGAACACGGCCTTGAAGGAGGTCAGCAGGGGCCCCTCAGCTGTGGAGCAGAGGTGATTTTCCATTGTGTGGGTCTCCGTACTGTCATTGTAGCTGCCTAATTCCTTGTACTGCAAGGGCAAGGAGACAGGAGGGTGGGAACTGAGAACCAGTCTTTCCTCTCAGAGAGGGACCCAGACCCCCTGGTAGAGTAATCCTATCCCCCCAGGCTAACTGCTTTTGTCCCTGCACTCCCAGTCTGCCCACGGACCAAATCCCAGTTTCCCTTTGTGTTCCTCAAACAAATCCCCTTGTCTTTTCCAACTTCAGTTTTGTCTGTAAACATCCCTCACTGGGTAGTGACAAAGATGAAAGGAGATATATGGTGTGGATGTGCTTCATAAACTCTGAAGGGCTGGGCACCTGTAAGTCGTTTCTCATTTGCGAGGCCTCAGGTGTGGAAGGATGCAGCTGCAGGGGCTGGAATCAGGGCTTCCATTTGGGGGAATGGATCTGGTTAGGACAAAGAGCCATCTCTTCCGATTCTGAACAGAACAGAGGGCACTCAGACCTAGGATCCTGCTGAAGGGGTGGATGCTGGTATGGCCTGCTGGCTTGCTCTCAGTCTGTCCCCTCGTTCCTTCATTATATCTGAAATTGTAGTAAGAGCCTCTTTTTTGTTTAATCGGCACAGCAAGCCCAAGGCATGTGATACTCCGGTTTCACCCATGTCTCGCCAGAGATCGGGTCTGCTTGAACCCACGCTGATGTAACTCTCACCACAACACAGCACTGCCTGGCTGCCCTGCCTGCTACTCCCTGTCACCAGCAAACGCCTCACTCTGCTCCCTTCTCCGCGAGGGGAGGGGGAGGGGGGAGGGGGGAGGGGGAGGCTTCCAAGTGAAGGGGATGTGCCCACTCTGTCTCCGGAAGCTCACTCCTCCCTTGCCTCCCTCTCCCTCCCCCAGCCCTCCCCACCCCAGCACTCAGGTTGTTTACCCAGCTAACCGCAAAGGAAGGCAGGGCGCCTGTTTTCATACCTTTCACTCACAGCTGCCCCCCTGCACCTGCTCCTCACCTCCCAGCTCTGTTCTTCCCACCCCCTCCCCTAACCATACACCTCTCCACAGCATTTCAAGACCAATTATAACCAGCTTATGTGGCTTCAAAAAGGCACTTCTGGAAACGATGAGCCCCAGGGAGAGAGAGGATGGGAGAGGGTACCGGGCACCCAGGCTCAGGGTGGTCCCACCCTGCCCTCCTTCCTGGAGAGCGAGGGTCCCACACAAGCAGGGGGTGGTTGTACTGTTACCCAGGGCCCCAGCTGTGGGTCATACACTTCTTCTCCATGGTGGGAAGACCCATTCCCCAACCTGGGCCTTTCCTTCGGGTTCCTGAGAGAAGCGGGTGGGAGGATACATTAGTGCCGTGGCAGAGTCATAGGCTGGCCCGACCCCAGCATCCCTCTGCCATAGCCCAAGTGTAGCCCTTCTTCACCCTAATGCTCAGGACTACTGTCTCCCCATGGGTCCCGTTCTCACTGACTTCTCCACTCTTATCCACCTCCTGCACAGAGGACAGGATGAGTTTTTCAACCCACGAATACCATCACATCAGTGTCCTGCTTAAAATCTTTTACTGGTTCCCTGTTACCTCTAAGCAGTGGTTTTCTTTTCTTTTTGTCTTTATCTTTTTTTTTTCAGTTTCATAGAATTAAAAAAAAATTATCGCAGTAGAGTTGATTTAAAATGTTGTGTTAGTCATATTTAAAAGCAAAGCCAGTTATAAGGAAAAGTCATGTTTGGGATCAAATTCGTCAATAGAAGATTGGAGGAAGCCAACCTCAGGGCATTCACACAGCAGAATACAATGCAGTGCTCAAAAAGAAGTGACGTTTACCTGCGCGTTCTCTTAGGAAGAGATGTTTCCCATACATTACTAAATTTCAGAACTAATTGTGAGGCCTCCCATACAGCATAAGTCCATGGACTTTCTTTGCAGGTTTTACTGGGGTTGGGGGGGGGCGGTGGGAAGGGAGGGAGCCTCTGGTCCTCCCGTCTTTAAACCAGACACCCTTGTCTCATGTGGTGTTTCACACATATGCTTTTGTTTATGAAAATGGTTCTGCTTTCACTGGAAGACCATGGACTTGCAGGGTGAGGTCTAAACTCCTCTACTGGGCCTTTACATGTTTGCAAACTGTATATTCCCCTGACCTTTCAAACCTTCTCTTCCACTTTATCGCTTTATCCCTCTCCTTCAGGTTCATCGTTCTCCTGGCTGCCTGCCCCCGTCACGCTGATACAATCCTGTCTCTAAAACTCTTCCTTTCGCCCAGCAGTCCTTTCTTCCCAAGTCCGCCTATTGCTATGCTTCCTTGAAGGCCCCACTCAATCCCACCTTCCTATGTCCTTCCTAACTCTTCTGCTTGGAATTACATTCTCTCTTCTTCCATCACGTGTGCCTTTATTACCTCACTCAGGGTTGGGATGTCGGTGGCCTCATTGGATGGTGAGCTCCCGGGGGAGCTTACAAGGCCATGTGTTTTACACATGCCAGATATGATGCAGATGTGTGCTGCACCGCTTGGAGAGCAGTTTCCCAGGTAAGGCCAGGGGACCTCGTATTCTGGGACTCTGGGGAAGTTCCTCCCTCTGCCTCAGCAGACTCAGACAGTCCTTCCCACCCTTCTTCAGTTTTTGCCTCTTCCCAATGCTCTTGACAGCCTAGAGCCTATCTTGGGTTCTCTAACCATATTGGGAGTTATTTCCAACATCGTCATTGAATACAACCATTTGATTCATCCTGGAATTCAGCAGGAGTTAAACGGGAAGGCAGTGAGATGAGCTGTTTTCATGCAGAGCAAAGCAATTGAGACAGAAGGAGAAGAGGTGCAGGGTTTGGTGCAGTCAGCGGGGCTGGACTCCATCTACCTTGTGGTGGGAGCCTGGCCCTCCCACTGCCCAGCAGAGGGCTTAGGTGCAGCCAGCTTGTCTGGTCCAGAACCACTCAAGTCCTGCCCTCTAGAGCATTCCTGTTGATTGGTTTGCTGCTCATCTAAAGTCAACACAGTGAGACAAGTCCCTAGGAGCCCAGAGCCCCCGTCTCCTGAGAACCCAGGTTTCGAGGAGGGTTGGGAGTGGGGGACTGTCTTTCCCTTCTTGCCAAGAGGTCATGGTTCGGCAGAGCGCTCAGGCAGAGAGGAGAAGACAGAGGAAGCTGGTGTGAGGAGGGCTGAGAGATGGCGCTGCCTCTCAGCAGGAGGTGTCAAACAGACATCCTGGGGCCTCAGGAGTGGCACGTGTTAAAGCCACTTCCCACGGCCAGGGGATCCCGCACACCCGCCCTTCCTCAGATCATGGAGGTAGGTCATGGAGCAAGATCAGCTCTGGCCCAGTGGGAAGTTAGGAATCAGGAATCCTGAATGCTGCGGGGAGTGGGCGCGGAAGGGAGCCCCCCAAGACTCACACCCAGAGGGAGCTCAGGTGGGCCATCTGGCCGAGCACTCACTCATCCTTCGCTGGGAGAAGCTGCAGGAAGCCACGGCCCTCAGGCACACACACACTCTGATGGCAGCATGACCCCGTATAGACTCAGACATGTGACTGCTGGGGCCACGACAGCATGCGGCATAAGCAGGTACCCAGTGGACAGTAGCCTAACAGAGGCCAGGGACCCAGGCCTCAAAGAAGGCAAGAAAACACGATGACTGGGGTGAAGCTGTGCAGAGGGCAGGAGTGGGGACTAGAACATTCTGTGTCCTGGTATTGAGGTGCCAGGAGAAGGGAGGATGGAGGGAGAGATCAAAGTGCTTGGAATTACAAAGATTACTCTTCCTACCCCCACTCCACCCCTCTGCCCCTCCCTTCTTTCCTTCCTCAGGAGCCTCTGTAGGACCCAGGACCCTCCCTGTATAATTAAGTCCTCCAAGCCCCATCTGACTTCAAATAATGAGGCTGTCTCACTGCCCTGCAGTGGCCGGTGTGAAGCTCAGCAAACGTTTGCAGATGGGGCTCTGTGTCAGCAGGTGGGCAGCGGGTGTCTAGGACCTTCCTCAGGGGTCTGTCCTGGATCCTCTCCTCTTTTTCACTCTCAACCCTGTCTTGGGTGATACGGCTGCGGGAGGCTTTCAGACAGTGCAGTTCTCTACAACCTGGAACTACAGGCCCAAACTGACCAGATGGAATTGGTAAAGAAAAATGTAGAGACCTAGATGGGGTTTAAAACTTCAACTCTTCAGGGACAGGTTGGAGAAGACCTGACTTAACAACTGTTTATGAGAAAAAGACCTGAGAGCTTGTTGACTGCAATCTTCAGATGAGTCAACAGGGTGGCGTGGCTGCCAGCAGGGCTTTGTTGCCTTATCTAGGTGAACAGAAACCTGTAGGTGGGCACCTGACACCAACCCAGTTTGTTTGGGCTGGACAAGGGTGACCAGTTCTTAAGGGGTCTGGAAATCCCCACCCTGGGGGGAAGTTTCCAGGTCCCGGGCTGTGGTGTCCAGGAAAGAGAAGACTTGAGTCCAGGAGAGCTGGCCCCTTCAAGGACTGGAAAGAGCTCCCATGGCGAGAAGGCAGGATGGGCTTATTGTGTGAGGTCCTAGTGGGTAGAGCAGGAGAAATGGGCAGAGGTTGGGATTGGGGGTGTTTCAGTCAAAGGAGAAAGAACCTTCTAACAGGCAGAACTGTCGAACCATAGGTTGGGGCCCTTGGGAGGAAGAGGAATGTTTGAGGCCAAGTGTGTGGGAAGGGATTCCTGCTCTGGAAAGGAAGCTGGGCCCTGCCCTCAGATGCCCCTTGCTCACAGCTCCTAGATGCTCCGAGTCTCTGGCTGTCATGCCCTGCCCTGCGCTGTTCTGGTTCTCAGTGTCACCTTCATCTAGCTCAGCACCTGGGTGGGAGCCGTTGCTTCTCCAGCCTGTCTGTCCTGCACTGAGCGAATGGCCCAGCCTGACTTGCTTCTCAGCCCCCAGGAGGGAGGCAGGGCTGCTGAGTGCTTGGCTCATCCAGGCCCAACTCCAGGGCTCCAGGGGCCTGAGTCATACTCGCTGCAAGAGGCGTCTACACACAGACGCGGTTCATCACTCTGGCTATAGGGGACACACACAGGCTCCGTCTCCTTTTATGTCTCTGGCTGGATATTCCTAACCCAGAGACAGGAGTCGTGAGTAGGACCAGCCAGGGCGTCTCTCATTCCAGCTTTCTGTGGCTTGAGGGGTGCGGGGGTCTGGAAGAAGGAGGCTGGGCTGAGGGGTGAGGGCGGAGGACTTTATCCCTTCCCCACTCTTCCTTTAGAGGGCCCACACCCCCTAAAGACCATCTGAGACTCTGGCTGGCCATTTGTCACATCTCCCCCCTCTCCCCGCCCCCACTCCTCAGGAGCGAGCCCGCCAGGCTCCTCTTCCATCTCCAACCCAAGTGTTTTGGCCATTAGGAACATGACACTACTCTGGGTGTGGTTCTGGGGGGAGACTTTAAGCTACCCCTACCTCTGCACTGAGTCTCTAGGTTTCAAGCGGTCCCCCTTGGCACCCCAGATCAATTTGCACTTTGGGGACAGAGCCACGCAGTCCGAGGGACAGGTAGACAGGTCTCTTAGGTGTGTGCGGTAGCCTCCTGAAGGCATCTCCCGGGTCAGTACTGATTTGAAATATTTTGTCCCATCGTTCCTGAAAGAATACACATTCTTGTGTCCTGATTCTCAGTCCCAAATTCATGGTCACTTTTTCTGCCATTGTGCCAGAGGAGTGGTTCAGCCACAGTCTGTGTCCTCACTGAAGGCAAGAATTCCTGATGGAGACTGTGGTCTCTGTGCCTGAGCCCAGACTTGCCCCAACACTGACCCCTCCCCAGGCTAGCCCTGGGTCTCTCCCTCATCTCTGACCCTTCCAATCACCCCCAGTTGGGGCTTCTTCCACTGGGGTTCCTCTGGGACTTTTGACCTGGTTTGGGAGGGGGTGAGCCTCCCTTCCCCCAAGGTAAACCCCAGAAACAGCCTGAGCTGGTTTTGGTTCCTCTTCTTCACACCTCCTTGATGAAATGGGACAGTGCATATGAATGGCCTTCCCGTCCTGTGATGCGCTGAAGTCCTGGTCTGTGGGGGGTCATCCCTGGGGAGGGGTCAGGGGAAGCCAGGCCCTGGGGCCGGACCACCTTCACCCTGCTCTATAGCAGCTTCTCCTCCTGGCTGGTGTACCGGGTGGGGCTGGAGGTGCAGTTTATGACCGACCGCTGTAGGTACCCCAGGTCCTAGGTCTGTCAAGAGGAGGCGGCATGCTTTCAGATCCAGGTTCCTATGGACAGAGGCTTTTCTAGGTCTGCCTAGATCTGCCTTCCCAGCAGGATGGGTCCCTGGAGTGCCCACCCCAGGGACCTGGCTCCTAGTTTCTGGTACTTAGCCGTCTAGAGTTTTTCTGTTTGGATCCACCGTTCATGGTAATTAGCAACCTATCTCAAGAAAATGGACATTTTGAACAGTTGATCTTAGAATGCAAGAGGAGGGAGGGAAGATAGGATGCCCAACACTTGGTTTATGGCCAAGAGCCCCCAGTTCTTAACCCAGCATTGGAGTCTAGAACCCAGTGTTCTAGGACACTGAACTGATATTTGGTTTGGACCAGAAGAGGGAGAGGAATAGGAAGCAAAATAATAGAACTGAGACTAACTCCAGAGAGAAATGGGGAGTTGAGACACTCAGCGGAGCAGCACAAATCAGTACATACTTATTGAGAAGCTACCGCATACAAGACTCTTCTGCCGCCCTGCCACGCCAGGGCCCCTGTGCTGGGAGATACCGTCAGGGAGACTGTCAAAACTGCTCGAGGTCCTGCTGTGAGTGGCGGGGCGGGTGGAGAGAGAGGGTCTGGACTTCTGAGGGGGCAACAGCCCTGGAGAGAGAGTGTATGGGAGGTGAGTGCAGGTGGGATGAGGTGCTGGGGGCTGGCTTGAAGAAAGTTCCAGGGCCCGGATGGTCCTAGGACTCCTGGCTCCTGGCCCGACCCTGATGGAGGGGGTTCAGGCCTGCAGGGATGCCTGGACTGAGACCACTCATTTGAGGCATGACATGAAGTGAGTCACCGCTCCCTCTCCCCGGGCTGCAGGTTTTCTTTGGTATGTGGGACATGCCCGGCTGTACCCCTGCCGCCACCTGTCTCTAGTAGGTCACGCAGTGGAGTGAGGCGTGCAGTTAGGGGAACTCTTGAGGTTTCTCAGAAGCCAGAACCGGCCAGGTCTCGAGTTGGTTACTGTGATATCCAACTGGGTCAGCGCTCGTGGTCAGCTTGAAGCTTCGGGCAGAGGAAGACGCCCGGTAACCTAGTCAGGTGAGGCCAGGGGCCAGGGCGGGGGGCCAGGGTGGGAGCACATTGCCTTGTCAGGGTTGTGGGGTTTTAGTCTGATTGGACTCAGGGCCAGCTTTATGGGCGTGAGACCGGTACCGTCACGCAGGGCCCAGCACTTAGAAGAGCCCCGTGCTTGGTTTAGCGCTCTGCTGTCTCTATCTTGACATTTTTAACAGAGGCCCTGCATGTTCATTTTGCATTGGGTCCCACAAATTAAGCAGCATGTCTGATTAGACTGATGGTTCTGGCTCTGCTTTTATCGGAGGGTCGGATCTGAGAAGACAGACTTTGGGTACTTATCCCTTCCCCCACCTCCCCATGCTCTGCTTACGCTTCCAAGTCTTGGGATCTGGGCAAGCGAGAGGCAGACTTTTCCAAGCAAGTCTGGGAACACAGCTGGTGGAGTTACAGTATAGACTCCAGCCAGGGGAGCTAGAGGGAGTCGGAGACCATCTCAGGGTGAGTTTAGGGCCAGGAGAGCTGGCAGGTATAGGAGGAAAAGTTTGGACCTTTAGAAAAGGATCCAGCCCAGAATTTAGCTCAGAGAGAAGTTCTTTTCCTAGCAGTGCCCTTGGCCATGGGGGAAAGGGAGTGAAGACTACAAGGAAGTCTCCCTAAGGTCCTTACAAGCAACCCTCTGCTGCCCTCACACAGGAGCCTTGGGTCTCTGGTTGAGCTGCTCCTTACATACGCCTTCTGGGGACCCAGTAACAGCCAAGCTCTGCTTCACGGGACAGTCTTGGGTGGGTGGCAGACAGTGACGCTGGGGACTATTTTCTTAGCCCACCGAAAAATACCTAATCTCTAGAGAGCCCAGTCCTCTGAGGGAGGCCACAATGTGCTCAGAGACACTTCTAGGATTAACACCGACTTCTTCCACTAACTTGATACCAGCTTGGCACCCCCTACTTCCTGACCCCAGCCCACTGGGGTCCTCTCCCCTGCTGACCATCTCCTTGGGTTTAGCACATAATCATTGTCTACGAGCTTCTGGTGAGTAATTTTTTTTTCTTCTTGGCTAGCCCAAGAAGTGCCAAGAACAGGCTCTCACCTTCTCTATCCAAGAGAGAATGTCGTGCCCCGATGACAGAATCGTAGAGCAAGAGATGAATAAACATACACTGATTGGTCAACTAGCAATGCCAGCCTCCTGATATTAAGGAAACCTCCAAAGTACTTTCGCATCTACCCCGTATTCCAGCCGTATGAGATGAGGAGAGGACCCCCTACTGAAGAATGGAGAGGCAAAGTGACTTGTTCTAGGTCCTAGAGCATGCCAGGGAGGATGCAGGACCTGAACCCATACTTCCAATCCCCTCTAAATAAAGGATGTCTATTTAAGGCAGCAGCTCTATTTTCCACGGAATGAGAAATCAAACCTTAAAAGGCAGGCGCCGATGGGCCTGTCTAGATTCTGCTGATCCGCAGTGGGAGAGGACTGCATGTCTTTCCCCTCTTCCTTGGGCCCCGGGCGCAGGATATTTAGAATTCCTGGGCGACCATAAGCTACCTGTCCCTACTCACCAGGTCCTCCAGGTTGTAGTTCATGAGGTCCATGTCCAGGGTTAGGGGGTAGTTCATGGTTGTAGCCGTATGTCACCAGACTGGCCACTGCCTGATGTTGAGAGTTTCTCCGCCTGCTGACTATAGAGAGGTGGCAGCCGTCAGCTGCAAATTTAAACAAATGAACTGTGTGCTGTCTCCTGGGGCTGCGTAGGACCCAAGGCCTGTCTCACAACTCATCATTTTTTTTTTTTTTTCCACTGGGTCTTTTGTGTTTTTTTGAAGAAAGAGGGAAAATCCCCACAGCATCAGTGCTAGTCAAGCATTTCAGCTTCTTTCCCAGCAATAGTTGTCTCAGTTGGGGCTTGTAACTGGTTTAAAGGCTGCCGCTCGCTTCTCCTCCCTGTAACTCCACCAGCCTCCCAACAGGGAGTTGTGCCTTGTAATGAAAACCACCACATTGGTCGGGGGCCCCTGAGGGAAACTCCACATAGAAGGGGAGCAGGAGGTGAGCTCTTCCAGGCCCTCTCCTCCAAGCTGCCTCCAAACCCTCATCTGTCTCTCCACTAGGGCAACCCAGCCCCCAGTGTGCCCAGGGCTGAAAGTCCCTTGTCCTGGGAAAGCCCTCAGTCCGAGGCAGACTGGGATACCCTACTTGCATTATCCTTTTGCCCAGGCAGGGGCAAAACCCCTTCCCTTTCTAGCTCAAGTTCAGAAGAGATAGGTTAGAAGTTTTCAAAGGGAGCAACACTAAAACATTGCTGGAAGACAAAAACAAAATTACCCAAATCACCAAGCACAAAAATATAGTCACAGAAGAGTCATCTTCTGGCTCAAAAATAATGATGTTCTAGCTATAAATTAACTCGGTTGGCACATAAATGGTTAACGTCATAGACTACCCAGCTAGAGTAGATTTTTACATGGGAGGACCCTGAGGCCCAGAGAGGCAGAGTGACGTCCTCAGGACCCACGGCTAGCCAGTGGCAGAGCCAGGACTGAACCCAGGCTTCCTGACTCCATATTCAGTGTTTCCCCTATCCCGCCAGGCTGCTACTCTTACAGGCTCAACGGAACCCTTTTCCTTTCCCTCACCTCTGCCCTGTCTGTGGACCCCTACCTTTAAGAAGCTCAATGTAGACACTGATCGACTTCCCCTCCAAGTCTCATCTTCGTGCTTTTCCTTCCAGGAGAGGTCCACAATGATACAAAAACAGCGAGTGCACACACAGAGGCGCCCACACATGATGGGCTCTTTCCCTGCCCCACCTCATCCTCCCCTGCCTGCCAAATGATCACTGGCTGGGATTCTCCCCTTTCTAGTGCCCTCCTTCTCCTTCCCCTCCATGTTCATCTTCCCCTTTTCTCTCCCCCACTTCACCCCAACAGGTACATCTTTCTTGGGTTTCCACAGCTTGAGGAGTTTTCAGCCTGTATTTGTACTGTTGAGGTCTTTCTTTCCTCCATCTCCATTCACTGCCTTCAGCAACAGCTTTCAAGGAGGAAGAATTTCAGGAAAAGGGGCCAGAGGTCCTTTCTGCACTTCCAGTCCGGAAACCTGCGGAGGAAGCTGCCCCGGTGTTTCCTGTGTAATCCCCATTCTTCCAGCCCCACCCACCCCAACATCCCTGCCCTTCCAATCGACTGATATACTCAATTTAGCTTTTGCTACTCTAAGGACATTGATCAGGAAAGAATACAGTACAGAGAATCACGTAGGAATTGGAAGGGAATTTGAAAGAGCAACCATTCTTTCCTCATTCCCCCCTTCCCCTACCCCCAGCAAATTCAAGATTCCTGTCACTACGTCCTCATCAGATGGTCACCCAGTATTAGTCAAACATCACCAAGGGTGAGAAATTTGTTTCTTTCAAGAGGTCGTGTTTTAATGCAGTTTGATTTAATCAACCCATTCTTTGACCTCTGGGTGATTTCTGATTAACGGTCTAGATATAATCTGACTAGGACAAAATATAGGAAGATAAGATTTTCCTTGTTCAAGGTTCCATACTTATATAACTGTAATTAAAATGGTCTTTCCTGTGGGCTCCCATTCCCCTTGACAACATGCTTAACAAATTTCATTTTGATGGTTTGAGTCCATCATCTCAGCTTCTAAGGGGAAACTTTTGAAATCCTGATTCAGTCCTCTGTTGCTGTGATACCAACTTAGATAAGCCTGCTATCCTTGGGTCTATCCAAGTCTTGATGGAAAATATTGACAGAACAACGCTAAAAACAGAACCCTACTTCATGCCATTAGAAACCTACTTTTCTCAAAGGTCAGAGAAGACTTCATGGAAGAAGGAGGACATGAGCTGGACATTGACGGTTTGGATAGAGTGACCTGATATGCCTGGAGGGGAAGGTGCAAGGTAGGGGGCGTGGGAGATGATGAAGACTGCATGAAAAGGTGTGTGGAAAGAATTACTCAAGATGTGACGGGTATGGTTATGGTGTTGTTGATGATGATAATGATGTGGGGCGTGGGCAGCGGCAAGAAGATGGAGGAGGTTGGAGCGTACACTGGACAAGGTAGGAATTGCTCTCGTGGCCTTCTCCTCTCTTACTCTTCCTGTGGGTGTCCATTCACCTTGATGTGTGGCAGGTCCAGAAGAGGGGTTTGGGAGGAGGCGCAGGACTGCTCCTCAGGTGCAGCAGAGGCTGTGGTTGCAGCTATGATGCTGGGGGCAGCAAGGCATCCGTTGGCTTCTCAGTGGCTGACCTGGGTTTTATGGAGAAGAGAAACCTGTGATGTCACCTGAACTCCTCTCTAGTCCCTTAACTTCCTGGTGCTTCTTGCATCGTGGGCCCATTCAGATGCCCCTTCCTGTCTCTCCAGATGCTGGGACATACTGCAGGTTCCCAGGGCCCACTTGTCCCAGCCACTGACCTTTGATGGTCAACTGGGTTTGCCCTAAATGGGTAAATACCACCCGACTATGAGTTCTAATGTTGCCTTAGAAGGTTCAGAGAGTAACTGCCTCTGGTAGAAAAGATGATCTTAAGATCTTCAAAGCCATAAAGCCAGACTAGCCCCGCAGAATAGAGAGGGAAATGCCTAGCCTGTGACCCCTTGACTTTAAGGATGAGATGGCAGGGGTTCCACCTGTGTGTGAGGGGGACATTTCCAGAGAAGGCAGCCCAGATTTTATTTCAGCTTGTTTATATTTCTTCCGTGTGGGATCCCAGTCCCCACCCCATGGGCAGCCTACCCGAGGCAGAGCTGTTTGAGAACATCAAAAGCCTGACCACTGGTGGTTCTGACGAGGGTAGATTTATGTCTGCCTTAGGCAAGATGGTGGCTTAGTATCAGCCAGGTGGATGTTTCTCAGTAATTTTGCTTCACAGTTCATGCGTTAATTAAGTTTCTCTATTTCAGATACTAGATACAGTCACTTGTCTTGGAGTTCATTTCCTAACATTCCACAGAAAAGTTAAGTTGTTCTGCAGAGTGTTTGGGGTGCAGGGAAAGGGCTGGGGTTTCCCCCCTATTCTCTCACTACCCTGAGATGTTCACTCTCTCTGACCTGGACAGAGATCTTGTTCTCTTCTTTCTCTGGGTCTTCCCCAGCTGTTCAGAACAGCGCTCCACAGGTCCCCACCTAGCGAGTCAGCCCAAGGAAGTGTTGGGTATCTTTCTAGGATAAGAGAATAACAACATTCGTATAGCATTTACCCATCTACAAAGTTGCACAACTTTTATATTTCATTTTTCTTAATCTTTGTACTTAATTTCACATTTAACTCTATTTAATCCTCAAAACTCGTTATGCAGGAGGTATTGGCATCACCCATGGCCAAACTTGCAGGGGGTGGGGCTGGAGGATGAGGAAACAGAGGCTCAGTTCCTCCCTCATGAGTACAGGGAGAGTGATGGCAGAGTCAGGGTCTGAAGCCAAACCCGGGGGTCTCTCTACCAGACCACATGACCTTCTCTCAGAGATTCAGTTTCGCAAAGGACGGGCACTTACCTGGCTATCTGAGGGGAAAACTCTGCCTAAACCCTTTATGAGCTTTTTATCCGACACTTACTATGTGCCGTGAACTGCTAAGCTCTTCACACACATCACTTCCTATGGTCCTCTGAACAGTCTTTATGTGCTAGGTATTTTTATCACGTTATCACACGTGTGGAAACTGAGCTTCAGGCAGTAGTGGGAAGTAGCTGTAAGTGTTAACAGCTCTCTCAGTCACCAGTGACCCAAAAGCACAATAAAAATGAACACAGGAAGTGGGGTGGTAAAGGTTCTCAGTGTTGGAGCCAGCACCCACGCAGAGCTCCTCTCTCATTAGGTAACAGGTAGGAGTCCTGCGGGGAGGAAATGAGCTGCAGGTGCATCAAGGTTGCCTCAAGGTTCTAGGGGCCATGAGCGTGTCTGGGAACCTCCGGCCTGGGGTGGGTTGTGTGGTCAGGATTAGAGAGTGAGTGAGGTTCCTGGATCCGGTGCTTGAATGCTGAGTACGGCTGAGCCCCAGCCAGAGGGGTGATGGGAAGATCGAGGGAGGTGGGATTCAGGCTCTGCCCTGGGAGGACTTTGTCCAGCAGAGAAGGCAGAACAGACCCATGTGCCCAAGTCTGCACTCTCATATACACATGTAACTTGAGAACATTTTCAAAGCAACATACACGCATGTATTTGAACCCAGTGCGGGCCGAGTCCGGCAGTGTGGAAGACACACAGAGTAGGAAGGATATACCCAGCGTTCCTTTACACATAATCCTGTGCGTGAATGTACCGTATAAACAGTGGAAAGTAAGCCAGGTTTTATAGCAAAAGGCCTGGACTGGAGGCCCAGCATTTCTATTTTTCAACAAGGCTGCTTTTAGACAAGACCTGCCTAGATATTCCGAGACACATCAAACACAGAATGCCAAACAGGGCATCCTTAGGAAAGCGGTTCTCAAATGTTATGCCTCAGAATCACCTGGAGGGCTTGTTAAACAGATGACTGGGTCCTCCCTCAGGTTTTCTGATTCCCAAGGTCTGGGGTGGGACCTGAGAATTTGAACTCCTAACAAGTGACCAGGTGATGGTGATATTGCTGGCCTTGCAACCACACTTTGAGAACCACTGCCCTGGGCTGCACAGCACTGGTACGCGGAGAGCACTGACGCTGACCTAGCCCAAGCCAGCCAGCAAACTCTCAGCCTCTCCACACAAACCCTGCCACAGCTGAGGCTTCTCTACAGCAACTCACCTCACACAACCGGCACCACAACCCACAGCTGATTTCCCTCAGAACACCGGCTTCCCTGGGCCCCAAGCTGACCCAGCTGAAATTCAGATCATGGCTTCCATCTCTGGCCCTTCTCTTGTCCATCTCGGCCTCCATGATAATTGGTGAAGCTTAAGTTCTGCTGGCTAACCTTCAGCACACCGTGTAACCCAGTCACTTTGACCATGGCCCATAGTATGAAATAGGTCTTACATCACAGCCTCGTTGGCATGTGTACACACACACACACACACACGTTCCCCAAATAATACATATTCTTTACTTATTCTTAGTATGTGTGACGTACTCATATTTTCTACCCTTCCTTTCTTCCTCCCCTGCTCCCTCTGGGTCTCTGCCTCTGTCTCTGCCTTTGTCCCTGTCTGTCTGTCTCTCTTTCTTTTTTTCTTCAGTGGAAGTCACTCCACCGAATTGCTTTCGTGGATCCACAAGTAAGTCCAATCCCTGGGTATATAAATTACAAATAAAACTTCTCTGAGCCTTAGCTTCCTAATCTGTACACTTGTAAAATGCCTGCACTGCCAATGCTGCTACTGTTTGCCTTGAATAACGTCATGTATGTAAAAGTCTTTTTTTCCAAATAGAAATACTCCAATAGGTACAGAGTGCTATTAAACACACACACATACACAAACCCACACCCATACACACCACACTTTTAAAAGGGGCTTGGAAAGGAAGGAAGTTCAGACAGGACTCTGAGGGAAGGGAACAGGGAATGACTGAGCCCCAGCAGAGGTCTGCAGGTGGTACAAGCATATCTTGGGGAGAGGATGGTGGGCAGTTTTTCTGGACTGGAGCAGAGGAAGATGTGGGACAAGGACAAGAGGCTGGGAAGGTGGATTCTGAGAGGCACAGAGAGCCTCTCTGGGCATTTGGATCACAGATGGGGCAACTGGGAAACGCGATAGATCCTTTAGCAACAGAACTTCACAATGAAGATAGACTTAAAGGAAGTTTGTTCATTTCAACTTCAAAAAAAACACTTATTAATTGCCTACTCCATGCCAGGGTGTAGCAGTGAACAAAACAGACTAGCCTTGCAGATGTCTCTGGTGAGGATGGGCAATGGGTCCTCATATAACTTAATTATTCCTTAAGCCTCCATTACATTCCAAGCACTGAACCAGATGCTGGGAAAAATAATAAGAAACAATCCTACACATGACTCCCACCCTATCATAGCTTACACTCTGGAGAGGAGGTAGGCAGTAAACCAATCAACTATCTGCTTAGCAGTAATGATAACTTATAAAAATCTGTAAGTTCTCTGAAGAAAAGGAACAGGATTCCCAGAGAGAAAACAATAATGTGAACTCAATCTCCACAAACTAATAACCACAATCATAATACTCCCAGATTAATTTACAGTTTATAAAGTTCTTTCCCATGCTTTGTCTCAGCAGGACCTCATCTCAAGCCTGTGGAAAAAGCCAGCCAGGAGTTCTTCACCTCTTTTTTTTTTTTTTGATGTTCTGCTCTTTTCAATCATTTTATTCCTTATCTTTTTCTTTTATAAATTTATTTATTTTACCTATTTATTTTTCTTATTTATTTTTGCCTGCGTTGGGTCTTCGTTGCTGAGCGCAGGCTTTAGCTGCAGCGAGTGGGGGCTACTCTTTGTTGCCGTGCGCGGGCTTCTCATTGTGGTGGCTTCTCTTGTTGCAGAGCATGGGCTCTAGGTGCGCAGGCTTCAGTAGTTGCGGCACGCGGGCTCAGTAGTTGTGGCTCGCAGGCTCAGTAGTTGTGGCACAGGGGCTTAGTTGCTCTGTGGCATGTGGGATCTTCCCGGACCAGGGCTCGAACCCGTGTCCCCTGCATTGGCAGGCAGATTCTTAACACTGCGCCACCAGGGAAGCCCCTCTTCACCTCTTTTATTTGTGAGAAAACCAAGCCTCAGCCGATCTCATGAGTTGCATGAGTCTTTCCAGTAGAAAAGGAAGTTCAGCCAGTTCTTCTGACTCCGGACCCAGTGCTCTGCCCTCCAAGGAGGAAGAGATGAACTGGCCCCCAGTGGGGCAGTTAGCTTGCTTGTTCTAGAGCAGATGTAAAGTGGCAAAATGTTCATCTCCAGGTGTAAAGAACAAATTTATGATTACCAAGGGGGGCGGGTGGGTGGGATGAATTGGGAGATTGGGATTGACATATATACACTATTGATACTAATGAGAACCTACTGTACAGCACAGGGAACTCTACTTAATGCTCTGTGGTGACCTAAATGGGAAGGAAATCCAAAAAAGAGGGGATATATGTATACATATATCTGATTCACTTTGCTGCACAGCAGAAACTAACACAACATTGTAAAGCGACTATACTCCAATAAAAATTTTAAAAAAAGTTTATCTCCCCTACGTCCACGGCCTCAGAGCCTCTACGTGAGGCTAGAGAGAAGAACTGTGGTTGGCGAGGAGGTGGGTTAGGGGCCTGGCCTTGGATGACTCAGAGTGGGGCGGGCAGGACAGAGCAAACTTGAAGGGCAAAGGCAGGAAGTGCGAAGCAGGACTGTGAGATGGCATTGTCAAATCATCTGCACCATCTCCATCTCTGTCTCCGTCTCCGGCAGTGAAAGTGAGCCGGGCCCAGGGCGGAGGTGAAGGGCCAACGAAACTCACCACCGCGTTCACCTCCGTGACTGGGGACCCAGTGAGGCAGGCCCACCTGCCGTATCAGCACCTTGATCACAGAACTCATCAGAGCGAGGTTTCCAAATGACTCGGCCCTGCTGCCCCAGGAAGGAAGCCTTCTGGGCTGCTGCGTGGGGGTCGCTGGTTGTGGGCCAGGCACTTGAAAGAGAGTAAACGATGACACAGCAGTGGGGGACAGGGCTGCTGACACTGTGGTTCCAGCTCTGGAGAGGAGGCCGGGAGAGGCTGAGGTAGAGCAGCCACCTGGCCTTACCCACCAAAAGGCGATGCTGGGGAAACCCCATAATGGCTCCCCGTAAGCAAGGAAACAAGCGCCAGATTCTGTAACTTGGCAGTTTTGGTCCCTGTAATCTGGCCCCAATGTACCGTTTTTCAGGTAATAACTACTTATAGAATGGCCACTCTCTATTTCTAAACCTCTGTCCTCCTGCTTCCCCTCAGGTGCATCGTCCTCCAACCACCCAGATTCCTATAGTTTCCCCGCTTCCTCTTCCCACCCCTTCCTGCCTTTACCTTTTGCTTACGGTGTTTCCTGAAATCTCAGCAGCCCTTCCCCCATATCTCCGCTGGACCAAAACTTGAATATCCTCAAGGCCCATCTCAGTGCCCCTCCTCCACAAAGGTTCTCCTAAATCAGAGTAATTTTTTCCTCCCTTGAACTCGATCTAGCGCTTTACCTACATTTCTTACCTTTCATCTGGCATTGTAGTTATTTATGTACTATATACTCTCCTATTAGGCTATGAGAGCCTTTGGTGACCAAGTCCTTGATGATTCATTTCCCCCCTCTCCCTGAGAGCTTTGTACCTAGTAGGTGCTCAGTAATTGTCTTTGACTGACTCACTGAATGAAGGAATGAAGAGGGAATGGGGGAGGGGCCCGTGGAGGAGAGGTAGGAAGTCTGGGTAGGGCCCAGGGGAGGTTGGCTTGCCCTGAGGCTTTCTGTGGGCTGAGCCTGCAGAGCTTAACCTGGGACTGCCAGCAAGGTCGGGAGAAAGAACTCCGGCTTTTGAATCTCAGTCATCAGTAGCCGTATGACTTTGGGAAAGCCTCTGTCTTCTTCCTCATGTGTAAGTGATCTAATACCTATCTCAAAAGTTTATTGTGAGGACAGATATGTGATCAATACAGGAAAACCCCCAATACCCAGTAGTGTTCGATAAATTTGCTGACCAGTTAGCCAAGAGAGAGGGGTTTGTTTTGGCTGCTTGTTTTAGGTGGGGTGGGTGGGTGCGGCATTTGCCCTACTCCTCTTTGTAGCAGAGACATCTGCACACTGATCCTGCTAGATTATAACCCAGCACAGTGCCAGGCACACCGCATGGAGTCAGCAGTCCACAGAGGTTTGATGAATCGATGGATGAACACTGCATGATAACTGAGTCAATAGCCTCTGGAATCTAAAATCCTCCTGGGGCTTCCCTGGTGGCGCAGTGGTTAAGAATCCACCTGCCAATGCAGGGGACACGGGTTCGAGCCCTGGTCTGGGAATATCCCACATGCCGCGGAGCAGCTAAGCCCGTGTACCACAACTACTGAGCCTGTGCTCTCCAGCCTGCAAGCCACAACTACTGAGCCCACGTGCCACAACTACTGAAGCCAGCGTGCCTAGAGCCCGTGCTCTGCAACAAGAGAAGCCGCAGCAATGAGAAGCCCGCATACCACAACGAAGAGTAGCCCCTGCTCGACGCAACTAGAGAAAAGCCCGCACGCAGCAACGAAGACCCAACGCAGCCAAAAATAAATAAATAAAATAAATAAATTTTAAAACTAACTAACTAAATAAAATCCTCCTTCTGGAAACTAAAGGAGCATAAGCTGTGGCTGTTACTGTTGTTCTGCTTCAGGCAGAGGAATTCTTATCCTCCGGGTGGTTGATCCAGCCCTGTGATCCTCCAGGGCCCCTGGCTAGATGCCGAGGAGAGGCTGTAGAGGCAGAGGTGGGAGAGAGGCTCAGCTTGTGCGCGAGGGCAATCACCCTTGCTCGACGCAGACCCAGAAACGCAACGGCGCTTTTTTGTCCTTGTCAGGCCTGGGGTGGGGAAGAGAAAGCCACAAGGCACTGAGCCTTACAAATCAGCCCAGTGCCCAGGTAATGGACCCTGGCCAAGGCTGCATAGCTGTGGAACTCACTGTCCTGGAGATTGGCCCGGGAGGCTGAGCCCTGGTCAGCAGCAAAGAGACGGCTCCTTGCGCTGGGCAGTGGGCAAAGAGGGTGGCTGGGGAGGTGCCTGGGGATAGGGTAGAATGAGCCCAAACTGGCCTTGACAACTTCCATTGCACTCATTTCCTCCTGTGAGATGAGCAGAGTTTGGAACACATCATAGAAGGTTCTCGGACCAGGGGCACAGAAGGCTGATGAGGGGCTCCTTTCCATAATCTGAGGCTAGTGCACCGGGATGTGTCATGTGTGGATGCACCCTGGAGAGAAACCGGCCTCACTGATGTCTAGAGGTTGCTGAGCTGCAGGAATTCGCGGTCAGAGGACCATTGTGGAACCGCACAACCAAGACTGGGGCTGGAACCCAATTGCACCTGAGCTGTGACTCGAACCCAGCCAAATCTCAGACTGGGAGTTGAACCCACTGTCTTTTTTTTTTTTTTTTATGGTACGCGGGTCTCTCACTGTTGCGACCCCTCCCGCTGCGGAGCACAGGCTCCGGATGCGCAGGCTCAGCGGCCATGTCTCACGGGCCCAGCCGCTCCGCGGCATGTGGGATCCTCCCGGACCGGGGCGCGAGCCTGTGTCCCCTGCATCGGCAGGCGGACTCTCAACCACTGCGCCACCAGGGAAGCCCGAACCCACTGCCTTTTAATTGAAATCACACACCTGGTCTCGGACTTAATGAAACTCAGGTTCTTTACGTCTCAGCGCAGAAGGAATTCAGCGAGAAGCAAAGTGATAGGTAAGAAGCAGATTTACTGAAAGAGAGACACACTCCATAGACAGAGCATGTGCCATCTCAGAAGGTGAGAGGCCTTTTAGATACACATGCCTTAGGCATAACGTGGTCTGTCTCAGAAGGTGAGAGTGGCCCTGAAATATGGGGTGGTTAGCTTTAATGGGCTGGGTAATTTCACAGGCTAAGGAGTGGGAGGATTATTCCAATTATTTTGCGAAGGGGTGGGGATTTCCAGGAATTGGGCTACGGCCCACTTTTTGGCCTTTTATGGTCAGCCTCCGAGCTGTCATGGCACCTCTGGGCGTGTCACTTAGCATATGCTAATGTGTTACAATGAGCATATGTATAATGACACTCAAGGTGTACTGGGAGTCGAATCTTCCGCCATCTTGGGCCTAATCAGTTCTCACCAGTTTTTGTCGTGTCCTTAACAGCTAGACATTCTTTTTTTTTTTTTTTTTTTTTTTGCGGTGCGCGGGCCTCTCACTGTTGTGGCCCCTCCCATTGCAGAGCACGGGCTCCGGACGCGCAGGCTCAGCGGCCTATGGCTCACGGGCCCAGCCGCTCCGCGGCATGTGGGATCTTCCCAGACCGGGGCACAAACCCGTGTCCCCTGCATCGGCAGGCGGACTCTCAACCACTGCGCCACCAGGGAAGCCCCTAGCCATTCTTTTAAACGTTGTGCCCTGTCCCCTTCCCTCCTGTCTCACTTGGGAGGCCACAGTCTCTCCCCAGTTTTTTTTCTCTGGGTGGACTGAATCTGTGTGGATCCCGCTTTCAGAGGGCCCATCGACTCTTTCCCCCCCCAACGCTGGGGGTCTCTGAGGGGAGGTTTTAGAGCCCTGCTGGAGACAGGGAGAAGGGAAGAGGGTGTCCTCACCCAGCCACCCCAAAACTGGCTGAGGACTTTGGGAGTGTGTCCCTGGGGCCATATCCTCAGGGGCAGAGGAGCTCTCCAGGTCTCTCTCCAGCCCCCCCACAACTGTGTTTAGGGGAAGCCCCCTGGAGCCTGGCAGGGGGAAGAAGTGGAGATTTGTTGCTTTGTGAAACCTCTCCTTACGGACCAGACTGTTTTTTTCTAAAGAGGCTTCTTCTAGACTTATTATTTTTTTTCAATCTAATTACACAGTATAAGAACATGTTATTTTTGTAAATGATTTACAGAAAAAGCCCTTTGGTAGAGACCATCAATGTGCTCCTGCTTCTCCCCACGGATAACCACAGTGGCAAGGTCAGTGTCCTCTCCAGACCTATTCCCGGCACCGTCAAAAAGGTAAGGTATTGCTTTGCTTCACTTTTCTGTAAAGGATGTCATGTTGTTCCTACTTCAGTACTGTAAGTCAAAGTCTTGTTTTAGAGGCACTATTACATGTAATTGGAAAATAGCAGGAAAAATCCGTCATAATGTTACAGTGAGAACTAATGCAAATTTTGTGCACCATCTTTTTTCTTACACACAAATTGCAAATTTGTAATCATAGTATCCATGTGATTTTGTAGCCTGCCTTTTCATTGAGCATGCTCTCATAAACATTGTTTGGAGGCTTTTTTTTTTTTTTTCCCACCACTCCAAGTGGCTTGTCAGATCTTAGTTCCCTGACCGGGGGTTGAACCTGGGCTCACTGCAGTGAAAGCACCGACTCTTAACCACTGGACTGCCAGGGAATTCCCTGTTTGGAGGTTTTTAGCATGAAATGTGAATGCTTAAAATTGTTCTTTTCCTGACTCTTACTGTTTCCAAAATGATAAAAGAATAGCCAGAGCTATTAGTTAAATGTATTCACAATTATTGTCAAGAATGTACTATATGCCAGGTTTTGTTCTAGGCTCCAAGGATGTAGCAGTGAGCAAAAGAGACAAAGATCCCTGTCCTCCAGTCTACATAGAGCTTACTTTCTAAAGGTAAAATACAGATAATAGGCAAAATAAATTAGAAAATTAGATAGCGTATTAGATAAATATGTATGTGAGAAGGGCATATGTGCTATTAAAAATGGTGAAGCAGGAAAGGAGGACAGGGAGGGCTGAAGCTGTCAGGAAATACCTAACATTTAGAAGGCGACTTTTGGGTGAAGATTTGAAGGTTACAGGAGTAAGCCAAGAGCATGACTTGGGGTAAAAATGTTCCAAGCCTCAGTTAGCAAGCACAAAGATTCTGAAGTGTGGGAACGTGCAAGGAGGCCAGTCTGACTGCAGCAAAGCGAGCAAAGTGCTGTGTAAAGAAGATGACAGCAGAGATGGTGGGACCAGATTATGTAAGGCCTCAGAGGTCCTGTAAGGACTTTGGCTTTTACTGTAAAGCAGGAAGTACTGGAGGCAGAAGAGTGTCATAATATGACATTGGTTAAAGTAGGCTCACTTTGGATGCTGCATTAAGAATAGACTCGAGGGGGGACTTCCCTAGCGGCACAGTGGTTAAGAATCCGCCTGTCAATGCAGGGGACACGGGTTCGATCCCTAGCCTGGGAAGATCCCACACGCTGCGGAGCAGCTAAGTCCATGCGCCACAACTACTGAAGCCCTTGCACTCTAGGGCCCGCGTGCCGCGACTACTGATCCTGCATGCCATAACTACCGAAGCCCGCGCACCTAGAGCCGGTGCTCCGCAACAAGAGAAGCCACCGCAGTGAGAAGCCCGCGCACCACAACAAAGAGTAGCCCCCACTCACTGCAACTAGAGAAGAGCCCGCACGCAGCAACGAAGACCCAACACAGCCAAAGGGAAAAAAAAAAAAGTTCAAACATCAAAATAAATAACATTAAAAAAAAAAAGAATAGACTCAAGGGGAATAAAAATGGAAGCAGGGAAACCAAGAAGCTATTTCATTAGTCCAGGTAAGAGATGACGGTGACATCTCTGAGATGACGGAGAGCCTCAGCCTCTCTGACCCTTCCCCTCCCCCTTCTCCTGGTCAGGAAGCCCGTGGTTGGATGTGATTCCTGACTTCCTAAAGCTTAGGTCTTAAGGTGGTCCTATGGAGTGGTTCTGTGTGGCCATCAGCAAGTTGCTTCCCTTCCCAGCCTCAGTTTCCTCTTCAGTAAAACAAGGGGATTAGGTCAGGACAGTGGTTCCCAGGCTGGCTGTGTACCTGATTCACCCATCTCAGGATTGTTTAGAGACTGTAGTGCCCACAACAGACCCATTGAATCAGACTCTTCAGGGGTGAGGCCCAGGCAGGTGTGGGGTACTTCCAACATACCCCTGATTAGGACGCCCTGGGTGAGATGATCTTGAAGGCCTCTTCTCAGTTGTGTGTGCTGTGGTTCTGGGGCCTCTCTCATCTTGGTCTGTGCTTCTCTGATGTCTCTCAGGGCCCAGAGCAAGGTGCAACTCTGAGTAGAGGGCAGGGAACTTTTTTTTTTTTTTAACATTTATTTATTGGGCTGTGCCAGGTCTTAGTTGCAGCACGTGGGATCTTCCTTGCAGCATGCAGGATCTTATTTGCAGCATGTGGGATCTAGTTCCCTGACCAGGGATTGAACCTGGGCCCCCTGCACTGGGAGCACAGTCTTAGCCACTGGACCATCAGAGAAGTCCTTGAGGGCAGGCAACTTGAGTTCTCATTGCAGCCAGACCAGTAACTCAGCTCTAACAGGTTGCTTCCTCTCTCTGGACCTCAGTTTCCCCATCAGCAAGGAGAGTTTATGGGGGTGGGGTAGAGTTGCCCTAGATTCATTCACCCAGCAAGTGTTCACTGAGCACATACTTGACTCTTTGCCAAGCTCTACGATTCACTGGGTCTGGGTCTAAATCACACAGAAAGGTAGTATCATGGCGGGTGAGGGTGGGAGGAGGGCTGCTGCCAGGCAAATTGTCCCAATTGCCTAGACTTCCAGGCATGGATGCCATAGGTTCCCTTTTAGCAGGGTGAAGGTCCCCTCTTCCTAAACCCTCTTCCTGGCCCTGGCAGCTCCAGCTGGTCCCCACAGCGACAAGCAAGCCTGCTGGGCTCAGGAAGGGAGAGTATGCAGAACTGGTCAAATAAAAATCATTAGCTTTTCTAGATAATCTCAGTAACAAGCTCTAAAATATTAAACTAAACAATCCCACTTAAAATAGCATAACTACAACCTAGTAGGATCAACGTGTGGGCCCCAGCACCATAGCAGCATCGCCTGAGAGCTTGCTAGAAATCCAGAATCCTAGCCTCTGCCGGGGGCCTGCTGACTCAGACTGTGCTTTTTAAGAAGATTCCCAGGTGATGGTATGCACGTCAAAGTTTGAGAAGCACTAAACTAAAAATAAAATCGCCTCAGAAAACCCCTTGATGAGAAATGTGTGTGAGACCAGCATGAGGACAAGCACATGAATTCCCTGAGAGACAGCACATAGCATGCCATGTTCCTGGATGGGGCGACTCAGTGGTGTGAAGATGTCTATTCTTAAGAGCGCAGAATGTGTAAAAGTGATTTGTGAAGTTCATCTGAAAGAATGGCCAAGAATAGCTTTTTTTATTTTTTAAGTAAATAAAAATAATGAGATGGGATTTGCCCTATCAGGGAGAAATGGGAATAAGTAAGAATTCAGGTTCTGGAGGAAGTAGACCTGGGTTTGAATGTGACTCCACCACTTCCTGGACATGTCACTGTTGTAGAATGAATTGTGGTTCCCCCACCATTCACATGTTGAAGCTTTAACCCCCAAATGTGACTGTACTTGGAAAGAGATCTGTCTCTCTCTCTTTGACTGAGAACAAAGGAAAGGTCATGAGAGAACACAGCAAGAAGGAGGTCATCAGCAAGCTAGGGAGAGAGCCCTCACCAGAAACCAGAAACCAAGCCCTGCCAGAACCTTGATCTTGAACTTTCCAGCCTCCAGAACTGTGAGAAAATAAATTTCTGTTGCTTAGGCCACACAGTCTGCAGTATTTTGTTGCGGCAGCCTGAATGGACAAATATAGTCACCTTGGGAAATATTCCTAATGTCTAGTAGCCTCAGTTTCCTCATCCAGGAGAGTGGGAACAAGAATACCATTTATAGCATCATTTTGAGTATTAAATGGAATAATACTCAATAATAAATGGATTCAAAGCACTTAGCACAATGCTTAGCCCTTAACTAACTTAAATAAATAAAAAGTACAATGATAACAACTGTGCCACTGGGGCAAAAATTCAGAGAAAGACCGTTGGAACCGAGTAGACAACACAAAAACATACTTCAGCATTTATATAAGCTCCAGGAGAGAGGAGAGGGACTGTATTTTTATTCACCATTGTTTCATTCCCCCCATGCAGCATGAGTATGGCACATAGTAGATGCTTTCAAATATTTGTTGACTGCCTGAATTAGAATTTAATATTATACATGCTAAAGGAAGACTCATAAATCATTGGTGACAGAAAAGACTGTTCTTTGAATGATGCTGGGAAAATTGCTGATTTGGAATAAAATAGATTTTATCATTAAATTTTGTAAAGGGGATTTCAAACCATGACCCACGGTAAGAAATATGTGAGACATCTCAGCCCAGTAAATACACTCAAATATAAATTCATAATTAAAGCAAAAGATCATAAAACAGTATTTATCCTTATTATGTCAGATGGACTCTGATCTAATCTATTCTACTCCATTCCACTCCTATCTTATCCTATGAGAAAGGAAATTCTTGTCCCTACCCAGTAGCCTGATCTCACAATACTAATGGTAGCGATCAGCAGTTTGAAAAGTACTACCTTATAAAAGTAATTTCCAATTTGAAAAAGAAAAAGAAATTATAGATAAATAATATGAAGTCTTGAAGTGAGAAAGGACTTGAGATTAAAAAACAATGGGAAAAAGCTCGCAGAGGCAAATGTCAACAGGTTTGACTATTTAAATATTTATTTATTTATTTGGCTGTGTCGGGTCTTAGCTGCGGCACCTGGGATCTTTTGTTGCGACGTGTGAGCTCTCCATTGGGTGCTTGGGCTTCTCTCTAGTTGTGGTGCATGGGCTCCAGAGTGCGTGGACTTAGTTGCCCCATGGCATGTGGGATGTTAGTTCCCTGACCAGGAATCAAACCCGGGTCCCCTGCATTGGAAGGTGGATTCCAAACACTGGACCACCAGGGAAGTCCCGGTTTGACTATTTAAGCCTTTGAAGCATCTGTTGGAGGGATTGCGTGTGGAAGAGGCAGCCGTGACTGAAACAGGACGTGGCCATGACGCGAGGGGAAGAGGCCATTCATCCCTGACACTTCTTTCTTCCTCACACTCACCTGCCTCTAAGCATCAGCAAGAACTGAGGATGCAGCCTTCATCTGTGCCCTTTTCTCCCTCCTATAGCCCCAACTTAGTCCAGCCACCATTATCTCGCACCTGAACTGCCGCCACCACCTCCTAACTGGTCTCCCCACTTCCATGCTGCACCCCACCATCCTATCTCCTCACAGCAGCGAGAGTGAGATATTTAAAGTATAAATTAAATCACTCCCTTCTTAACACTCTTCACGTATGTACAATCCAAACTCCTGGATGTGGCCTCAAAGCTCGATGGAGCCTGGCCCCTGCCCACCTCCACCTCATCCTCAGATGCTCCCATGCTCCTTTTTCCCTGGCCTTCTTTCAGTTCCATCTGAACACAACACTCTTCCCTCAACTCTCTGCTCCCCTGGCTTCTTCTCATCCCTCATAACTCAGCCTCGGTTACCTTCACACAAACCAAAGTAGGCCCCCCCTCAGCGATTTTTCCCCCAAATGTGTAAATATTTGCTATTTATTTGCTCCTTTCTTTATTGTCCAACTCCCCTTATAGTCTAAGTTCCTTGAGGGCACAGACCACTCAGTCTTCTTGACTGCATCATCCTTGACACCCAGCACAGGGTCTGGCCTATAGTAAGTGCTCAATAAATATTCACTGAATGGAGTACATGCTAAGACCAGAGCAAGAGGGGCTCCAACTTTGGGCCTGTGCTTTAGAGGGCCCTGCTCTGGCCCTCCCGTAGTTCTGCCCTTCCCTATAGGGAGGAGAGAAAATGTGCCCACTGGGTGGTTTCTCCCCACAAATACATATAATACCTGGGATCCTAGAATTCCTTTCCCATCTCCCTTCAGCCCTCTTCCAGAGCCTGCGTGGGCCCCTTTCCTGGGTCCATCAACCCAAGGACAGGTTGGGTTGCTTATGTGTGCATCCCTAGGCCTGAAAGGTGGCCAAAAGTGACTGAAATTTCGGTGTGTAGTGGAACTTGGAGGTGTTGGTTGAGGTAGCCACAGGCATGCCCCCAAGGCCCTGTGCGGGATGGGCTGGAGGTGTAGGGTTAAAAGAGGGAGATGCCAGCTCTGCCTGCACCCCGACATTCTGGAGAGAAACTCTAAGGAGTCCAGGAATTCTAAATTAGAGCTAGGCCTTCCTGGTTGTTCTGAAGGTATATTTGTCAAGGTAGGAGGATAGACTATATATATATATTTTTAAATTTCTTTTATTGAAGTACAGTTGATTTACAATGCTCTGTTTATTACTGCTGTACAGCAAAGTGATTCAGTTATACATATATATTCTTTTCCATATGGTTTATCACAGGATATTGAATATAGTTCCCTGTGCTATACAGTAGGACCTTGTTGTTTATTCATTCTGTATATAATACTTTGCATCTACTAATCCCAAACTCTCAATCCATACCTCCCCTACCCCCCCACCCCTTGACAATCACAAGTTTGTTCTCTATGCCTGTGAGTCTTTCTGTTGTGTAGATAAGTTCATTTGTGTCATATTTTAGTTTCTACATATAAGTGATATCATATGGTACTCGTCTTTTTCTTTCTGACTTCCTTCACTTAGTATGATAATCTCTAGGACCAGAAAATAGACTATATTTTATCTAATAATCTCTTAGCTGGACTTATAACTTTTATTTATTTATTTTTCTTTTCAAATTATTCCTATGAGAATTTTATTTTTTAAAATTGAAGTATAGTTAATTTACAATGTTGTGTTAGTTTCAAGTGTACAGCAAAGTGATTCAGTTATATATATATATATATATATATATATATATATATATTCTTTTTCAGATTCTTTTCCATTATAGGTTATTACAAGATAGAGTATAGTTCCCTGTGTTGACTTATAACTTTTAAATATTAGATATATGGTCTATGGGTGTCCATCTGCACTTTTGCCCTGGGCCTGGCTGGGTCAGGGACAGGCCTGGCTGAATGCACGGACAGCGACTTCCTAGGGCTGAGCTCTCCTTGCCATGGATAGGGAGTGGGGACACACACAGACTCTGAGAGTTGGAGCTCCCATGGAAACTTGACCCTAAAATCTCTGAAGCCTTGATAGGAAAGGTGGGGGGGAAATGAAAATCTGTCATTTCAAAGCTAATGTTAGTCCATTTTCATTCTAGGGAAACCGCTTAAGAGGACTTTTACTTATGCAAATGTAGAGCAAAGCTACTCTTTTGAAAACGAGATGCCTGTGGCCCAATGGCCCAGGAGCATCACTTCTGGTCAAAACAATGGCAGTAAGCCTTTGCTGTAGCCAGAAAGGCATCTCTTCAGATTCTGTTTCCAAAAAAAAAGAAAAAAATTGTATAAAATATACTTTATACAGTAATATTAAATGAACGATCATCATGTGTCAGATACTGTGATAAGCACTTTACATGATTATCTCATTCAGTCTTCATAATACCCAATATTATCATCTTCATTCTATAAATAGGGAAGCTGAGGCTCATAGAAGTTGTACAATTAGCAAGCAGCAAAGCTGGGATTTGAACCTTCATCTGACTCTAGAGATGGCACCACCTCTGTCAACCTCTGGAAATATTAATGATCCTCTAATGTGGAACGCCCAGACTAGAAGGGCATCCTCAAGACTGACTCAGACTGGAGCAGAACGGGAGAAGCCATCACTTTGTGTGAAGTGTGTGCCAATCAGAGTCATCTTTTCAGTTCTGACTGATGGCAGTCAGACCTGCCATCAGTTCTGACTTCTGAACTGTTTCTTGACCAAAGAGGGAGAGGGAGGAACCACTTTACAACAAGGGCACAAAGATACAGCAGGCAGGAAGGAGCCAAGGCCCTTTCTCCCTCTGGGCCAGGCCAGGAAGAGTTGAGCTCCACCCAGGTGATCAAGCCACGTTCAGAAGGGTGATGTTGAGAATGGCCTCAAGGTGATGCTGAGTTAGCTAGACTGTCTCACAGAAACTTAGGGCCCACTAGACAGGGGCCTGTGGCCAGAGTGAATTGCTGGGGTGAGCCACTTTGGAGAGCCAGAGGAAATCTGAAAACAGCTCCCACTAGCAGCCTGGAGCCACAGCCTGTACAGGGCTGCCCCCTTGATGCAGACTGGGGGCTGGACACTGTATTGGAGACCTGTGGGTCCAACATGGAAGGATGTCCTTGTCCTTGGCTGTGGAGGTCTGTAGGACTCAAGAGAACTTTTGCTTGTAGATTTAGCTTTTTTTAATTTAAACTTTTCAAACCACATGGTTAGCAGAGTGCAAATGCTGCCTGCCTCCTATCCAATCCCCTTGCACTGTCTGGGAATACAGGTGAGGGTTTGAGCAAAGAAAGTGTAAGAACTCCATCCTCTCCCACCCCTCTTCCAGGAAGGGAGCCCTGCCTATTTGCTGCAGCTCAGTGGTTACACTTTTATCGATGCTTCTTAACATTATATGTAAGCTGTTTGTTCATATTTAGCTTGTGGTTGACCTAAACAGCCAGATCTTTTTCATACAAACTGCTGTCAGGCCAGTTTTTCCCAGCTTGTGCTTCTAGTATTTGTGCAACTGATCAAAAAAAAAAAAAAAGCAAAATGTAAATGCAGGACGTTTCACTTTTAATTTTGTTTGAATCTGGTCTGCTGAAATAATGTAAATATTTTATTCTGTCAGCTTTTATAGTAATCCCTTGGTAGCTTTGTATCATCTGCAAAACTGATGAGCACTAATTACTTTGTAGTTAATGAAAATTAGCTACAAAAACTTCATTAGTAATTAATGAAAATGCAAGATAGGACAAAACAGAATCTTGTGGCGTAGCATGACAATGGGGGTTCCCAAAGTGTGGTCTGCGAACCCTGAGACCCTTTCAGAGGGTCTATGAGATCAAAACTATTTTCATAAAAATGCTAAAATGTCTTTATCCCTCTCATTCTATTGTGAACAGACTGTGGAATTTTTCAGAGGCTACATGACATATGATACTGCAATAGACTGTGCAGAAGTAGTTATGAGAATTCAGCTGTTCTCTATGAGCCAGACATTACAGAGGTTTGCAAAACTGTAGAACGAAACCACTCTTTTCTCACTATTTTTTTCCTTTTTGGAAGATATAGCCATTTTTAATAAAATGGTTATATAATATAAAATAGAGAAACAACAAGAACCTATAGGGAATTATATTCAATATTTTGTAATAACTTATAATGGAAAAGAATCTGAAAAAGAATAAATATATACATATATATAACTGCATCACTTTACTGTACACCTGAAACTAACACAACATTGTAAATCAACTATACTTCAATAAAAAAAAATAAAAATCTAAAAAAACTTTTTAGAAACTTTACATAACATACAACAGGTTTATTTTATTTTAAAAGCAGTTAAAACATTTAACATGTTTTATTAATTTTAATTTCTAATACAATAATATTGTATTAACAGATATAATCCACATAAACAAAAGTTCTGAGGGTCCTCAATAATTTTTTTAAAAATTAATTAATTTATTTATTTTTGGCTGTGTTGGGTCTTTGTTGCTGTGCCCGGGCTTTCTCTAGTTGCGGCGAGCAGGGGCTACTCTTCGTTGCGGTGCACGGGCTTCTCATTGCAGTGGTTTCTCTTGTCGTGGAGCATAGGCTCTAGGCGCGCTGGCTTCAGCAGTTGTGGTGCGCGGGCTCAGTAGTTGTGGCTCGCGGGGTCTGGAGCGCAAGCTCAGTTGTGGTACATGGGCTTCGTTGCTCCGCGGCATGTGGGATCTTCCCCGACCAGGGGTCGAACCCGTGTTCCCTGCATTGGCAGGCGGATTCTTAACCACTGTGCCACCAGGGAAGCTCCCCCCACCCCCACCCCCAATAATTTTAACTGTAAAGATCCTGAGACTACAAAGTTCAAAACCACAATGGTAGAGATATTCCTCTAGGCTGATAGCTAGCCCTTACTCTATGAGTTGTCACAATAATGTGAAGATTCTCAGAATTTCTCTAGCACTTTTCTTCTAAGACAGAGGCAGTATAGTCAGGCAGGCACTGGAGATTAAAGAGACTGGAGCTCTAATACTGGTTCTGTCACTAACCAGCTGTATGATCCTGGGTAAAACCCTTCACTTCTCTAGAGAACAGTTTCCACATCTGTAAAATTAGGAGCTGTATGGGATTGACCTCTAGGGTCAATTTTTTAAAAATTAAAGCACTTTTACCAACCTCTTTGTGGGAGGGAGGAAGGGGCAGGTAGGTATTTGTTCTTCATTTTACAACAAATACCTACAACAGGGAAGTTAAGGTCCAAAGATGTTAAAGAGAAAGACACGTCCTAAGCTGGTATCAGATTCAGGATTGAAGCCGGGGTCCTTGTCTTCTGGGCTAAGACTTGATCCACTAAATTGGTAATATTAAGAATAATAGTATTTGCATGTATACAGCATTAAAAAATAAATTCTTTTTTTTTTTTTTTTTTTTTTTGCGGTACGCGGGCCTCTCACTGTTGTGGCCTCTCCCGTTGCGGAGCACAGGCTCCGGACGCGCAGGCTCAGCGGCCATGGCTCACGGGGCCAGCCACTCCGGGGCATGTGGGATCTTCCCGGACCGGGGCACGAACCTGTGTCCCCTGCATCGGCAGGCGGACTCTCAACCACTGCGCCACCAGGGAAGCCCTAAATTCATATTTTGAAGCAACTCCAAATTTCAAAAAGTTGGACAGAGGGAAAGAAGAACTTTATAATTTTCATGACTATGGGAGCCAGCCTTGGTCATGACCCCCAATAATCCTTACCTCCTGGTATTTGCGGCCTTGGGTAGTCTCCACCCACATTCAATAGTGCTGACCTGTGCGACCCACAGGATATTGGTCAGTAAGTTGAAGTATAGGGTATGACTTTGAGACTATGTCATAAAAGACAATGCAGCTTCCACCTTGCTCTTTCTTAGATTGCTCTAGGGAAAGCCCACCACAATGTTTTGAGGACACGTGCGTCCCTGTGGAGGGTCACATGTGATGAGGAACTGAGTCTTCCTGCCAACAAGCAGCACCAACTTGCATTCATGTGGAATGCAAAGGAGGTCAGAGGTCTTTGCAGACTAGACTATGACAGAGGTTGGAGAGTTGGTAGAGCCCTTGGGTAGAGCAGTGAAGGTGTACTGCTGGCCCTGCCAACTAAAAGAAAACTGCATCGGGTGATCTCTTCTAAAAGGTATAGAGTAAAAAGCTCTATAGCCAAGTCAATAGCAAACGAAGTGCCATGGGATATGTTGATTTGCTTTAGCAAAGAAATCATACCTGGAACAGCAGATGTGATTGAGTCACAAAGTTTGGATCATCCATTGTAATTCTCCAAGTTCCATCGGTCTTCGGACAGACAAATAGATGATTTGAGTGGGGAATATGGTAGGAATAACTACCTCTGTACCTCTCAAGACCATGTTGGTGGTACTAATCTCTTCAATCCTTCCAGAAATGCGATACATTTTTGGTTTCCTATTTCAGTAAGTGCACACAGTTCTAGTGACTGCCACATGGCCTTTTCTATAATGAGAACCTTTCCTCCCTGGGTCAGGGAAATGTCTAACAGTTGCTGAATATATCTACCCAGACACCTATCTAAGCTGCAATATATATCCATCTATGTGTTCTGGGACTGAGGAAATAATAATGGGATGAGTTCTGGGAACCACTGGGCATGCCGTGAGATAGAGCCAAGCCAAAACTCCGAAGATCATCTGACTTCCCTAAGCCCCTGCTTTGACAGTGGACCACAGTGACATTTTGAGTCTCCAGGGATTAGCATCAGTTCAGAGCCAATATTCCATAATCCCCTAAAAATCTGGTTATCTCCTCTTCCTAATGCACAGTCGCCCTGGTAAATGGCTGCAGGTCCCTTCAGGGGAAAGGGTTGGCAGAAGATTTACAGTATGACTTTTTGGCAATAGAGCAGGTTCCTTCCTCAAGTGGTCCCAGTCTTCCCTTCATTCCAGCGAGTCAGGGTTTATGAACTGGCTCCAATTGAAGAACTGGCTGAAGGGCTCTTGCTCTATTGTCAGAAGTCAGACTTCTGTTCACTACAACTAGAACTTTCCCACTCACACAAACCAAGTAAGACTTCAGTAGGCTGCCTGTCCACTTCTGTCCCAGGGACACTCTGATCAGTTAGCTGGTGCCAAAGCTCTGTCATCCAAACCCCTATGATGCCTGCTTTGGCTCCGCTGCCCATTAAAGTAACTACACTAACTTGTCTTGGTTACTAAATGCCTCCACTTTGCTCCTGACACCCTGATATCCCATCATTTCCATTGCATTAATTCAGGGAGGCCGTTTTGATAACTGCATTTCCACCACCATGCCCTGCCTTTAGAGAATAGCCGCTGTAGAGCTCTTCAAGGGTGCTGGTGCTCTTCTCACCAATGCATGTCTCAAAAGTCCTCTGGATCCTACCAAGGAATAGTGTTCATTGGTTTTACATTTTAAATCTACTCTAGTATTCTGAATACCTTCCTCTTCTGTATTAGAAGTTCCGACATCTCAGCTTCATTCAGTGCAAGCCCTTTTTGGGTTTAATCAAACTGTTAGAGCCATTCCCAGCCAACACGAGCAAACACATTAAATCCAGAATCTCTGCTTAGTGCACCCATGTTAACACATTCAGCCCAGTCCACAATTGTATTCCTTCCATCCTGATCCAACACCTTTGGGATCCATCCTCATGCATATTCTCTGGGTTTCCGTCAACATACATTGGCATTGGAGGGGGTCTTGATGAAAGGTAAAGAGTATTGTTTGTACTATTGTTATAACTTTCAGTAAGGGTGAAATTATGTCAAAACAAAAAAGCGAAACAATATATAAACTGACAAACTTTCAATATTCTTTTGATGTGTATGGTGCTTCCTCATGGGTCACACTAGCCCCTGCTATCACTCCAATCAGGTCACAGATCTAATAGAGGTGGGTGGGGTTAGGTTCCTAGGAGGATGAGCAGTCCCCTGCGAGGCAAATACTTCAGGGGAGATCATTACAGGTTCTTCAGGTAAGGGAAGAGTAACTTCATTTTTATTGCTGAAGGAGGGTCAGCAGAATTTAGAGTTTAAGGACTTCAGTTTCATCAGAATCTGTCCATATGTCCCTATCCTAAGATTCAGGGTCTCACTCCTTCCCAATCAATGTCTTATGTTAACATGAGACCCTGCTTGGTTATGAATTCAATTTGTATTGAAATTCAGTTCCCTGCAAGTAAAAATTGAGGGTTTGGTTATCAGAAATCTTGACCCTGAGGCTACAAGAGATAAAAGTTTCTTCTAGGGCAGTCAGAGAAGTTTTTTTGGTCCCTTTCCCAGATTTTGGGCTGGGAATTTAAAGGCCTAAGCTTATTATTTTCTTTCTCCAAACTCTCCAGCATACTTAGAAGCAACCAACAGAGCTCACTGTTTGTACTAAAATGTTCTAGGGCTGCAAATATTTGGTTACTCAAAGGCCTGCCTTCCATAGGCGTTTATCACAGTGAACATTATCTACAAGTGAGAATTCGACTGTTTTGCCACTGAATGCCATGGAATACCCATGGCCCCCTTTACCACTGGCAATAATCATTAATGCATTTAAATTTAATCAGATCAGAAAACCAATTCCAGATTCCCTTCCTTAAGAGTCTACTTCCCTGAGACCACAGCCAGAACCAGTAAGTGTATCCGTCAGGAAAGCTTAACCACCGTGAATTATGAGATGAGGAGTTTACTATGGAAATTAGAGTTTACACAGTTTTGGAAGGAGCTGGAGAAGTGAAGGGCCAACAGAGAAGTCAGAGGATCCGGAAAGGAGTCACCAATATGGGAAGCCAAGCATATCCAGCTGACATGGGACTGTGATGGGAAAGCTCGTGAAACTGCCACCTCTGCGGGCCCACCAGCAAGTGTCTGGAGGTGGGCCCGGGGCCACTGTTGGTCAGCAGGGTCAACAATTGGGAAGTGTTTCTGGACACTAAGGAGAGCAAAGCAAGGACAAGCTTGAGGTCATTAACACTTCTGTTTCCAACAGTTACCACATCTAACCACAAGGACCTTCAGAGAGTCGTATTTGCTGCTTTATTTCTGCTTTCCAAATCGCATGCACATTCCTTCATTTGACTAATTCTAGCCTGAAACCATCCGGGGAACAGGATTCTGGCAAACATAGCTCCAGCTGAACCAAGTTCTCACAGTGCAGAACCACTATAGTAACGTGCAGTGTGTGAGCCTGGACTGGATCCTGGACTGGAGAAAAACAACCCATAAAAGACATTTTGGGGACATTGGGATTTTTTTTTTTAAAGAAGACTGCTATTTTATAAATTTATTGTTTGTTTATTTATTTATTTATGTATGGCTGCGTTGGGTCTTCGTTGCTGCATGCAGGTTTTCTCCAGTTGCGGCGAGCAGGGGCTACTCTTCGTTACGGTGCGCAGCTTCTCATTGCGGTGAATTCTCCTGTTGCAGAGCATGGGCTCTAGGCTCTCGGGCTTCAGTAGTTGTGGTGCATGGGCTTAGTTGCTCCGCGGCATGTGGGATCTTCCCGGACTAGGGCTTGAACCCGTGTCCCCTGCATTGGCAGGCGGATTCTTAACCACTGCGCCACCAGGGAAGCCCTGGGATGATTTTTATATGGAACAGCTATTAGATGATTAAAAGGGATTAATGGGGGTTTTTTTTGGCTGTGCCACGTGGTTTGAGGGGATCTTAGTTCCCCAACCAGGAATTGAACCTGGGGTGGTGGCAGTGAAAGCCCGGAATCCTAACCACTAGGCCACCAGGGAACTCCAATAAAAGGGATTATTGTTAATTTTTGTGCTTGATCATGACACTGTGGTTGTGTAAGAGAATGTTATTCTTAAGAGTTAAGTGCTTAAATATTTAAGGGTGAAGTTTCCAATGTTCTAGCATTTATTTATTTTTATTACTTAGTAAGTGAATATGGTAAAATATAGGTGGTGGATCTGCAGATGTTTCAACTCTTCTGTGTATCTGAAATTTTTAAGAATAAAGTAATAGGGAAGAGACAAGACTGCTATGGTGATTACTTCCTCTAGAAGCCTTTCCCGCCCACCTCCCCCTTCTCCTCCAAGCTGGTTCTGTTCATTCTTTTACTCTGCAACACCCCAGATGTAGCTCTGAGGCATTTATCACACTGTATGTTAATTTCTTGTTTTCTCTTCTCTCTCCCCCTCTAAACTCTGAAGTCTTTAAAGGACACCAGTGTCTCTCGTCTCTAACTCTCTAACCCTTCTTCCTGTACCTGGCACAGAGTAGGTGCGCCATTAATCCTTGTTCAGTCAAGAACAGAAGAAAGTCTATTTTATACATATTAATACAATTTAAAAAAAAAAAGAAGAACAGAAGAAAGTCTAGTTGAGGAATTTCCTTCAGGGATACCACCAAATTAGGGTTCAAGTGAATCTAAGGAAAGCAAGGTTTTTAGTTTTAAAATTTTTTGTTTCAAATTACAAAAGTAATACATGCAAATAAAAATAATAGCGAATTAAAGTGAAAATGAAATTATTGTTTTATTCCTGTCATATATATATACTCCAACCCGGGAGTCAAGAGTTTAGAATGTATCCTTCCAGAACTATTTCTATGCAATTATAAACACACACACACACACACAACAAAACAAATGTTTGGTGACTTACTTTTTTCTTTTCTTTTTTAAAAAAAATAAATAATTAATTTTTATTTTTGGCTGCGTTGGGTCTTCGTTGCTGCACGCAGGCTTTCTCTAGTTACGGCGAGCGGGGGCTACTGTTCGTTGCGGTGCGCAGGATTCTCGTTGCGGTGGCTTCTCTTGTTGCGGCGCACGGGCTTCAGTAGTTGTGACACACGGGCTGAACCGTGTCCCCTGCATTGGCCAGCAGATTCTCAACCACGGTGCCACCAGGGAAGTCCCTACTTTTTTCTTTTAACCTAATAATCCACATCAGTGTATAATAGATCTACATCATTCTTTACAAGTAATTTATTGTATGTGTGTCCATTTATTTATGTAACAACAACATTTGGATGAGCATGTAGATAGAGGAACAGTTTCTACAGGAAACCAGTAGCCTAGACAAAAAGGGATTTGGTAACTCCAGTAATCAAAGGAGTAAGAATAGCTCAGCCTTAGACTGTGGATATAAAGTCAGGGTAAACTGGCAAGGAAGGGACTTTACCAAAGCCTCTGCTTACAGAAAAACTTGGCCTTTTCAAGGAATGAAAAAGAGAGTATAGAAGAGAATGATCCAAGAGTGAAGCTGAATTGAGCCAGCTGACAAACGTGAGACCATGTAAGCACCTAATCTGCATACACTGACACCTTCCCATGAAGTTAATGAAATGAACGAAATTAACGAAATTATGGCAAGCTGGAGGACTGTGAAGCAGCCAATTGCAGACTGCAAATAGCCACCAGGGAACAAGCGAAAGTGGCAAGTGTGTTGGGCCTGGTTCATCTTGGAGGAGAAAGTCTCACAGGTTTCCCATTGACAACAGAAAGTTACCCAAACAAGTGCTGATGAAATCCTGCCAGAAGGCTGTTTCGGGGGCCATCTGATCTCATCAACTGGGACCCCCACTGTTTTCGCTTTCCCTACTCATTCCTCATACACAAAAACAAGCTTGTTTTGTCCTGTAGCTCTCCCTCCTTTTTGAGCATCCTCACCCTCCCTAATTATCCTATCTTTTTTTCCCTCTAAATTTCTTTTTTAATTAATTAATTAATTAATTTGGTTGCGCCGGGTCTTCATTGCAGCAGGTGGGCTCCTAAGTTGTGGCTCATGGGCTCCTTTGGGTGCGGCATGCAAACTCTTAGTTGGGGCATGTGTGTGGGATTTAGGTCCCTGACCAGAGATCGAACCCAGGCCCCCTGCACTGGGAGCTCAGAGTCTTAACCACTGCACCACCAGGGAAGTCCCTCTCCCTAAATTTCTAATGCCCACCTTGTGTTCCACTCAGACTATTACTGTGTCAACAGAAAGATGCTAGACTGCACTGAGACTGTTAAAATGATGGTGTTTACCTATTCCAAAGCATAGTATGAACCCATCCACGTCAATTTACCTTCACTGTCATGTCATAAGTGTGTGTTGGGGGTTCTGGCTGCTGCTAATGGCAAGTATTCCTGCAAATAAAAAAATATTAATAAGTTTAGATGCATAATTTACTTTATACAAATCCAACGAGTAGTGATCCAAGAAATAACAAGTTTGGGAGGCAAAGTAAGTCCTTAAATTGGCAATTTCGAACTGGGATTCTGTGTAGTGCCGGGAAATCTGAATGTTCCACTATTCAAACACATACTACTCCACAGTGTTCGAGGTTGGTGTTTCTTTAGCGTTTGAATATTCACTGTGAATTACAGTCATTTGTATATACTTCAACAGAAGAAATGCAAAGAGAAGAGATGTGAATGTTGTAGAATGCACTGACATGAAATCAGAAACTGATCTAAGGGACTTCCCTGGTGACTCAGTGGTTGAGAATCCGCCTGCCAATGCAGGGGACATGGGTTCGATCCCTGGTCCAGGAAGATCCCACGTGCCGCGGAGCAGCTAAGCCCATGAGCCACAACTACTGAGCCCGCGCACCACAACTACTGAAGCCCGTGTGCCTAGAGCCCATGCTCTGCAACAAGAGAAACCACCCCAATGAGAAGCCCGCGCACCGCAACAGAGTGGTCCCTGCTCGCCACAACTAGAGAAAGCCCACGTGCAACAACAAAGACCCGACACAGCCAAAAATGAATAAATAAAAATAAATAAATTTATTTAAAAAAAAAAAAAGAAACTGATCTCAAATCTGGATTTGCAAAAGTAATACCAATTTCAACAGTAAAACCAAAATCAGGGCAGGCAGACAAAATATTTTCATTGTTAAAGGGGAAATGAACTTGTATGAACCAACATGTACTCTAATGCCTAACTTAAAGGTGCTTTTAGATTTTTTTTTAGCAATTCGACTGACATTAATGCAAATTAAAGAACTTTCTTTTATATCTAGAATATTGTCATGAAACAAAGATTAGACTACTAGACAGGCAATTAATTTTTTTTGTGTTTAAAATTTTCACTTTAAGAATGCTGACTTTTTTTTTTATTTTATTGAAGTATAGTTGATTTACAATGTTGTGTTAATTTCCGCTGTACAGCAAAGTGATTCAGTTTTACATATATGCATTCTTTTTCATTATGGTTTATCACAGGATATTGAATATAGTTCTCTGCACTATACAGTAAGTAGGACCTTGTTGCTCATCCATTCTATATATAATAGTTTGCATCTGCTAACCCCATACTCCCCATCCTTCCTTCTCCCACCCCCTTCCCACTTGACAACCACAAGTCTGTTCTGTATGTCTGTGAGTCTGTTTCTATTTCATAAATATGTTCATTTGTGTCATATTTTAGATTCCCCGTATAAGTGATATCATATGGTATTTGTCTTTCTCTTTCTGACTTACTTCACTTAGTCCATCCATGGACTAAGTCCATCTCTAGGTCCATCCATGTTGCTGCAAATGGCATTATTTCATTCTTTTTTTGTTTGTTTTTATAAATTTATTTATTATTTATTTATTTATTTTTGGCTGTGTTGGGTCTTTGTTACTGCATGTGGGCTTTCTCTAGTTGCAGCGAGTGGAGGCTACTCTTCGTTTTGGTGCGCAGGCTTCTCACTGCACTGACTTCTCTTGTTGCAGAGCACAGGCTCTAGTGGGCAGCCGCAGTAGTTGTGGCACACAGGCTTTGTTGCTCCGCGGCAGGTGGGATCTTCCCAGACCAGGTATTGAACCTGTGTCCCCTGCATTGGCAGGCGGATTCTTAACCACTGCACCACCAGGGAAGTCCCTGTTTTGTTCTTTTTTATAGCTGAGTAATATTCCATTGTATGTATATACCCCATCTTCTTTATCCATTCCTCTGTTGATGGACCTTTAGGTTGTTTCCATGTCTTGGCTATCACAAATAGTGCTCCTATGAACATAGGGTTGCATGGGTTTTTTTTGTTTGTTTTTTGAATTTTATTTAATTTATTGTTTTATATAGCAGGTTCTTATTAGTTATCCATTTTATACATATTAGTGTATACATGCCAATCGCCCAATTCATCACACCACCACTCCCCGCCACTTTACCCCCTTGGTGTCCATACGTTTGTTCTCTACATCTGTGTCTCTATCTCTGCCCTGAAAACCAGTTCATCTGTACCATTTAGGGTTGCATGTATGTGTGTATATATATATATATATATATATATACACACACACATTTTTTTTTTTTTTGGCATGCGGGCCTCTTACTGTTGTGGCCTCTCCTATTGCGGAGCACAGGCTCTGGACATTCAGGCTCAGCGGCCATGGCTCACGGGCCCAGCCGCTCTGCAGCATGTGGGATCTTCCTGGACCGGGGCACGAACCCGTGTCCCCTGCATTGGCAGGCGGACTCTCAACTACTGCGCCACCAGGGAAGCCCGCATGTATATTTTTGAATTATAGTTTTGTCTGAGTATATGCCTAGGAGTGGGATTCCTGGATCATATGGTAACTCTATTTTTACTTTTTTGAGAAACCTCCATACTGTTTTCCATAGTGACTGCAACAATTTACATTCCCACCAACAGTGTAAGAGGGTTCCCTTTTCTCCACACCCTCTCCAGCAAGAATGCTGGCTTTTTTTTTTTTTTTTTTGGTACATGGGCCTCTCACTGTTGTGGCCTCTCCCATTGCGGAGCACAGGCTCTGGACGCGCAGGCTCAGCGGCCATGGCTCACGGGCCTAGCCACTCCGCGGCATGTGGGATCTTCCCAGACCGGGGCACTAACCCGCGTCCCCTGCATCGGCAGGCAGACTCTCAACCACTGCGCCACCAGGGAAGCCCAAGAAAGCTGGCTTTTATTTATGTATTTATTTTTAAGGCTGGAGACCAAACCCAGAGGATTTATTTATTTATTTATTTTTGGCTGCACTGGGTCTTCGTTGCTGCGCACAGGCTTTCTCTAGTTGCGGTGATCGGGGGCTACTCTTCGTTGTGGAGCACGGGCTTCTCATTGAGGTGGTTTCTCTTGTTGCGGAGCAGAGAATCTAGGTGCGCAGGCTTCAGTAGTTGTGGCACGTGGGCTTCAGTAGTTGTGGCTCATGGGCTCTAGAGCGCAGGCTCAGTATTTGTGGCACATGGGCTTAGTTGCTCCGTGGCATGTGGGACCTTCCTGGACCAGGGCTCGAACCCGTGTCCTCTGCATTGGCAGGTGGATTCTTAACCACTGCACCACCAGTGGAGCCCCCATGCTGACTTTTTTTTAAAACAAATTTATTTATTTTATTTATTTATTTTTGGCTGCATTGTGTCTTTTTTGCTGTATGCGGGCCTTCTCTAGTTGCGGCCAGCAGGGCCTGTTCTTTGTTGCGGTGCACGGACTTCTCATTGCAGTGGCTTCTCTTGTTGTGGAGCACGGGCTCTAGGTGCGCGGGCTTCGGTAGTTGTGGCACGCAGACTCAGTAGTTGTGGCTCAAGGGCTCTAGAGCACAGGGTCAGTAGTTGTGGCACATGGGCTTATTTGCTCCACAGCATGTGGGATTCCCGGACCAGGGCTTAAACCCGTGTCCCCTGCATTGGCAGGCGGATTCTCAATCGCTGTGCCACCAGGGAAGCCCTATGCTGACTTTTAAATGCTAAATATTGGTAGCATTATCTCTCAATTTTTAAAATGGTTTTTGTTTGGCATTAATTTGTGTTAACTTTTCAGATTGTCCTTTAGCGTTTTCCATTATCAAATGTTGTATCAGGTAGAGACCATGTTTACATGTTATTGAAATTAATCTTGTCACAATATGTTGGGTTATAATAATAACTGTACATTTATTATTTCGTTGCTTTTTTATAGCAAGCTTCTGAAATTTTTAGTATAACCTTATCACAGAAAACTGATTCGCTGTTTATAATTATGATCACTTATTATTACTTAAAACATGTAAATAAAGTGTTATGAAAAATACAGAATAATTTATAACATCAAGAATTCCTGGTGATTTCTGGTTATTCCTGAATCCAGAAGATTGTAAATTGATAATTTTTGAAGCTGATCGTAGGCACATGAGAAGGTTCATAATACTATCATATGTTTTCATATATGTTTAAATTTTTTGTAATAAAAAGTAAAACAAAACTGGATCATGCTACATTCCTGCCTAAACTTCAATGGCTTTCTAGTGCTTGTAAGATGAAGGCCAACTGCTTTGAAACCTTGCATAATGTTGACCCTTTCGGCTCTCCAGCCCCAACTCATCTCACTCTCCCACTACTTTCCCGCAACACTAGCCTTCTTTCAGTTCCTCAGACTCACCACTCAAGATCTTTGCCTGTGCTGTTCACTCTGCTTAGAACACTCTCACTGTCCATATTTCCCTGGCTAACTCCTACTCGTCTTTAAATATGAGTTCCTCTTGGAGGCTTTGCTTGGACCAATCACCCCCACCTCCCACCACTAAATCTAAATGAGGTATCCCTGTGATAATCTCACACAATTTCTTCATAGCACTCAACACACTTTGTGTGTCATTACTTATTGTTTTAATGACAATATCCCTCATTACATAGTAAGCACAGAGAGTGTATCTGTTTTTCTCACCCCTGTCTTGCCTGCATCTAGCACAATGCTTGGTACAAAATAGGCCCACAGTAAATATGAGTTTAAACAATCCCAACTGTGCAACATAACAATTAGAAAATAAAGCAAAATTGTTTTTTAGTGAATATAAGACAGCTCTCAGTGTTCACCAAGTGTTTTGCATTGCTCATAAACATATTCTAAAATCTCACCCAAGATCAACATTCAGCTTGCTATTTGTTGTTTCTGGAGTCTACCTTTCTTCCTAACAGCTTTAATTAAATCTAAAACTGATCCTCCAAGGTTGGCAGTGAAAGGAAAATAAGAATAGGAGACCTAAGAAACATAGCAACCAATTGCAATTCTATTTGCCTAGAATTTGAAGTCTGACTCTTGTCCCAAGATTTAGTTTTTGGTGCAAAAAAAGATGACTTAGAGCCTATAGATCTATAGATCACTATAGATCCTACAGATTTTAAAAAGACAGCAATGGAATTATGAAAAACTTTACCCCAATAAAAATTTGACAACTTAGATGAGATGGATAAATTACTTGAAAGAGACAAATTGTAACAACCGACTCAAGAAGAAATAAAATACCTGAATTGTCCTATATCAATCAAATAATTGAATTTGGAATGAAAAATCTTCCCCTAGGCCCAGATGACTTCCTCGTTAAACAAAATATTAGCAAATTGAATTCAGCAATAGGTAAAAAGGATAATACAACATTCCCAAGCGGATTTATCCTAGGAACCCAAGATTGGTTTGAAATCAATTAACGTAACTTACCATGTTAATAGAACAATGGAGAAAAGCCATATGATTACCTCAATAGATGCAGACAAAGCATTTGAACAAATACAAAACCAATTTGTAACAACAGTCACACAACACTCACCAAGTCTTTTTGTCCAAGATTCACTTTGTATGTAGCCTAACTTCCTAAGTTAAGCATCTCCCTCTACGGCCAATCCTGAGGGAGCCAACACTCAACCTTGAACAAATATTTGTGAGACAGGAGAGAAGCGGGTAGGGTATAACTTTTAAAAGAAAGACATAGCTATTAAGGATACAGTATAAACTGGTTAGAACCAGCTAGGCCCAAGATGACAGAAGATTCGACTTCCAGTAGCCCTTGAGCCTCATTATACATACGCTCATTGTAATATATTAGCATATGCTAAATGACATAACCCCAGGTGCTGTGACAGTTCCAAGGTCTACCATAAAAGGCCAAAAAGTGGACAGTGACCCAATTCCTGGAAACCCCTGCCCTTTCCCCAAATAGTTGAAATTATCATACCACTTTTTAGCCTATGAAATTACCCAGCCCATTAAAACTAACCACTCTGGCACCCCGAAGCCTCTCGCCTTCTGAGTCGGCTGGTACTCGGTCTATGGAGTGTGTATCCCTGAATAAACTCGCTATCACTTTACTATGGCTTGCTCTTAAATTCTTTCCTGTGTGAAGCCAAAGACCCTCACTTGGCGGCCTGTCCCAGGGACTCACCCGAGACCTGGGACATGACCATCCTCTTGCGCCCCATTCTTCTGCAACATTTGAGTGCCTATAACAGGTTACGCAGTGTTCTAGGAGCTGAGGGTACAGCTGTGAACCAGCCGACGAAGTCTCTGCCTTATAGAGTTTGGAAATAGCTTTGATTTTATTAAGGGTTCTGGGAGAATTCCTTTCACTTTCATCCTACCCATGCCACTTCTGAAAAATCTGTATGTGTGCCTGTCTTCTCTTCCCTCCCCCAATTCTCCATAATTTCTCTCAGATTATGGGGTAAATAGTGACTACACCTACAAGTTCTTTCAGTGCCCTAGGAGGTAATTTATTTGGGCTCTGGAGTCTTTTTTTTTTTTTTTTGTAGCAAATAAGTCTAAGTCTATTTATTTATTGATTTTTAAATTGGGGTATAGTTGCTTTACAATGTTGTGCTAGTTTCTGCTGTACAGTGAAGTGAATCAGCTACACGTGTACATATATCCTCTCTTTTTCAGATTTCCCTCCCATGTAGGTCACCACAGAGCATGGAGTAGAGTTCCCTGCTACACAGCAGGTTTTCATCAGTTATCTATTTTATACATAGTAGTGTATATATGTCAATCCCAATCTCCCAATTCATCCCACCCCCACTTTTCCCCCTTGGTGCCCATATGTTTGTTCTCTACATCTGTGTCTCTGTTTCTGCTTTGCAGATAGGTTCACCTGTACCATTTCTCTAGATTCCACATATATGCGTTAATATACACAGAGGCTCACTTATTATCTTTCCCACATCTTGCACGTCAGTTCACATTTAACTCCATTCTCCTTAGTGGAACACTGAATAGGAGAGGCATGGTTTTCTGTCTGTCACTTGAAATCTGGAGCTTTATGCCTGAGCGATAGTTAATAATTATCTTCTTCTTCTAAACACTTTTTAAAAAACAGTTTTATTGAAATATGCTTCATATACAATTTAAGGTGTTTTCCTATTTAAAGTATATAACTCAGCACTTTTCAGTATATTCACAGGTTTGTGCAACCATCATGACGATCTAATTTTAGAACGTTTTCATCCCCTCTTAAAAAGTCCCATACCTATTAGCAGTCAATCCTAAACACTTTTAAAGTGTTTCATGACTGTCCTTAGCTGGTTTATGACTGTCCTTAGCAGGTTTTCTCAAGCCTCAGTCTAGGGAGGGTCTTCCTCCTTGGTCTCAGTCTCCCTAGACCTGCTGCTGTAACTGGTGCACACATTCTCTCATATGTTATATTTGAGCTTGCCCTTCTTCTGTTTTCTTCTCTTAGGATCATAGTGGTTGTTGTCTTCACAATATCCAGCCCACCTCTCCCACTCCTGATCCAAGAACTTGGGAAAAGAATGGATGCACAAGAGACTTCTCAGGCAGTCCAGTGGTTAAGACTCCATGCTTCCAATGCAGGGGGTGGGGTTCAATCCCTGGTTGGGGAACTAAGATCCCACATGCCATGCAGCACAGCAAAAAAAAAAAAAAAAAATGTATAAATGTATAAATATAGACTGCTATACCAAAACCTCATGGTAACCACAAACCAAAAATTTATAATAGATATACACACAAAAAAGAAAAAGGCATCCAACACAATACTAAAAGTTGTCATCAAATCACAAGAGAACAAAAGAAGAGGGGAAAAAAAAAAGACCTACAAACCCAAAACAATTAACAAAATGGCAATAAGAACATACATATCAATAATTACCTTATGTGTAAACAGCTTAAATGTTCCAACCAAAAGATATAAATTAGCTGAATGGATACAAAAACAAGACCTGTTTACAAGAGACCCACTTCAGATCTAGAGACACATACAGACTGAAAGTGAAGTGATGGAAAAAGTTATTCCATGCAAATGGAAATCAAAAGAAAGCTGGAGTAGCAATATTTATATCAGACAAACTAGACTTTAAAATAAAGACTGTTAGGGAATTTCTGGGTGGTCTAGTGGTTAAGACTCTGTACTTCCACTGCAGGGGGCCCGTGTTCAATCCCTGGTCGGGGAGCTAAGATCCTGCAAGCTGCACAGCATGGCCAAAAAAGAAAAAAAATACTGTTACAAAGATAATGAATGACAGTACATAATGATCAAGAGATCAATCCAAGAAGAATATGTAACAATTGTAAATATAGACGCACCCAACATAGGAGCACCTCAATATATAAAGGCAAATGTTAGCAGACATAAAAGGAGAAATTGACAGTAACACAATAATAGTGGGAGACTTTAACACCCCATTTACATCAATGGACAAATTATCCAGACAGAAGATCAATAAGGAAACAGAGGCTTTAAATGACACATTAGACCAGATGGACTTAATTGATATTTATAGAGCATTCCATCCGAAAGCAGCAGAATACACATTCTTTTCAAGTGCACATGGAACGTTCTCCAGGATAGGTCACATGCTGGGCCACAAAGCAAGCCTCAGTAAATTTAAGAAAATTGCAACCATATCAAGCATCTTTTCTGACCACAACGCTATGAGATTAGAAATCAACTACAAGAAAAAAACTGCAAAAAAAACAAACATGTGGAGGCTAAACAACATGCTACTAAACAACCAATGGATCATTGAAAAAATCAAAGAGGAAATTAAAAAATACCTAGAGACAAAAGAAAGCAAAAACATGATGATCCAAAACCTATGAGATGCAACAAAAGCAGCTCTAAGAGGGGAGTTTAAGCAATACAAGCTTACCTCAGGAAACAAGAGAAATCTCAAACAACCTAACCTTACACCTAAAGCAACTAGAGAAGGAAGAGCAAACAAAACCCAAAGTTAGTACAAGGAAAGAAATCATAAGGATCAGAGCAGAAATAAATGAAATAGAGACTAAGAAAACAATAGAAAAGATCAATGAAACTAAAAGCTGGTTCTTTGAAAAGATAAACAAAATTGATAAACCTTTAGGCAGACTCATCAAGACAAAAAAGGAGAGGGCCAAAATCAATAAAATCAGAAATGAAAAAGGAGAAGTTACAATCAACACTACAGAAACACAAGGGACCATAAGAGACTACTACAAGCAACTATATGCCAATAAAATGGACAACCTAGAAGGAATGGACAAATTCTTAGAAAGGTACAATCTCCCAAGACTGAATCAGGAAGAAATAGAAAATATGAACAGGACAATCACAAGTACTGAAATTGAATCTATGATTTAAAAAGACAACACAGGGCTTCCCTGGTGGCGCAGTGGTTGGGGGTCCGCCTGCTGATACAGGGGACACAGGTTCATGCCCCAGTCCGGGAAGATCCCACATGCCACGGAGCGGCTAGGCCCGTGAGCCATGGCCGCTGAGCCTGCGCGTCCGGAGCCTGTGCTCCGCAATGGGAGAGGCCACAACAGTGAGAGGCCTGCGTACCGCAAAAAAAAAAAAAAAAAAAAAAAAGACAACACAAACAGATGTAAAGATATACTGTGTTCTTGGATTGGAAGAATAAAGATTGTAAAAATGACTATACTACCCATGGCAATCTACAGATTCAGTGTAATCCCTATCAAATTACCAATGGCATTTTTCACAGAACAAGAACAAAAAATTTTTAAATTTGTGTGGAAACACAGAAGACCCTAAAGCAATCTTGAGAAAGAAAAATGGAGCTTGAGGAATCAGGCGCCCTGACTTCAGACTATATTACAAAGCTACTGTAATCAAAATAGTATGGTACTGGCCAAAAAACAGAAATATAAATCAATGGAACAGGATAGAAAGCCCAGAGATAAACCCACTTACCTATGGTCCATTAATCTATGACAAAGGAGGCAAGAATATACAATGGAGAAAAGACAGTCTCTTCAATAAGTTGTGCTGGGAAAACTGGACAACTACATGTAAAAGAATGAAATCAGAACATTCTCTAACACCATATACAACAATAAACTAGAAATGGATTAAAGACCTAAATGTAAGACCAGATACTATGAAATTCCTAGAGGAAAACATAGAACACTCTTTTACATAAATTGCAGCAATGTCTTTTTGGATTCATCTCCTAGATAATAGAACTAAAAACAAAAATAAACAAATGGGACCTAATTAAACTTAAAAAGCTTTTGAACAGCAAAGGAAACCATAAACAAAATGAGAAGACAATGTACAGAAAATATTTGCAAACAGTGCTACTGACAAGGGATTAATTTCTAAAATATAAAAACAGCTTATACAGGGACTTCCCTGGTGGTCCCATGGTTAAGAATCCGTCTTCTAATGCTGGGGACGTGGATTCAATCCCTGGTCGGGGAACTAAGATCCCACATGCTGTGGGGCATCTAAGCCTGTGTGCCATGACTACTGAGCCTGTGCACTCTGGAGCCCACGAGCCACAACTATAGAGAAGACCGTGCGCTGCAACAAAGAGCCTGCTTGCTGCAACGAAAGATCCCGCATGCTGCAGTGAAGATCCCCGGTGCCGCAACTAAGACCTGACGCAGCCCAAAACAATGCTTATACAGTTCAATATCAAACAAACAAACAAACAAACAAAAACCCAATTAAAAAATGGGGAGAAGATCTAGACATTTCTCTAAAGAAGACATACAGATGGCCAACAGGCACATGAAAAGATGCTCCACATCTCTAATTATTAGAGAAATGCAAATCAAAACTACAATTAAATATCACCTCACAGCAGTCAGAATGGCCATCATCAAAAAGTCTACAAATAGGAGGGTTCCCTGGTAGCCTAGTGGTTAGGATTCCAGGCTTTTGCTGCTGTAGCCTGGGTTCAATCCCTGGTTGGGGAATGGAGGTCCTGCAAGCTGAGCGGCACAGCCAAAAAAATCAACAACAACAACAAAAAAAGAGAAATGCATTCAATCAGTCTCTATGCAAAAAAAAATGCTGGAGTAATAAATGCTGGAGAGGGTGTGGAGAAAAAGGAACCATCCTATACTATTGGTGGGAATGTAAATTGGTGCAGCCACTATGAAGAACAGTATGGAGTTTCCTTAAAAAACTAAAAATAGAGTTGCCATATGATCCAGGGATCCCACTCCTGGGCATATATCCAGAGAAAACTATAATTCGAAAAGATACATGCACCCCAATGTTCATAGCAGCCAAGACATGGGAGCAACCTAAATGTCCATCAACAGATGAATGGATAAAGAAGATGTGGTATATACATACAATGGAATATTACTTGGCCATAAAAACGAACGAAATAATGCCATTTGCAGCAACATGGATGGAACTAGAGATTATCATGCTAAGTGAAGTAAGCCAGATAGAGAAAGACAAATATCATATGATATTGCTTATATGTGGAATCTGAAAAAAAAGATACAAATTAACTTATTTACAGAACAGAAATAAATCCACAGACATAGAAAACAAACTTATGGTTACTAAAGGGGAAGTGGGGGAGGGATAAATTAGGAGGATGGGATTAACATATACACACTACTATATAAAAAATAGATAACCAGGGACTTCCCTGGTGGCGCAGTGGTTAAGAATCCGCCTGCCAATGCAGGGGACATGGGTTCGATCCCTGGTCTGGGAAGATCCCACATGCCACGGAGCAACTAAGCCCGTGTGCCACAACTACTGAGCCTGAGCTCTAGATCCTGCAAGCCACAAGTACTGAGCCCGCGTGCCAGAACTACTGAAGCCTGTGTGCCTAGAGCCTGTGCTCTGCAACAAAGAGAAGCCACCGCAATGAGAAGCTCGTGCACCGGCATGAAGAGTAGCCCTCGCTCAATGCAACTAGAGAGAGCCTGCGCACAGCAACAGACCCAAAGCAACCAAAAATAAATAATTCATTAAAATAAAATAAAATTTTTTTAAAAAATAGATAACCAACAAGGACCTACTGCATAGCATAGGGAACTATACTCAATATTTTGTAATAACCTATGATGCAAAAGAACCTGAAAAAGAATCTCTATCTCTGTCGTCTATCAATCTATCTATCTATCCATCTATCCATGTACCTATCTATCTACGTATCTATCTAAATCACTTTGCCGTATACCTGAAACTAATACAACATTGTAAGTCAACTATACTTCAATTTAAAATTTTTCAAAAAAACAAAAATTAAAAAAAAAGAAATCAAAGCATTTTCCCAGTTTACTAGAAATTATACAAAGCATCTTTTCTAATGATTGCATTAATGTTCTACTGTGGGAATATACTGAAATTTATTTAGCCAGTCTCATTTTTTGGTACCTAAGATGTTCCTGTTTTTTCAGACTCATATATAGCACTGCATCCTTGTGAATAACTCTTTGTATATATTTTGGATAATTTTTTAGGATAATTTAAGAGGAGAATAATTGATATGCATCACCGGATTATTTCTCTAAAAGCAGTCTCAATTTGCCTCACCACCAGCAGGACATAAGAATAGACTTTGCACTGCACACTTGCCTGCCCTGGATAGCCTTTTTTTTTTTTCTTTTTTTAAGTTTTGCAAGTTTTGATAGATGAAAGATGGTACCTGGTTTAAAAAATTTGGTTTAAAAAATTTGCATCTCTTTTGTTATTAGTGAAGTTGAACATTTTCCCACGTGTCTTTTGGCTATATATGTTTCCTCTTTTGTGAACTGTTCAAGTTCATTTATTTTTCAGGGTGGGGGGGTGTCCTTGACCAACCTCTTAACACACGTGGGTCATTCGCTCAGAACCTACAGAAAGAGGTTTTCTAAATAAAGAGGATATTAAACAATATATAGATATCTAGAAAGGGGCTTTTCTTCATAAAATGTAGAGATTTAAAAAATGGGGTCAGAGTACAAATATTCATTTCTGAAAGGGCTGTTAGCCCTCTCTGACCAGCTCCAACAGACTGAAAAGTTGGCAAATGTAGCCTTGGGCAAAGCACTAAGGTCTTGAGGATTTCCATACTTAAAAATCTCCAAGTTTAAGTTCCCAATGTCTCACATATAACCATAAACTTAAGCTCCTTAGGACCGTGATAAAGATCTAAGTGGTCCTGTATTTGGAAAGGATTTGGGATGGGGGGGACTGCAAAAGTGATGCAAAGCTATTATCTGTTTTCGCCCAAGGCAGAAAAGAAAGGCTAAGCATAAACTGTCTTAGGACAGGTATGGTTTAGATAACGATAAGGACTAGCCAGTTGTCAGCCAAGTGAGTCTGTGGACCAGATCATTGTGAAAATCTGGTTACTTTGTAGGAAGAAATTGAGAATTCTTTGATAACTTTTTGTGTGTAATAGGCATGGCGTAAGGGAGATTGGGATGGGTTAACTAACCTGGATTTCAGCTGGTCCAACGAGCGTGAAAGAGTATGATCTCAGAGGGCCGTGACATCATCACGTCATCCAGCCATTTCTGAATCAGACCAGCCCATTAACATGCAGGAATTCTGGGCCTGAGTGGGAATCCCACTGAAGTCACACTACAAGGTGAAGGTTAAGGGGGGAATACCAGACCGGAACCTGACATTTCATTCTGCTTCCCTGGCAGGACCTTTTCAAAGAAACAAGAACTGAAATGTAGCTTGAACTGGAATGCAAAACAGGCCGCTATTTCAGTCTGAATCATGAGTAGGGGCTGCAGTGGGCCATCCGAAACTGAGGGGCAAAAAAAAAAAAGAATACCGAGGCAGGAGCTGCACATAATAAAAAATTGAAACTGTCTGGGCAACAGGACAGTTCCAAGCATTAGCTACACTGGGAACTGAGCCAGGAAGCAGAATTTTATAGCATTTCCTTCCTGGCTAGAGCCATGCACCAGTGATTCCCCCTCTGTCTCTCTCTCTCTCTCTCTCCCCCCTCCTTCCCAGGATTCCTGCAGTCAGTCCCCTGATCTGCCGCAGGACTGCAGGACAGCGGGTCTCTTAGCACTCCTTTGCCTTGTACTGCAGTGTAGCCGTGTCACCTGGTGCTCTGCCCCTCCCCCAGCCCAGCCCAGGGTCCTAGCGGCCTGCGGTGTTGCCAAGGGGCTGGCATCACCCAGATCCAGAGGGCAGAATAGTGGCTGAGGTGGCCAGCCACGTCATCTGTAACCCAGAGTGTTTATGTTCTCTGCAGTCCAGCGACGCAAGGATCTGCCAACAATCCTCAAATTTATTCTGCTTTCTTGGGCCTTCAAGAAGTGAATAGCTGTCGTGAAAACAAAGCAGAGAAAGCTCTGATGGGAAAAAAAAAAAAATTCAGGCTTCCTTCTTGAATTACCTTTCCTGCCTTTTTCTGCTAAGTCATCTTCCTCCCTTCCTCAGACTCCTGTGTATCTCCCCATCTGGAGAGCCTTCCTTAACCCTGGCTAAGACCTGCTCACTCAGGCTCCTGTTCATCTTTCCCATGATCATCAAAAAAGAGGTTTGGGCTTCCCTGGTGGCGCAGTGGTTGAGAGTCTGCCTGCCGATGCAGAGGACACGTGTTCGTGCCCCGGTCCGGGAAGATCCCACATGCCGCGGAGCGGCTGGGCCTGTGAGCCATGGCCGCTGAGCCTGCGCGTCCGGAGCCCGTGCTCCACAACGGGAGAGGCCACAACAGTGAGAGGCCCGCGTACTGCAAAAAAAAAAAAACACAGTTTTTCATTCAAGGTCCAGCTACCTCCTAACCAGGGAAGCTGAAGGACTGTTTAGAGAAAGTAAATTGATTTTACTTTTAGCTTAAGTTACACATATATCTTCAGTACCTAGTAAGCACCAAATGTATGTAACTTGATTGACATCAGATGCAAAAACACCACGTGTACTTGAGAGCCAAGGCAACCTTAATTTTTATATTACCTGTGCATACATCATTTTTGAAATCCCAGGATCTTGATTGAGACAGACCTAAGTTTAACCCTAGGCTTTCCCACTTACTAGTTGTGACCTTGGACAGTTCACTTCACTTCTCTGAACTGCCTTATCATATGAAACACAGATCGTAATAACATGCCTCATAAGGCCTGTCAGGGAATTATGTAAATGAGCCCCATTCACATTTGTGAACAGTTAAGCGACAGTTGCATTACTCTGTGTGTCCGTATTCTTTCATATGTTCTCTCTGTACACCTCTGCTCTTTGACCATGACCCCTATGAGGGTGGGGCCAGGCTCTACCACCTGAGTCGGTTGTTGTCCAGCTGATTGATCCTACATGCATAATGCCAAGAAAACTCAGATACTGTCTCATGGTACCTGGAGTAGAGACTCGGGAGAAAGGCCTGGACCATTGATTTTGAGACCCAGGATTGATGTCTGCATAATGAACCAAGTGTGCTACATCAGTCCGTGATACACAGTTGTGAAGTCTCAGGAAAGTCATTCATTTAATTATTTATTTATTCACCCAGACATTTATTGAACATTTGTTATGTTGGAAAATATACAAGTTCTCTTTCCACCTAAGCTTACAGTTTAATTATTTAACCTAAAGATATAATGAGGCAATTTAATTCATATTCATTGGAAAACATTTCAGCTCTGTAAGGGAACATTGTGCTTTATTAAACAAAACCAGAACCTCCAAAGCTTAGCTCTTGAAAGAGAATATCTAGATAAGAATAACTGGCTGAACTGAGTCGTGACTCTGTCCCAGGTTCCCCCTCCCTCAGCTTTGCTAAGTCTTTTTTTAATCGAAGTACAGTTGATTTACAACGCTGTGTTCGTTTCTGTGCTGTAAGTAGGACCTTGTTGTTTATCAGGTTTCCTATGTCTTTGCTGTTTCCTCTCTAACACTCTGACCCAAGCATAGATTATAAAATTTTTGCTTATCAGTGAAATTGGTCAGAGTTCTCAATAAAATATTTTACTAAAAAAAATAAGAGAGAAGAAAAGGACATCCTTGAAAGCAAAATGAAACATTGTTATGACTTTGGAAAATTGTTTGGTGGTATTTACTAAAGCTAATCACAATCATATATATGCAAGGACTCAGCAATTTCATTCCTAGGAAATGTACCCAATGTGCATTTTTTGTGTACATAGCATATCTAGGATGATAATACCAGTACTGTTTGTAATAGCCAAATATTGGAAACAACCTAAATGTCCATGTGCAGTAGAATAGACAAATTAGGGTATCTTTACACAGTAGAATACCACACAGCACCGCAACGAACATACTACGACTACAGGTAACAAATGCGTGAATCTCACCAGCGCAATGTTGAGGGTTAAACCAGACACAGGGCTTCCCTGGTGGCGCAGTGGTTGAGAGTCCGCCTGCCGATGCAGGGGACGCGGGTTCGTGCCCCGGATCGGGAGGATCCCACATGCCGTGGAGCGGCTGGGCCCGTGGGCCATGGCTGCTGGGCCTGCGCGTCCGGAGCCTGTGCTCCGCGACGGGAGAGGCCACAGCAGTGAGAGGCCCGCGTACCGCAAAAAAAAAAACAAAAACCAGACACAAAAGGGGATCTGCTGTCTGTTATTCTATTTCTCTAAAGTTCTGAAACAGGCAAAACCAATCTGTGGTGTTTGCAGCCAAGATAGTGATTGTCATTGGAACTAGTGACTCCAAGGGCACAGGGACAGCTAGGGGGCTAGTAATGTTCTATTTCATTGATTTGGGTTCTGGTTACATGGGTGAAAATTCATTGAGGTATTCACTTATGATTTCTACACTTTTCTATATGTTCAGTACACATCAGTAAAATGTTTTTTAGAAAATAGTATAGAACAATCTGATTTCCTGATCATTCTACAACTAACTCACTCATGAGCTTGGTTTGAATGATCTGTAACCTACTCAGACCGGGCAAATACCCAAGCACTTTGCATATGTTCCTGTTTCTTCTGTCCCCTGAACACTTACTGGGAGCAGGTGTGGTCTTACTTCCCACCACACAAGAGGTAATGTCTAGACAGTTGTGTCCCCTTGGTGGCTTAGCTTACCACCCCCCTGGGTCTTCTAGCTAGTTCCTGTCTCCCAACCAAGGGATTTTCCCGACCCCAGATTGATAGGACTATGGTAAACGATTCAGTGAATAGGCATATCTTTTGGGTGAGATCCCAGCCCCCGTATCCAAGAGTGGCTATGCCCCTAATATAGATGCAATAATAAAGTAATGCTTTAACAAAACAATAGTTATTGCATTCATGCCATAATTTCTCCCCATCTTTTAAAATAAGTTTTATGAGGGCAGGATTTTGTTTTATTTTACTCATGCTGCTATTGCCCTAGCATATAGAACAGTCCCTGGCACATAATAGGCACTCAATTAAAATGTTTTGAATGAAATAATTATTCTCAAAGAAAAGAAGCATACACAGAGGATAAGAGTGTGTGTTCTAGAATTAGACTGCTTAGGTTCAAATCCTAGTTACACCACTTGCCAGCTGTGAGATGTTAGACAAATAATTTATTCTATCCATGCCTCATTTTTCCCATCTGTAAAATGGAGGTAGTACTGGTATATCTTCCTCTTAGAGTTACTATGAACTTTAAAGAACACATGTAAAGATAATGTATGGAACAGTTTGGTGACCACTATGTCAAAAGTGGGCTGGCCTATCTCTTAGAAATGCAAGAAAATTGAAGTCTTCTGACCATCTGTGTGACATACAATAGAATAAGTAATTAAAAGAAATGTTAATAAAAACAAAATTAGTGACACGAAGAAAAATTTTAAAAATATTAAAATTCAAGAACCCAGCAAGATTGTTTTGTAGGTATGGACAAGCTTATTCTAAAATTTATATGGGGGCTTCCCTGGTGGCGCAGTGGTTGAGAGTCTGCCTGCCAATGCAGGGGACACGGGTTCGTGCCCTGGTCTGGGAGGATCCCACATGCCGCGGAGCGGCTGGGCCCGTGAGCCATGGCCGCTGGGCCTGCGCCTACGGAGCCTGTGCTCCGCGGCGGGAGGGGCCACAGCAGTGAGAGGCCCACGTACCGCAAAAAAAAAAAATAAATAAATAAAATAAAATAAAAATAAAATAAAATTTATATGGGAAGGCAAATGAGCTAGAATAGCTAAAACGATTTTGAAAAAGAAAGGTGGGAGGAATCACTCTATCTCATGTTAAAGCTTATGAGATAGCTACAGACTCACTATAAAGCTACAGTAATCAAGACAGCGTGGACTGATAGACGCGTAGATCAATGGAACAGACCAGAGGACCCAGGAATAGACTCACACAACTCTGCCCAACTGAATTTTCACAAAGTGACAAAAGCAATTCAACAGAGGAAGGATACACTTTTCAATAAATGGTGCTGGAGAAATTGCACATTCATTGTCAAAAGAAAGACAAAGAAGAACCTTTACCTAAATCTCACATCTTATACAAGAGTTAATTCAAAATGGATCATGAATTTAAATGTAAAATATGATATCCGGAAAAGACAAAAACTCTAATTAGAAAAGATACATGCACCCCAATGTTCATAGCAGCACAATTAAAAATAGGCATGATATGGAAGCAACCTAAGTGTCCATCAACAGATGAATGGATAAAGAAATGTGAGATATGTATACATATATATCTACACACACACACACACACACACAATGGAATACTACTCAACCATAAAAAAGAATGAAATGCCATTTGCAGCAACATTGATGGACCTAGAGATTATCGTACTAAGTGAAGTAAGTCAGACAGAGAAAGATAAATGTCATACGATATCACTTATATGTGGAATCTAAAAAAATGATACAAATGAAATTATTTACAAAACAGAAACGGAGTCACAGACATAGAAAACAAACTTATGTTTACCAACAGGGAAGGGGGAGATAAATTAGGAGTTTGGGATTAACAGATACATACTACTATATATAAAATAGATAACCAACAAGGACCTACTGTACAGCACAGGGAACTATATTCAATATCTTGTAATAACCTATAATGGAAAAGAATCTGAAAAGGAATATATATATATATATACACACACATATATGTGTGTGTATATATATATATCTGAATCACTTTACTGTACACCTGAAACTAACACAACATTGTAAATCAACCATGCTTCAATAAAAAATAAATGTAAAATATGAAAAAAGTCAATCTCTGCATGATTCCATTGATATGACATTCTCGAAATGACAAAACTATGGAGATGGTGAGGTGATTGACGGTTGTTAGGGGACAGGGATGGTGTATGTGTGTGTGTATGTGTTGCTCACAAGTATAAAGTGATAACACAGGGGGGTTCTGTTGTGGTGATAGAACAGTTCTTTATCTTGATTGTGGTGGTGGTTCCATGAATCTGTGTGGTTTAAAAATTTCATACAACGACACACCTGTGAATGAATGCATACTAAAAATGGCAAAAGCTGAATAAGGTCTGTAGTCTAGTTAAAAGTATTTGTTCCAATGTCAATTTCCTGGTTTTCATATTGTAATACAAGTATGTGAGATGTCACCATTAGGGGAAGCTGGATGAAGGGCAAACAGGACTCTGTATTCTACTGCTTCAGCTTTCTGGGAGTCTACAATGGTTTCAAAATAAAAAAATTTTTAAAGTGTAAAACAAAAGGGTTAATCTCCAAAATTTACAAGCAGCTCATGCAGCTCAATATCAAAAAAACAAACAACCCAATCCCAAAATGGGCAGAAGACCTAAATAGACATTTCTCCAAAGAAGTAATACAGATTGCCAACAAACACATGAAAGGATGCTCAACAACACTAATCATTAGAGAAATGCAAATCAAAACCACAATGAGGTATCACCTCACACCAGTCAGAATGGCCATCATCAAAAAATCTGCAAACAATAAATGCTGGAGAGGGTGTGGAGAAAAGGGAATCCTCTTACACTGTTGGTGGGAATGTAAATTGATACAGCCACTATGGAGAACAGTATGGAGGTTCCTTAAAAAACTAAAAATAGAACTACCATACGACCCAGCAATACCATTACTGGGCATATACCCTGAGAAAACCATAATTCAAAAAGAGTCATGTACCACAATGTTCATTGCAGCTCTATTTACAATAGCCAGGACATGGAAGCAACCTAAGTGTCCATCGACAGGTGAATGGATAAAGAAGATGTGGCACATACATACAATGGAATATTACTCAGCCATAGAAAGAAATGAAATTGAGTTATTTGTGGTGAGGTGAATGGACCTAGAGTCTGTCATACAGAGTGAAGTAAGTCAGAAAGAGAAAAACAAATATCGTATGCTAACACATATATACGGAATCTAAAAAAAAAGATTCTGAAGAACCTAGGGACAGGACAGGAATAGCCGTAGAGAATGGACTTGAGGACACGGGGAGTGGGAAGGGCAAGCTGGGATGAAGAGAGTGGCATGGACATATATGCACTACCAAATGTAAAATAGCTAGCTAGTGGGAAGCAGCCACACAGCACAGGGAGATCAGCTCGGTGCTTTGTGATCACGTAGAGGAGTGGGTTAGGGAGGGTGGGAGGGAGACACAAGAGGGAGGAGATATGGGGATATATGTATACGTAGAGCTGACTCACTTTGTTATAAAGCAGAAATTAACACACCTGGGCTTCCCTGGTGGCGCAGTGGTTAAGAATCTGCCTGCCAACGCTGGAGACACGGGTTCGAGCCCTGGCCCAGGAAGATCCCACATGCCGCGGAGCAACTAAACCCATGCACCACACTACTGAGCCTGAGCTCTAGAGCCCACAAGCCACAATTATTGAGCTCACGTGCCACAACTACTGAAGCCTGCGTGCCTAGAGCCCATGCTCCGCAACAAGAGAAGCCACGACAATGAGAAGCCCACGCACTGCAACGAAGAGTAGCTCACACTCACCGCAACTAGAGAAAGCCCGTGCACAGCAACGAAGACCCAACACAGCCAAAAATAAATAAATTTATTAAAAGAAATTAACACACCATTGTAAAGCAATTATACTCCAATAAAGATGTTAAAAAAGAGAGAAAAAAAATAAAACTGACAGGCAAAAAAAAAAAAGTGTAAAACACTTCTCACAGCACGTGATACAATAGTAGGTGCTCAATAAACATTAACTATTATTCTCTTTTTTAATTATTGTCAATATTATTATAACAAGAGGAGAATTACTCATTCACACTCTTTTCCTGGCACAGAGCAATCAATCAATAAATATTTGTTGATTAAATGAATGAATTATAGGTATGGGGGAAAGACGGAAGAGTGATAGATTTTAAAATTGGAAGCAGCCTTCATGGAACTTCCATTCTAAAGGAAGAAACAGACATGAAAATAACTAAACATAAGGCTTCATGGAGGTTGTGGCTTTGAACTGAGACTTGGAGAATAAGTAGATGGAGAAGAAGGATGAAGAATATAATAGGAGATGAGAATATAAAGGAGATTGAGGAGGGTTTTGAATGTTCCTAAAGAGTATGGTCCCTTATTCTGCAGGTGAAGGAGTACCATTAAAGAGTATGTGTAAGATAATTCCAGTGGCAGTGTGAAGCATGGATGACCAGGGAAAGAGTGTAGGCCACCTGAAAATATATAGTCCCCTACTAGGAGATTACAGTTTAATTCTGAGTTGACAAGGTTATATTTATGTTAACATGTCAGCAGTCACATGGCTATGACTAATTTTTCTCTGGTCTGGGTAGCCTTTTTAGAGGAGGTGAATCCTGACCTTTTACAAGAAGGAAGTAAAAAAGATGGAGGAAGGGTGTTCCAGGCATCTCCATTTTGAGTTTTATCTACTTTCTAGAATTCCAGGACTGAATGGAAATGAGGTCAGTGTACATTACCCCAGACAAATAGGTGCCTTGCAGAAAAAAAAAATTAAGGTATTAAATCTAAAAACAAGTGATTTCTATAAAACTAATACAAAGAAACTCTGCAAGAAGCTCTCCTCTGGCAGAGTTAAGGATGTTGTAATTTGAGGATTTGCACTTCACTTTATTTCTCCACCTGGCCTATTTCCTGTTTCTAAGGTACTTTGGTTGCCATGGAAACACAAACAAACATAACTACTTTCCTCTAGTTGGACTGCTGAATTCCACCCTGAGCTCTACCCCTCTGCTTTCTCTCTCATGGCCACTTCCCACAACACTGCAGTTAACCATCGCCTTTTTCTACCAACCTACCTACCCACCTCCTCCCTGCCCCATTAACTTTCTCTCCCAATCTCCCTCTCCTGATGTGGCAGCACTCTTGAGTGTATGGATAGCTATTTGCCTGCCAACTTATACATTCTTTGTGCGAACTAACCTCTCACCAGTGGGATTGCCTCCTGCAAAGACTTCCATTTTCTTTGTGGAGTTATACTGATTGGAATTAAGAATACCTTGGGTATTGACATTTTGTTTCCTATTAAATAGCTGTAGAAGGAAATAGTAATATGAGTAGGAAGATGAACAGCACAAAGCCTCAAGGAATTAGTGAGATGCATAGAAATTCATACAAAATAGTGACCCAAAACAATGAGTGACGTAAGTAAAATTAAGAATTAGAGGAAATGGATTGAGGGGAGCAATCAAAGTCTGGACAGTTCATAAATGAACTATGTGTTTCATTTAAGAGAAAGAAACCATTCTTTCTCTTTCCTTCTCCTCATTCTCCCTCTTCTTCCTAATAGAGTCATAACTTGGGACATGATGTGAAGTATGGTGACATTCCTAATGGGATGCAATACAGATCAGCTGGGGAGGAGATCTGACTCTGAACAGAAACTCCTGGAATGTCCTATAGCAACTGGTGGACCTAATGTCAGAGCTGTCTGTGATACGGGAGAATGGGTGAAACATTTCATCTTCTGTGATAAGCACTGTCAGCATGAAAAACCTTCTTGTGCTTTGTGCTGCCAGGAGCAGGTCCCACCGACACACGCCCTACTATTGAGGAAACTGCAAAAGAGAACTCAGAAGATTGAACACAGATCTCCTGCGAGAGATGTATTTACATGCTATATGTAGATAAAGTGAGTATATTTTTAGAGTAGCAAGTTCTGGCCAAGCAAGTTTAACGTGAAAACATGAGTATTGCCCTACTTCAGCAGACCCACCCAATCAATATTCTGTGTTTGAGAGTGGAAGTGAAAACTTAATTATTGTGAAGAGCTTATTGTATAAATGACTGATTTAGTTCTCATAATACACTGTCTTGTAATAAATCTACACCATGTTCCCTATGAGATTAATTTTCCTCTAGGACAGAGTCCCTGTGAAATCACCAGCTATCTGGGAACTTGGAGAAAAGTCATTCTAGATTGACAAGTTAAACATGTAGGCAAGCACTGATTTTTTTAACGTATAGAAAAATTTTCTAAATTGGTAACAATAGGGTATAATAAAATTTGTAAAACTGATTGTACACCAAATGTCTCAGAATGCTGCACTTCTAAAGTTTTTTTTTTTAAATTAATTTATTTTTGGCTGCGTTGGGTCATCGTTGCTGCTCACGGGCTTTCTCTAGTTGTGGCGAGCAGGGGGCCTCTCCTCATTGTGGTGCACGGGCCTCTCATTGCGGTGGCTTCTCTTGTGGCAGACCATGGGCTCTAGGGCGTGTGGGCTTCAGTAGTTGTGGCGCACAGGCTTAGTTGCTCCGTGGCGTGTGGAATCTTCCCGGACCAGGGATCAAACCCATGTCCCCTGCACTGGCAGGCAGATTCTCAACCACTGCATCACCAGGGAAGTCCCCTAAAGGTTTTATGTCGTCCCCTTATAGTTTTTCTTGTCACTTTCCGTGCTATTGGCGCCCACTTTGCTCTTAGGGTAGGGCTTACTTATCACAGACTGTCTTCCCTTATAATACAGTTTCTAATTTGCTACAGGCAGATGATAATTGTCACTTACATTTGAATCACCCTTCAGCAATTATAAAGTGCTTATCTGACCTTTGAAGTTGACATCATTGTCTGTCAGTCATAACCCTAGGGCCTGGCCTGGCCAATCATAATATTCCATCTCTCTCACCAATGACTGGTTCAGGGATGGGCACATGTCCCTAGCTGGGCCTATTGAATCTGTCCTAGGATTTTTGTCAGGGTGATCAAGAAAGCAGTTCATCTGAAGTTTATCTTAATGCTATAAAATCAGGTAAACCTGGAGCTACCCAAGTCTATCTTATGGCCTATGAAAAGATCCTAACATAGAGAGAAACAGCTGAGAGATGGAGGGAGATAGACCTGCAAACAACATCGTTTGAACATCTGAATCCTGGACTTTTCAGCTTGTATGAGGGCCTGCACCCAGTCCACCATGCACATCCATTTTCATTTCTATTTTGTTGTGTTTAAACTGGCTTGACTTGGGCTTCTGGGTTTCTCTCATTTGTAACCAAAAGAATTCTGGCAAATACAAACTTCCCATCAACACTCTGAGATAATAGGGATATTATTACTGGTTTTACAGGCTGAGAAACTAATGACTTATTCCATAAATGAATACACGTCATTGTAAATAGAAAAAGAACTTCAACCCAGGTCTCACTCTCACACTTTCAAATTTCTTAATCTGGAGCTTTTTAAAAAATTAAAAAAAATTTTTTTGCTATATTAAATTCCTTTTCAAATAGCCAAATGTGTTAAAATTGCATATAAAACAAGAGAAAGTATGCTCTGAGAAAGGGCCCACAAGTAAGACATCATGGGGTGATCAATGCTTCATGAGCACTTGGGGACAGATTTGCTGAGGCCAGACTCCAATCTAATGCACCCCGCAGCATGTCAGAAACTCTCACCATTCAATGAAAGATTCCAGTCAGTAGGGGCTCCAGGACTTCCTGGGGGACAGATTTTCAAAAATAAAGACTCTCAAAACAAGTTTTCAACAGAGTTTTAATTTGAACATTTTTCCCTAATGGATAAAGTCTCTTTCTCCTCCCTTCCTTCCATCCTTCCTTTTCTTCCCTCTTCCTTCCTTCCTTCTTTTCTTTCCTTCCCTTTCTTTCTTTCCTTCTTTCTTCCTTCCTTCCTTCCTCCCTCCCTCCCTCCCTCTTCCTTCCTTCCTTCCTTTCTTTTCTTTCTCTCTCCCTCCCTCTTTCTCTCTGTCTCCCTCTTTCTCTCTGTCTGTCTCTTTCTTTCTTTCTGGCCACATGCACAGCTCGTGGGATCTTAGTTCCCCACCAGGGATCGAACCTGGGTCCATAGCAGTGAAAGCGTCTAACCACTGGAACGCCAGGCAATTCCCTCTCTCTCTCTTTCTATTTTTTGGTTTCTTTCTATTTTTTAGTTTTCGTTCTAGAAAAGAGTCTGAAAGACTTATTACAAAAAACAAAAAATGTAGCCTCTTGTTCCCTCCACCCCACTTTCTTGCCTCACTTTTTGCTCTTTTAACTGATTCCTTTGTATTTTCCAGCATATTTTGAATAACATGTTTAGACTGCTACTTACCGATTTTTCTGTTTTAGATTATTATCTATTGGCTTCCCCATTATGAAGATGAAGATTTATCTCTCTTTTACACACACCATCACTACCACCACCATCATCACCACTGGTTTATATGTGCCATTCCCCTTTCCCTAATATAATTATATCATAATTTTGGTTACTTAGTCTTATTAAGATTATTAAGTCATTAAGGCTATGTAAATGTTATTCACAAGTGAGTCATATAATGTACTATGATTAGTGTTCCTTTCTTGCAAAACTTTTTGTTTCCTGGAAGTTAATAATTAACCTTTTTGTTTGAATGCTTAGTTTTCTAATTCATCTCCAAACTTTCCCCCAGCCATTACATCCTCACTCAATACATTAAGTGCTTTGGGGGTTCCAGTGCTTTCATTTGGCAACATCTCTCCAGGAGCCATTGGACCCACTCCAATCCAGACTGGTTTCTGTGACCCCAGCTGCACAGTATCTGCCCAGGATCTCTTTTCACCATCATCCTGTGATTCCCTTCACCTTTCTCTGTGTTGTGACTTTCCAGTCCATGTTTTCCTCCTTGATTTATTTCTTCATTTTGGTGAAGTACATCCCTTAGTAGCTTCCTGAATACAACTACAATTTCCTGTAGTTGGGAAATTAATTTTTGGAGACTTTGCATGCTTGAAAATGTCTTTGCTTTCCTACTTCATTGATAGTTTGGCTATATTTGGGATACTAGGTTATAAATAATTTTTCCTCAGAATTTTAAAGGTATCTCTTCATTGCCTTCTAGCTTCTAGTATGACTGCTAATAGGTCTGAAGTCATTTTGATTCCTAAGTCTTTCTTTGTGGCCTATTTTTGATTAGTTTTGCTCCTAAATCTTTCTATGTGGCCTACTTTTGATGAGTTTTGTTTCCTTTCTGGGACCTGTTCTTCTCTTTATCCCTGATTTTCTGATGTGCCTTGATGATGTAATGTTCCTTGTTGTGGGTCTGTTTTCATTCACTGTGCTGGCACTAGGTGGGACATTTCAATGTGGTAAGTCCTTCAATTCTGGGGAATGTTTTCTTTTCATAAGTTTTATTTATTTATTTCTGGCTGCGTTGGGTCTTTGTTGCTGCGCACAGGCTTTCTCTAGTTGCGGTGAGCGGGGGCTACTCTTGGTTGTGGTGCGTGGGCTTCTCATTGATGTGGCTTCTGTTGTTGCAGAGCACGGGCTCTAGGCACACAGGCTTTAGCAATTGTGGTGTGCGGGCTCAGTAGTTGTGGCGCGTGGGCTCTAGAGCGCAGGCTCAGTAGTTGTGGTGCACAGGCTTAGTTGCTGCTCAGCATGTGGGATCTTCCTGGGCCAGGGCTTGAACCCATGTCCCCTGCATTAGCAGGCGCATTCTTAACCACTGTGCCACCAGGGAAGCCCCTGGAGAATGTTCTTTAATTGTTCATTTGATAACTTTCTCTCTCTGATTTCTCTGTTCTCTTTCTTGAGTACCTGTTTAGATGCTGGATCTCCTGGTCTAATCCAATTATTTTGAGGCTTATTTTGTTTTTGATTTTTACCCCTTTATAATCTATCTTTGTCTTTTTTTTTTTTTTCCCTGTAAGATTTCCCCAACTTTGTCTTGTAAACTTTCTGTTGCGTTTTTTTTTTTTTTTTTAATTTCTGCTATCAGACAAAGACAAATACTGTATGGTTTCACTTATATGTGAAATCTAAAAAACAAACCAAATGAATAAAACATAACAAAATAGAAACAGAGTCACGGATAGAACACGCAGGTGGTTGCCAGAGGTGAAGGGGGTGGGGGGGGAGGAAAGAAATAGCTGAGGGAGATTAAAACGTACAAACTTCCAGTTGTAAAATAAATGAGTCACAGGTGTGAAATGTGCAGTGTGGGGAATGTAGTCAATAACTACGTGATATCTTAGTATGGTGACAGATCGTAACTAGACAAAAAAATTCTGTCATATTTTTAATTTACAGCAGTTATTTCTTGTTTATGAGTTTCTTTTTATAGCATACTGTTCATTAATTTGATCCCCTTATTTCTCTGAGGATATTAGTGATAGATTTTTAATTTAATTTGTTTTTATCATGAAAGAAGTTTAAATTTTCAAAAAACTGTGAGAATAGTTTAAAGAAATTTTTTCTTGGATCATTTGCGAGTAAATTGCCAACATGATACCCATCATCACCAATACTAGTATGTGTGTATTTCCTCAAACAAGGCCATGCTTCTACCTAACAAAATCATTAGAATCAGCAAATTAATACTGATACATGATTGCCATCTAATCCACAGACCACCCCAGTTAAATTTCTCCAGTTGTCCCAATGCTGCCTTTTATAACAAAGGATCCAATCTAGGACCATACATCGCACTTATTGTCCTGTCTCTTTAGTTTCTTTTAGTCTAGAACAATTATTCCACTGTTTCTTTGGCTTTCATGACCTTGACAATTCTTTTACAGGCCAGTTATTTTGTAGAATGTCCCTCACCTTGAGTTTCCTCATGATTGAATTCAGGTTAGGCTTTTGGGGGACAAGAATAGCATAAAAGTGATGCTGTGTTCTTTTCATTACCTCCTGTCAGATAATAACTGGTTTCAATTTGTCCCATTATTGAGACTGTTTTTGATCACTTGATTAAGTGGTGTCTGCTAGGTTTCTCTATTGTGAAGTTACTCTTTTGCTCCGTGTAATTAGTAAGAATTTTGTGACGAGGTACTTTGAGACTGTGTATATATTCTGCTCCTCATCAAACTTTTACTCACTAGTTTTTTTGACTGAATGAATTTTTACTATGATGGTTGCCAAACGGCGGTTTTCCAATTTATTATTCCTTAATTTTTTAGTTGTCATTCTACAGTAAGGAAAAATTTTCTCTTCTGCCCATTCACTTATTTATTCATTTTTTATATCAGTACGGACATATATCTTCCTATTTTATTCAATGGATTATGATCTTTGACTATCATTTTATATATTTTTTTTTAAATTTTTTTTTTTGGGGGGTACGCGGGCCTCTCACTGTTGTGGCCTCTCCCGTTGCAGAGCACAGGCTCCGGACGCACAGGCTCAGCGGCCATGGCTCACGGGCCCAGCCGCTCTGCGGCATGGGGGAATCTTTCCGGACCGGGGCACGAACCCGTGTCCCCTGCATCGGCAGGCGGACTCTCAACCACTGCGCCACCGATGCTCAAATTTTGTTAATGAAAGTCCCCATCAAGCTCCTTCTATGTTCTTTTGATATGTCTCCATCACTCTTTAAGCACCTCTTTATTTCTGACACAGAAACGTGGTCCAGGTTTATCTTGTACTTTCCCTATCTCAACCCTGGAATCAATCATTTCTCCAAGGGTCCCTGGTTTCTTTTAGTAAGAGGATGGTATTTAGAGACTAAGATTTGGGCAGTAGAGGTGTTCATTGCCATTGGAGTAATGCTGTTTCCAAGCTCTCTCTCAGTGGATGAAGCTAGAGAATATGTGTATCAAAAACCCCACTTGCAGACACTCACCTCCCCTGGACCCCAGTTGTTCTCCTTATTCTGCTTAGGTACCCATAACCTGTTTTGGGCCACTGTCACATACAGCCTCCCACCCCACACAGATGCTATCTTCCCTCCACTTGGGCTCCAACATATCACACGGGTTGTGGACATGACTCCTTACTCTGCTCAGATTCTGACCTCCCGAGCTGTATAGCTGCCTCTGCTTCCCCTGGTCAGACACCCTCCTTGCCCTGCCCAGGCGCTGACACCAAGCTTGGGGCTATTGCCACCCACCCCTCAATGCCTGATGGCCTCTTTGACTCATCTGGGCTCTAATATACTGGTAGGTTACTGCTGCTGCCACTCCCACTCCCTCTGCAAATATTTTCTTTATCCCACTTGGGCTCAATACCTGTGTGGATTCCTTGTCACTCTACTTAGACTCCAACTCCCCATACTTGGCTGCCAATGCCACCACCCCTGACCCCCACCCCACAGAAGTCCTGCTCACCCTGCTCTAATACTCCCCCAGCCCCTCATAGATAACCTACTTGCTCATGCCGGTCTAATGGCTTTGGGACTAAATTAGTCAAGAGGAATGGAAGACAGGAAAACAGGAAGTAGGTTTCTACCTAGTCTATTTTCTTTAAGTAGCTTTTTTCTGTTTGTTTTGGTCTCTCTTTCACATAAGAGGACATTCTCAGATACCTAGTGATTCTTGGTTGTCTGTGCGGGGAGGTGGAGGGGGTGTTTGCTTATCATTTGGACACTTTACTGATGTTGCAGGGCTATTTCACTGAGGAATGTCCAAAGGCTACATCTTTAGATCTTGTCTCTTTTATCTGCTCCAGAAACTAAACTTCCAGCTTTCTGTTGGAATGAGGGAAGAGGGAGGAGCAGTTGCCCAGCAGCTTGGAGTCAGCGAGGGGGTCTGGATGTCTAACAGCATTTTAACCGGACTTTCAACCAACCTCCTGTTTATAGTCCCTTCTCACCGCAACTTCCAGAGGTACCCGTGTCAGCAGTTCCTGAGCCTTTGAAAGTTCTGGGTGAAAATATAGTTGCTTCTTGGACTTCTCTGTCAGTTAGGACACCAGTTTCCTGGCTCTGCTAACCCGGTTACCATTCATCTCCTCTCCTGTCCTTTTTGTTCTTAAGAAGTGTTTTTTAAAAGTCTCTTTTCTGTCATTTGAGTAGAGTTTTGAAAGGAAGTGGAATTAAGTGTGTGTTTAATCTGGCATCTCTTACTGGAACTCCAGTTTGAACTTTCAGGCTTTTAATTTGCCTTCATGACTCAATATCGAGGGTCAAAAGCCCAAATACAATTCTTTTGGATTGCGTGTTCTTTTAATCCTTCATCCTTTTACTTCTTTGTGTTTCTTTCTGTTTGGTTCTTCTTACCATTGACCTCTTTGCCATCTCTTTCACTGTGTCCTATACAATCCTCATTGCAATAACAGCAATAACAGTAATAAAGAAATCTTGACTTCTCCCTGTTGACAAAAAATTAATCAGTCAATCTAAGAAAGAAATGGAAAATTTTTTTTGAGCCAAATTGAGGATTACAACTTGGGAACAGCCTCTCTGAAATCTCTGAGAATGGTTCAGCCTGTTAAAGGTCAAAGTACAGTTATATAAGTTTTTGAGACAGAGGACTCTACATTAAATGAGGTATTATTGACAGTACACAATCCAGATTGTGGGTCCTCGTGGCCCCTTACAAGATTTAAGAAGCAAGGCTATCTCCCAAGTTGCGACCCTTGATGAGGTCAAGAAAGCATGTTATCTCCTAAGGATGTCTGGTTAATGCAGATGTACGATACATACTAAAGGGGAAGGAGGAGGCTCAAATGGATAAAGAAAAGTTTTATGTTTAAATTTTCCTTGTCATGCCATAAAATATGAATTTTATTTCATCATCCCCTAGCCACACATCACATTTATCCCCAAGGCTAAATTCTTGATTCTTCCTCCTAAATATCTCTAGAGCCTGCTACTTCTCTCCCTCAACACTTGATTCTCACTCAAACCTTCATTTCTCACCTGTACCTTCTGATCTTCCTGCCTCTAGTCCAGCTCCATTTTATGCATCTAATTTCTTTTTCTAAAATACAAATGTGATCATGGCACTTTCCCGGGGTCATGGTTTTAAAATTCAAATTCGAATGCTTTCAGGTGAGTGTGTACTCTGGCAGTCTTTGCAGGCCCCATCACTTCCTCTAGGACATTTTTTTAGGCCACCTGCCTTCCCCTAAAGGCATTGGAGCTTCTGATCCCCTGCTTTAACCATTTTCCATTGCCATAGGGTAAACTACAAACTCTTTATCTGACCTACAAGACCTTCATGATCTGGCCCTGCTCACCTCTCTCCAGCCTCATCTTTCCCCATAACTCTGTTCTCCAACCTGAACTACTGAATACTTTTACTTCAAATTTGCCAAACTGCATCTTGCCTCAGGGCTTTTTGTGTGCTATTCTCATTCTCCCCTTCCCATTCATCTGGCTGATTCTGACTCACACCTCAGTTTCAATTTAGACAGAATTTCCTTTGGGGAGCCCTACCAGTTATTTGCCCTTCCTGCTGGCTCTCACAGGGAACTCTGTCTACTTCTTCTATAATAGCACTTATCACACAATATTCTAATTACCTGTTTATTGTTCTATCTCCAAAATGTATCTCAGTATTTGACACATAGGAGACCCTCAATAAATATTTCTGAATTAATAAATACATTTGTTTAGTAGCTAATGATAGGTCAGGCCCTGGGATAAGCTATATATAAATATATAGATATTTATATACCACACACACACACACACAATCTCCTTTTGTCCTCACAATAACTCTGGATGGAGATATTATTATCATGATAATACACATTTTCTAGGTGAGGAAATTAAGTCTCAGAAAAATAAAGAAACGTGGCCTAAATCATATAGCTATTAAGCAACAGATCCAGGATTCAGATACAAGTCTGCCTGATCCTGAAACCTTGCTCCCAACCATTTAGGTTGCTACATCTTTAGTCTAGTTCAGGAAACAGCCATCCATGCCTTCCTGGACCAAGTCCTAGCCTGCCCCAGGCACTTGCTCTCTCACAGTCCCCTTGTAAGTAGTCCACTCACTCTTTCATGATCTGTTGTGCACACAGCCAGGAGACAGAGCGGCATTCTCATGGCATCCCATAGCTTCTCCCAGGTAGGGTTGTCAGATTTAGCAAATAAAAATTCAGGAAGCCAAGTTAAATTTGAATTTCAGGTAAATAAGAAATTATTTTCTTGTCTATGTCCCAATGCAATATTTGAGACATATTTATATTAAAAACTTATTCTCTGCTTATCTGAGATTCTAATTTTTAACTTTGTGTCTTATATTTTATCTGGCATCTCTGCACCATTGTCCTTCCACCTTCTCTGAAAACCCCTCTACTTTCAAGCCATCCTGCTCACTGTCGTCATTTGTTCAACACATACTGAAAAATCAGATACTGACTTGCTGTGATACCACACATCCCCTACAGGGAATATAGAGAAGTCACTACCTTATCAGTATTTAGCGCTCTATTTTTTTTTAATACATATCACTGAGCACATAAACATGCCTTCACAATAATTGTCAGCCCTATTTTCCCTTCTCAGAATCACCCTATTTTTCTCCTCTACTCAGCTCAGATTCTTAAAAGACTTGTCTCCACTTCCTCACCTTCCATTCATTTGAAAGATAGGGTAAAGAATAGTGATTAAGAGTATGGATTTTACTGTCAGAATACTTGGGTTAATATCCAAACTGACTCTTGCTATTAGTAACCCAAAGAGCTTGATCTCTCTAAGCATCAATTTCCTTGCCCATAAAAAGAGATAACAGTGCCTGCCTCACTTCAGAGGGTTTCTGTGAGCATTAAATTAGATCATTCATATAAAACACTTAGCACATGCCTGCAGATAATAAACATTCAATAAACATTAGTATTATCCGACTGAAATCTATATTCTGCCTAGTACTCTACTGAAAATGCTCTGGCCTACGTTATCAATGACCTTGTAATTGTCAGATCCAAGGGTAGTTTTCGGTCCTCATCTTGCTGAACTCTTGTGACACTTGGCACTACTTCTTTTTTTTCTTTTTTAATATTTATTTATTTATTTGGTTGCGCTGGGTCTTAATTGCAGCAGGCAGTTCCTTATTTGCAGCTCACAGGCTCCTTAGTTGCAGCAGGCGGGCTCCTTAGTTGTGGCCTGCGAACTCTTAGTTGTGGCATGCATGTGGGATCTAGTTCCCTGACCAGGGATTGAACCCGGGCCCGCTGCGTTGGGAGCTCGGAGTCTTAACCACTGTACCACCAGGGAAGTCCCACTACTTCTTTCTTGAAGTTCCCTCTCCCTTTCTCCCCACTTTCTCCTTGTTTTCCTTGGCCTGTCTCTTCTTCTCAGACTTCTTTGCCACATCCTCTTCTTCTGCCTGACTCCCCTGATGTGCTCTTCCTTGAGTTTATCCTTCGTCCTTCTGCCTCAGTCCCACCTACCTTTCCTGGGACATCATTCCCACTCCTGTTGTTTTAACTCTCCCTCTACGAAGAAGACATTTTTCCTTTTTCCACTTCTGACCTCTCCTGTGACTTTCAGTTCCATATCTCCAGATAGATGCCTACAATAGACTGAATGGTTGCTTCCCTCCAAAATTCATATATTGAAATTCTACTCTCAAATTCTACTCTCAATGGTATTTGGAGGTAGGGCCTTTGGGAGGTAATTAAGTTATGAAGGTGGAGTCCTCATGAATGGGATTAGTGCCCTTATAAGAAGATGCCAGGGAGCTAGCTAGCTCTTTTTTCTACCATGTGAGGATACAATGAGAAGTCAACTGTCTGCAACCTGGAAGAGGGTCTCACCAGAACCTGACCATGTTGACACTGATCTCAGACTTCTAGTCTCCAGACAGAAATAAATTTCTGTTGTTTATGAGCCACTCAGACTATGGTATTTTGTTATAGCAGCCTGAACTGATTAAGACAATGCCCAAGAGGCATGTCAAACTCAGTACTCAACTTAGCCATCTCTGAAAGTATCACTTACCATCCCCACCATGAACCTAATCTTCCTCTTAGGTTCTCTCTGACAGTGGCTGTTGCTTCCAACCTCCCAAGTCTGCAGGCCTAGAAATGTAGACATCATTCTTTCCACCTCCTTTACCTTTCTTTCTTTTTCTTTTAAATTTATTTTTATTAACTATCTATCTATCTATTTATTTATTATTTTTGGCTGTGTTGGTTCTTCGTTGCTGCACGCGGGCTTTCTCTAGTTGCAGTGAGTGGGGGCTACTCTTCGCTGTGGTGTGTGGGCTTCTCATTGCGGTGGCTTCTCTTGCTGTGGAGCACGGGCTCTAGGCATGCGGGCTTCAGTAGTTGTGGCACACAGGCTCAGTAGTTGTGGCTTGTGGGCTCTAGAGCGTAGGCTCAGTAGTTGTGGCGCACAGGCTTTGTTGCTCTGCAGCATGTGGGACCTTCCTGGTCCAGGGCTCAAACCCATGTCCCCTGCATTGGCAGGCGAATTCTTAACCACTGGACCACGAAGGAAGTCCTCCTTTACCTTTCTTCCCCACATCCAATCTATTCCCATGTTCTGTCATTTAACTTACTATTGATCTCCCAAATCTGTCTCTCTTTGTCAACCCTCATGCTGGGTAGAGAATGGATTATAAGGACCAAGGAGATCAGTTAGGAGGTGTTTTCAGTAGTCTAAATGAGAGATGATGAGGAACCTCTTAACTGATCTCCTTGGCCCCTCAAAAATCCGTCTCTATTCAGCTGTCAGAGTAATACTCCTTTTATTTTATTCTGCCACACCACACAGCTTATGGGATCTTAGTTCCCCAATCAGGGATTGAACCTGGGCCCTTGGCAGTGAGAACATGGAGTCCTAACCACTGGATTGCCAGGGAATTTCCAGAGAGTAATGTTCCTATAGTCCCATAAAGTCACCCTCATCTTCAAACTCTGTAGGTTAATGTATAACCTTCAATGCTTGACACAGGCTGTTTATAGAGTGACTCCTGACAGGCTCTCCAGCCTCAGCTATAGTCACTTATTTTCCCAACACACACCTACACACCTAAGCTACTTGTGGGACCCCACTCCCCATCCTAGTCAACCTGCTGTTGACTCTGTCAGTAATGCTCTTTAATCCATAGTCCACCTGATCAATTCCTACTCAACTTTCAGCATCTTGCTCAGAATTTCATCTTGAAAGCTTCCCTGAAGCACTGCATCCCTACCCCCTTGCAGAATTAATTACTCCCCGTACTCCTCTTAGGCTTAGTACATATTTTCTTATTTTAAAGCTTGGTACATATTTTTATTATAGAATGCATTATTACGTTATTTTGTTAATGTGTTTATCTTTGCTACTATTAGAGTATAAATTCCTTTTCATTCATATTTGCTCCCCCAGAGTCAAATGTCAGGCCTGGCACATAGTGGATGTACAGTTAATGTTTTTTAAGCTCAGCTGAGGCCTCAGATGAGGCCTTGAGGAGAAAGGAAAAGGGAATATTAAGAGAGAGGGGAGGTGGGAGCTAAGTTTGGAGAGGTTGGGAGAAGGCACCTTGTTTGCCAATCTACGACGCTTGGATTTTACCCTATGGAAATTTGGAACCAGCAGAATCTTCAAGCTGGGGAGTGATGTAGAAAACAATTGTTTCAAGAAGCCAGTTCTAAAAGCAGACTTGAAGACTGTTGCAATAATGTAGGCAATGGATAATAAATATGTACATCAAGATAATGGCAGTGGGTGTAGACAAAGGAGCTAAGCTGTAAACAGTATTTCTGAAATAAATTTGATCAATTTAATTCAGAGGGGTAAGGAATGAAGGTTAAGACTTCTAGGTTTCTGGCTTAGATGGCTGGTGATACCATTAACCAAGATACACAATACAAGAAGGGCAGGGATGTTGGGGGGTTGGGACACAGTCAGAATGAAAGGCTAGTGAGGCAGCCAGAATAGATGTACCTAGTCACTAGATGGGGACACAAGCCTGGGGGTTTTGCATTTGGTGGTTATTAACACACTAAATGCCTGGTGACCTCATGATGGGTGAGATCATCTTCAAAGGAAGAAAGAGAACCAGGAAAAGTGGAATCCTAGGAGCCAAGGAAGGAAGATATGGAGAAATAGTGGGTACTCAACAATATCTAACACTGGAGAGTAACGTGTTCCCATGTGTGTGTTTTATGAACTCCCCTGGGATGTTTGACAGTATTCTACTACTGGGAACGTGAGAGAACAAAGAGAGCAACTGGTGATCGAGTTTGGAAAATCCTGTGCTAAACAAATTTGAACAGTTTTTTTCTGTTGCAGGATTTTACATTTACATATTCACACTGTGAATTTCCCAGAGGGAAATGTATTCATTCATTCTTTCAGTTCGACAAATATTAAACATCTTTTACGTGCTGGAATTATGGGGCTATTCAGTAACAAAACAGATAAGGGTTCCTGCCCTGAAGAACGTGCATGTCTCAGAAAAGTCAGATATTAACTAATTAAACAAATTAACTGCAATTGAGCTACATGCTACAGAGTTGACGCACAAGGTACTACAGCAGCGTCTAATAGGAGAAACATGAACTCACTTTTTTACCAGAGCAACTCTAGGGACTAGTGTTCTGCAGAACCAAATTGAGGAAGTGTGGCTGTGGAAAGGTCAAGTAGACTGAGAACTGGAGCATATGTCTGTGGATTTCAAAACAAAGAGGTCATTCATGGTACTAGTGAGGGCTGTTTCACAGAGTGGGAGTGGATGAGGTCTAGACAGACAATCTACTCTTTGGTAAAGTAAGGGAAGAAGAAACAGGGCTGCAGCTGCAAGGGGAAGAGAAAGTCTAGGGTAAGTCTTTAGTCTTTAGTCTGTCTTTTGTCTGGGGAGTCATACCCATTTGCAAGTTAAAAGGAAGGAATCAGAAGAGCTAGACAGTTTGTACTCAAAAATAGTGAGGGCACTCAGTCGTGTACAGTATTCACTTGTAAATGTTTGTTTGGTATATTCTTTGCTCTAGGGATTGTACTAGGCACTTGGGATACAAGGGGGAAGACAATATACATTGTCCCTGCTCTCCTATATTCTAACAGGGAAGACAAACAAGAAACATATCATCATGAAGAAATAAAATAATTAGAGCTATGATAAGAAGTATGAAGAAAATAAGCAAGATCCTGTGATAAGGGACACGGTGTATGTGTGTGCGGGAGGGTCTTTGAGGAATGATATTTACTTGAAGAATAACAAGAAGCCATCTGTGTAAGGAGAGGAGAGGAGTGCTTCAGTTAGAGGAAACAGTAGGTCTTGAGGTGGGAAAGAGTTTAGCTGATCTAAGAACTTCCAAGGGCCACTGTGGCTCAAGTAGAATGAGCAGCTAGGAGAGTGGCAGGAACTGAAGTAGGAGGGGTAGGGTGGGTAGGACTCGGATCATGTAGGTCCTTGCAGACCAGGGCAGGGAATTGGGAGCATATTCTCAGCATATTGGGAAGCTATTAACAATGCAGGGTACTGATGCTCTCATTTACATGAAAAAATATCACTAAGGCTGTGTGGAAAATAGATTGGGGTAAGACAAGGAGTAAGTAGGGAGTCCAAGTTAGGACACAACAGCAGTAAACAGGCCAGTGAAAGACAATTCTATCTGGTTGAGATTGGAGGCAATGGGGTAAAGGAGTGGACAGATTCAGGAAATATTTTAGAGGTTGGTGATGGATTGGATATAAGAGATGAGGGAAAGATCTAGGCTGAGGAAGTAGAAATTGAGATACTATGTAATTCTTTTGGAAGGATTTTTTTTTTTTCAGTAAAACTTTCTGTGATCATCGAAATGTTTTACATTTGCCCTGTCCATTATGAGCCATACTGTGTGACTATTTATTTATTTATTTATTTATTTATTTATTTTTGGCTGCGTTGGGTCTTTGTTGCTGCGCGCAGGCTTTCTCTAGTTGCGGCAAGCAGGGGCTACTCTTCGTTGTGGTGCGTGGGCTTCTCATTGCAGTGGCTTCTCTTGTTGTGGAGCGCAGGCTTCAGTAGTTGTGGCACACATGGGCTCAGTAGTTGTGGCTCACAGGCTCTAGAGCACAGGCTCAGTAGTTGTGGTGCATGGGCTTAGCTGCTCTGCAGCATGTGGGATCTTTCCAGGCCAGGGCTCGAACCTGTGTCGCCTGCATTGGCAGGCAGATTCTTTTCTTTTTTTGTATTTTTTTGTGGTACGGGCCTCTCACTGTTGTGGCCTCTCCCGTTGCGGAGCACAGGCTCTGGACGCGCAGGCTCAGCGGCCATGGCTCACGAGCCCAGCCGCTCCGCAGCATGCGGGATCCTCCCGGACCGGGGCATGAACCCGTGTCCCCTGCATCGGCAGGCGGACTCTCAACCACTGCGCCACCAGGGAAGTCCAAGAGCCCTTCCAATAAACACTTACCGAGCACCTACCAAATGCTAGGCCTTATGTTAGGTGTTGGACATACAAAGAATAAGGCATAGATAGATCCAGTCATTGTGAAAAAACCTACAACCAAATTAACTCTGATAGCAAGGGATCTGCACAGTCATAGAAGTTTGCACAATGGTGGCACTGAGGTGGGAGTGCTTCACTCTGCCTGGGGTACTGACATTAACTAAGGGATGTCAGGGAAGGAGGTAAGGACAGGTTCTCTGGAAGATGAGTCTAGAGGTGGAGAAGGGAAACTGAAAAAGACTGAGCTCTGTGACCTTGATTTTTTCCACGAAGCAGGAGGCAGTCATCTGCTGTGAGTCAGTAATAGGTTAGAAGACTTGAAGGAATATTATATATTCTTGGTTGTGTTCTCTGTAGGTGAAGTACCTGGATTTGCACCTTCAGCAACCAGCATAATGTCCTGACCTTAGTCACAGGGCATTTTATACTCATCCAGAGATATCATTGAGAGCATATCTCCAAAAATGTCTGCATCCCCACACATTACTTATTACTCTATTATTCATTCAACATTTTTAATTGTACGCTTTATTTTTCCTTCCAGTTTTATTCGTACCTGACATACAGCACTGTATAAGTTTAAGGTATATAGAATAATGATTTGATTTCCATATATCATGAAATGATTATCACAATAAGTTTAGTGAACATCCATCATCTCATATAGATACAAAACTAAAGAAATAGAAAGAAGTTTTCCTTGTGATGAGAACTCTTAGGATTTACTCTCTTAACAGCTTTCATATCTACCATACAGCTGTGTTCATTATATTGATCATGTTGTACACAACATCCCTAGTACTTATTTATCTTATGAGTGGGAGTTTGTACCTTTTGACTGTCTTCATCCAATTCCTCCTCCCTCAACCTGCCCCTCTGGTAACCAGAAATCTGATCTCTTTTTCTATGGGTTTGGTTGGTTGGTTGTTTTTGAAGTATAATTGATCTACAACACTATGTTAGTTCCTGTTACACAGCATAGTTATTTGGTATTTCTATACATTTCAAAATGATCACAGTAAGTCTAGTTACAATATGTCACCATACAAAGAACATCGTTATCGACTATATACCCCACACTGTACATTTCACACCTATGGCTCATTTATTTTGCAACTGGAAGTTCGTACCTCTTAATCTCTCCGCCTATTTCTTTCTTCCCCTCACCCTTATTCAGCAGCATTTAATAAGCATTTATTGTGTATCTGGTATAGAATAAATGAATGAATGGTGAATAAATGAACAAAAGAATAAATGGTTGAATGAATGAACAAGTAAAGAATTACAGCTTGTCATTCACACTAGAAACACGATTTAACTAAAAATTTGATAGCAGTTATATTTTTAGCTACCCAACCTTTAGCATCGAAACCTTTAGCTGCCTAGATCACTCGCTATAAAAATAGCTATTGTTTATTGAGGCTTGCAATGAGTTAGGCCCTATGCTAAGCATTTTACATGTATTTCTCATAAACTCTTCTCATAATCACCCCAGAGGCAGAGGTATCATCCTGATTTTACAGATAAGAAAACAGGTTTAGGGAGGTTAAATAGCTTAGGAATTCAAGGTCTTTTTATTCCAAAGTTAGATCTCAACACTATGCCTAGTTTTCACTCTTCCCCTACTTCCAAAACACACTATGCTTTTACATAACCATTATTTGATCTTTTGAACCTGTACCCTGAAAACCTTACTGAAATTGTTAGGATGGAGATATCCGAAGCTCCTCCTTTTGCTGGCTGGAAGAACACAGAGGCATGCATCTACAAATAGGGAAGGTGATCTTTGACCCTGGTGCCACTGACTGTGGGCACCTAACCTGATATTTCCTACCATTGTCATCACTTCACTCTTTCCTACAAATTACCAGCCAATAAGTACTGAGCATCTCAGTTATCAACCAATTTATAAATATGAACTAGTTTTGTTATGTGGAATGGAGAATTATAAGACATGATACTTACCTTCAAAGAGCTTCCAGTCTAGTAGAAGAAATAAGATCACAAAAAACTCAATAAAAGCAAACTAGCTAGTATGTACCAGGGTACTAAATGGTGTGGCACAGTCTATAATCAAAGAGCTTGGGAGACATGACATTTGGAGTCAACTGGGGGCAAAGCAAAGTAACATTTATTGGCCTTTTCTTTAGCCTAACACACTTACAGTGTGTTAGATATTGTGCTAGACTCTTCACATACATGATCTCATTCTAATATATCATCCAGGCTTATTCAACAAACACTTCCTGGGCTTTTACTATATTTATACAAAATACTAGGTGTTATTGATGAAAGAAATAGGAACATTACTTTGTTCCTCTCCACATTGAGCTTAGAAATAAGACATGTGTACAAATGGCTATGATACAGGGCTTTACACAACAGTGACTGTATAATTTATTGTCCAAATTGGGATGCTTTTGAGAATAAACAGGAGCACTATTAATAATTACTGTGGAACAACCCAGGCATTAAACCCAGACTGCTCTGGACAATCCAGGCTGTTATCACCTCGGCAAGGAGAGAGCTCGAAGTGGTGGCCAAGCACAAAGGAGCCAGGGGGCTGAATCAGCGAAACCCAGTGCTAGAAATGGATAATTTGGGCTTGCTGCTTGGGAGGGCACAGGCAATAAGCATGTAACCAACATAATTTCAGGTAGCTTAAGGGGGTAAAGAGACGGGGGAAGGGGACTACTTTAAAAGGGATGGCCAGGGGAATTCCCTGGTGGTCAAGTGGTTAGGACTCCACGCTTTCACTGCTGAGGGCCAGGTTCAGTCCCTGCTTGGGGAACTAAGATTCCACAAGCCGCATGGCACGGCCAAAAAAGAAAAAAAAAAGAAGCATGTTTAGTGGGAAGACATTTCAGAGGCAGTAACATTTAAGCTGAAACTTGAACGATGAGAAGAATCAAGAAATTGAAAGACAAAAAGAAAAAAAAAATCACCAAAATGGTCTTATCTCAGCAGTGATCTGAAGGTCAGCAGCCCCAACCTCCCACTCATGGGGTTTGGGGTGAGGAGGTTTAGGGGTCTCCTACTTAGTGTGAAGAGAGTTGAGGGGACTTCAGTTTTATTCTGTAGGTAATAGAGAATCATTAAAGAGTCTTGAACAGAACAGTGATATGACTGCAAAAATTACTGTGGCGCTAGTGTATAGGGTGGGTTAGAGAGGGGAAGAGGTTGAAGCAGGAAATCCAGGCAGCTACTGAAATAGTCCAAGCAAGAGAAAAAACTCCTGGATTGGGACAGTGGTAGTAATATTGGAGAAATAGAGATGGAAGTGATACCCCAGAGCAAGAATGCGTAGGATTTATGCTAGGATGTCACCTAGCATAGTGCCAATCCCTAGGAGGCCCTCAGTAAATGCTAGCTCCTCCCCACCTCTCACTCAGCAGGTAATGGGAGTGAGGGAAGATTGTTTCTGTTTGTTGTTTAGAATCGAGAAAAACCTGGGCAGGAATCCAGTTTCAGGTTAAGGGGAAGAACCAGTAGAGAGGGAGATATCAAAAATGTAAGGGAGGGCTTCCCTGGTGGCGCAGTGGTTGAGAGTCCGCCTGGCGATGCAGGGGACACGGGTTCGCGCCCCGGTCCGGGAAGGTCCTACATGCTGCGGAGTGGCTGAGCCCGTGAGCCATGGCCGCTGAGCCTGCGCGTCCGGAGCAACGGGAGAGGCCACAACAGTGAGAGGCCCGCATACTGAAAAAACAAAACAAAGCAAAACAAAAAAAAAAAATGTAAGGGAAAGGGGGTTACCGATAGAATGTTTTATTTAAAAAGGGATAGATGTAAAGGTGAATATAGTCTTAGATAGGAGGTGTGATACTTCATCCTCCAAGACAGGATCAACAGAAGTCTGTCGAGGGAGGTGGAAAGTCAGTGAAGCTTCTATGGAACATCTTTGATTTGAAGGTGGGCTTATGGATAGAAGAAAATATTTGGAATGCTTCCGTGGGAAACAATTTGTCCAACAGCTGTTCTCACCCTTGGTTGAATATTAGGCTCTTCCTGGGAGCCTTAAAACAAAAAATGATGCTGGAGCCCCAGCCCCAAAGATTCTGATTTAACTCCTCTGGGATGGGGCCCAGGCACTGGTGTTTTCAAAAGTGCCTGTGTTGCTGTTAATGAACAGCCCTGATTGAGAACCACCAGAAAGAGGTTCGAGGGCCTCAGAAAGGGCTCAGCTGAGGTATGGGAGCAGGAATTTGTTGTTGAGCCAATCAGCCTGGTTACAGGGCTCTCTCCAGCACCAACTTTTCTGGAGCAGAAGCTGTGAAATTAGAGCATGGCTCTTGTTTACTGAGGTTGGTAAAGCACTAGGCTGAAGAAGTAAGAGGAGATAGAGGTTGGGGGAAAAGAATTGGCCAACCACAGATTGTCTAATCTGACAGGAAAAGCAGAGGTTCAGATGCAAGTCGATAAAATAATAATAGCAACACCACATACTTTTTTTTGAGTGCTATCTACCAACTGCAAAAATAAAGTGATTGGGCTTCCCTGGTGGCGCAGTGGTTGAGAGTCCACCTGCCGATGCAGGGGACATGGGTTCGTGCCCCGGTCTGGGAAGATCCCACATGCCGCGGAGCGGCTGGGCCCATGAGCCATGGCTGCTGAGCCTGCGTGTCCGGAGCCTGTGCTCCGCAACGGGAGAGGCCACAACAGTGGGAGGCCCGTGTACCACACACACACACAAAAAAGTGATTTATACAAATTCTCATTTACTCTCACAGAGCTCTAGGTCCTCATTTATTATCCTCATTTTATAAATGGGGAAACCGAAGCTCAGAAGTTAAGAAAGGTTCCCAAGTTTATGGAGTTAACAAGTGGCAGAACTGGGATTTGAACCCAGATCTGACTGACTCTAGAACCTGAGCTCTGGTTGGGCAGGAACAAGGGAGTGGGAAGGAGGGAAGATAAGAGCCTGTAGGAATCTGCTGGGTTTGAATGGGCTTGAGATGGGCCTCAAGGAAAGGAGATGAGAGGGTTTCTGAGGGAAACGATGGAAGGTGAGGGAATGGGTCCTGGGCATTGGAGGGAGAGTGGGAAATCAGATTGGATAGGCACACTGACAGGCCCAATCTGTCAATGGAATGTAGACTCCATGTGGTAAAAAGGAACTGGGAGATACTAAGGGGTTATTTAGGAGGTGGTTGATGTGATAAAGAGTAACCTTAAAATTTATCAAGCAGATAAAGATCTAGGAAGGTCACTGAGGAGACCTCTGCACTGAAATACTTTTTTCTTCCTTTGTTCCCTGTCTTGTCCTGGTAGCCACAGATGTGACTTAACCCACCCATGGCACTCAGGACTGCAGACTGCCCACTCCTCAGCTCTAAGCTGTCTTTCCAGGGATCGTACCTAAGATCACAGTTCTATGTTCAAGGATCAATAGAAGGCTCTGCAGATTGACTACTGGCTGGAAAGCAGGGCTGGGCACTTTGTCATGATTGTTGCTACCCCTGCAGATAAGGTTATTCAGAAATATAACGTTATTACAAGGTGTTGGGTACAAAGGAGGCACCGTACACATACCAACACCATGACAATTCCACAGGATTGTCAGGGACCCCCATCAACATCACTCATTAGCAACTGTCCCTGACCTAACTCAGAAAGTACCCAAGAGCACCAAGCCATCTTCAATGGGGACGGTGTCAGTTCTTTCCTGATTTGAGTACACCAAATTAAATTTATACCTAAAGAACTAGTTTCCGGATTTCAGTGTCTTCCCAGCCCATGTTGTTTTCAAATTAATGAAAATTAAAATTGCTGGTGCACAGTAAGGAAAACTGAAGAGGCAAAATGAATAGCTAGAATTCTCTGAATGATGACCAGAGCACAAATAATGCTGGGACCTGATGAGGCCAAAAGACACCTAGTGAGCTTAGCTAGCTGGTTGTGGTACCCTGGGAAGGGGGAGATGTTATCTGTCAAAGGGAAGATAAATTCTGCGAACCAAACCTGGTAGTTTGGGGAAAATGTGTATAACCCACTCACTTCCCTCCTTATTTGTAATATTGCTTTCCTACTTTTCAACTTGAGTTTACTCTGGAAGTGGAACATTTATTCCAACAAAATGTGGCCGGTGTGGTCTCTCAGCGATTAAAGACATGGGCTTAGTCGGCATTAACTTCAGTGTAGTACCTGCACCTCTCTGAGGATGTCTTACTAAGCCCTCAGTAGGCTGACGCTGCTTCATGTTCTTCAGGTATATAAACTGAAGAGGCAACTTTTACCTGCTCTGAAATCCAAAGAAAATGGTACTTGGCTCCTTGGGCTCATTAGCCTTTAGTCTTGGTTAGTAATTACCAGATGTTGCTCAGGCGTATTTGGAAGAGAACTTTATCTGTTGAACCTTCTTTTGGAAAATCAGAACATTATGCGCCAATTGTGAAGGAGGGGAAATGCTGTACTAGAAAGCTTAGCCAGGTGTGACATAATCATTTTCTTGAGGATGTGGTGTGGCGAACTTTTTTTCTTCTAGGTAATGAACACATTTGCTTGTAGTTTGAGTTTTAAAAAAAAAAGCTATTATGTTTCCTTTAAAAAAACGTGTAGAACGTCAAAAGTGTGAAATCCATTTTAGGCTGTTGAAAATATTTGGGTTTTTAAGATAGCATCACAGATGTATATATTCCAGGTTCAAATTACTCAGAATTCTAGATTTTAAATATTATAAACTGAAGTTGAAATCAAATGTAAATTAACCTGTGATTTTTTTTTTTTCCTTCTAGTTATTTTTAGCTAAATAACCGGGGCTAGGATGTGAGGCTGGCAAACAACATTCGCTGGGAGGACCCTTATTGTGATCGAATTCCAAGTAGTATTTTTTAGTCACATCTCATTCTTACACACACACGAATCCTGTTGTGTTTTAAACAGATACTGAAAACCTCAACTCTATTTGTGACTCTTTTTCTTTTTTAAGATATCTTTCCTACAGACAGAATCTCTAGGAGCCAGGCAACAATCCAGGCCTAACACTTTAGCTAACAGCTTCATAGTTCAAAAAAAGTGAGAGTGAGTAAAAACAAAATGAAAATGACCAAGATGTTTTGGGAAACACTTTACTACAGTTATTAGGTGACCTCACTGGGGATAGCGTGCTCTCCAAAAACCATATTTACCACGAATCACCCAAACTATTATATTCAATAAGGTCAAAGGGCTGGATTTATGTAATATTTTTAAATTTACATTTTATAAATATAAGGATACTGTGTGTATTATCAAATAATTCATCTGTATTTCTAAAGTGTCATATTTTCTATCGTTCTTGTTAATCTGTTTGAACTAGGGAGAAAAAAAGGTATTGACATAGTTGAATACTGGATCCATCAATCACTAAAATTGAACCAAGATCCAAGTTTTCATAGTTTAATTCTATACCATCCATACTTCTCACCAGAAAACTGATAAGGGCTGACATAAATAACTCAGTTGGAAGGATATCTGACTATCTTATAAAAACATTATGCAGAATCTTTAAAGGTGTTAGCCCTGGCAGGATTCCTAGGTGAGAATAGGCAGCTATACCATATTCTACTTTTGGTGGCCTCCTCACTTTTGGATTTTGTCATGACTTCAACCAGGCCCCCTTTGAAGGTTTATTTCTGAACACAAACCTTTCTCCTTCGGCTGGTCTCATTTTTTTAGTGGTCTAGGGAAAGAGACCGAGGCAGGCGGTGGCCTATTTTAAATCCTTAGGTTCCTCTCCCTCTCACTCCTTGCCCTTCTCCCCTCCACATTCCTGCTACATGGAAAGGCAGTGGGGCCTCATACCTCAACATTTTATTAAAGAACCACTTAGCCATTCTCTCACCAGGATGGGCACAAGATGCCGGTTATTCCCTTAGATGAGTGGGTTTTTAAAAAGCTGGGTGGGAGACCCCATGCTACAAATTTAATTCAAAAACTGTTAAAGGAACCTTTTTTTAAATCTTAAGAACAGCCTTTTCACACTTCTCTACCACCTTTCCATTGGCTGTGTGTAAATAAACAAAGACCACCAAGTGAGTACAGGCTATTTATTCAAAGCTTGCTACAGCAAGGGAGGCAGCCACCTTCACCCAGCTTGGGACTTACAGGCCGGCAGTGAAAAAAAAAAAAAAAGAAAAAAAAAGGGGGTGGGTGGAGTAGGCTTCAGGGTATGCTCTGATTGGAGGTTAACTCGGGGAAGCTGGAGGCGGGCTAACTAGAAGCCGGGCGTCTAACGTGATTGGTTGGAGGGGGGGGAAAAACATATTTGGCTTTCTCTGATTGGTCCCGAGTTGGTAACAGGGGCAAAAATTTGGGAAGCTGGCAGTCAATGACCGACTCCTGCTCGTTCTAAGCTGATCACTGCAGAGGCTGTGGTTTGGCTTCCCGTGTTGGTTGCAGCAGAGGTTGTGGGTCGGAGTTCTGTTGTCAACATATGGTCCCGTCATTGCCCTGTATATTTTCTGTCAACTGGATGAGACCCAGGTTTTTATTTTCCCTTGACCTGGATAACTTTAAAGCTTCCGATTTTTGTTTTACCTGGAACAAGATTGCATTCCTGTTATTTCTGTTAAGGATAAACGGAGACATTAGGATATGGAAAGTATTTATGGGAACAAATACATAAGTGTCTTTCTGATGAGGGTCAGGCTGGAGAAAGAATCACCCTCGGTCCTCTGATTGCCCATTTCCGTACACAACTCCTATTACCATTATAACTGACTCCTTAGCAGCGTTTCCTTCCCTCGGGGTGGGGAGGGGCTCGGCCTCCTTGGTTCCCTCTCTTTGAGGACTGCCCTTTGGGGCCGAGAGAGGAGGATCGCTGCCCCAGTCTCCCACTTCCCTTCCCGAAGCTCGCTTTCCGGGTTCCGGCCCGGGTCGCACCCCCCGCCACCCAGCACCCCACCCCCGCGCAATCCTCCTACAGCGTCCTCCACCCCCGCCCCTGCCCGCCCGCGCACAGCGCCCCCTGTCCGCCCCGCGTCCTCCCCGGTTCTCCTCGCCGCACCGGTCCCGGCCGGCCCCCCTTCCGGTTCCCACACCCGGGCGCGTGCCGGCGCCTCCGGACCAGTGGTTCCGCGCGTTCCTGCACGGAGGCGCGGGGCTCGAACGGACGCGACCCCCTTGGTCCTGCAGCAGCTTCCCCGGCCCGCGGGAGATGTCAGGTCAGCTCTCCCGTCCCCGAGTCGCTACCCGGTCCTTGGTCAGGAATAAGCAGATCCTCCTCGGGTCCCAAGCCCCCGACATCCATTCTGGGGGTACTCTTCCTAGCCACCATTCCCCGATCATTTCTCCTCAGCTGTGGAAAAAGCAGCCCTCCTTTCTCTTCAGAAAGGAACCCGTATTTTCCCTTCAACTTCCCTCAACTTGGGCCCCCGCGGGCCCCCAGTCGGTGGGAAAGCACTACCCTCCATTTTCGCCCCAGGGAGGTTCCTCGGCCCGGATTTCTCCTGCCACGAAGCAGGAGAGGCAGAGGCGCCGCGGCGGGCTCAGCGGCTGCAGCTGGGCCCTCGCCATCTTGCGCGGAGGAGGAGTCGCGGCGGCAGCCATGCGGAGAGCTAAGGGGCGGGGGTGCTGCGGCCGAGGGAGGGGGCGGGGAGCCGAGTTAGCTCGGCCCGGGCGGCGGCTTCGGCGGCGCCTTGAGAGCGGGCAGCGGCGGAGGTAGGGCTGCGCGGCTCGGGGAGCGGGGGAGCGCCGGCAGGCTGGCCCCCAGGCCCCCGGAGTGGAGCGGGACGGGGGGCGGGGCGGGGCGGGGGGCGGCCGAAGTGAGGGGCCGGGTGGGGGCGGGCGGAGGTTTCCGAGGAGGAAGGAGCCGCCGCCATTTTGGGAGCTTCGAGTCAACAATAAAGGACCGAGGGTACAGAGCGGGAGTGGCCTCAGTGGTAGGACTCGGGCCCGAGCCGCGAGGAGTGGGGTGAGGTGAGGGGTTGGAGGTCGGCGGTGCAGTGGGGGCTGCGGGGAGTTACCCCCTCCCCCGGCCGGCGTGGGGGGCGCTCTGAGGCGGAGGCCTGAGGCCTGGTCGGGCCCGGGGGAGGAAGGCGGGCGGCAGCTGTGGGGCGGGGGCGCCCGGGAGGAGTGGGATAGAGCACTGTTGTGCCCGGCGGGGTCCGGAGGAGGAGCGGGAGAATTCCTCGGAGGAGCTTTGTGGGAGACGAGGGAAGGTGGGATCGTAGGGGGCGGCAAGGACTTAGGGAGATCGTGGAGGTTATAGGGTACGAGGCGGCCCTATAGGGGGCGGCAGGGATATGCAGTAGCGGAAGGCTGGGTTTCGAAGAGGACCGGCTGCTTGAGGGAGTAAGGCCTTGCAGGTCGATAACAAGGGGGTGATTATGGAGCCCCAGAGTCATGGAGAAAGGAGGGGCCGTCTGACTTAAGGGTTTCTCTTTGGGGCCTTTTGCGGGAGCCCATATTGTTTCCTACCCGCGGAGCTGGTTCCCTGCTCTTGTTGCGCAGATACGATTTCAGGGCCCCAACCCATTTGTGTTTATGGGCCCAGGGAGCTGACTCGAAGTGTGTGGGTTTGGTGGGGGGGTGTTGAAGGGTAGGGGAACCAGAAATTATTTGCCTACGGTTATAGGGCTCAAATCACTGGCTTGATTCTTTCCCTGATCGCTCACTCCCCTTTCTCTTCAACAGTCCCCTCGCCCCTTCAAAATAGAACGGTCACTCCAACTTGCAGACCGAGCTTAGAGAAACTGCGCTGCATTCGCACACAAAAGGTCTTTTTGGAGATGACGATACTGTTTTGGGTGTGAAACTGTCAATTGCTAACTACGATCTGGGAAGTGCTGTAATTAACTCCGCTAGGGGTTCCTCCCAACTCGTCTTTGTTTTGTTCGTATTTTTGAAAATGTAGAAATATAACTTGCAAATCTAAATTGGGAAGGGGTAGGAGGAATAGTTCTTTTCCTGAGACGTAGAGCTGCAGTGCTGGTTTTAGCTTAATTGAGAGGGGAGCAGTTATCACATAGTCACATTTTGGATGCAGGGAGGTATGAGGTCTTACGTGCATGATGGACAGTAATGGTACCATTTAATTTTTAGAAGTTGCCACCTTCATCTTCTTAGTGTTTGCAAATAAGTAAGTCTTCTGGTATGAAGTAGGTGATATCGCTGATCATAATATAAACCTGTCAATACAGGAAACCAATTACTACTTTGCACTGAAATTGGATGGCTCTTAACCACCCTCTGCTTAAGAGGTCACTCAGCTTCTGGGAGACTTGGAAATATACAGCTTTGTGTACGTGATAATCAGGATTTGCTTGTGAGCAACTTTATTTTCAATTAAAAAAAAGACATCAAAGAGGTTTTTTAAAAAATTTTTATTGTTTGAGAAACCTTGGTGTATGGCAGAAACGCTAATTAATTAATAAGCTAGTGTATGTTTGGTAAGAAATGTAAAGGAGTTAAAGAACAAAGTAAACAGAGCAGCCCTTTATTTTCTGGCCTTTTTCCCCCTGGCTTTTCAATTACGTTTTCATGTACTTCCTTTAAAAATAATTTTATTTGGGGAATAATTTAAAAATTTTTTTAATTAACTTAATTAGTACTCTGGGTTTCCTGGAAAGTTTGATTAAAGTTACTAGTATCTTTACCCTTTAACAGATTTTTTTAACACAGCTCATTTCCTTTTTGTGTTTTTGTAATTTAAAAAAATGCTACTTCAAGTTGGGATATACTTTTTGAAAAGTGTTATGTTTAAAAACGTAGCAGTTATTTTAGTATTCAGATTTAATTAAGGTAGCTAAAGGTTTTCTTGGCTGTTTTTCAAGCAGAAGATTTTGACATGTAGACATATTTATATCCCTTGACATGCTTCAGTTACTGTTTTAAAGGGCAAAAACTTAAGGGAAAAAAGAAAATGTATTTTTTTTTATAAAGTTTAACTTCTGTCGTTGAAATTCACAAGGGCATAAATGTGTTCTTTTTAAAGCATAAGGTGAAGCCAAAAGCTCAACTCTTCAAGGATTCTCAGTTGTCAGAAATAAAAAAAAAATTAATGAATTGTCTTGCCTTGTTCATTTGTAGATTTACATTAAGTTGTGCGATACTTCACTGAGTTGTAATGCAATTGAATGTAATGACTCATTGACTTTAAGAGGTGGCAGGGACTTCAGAGAATTCATCAGGGTGGAAACAAGGGAAGAGATTGTCATTTGACAACTAATGCTAACTTAATCACAGTATCTTTCTACTTTGTATTCTCTGGGTTGATTAGAACTGACAGTTTAAAATGTTTGAGATGGGTCTCGGTGCAGGTTTGGTTTTTGAGGCAATTCATCTTTTTGTGTTTTTCCTAGCTTGGCTAGTGATTTGGTCTCAGTGCAGCTGTATTCTTAATTCTTTAATTTAAAAGAAGAGAGTTCTTCTAAGGGAGTTCTTTAAAAGGGAAACAAAAAAGTTTTTTTCTAATTTTACTCTGTTTGCTAATTTAACTTTTTTCTTTGTTTCAGACTGAAGTGAGCGAATTCAGATATATAACTCAACCTTGTTAGAGGGCTTTATTAAAAAATAAAGAGTTGATTCCGTGCATGAGAGCAAGTTACTGCTGCTTACCGTTCAGAGACTTACAGGTGCTTGCCTGCATTGCAATAAAGGACTCATATATTGAGCAAGACTTATATTTATCTCTTCGTTTTGGAGAGCCTAATAAACTGTTATTACAGTTTCTCTACTGACTTTCAAAAGTTTTGAAGTTTGAAAGAGACATCTTTACAATTAATACAGCATGAGCACGGCCAGAACAGAGAACCCTGTTATAATGGGTCTGTCCAGTCAAAATGGTCAGCTGAGGGGCCCTGTGAAGCCCAGTGGTGGCCCCGGAGGAGGGGGCACACAGACACAGCAACAGATGAACCAGCTGAAAAACACCAACACAATCAATAATGGCACTCAGCAGCAAGCACAGAGTATGACCACCACTATTAAGTAAGTGTTAGAATAAATAATAAACACACTTGGGGGACCAAGGAGATTTATTTTGTTAGTTGTTGACTACTTTGTGTATACCTTAGTTTAACCATTTTGATTGCAAATAGAGGACAGATGACTTTGTTTTATAGCCAGCAGGTATTTGCAATAGAAGAATGTATTTCTTTCATAACTAATTCAGGTTTATTAAGTAACAGATTGGCACAGATTAATATATATTAATTTTGTATAGACTATTTTTTGAAACATTTCTGGCTTTCATAATGAGCTCAGATTCATCTTGTTTTTGCCAGTATGGCTTTTTCCCTAGTGTTAGAACTTGACCTTATCCTAGTTTGAATGGCTGTTATAGCCAATTTCACATTTTAAATTTAACGACTTGCCCAGCCTTCTGAACTTCAAACATACTCATAGAAAATTTATCCATAACTTTTTTTTAGTTTATGACACTTTGCTTTTCTGCCCTATTTATTTACTTTTCAAATATACTTTCTCCTCCTTTTACACACGCACACAAAATAACAAGCAGTTTATGTCATAGGGAACTCAGGATTTTGAACTCTTATAAACACATCTCTGAAGAGTCCCATACCCCTTTGACGACTTTTAAAAACGTAAGAGCCTCATCTTACTACAGAATATTTTTTCTTTTAAATTTAAAAGTGTGTAGGCTATCATCTTTAAGTGTACACTTCAAAATATTTGAGTGGTAACTATGACTCCAAAGAATCAGTTAATAGAAAATTAACATTCAGGAATCTTGACCCATTTGAGATTTGTCTTTGTTAAAAATCTAGCCATGTAAGTTGATTTAACCTCTAGAAATCTTCATAAGATGATAAAACTCTTTCAAGGAACCAAAGCTTGTGTTTTATTATAACCTAGATCTTTTCCATGCTTAAAAAGTACTTACTAAAGAAAAATAGCCCTAACTTCCAACAGAATTGGTTTGGTCACTGGGAGATTTGGCATTAATACATATTCTATTATTATTTTATTATTATTATTTTTTAAGTGTTTTTTTAATTTTTATGTTTTTGCGGTACGCGGGCCTCTCACCGCTGCGGCCCCTCCCGCTGCGGAGCACAGGCCCCGGACGCGCAGGCCCAGCGGCCATGGCTCACAGGCCCAGCCCCTCCGTGGCGTGTGGGATCCTCCCGGACCGGGGCACGATCCCGTGTCCCCCGCATCGGCAGGCGGACTCCCAACCCCTGCGCCACCAGGGAAGCCCTCTATTATTTTTGAGATGAATATTTTAATTAGTATAGAAATCAAGAATATTTTCTAAACTGTAGCTTGTCTTGAAAAAATATGAATAGGCTAGCAGTATTTAGGCTATTTTTAATTCTTACTGATAGAAACATAAAACTACATTATTTCTTTTTTTTTTTTGGTACACGGGCCTCTCACTGTTGTGGCCTCTCCCGTTGCGGAGCATAGGCTCTGGACGCGCAGGCTCAGCGGCCATGGTTCACAGGCCTAGCCGCTCCGCGGCATGTGGGATCTTCCCGGACCGGGGCACGAACCCGTGTCCCCTGCATCGGCAGGTGGACTCTCAACCACTGTGCCACCAGGGAAGCCCTCATTTCATTTTGAGAGTATTTTCTACTTGAACTCAGATTTGAGACAACAGTGGATTTTACCTTATTTTTGCTTTTCCTAGGATTAATGTTTTTTTTCAATTCTGTGGATCTTTAAATCTCAGTTTAAATGTCATCTCTTTTATGAAGACTTCTAGATCCCATGGCTCAGAGCTCTTCTAATACCTATTTCTGTCACTTGTTTTCTCGTTAAAAATTTTTTTTTAACCTCCTAAGATTATAAATTTTTTTTGTAGGCAGATTTTGCCTTGTATCTTCCTGCATTTTTATCCACGATTTAGTGAATTTGGCAATGTGGCAAGCTGGCTTACTAGGATGTTCAGTTGACATTTTTGTTTATACCAAACTTTGCTATGGTATAGACTGGGGTGAAAGGCTTTAGTACCCTTGGATTGGTAGCAAATAGTTGCCTGTGTTACAGTATCTTGGATTATGTGGGACCTAGCTTTAAGTAAAATAATGTGCTTATCTTTCTAAATCAAGACTTGAGATGTTTGAGGTGCTCTAATTATATGAGTTGTTACAGTTAAATCAGTGAAAGCTTATTTATTTTAAAGACAGTTGAAAGCATTGTGTGCTTTATTGACAGTCTTTTTTCTCTTAGATGCTTTGGATATTATATTATTTGAAGTTTTTACCTGACCAAAAAGAAAATTTTTTATTACATTTTCTTTGTTATTTTCTTTCGTGGTTTCAGGCATCCCCAGTAAAAAAGATTAAGAGAGATGTTTACTAACAGCTAATATCGAGTTCTTCTTTTGCCAGGCACTGTGCTGAGTGCTTTATAGAAATTATTTTATGTAATTTTTATCCCATTTTATATATGAGAGAATGGAGGTTTAGAAAAGTAACTGTTGCAAGGTCATAGAACTAATATGTAGAAGAATCAGGGCTTGAACTCAAGTCTGAAACTTTATAGATTCCTTGGCTTTAACTAGTCACCAAGAGTTACAAACTCAGATGCCTATAGGGGACTGCCAGATTAGAGGGTACTTGCCCTATTAAAAGGCATCAACCACTTGATTTTAAACTCCATTTACTAAGCTCTATCAAACTGTTGCCATGCAGAAATTTGGAAGCAGTGTTACTAAAGCTTCCAGATTTTTTCAAGAAAATCCAGAATCTGGACTTTTACACAAAATCTCCTAATTTTTTAATGTTGGCCACTAATTTAATTCACACACTATGGGCTTCCCTGGTGGCGCAGTGGTTGAGAGTCCGCCTGCCGATGCAGGGGACGTGGGTTCGTGCCCTGGTCTGGGAAGATCCCACATGCTGTGGAACAGCTGGGCCCGTGAGCCATGGCCGCTGAGCCTGCGCGTCCGGAGCCTGTGCTCCGCAGCGGGAGAGGCCACAAAAAACATACACACACACTATATAGGTCAAACAAAACATATGGGTTACTAGTTTTGAAAATGGTTGGACTGTATACAACTCTGCTTTTCTTAAGAGGATGGATACCTTACTCCTTTCTATTCTTGATTTTTTAAAATTCTCCCTAGATTGTTGTGCTTTGTAAGAAAACAGTTTTTCTAAAGTTGTTTATCTCTTTTGTTACCTGTATTCTTAAGTAAACGGCAATATGTTCAACTTAGTGTGCTTTTTAGAATTATAATCGAGATGAATTATCTTTGTATTTTACAATACTAATGCTGTGAATTCTGATACTTCAATTTTACTGTATTCTCTCTAGACCTGGTGATGACTGGAAAAAGACTTTAAAACTCCCTCCAAAGGATCTAAGAATCAAAACTTCGGTAAGTTGGTTGTAACATTGAAGTGGAAAAATGATCCTGAAACTCTAAAAGTGAAGTAGTTATTTAATGATAACAGGCACTGTGTTTACTCTTAAGTAAGTTGAAGTGGTTGAAATTGTATAACTCATGTATGATGAGTTGCCCAAAATTTCCACTATTTGGAGGAATTAGTCATAATGTGTATGTATACACGTTATTGCAATATATAATGTAATATTTAATATACAGTATACAATACAATAATTATTACTATATATACAGTATTTCATATATAATTTATATATTAAATACCGTGTTTATACGTATATATATCTTATCTCTTTTGTGGAATGCTTTTATGGTTTTCAAGGCGTTTTCTCAAAATTCTCTTGTTTCCAGCAGCACAGTAAGTTTCAGGGTAGGTATTGTCCATATTTTGTGGATGAGAAAACTGAAGTTGAGAGGTTAGTTCTCTTAGCCCAGTGTTCTCAACCAAGGGCAATTTTTGTCCCCTAGGAAGCATTTAGCAATAGCTGGAGCAATAGCTGGTTATCACAGCTGAAGGGATGCTACAGAACAGCCCCTTACAGCGAAGAATTTTCTGGCCCAAATGTCAATAGTGCTGGACTTGAGAAACCCTGGTTTAGACTAGGATATTTGTAGGCAGTGAATGGTAGAGCTAGGGTTTGATTTCATATCTTGTGGTTTGATACTTATATAGAAATAACAGTATTCCATCAGTCCTTAGAGAAAAATGACCACAGGGTGGCTGATCTTTCCCCAAAACATAGTTTTTAAATGGCTTGTGTGTGTTAAAGAGAGTGGTTATTTTTCAGTTGAACTATAGATCAAGACAGAACTAATCTGCGCATATTTATATTTTAAATGGGGTAAAGAATTAGTCTCTCCAACACTTTATTAAGCATGCTAATTACCAAAGGAACCCAATTGTACTTCATTCTTCTGATGTTGTTTGTTTTTGTTTGACCAGGATGTGACCTCCACAAAAGGAAATGAGTTTGAAGATTACTGTTTGAAACGGGAGTTGCTGATGGGAATTTTTGAAATGGGCTGGGAAAAGCCATCTCCTATTCAGGTATGTTTCCCCTTTTTTATCATATGTATAATGTTATGAGTTAAGCGTTACACACTTTCTGATCTGCGGGAATGATACAGTGAAACAACAGTTCTCTCCAGTTTGTATACACACACATATATATATGTACACACAGGCATACACACTTTCTGAACCTTTAAATGGTAAGTTACAAAATCATGGCGCTTTATTTCTAAATATTTCAGTGTGTATTTCCTAAGAATAGGGATAGTCTCTTGAATAATCATAGTACAGTTATGTTCAGTCAATTTAACTTCAATGCAGTATTTCTATCTCATCTGTCATTTGTAGTCTTATTTTTAACTGGCCCCCAGATTTTGTCTTAAAGCATTTTTTTTCTCTTCCATACAAGATTCATCCTAGGATCAGGTATTGCATATAATGGTTACATCTCTTTTAGTAGTGAGCATTTCCCTGTTCTTTTTTTGTCTTTTATGACATTGACATGTTAAAAATATGGCCCCCTTCCTTTTTTTTTTTTTTCTCCAGTAGAACATTCCTCATTTGGGGTTTGTCTCATATTTCCATGTGATTAGATTCAAGTTATGCATTCTTAGCCAGAATACTGGCTAAGAATGCATAACTTGGCAGAAGTCACATTTGGAAGTATAGTGTTCATCTATTCCTCAAGGGTGATTTTAATTTTGATTACCCTTTCAAAGTGGTGTCTTGATTTTTCTACTGTATAATTATTGCTCCCCCCCCACCACCTTAAAACTAATAAACAGTCTTTGGGGAGCATTTTAAGGCAATGCAGATATACTACGCTTCATAAAAATTTCCCCCTAACTCCTCCTTATGTATCTATATATTATCAGTGTGGACTCATGAATTTTTTTTAATGGTATTTTTTATATATATAAATGTATTTTTTATTTTTGGCTGTGTTGGGTCTTAGTTGCTGTGCACGGGCTTTCTCTAGTTGTGGTGAGGGGAGGCTACTCTTCGTTGCAGTGCACAGGCTTCTCATTGTGGTGGCCTCTCGTTGCGGAGCACAGGCTCTAGGCGCACAGGCTTCAGTAGTTGTGGCACATGGGCTCTAGAGCGCAGGCTCAGTAGTTGTGGCTCATGGGCTTAGTTGCTCTGCGGCATTGGCAGGCAGACTCTTAACCACTGTGCCACCAGAGAAGTCCCTTTATTGGTATTTTTGTGCTCGAATTGTCCTCTATTTGGCCAGCGTGAGCTCCTTCAGGCCGGTTCCTTTGTGTTTGTAATGTGCCTCATTTGTTTTTTCCCTCTGATAGACTATTTTATAAAGCAGTTTTAAGTTCATAGCAATTGAGCAAAAGAGATATTTCGTAAATCCCTGCCCACACTCATGCATAGCCTCCCCCATTATCAGCATTCCCCACAAGAGCAATATTTGTTACAACTGATGAACCTGTGTTGACACATTATCACCCAAAGTCCATAGTTTGCATTAGGGTTCATTCTTGGTATTGTAAATTCTATGGATTTGAACATACGTATAATGACATGTATCCACCATTATAGTATCATACAGAGTAGTTTCACTGACCTCCGTGCTCCACCTATTCACCCTTCCCTTCCCCCTTCGTTTTTCTTGAGCACTTCCTTTTTGGTATATCACGATGTCAAGCTTATCTGTAGAGCCACCCTTCCCCAGCCTCAGAATCAGCTATTTTCTCCAAGGAACTCTGATTCCAATTAGTGGGGAGTAGTATTAGGGACCAATATTTAAGTACTAGGTGCACTCTTTCAGTGAAAAGAGCAAGGAAATATATGTATGTATACACATACATGCCTGTAGACCTAAACATGTGTTATACATGTACAGATTTGATAAATGTGATTGTTGTCTTCACATATTTAAATTGAAGCTGTTGAATCCAAGCTGTACTCAGGACAAACTCTGTGACATCATTGAGTACTTTTTCACTGAACAAACATGTATCAAGTGACCTAGAAAGTGTTAGACCCTGAGGGTGTTATGATGAACAAGATAAATAGGGTTCCTGCACTCAGAGTCTGGTGGAAAGGACAGCTTATTGTACAGGTAATTTCAGTGTAATGTAATGGGCACATATATGTAGTTGAAATTGCACATATATGTAGCTACTAGGGAAGATGGAACAACCTGGAAGAAGTGATCCATGTTCCAAGTGGGGAACACTGGAATGGTGATTGCCTGGGGATGAGAGTGTGCCTTTGTGGACAAACTGAAAGGACAAACTTGTGGTTAGAGAAAGTATCAAGATAAAGTTATACCTCATCAGGCAATTTGAGTGCAGATATCAAAAATATTTAGGAATCTACTTTTCCATAATATAGTTCATGTTAATCTATTTTATCTATAGGAGTGAAACATTTTATGGGCACTTTTCTACTGTATCATTCAACTTTGTATCTCTAGTACTTAGCAAGGTGCATGGCAGGAAATAGGCCTTCAGTTGTATTGCTTTGTTGGAATTATGGTTAATGGATATCTGTAAGTGAACTTCGTCTAGAGAAGTGTTTTAGAGCACTGTCTTTGCGGTGAGGCTGGGCAGGTTGAATCCCAACTCCACTCCTCTCTAAGGAGATTATTTAAATGTCTCGAAGCCTCTGCTTTCTGACCTATAAAATTGATATAATAGTGTATACCGTGGGGTTGTTGTAAAGGTTAAGTGAGGTAATTCATGTTTGTATCCTTACTGCAGTGGCTAATAGGTGACAAATGCCCAATAAATGTTATAGGGTTTTATTTTATGTAGTAGTTTTATCAAAAAAGGTGATTGGTTCATTTGGCAGAGTTAATTCTTAATGGACCCTTGCTGACTCCTGTTTCACACTTTTGTATTAAATTTTAAAATTCACTTTGTTATTTGCATTCTCAGTTTGGTATAGCATATAGATAATTAACTCTCCAGCCACTTAGCCAGTCTACCATCTGGGTTTTTCTGTAAAGTAGAAATGATCTCCCTCACAGGGTTTTTATTGTGAGGATCGAAGGTTGCGTACAGGCATACCTCGTTTTACTGTGCTTTGCTTTACTGTATTTTGCAGATACTGCGTTTGGGTTTTTACTGGTTTTTTTTTTTTTTTTTTAAAACCGAAGGTTTGTGGCAACCCTGTGTTGTCAGATGATGGTTATTATTTTTAAATTTAGGTGTGTATATTGTTTTTTTACACAATACTGCTGCACACTTAATAGACTATAGTATAGTGTAAACATAACTTTTATATGCACTGGGAAACAAAAAAATTTGTGTGACTCACTTGATTGCACTGATCTAGAACCGAATCCACAATGCTCCAAGGTGTATTTTGAAATAGCAAGCAGAGTATGAATATAAAGTATTATTCTGTATACCTGAGACTATCATTCACATTGCTTTTTCCTGCACTATTGTTTTGCCTGAGGATCCATGGAAAACACAAGATAACATGCTTCTTAGAATCATTCAGTGTAACAAACCATAAATACTAGGCTTTTAGAACCAAAAGAAATCTAGAAGTCCTCTAGTAAAATCCAACCTCGTGACTGGCATTCTTCTATTCTCTTGTCTACCTTCTTTCCTCACTTTTTTTTTTGTTATTTTTTTTTCTTTTACTAAAACGTGTCTATTGTCTTTATAGTACTTAGTTTTACAGTTTGATCCAGGCATTTTTTTTTTCTCTCCAGTTATAAAATCCTCTTGACCAGATGGGTGTCATATACATTTGAATCTTTTTTAAGAGATCTGACTTAGTTGCACTTTGGCTATAAGATTATTAGAAAATGAGGCACTTAAAATCTTTTGAGACGATATAATTTTACACTGACAGGCTGGAACCAGATTTACTACAGATTGCTTCCACACATTTTTCTTTGGTACAGCCATCTGTGATTCTAGTTCTTGGTCTGAATGCTGTGCTCAGTAGCATAACCATGCCATTCTGAGGCCTAGCTTTACAGGAATAGAGACTTCTTTGGAGGACCTAAGAGTCTGTCTTATTCTGCTTAACATTGAGAAACCTTATATTAACTTGGGGATGATTGGTGACAGCTCTTGCTGCTTCCAGACCTTAGGCACAACTTTTGAAGACTTTTTAGGTAAGAAGATGATGGAATGGCAAGTAGTTCATTATTGAGGGAAACATGGAAGTTCCTTCTTTTGGCAACCAAATTTCATATCAAGTCAGGAATCTCAAATTATTTTGAGAAATTATTTTGTTAACCAAGTCTAATTGGTCGTTTATTAAATTTATAGTTAAGAATTAGAGCATTCTTAATTCTTTTATAATTCATTCCTCCTGCTAACATGGATTTATTGCCAAAAGAATTATTTTCCTAAATTCTCAAAGTCTTTAAATGCATGTCTTCATTGGTTACTATGGTAAAATTGGGGTGTGTTCCTTAAGGTGGAGATGTTCTTTTTGAAATTACTATCTTCCGTCTCCTTTTTTTCTGGGTAGCAGTAGATGTCGTCACCATTGCTTATCTCCTCCACAGTACCCATATTTTTTTCCCCTGAAATTAAGGTTCTTAAATTCAACTAGTCCTAGGAAGTAAAAAGAAGCAGCTACTCTAAAAGCAGCTAGCTGGGCAATTTGGAGCCTTTTCAGGTACTATACTTTTGTAAAATGCCTCTTAGTACTAGGAAGTTGGAAGGTATCCCATTCTTTGGTTGTAGGCAACAGAGACCAACTTGGGTTACTTAAGCAAAAGGAAATTTATTGAATATCAGGAATTCACAAGATTAGGGAGAAGTCTGGAGAAACACACTTGGCATTGGCCAAGAACCAAGGCAGCCCTAAAGGGCTCAGGAAGCTGTAAATTGTTATAGGATGCACTATAGCAATTTCAGTTCTTAGAAGGGAGCATTCAGCCAGGCCTGGCTTCAGTCATTGTCCTCCATACAGCTGAGGAAGTTGGCTAGACTATCCATTGGGGTGGGGAGGATGTAACTCCTCAGAGTTACGGTGCTACTAAGAAAGGGGAATGGATGGATAGTAGGGTTATAAAAACACAATAAATACATACTGGCTCAGTCCCTAGACCTTACAGTGGAACATGGACTTTGGAGAGCTAAAGTGGCAGAATCAGACCTTAAGGTCATTTAAGGTTAAGGTTTCTGTTTTTTGTGTTGTTTTTTTGGGTTTTGATGGGTTTTGTTTTTGTTTTTGGTTGTTTTGTTTTTGGTGGCCTTAGGGTATAAATCACACAATTCACACATTTTAAGTATACAATTCATTGTTTTTTAGTATATTCACAGTTGTGCAGTCACACAACTAAAACAGTCAATTTTAGAATATTTTCATCACCCCAAAAAGAAACTTTAGTAATCACCCTTCATCTTCCCCTAGCTCTAAGCAACCACTAATCTACTTTCTGTCTGTATGGATTGGCTTATTCTGGACAATTTCATGTAAATGGAACCATACAATATATGCTCTTTTTTGACTGGCTTTTTTGACCATGTGACTAGCATGTGTTTAGGGCTCATCCATATTGTAGCATGTATCAGTACTCCATTCCTTTTTATTGTTGAATAATATTCCACTGTATAGCTATACCACATTGGTTTATCCATTCTTCAGTTGTAGGGTTGTTTCCACTGTTAGCTGTTATGAATAATGCTCCTTTGAACACTGGTGTACGAATTTTTGTGTGGAGATATTTTCATTTCTCTTGGGTATATACCTAGGAGTAGAATTGCTGGTTCAAATGGTAACTCTTTAACTTTTTGAGGAACTGCCAGACCGTTTTCCAAAATGGCTGTCCATTGTACTTAGTGGTATATGAGGTACCAATTTCTCTGTTTGCAAACCGAAGTTCAAATCCTGGTTCTAGCATTTCTTGCTTTGTGACCTTCAGTAAAACAGTCTGAGGATCCATCTGTCAGTTGTAAAACAAAACGTACCTAACTTGAAAGGATATAATTAACGTTAAGTATCTAAGCATAGTGTCCATCTCAGTAAGTTTTTAAAAATTATTTAGCTTCCTTCCTCCTTCCTCTTCTCCCTGGCTGCTCCCCATGACTTCCTCTTGGGTTTCAAAGCTGTGTGAGTTGGACTTGAATTCTCTTGCTTCATATTACTTAATCTTCCCAGGAAACAGTAGTAAGAGACGGTGTGGATATACTGGATCTCCTGACTGCTAATCATAATGATCACCATATGAGATGAAATACAGTGCATCTTAACATACAGATTAGCTTACTTTGTTAAAGTCCTGTCCTTAAACAGTTTCTGTAGAGCATAAGTCCTGTCAGAGTAGAGGAATAGAAGTCAGTGAATGGCCTTTAAGTCAAAAGATAAACCCCAAATAGGAATTAGGATACCCCCAATCTAATTCTGCCCTGTCTTACTTCATTCAGAAGTCTTATCTTTTTTTTTTTATTATTAATTTTTATTGGAGTATGGTTGCTTTACAATGTTTTGTTAGCCTCCACTGCACAACAAAATGAATCAGCCGTACGCATACAGGTATCCCCTCCCTTTTGGACTTCCCTCCCATTTCGGTTACCACAGTGCATTAGGTAGAGTTCCCTGTGCTATACAGTACGTTCCCATCAGTTGTCTATTTTGTACGTAGTTTCAATAATGTATATGTGTCAATTCCAGTCCCTCCCTCCCTACCCCTTTCCCCCTTTGTATCCATACATTTGTTCTCTACGTCCAGATCTCTTTCTGCTTTGCAAATAAGATCATGTATACCATTTTCTAGATTCCATATATACACGTTATTATATGACATTTGCTTTTCTCTTTCTGACTTCACTCTGTAGGACTCTCAGTTCATCCGTGTCTCTACAAATGACCCAATTTTGTTCCTTTTTATGGCTGAGTAATATTCCATTGTATATATGTACCACATCTTCCTTTTCCTTTTTTTTTTTTTTTTTTTTTGCGGTACGCGGGCCTCTCACTGTTGTGGCCTCTCCCGTTGCGGAGCCCGGGCTCCAGACGCGCAGGCTTAGCGGCCATGGCTCACGGGCCCAGCCGCTCCGCAGCATGTGGGATCTTCCCGGACCGGGGCACGAACCCATGTACCCTGCATCGGCAGGCGAACTCTCAACCACTGCCCCGCCAGGGAAGCCCATGTACCACATCTTCTTTATCCATTCCTCTGTTGATGGACATTTAGATTGCTTCCATGACCTGACTGTTGTAAATAGTGCTGCTGTGAACATTGGGGTGCATGTGTTTTTTTTTAATTATGGTTTTCTCTGGGTATATGCCCAGTAGTGGGATTGTTGCGTCATATTGTAGTTCTATTTTTAGTTTTCTAAGGAACCTCCATACGGTTCTCCATAGTGGCTGTATAAATTTATATTCCCACCAACAGTGTATGAGGGTTCCTTTTTCTCCACACACTCTCCAGCATTTATTGTTTGTAGATTTTTTGATGATGGCCATTCTCACCGGTGTGAGGTGATACCTCATTGTAGTTTTGGTTTGCATTTCTCTAATAGTGATGTTGAGCATCCTTTCATGTGTTTGTTGGCCATGTGTATGTCTTCTTTGGAGAAATGTGTATTTAGGTCTTCTGCCCATTTTTGGATTGGGTTGTCTTTTTGATATTGAGCTGTGTGAGCTGCTTGTATATTTTGGAGATTAATCTTTGTCAGTTGCTTCATTTGCAAATATTTTCTCCCATTCTGAGGGCTGTCTTTTCGTCTTGTTTATGGTTTCCAGAAGTCTTATCCTTTTAAAGAACCTGATTCAGGAAGTCACTGGGAGACTACCTAGCTTTTTTTTCTGCTGTAGAACTGAGTAGTATGCAGGTAGCCTGTTTAAAAACCATAGAAGAGAATGAACTCATGGGGATAACGGGCCTTCAGGACGACAAAAGATTAATAGAGTTGACTCAAAGTAGGAGGGAAGAGATCAAGACCAAAGGGTCAAAACCAAGGTTTTCTTCTTTGACCTGCTTTACCATACATAATAAGCAGACTGTTTAATGCTGGCTGTAGGAACAAGGTAATAGAGTATTATGACTGGATCATTTTCGCAGTTGTTCTGGCAGCTGTGTTAGTTATTCTGACCATATGGAACCCATCTGACCCCTGTGATTGGGGTTCTAGAATAAGAGTCATGGTGGGAAATGAAAGTCATGATGCTTATGATTTAGATATTTCTCCAGTAACGGTGTGGGGTTTTTTTTGGTTTTTATGGCTGCGTTGGGCCTTTGTTGCTGTGCGCAGGCTTTCTCTAGTTGCGGTGAGCGGGGGCTGCTCTTCATTGCGGTGTGCAGGCTTCTCATTGCAGTGGCTTCTCCTGTTGCGGAGCCTGGGCTCTAGGCGCATGGGCTTCAGTAGTTGTGGCACGAGGGCTCAGTAGTTGGGGCTCAGTAGTTGTGGCACGAGGGCTCAGTAGTTGGGGCTCATGGACTCTAGAGCGCAGGCTCAGTAGTTGGGGCACACAGGCTTGGTTGCTCCGAGGCACGTGGGATCTTCCCGGCCCAGGGCTTGAACCCGTGTTCCCTGCATTAGCAGGCGGATTCCTAACCACGGTGCCACCAGGGAAGTCCTTCAGTAACAGTTTTAAAGTGCTAGAGATACTTTTTTTGGTCATTAGCTCAAGCATAGAAAGAGCTAATTATTTTAGTGATTGTGAATCTCGTTTCCTAATTTATTTTCCTAATTTTCTAGTTTTAGAAATTAAAATGTTTAGTTTTAGAAATCGAAATGTTCTGCTTCCTCTCTGTTTATACCTGTTTTACTTTTTAAATTTCTCTCCATATATGTGTATTTAATATTTAGTAATCGTTAGGAATCCTTTGCTATTGTCTAGGAAATTTGTCCTAATAAGAAATACTATCTTCTTCAAAACACATATGACCAACTAAGCCAAATATGAAAATGAGAAGTCAGCCTTGGTAATGTGACCATGGATCAAGATAACTGGAATAGAGTTGAGACTCCAGTTGAGCACATCTCAGGACGGAAGTTGACTGTGAGACAGACATTGGACATTATGTAATACGATTTTTAAAAAAATCAAATAGGACCCGAGGTTAAACTTTTCCAGCTGATTCCTGTTTTGTGTAGGGATAAATTGTCCAACTTACAATTTTTCATTGTGGTCAAGTTGGTTTACTAGTCTCAGAATATCTTATTACAGTCTTTCCTTTGAATATTGTTTGTGCTGTCTTTTCCTCCAGTTTTTAATTGTGAAATGTCCTTTGCTTTTTTTCCTCTATGTATTCATGATGTTAGCCCAAGTTACTCGTCTTGGTTGTTGATGCTCAGCTTCCTTAGACAACACATTTGCACATGCAGACTTACATATACAGTTTTTTTTATTACTTGAGTATGTATTTTATAAGCAGCTCTGGTAAATGTCAGTTGATACTGATGGTGATGTGGACTGTTCCTGCTAATTTATTTGGTCTCTACTTATTCTTGTAAAATGCTTCAAAATAATACCAAAGAGCTATGTATACTTTCAGTGTGTTTTAGAGAAGAATTTGCTTATGTACTGTTTTTATTCACAAGTAATTTGCATTGTCTTATCTCTTCTAGGAGGAGAGCATTCCCATTGCTTTATCTGGTAGGGATATTTTAGCTAGAGCAAAAAACGGAACAGGCAAGAGCGGTGCCTACCTCATTCCCTTACTTGAACGGCTAGACCTGAAGAAGGACAATATACAAGGTTAGTTGTTTGTTTAAACTGTAAATGGCGATTTAAATCTTGGAGCGATTACCATCTTTTTTTTAGTCAGAACTTGAATAATCTGGAATTCGTATTTATCCTTTTCACGGTTTTTGGCCTGGTTGTCTTGTAAAAATGATTCCTAACTTTTTTTAAAGAGATTTTCTAGTTTTCAAAGTTCTTTTACATATTACACAGCTATGACAACATTCCAGTGAGATAGGCAAAATAAGATTATCGTCCTATAGATAGATAGGAAAAGCTAAGATCTTGAGAAGTTAAATTATCTGACATAGATACTTACAAACTATGGAACTGAAATGTTTCTTGTGACAGCTGTGTGTCTGCAGAGTTCCTTGTAGAAACATGAACTTTTTCTCTTTAAAGCCTTGTGGTTTGGGGATTTTAAGAGGTTAGGCAGTAAGGAAGAAACAAATTTCCATAACTGTACCCAGAGTAAGCTAATAGAGTTAAGTTTTCATCTCTGAAGCTTTTTCTTAAATTTTCAGCTGTTTTTTCCCCCAGCTTTCTTGATCTATAATTATTATTTCTGCTCTCTCTCTGTTACTTACTTTCATATGATGTAAATAGAACTGGGTGGCAAGAGTTTCTTATTTGGGTATTTTGACTAGTGAATCTCTTACTAAAATATTAATGAACTTTGGGCTAATAATTGACAACTCAAAGAACCCTTTGAGGGTTTGTAAATAAGAAGAGTACAAGAATTGTATAGCATTGTTACTGAGGAATAGTCTAAATCTGGAACACTATAATAGGTTCTCTTTTTTTTTTTTTTTAGGAAATTTATTCATTTGAGTGTCTTAATTACAAGGGGAAATATTTCTGTAGCTTCTTAAACTCTTAATATATGCTGTTTTTTTTCTGTTTTCTCTGTTATTTGTTATTTTCCAGCAATGGTGATTGTTCCCACTAGAGAACTTGCTCTACAGGTCAGTCAAATTTGCATCCAGGTCAGCAAACACATGGGAGGGGCTAAAGTGATGGCAACCACAGGAGGAACCAATTTACGGGATGACATAATGAGGCTTGATGATACAGGTAGGAAATGATTGATGTAAGGTGGCTGGCTCTCTGTAATTCCACACACAGGTGTTTCCTTTCAGTAACTTATTAAAATTGTTTTTTAAATTAATAAGGAACAAACATTGCAATATAAAAATGAATAAAGGAAATGACCATTTCATTCAAGCAAAAAAAACAAATTGTTTTAGTAATAGAAAGAATATTCAGCCTTACTAATTTTTTAAATTGTACATAAAAACAGTAAAGTGATATTGTACCTGTCTGATTGACAAGGTTAATTCAGATTGGCAAGACTAATTAGTAACCAGTAATGTGAGTTTGTGGAGAAGTTGGCTGTCTTGCAACATGGGCGTATAAGTTGATATAATCTCTGTGGTGGGCAATTTGGCATTATATTTCAAAATTATAAATGTATATTTTTAAGAATCTTTTTTTGAAGAAATAACTGGACAAATGCAAGGTTGTTTACTACAGCATGGTTTGTAGTACTGAAAAACTTGGAGCAACCTGAATGTCAAGGGAGTTTGGCTAAAATACATTGGATATAGTCTGAAGGGAATTCTACACGGCCATTAAAGAGTGAAGCTGACCTGTATTCATTTTTTAATGAAGAGTTCTCCATGGTACATTATTTAGTGAACAAAGAAAACAGCAAGAATGAAATCCACTTATATAAAATTATACATAGAATTTTAGTCAAAATTTTACATATGATTATCATTTAATTAGTTTAATTATTATATTCTTTGTGCTGTCCTGTTATTTAAAATGATTATTTTATTTGATCCTTATTACAGTCTTCGGAAGACCCTTGATCTAGATTAAAGGCAAACTACTGTATCAGAAGCTGGGCATACCTTTTGTTTTTCCTTGGGGGTTGCCCCAAGACAAGGAAGTATGCCCCTTATTTGGAGCAGGTGATTTGGGAAGTTGTAGCCCCACCCCCATGTAGCACTGAAACTAACAGGTATTCTCTAGCCAACCAAAGATGAAATGGAAATCCATATTCTAAAACACATCTGTGCCTCTTTGTATTATTCCTGCCTCTACAGCAGTATTTCTGATAAAATATATGATATAAACCTTTACTATATCCTTTTTGCCCCAACTAAAATTAACGAAAATATGTTTTCTAATCTTGTGTAGTGCATGTCGTGATAGCTACCCCTGGGAGAATCCTGGATCTTATCAAGAAAGGAGTAGCAAAAGTTGATCATGTCCAGATGATAGTATTGGATGAGGTAATGTCTCTTCATTTGGAAATATACTATTCTGTACTACTCTGGCTTTGTTCATAACTGCCAGTGAATGAAGCATAACCTCTTTGTGTTTATGCGCTTTTATTTGTTTTGTTTTGTTTTTTTTTAATATTTGGCTGCATTGGGTCTTCGTTGCTGCACGCAGGCTTTCTCTAGTTGTGGCAAGCGGGGGCTACTCTTTGTTGCGGTGGGTTGGCTTCTCTTGTTGCAGAACACAGGCTCTAGACACACGGGCTTCAGTCGTTGTAGCACGCAGGCGCAGTAATTGTGGCTTGCAGGCTCAGTAGTTGTGGCACGTGGGCTTAGTTGCTCTGTGGCACGTGGGATCTTCCCGGACTAGGGTTCAAACCCATGTCCCCTGCATTGGCAGGTGAATTCTTAATCACTCTGCCACCAGGGAAGTCCCTATGACCTTTTAATAAATGCATGACTCTTGTCGATTCAAAGTAATTTGCTTACAAAACATGTTTTACCCTTTAAAAACAATAGATGATAGGAATTTATAGGACTAAATCAGCCTTGTGTCTTTTTCTTAGTAAAGCGAGGTTTTTATTTTTCAGTGAGAGAAGTTGTTGAATAATCTCAAAGCCAAGTTCATTCAAAGTCTCTTTCCATTCTGTGATTCATCTTAAGAAGCATGTAATGTCTCTAACCCCTCATTTAACATACAGCTTTGTATTGTTTGTTTTTTCGTCCCTGTTATAATGTGTTATCTCACCAGGTTATAAGTGCCTTTTAAGAACTTATTCAGCTCTGCATCCTTAGGACCTAGCAGTGTTTTATACATATAAGAAACCAGTGTTGATGTTTTTAAAGTTATTTTCCTGTTTGGTCTGTGTTTTAGATTACTAGAGCAGTTTCGTCATGATCTATTCAGAACAGGTTTTTATCTTTGAGTAATGAGAGCACATTTATTAGTTACTGCATGCTAGCACTAAGTGCTTTACGTGTTTTTTCATTTAATTTTTGCAAGAATCCTATAAGATAGGTATCCTGTAAAGTAGTTACTACAGTAAGAAGACATCTTAATTTTTAAATTGTGGAAACTAAAATAGTGGTTAAGAAACCTCCCAACATAGCTGATAAGGAGACAAGTTTTTTTTTTTTTTTTAATTTATTTATTTATGGCTGTGTTGGGTCTTCATTTCTGTGCGAGGGCTTTCTCCTGTTGTGGCAAGCAGGGGCCACTCTTCATCGCGGTGCACGGGCGTCTCATTATCGTGGCTTCTCTTGTTGCGGAGCACAGGCTCCAGACGCGCAGGCTCAGTAGTTGTGGCTCACGGGCCTAATTGCTCCGCGGCATGTGGGATCTTCCCAGACCGGGCTCAAACCCGTGTCCCCTGCATTGGCAGGCAGACTCTCAACCACTGCGCCACCAGGGAAGCACAGGAGACAAGTTTTAAACCCAGGTAGTTTGACTCTGTAGCCTGTACTTTTAACCACTATACTATAATGTCTCTGTAATGGAAGTCACATTAAAATTTTGTTATGGGAACAAAGATTATTTCTGTCTGGGACTTTTTTTCCTTGGAGGATGAGTATTACAGACTTTTCCCCTTCTGAATCACTGGTAACGTGTCTTGGTGCCTTTGGACTACGCAGTGTTGCAGAGGACTTACTGTTTACAACCAGGAGCATTCCATGAACTTGCTGGATGATGCCTTATTAACCAAAGACCTTAGACATTATTTCATTGTGTTTAAGATTGTCTTCTCTTTGTACTACAGGCAGATAAGTTGCTGTCACAGGATTTTGTGCAGATAATGGAGGATATTATTCTCACGCTACCTAAAAACAGACAGATTTTATTATATTCTGCTACTTTCCCTCTTAGTGTACAGAAGTTCATGGTGAGTATAAACCTGTACTTGGAAGCAGTACTATTCTGTTGTCCATGAGTATATCTTTATCCATAATTACATCTTACTACTAGTCTTTATTACACTGATTTCAAGTTTGGGGCTTTTTCTTCAGCTGATCAATTAAGGTTTGTTGTGCATAAATTAACTGATTTTTTTAAGATACAAAAGTAATTTGATTCTTATTTGTTCACTTAGCTTTTGGTGTCAGACTGACATAGCCATTGGTTCTAGATAAATTGATTACAGCATAATTCTATATTTAAAGTACAAAATAGTAACTTAGCTGTATATCTGAATGTTATATCTCCCATTTTATGGTAATTTACTTCTTCCATGACAGATAATAACGTTTTAAAGAGGGCTCCATTCTTTAAGAGTTTGTCAGGCAGAAATGTATGAGGATATATTCTGAGTTTAAGAAATAGACTCTGCTTTCATTTAAATATGAGACTCTTCTTTTCTTCAGAATTCCCATTTGCAGAAACCCTATGAGATTAACCTGATGGAGGAACTAACTTTGAAGGGAGTAACCCAGTACTACGCATATGTAACTGAGCGCCAAAAAGTACACTGCCTCAACACACTTTTCTCCAGGGTAAGTCTGTTAGGCTTCAGCGGCTGAATGTTGTCCGTTACTTACTACTTAACCTCAGTAAAACAAACAGTTGTATCAGTTTTCTCACCATTTTCTTTTTCTTTCTTTCTTTTTTTTTTTAAATACTTATTTATTTGGCTGCGCCGGGTCTTAGTTGTGGCATGCAGGATCTTTTAAGTTGCAGCATGTGGGCTCTTAGTTGCAGCATGCGGGATCTAGTTCCCTGACCAGGGATCAAACGCGGGCACCCTGCACTGGGAGCACGGAGTCTTAACCACTGGACCACCAGGGAAGTCCCTCTCAGCATTTTCAGTGTAAAAAAAATTCCTTAGTTTTTCCTAAAGGTAGTTTGTGTTGTTGATCTGAAGCTGATACTGTATGATTGTCAAGTCACAGGCACTTCTAATTTGATTCTAAAATAATTTGACCTTAATTACAGATAATCCTCATTATTCTCAGTAATTATAATTGTTCCGTTGTAGGTAGATTCTGTTTTTGCAAATTTGCCAAAATTTCCTTGTCACCCCAAAGTCAGTACTCAGGTGCTCTTGACGTCATTTGCAGACATACGTGAAAAATTTGAGACCTTGTGCGGTTTCCCCCTGCTTTCTTGTTTCAGCTCATACTATAAATGAGCACCCTTTTCACCGTCTATTTAGTGCCACATTTCCCACATTTCTGTGCTTTTCTGTTGATTTCACTCTTTTAAATGGCCCCTAGGCATAGTGCAGAAGTGTTGACCAGCGCTCCTAAGTACAAGAAGACTGATGTGCCTTGCAGAGATAATGTATTAGATAAACTTCATAAAGGCATGAGTTACAGAACTGTGGGCCATGAGTAAATAAGGTGTCTTTAAACAGTAACACTGTTTAAACCAAATTCCTTGGTGGTCCAGTGGTTAGGACTCCGCGCCTCCACTGCAGAGGGCATGGGTTCAATCCCTGGTCAGGGAACTAGGATCCTGCAAGCTGTGTGGCAGGGCCAAAAAAAATAAAATCAGTAACACACATAAAACAAGGTTATCTGTTGGCCCGTTGATGAAGAAGTTAAGTGTTCCTCACAGGAACCTAACCCTGTATTTCCCCTGGAAGCAGTGGTCCTATATTCAGTAATTCAGTGTTTCCAGTAACTGTATAGAACATAACTACCTCAAGTAATGAGAATTGTGTTTTACTCCTGTTGGCAATTATGCAGCCCTTATGAAAAATACTCTGCTACAATAAAACTTACTCTACAATAAAAATTATCTTCAACTGCTATGTAAATGAAATAGTACTTAAAATTTTTACAGTTTTGCATCTCTCTTATATTATGAGATTCTGAGTCTTAGGTGATATTTTCAAGATTTGGCAAAGTTAATGAAGGTTTTTGTTTTCCTTCCTTACGTCATCTTTTGTTTTGTTTTCCCCCTGTGCTCAGCTTCAGATAAACCAGTCGATCATTTTCTGTAACTCCTCTCAGAGAGTTGAATTGCTAGCCAAGAAGATTTCTCAACTGGGTTATTCTTGCTTCTATATCCATGCTAAAATGAGGCAGGTGAGTATAAAACTTGAACTTGTATAGATTTTTTTAAAAACCTTTTTCTTAGTATTTCTTGGATTTTGTTTTGTTTTAATGCTCTTCCAAATGCCGTGAGTTTAAGAATAAATTATTCCTTAGCAGGCAAAGGACCATTCATTTTAACCTCTCTGAGGTTAGGTTTTCTAACTACAAACAGGGTTAATAGTACACATTCTTACCTCACAAGGTTGTCAGGAAGATTGAGATTATGTATGAATGAGTAGTTTGTAAGTTGCCAAGCATAATAGAAATGTGAGATTTTATTCCCTTCCTTCCCCATATTCTTAGATTTGGGCTAGTATTTAATACAGTAATCACTAGCCACAGGTGGCAATTTAAAAGAGTTAAAATTTAAATAAATAAGTGAAAATTAAACAATATTTAAAATTTAGATTCAGTACAATCCCTGTCAAACTACCAATGGCATTTTTCACAGAACTAGAACAAAAAATTTCACAATTTGTATGGAAACACAAAAGACCCCGAATAGCCAAAGCAATCTTGAGAAAGAAAAACTGAGCTGGAGGAATCAGGCTCCCTGACTTCAGACTATACTGCAAAGCTACAGTAATCAAGACAGTATGGGACTGGCACAAAAACAGAAATATAGATCAATGGAGCAGTATAGAAAGCCCACAGATAAACCCACTCACATATGGTCACCTTATCTTTGATAAAGGAGGCAAGAATATACAGTGGAGAAAAGACAGCCTCCTCAATGAGTGATGCTGGGAAAACTGGACAGCTACATGTAAAAGAATGAAATTAGAACACTTCCTAACACCGTACACAAAAATAAACTCAAAATGGATTAAAGACCTAAATGTAAGGCCAGACACTATAAAATTCTTAGAGGAAAGCATAGGCAGAACACTCTATGACATAAATCACAGCAAGATCCTTTTTGACCCACCTCCTAGAGAAATGGAAATAAAAATAAATAAATGGGATCTAATGAAACTTAAAAGCTTTTGCACAGCAAAGGGAACCATAAAGAAGATGAAAAGACAACCCTCAGAATGGGAGAAAATATTTGCAAACGAAGGAACTGACAAAGGATTAATCTCCAAAATATACAAGCAGCTCATGCAGCTCAATAGCAAAAAACACGAAAACCCAATCCAAAAATGGGCAGAAGACCTAAATAGACATTTCTCCAAAGAAGTAATACAGATGGTCAACAACACATGAAAGGATGCTCAACATCACTTATCATTAGAGAAATGCAAACCAAAACCACAATGAGGTATCACCTCCCACCAGTCAGAATGACCATCATCAAAAAATCTGCAAACAATAAATGCTGGAGAGGGTGTGGAGAAGAGGAACCCTCTTGCACTGTTGGTGGGAATTTAAATGGATACAGCCACTATGGAGAACAGTGTAGAGGTTCCTTAAGAAACTAAAAATAGAAGTACCATATGACCCAGCAATCCTACTACTGGGTATATACCGTGAGGAAACCATAATTCAAAAAGAATCATGCACCACAGTGTTCATTGCAGCACTATTTACAATATCCGGGAGATGGAAGCAGCACCCTAAGTGTCCATCAACAGGTGAATGGATAAAGAAGATGTGGCACATATATACAATGGAATATTACTCAGCCATAAAAAGAAACGGAATTGAGTTATTTGTAGTGAGGTGGATGGACTGAGAGTCTGTCATACAGAGTGAAGTAAGTCAGAAAGAGAAAAATACCGTATGCTAACACATATATATGGAATCTAAAAGAAAAAAAAATGATTCTGGAGAACCTAGGGGCAGGACAGGAATAAAGACCTAGACGTAGAGAATGGACTCTAGGACATGGGGAGGGCGAAGGGTAAGCTGAGATGAAATGAGGGAGTAGCACTGACATATACACTACCAAATGTAAAATAGATAGCTAGTGGGAAGCAGCCACCTAGCACAGGGAGATCAGCTTGTGCTTTGTGACCACCTAGAGGGGTGGGATAGGGAGGGTGGGAGGGAGATGCAAGAGGGAGGGGATATGTAAAGCAATTATACTCCAATAAAGATGTTAAAAAAATAAAATTTAGTGCTTCAGTCACACCACGTTTGAAGTGCCGTATTACATGTGACTAGCAGTCACAGTTTTGGAAAGTACAGATACAGAACATTTCCATCATTGCAGAAGGTTCTGATTTTTCTGTGTACCTCCTCAGGTACATCTGTTTTTACTATTTGCCTGTAGAAAAGGATGCAGTCTATATTTCAGAACTTATTCAACAGAAAATAAATTCAAAACTATAACAAGACAACATTTTGTGTTTGTGCTGACGTTGTGAAATTTCATAAGAAAGCAGTTTCTGTAGGCTAACGGGTTAAGAACTTAATCAACTCACATATGGTTTTCAAAGAAGCTTAGTGTCATGGATCAGATACCTTCTTGTAGGCCCCTAATATTAAAATTGTCACAGGAAATGAATGTATTAAATTGAAGAGAATATTTCAGAATGGAAGAACATTGTGTTGAAAAAATGTTTACCAGATGCTAGATTTATTGCTTTTGCTAGAGTCAGTGTATGTTTTCATTCTTGTTTTTTAATTGGAAAGTAGTTATTTTTAGCTTTTGTATATAATAACTGAAAAGGTAAATAGTAGATGTTTTGGTCAAGCCAAACTTTTGGCATCTTTTGTTTGAAATATTTTAGAAGTATGGTGAAAATTATCACTAAAAATCCACTCCAGCAAAAAAGAAAAATACCTTTTTTTTTGCGGTACGCGGGCCTCTCCGGTTGCGGAGCACAGGCTTAGCGGCCATGGCTCACGGGCCCAGCCGCTCTGCAGCATGTGGGATCCTCCCCGACCGGGGCACGAACCCGCATCCCCTGCATCGGCTGGTGGACTCTCAACCACTGCGCCACCAGGGAAGCCCGAAAAATACCTTTAAGAATTGAGATAATAAGCAGCATATACATATGTATTCATATTTATTCCCATGGGAAACTAGTTTATGGTTAATTATTTTCACCTTTTGTTTTTAATTTATGTGTATTGAATTTGGCTCCTTTCTCATTCATGTAAAAAATAATTTGGGTATAAAGCACTTTGGGTAGGAGAAAAAAATCATGGCAGTTTGGGGGCTTGTGTGAGTTTTAATCAAATCAAATGCGTTACTTTGTTCCTAGGAACATCGGAATCGTGTATTTCATGATTTCCGAAATGGCTTATGCCGCAATCTTGTTTGCACTGGTAAGTATTTTGTTTCGTTTACACATAGTTTTGTGTTGTTTTTGTTTTGTTTTGTTTTGTTTTGTTTTGCGGTACGCGGGCCTCTCACTGTTGTGGCCTCTCCCATCGCGGAGCACAGGCTCTGGACGCGCAGGCTCAGCGGCCATGGCTCACGGGCCCAGCCGCTCCGTGGCATGTGGGATCTTCCCGTACCAAGGCACGAACCCTTGTCCCCTGCATCGGCAGGCAGACTCTCAACCACTGCGCCACCAGGGAAGCCCCCTACCTGTATTTTTCAAAGTCTAAATTAGCATAATAATTGTGGGACTAGAAAAGAATTAGAAGGGATAGCCTTGCATATTAGCTTACCTCAGGCCTCTTATAAATCATTTAGCAGAAGGGGATGAATGAATTCTAAACAAAGCATAAATAATTACTGCTAGAGGATTATGTCTTTTTAGAAGTATTCTACGTTACACAACAAAATTTTTAAAAATAATTTTCTCTGTTAACCTTGGATTAAATACTCAAAAATAGACTGAAGAAAATTACACTCCTGAGACTCATTTATGAGTATATAGCTTATCAGTCATCCTTGATTTGCACAGTCACCTTAGACCATTTTTTTAAAACTTTGTTACAGGACTGGGAAAAGGTAACTTGTTGAGCAGAAAGCTGCTTATGGTAATGTGCATGACAGATAATGCCAGTAATTTGCAAATGCTTTTGAATTACTGATGAAGTGAATGAAGCTTAGGTTACATTAGAAATACATGTTAAAGAGTATTATGGCACCAAATTGAAGGATATAATGGAGTTTTGTGTTTTTGGTTTTTTTTTAAGATTTGTTTACCCGAGGTATTGATATACAAGCTGTGAATGTGGTAATAAACTTTGACTTCCCAAAGCTGGCAGAGACCTATCTCCATCGTATTGGAAGATCAGGTGAGGAAAAGGAAGGAGATGTTCTTTGTGGAGGTTGTTTGAGAAGTTTAATCACTAAATTTTGTTCCTTTGTAGAGTGTGGTAGCAGTTAGAACAGTGAATTAAAACTAATTTAGTTGTTTGATATATCAAATTAATTTCCAACTCTTCCAGAACACTTATTTTAAAAAGTTAAAATAACTTTATGCTTAATTTAAGATTCACAAATGAGAAGCTCACTTCTCTAACTGTACTGTTTAGTATGTATATTCTGGCAATTTTTGACAGAAATGAGCACCCGTTTTTTCATTTGGCAAAGGTAAAATAGCAGTGCTACTTGAGGCTGTGAAACCTGACGTTGTAACGTGTGTGTGAGTTCATATACTCAGAAGGGCACCGAACCAAAACATACATCCTGTATGGATTTGCCACTTATAGACTAGTGCTTGCACATTGATTCCCATGTTTAACTGTTTCATTAATTAAAATTGGTTTTTGTTAGGTCGCTTTGGTCATCTTGGCTTAGCCATCAACTTGATCACATATGATGATCGCTTCAACCTGAAAAGTATTGAGGAGCAGCTGGGAACAGAAATCAAACCTATCCCGAGTAACATTGACAAGAGCCTGTATGTGGCAGAATACCACAGCGAGCCTGTAGAAGATGAGAAACCTTAACAAGCATGTGTGTACCCGACAAAATAGCAAAGTGAGCATAATGTTTAAAGAAGGGAAATCAAGGTCCTCTTTCCTGGGGGAAAGTTGATGTTCCACGATATATAATTAGCAGTAAAGGATGAAATACCTCTTGGCATAAATGACAGTAAACAGGAAGTATCTTGAAGTTGTAGTTGTGATCTTATTGGCGAATCTATAAATGCGGTTCACTTGAATATAGTCTTCCTAAGTAATGTAGTACGTGAGCAGTACTTAAGACAAATTCAGACTTCTAAAATAATGGAAACAAAAAAGAATCTTAGCGATTTTGAATATGAAAATATTTTTGCTCTTTATCACTCGGTCATCTCTGTTAGTGTTCACTCTTAATTTCTAATGGGAACCTTAATAAATTATGTTAAATTACCTGTAAAATTCTATTACTAAAGGTGTAATCAGGTTATGATGATAACTGTCTTATTTTAAATGCCCACTCTGGTTTCCTGCAGATGGTTTCTCATCTTTTGGTGACTGTTGGGCTCTGGTAGAAATGCTTAAAACAAGGCTTAACATAGGGAAAAACCCCTAAAACAGCCTACATTCCTCTAAGGAAACTGATTTAATTTGAGAACTGTTAGTTTCCAAATCAGCAGTGAACATTCTACCTGTTACTATTTTTAGGTTTTTCAAATTACTCTCTTCACTTTAACCTTTTTATCCTAATTTAAATGTCAAACACAAAACCCTTGGACAAATATAAAACTAGCCCATGTTTGCTAATACATTGGTAGGCTGTTGAGTTCATGTACGGTTTAAAAAAAATTTTTTTTTTTTAATTGTCATAGAGACTGCTGCCTGTTACCAGAACTTTCAGGGTTTCATTCTGTCTCTGGGATACATAGCAGAAATTCCTTAATCCTGAGTGAATTCTATAGTAGGCAGACAGGCTCAGTAGAAGCTGCTATAGAGAGCAGTGGGATGGGGATTGTGAACACCTATGTATCCTAGTTCGTATTGCTTTCATGGCATTAATTTTAGGCTTCTTTTTTCTTTAGGTTTTGACAAACTACAGAAGGCTCGTTTGGATCTGTGACACATCGATTTTGGGGGGATGCTCTTCTCTTTGTGGGTTTTTCATCTTCTTTTATTTTGGAACTATGAAGACTTAAAAGAGCTCAGACATTTTTTCTTTTTTTTAATTGGTGAAGAGAAAAAAGCTAAAAAGGAATTTACCTTTTTTGTTCCACTTGTTTGCACTGTGTGCTGACTGAACATTAGTTGCACTAACTGCTGGTTTTTTAAAAATGTTTTCTGGGGAAGGGGGACAAGGAAGGAGGAGAAAGAAGAGAAGGGGAGAAACCCTAAAAAGAGAAGAATCTTGATGAACACAAGCTTGTCTGCGATTTCAGAATTCTCCAACAGCTGACTCTCGAGTGCATTTCAACTTCTCCCTGGTTACTCATCCGTTTTTTAAGCCTGAAGAGCTTATTACTTATTTGTGCAAAGTGCCTTATGCTATGAGACCATTCAGAATATCATCTTTTAGACACAGCCCAAGGAATCAACAGTAGTATTGTTTTTTTTCTTTTTTCTTTCTTTTTAAAATTTTTGTCTTTCCGTTTTGGTTTCAAGTTGAAGTCTCTCTCTTCCCTTTCTACCCGATACTCAAGCCCAGGGCTGGAAGATGAAACGTATTAGTAATGTTAAACACCATTTTCTTTTTCTTTATGTGGAGGAGTTGATATGCAACTGCAGTTCATCCGCACTGTAAATACATGTATTTAAAAAAAAAAAACAATCCCAAGTAAAAATTTCTTCTGGGCTGAGTAGATGCAACATCATCGCTCCCAAAGGAAAGAGCAGTCTATCATTGCAGGAGCCATATGACAAGCCTTTTGTGCTCTATAGCAGAACACTAAAGACTGGTTTACATACACCTCCATTAGCAGTTATGGCACTTGATGTGTAGACGTTGTCAGAGCCTTTGACCCTCTTTCCTCTGTGGCAAAGCGTGTCCCATAGAAAATTGGGTGTGTATACTTGTATAAACTTTGTAAATAGGTTTTTTTCTGGGTTCATATATATATATACATATATATATATATATATATTTTTTTTTTTTTTTGGATGAAGGTTGCTGGGATTAAGGGGATTAGATTGATTATGGGAGCAGCTAAAGATGAGAGGGGCTCAGTTTTCCGCAACACTAAATTCTAAAAAAGTACTTTGGCTTCTTACTGTAGAGAACAGACCTCTACAGGGACATCCTCTGTTGGAAAAGGGACCCAGAAGTCTGGGATCACTGCTGCCACACTTTGTCTCATATAGTACCTTTGGAGGAGGCCTGACAGAGAGAGCAAGGAAGCTTCAGAAACCTGTAATTCAAGATGTTATTTTTGAGACACTCTCTCTGATAATGTTTCTTCCCCCCTTTTTAAAAGTTTGAGAAACACTTCAAGCTCAGCAAAAGGAGACAAAGAATAATTTGCCTTGCAGTGTGGCAGTTTGATTGAGTGGCAGTTTCTTTGAGCAGTATATGTATAAAGCGTGGATTTGCATTTCAGAATATTAGCCAGTACCAGCTGTGGTGACATTAGCAGTTCTGGGGCTTACTTTCTGTGGATCTTCTCCTGTACTGTGTAAGTGTATTGCCCTCTGCCCACCTTGATACATAAACTTGCAGGAATGGGCAACCCCTGAGAGCTGTTAACTTTGATGCTACAGAAAGCTGCTTGCCACCCTCTTGCTTTGTGACAAGAATTATCTGTCATTTTGCATTGTAAATTGCTGGCAAATGCGTTACAGTCAATAGTGTTGCTTTAAATTGTGCCCCTCCCAACATGCTTGATGTTTGGCCTGATCTCCAGGCAAAAGGAGTGAGATGAAGCAAAACCAGTGAACTTTTTTTTTAATGTTTTTAATTCCCTTTTAACCCAGTGTACTAGGTCAATTAGGAGGCATCTAGGATTTTTTTTTAAAAAAAGGAAAAAATAAAATTAAAAAAAGTTGATTTCCATATGCCACTGTTTTCCAAAACCCTAAAATATTGCAAGATGTGTCCTGCATAAACTTTCATGCTTAACTCATCTGGAAAAAGAAATCAGTTATTCAGAGTGGCTTTTTGACTCTGCCTAGTTCTAAGCAAAATTGTGACACCCAGAATTCCTTGAGGATCAAAATCCTGCAGATGCCTCCTGATCAGACATAGCCCTAACTCCTTAAAAACTGTAGCAAGAGCTGCACAGTACAAACCCCAAAAAGAATAACCCATTTATCTGGTAGCCAAGCCACATGTGTCTATCCAGCCAATGTTGGTTACTAAATACAAGGCCTACTTAAGGAAGTAACCTTTTTCCGGGGAGGGGTGGGGGGAGGGAATTTAAAAGGCATCAACTTTTGACCAAAAATCTTGCCCTTGTACTGACGCAGCTCTCTTTCTCCCCCACCTCTGGCGAGATAAGAGGAATCATTCATTATAGAAGAAAAGGAATGCTCATAAATGAAGTTTTGTGTCTCGCTAGAGTGTGTGGGTGACTAAGCAGCGCAGTCTTTTTTGCCATCCTCAGACTGTGCTCTGCCTGGTGCCACATGCCTGTGGGTCCCTCTAAAAGCACAGACTTTAAATTGAAAGTATTACTGAAGTACAGCCTCTGATGAGGAGTGGCACTTAAAACTATCTGGGACACCACTATTGGACACAGTCTTGTAGAGGCAGCTGTCCAGTTTTGGTGCTTGTCTCTTGAATAGGAATTGTTAAATGGAAAGATGCTCAAAGGACTAGGTCAAAGCCTAGTCTTTTTTTTTTTTTTTTTTTAATCGCCCTTACAATAAGGAGCATTGTTACTATTGGAAGTTGTTTTTGTGTTCCTTGCAGTATTGGGTGTTTATATTAAGTAATGATAATGTTTTTCCACTGGTTCATTTGGATGAAAACTATTTGCCCAATTTTTAATATTTAAATTACATTCAGCACCTGGTTTAACCAGTGGTTATATAGTTGTGTAATGGGTTGTGGACTGTTACACAGCTTGCTGCCTCTGTCCTCCTCTTTTCCTTACATTCCGATGGAGAAACTTTCTTGCCTTTTCCCTTAGTAATGGAATGGAATAAATTTATTCTAAAATGATCTTCCATGGGAAGAAGGGAGAGAGAAACCTAAATATAATCTCTAAATTATTTTCAAGTTGGTCCCAGGATCATAATATGGGTTGGCCCCAAAGACTGGGGGGAGGGGGGAGGCAACTGGTTATCAATATTTGTTTTCAGAATGAGATGGGAGCATCTTTCCTTTGCCATGAGCTTTGTGTTAGAGACCATCATGCTTGGGTTAGAACCAGACAACCCAGCACAAAGCCTTGAGTGTAAATTGTTGGAATCAAAACATCTCATTCTGATCACTTGATTTTTTTTTTTTTTAATAATAGGGGTGGGAGGGAGGTTACTTTGCCCCAAAAGGGAGGGTATCTGCACTAAGGATTTAGAAACACTTTGGAAGCTCATAACCTCATCAGTAACTGCCTTTAGTCACACTCCTGACCTTATAGATGAGTAACAAAAGGATGAAATAAGTTCTTGGGAATTAAGCCATGTTATTTTAATTTGCTCCTTTTTCAGCGTTCTGTGTCTCTTAAGCTGTTATTGTGGAATCATTTTCTGGCAAAATAACCTTTGTCAAGCAAAATTATTGGCCTTGTGGGAGCTGACGTCAGTCAACTTTGGTGAATTTAAGTGGACTTTGGTGAGCTTATAGTTGTACTTTATATCCTTAAAGGTAGTTTTTTAAAACTTCCAAAGAAAACCCACTCTCCTTTCTGATCTAAAAACTCATCTTTGGGGTAAAGAGTTCAGTGTCCAAAGGTTGTAACAGTTCATGAGGTAAGAGGGCGCTAGCCTGGCACCTGGATTCTGCCCCTCCGTAGCTGACAGATTCCAACAGAAGTGTGTTTAAATTCTCCAGTAGACAATACTGGGCGGGGGGGAGGGAGGGGTAGGGTTGGGTTGCTAAGGTACAGGCTGCTGTACTTTACCCAGTGGTTGTGAGGGAGGGTCCCTGGAGAAAACCAAGTCGCTAGTCCCTTTTTTGAAACAAAATTAAAACTTGAAAAAAATTTTTTGTTTAGTACAAAATGGGATAGAATTTAATGTCCCTAGCCACAAGGGACCAGTTCCACTGAGAAGTGAACAGTGGGAACTCAATTTTGAAAACATTCGGGGAAAGGGAAAATTGGCTTTCTGTTAATTGGCAGATGTTCCAGTGGGGCTGTTTTTGTTGGAATGTGTTATGTTGTATGTACACATATATGGACCAGAGCGTCTGCTGAGTTTATAAAGTTAAAAGCTGGTTGATAAAATCTTGATTTTTGTTACTTTATCACAATAAAAGCCCACTGGAACTTCAGATGTGTGTGTGGTGTGTCTTTAGCATCAGGCTCTGCGGTTTAGGAATACTTGCCTTTGAAATCATTTTTACTTACATAACTCACATTCTGGTAAAGCAGTAAGATTCTCAGCACTACTCCTCTGAATAAATTATGTGAGCACCTTTGTCCAGCCTTATTCATTGTCCCACCGTTTGCATTTCACTCTGTTTTCATAGCCTAAACACAGAACAGATAATCAGTTGGAAAGGAGAGAGATGTTGGTCCACAGTATGCCCGGGGGACTGCTAGTAGTCAGTCACCTCCTAGAATTGTTCAGATATTTTAGAAAGTTGAACAGAAATTACTTAGGAATTAACGATATGAATGGAATTTGTATTCTGAGACTGAGAAATACTAATGAAAGAAATCAGAAGACCTAAATAATTGGAGAAATCCAGACACAAAGCTGGATACAGCATCCTCGCCCCCCACCCCAAAAGAAATACTTCAGTATAACAAAATAATGTTCCAGACATGTATGCTGAAAACTGCAAAATTGCTGATGAGAGAAATCAGGCCTGAAGACATAGTCTTCCAATCCATGAATATGACACCTCTATTTTTGTCAGTTCCCCAGTTTCATCTGTAGGTTCAGAGTATTTCCTTGCAGTCCCAGCAAGCTTTTTGACAAGATAGCCACAAGATAATTCTAATATTCATATGGAAAGGCAAGCCGCCATAACAGTTTTGGAAAAGAACAAAATAGGAGGACTCATTACCTGATTTCAAAATACAGGAAGCTACAGCAGTCGAGAAATCTGTAAATTCAGTTCTTTCACTACACTACACTGAAGAAATGTAGGGAGACATGCCATCAACCTTTTCATCTAAGGAGCAAAGAATGGATGTGTACAGTCTGGCCGAAGATCAATTTTTCTTGTAGATGCTGTGTGGGCAGTTTGTTCCTAGTTCATTAGGTGCATTTCCATTATCCTGTTAATCTAATCGCGGAACAGCGTACGGCTATCTCTCTGCCTCTGGATTTGTCCCACCCTCCCTCACTTTACTGTCTCCAGAGATTGACCTGTATGAACCACATAAATATTTCCTCTGCTCTCCGGCTCCCATTTGGGTTTGCTCACCAGGGATTCCCCCTCAGGAAATTAGAAAAAGTGAGGTAGGAGTTTGTATTCCTTTAATTCCCTCCCCGTAAGATGCCTCCAGCTGCTTTGTTTCTCAACTGGAGATCTCTGCAGCTGAGTCTGTCACTCTCTCCCTCCATTTTCTGGTAACCATCCTCTCCCCTTGATAGATTTTCCCTACACCCATGCTTTTGTAAATAGGCCAGATGTAAATAAACTCTCCTCAAATTTTCCTATGCCATCTGTTTCTTGTTGGGACCCAGACAGAGTAATTGGTACCAGAAGTGGCCCCAGGAAACAGACTCTTAAAATGAGATTCTGGGATTGGGTTAGTTATATTTGATGAGCTCAATGACAACCTCCTTATGGGGGTTGGTGGATGGGATGGAACATGAATAATTCATGGTATACGGTGGCATCACAATTCAAATTTTCACTGGTAGTACCACGGGATTAAGTGCAGGTAAAGGACGAGGCATAGGGAAATCAAGGGGCTGTGACAATCAGCAATAAAACAACCTACGGACTGGGAGAAAATATTTGCAAATGATATGACCGACAAGGGATTAATTTCCAAAATATACAAACAGCTCATACAACAGAAAAACAACCCTATCAAAAAGTGGGCAGATAGAGAAAGAAAAAAAAAAGTGGGCAGATTGGGGCTTCCCTGGTGGCGCAGTGGTTGAGAGTCCGCCTGCCGATGCAGGGGACACGGGTTTGTGCCCCGGTCCAGGAGTATCCCACATGCCGCGGAGCGGCTGGGCCCGTGAGCCATGGCCGCTGAGCCTGTGCGTCTGGAGCCTGTGCTCCGCAACGGGAGAGGCCACAGCAGTGAGAGGCCCGCGTACCGCAAAAAGAAAAAAAAAAAAGTGGGTAGATGATCTAAATACTTCTCCAAAGAAGACATACAAATCGCCAAAAGGCACATGAAAAAATGCTCAATATCACTAATTATTAGAGAAATGAAAATCACAATTACAATGAGGTATCACCTCAATCCGGTCAGAATGGCCACCATCAAAAAGTCTACAAATAACAAATGCTGGAGAGGGTGTGGAGAAAGAGGAACCCTCCTACACTGTTGGTGCGAGTGTAAATTGGTGCAGCCACTATGGAGAACAGTATGGAGTTTCCTTAAAAAACAAAAATGGAGTTACCATATGATCCTGCAACCCCACTCCTGGGCATATATCTGGAGAAAACTATAATTAGAAAAGATACATGCACCCCTATGTTCATAGCAGCACTATTTATGATAGCCAAGACACAGGAGCAACCTAAATGTCCATCAACAGATGAATGGATAAAGATGTGATACATATATACAATGGAATACTACTCAGCCATAAAAAAGAATGAAATAATGCCATTTGCAGCTACATGGAAGGACCTAGAGATTATCATACTAAGTGAAGTAAGCCAAAGACAAATATCATACGATATGTTTATATGTGGAATCTAAAAAAAGAGATAAAAATGAACTTATTTACAAAACAGAAATAGACCCACAGACATAGAAAACAAATGTATGGTTACCAAAGGGGAAAAGTGGGGAGGGATAAATTAGGAGGATGGGATTAACATATACTCACTATAGTATATAAAATAGATAACAAACAAGGACCTACTGCATAGCACTGGGAACTATACTCAATATTCTGTAATAACCTATAAGGGAAAAGAGTCTGGAAAAGTATATCTATCTATATATCTATGTCTATAGATATATATATATCACTGAATCACTGTGCTGTATACCTGAAACACAACATCGTAAATCAACTTTACTTCAATAAAAAAAATAATAACTTCCTTGTACCTTTCGTCCGCCAACCACACACACACATAAAAGTGGTAGGCCTTTTAAAACTTATTCTTTGGCACAGGGTTTAAAAAAAAAAAGGCCTCAATTGCATACATAAGATTAAAAATATGAACATGCAATTAACGTACAAACAGAACAAGAAGGCCTCCCCAGGAGTTTTGAAGAGGGTCCCTTATCTGTAGCTTTGTCCTTAGCTAATTGGTTACTGTGTCCCTAGGACTGAAATAGATGGCAGCCTTCTAAAGTTTTACTTGATTTGTATACACAGAAAATCTCTGGATCTGATGAAGAGAATTCTGACTTGAGCCAGTCTGTTGATCTCTGAAGTTTCCAGGTGCGAAACAGTTAGCTGACACAGAGCCTCTTGAATAAAAACGAAGCCTTCCTCAAAAGGACTTGTGACCATTTGCTAGTGTGACTATATATTGGGGAAGAGGGAATAACCAGACTTTTGAGGACTACTGGGGGCCCAAAATGCTACAGGTCAGAGTAAAGGCTTATGGAGGTCAAGTGATCCATGGAGTTTTGACTTGGGTCCATCTCACAGTTGACATATTGGGTCCCCAAACCCAGGTCTAGATTGCGTAGTGGGAATTGACATCCTCAGCAACAGGCAAAATCACCAAATTAGTTCCCTGACCTATGGAATAATATTATGGTAGAAAATGCTATATAGAAGCCACTAGAACTGCCTCTAACTACCAAAGTAGTGAACCAAAACCAATACCACATTCCTGAAGAGACTGCAGAGATTAGTTCCACCAATGAAGATTTAAAAGATGCAAGATTGGTGGTTTATAGGCCTTCCCTGGTGGTCCAGTGGGTAAGACTCCACACTCCCAATGCAGGGGGCCCAGGTTCAATCCTGCATCTAGTTGGAGAACTAGATCCCACACGCATGCCGCAACTAAGTTCGCCTGCTGCAGCTAAGACCCGGCGCAGCCAAAATAAATAAATAAATGTTAAAAAAAAAAAAAGATTGGTGGTTTCTACTACATCTTCCTTCAACACACATATCTGGTTTGTGCAGGAGACAAATGGATTGTGGGAAATGACAGTGGATTATCATAAACTTAAGTGATGATACCAGTTGCAACTGCTGCTCCAGATGTGTGTGTTTTTTGCTGGAACAAATCAACACATTCCCTGCCACCTGGTATAAAGCTACTGATATGGTGAACACTTTCTTTCTCTAGACCTGATAGTAAAGACTGTATGAAATAGTTGGTTTTCAGCAGGCAGGACCAGCAACACACTTTATTGGTCTGTGTCAGGGCTCTATCACCTCTCTAGCTGGTCTACAGAGACGGATCATCACTGAATTCTACAGGCTATCATCACTCTGGCCCACTACATTACAGCAGGATACGGCATCTACCTTGGACACTTTGGTAGAATTCAAGCATGCCAGAGGATAGGAAATAGATGCCACCAAAAAATCATGGACCTGCCCGCCCCAGTGAAATCCTAGGGGTCCAATAAACTGGGGCATGTTGCAATATCCCTTTCTAGGTAAAGGGCAGATTGCCACATCTGGCTCCTTCTACCACTAAGAAAGAGATACAATGCCTAGTGGGCCTCTTTGCATTTTGAAGGCAATATATACTTTATTTGGGTGTATTACTTCAAGTCGTTTGCTGAGGAATCTGAAGTTTTGTCTTTTTTAACAATGGCCCAGAACAAGAGAAGGCCCTGCAGCAGGTCCACGCTGCAGTACAGTTTGCTCTGACACTGGGGCCTTACGATCCAGCAGATCCAATGATCTCAAAGTGTCTGTGGCAGATAGACTTGTACAGAGCTTTGGGCAGCCTCCTGTAGGTGAATGACAGCACAGACGTTTAGGATTTTGAGAAAAGCTATGCTATCTTCTGCAGAAAACTATTCCCCTTTTGAAAAACAGCTTCTGTGGACTTCCCTGGTGGCACAGTGGTTAAGAAGCCACCTGCCAATGCAGGGGACACAGGTTCAATCCCTGGTCCGGGAAGATCCCACATGCCGCGGAGCAACGAAGCCCATGTGCCACGACTACTGAGCCTGCGCTCTAGAGTCCGCGTGTCACAGCTACTGAGCCCGCGTGCCTAGATCCCATGCTCTGCAACAAGAGAAGCCACAGCAATGAGAAGCCCGTGAACCGCCAACAAAGAGTAGCCCCCGCTCGCCACAACTAGAGAAAAGCCTGCGCTCAGCAACGAAGACCCAATGCAGCCAAAAAGAAATAAATAAATTTATAGAAAACAAAACAAGAAAACAGCTTCTGGCTTGCTCTTGGGCCTTAGTAGAAACTGAACTCTTGACCACCAGGCATTACCAAGTCACCATGCAACCTGAGTTACCCTTGGACATTGCCTGACTCATCAAGTCATAAGGCAACTTTGGGTTCTGCTGGCCCAGAGGTCTTAATTCCCAAGAGAGAAATGTTTCCTCCAGAGAACTCAGCAGAAGTTCTATTAAACTCGAAAGTGAGCCTGCCACACCAGGCTTCTGTCCACTTTGGGCTTCTCATGCTAACCAACCATTGGGCAGCTTTGTGACTATTGATCCTAATTTGAAAGGGGAAATTGGGTTGTGATTACACAAAGAGGTAAGTAAGACTTTGTCTGGAGTGCAGTAGATCTCCTGGGGCTGCTCTTAATACTACCATATAAAGTGATAAAAGTTAATGGAAAACTACAACAATTTAGTGCAGGCTGGATTAGTAATAGTCCAGACTCTTCAGGAAGGAAGGTTTGGGTCATTCCATCAGGCAAGGAATCAGGACTCTCCAAGGTACTTGCAGAGGGCAAAGGAAATATGGAATGGGTAGTGGAAGAAGGAAGAAGGAATTTATAGATAACATTTATGGTCACATGACTAGTTGTAGAAATGAGGACTATAACAGTTATGAGTATTTCTTCCTTATTTTATTATAAATCTGTCAGGTATGTATCAACTAGTTCTTCTCTTTTTTTCTCATCTCATTCTCCTACTGAATAAGATAAGATGTATTATAGATATCAAAGAGGGTTTTGACCCACTAGAAAAGGCTTGAACATCACCTGAAAATAAAGTGACATATAGGAATGTGTATCCTCTTTTGGGAGATGATTAGCATGCTTTCAATTTTTTGAGGGACAGGAGTATGTTAATCAGATGCATGATTTTGCAGATTTTTTACTTTGGAAGTTAAATATGGTGTAAAAGAGGTGTGACTGAATGTCATATTAACATGGGATGAAATGTTGTGGGTTTTTTAATTGTCCATTTAGCTAATCTGGAGCTACATTTCCTAGAATCTCCTGTCTTGTTGACTTTGGTAGATTTGTAGTGTATTAACTTGACTAAGCTAAAATTAAATTTCCCACAATCCCCTTCCCTGTTTGGCTCAGGATCAGAGTTGGCCAAAAGAAAATTTGCACAAGACTTGGGAGGTGAAACTGAAGCAGCAGGCATTACAATCTGAAGGTCATCATGGTCAGAGGTGAGGAGAGACAGAGAGATGCCAGAAAGTTCCAGTTTTCCCTTGCTCTTTTTTTTGCTGCACATCCTTGTTCTTGCTCTATGTCCAGCTCTTTTTCTTTATTGCTAGCTCTGCTGACCAATAGCAGCCCAGACCTATTGCCAGACCACTTGGCTGTGAATTCACAGAGCGTAGCTATGAAGAGACAACAGCCTTCCATGGTCTTCTATCCCAGTTCCCTGTGTGATCCCATTCAAGCAGCTGATTGTCTCACTTCCAGACTTCCCTGAAAGCACTAACTAGTTCACCCAAACTAATGATTAAGAAAGCCCAATTAGTGATTTTTCCCCTGGTTTTTAACACCCTCATTTGGACCATTACTTCCCCAGTCTCTCCTCCAATTATGTTAAGCAGTGGCCCTCAAACTTCAACAGGCATCTCGATTACCTAGAGGGTTTACTGAAACCAACTTTCTGAGTCTTACCCCCAGAGCTTCTAGGTCTGTGGTGGGTTCTAGATATTTGCATTTCTAACAAATCCCCAGGTAATGCTAATGCTTGACGCTATTGGTCCAGGGAGCATACACTGGGAACCACTGGAGTAAAGCCTAATTCCTCTAATAATTCCTCATTCTGTAATATCCATTGTAGTTCTGCTTCCTTGATTGAACTCTGGCTAATATAGGGCCATAGACCATATAGGGGAAGAAAAATTAAAAGCTATAAACATGCAATTAGGAACTTGCCAGTGGGGGTCGGAGAAGAGGACTTCTGCCTTTCACTTCCTGCCAAGACAGAGTAATGGTGGCCAAATCTACTCCCTTTCCTAAAGCAGCCAACAATGGACAATATATGAAGCAACAGTTTAAGACACTAGATACCAGGCAATGAGAGACAGTGAAACCTGAAAATGAGAAAGACAAGATGAGCCCTATGATTACGATCACCCAACTTGCTGCCTTGAGAGAGTTTTCCAGCCACGATGCAGGGAAGGGAACCCAAGTGGAGCCCAGCAAACTACCTGAGTTGAGGAAACAGAGCTGAGATTCTGAGAAGAGCAAGAGGATGGAGACCACAGGACAGAGCGCCAGAGAGGAGAGAGCTGCACAGAAAGAGAACTCCAGAGATGTGCAGAGGGTCCCCCTCGAGTATTTAGCTGAGTATTGATTTGCCCAAGCATGCGCAGGAACTACTTGAGACCAGGGAAAGAACCACCCAAAAGGATTAGTGGGAACAGTGCCCAGAGCTCACACAGGGTTGGGAACACTGCCTGTGCCCACCAGGCAGACTGGAATACCTCATGATTCATGAGGTATTGGGTAGAGTACTCAGAAAGGTCTTGCCTCAGTAATGGGTAATAATTAGACTTAGAAATAGTACTGATATGCTCCCACCTAACACACCTTAAAAAACAAGACCCAAAAGGATCAAACTCTTTGCAAATAACTGCTTCCCAGAAAAAAAGTTCAATAATATTTATAAAAAGTCGGGCTTCCCTGGTGGCACAGTGGTTGAGAGTCCGCCTGCCAATGCAGGGGACACGGGTTCGTGCCCCGGACCGGGAGGATCCCACAAGCCGCGGAGCGGCTGGGCCCGTGAGCCATGGCCGCTGAGCCTGCGCGTCCGGAGCCTGTGCTCCGCAACGGGAGAGGCCACAACAGTGAGAGGGCCGTGTACCACACACACACACACACACACTATATATATATATATATATATATATATATATATATATATATAAAATCCAGCACCCAAAGTAAAATTCATGTCTGGCAGCTTATTAATAACAAGAAAGCACGCAAAGAAGCAGGAAAAATAGGACCCATAATATAGAGAATAATCAATAAGTCAGAACTGACCCAGATATTAGAATTAGCTAGACAAGAACATTTTTTAAAAATCAAATTAAACTTCTAGAGATGAAAACTACAATGACTGAGATGAAAAACATACTGGAGGGGATTGATGGCAGATTTGAAAGATTAATGAACTTGAAGATATAGCAATAGAAACTATCCAAAATGCAAAAATATTTTAATGAACAGAGTTTCAGTGAGCTCTAGGACAATTTCAAGTGACCTAATATCTGTGTAGCAGGTGTCTCCAAAGGAGATGAGGAGGGAGGGATGGAAAAAATTTTTTGAAGAAATAATGGTCCCCAAATCTTTAATTTGATTAAAACTATAAACCCACAGATTCAAGAAGCTTAATGAACTCTGAGCACAAGAAATATGAAGAAAACTACAGGGTATATCGTAATCAAATTGCTCAAAACCGATGATAAATAGAAAATCTTAAAAGCAACCAGAAAAAAACGACACATTATGTACAGGGGAACAAAGATAAAAATGATGTAGATTTCTTAGTAGAAAGAATTGTTAACAGAAGACAATAGGGCAATACCTTTAAAGCACTGAAAGAAAAAAAAATGTCAATCTAGAATTCTATACTCATTAAAATACATTTCAAAAATAAAGGCTTAAGAAATTTTCATACATAAAAAACTGAAAGAATTCATCACCATCAGACCCACATTGTAGGAAATGTTAAAGGGAAAAGCCAAAATGAAATGATATCATGTGGAAACATGGATCTACACAAAGGAAATAAAAAGCACTGAAAAGGGTAATTACATGGGTAAACATATAAGATATTTTAATTTGTATTTTAATACTTTTAAAAGGTAATTGATTTTAACAATTTTAACAATTAAACAATTGTTAAACAATTGTTAAACAATTTTAACAATCAAATTTTATTATCAAAGATAATAAAAATGTAGTGTGGGATTTATAACACATGTAAAAGGAAAATATATGCTAATGATAGCAGAAAGTCAGAACAGAAGGAATGGAGGCATACTATTGTAAGATTCTTATTCAGTACTTACAGTGGTATAATATCACTTGAAAGTAGACTGTGATCATTTTAATGATGCATGCTGTAAACACTAAAGCAGCCACTAAAATAACCAGAGTTATAGCTAATAAGCCAAAAAAATAAATAAAATGGAATCATAAATAAGACTCAGTTCATTCAAAAGAAGGCTGAAAATTTTTTAAAGGTACAAAAGTACAGATGGAACAATAGAAAATATGTAGCAAAATGACAGGTGTAAACCTAATATTTTCATTAATCACATTAAATGTGTTACTACTACACATCTATTAGAATGACTAATATTAATATCTAAAAGACAGTTGGAACTCTCTTACACTGCTTGTGGGAATGTATAGTTGTAAAACTATTTAAGAAATTGCCAGTCTGTTTTCAAAAATAGTTAAACATACACCTACCATATGATCCAGCCATTTTACTCTTACATTTTTACACAAGGAAAACAAAAGTGTTTGTCCATATGAAGTCTTGTATATGAATGTTCACAGCAGCTTTATTGGTAATAGCCAAAAAGTGGGAACAACCTAACTATTCATCGATGGGTAAATAGATAAACAAATTGTGATATACCCAAACAATGGAATACTTTTCAGCAATAAAAATGAATTATTGATACACAAAACAACCTGAACAAATCTCAAAATAGCAGTGATGAGTAAAAGTAGCTAGACAAAAAGAGTACATACTGTATCATCCATACAAAAAATAAAATTCTGAAGATACCACAATAAAGAAAATTACAGGCCAATATCACTGATGAACATAGATTCAAAAATTCTCCACAAAATATTAGCAAATCAAATTCAACAATACATTAAAAGGATCAAACACCATGATCAAGTGGGATTTATCCCAGGATGCAAGCATGGTTCAAAATCTGCAAATCGGGGGGAGGGATAAATTAGGAGTTTGAGATTAACATATACACACTATTATACATAAAACAGATAACCAACAAGGTCCTACTGTATAGCACAGGGAACTATACTCAATATTTTGTAATAACCCATAAGAGAAAAGAATCTGAAAAAGGATAGACATACATATATATGTATAATTGAATCACTTTGCTGAACACCCCAAACTAATGCAACATTGTAAATCAACTATACTTCAGTTAAAAAAACCCAAAATCTGCAAATCAGTCCATGTGATACACCACATTAAGAAACTGAAGAATAAAAATCATATGATCATCTCAATAGGGCAGAAAAAGCTTTTGACAAAATTCAACATCTATTTATGATAAAAACCCTCAACAAAGTGGGTATAGAAGGACTACATCTCAACATAATAAATGCCATATATGACAAACCCACATCCAACATCATACTTAATGGTCATTTCCTCTAAAATCAGTAACAAGACAAAGATGCCCACTCTCGCCAATTTTATTCAACATGGTATTGGAAGTCATAGCCACAGCAATCACACAAGAAATAAAAGGAATCCAAGTCAGAAAGGAAGAAGTAAAACTGTCACTGTTTGCAGGTGACAAGACATAGAAAATCCTCAAGATGCTATCAAAAAAGTATTAGAACAAAAATGAATTCGGTAAAGTTGCAGGATACAAAATTATACAGAAAGCTGTTGTAGTTCTATACACTAATAATGTACTATCAGAAAGAGAAATTAAGGGACTTCCCCCGTGGTCCAGTGGTTAAGAATTCTCCTTCCAATGCAGGGGTTACAGGTTCAATCCCTAGTGGGGGAACTAGTTGCCCCGCAGCATGTGGGATATTAAGTCCATGCACTGCAATGAGAAGCCCACAGGCCACAACTAGAGAAGCCCATGCACCACAACTAGAGAGCAGCCCTTGTACTGCAACTAGAGAGAAGACTGCACGCCACAATGAAGACCCAGTGCGGCCAAAAAAAAAAAAAGAAAGAAAGGAAGAGTAATTAAGAAAACAGCCCCATTTATAGTTGCATCATAAAGAATGAAGTACCTAGGAATAAATCTAACTCTGAAAACTATAAGATGTTGATGAAAGAAAGTGAAGAGGATACAAACAGAGGGAAAAATATACTGTGCTCGTGGATTGGAAGATTTAATACTGTTAAAATGATCATACTACACAAGGCAGTCTACAGATTCAATGCAATCCCTATCAAATTACCAAAGACATTTTTCACAGAACTAGAATAATTCTAAAATTTGTATGGAAACACAAAAGATCCCTAATATCCAAATTAATCTTGAGAAAGAATAACAAAACTAGAGGTATTAGCTCTCTGATTTCAAACTATACTACAAAGCTACAGTAATCAAAACAGTACGGTACTGGCACAAAAGCAGATCAATGGAACAGAATAGAGAGCCTGGAAATAAACCCACGATTATATGGTCAATCTATGACAAAGGAGGTAAGAATATAGAGTGGGGGAAAAGCCTCTTTAATCAATGGTGTTGGGAAAAATGGACAGCTATATGCAAAGGAATCAAACTGGACTACTTTCTTAAGGCATATACAAAAATAAACTCAAAATGGATTAAAGACTTAAATGTAAGATCTGAAAGCATAAAAATCCTAGAAGGAAACACAGGCAGTATGCTTTTTGATGTAAGTCTTAACATTTTTTTGGATCTGTCTCCTCAGGCAAGGGAAACAAAAACAAAAATAAGCAAATGACACTACATCAAACTAGGGTTTTGCATAGTGAAGGAAACTATCAACAAAATGAAAAGGTCGCCTACTGAATGGGAGAAGATATTTGCAAATAATATATCTAATAAGGGGTTAATATCCAAACCATACAAAGAACTCAGACAACATCAAAAAGCAAACAACCTGATTAAAAAATGGGCATGGGGCTTCTCTGGTGGTGCAGTGGGTGAGAGTCTGCCTGCCGATGCAGGGGACACGGGTTTGTGCCCCGGTCCGGGAAGATCCCACATGCCGCGGAGCGGCTGGGCCCATGAGCCATGGCCACTGAGCCTGCACGTCCGGAGCCTGTGCTCCGCAATGGGAGAGGCCACAACAGTGAGAGGCCCGCATACCGCAAAAAAAAAAAAAAAAAAAAGGGCATGGACTTCCCTGGTGGTCCAGTGGTAAAGAATCCACCTTACAATGCAAGGGGTGTGGGTTCGATCCCTGGTCAGGGAACTAAGATCCCACATGCCACAGGGCAGCTAAGCCCACACGCCACAACTACTGATCTTGCGTGCCTCAACTAGAGAGCCTGCATGCCGCAAACTAGAGCCCTCGCACTTTGGAGCCTGCACACCACAACTAGAGAGAACCCCGTGCGCCACCATGAAGAGCCCACGCGCTGCAACAAAACATCCCTCACACCTCAGTGAAGATCCCATGTGCCGCAACTAAGACCCCATGCAGCCAAAAATAAAAAATTTTTTAAAATTTTTAAATGAGCAGAGGACCTGAATAGACACTTCTCCAAAGAAGACACAGATGGCCAGAACAGACACCCAAAAAGATGCTCAACATCACTAATCATCAGGGAAATGCAAATCAAAACCACAATAAGACACCACCTCACACCTGCCAGAATGGCTATCACCAAAAAGACAACGAATAACAATTGTTGGCGAGGATGTGGAGAAAAGGGAACTTTTGTGCACTGTTGGTGGGATTTTAAATTGGTGCAGCCTCTGTGGAAAACAGTATGGGGTTTCCCCCCAAATTTTAAAACTAGAACTACCACATGATCCAGCAATTTCACTTCTGGGTAATTTACCCAAAGAAAACAAAAACACTAATTCAAAACAATATATGCACACCAATGTTCATTGCCACATTATTTACAATAACCAAGATACGGAAGCAACTTAAGTGTCCGTCAATAGAAGAATGGATAAACATGTGGTGAATGGGATATTCCTCAACCAGAAAAACATCTTGCCATTTGTACAACATGGATGGATCTGGAGGATATTATGCTAACTGAAATAAGTCAGACAGAGAAAGACAAATACTGTATGATCTCACTTATATGTGGAATCTAAAAAACAAAACAAAATGGAAACAGACTCATAGGTACAGAGAACAAACTGGTGGTTGCCAGAGGGGAAGGTGGTAAGGGTGAAATAGGTGAAGGGAAGTAAGTGATACAAATCTTTACTTATAAAATAAATAAGCCATGGGATGGAATATACAGCATAAGGAATATGGTCAATAATATTGTAATTACATTGTATGGGGACAGATGGTTACTAGACTTACAATGGTGATCATTTCCTAATGTATGCAAATGTCAGATAATCATGTAGTATACATGAGACTAACAATATTGTACATCAACTATATTTTAATTTTTAAAAAATAATAAAATAAACAATAAAATTCTGGAAAATGCACTCTTACAGGGACAAGAAGCAGGTCAGTGGTTGCCTATTGGGGAAGAGGTGGGAAGGAGGGGAAGGTTATAAAGTTACATGAGGAAACTTCTGGGAGTGACAGATGTGTTCATTATCTTGATTGTGATGATGGTTTCACAGGTGTATACATGTTAAAATATTAAATTAAGCACCCTAAATATGTGCAATTTATTGTAGGTCAGTTATACCTAAGTAAAGCTCTTAAGAAAAAACAGAGCATGCAGAGAGAAGCAGAAGGCCTTAAGGGAAGCTTTGAAGGAGTCATATGTAGTCATAGGGCACAAACAGCTGAAGACCAAGACCTGGGTCTGACAGTAAGGATTATAGAGCCACAGCACCAGTTGGAATGCACAACCTACCAGGTCTCTCACATTACAGAAAACTGGTAGGGAGGGAGGAGCCCCTGAGATATGGGATGGGGCATTTGGGCATACATAAACCAGGCTAGAAACCTTGAACCTTCTCCACTCTTCTACATGTGGGCTGTACATAGTGAATTCTTTCCAAAGAGGACATTATGGAGAGGGGAGAGGAAAAGAATCGCTTGATGGCAGAGAAACCTGACAAACATGACTCAGCCAGGTGATCCTGGTCAGGATCAACAGTAAAAAGCCATGATGACATATGTGTCCTTGATATGATGTAATGAGAACAGCACTTTACCTCTGTGGTCTTCCTCCTCCAAATCCACAACTCCAATATAACCATGAGAAGAATATCAGACACCCCAAATTGAGGGACATTCTAAAAATGTCTGGCCGATACGCCTCAAAACTACCAAGGGCCTCAAAAACAAGAAAAGTCTGAGAAACTGTCACAGCCAAGAGGAGCCTAAGGAGGTGTTACAACTAAACGCAATGTGGGCTCGTGGAACAAAGAAGGGCATAAGTGAAAAACTGAGGAAATCTTTTAGTAACTAAAGGGTGGACTTTAGTTACTAATAATGTATCAATGTTGGTTCATCAGTTACAAATGTATTGGGTTGGCCAAAAAGTTCGATTGGGTTTTTCTGCAAGGGGAAAACCCGAATGAACTTTTTGGCCAACACAATAAGCTATTAATTATAGGGGAAACTGGGTGTGGGGTGCATGAAAACTCTTTGTACTACCTTTGCAACTTTTCTGTAAATCTAAAACTATTCTAGGGAATTCCCTGGCAGTCCAGTGGTTAGGACTCCACGCTTCCACTGCAGAGGGCCTGGGTTCGATCCCTGGTCTGGGAACTAAGATCCTGCATGCCGTGCAGCATAGGTAAAGAACTAACTACATCTATTCTAAAGTAAAAAGTTTGTTTTATGGCCCGGCAGGATGGCTCCTGCAAAGAAGGGTGACAAGAAGAAGAAGGGCCGGTCCGCCATCAACAAGGTGGTAACCAGAGAATACACTATCAACGTTCACAAGCACGTCCACGGAGTGGGTTTCAAGAAGGATGCCCCTCCGGCACTCAAAGAAATCTGGAAGGCGATGGGAACTCCACATGTACGCATTGACGTCAGGCTCAAAGCTGTCTGGACCAAAGGAATAAGGAATGTCCCATACCTTACCCGTGTGCGGTTGTCGAGAAAATGTAATGAAGATTCAAACAAGCTCTATACATTGGTACCTATGTACCTGTCACCACTTTCAAAAATCTACAGTTAATGTGGATGAGAACTAATTGCTGATTGTCCAATAAAATTATAGAATGGTAAAAACATTAGTTTCATTTATTGAAACTAATGTCTCTCTTGGAATTAGGTTGGGCTGGGGACATTTGCATATTCTAATGTTGTAGGGTGAATAAAGTTTCTTCGTGTCTGAAGTAAACCTCTGAGGCTCCAAATTCCCCTCAATACATCACCTCCAACTTTCCCAACCCTGCTCAATCCCCCCTACCAAGGAGGAAACTTTTCTCTGTGTAAAGTCTGTAAGATGGCTGTATCCGCAATAGCTGATTGTCTCACAAGCTGTCTCTTCAGGCACCACCTCTCTTCGCCTCCAGGCCCAAGATGAGACCCTAAGGTAACCCACTCAGAGAGGAACAGCCCTATATACATCAAAGAGTTACAAGATCTTGCTAATCTATATTAGCAAGAACCTAGGGGGATACACATGGGAGTGAATTACCAACACGTAGGACTAGAAGGGATGGAATAGAAGGCTTGATCGAGTCAAACTCCACCACATGGGTGCGGTCACCTAATACTTTGGCTGAAACAAACTCGAGTAGCACTGATCGTTTGTTAAATTGCCTAATTAAAGCCTGGACTTATTGGTGACCTACAGCAGGGGTTCTTAAGAACTTCCCTGGAAGTTCTTAGAATTGCAGATTCTCAAACCCCAACTCAGACCTCCTGAATCAGAAACTAAGGGGGCAAGGGCCCAGCAATTTGTGTTTTACAAAACCTTCAGTTGATTGTGAGAACCACCTGCCTACAATTAATGAGGTCGAAATGCCAGGTCTTCCCCGGGCATAAGGTCATCAATAAAGGAATCCTAAGGATCCAGGAAATGAATGAATTAGAATGGATCTGTTAGATGCAACCTGCTCAGCCTTCCCTACCTGTACCACCTGCGAAGGCTAAAAGACGCGCCTTTCACTAAGGTATTAAGAAATGAATTGGTGAGATGAGACGAGCATCCTTGAACTCCATCACAGCTGCTGGAGAAGACAGTGGGGGTGTTGGAATTGGGTTCCCTAAATTCAGTGGAAATAATGGAGACTGAGTGGCAAAGGACAGGTGTTTAACCTTCAGAGACAGGTAAGTGCAGTTACCACATGAGCCACAGAGCCTAAAAGTCATCCAGTGTTTCCAACCATGTGGATCTGGGGCCACATCTAGATGATCACAGGGTCTCTACTAAGTTACTGCAACCTTTTAAAGTGCTGCCTACATAGACCTATGGCCTCAGGGAGTTCCTCATGACCTGGTAATGGAGGACTGTGCCTGTGTCGTAAAGGTCAATTCCAATAGGCCTGGAATCGGCCTGAGGTGTTTAGTGTCCTTTGCATGGCACTGATCCTTGGTCAAACCATGGAACAATGACTGCAGACAAAAATATTTTGCCTGCCATTTCAGTAAACAATGAACATTGCCCACCCACAAGCCATCAGCCACTGTAGCTGGCCTGACCATGTGCCCTGAAGGGAATTCAGGGTGGAGAAAGACAGGATACTGGCCTGCTTGGGCTGCACCCCACAGGCCTGCAAGCCTTGTAGTTGGCCAGCCTCGAGACCAAAGAAAGAACCTGGAGACAATGACAGAGACATCAGTGGTTTATGGGATGGGGGCTCTTACACGTCTGAAGCAAAAGGTCCTTGAGCAACACTCCACTGAGAACAAACGGCAGGCAGAGGGCGGAAAAGAGGCTACCATTTATAAGGGGAATTGACGTAATGTCGGCTAGTCAGTTACCAGGGAAACCAGCACCTGGGGCAGGCGGCAAGCATGTAGATAGTTGTTACTGATTAAGCCCTATGATTAAGAGAATTGGATAGTCACCTGAGTGAAGCAGGGCCTGGTTGAGCAGGGGATGTACAGAGAGCAAGAGAACAGCCATCCTGAATGGCCTGACCGTACATTCCACCCCTACACACCCTGGCTGACCCTTACGATCTTGGTTCCCCCTCTCCTGCGATGTTCCTGGGGTCAGGTATGTAGGGGGCACTGCAACCAGATACCACAAAGGCAGTACAGACACCAGCAGCTAAAGAGTACAAAGAGGAAGCCAGGCACTTATTGGGTTAGTTTTTCATGGAAGTCCAAAAGCAGATGACAATGGCATCTTGCTGTAGACCCAGCAACCGAACTCATTTCTCAGTGAAGCCACTGTCACCCAGTCCATGAACAGATTCCCTCTGCTCAGACGAGGGACAAAATGTAAGATGTTTAACAGGCACAATACAGGGACGATCATGACCATTAAGCAAAATCCAAGCAGTAACAGCACCCTGAGATAACACCATCCCTGCCGGTGGTTTTCGTCCTGGCCTGCAGTACCACACCGCCTGTCTGCCCTCAGTCCCCACGGCCAGTGCCAAGTGGAGAGGTGCTATAAAAACAGACCCCAGGCTTACTGTAATGGTGCCTTTCTCCCTTAGGGGGCCCGGGTTAATTACCTTCGTAGCCTTAGGTGGGGCCAGGAAGAAGACAGGTGTAAGTGCCTTTCTAACCCTAGTCCCCACAGCGCAGCAAGTCCAAACTCCTAGGGACTTACCTGCCAGTTCCAGGGTCATTTTGTAATGTGTTCTCCTGGGGGTAGATCTTGTAGCAAGGACAAAAGGGAGTGATTGTCCTGATGCATGTTTGACAGCAGCCCTTCGGTGGTCAGCAGCTGAACCTGGGCTGTGCTGACTAGTTGCCTCCAGGTTAACATAGAGTGAGCACTGGGATGTCCAGTTGTAGTCTGTAGGGCTTGAGTTAGCCTCTGGTCCGCATGTTGAGAGTAACCATCTCAGTGGTTGACTAAGTCCATTCGTCCTTTCAATTAGCCCGGCAACAGTGGGGTTGTAGGGCACGTGGAAAAGCCAGTGTTCGGCATTTATATCAGCCCATTCCTGAACCTCATGGCCAGTAAAGTGGATTCCTTTGTCGCGATTGATGTCCATGGGGGTCCTGTATGTCGCACACAGACATTCTAGAGCAGAATAGTGGTTTTCTGCATTGCTCAACAACTCGAGTAGGCCTTTTGTAAGCTCTTCTACCTGTTGTGCTGCATTGTAGACGGCCATAGCTGTTGTCCCATCACACTGTATCATTGCTCTGCCCCCTTCCATAGCTGGGACCAGAAGCCCAAGGGTACTCTTATTATTTTGCCATTGCAACAGGCCCCAGCCAAACCCTTCTGGGTAACTGGCCATGTCCAACTTACAAGCCCGTACCTGAGCTAATATCACTAAAGCCTGTGTCTGTAATTGTTTAGGGGTGGTGGGTTGGGAGTATGCTTGTATTTTGTAGATAATCCGGGTCCTTGCCAGCCATCCACATGCAGTCAGATGAACCAGCAGCATGCGGCTGCTACTTTAAAACTAGACTCTGAGCTTAACAGGATATCGTCAATATAATGGAAGAGAAAGACATCTCCCGTGGTAGTCAGCTGCCACAGGGCACCATGTACTAGTGGATGGGATTGTCCCTGCAACTTTCCGTTCCCCGTCCCTATTTCCTGACATCTCAGTGCTCAAGGGAGTTTCCTCGGCCTCCAGGCTGACTTGCCAATTGTTGGGCTCCACACTGCAGGCTTGCAAGCCTTGTAGTCGCCCAGCCTGGAGACCGAAGAAAGAACCCGGAGACAGTGACAGAGACATCAATGGTTTATTGGATAAGGGATCTTACACGTTTGAAGCAAAAGTCCTGGAGTGACACCCTACTGTGTACGGCAGGCAGGCAGGAGGCAGGCAGGAGGCAGGCAGGAGGCAGGCAGGAGGCAGGCAGGAGGCAGGCAGGAGGCAGGCCATAGCTGTAATCCTCAACACTCGGGGGAGAAGGAGGCTACCATTTATAAGGGGAATTGACGTAAGATTGGCTCGTCAGTTACCAGGGAAACCAGAGGCTGGGGCAGGGGGCAAGCATGTAGATACTTACTGATTAAGCCCTATAATTAATAGGATTGGATAGTCATGTGAGTGAAGCAGGGCCTGGTCGAGCAGGAGATGTACAGAGAGCAAGAGAAGAGCCATACATGAATGGCCTGACCCTACATGACCTTAGATAGTTAAGATGCATAAGTAAGGAATAATTTCCATGAGTCCAGACTCTTGCATCTTCCCATACAGAGAAAAGCACTAAAATCATTGAGATGGCTGTTTTCTGTGATTAACAGTAATATTTTGGGGGGTTTGTTTTGTTTTGTTTTTTGCGGTACGCAGGCCTCTCACTGTTGTGGCCTCTCCCGTTGCGGAGCACAGGCTCCGGACGCGCAAGCTCAGCGGCCATGGCTCGCGGGCCCAGCCGCTCCGTGGCATGTGGGATCTTCTCAGACCGGGGCACGAACCCGTGTCTCCTGCATCGGCAGGCGGACTCTCAACCACTGCGCCACCAGGGAAGCCCAACAGTAATATTTTTATATTCAACTACATGCTGTTGTTGTTGTCTTTTCAGCAAAAATGCCTATATCTCCCTCATCTCTTCGGAGCAGCTCCTCCAAGCTATCTGAAAGACTATAGCCCTCAATAAGGTCCCCGAATAAAACATATCTTGCAACTTTTGGGTTGTGCATTTTTCTTCCTTGACATGATTAATTGTGTTGCTTTATGACCATGGTTCTGATGACTTTCAGGAAGGTTTGCACTGACTGCCAGCCTTGTTTATCCATTACAGTGAGATTCATGATTTGCACCTGGTCTCATTGAGCACCCTGGAAGAGTCTGCCTTGATAAGATGGTGGAATTATCTGCTGAGAGACAGCATCCTCCAAGAGTAGGATGCCATCCTGCAAGATACAGTATATGCCTCAAACTTGTGGCCAATATATGGGGCCATTTCCCTGTAGGCAAGATGCGTGGGTCTAAGAACCCTGTCAAGAAAGGTGCCAGCAGAGGTTAAGGAAAACAGAGAATGGAAGGTGTAAGAAGGTAGCTAAGATTACCTTGGCCTTGGGGTCAGCTATAGAGATAGGGATGTAGCAGGACATTTGATGAACCTCAATTGTTTCTTTTTCTTACCTTATCTGAAGAACACCAGTGATTTCAGCTACAGCATGACTAGCTGGCATCATCCCATGATGATACAGTAGCTGGTGGGACTTTATGAGTCCCTTGTGTTGGAGAGACAAGCCTTTCCCATGAACGAAGGTCTAGAGTGGATGCTAAGGGCCAAAAGGGTGGACTGTGACATTTACCTTTTGTTTGCTCATCCAGAACCCTCTACCCACCCCCTGACATTGCCTCTGGCCCAGGAGGCTGACCTGTGTGGTCCACATCCTGTGTCTTGAGTGTCCTGGTGGAGGCCCACAGGAGATCAGAGAGAGAGAGAGAGGAGCTGAGGTCAGGTTATTTATTTCCGCTCTGTGAGCTGGCTGTGTTCCGCAACCAATGACCACGTCTCCTCTCCCCGGGGCCCTGAGGCACAGCTCTCTCCCTGTGGACGCCAGCAGCTATTCCCCCCCAACCTCCCTTCCAGTCTCGATGGCAATACTTGGCTGCCGCTAAACTTGGGTTACTGCCCTATCCTTGTGGTTCCCCAACACCCATGTCTTTTTTTTGTAAATAAACCCTCCTCAAATTATCCTATTTTGAATGTGCCATCTGTTTCCTGTTGGGAGACTGACTGGTGCAGTGGGTTTTATGCCAAAATTTCTCTGCTAACAGTTTCATGGTTGAACTTCAACTTGTGGTGTCCTGGCATCTTTTCCCTTTAAATAGGAGCTGCTCTGAGCCCCCTAGGAGTGTCTGCACCATGGCAGGCAAAAGGGTGAAATAAGACAATGTAATCACCTAGAACAGTGATTGGTACAGGCTCAATAAATGCTAGAAGAATCCCTCTCCCCTCCCACTGCCCCTTCACCCTCCCCATCACACCAGACTCTGCACTGCAAACAAGGCTAGTGGGGTTTGAAAAACTTTTGTGCTCCTGCCATGCATGTGAGTGATTTGAGCAGAGAAGGGTTCAACTAGAGAAATTTTGCCCCCAATGACTATTTTATTGAAGTCCTGCTCAATTCTTAAATTTTAATACACCTACAAAAGGCAAGAAAGAAACATGTCTCATTTAAGATGTTTGGAAACAAACAAAGCTGGACTCCAGGCAGGGCAAACCTAGTCGTGGTCAGCAGCAGTAGATTTCCTGCCAAGTCAATGACATGTTACCCCAGGGCCCCTCAACAGCTCTGCACCTAGCTTCGTATTCATAATTTGATTTTTTTTCTTAAAGAAGGACTCCAAATTGTTTAAGCTTCAGGCCCCACAAAATCTGGGGACCCAGCCTGCTGGGAAGTTATTACATTTGGGCTCCTCTCTGGGACAGGTGGAATGCTCTTTGGGGCACCTTCCAGGTCAGCTCGCACCACTGGAAGTCACATGCATTCTGGGTGAATATAGACAAACCAGGGGCCTCGGGCAGATGTGAAGTGTGCTGGGGACAGTGGTGCAGCTGCAGCTGTTGCCACCAAGAGCTCTCAGTCTCAGCTTCGCCCACAATCAAGACATGTGAATGTGTGAGACCGTAGACACAAACCCTTCCCCAGCTTCTATGAGGCAGGTCGTGCAACCACAAGCACACACTTTCCAGAGCGTGGGCATTATTTGACTTTCAAGTGAGAACGAGTACCTCACCCAGGCCATTACCACCACTAACCACTGCTGCTTCACTTTACAGCATGGGAATTGTCCTCTGCTATACAGAAGGTGAGTTCATTGGTATCAAAAGCCTAACCTTTTGTGAATTCTTTGACCCTCCGATTCCATGTTGAGGAATTTATTCTGAGGAAAGAATACTACTGTTTATAAGGATATCAGTACAAAGGTGCTCTCTCTAGCATTGTTTGTTATAAAAAAAAAAAAAGAATGAATTCAAATGTTTTTGTTTATTAAGTGTCTGGTGATAAAGCATTGGTTAAATAAGTTATGGTACATCCATATAATAGAATGTGGGGGGCTGTTAACATAACTTGGAAGTAGAATACATAATGACATGGAAAGATAAACACATTGTGGTGGACAGACCCTAGGGTGGGCCTCATGATTCCTACCCCCTGATGTTCACACCCTGTGTAATCTGCTCCCCTTGACTAGGTCCTGTGACTTGCTTGTAGCCAATAGAATGTGACAAAGATGAAGGGATTTTGCAGATGTAATTAAGGTCCCAAATCAGTTGATTTTGAAGTAGTCCAAAGGGAAGTTATCGTGGATGGATGGGCCTGACCAAACCAGTTGAAAGCCTTCGAAAGAGGGTCTAGGCCATCTCAGGGTTGGAGACTCTCTCTCTAGTGCTGGTTTTGAAGCTTCCATGTTGTGAAAGGGCCATGTGGCAAGGACTACCAGGACTCTCAAGGAGCTGAGTGCCACCTGGCTGACAACCAGCAAAAAATGGGGACCCTACAACCATCAGCCAACAACCTGAGGGAGCTTAGAAGGGAATGTTTCTCCAGTTGAGCCTCTGATGGGACCACAGCCCCAGCCAACACCTGAAACAGAGAACCCGGGTAAGCTGTGTCCAAACTTATGACTTACAGAAACTATGAGATAATGTGTGTTGTTTTAAGCCACGAACTTTGTGGTGCTTTATTACACAGCAGTAGAAAACTAACACACGTCACGTGTTGTTACATGAAAAAAAAAGCAGATTATAAAATAATGAGATCTTGATATCTGCTTAGAAAAAAGCCTGAAAGAACAAATAACAAAACATTGCCTCAAGATAGAAGTATTATTATAGCATATTTTCATTTTGTTTATTTAAATGTTTCTAAATTTCCTACAATGAACATGTAAGGAGTTATTTTTAAAGAGGAGAAGAATATCAGTAAATGAAATTAATATTTTTCATTACTTTTTAAAAATGGAATGATAGACAATGGAGTAAAAAACAATCTAGACTTCTGTTTCTGAAAATATCAAAAACACTCCCACAGGGCTTCCCTGGTGGCGCAGTGGTTGAGAGTCTGCCTGCCGATGCAGGGGACACGGGTTCGTGCCCCGGTCCGGGAAGATCCCACGTGCCGCGGAGCGGCTGGGCCTGTGAGCCATGGCCGCTGAGCCTGCGCGTCCGGAGCCTGTGCTCCGCAACGGGAGAGGCCACAACAGTGAGAGGCCCGTGTACCGCAAAAAAAAAACAAAAAAACACTCCCACAACAATTGCCTAAAGCTTTGGATAAAATGTAACAAGGATCCTTTTTTTTTTTCCTCTTGTGATGAGAACTTTTAAGATCTACACTCTTAGCAACTTTTAGATATACAGTATTATTAACTATAGTCACTGTGCTATACATTACATCCCCATGACTTATTTATTTTATAACTGGAAGTTCGTACTTTTTTTTTTTTTTTGCGGCACGCGGGCTTCTCACTGTTGTGGCCTCTCCCGTTGCGCAGCACAGGCTCCGGACGCGCAGGCTCAGCGGCCATGGCTCACGGGCAGAGCCGCTCCGTGGCATGTGGGATCCTCCCGGACTGGGTCACGAACCCGTGTCCCCTGCATCGGCAGGCGGACTCTCAACCACTGCGCCACCAGGGAAGCCCCCAGTTCGTACTTTTTTATCCCTTTCACTGATTCTGCCCAGTGCCCCTCATCAGATCCCACAGGTTAAGGGTTCCATCCCACAAGACTGCCCCTACCCGCCCCCCCCCCCACACACACACTTCAGAGGCAAGTGCTTCCAACCAACTGGCTATAGATATGAGGTTCCAATGACCACCCCCCTTGGGTTTAATTAATTTGCTAAAGAACCTCCCAGTGTGTTCACCAACTGGAAGCTCTCCAAGCCCTCTACTATTGGGATTTTATGGAGGAATACTCATGTAGGAATGATCAACTATTAACTTCATTTCCAGCCCCTGTCTCCTTTCTGGAGGATGATGGTGGGGCTGAAAATTCCAAGCTTCTAATCATTGATTGGTCTTTCTGATGACCAACCCCCATCCAGGAGCTTCCAGGAACCCATCCAGAGGCATTTCAATAGAACAAAAGATGCTTCTAGTGCTGTTAGCACTTAGGAAATTACAAAGGTTTTAGGAGCCATGTGCCAAGAACTGGGGGCAGAGATCAATATATAAATTTTCCATGATGTCACAGTGAGGTTTTTGTTTTTGTTTTTAGATTCCACATATAAATGCAAAGATCCTTTTAAATATATACCCGATCTCATGAGAAAGGAGGATTCACCAAGGGACAGAAACAAAATTATCCTGCAGGGTAGTAATCAATACTACCCAAGGGCTGTGAAGTAGAAAGGTGGAGGTGAGTCCTCACCTAGATCCAGAATCCTCAGAGAGTTACAGCCTCAGTGAAAAGGTGACCTAGGGAAGCATCTTTTCCCTAGCCCAGGAAAATTGCAAAGAAGTATGTCTCAGCTTGGGCTCTGGGTAGAAAACGAAATTCTCCCTTTTAGAATTTCTAAACACAGTTCTGTGCTTCATGTTTGAGACTTGAATTTACACTACTATCATCGTTATTTAAATGGGATCCAGCAGCAAGGGAATAACATAAAAAAACTTTTCATAGTGTGTGATACTGTTGGGGTCCTTGAAAGAAGCAATCACAAAATAACTTTGGAATATCATGCTCTCAACCCAGATCACATGGGATTCCAAAGGATAAAGCCCTACTGAACATAAGCTTGCCATCCATAGTTACAAAAAAATAAAGGAGAAAGGGAGGAAAGAAAGAAAAGAAAGAAAGAAAGAAAGAAAGAAAGAAAGAAAGAAAGAAAGAAAGAAAGAAAGAAAGAAAGAAAGAAAGGAAGGAAGGAAGGAAGAAAGGAAGGAAGAAAGGAAGGAAGGAAGGAAGGAAGAAGGGAGGGAGGAAGGAAGGAAGGAAGGAAGAAAGAAAGAAAGAAAAGAAAGAAAGAAAGAAAGAAAGAAAGAAAGAAAGATAGAAAGATAGAAAGAAAAGAAGAGGGAGGGAGGAAAAGAGAGAAAGAAAGGAAGGAAGAAAAGGAGGGAGGGAGGGAGAGAGAGAGAAAGAAAGAAAGAAAGAAAGAAAGAAAGAAAGAAAGAAAGAAAGAAAGAAAGAAAGGAAGGAAGGAAGGAAGGAAGGAAGAAGGGAGGGAGGGAGGGAGGAAGGAAGGAAGGAAGAAAAAAAGAAAGAAAGAAAGAAAGAAAGAAAGAAAGAAAGAAAGAAAGAAAGAAAGAAAGATAGAAAGAAAGAAAAGAAGAGGGAGGGAGGAAAAGAGAGAAAGAAAGGAAGGAAGAAAAGAAGGAGGGAGGGAGGGAGAGAGAGAGAGAGAGAGAGAAAGAAAGAAAGAAAGAAAGAAAGAAAGAAAGAAAGAAAGAAAGAAAGAAAGAAAGAAAGAAAGAAAGAAAGAGAAAGAAAGAAAGAAAAGAAAAGACAGACAGAAAGAAAGAAAAGGAGGGAGGAAGGAAGGAAGGAAGGAGGAAATAAGCCATCATTATGAGCAAGAGTTAGCAAACTTAACCTCAAAATTAGACTCCCTCCCAAGAACTTCAGATGTTATATGAAGACTCTAAAGATATTGTAGAATAGATATGATTAAAATGCCTGGATGGGGGCTTCCCCGGTGGCACAGTGGTTGAGAGTCCGCCTGCCGATGCAGGGGACACCGGTTCGTGCCCCGGTCTGGGAAGATCCCACGTGCCGTGAAGCGGCTGGGCCCGTGAGCCATGGCCGCTGAGCCTGCGCGTCCGGAGCCTGTGCTCCGCAACGGGAGAGGCCACAACAGTGAGAGGCCTGCGTACCGCAAAAAAAAAAAAAAAAAAAAAAAAAAAAAAAAAAAATGCCTGGATGCATGTAAGGCACTGAAAGCATAAGAAAAGAATAAAACACTATGAATAGACATGTGTGACATGTGAAAAAGACATGTGAAAAAGAACCAAACAGAACTTCTAAAAATGAAAAAATGGTAACTGAAATGTAAAGTTCAAAAAAAAAAAAAGGCTAAACAGCAGATTCAACACAAATGAAGAGAGAAATAGTGAACTGGAACACTGATCTAAGAAAATTACCCAGAGAAAGAAGAAATAGAAATTACAAAAAACAGGTTAAGTGACACAAAGAATAAGATGAGAAGATCCACCATTTGTCTAACAGCAATTTCAGAAGAGAGAATGGCTGAGGCACTATTGAGAGATAACGGTTGAGAATTTTTCAAAATTAATGAAAGATATGCCTCTTCAGGTTTAAAGCACAGTAACACTTCTAAATTATGTTACTTTGTGTTTTATCCATCTTTGTAAATGGTCTTAAATCTTTTTTGGAACAAGATCAAATAGAAACAAAAAATTAAATGAATTAGTTTTAAAATAAACTAAATGAAGGTATGAATGTAAAGTTTCACAGACATCTATGTCAGGCTGGGCTGGGATACATAGCAGTTGGTACCATTTCACTTGTAAATGACATAAAAATCCATTTAAAACTGTCTTAAGAAACAAGGAGCAATCATTGCTAACATTACTGAAAATATAACGAGTAGGGTTGCTTTTAGGTGGGGCATGATGCAGGTTTCAGCCATGCATTCAGGATCTGCTTTTCCCGAAGCTCATCTCTGCTTTTCTGTATGCTAGCTTCATTCTCACGCTCTGTCCCTCACTTAAAAGGGGGACATAGCCTCCCCGTGAGGATAGAGTCTCTTTTTTGTTCACTGTTTAGTCCCCGACCCTTAGAATAGTATTTAGCACATAAGAGGCACTCAAAAAATATTTGTAGGAGTAAAAAGGAGGAGAAGGCAGAAGTAGTATCAGCACAATTTCTGAGCAGGAAAAAGAAAAAGGAACCTATACCAGATATGTTTTAGAGAAACTGCAGAACAGTAAAGACAAACAGATTATCTTAAAAGTTACCTGACAGATTACCTACAAAGGAAAACAATTCGTAGCTGACTTCTCACCAGCAGCCACAGAAGAAAGAAGTTAGAGGCATTCTACATTCAAAGTGCTGACAAAAAACTAACTCACCCTAGAGTTCAAACTCCCATAAAATACCACTCAGGAGGGCTCCAGTTACCTATTGCTGCGTAACAAACCTCTCCAAAATGTAGTGGCTTAAAGCAACCACCACCGTATATTTGCTCACAGTTCTGTAATTTGGCGGGGCTGAGTGGGGACAGCTCATTTACGTTCTGTGTGGTGTTGGCTGGGATGGCTCATCTGGGACTGGAGGAAACAAGGTAGCTTCACTCACATGCGTGATCCTCAGCAGAAAGGACGGGAATGGCAGGTGGCTGGTGGGCCTCTCTTGCCCTTGGTCATCTTTCATCCTCCAGGCCCCCTCTTCCTCTGTCCAGTGGGCAACTGAACTTAGTTTCACGGTGGCTGGACCCAACTGGGTGAAAGTGGAATCAGTCAGGCTTCTTAAGACCTAAGGCTGGACCTGGCACAGGGTCACTTCCACATTCTACAGATCAAAGCAAGTCACGAGGCCAGCCCGCATTTAAGGGAAGGGAAAATAAACTCCATCTCTATGGGAGGAGTGACATGTGCCTCACAGGGATGGACAGAACTGTTGGTGGCCACCTTTGCTGACAATCCAACACAACAAGTGAAAGTGAAATAAAGACCATTTCAGATGAAAACTGAAAAGAGCTCACCATAACATCACTGGCGTTAGAGCTGTTAACACATCTATTTTAAGAGAAAGGAAATTGAACTCAGACAGTGTGAGATGTGTGTGTGTGTGTGTGTGTGTGTGTGTGTGTGTATCTGAATCACTCTGGTGTACACTTGAAACTAACACAACATTATAAATTAACTATACTTCAATTTTTAAAAAAAGCAATGAAGAGCAAACACACTGGAAACCTGTGGGTAAATGGATATAAGCACCAACTGAGGAAAACTGCAACAGTGATGGTGATGAATTGGAGGTGTAGAAACTAAGGCAGACCCGCAATGCTGGATGGGATTATGGAAGGTGGAGGTAATCGGAGTTAAAGTATTCCAAAGGCCCTGCCTCCGTCAGGGGATAATCAGATTTCTGATTAATTTTAGAGTTGGTGTACATGTGAAAAGAAGGGGAGAAAAGCCCTTAAGAATAGGAATGAAATCTATAATTTACAAGAAAACAAATGAATGAAGGAAGGAATGAATACAAGTAGAAAAAATAATAAAAGAGGCTCGGACTTCCCTGGTGGTCCAGTGCTTAAGACTCCGTGCTTCCACTGCAGGGGGCATGGGTTCAATCCCTGGTCGGGGAACTGAGATCCCACATGTCACGCAGCATGGCTAAATAAATAAATAAATAAATAAATAAAAGAGGCTCACTAAATTTGATAAATATAGGAAACAAAAGAAAAAGTAAAAAGAAAAAACCATGAGGAAATTAAGGAGCACAGAATAAGATGGTAAAAATAGGTTCAAATAATGATAACACTTAAACTTGTAAGTTAAAAGATACAGATTCTCAGATTAGATCTATGTACTAACATGGTGGAATCTCAGAAACATACTAGCACCACAAAAAAAAAAAAGCATCAAATTGCCAAATGATACAATACAAATACTCCCCATATACAGTACATAAGATTTTAAAACATTCAGAGCAGTACAGGGGTTCCTGAAACAATTAAACATAGAATTCCCATATGCACCATATGATCCAGCAATTCCACTTTTGTGTACATCCCCAAAAGAACTGAAAGCACATACTTGAACGCGTACTTACACACCCACGTTCACTGCAGCATCATTCACAAAAGCCAAAAGGTGGAAAGAACCCAAATGTCCATCAACGGATGAATGAATAAGGGAAACGTGGCATACATATGCAATGGAATATTATTCAGCCTTTAAAAGGAAAGAAATTCTGACAACAACATTGAGGAAATATGTTGTTAAACCAATTCAAGGAACCTTGAAGATACTATGCTAAGTGAGATAAATCAGACACAAAAGGACAAATATTTTATGACTCTATTTACACAAAGAACCATAAATTCAGAGAGATAGAAAGTACAATGGTGGTTTCCAGGAGTTGTGGGGTAGGATGGACTAGGGAAGTTATTGACTAATGAGCACAGAGTTTCAGTTTTGGAAGATTAAACGTTTCTAGAGATTGGCAGTGGTGATGGTTACGCAACAAGGTGAATGTACTCAGTGCCCCTGAACAGTACAATAAAAAATGGTGAAAACGTTAAATGGGAAATTTTATGTTATGTGTGTTTTACCACAATAAAAAAGAGCATGCAAAGCAATACTACACGTAGTTTGTAGATATATACAGCAAAAGTGAAGGCGCACATGAGAGTAGGAAACTGCAACTTCAGGAGAGCAGCTACGCCTCTGAGGGTCAGGAATACAAGCGGGGATCTGTTATGTTTCAGTACTAAAAACAAAATCTGAAGAAAATAGGACAAAGTCAGGTCGTAGGCATATGCATGCTTCTTACCATTACACTCTAAGCTTTTCAACACGCTTTGAGTTTCCCGTAATCTGAAGGACTAGGTACCAGGAACGCCTGCTAAGGAGGAGTCGTGACGCAGCCCCATCCCCTCTTCGGAGACTCAACCCTAAGAATAGGCTCCTCCCTCCTCGTGTCCAGAGCAGCCTCCACTGATTTGCCAAGTGTGGAGCAGAGCCTAGAACTTTCTTTTTTAATTGAAGTATAGTTGATTTACAATGCTGTGCCAATCTCTGCTGTGTTGCAAAGTGACTTATAGACTTATATACATTCTTTTCTAAATATTCTTTTCCATTATGGTTTATCCCAGAAGATTGGATATAGTTCCCTGTGCTGTACAGTAGGACCTTGTTGTTTACCCATGCTAAATGTGATAGTTTGCATCTAGCAACCCCAAATTCCCAGTTCATCCCTCTCCCTCCCTCCCTCCCCCTTGGTAACCACAAGTCCGATCTCTACGTCTGTGAGTCTGTTTCTGTTTTGTAGAGTTTCCTTTGTTCCATATTTTAGCTTCCACATATAAGTGATATCATCTGGTATTTGTCTTTCTCTGACTTTCTTCACTTAGTATGATAATCTCTAGTTGCATGCATGTTGCTACAAATGGCATTATTTTGTTCTTTTTTATGGCTGAGTAGTATTCCATTGTATATATAGGTACCACATCTTCTTTATCCATTCATCTGTCAGTGAACATTTAGCTTGTTTCCTTGTTTTGGCTATTGTGAATAGTGCTGCTATGAATATAGGAGTGCATGTATCTTTTTGAATTATAGTTTTGTCTGGGATGCCCAGGAGTGGGTGGGATTGCTGGGTCATATGGTAATTCTATTTTTAGTTTTCTGAGGAACCTCCATACTGTCTTCCATAGTGGTTGCACCCACTTACATTGCCACCAACAGTGCAGGAGGGTTCCCCTTTCTCCACATCCTCTCCAGCATTTGTTATTTGTAGACTTTTTGACCGGCCATTCTGACCGGTGTGAGGTGGTACCTCACTGTATTTTTGATTTGCATTTCTCTAATAATTAGTGATGTTGAGCATCTTTTCATGTGCCTACTGGCCATCTGTATGTCTTCTTTGGTAGAGCCTGGAAACTTCGACGTCAGAAGATCCTTCCAGGCCCATCCTCTCCAGGCTGACCAAACCACGTCCTTCTTGCAGAAAACCCTAGGAGTGGAGGGGCAGAGAGATGGTCTGAGGAATGGAGCTATTAACAAGCCATGCACCTGGACTGCGGGTGTTGCAGGCGGCCTTCTGTAGGGAATCTGGAAGCTTTCCAGTCCCGGGTCTCCACTGCCCCGTGCTGAGCTGCAGGCCGCTGTGGGTGGCTGGCTCTCAGCAGCCTCTCTCGCCCCGCTTCACTCCACCCAGACTGTGGCGAGGCCCCCAGGACAGTCCTCTTCTGTTGCCTGGAGGCCAGTCTTTGCTTGTCAGACCACCAGTTATTCTTGGAATAAGGCTCAGCTGGGCGTCTGCTACCCTCCCTCCAGCTGCAGATTTGTGTCATACAAGACACAAATCTCAGAGCAGGAGGGTCTGGAAGGACAGCCTCGTGGTGAGTGGCTGACAAGGAGGTCCTCCCAGGGAGGCCTGACGGTACCTTAACCAAGACCTCGGGGACGCTGTCATCCAAGTGGCGTGAGGCGGAGGGAACCGTCCTGCTCCAGCCCCTCAGCTGCTGGAATGGACTCAACCAGCACGTCTCTACCCACTAGCAAAGCAGCCGCTGCCCTTAGCTGACTCTCTGTGTACTTGAAACACGCCACGTCTAATTTCTTACAACAAGCCTCCAGGAGAGATAATAGCCCCAACTTCACAAGTGAGGACACTGGGGCTCAAAGTGATCGCCTGACCTGCCTGTACTCGTGGAGACCGTGTACGACCGAGACTGCCCCCAGAGGCAGGCATGGACCCGCGGGCCTGGGAGCTGAGCGGGGCTGCAAGTCACAGGCTCGGTGCTCGGGCCCGAGCCCCGAGGCCCCACACGTATGAGCAGTACTGACTGAGGAAGGTGTGTGGGCCGTGACAGACAGTGGCAGGCGACTCAGTGCAGCATGTTAGAGGAGAGCGTGCTCCTTGCCTGCCCTTTCATTTGTTTTTTTAACTTCTCACCACAATAGAAACTGCTGATCTGCAGGTGTGCAGCTATTCTAAGAGAATGAATGGCTCGTGTTAGAGTCCATGGACGGCACGGGGCCTGCCCCCCCCGCCCTGCCCGTCGCAGGTGCCATCATGCTCTGGCTCGTCAGGCTGCTGCGGCCGTCTGGCCTCCCCTCCTGTCCAAATGAGCCAAACCAAGCAGGCTGATGGACTCCGGAAACTTCAGATGATTTTATAATGAATAAGGGTGCAACACAGGAACGTCCATAAAATATGTATGACAGTTGAACAGATCATTGTAGAGCAAACACCTTGTAATGGATCATGCAATAGAACATCACCAGCACCCCAGGAGCTGCAAATGTCACCTTCCATCTACAGTCACTCACCATCCTGGCTTCACTGCCCGTGAGGATGCCAGGAGCTGTTGGCACAAGTGCTGATGGGGACTCTGGGGCTCTGGAGTTGGTTTCCAAAGCTGTGAGGAAGGTGGGCCAGGCACCTGATCCAGATAGATGGGTCGATCTGCCTCTGACACCCAGAGCCGGACTGAGGTTAGGCCAGGATCACTGCAACATTGCTGGGACATTAGGACACTGTGCTGGGAATGAAGGAAAAGGTACTGACCAGAAGGCCTCAGAAGAAGGACCTGCCAGAGACTCCGTTCACCCAAAAGGGACAGAAATCTGAACACCAGTGGCTTAAACAACTAAGGGGTTTGTTTTTCTCATAAAAGGGGAGCCCAGGGCTGTGTGACTCACGGTACCATCGAGGGGCCAGTCTCTCTTTCTGCTCTGCCATCTTAAGCCTGTGGTTTTCAGCCTTGGGTTCATTGCTTTGTGGTTGCAAGGTGGCTTCTGCAGATCCAAGCACTTCATCTGTGCTCAAGGCAAGAAGGAGGGGGAAGGCCAAAGGGCCAAGAGCAAAGCCGGCTGAACCCTCCCCCTCCTAAGGAGTTTTCCCAGGAGCCTCTTCCAGTGGCTTTCACTTATAGGTGTCAGAACTGGGTCCCCAGCTAACCCTGACTGCAGGGGAGCCTGGAAAATCAACCTTTTAAAAAAGCTGGTCATGGGCTTCCCTGGTGGCGCAGTGGTTGAGAGTCCGCCTGCCGATGCAGGGGACACGGGTTCGTGCCCCGGTCCGGGAAGATCCCACATGCCGCAGAGCGGCTGGGCCCGTGAGCCATGGCCGCTGAGCCTGCGCGTCCGGAGCCTGTGCTCCGCAACGGGAGAGGCCACAACAGTGAGAGGCCCGGGTACTGCAAAATAAATAAATAAATAAATAAAAATTAAAAATAAAAAAGCTGGTCACATTGCTACCCTGAGAATAGACACTGAGAAGGAAACCAGTAGTTCTTCCTCAAAGAAATACTTTGGGTCAAGGCAAGGAGACCCCTCCTCCTCCCACTCAGCCCCATCCCCGCCAGCTACCTTCTAAGGATGGGGGATCCAGCAGGTCTTTTACCGAGGGTGTAAGTGCGGGCTAGAGCTGACTTACTGAGGACTAAGAGAAGGCTGGGCTGCCTCTCGGGGTCCCCCTCTCAGTCCTTCCCCCACAGAGCTGATTTCACAGCTTCACCACGAAACCAAAGCTGAATAAATATTTTAAAGTATTATTGAATATTTTTCCCACCAGTGACACATCTGCTTGTAAATGTGCTAAGAAAGACTAGGCAGACAAGCTAAGTGGTGAGACTTGGGTGAGAACATCTAAGAAAGTCGGGGCACAGACATCCTGAGGCAGGGGGAGCTGTGTCCTTGTGGGCTGAGGCCCAATCCAGATCCAGAAGAAGAACAAACAGAGCATTATATCTATCGACCATCCATAGTTAGCCTGTAGAGTTTTCCCAAGCATGACAATATGATTTTTCCTTTTTGATTTGTAAGAGATCTTTACATATTAAGGATCTCAATATGTACAGAGTATCTCACTGTAAAGGGCACCACGTGACTAGGAGTCAGCACCCAGGCTGAGGGCTCATTCAAGGGTGGGGCGCTGGACACTGTGGGGAGAAGGGGGCTCTGCAGTGGGGTCAGGTCTCCTCCTCCCCACTCCCCACTCATACACAGGCATCACTCCTAGATGTACATTCAGAATTTGGGACATTGAGACACTTAACAATTAGGATACTTCACGTAAAAATATGGATCTCTGCCTACGTTGAAAAGTTGGAAGATCTAGCAAACAAGGACCCCACATTCCCTTACATCAGCCAGCTTCTGCAGCAGAGACCCCAGTTCCACAAGAATGTGCTTCCCGGTCACCCCAGATCCCACCAAGCATCTTCCCCCTTGCATGGTTAGTTTCCTTATTCTCAACTACGTCCCTCAATTGCGTCCTGGAATTTGAGTTTGCAACCCCTAACAGCCTGCAAAGCCTTCAATTGATAGATTACCTGGAACGGCAGGGGGAGCTGCCCAGGAGCCCACGGCCTCTAATGGCCTCCATCAGGGGCTCCTGGGACCCAGTTCTGATTGAAATCCTCTCTCACGGAGATTTACAAACATTGCTAACGCCATTAATTACAGGGTCTGGATGGGAGAAAGGGTGTGCGACTTGAGTTGAGGTCACCTGGGAGCCTGTGACTTTTGCTGATCCTGGGCTGTGGCCCTGGAACTCCTGGCCGGGCAGGGAGATGCCTGGTCTCCTGGGTGTGGTGGAAACCCATGTTCTCACGGGGAGAGGAAGCCACCACAGTGGGTGAGGTGAGAACAAGAGGTTGGGCATCCTGGGTGGGCAGATGTGGCTACAGGTAGCTGCCGCAGGCTGGTGCCTGGCCCAGATGCATCCTCTACGCCCTTTCTGCAAAAACTGCTGTCATGTGCAGAAATGTGCAAAGTCTGAGAGTGGGTGCTCAGAAGTCCCCCCACCATGTGTGTGCAGGCAGTCCTCGAGTCTCAGCCCCAGGCCCAGCCATGTACATCTTTCAGGCAACTGAGGATTTTAAAAAAGAGGTGTTTTTGATCTCCAGGTGGCTGTGGTTTGAGCAGGGTGGCGGGAGGGGACTTGAGGCTCTCTTGTCTTGCTCCAGGCCTGGCCAGGGAGCTGGGCCTGTCTGGGAGGAAGGCACAGTGCTGTGGTGCGCAGGCTGGTGGCCAAGCTGCAAAGGAGCAAGTGCTACAGGGTCTGCCCTCCCGCTGCAGGTCCCTCCTCTCCTGCTGCCGGGACAGAGCTCCCCACATCTCCCCTCATAGCAGCCCCCATCCCCAACCTCAGTGGTGTTCTGCCTGTTCCCTTGGCCCTCTGGGGTGTCTCCTGCCCCAGGGATGGCCCAAAACAGGGCCTGGACCAGTAGGAGAGGCAGGTGCATGACGGGGCACCCTGGCCGATATGACACAGCCCCCGGAGCACAGATTGGCACCCCTGTCCTGGGAACACAGGCCCCCATGCCCTCAGGATCACCATCTGAGAGGTGGGGCTACGTCACTGGCACTCTTGGCAAGAGGACGAGAGGGGGCCTGGCACTGAGAGGCTCGAGGCCTGCCGTGACCAAGCAGGAGGCGGAGCCATGCTGGCTCAGCTGCCCTGGGGCCCACAGCGCTGGACTGCCCAGAGCTATCAGATCACTAACTGAGAGGTGGGACCCTCCTGCCCAGGGGAGTCCTGACACTCCCCATCAGAGCAAACACACAAGAGATTGAGAGGCTGGCCGGGCACGCCCTCACCTGGGTCCCCTGTAAAGGATATATCAATGCAGGACGTAGCTCTTTCCCCTGGAGCTCACAGAGATGTTCCTGTTCTTAGTCCAAAAGTCCAACTCCAAGGCCAGGGTCTCAATGTTGTCCCCGGGGTGGAGCCAAGCACCACCTCCCGCGCAGGCACCCTTCCCAAGCCCCGTCCTGGGAGGTCTCAGGAACGGGGATGCAGGGCAGCACGGGGAGGGGTGCCCACCGTAGGAAGGTGGTTCTGCAGCGTGCCCTTCAGCATCTGGGGCATCTCAGAGAGGAACAGACCCTCCATCAGCCAGTAGGAGTCCCTGGGAGAAGGACAGCTCAGGCATCACACCACCCCACGCAGGACGCCCCGCGGGCCCCGGGCTCCCCCCGCGCATGCCCTGCTCCCTGCCCCGAAGCCCCCGGCCGCTCCCCAGTAGTAGAACTCAACAAAGCGCCCACCGGTCACAACGAAGGGGTGTCTTGAGTAGATCAGAGAGAAATGCTCAGGGTGGCTGAGGACCTCTGGCCTCACCTGGAGTCAGGGGAGAGGGCACAGGGAGCCTGGGACCCACGTGGAGTGGGGGCTGGAGGAGGCTGGGAAGCTGGAGGCCCTGGCAGCCGTGGGCTTTGGAGCCAGGCAGCCCGGGCTTGGGTTCTGGCTCTGGGGCTGCTCAGCCGTGTGGCCTTGGTCAAGGTCTGGGCCGTGGGGAGTCTGGTCTGCTGGTCCCCACATGCTGGCCTCTGGCATCCCAGCAAGAGCACGACGGTGTGCAGGAGCCTGGACCGCTCAGCCCAGTGCCCCCCGAATCTCGGTTGCCACTGTGAAGCCAGGCCCAGAGGATCAGGGCCCCCCAATTCTGGCCCAGGTATGGATGAAACCCCAGTACCTTTTCCCAGTGAGGCGGATGTGGACGGACATGGCCAAGGGAGAGCACAGTAGGACCAGAGTGGGGCTTGCTGTGTCCACATCAGGTGTTTTCTCTGTCCATCCTCTCCCAGTTCTACACCCGTGAGGTGGCTTTAGTGGGAGAGAGTCAGCCCGTCAGGGATTTGGCGGGGAGGAGCGGAAGGGGCTCGGGTTTGCTCCCACTGGGTGAGGGGCTGGTGAGGAAGTGGGCCAAGCTGGCACACGACCCTGGAGCACTGCCCTGTGCCAGTGCGTGCCAGGGCCCTGGGGTCAGGCTGGAGGACAGGTGCTGTGCAGCTAGGGGCAAACTGCTGCCCTCTCTGAGCCTCAGACAAAGGAGAGAAAGTGCGCGATAGTGTGCTGAGCACAGGGCTGGGCCAGGATCAGCAGTAGCAATTATCATTCCTGAGCAGAGGCCTCACCAGAGGAGCTCAGGGACCAGGGAGTCCCGCAGGGGAGTGAACAGTCACCATGTGGTGTAAAGGGCAGGACGGGGCAGCCTGGGGGTGGAGGACAGGCTCGGTTTGCCTGGGGGAGGCTGGGGAGGGCAGAAGGTGAGGAGTTAGAAGTAGATGTTTCCGACCTCCCCCTCAGTTCTTTCTAGAGAGTCCTGTAGGGCCCGAGTAGGGGTTCTGGTTACTCCTAAACCCAGTGCCCCCTGGGAGAATGACTCCCAAGCTGTGAGGTACTAAAATTTGCAGAAACCAAGCTAGGCCGCGCTGAAGGCTGGCCTGTGAGACAAGGAGGAAGGTGGCTGGTCAAGTATGGCCTTCAGCATAAAAGATCTGGAAGTTCACCCCATTTACCACACTCCTCTTGGGGCCGTGACCCGGGCAACGTGGACAAGGCTCTGAAATACCTGGAGGCGAGGGGGCAGCAGGGCGGGCTGCTACACTGGGGACAGGGCCACCCGTCACTCCCTGACTCTGACCTGTGACCTCTGGCAAGTGGCAGCCACACCCCACTCCGCCCAGGGCCTTAGCCTGAGGGTCCCACTTCTGCCACCAGGGGGCAGCTGTGAGCCAAGGAGAGAAGGCCCCCAAAGGGGACATCTGGCTTCGGGAGGGCCCAGTCTCTTGGTTCCCTGTCCAGCCCCCACCTACACTCATGGTAACGTCTGGAACCTTCTAGGACAGCCAGATCCTCACCTACCAGAAGACAGGCCAGCAGTGGGACTTCTCCAATGCCTGGGCCCCCTGCAGGACCTGCTCATCAGAGGTGAGGAGGCAGGGATGGGGCCTCTCCCAGGGCCTCAGCCCACGGATAGGTAGAGGGTCCGCCTGCCTGGTTCTGGGGAGGCGTGAACAAATGAGGCAGAGGCCCTTCTTTGGCTCCTCTGCTCTCTCCGCCTCTCACTCAGCAAACACTTACACCTACCTCCACCTGTCAGGGTAATCGGCCCTCCTCTCTCCACACCCAGGCCTGGATGGGAGCAGGTTGGCCCCCGGCTCCAGGAGGGAGGCCTTAGCGCCCGGGGCCTCTTTCCCTCCTTGAGGAGAATAAGGCTCAGGCCTCTGCTCCCCCTGGGATGGGGGCTCTGGAGATTCAGGGTCCTACCTGGGGTGGGGTCCAGGTCTGGCCAAGTCTCCTTCAGCCAGAGCCCAGGAAGTAGCTTTCCAGCTGGCCCAGAATTGCATCCGAACCAACTGTGACATCTACTCCAAAAAGTCAGCCATGTATGAGAAGGTGAGCTGCCCCTGAGCCCAGTCCCTCGAGGTCCTCCTCCCCACAGTGAGATGGAGGAATGGTCAGGCTGTGCAAAGCCCAGGCCCACACAGCTGGGGACAGTGGCGGCACCTGGTGGCCATTCTTGGGCACTGCAGGGGTCAGAGCTGCTGGCCAGAGCAGCTTCTCCCTAAGGGGCTCCCATTTCTGGCTTCCCTAGAGGCCTGGCGTTGCGGGGTTGGGGTAGGGCCTGACCTTAGAGCCCGTCCTCTTGTCCCCAGTATGATGTCAGCAACGGTGGACAACCAGGTGGTGGAGGGGAGTATGAAGTTCAGGTGAGTGGGCCACAGCCTCCAGGGAACTTCGGGTTGCCGTCCCTGCAACTGACCATGACCTCCCCTCTCTGGACCTGTTTTTTCCATGGAGGTGGGTCCCAGGGAAGGGCCTGACTGGTGCTCCCTGGTACCCCTGTGGCTATGCAGGGCCAGAGCCTCTAGGTGGGGACCCACATACCCCATAAAAGGACGTGGGGGCCTTCCCCAGAGATCTTGCCCCACTGACCTTACCTCTCTCCAGGAGGGGTTTGGCTGGACCACTATGGTGACCGGCTGAGCTCGGGGACCCACACATCTCTCCTGGAGCCCCACTGCCTTGCAGCTGCCCTTCTGCTTAGCCTCCTGCCTCAGGGATGGGCCTTCACTCCCTCCTCTGGCTCCAGCTCCTGCCAATCAAACCTCCACATGAGTCCCTGCATTCTCCTGCCTCTCGATCCTTTATCCCTGGAGAGCCCACCCCCCACCCCCAGGCCAGTCCTTGGTCACAGTGGAGTGGAGGCAGGGTAGGGACCTGGAGGTCACGGTTGGGCCCTGGGTCCCTGGAACATCTAATAAGGTGGAAATGCTGCATTGTGGAGAGACCTAGCTTTCCTAACCCACGTATCCCAACCCCATGTCCCCCACCACCAGGCCTCCCAAAGACATAGTCCAAATGCTTTATTGTTCTGCTGAGATGCTTACAAATACTGAAAAACATCCAGCCTGGACCCAGCAACCATGGCCCAGGGCTGGGAAGGGGGACAGGGAGGTGGGCTTAGTGTTAAGGCGGAAAGGGCTGAGCACAGACAGCTGGAGGCCTGGTCCTCTGCTCTCCATTTCATCCCCCTTCTGAGGATGCAGGGAGGGCAACCAGACCTCAGGGCACCCCCCTCTGCTGCTTCCTCTCCTGCTCAGGACTTCCATCAGGGAGAATCTGAACCACCCTGTGTCAGAAACTCAGCCCTATAACAGAACCCCAAAGACAGCCTTCTAGCTTCTTCTCCCATCCAATGGCTCCTCCTCTGGTCTATAGTTCCCAGCTTCACCCCTTCTGGCTCTCAGCAAGGCACGAGTGGAAGGGGGAGGGCTGGACAGGGGAGCCAGCAGGCTGTGTATCAGGGCCTGGAGACGCAGGCAGGGGGCAGGGAGAAGGTGTTCAGTCCCTTCCCCCCCGCAGGAGATGCCCAAGGGCCTGGGCTGGAGAGAACATGGCACATATCCTCAGACGGGCCCACCGCCGAAGCAGTGGGCTGAGCCACGGAGCCACGGCAATTAGTATGTAACCATGGCGATGAAGCCGTCACTGTGGTGACCATGGTGATGGGTCTGTAAAAAGGTGATAGAGCTGGGACCTCAAGGATGACACTTCCGGTCTCTGGCCCTTCAGCAAAGTAATAAAAAATATAAACGCAGGACAACAACGGGGTAGAGCGGGGTTTGAGAAGTACACCGCCTGAGCTGTTACCCCACTCTGAATGTGGCTCTGCTCAGCCCCCAAGGCCCCTGCAAAGGGGGCTGAGGCAAGAGGGGATCTTTGGCAGCTTCTGGTACCATAATTAGTCCTTTACAAAAGAGAACACAGGCTGGGGAGCACAGGTGCCAGGTCAGAGCGGAGGGGCCCCTCTGTGACAGCTCCTCAGCCTGGCTGGGCCTGGGGCAGGACCCTGAAGGGTTATTGCAAGTTCTGGGCTCCCAGGAGGCAGCAAAGCCCCCTCCCCAACTTTTATCTCCTGGCTGGTTCTTTAGGGGGCCGGAGCTCAGAAACTCACAGGACGAGCTCCTTACAGAACATTACAAAGTCACTTCTTGTACAAAACCCCAGTCATGCTCCGCCCTCCAGGGCCTCTGGGAGCACTTGTGTGAGGCCTGAGGCCCAGGGCGTGACTGTCTCCAGGGGCGAGTGGAGCAGCAGGCAGTTGGGCCTGGGTCCTGGGCCGGCCTGAGGGTCCACGAGGCCCATTCGGTCAGTTCATGAACTGGGTGTAGCCCTCCGCCCCGGTGACGATGACATCCATCCAGATGCGCATGGCCTCTGCGGACGGGGCCACCATGTAGTACAGCCGGTCGTGGGTCTTCACACAGAAGGTGAGGGCCGGGTTTGGGCTCTGCCGAGGGAGAGAGGAAGGTCTAAGCCAGGGCCCACCCCCAAAGGCCAGGAGCATCTTGCATCTGCCTCGCCGTCTGCCCTTCCTCTCTCTGGCTCCAGGATGCCCTGGAGCTCGAGGCTGAGTCCTAAATAGGCCCAGAGCCCAATCTCCACCACCAGGTGGGCCCCAAGCTGAGACAGTCCCCTCCTCTCAGCTGGGCAGTCCTTGGACCCTGGCAGGGACAGACGCTGCCAGGCGGGGGCCCTGCTCCTTGGTACCCGCAGGCACAAAAGGGAAAGACTCAGTCTCAAAGGGCTGCTCCAGTGAGGACCAGAGTCTCTTCTCAGCAAAAGAGGAACAGATGGAAAAAGCTACAAGTGGGATGCTGGGCCCCAGGACCCCAGAAGGGCAGAAGATCAGGGATAGAGTGGGCATCTGAGGCTTGGCGGGAGGGAGGCTGACCTGCATGAAGGCAGATGGTCCCAGCCTCAAACGTCTCCTGTTCACCAATCCTCTTGACCAGATCTAGTCTCTGGGGACTCCCTACTCCCCTTGTAGCCATCCCTTCTGCACTGCCCACCCCCACGGAGGGACACATCCTACCGTCACCTCAGGATTGGGAGGCAAGCAAGCGTACTCACGCCCACAGGGGCTTCCTGCTCTCTGCAACACACCTGGCTCCCCCCTCAGGCCTGGGGGAAGGGGGGGTACTTAGGGGAGAGTCAAGGGTCAGGGGCGAGAAGGGTACAGGAGGCATTAATATGCAGTAGTTCTGGTTACAGGCATATGGGGAGGGGTACCTCAGACACCATAGTGAAGCTGAGAAACCTCTTCTGGGAAAGGGAGAGGGAGAGAGGAAGAGAAAGTTTAGAAAGAGAACAAGAGATGGGTCCGAGCCTCTGAAGAGGGCAGGCTGGAGGCCTTTGCTCACAGGGCCCTGCTGGGCCCACCCCTTCCCCAGGGCTGTCCCTCTGCCCCTCACCTTGGCTGCACTGCGCAGGTGGTCATAGTACACTTCCTCGATGGCCTGGAAATAGATGACCCCTTTCAGCTTCGTCTCATGCTTGTCTGCAAAGGAATAAGGGCCAGGCTCGTGGACGTGGAGCGTCCTCACGTGGGAAATGGAGTGATTCCCAGGACTCCAAAACAGAGCCCAGCAGGGAGCCCGGAAGACATGGTCAGTGTTCAGCCTCACTCAGAATTATGGAGAATGCAAATTAGAACTCCACCGAGATACCACTTCTAACCTATCGGAACGGCAAAAATACACCCCAAGTACACAGCACACTTTTGGTAAGTCTGTGGAGAAACAGGCAGTGTAATAAATCTGACAGGTGGGAACTGGTAAACCCTTAGGAATGGTTTGGCTGCATCGACCAAAGTTAGAAAGGTGTTTGCCCCTCAAGCCAATTTTTACACTTCACGAAAATTTATCTTACACATGTACAAAATAACAAATTTACAAGCTTCACCATAGCAGTACCTACAGTCATGAAAGATTAGAAACAAGCCAGGTATCCATCAAGTGGAGACGGCTAAGCAAATTAGAGTGTGCCACGTGAGGGAATACATCCAGCTGTTTAACAGAATGACAGAGAAATATCTGATATAGATACAGATTCAGAAATAAATCTAAGGACTTCCCTGGTGGCACAGTGGTCCGGGAAGATCCCACATGCCACGAAGCAACTAAGCCCGTGAGCCACAACTACTGAGCCTGCACTCTAGGGCCCGTGTGCCACAACTACTGAGCCCACGTGCTGCAACTACTGAAACCCACGTAGCTGGATCCCGTGCTTTGCAATGAGACAAGCCACCACAATAAGAAGCCCGCGCACCACAACAAAGAGTAGTCCCTGCTCACCACAAGAGAAAGCCCTCTCACAGCAACAAAGACCCAATGCAGCCAAAAAATAGATAAAAGTAAAAAAATTTAAGAAAAAAAAGTATCCGCCTGCCAATGCAGGGGACACGGGTTCGAGCCCTGATCTCTGGTCCAGGAAGATCCCACATGCCGCGGAGCAACTAAGCCCATGCGCCACAACTACTGAGCCTGCGCTCTAGAGCCTGCGAGCCACAACTACCGAAGCCCACGCGCCTACAGCCCGTGCTCCGCAACAAGAGAAGCCCGCGCGCCGCAAGAAAGAGTAGCCCCCGCTCGATGCAACTAGAGCCGCGTGCAGCAACGAAGACCCAATGCAGCCAAAATAATTAATTAAAAAAAAAAGAAGTCTATAAAATATTCCCAGATATCAATATCTAGATATAGATATATTTGAGATAGAAAGATCTCTAAGATACATTAGCAGGAAAACAAGGAATGTATTGGGTGCTACCTTTTGTGTAAGAAAAGGGGTAAGAATACATGTTTGCATTTGTTTATATGCCCCTAAAGATACTCTAGAAGGATACACAAGAGATTGAAAGGTGGTTACCTGTAGTGAGAGGGGGCGTAATGCTCAATTTAAACCTTTTTATGTGTCTTGAGTTTTGAACTATATGAATGCATTTATCTATTGAACTCCAACAGTAAAAACTGGAAGGAAGCATACAGCATCTGGAGGCAGGGGTGGCAGGAAGGAGGTGGGCAAACCCGCAGAGCAGATGACTGCTCGGGTGGCAGGGACAGGGCGCTGGCAGGAGAAAGCACAGGGCCCGGGCCATCCCGTCTTGGGGCAGACACCGAGCAGGCACCTCCACTGACGTCCTGGGCACTGAGCCCAAGTCACAAAGGAAAGGCCACAAGATCACTAAACTCAGACTGTGATGGCTGGCACCTTCCCCCACCCCCAGTGTTGTTTCAGGCCCAGGTATCGATCCCAGATCATTGCTACAGCCTCCTAATGTGCCCCTGCCCCGCCCCCTGCCCCTCAACTCACTGGCCCTGATGCCGAGGGGGGAGCTTCCGGAAGCAAATCGAATCCTGCTGCCTCACTGGACATTGCTGCCTCCTTGGCTGGGCAAAGGTCCCTGACAGGCTGGTGCCAACGCGCCCCTCTGGCCTTGCCTCACATCCCTCCCCTGCACCAACTGCAAGTTCTCTCCGGCCAGATTGAGCTTCTCACGGTCCTCTAACAGTACGCTCTGTCGACACTGGAATGGTCTCCAGCCCATTCCCTTGGCAAACTCCTATGTCATCTTCAAGACCCATTGCAATTGTCACCACTGGCGTGCACGGTTGTGCTCTCCCGTGCCCCTACAGCACGGATGGTCCTCTGTTCAGATCTCACGGTGCTGAATCTGAACCCTCCTTTATCTGTTCGTAGGTCTAGCTCTCCAACACTGACTGCTATATCCTAGCACACGGCAGGTGCTCAATCAATGTTGAATAAATGAGCCCGAGGCACTGGGATCCAAAGAAGTCAGAGACCCTTCTCTTAGGAGCCCACAATTCGGGGGAAAGGAAAGCAGACACACGGCCGCTTATCAGCTGTGTGACCTGGGCATGGTTAGGACTCCAAGAGAACGCCTACAGGTCACTGGCAGTCACGAGTGCTGAGTGAGAGGACACACTCCGACTGTTCAGCACAGCGTCTGGCACAATGCACGTGGCATCTGTCATGACATCATTACGCCCCAGGGCTGGTACCACATGGCAGAGGGACCCTGTATAACACAGGAGTTAACAGCGGAGGGCAGGAACCGCTCCCAGTGAGGCGGGACCAGGAAAGGCTTCCCCAGAGGTGGCTTCTGATCCGGACCCTGTAGAATGGAGGGGTTTCATGGAGTAGGTGGGAGGAGGGTCCAGACAAGGGCAGGGAGGATGTCAGCTTCGAGGAGCAGGCCAGGCACACCCAGGGCCCTGATCCAGCCACAGGCCCGCCTCCACCCGGCACTTCCTCCTCGGAACAGGGACCCAGCCCCATCCTGGCCCCTGGGCCTGGCCTTCCCTCCAGCCTCTGTTCTCTCCCATCTCTTCCTTTACTGGAAATAGTGCCGCATTCCTGCCTCTGCTTCCTTACCTCCCACCTACCCTTAACGGATCACGTGCAATCTGGCTCCCACCCCGGTACGTGGTGGAAACCATCCTCTCGTCAAGACCCAACCCCGAATCAAATGGCCTCTGGGTCCACACCACTCTTGGCCTTTCTGCAGCCTCCATCATCGCTGGTGACACCCCCTGCCTGCACATGTCTGCTCCCTTGGCTGGCTTCCTTCTCCATTTCCGCCCTGCCCTCCCCCTCCCCGGTCTGATTGGGTCTCCTTTTGTTTCACAGACATTAAGGAAGGTCACACGCGCCAGGCACCAGCCCAGCACCTGGCATGTGGCTTCCTGCCTCCTGCCCCTTTCGCTTTGCTGGTGCCTCCTTCCTCACAAGGGTGGACCTGCCCCAGAGTGCAGCTCTGTTTCTCCCTCTTCTCTGCTCTAAAGTCTAATTGCCCAAGATCAGTCTTAGCTCTGCCTCTTAGCAGCTGAGAGACCTTGGACAAGTTACTTAACCTCTCTGTGCCTGATTTTCCTCATCTGTAAAATGAGTGTAAAAACAGCGCTTACCTCACAAGATCACTGTGAAGATTAAATGAGATGAGGCACGTAGAGTGCTTAGCACGGCATCTGGCTCATACAAGTGTTCAGTAAGTGTGATCTGCTATCATTAGTATTATCGTTATTATTATCATTCCAACAGCTTCAACTTTCACTCTGCCTCTAACCCTGACCTTTCTCGTAACCCTAGATGCCCCAGGGGCACTTCAACCTCAACGTGCCTAAGATGGAGCTGTCCTCCCGGGCCTGTTCCTCTCAATCCTGACAAAGTCCCTTCCCAGCCTAGGTGGAAACATGGGGACACGCGTGTCTCTGCCTCCCCGTTCCCAGGGCCCAGGTGGCCAGGGAGGGCTTCTTGGAAGGGATGGCACTTGGTTGGGGACCAGGTCAGGGGGGAAGCAGGGTGCTCCAGGCCTGAGCGACTCCAGCACCAAACCCTCCGGCCCTCTCCTTCCAGGCTCCCAGCAGGACCGCTCCTCCCGGCTTTGGGGTTGGGTGGGGCCGGGTGACTGGCTGAACAGACCCCAGCTGGGGCATTTAACGCCAGTGCCAACCCAATCAGGCTTTTCTTTACCCTCTGCCGCTGCAGCCAGCAACATTCTAGAAAGGCATGTTCTGAAGCAAAGAGAACGCTGACGCAGAGCAGAGCCCCCGCCAACCCACGACGTACATGGACACGTACCAGGAGTAAGTAGGGAAACGCGGGTTTTGAGCCACTGGGATCTTAAGACAGGTCGCTTCCGCGGCGCAGCCTAGGCTATCCTGACCAGGATGTGATACAGCGTCCCACGCTCCACGTGGGAGCTGTCCAGAGGGAGTTGCAGGGATGGGAAACTAAGCTGGAGGCTGGGTGCAGAGGGCGGAGGGAGCAGGATGGGCCAGGGGGCTGTCCTCAGGGCTGCCCTGAGCGTCCCGGGCACCGCTTGGCTGCTGGTGCTGGTGCCTTTGCAGGAACTTGCCCGAGGGGGAATCCACAGGACTCCACGCGCCCACAGCATCTGGGGCCCCCTACAGCACTCCCATCATTCTTTGCTCACTATCTGCCTCCCTGACAAAAGGCTCCAAGGGAGAGAGAGCTGTGGCCACCTTGCTTATCACCAGAGCTGAGAATAGTGCCTGTAACTTATTAGATGCTCAGTAATACTGCTGAAAAAATGAATGAGTGAACAAATCAATGGAGGTGAACCAGGTATACTCTGTACATTTTCAGAGAGGGGAGGACAAGACCCAGCCCAAGCCCCTGGACCCCACTTGGAAGCTTCCAGAAGACCTGCTGTCCTGGGTGACAGAGCTCAGGGGTCCTGGCTCTGGGGCAGTCTTGGGGGAACTCACCCACATAATAGGAAAGGGTGCGCTTGAGTCGATCGAAGACAAACCAGCGCTTCTTCCATGATTTAATCTTGCCACCCATCTTGACCAAGTAGCCACGGCAGACCTGGTGGAATGCAGGGGTGAGGAAAGACCCAAACGTGCAGCCCCTAAACCTTTATTCCCTGAGCAGCGATGTCAGTGCCATCGCCTGTGCCTGTATTTGTCGGGGGGCTGTCCCCAACATCTCTTCAGGCCAGCACACCCGGTCCTGGGACAGAGACCGCTGGTGTTAGGGCAGGAACTAAGGCCACTATTCCGAGGACCCAGGAGGTGCCTCTGAACGTGGGGTCCCCACCACGACACGCACCCCGTGACCCGGGGCCATGCGTGCCTGTACCTTGCTGCTGAGCACCACATGCAGGCAGGTATCCACACCGTGGCCTGAGGACTCAATGTGGGTCTTCAGGTCAAAGTCCTCCTTCCGGATCGGCAGGTAGCGGGTCAGGGGTCGTGCCTGGGAGCAGAGGGTAGGATCAGTAGGGGCCCCGCTCTTCCCCTGTCATTCCCTTGCCCGGGCCCCTTGGCTTCAGTCCCGAACCCCCGAAAGCCTGCCATCACTCCCTCCCCACCCTCCTGGCTGTCACTCTGGTTTCATGGGGCTTTGGCCAAAGCAGGGACCTGGCACGCCTGTGCTGACTCCACCCAGGTCTGGGCAAACTGCTGAACGGCTCTACGCCTCAGTTTCCCAGACACAGCTGTCCTTGTCCTGTTCCTGCCCCTCCTCTCCCTCCTGGGCTGAATGGAACAAAGCAAAGGACCAGATGTGAACATGCTCTTGGAAGAAAAGCCCAATAAGAAGCCTGGTCTTGGGGGCTTCCCTGGTGGCGCAGTGGTTGAGAGTCCGCCTGCCGATGCAGGGGACACGGGTTCGTGCCCCGGCCCGGGAAGATCCCACATGCCGCGGAGCAGCTAGGCCCGTGAGCCGTGGCCGCTGAGCCTGCGCGTCCAGAGCCTGTGCTCCGCAACGGGAGAGGCCACAACAGTGAGAGGCCCGCGTACCGCAAAAAAAAAAAAGAAGCCTGGTCTCTAACTTCCTGTGGGGCCTTGTTTGGGTCACAGTCCCTCTCTGGGCCTCCGTCTCCTTATATGTAAACAAGGGCTTTGAACTAGAGAATCTCTAAGGTCTGTTCCACCTCAAAATTTCTGATACTTAACTAGAATTCTCAGTCAACTGGAATTTTTTTTCTCCTCTTTATTTCGAGGAAGAATGTTAGAATGACATGAAAAGGAAACATTACAAATTATTTAAAGAAGAAACAGGGACTTCCCTGGTGGCGCAGTGGTTAGGAATCTGCCTGCCAATGCGGGGGACACGGGTTCGAGCCCTGGCCCGGGAGGATCCCACATGCTGTGGAGCAGCTAAGCCCCTGCACCACAACTGCTGAGCAACCCCCGCTCGCCACAACTAGAGAAAGCCCGCACACAGCAACGAAGACCCAATGCAGCCAAAAATAAATAAATAAAAATAAATTTATTTTAAAAAAAAGAAGAAACAAAACGCTCAACTTCCCGGAGGTGCCCCAAAGATGAGCTGACGCCATCCACCTCCTCAAAGCTGGTGGCCCCTGCAGCCATTCCTGAGCCCTGGCGCAGGGGGATAGAGAAGAGAGTCCCAAAGAGACCACTGACAGAGACAGGAAAGGGGAACTAGGCATTTAGCCAAAGATTCCAAGCACAGAGATAAAAGTCACACACAGAGTTTCTTAATTATTTCTAAATTCCCGAGCCAACCTACCCCTTAGAATTCATGTTGCAGCAACATCAGGAAATCATGGAGCTATGATCGCCAGTCACTGCTGGGTAGGACCTCCACGCTGGGGAGGCCTATGGAAACCCCCAGAGGAAGGGACAACCTGTCTGAATCTCACAGGTTCTCCCAGGGGCCCAGGGTCTGGGACCAGACACATGAGTCGATTTCCCTGCCCAACCTAATTTCTCCCTCTCCCTTCAACTGCTCTGCTCAAGTCTCCTGTAGAAGGAAAAAGCCCAGGGTTGGCTTTTGTGTAAGGATGGATTCTTGTCCCAAGGAGAAACTAGTACGTTCTCTTTTGGAGATGTAAACCGAAAGTCAGAGTGAGGCCAGCTGCTGGTGGTGGGGCCTAGAGCCAAAAGGTCTGGTGGAGTGAGGCTAGGACAGCCACAAAGCACCAGAAGCAGGAGGGCATCAGGGACCGGGAAGGAGGTGCAGTGCAGACTCGTGAGGCCCCTGCGAGAGGCCAAGGGTAGCCACCCTGATTCTGACTCAGCTCCCATCACTGGAAGGCCTGTCCAGACCCTCTTCTCTAAAAGGTGGCCTGCCGCAACCCCACAACCCAATCAACACACACACACACACACACACACACACACACACACACACAGAGCGGGTCCCTGTTCCTTGGGGCCAAACAAGTCCCAGGTAGAATTCTGCTTGTGCAATCCTTTCTGGAGAGAACAGGCTCTACAGCCCAGCAAGGGTAGTACCCTGGGATATCCCGACCCCTCGTCAGCCCTACCCTTAAGCCCACCACCCACTCACCTGCGAGAACTGCTTCTCCCGCATCTTGACCTCCTTCTCCACGAGCTGATGCCTCCGGGTGCTCTCGCCCTGCAGCCTCCGTTCCACCTGCTCCCGCCGCCTCCGCTCCTCCTCCAGGGCCTGCCGCCTCAGCTCCATCTCCCGCTCCTGTCCCCAAAGCCAAGGCTCAGTGCCCACCACTGCCCTCTTCCCCCCCAAGTCCCTGCCACCCCTCCTCAGGCCGGGGCAGAGCCACAGGAGGCACCCACCTCAGAGGGCAGCCTGGCATGAGGGGCCATCATCCTCCAAGCCCACCCTCTCTAAGGACCTGGCTGACAAGGGTAAATGCCTTAAAGTGAGACCAACCTGGCTTCAAATCCTGGCTCTACCACCACTCTGAGCTCTGGACCCTGACAAACTCCCTAAGCCTCAGTTGCCTAATCTGTAAAATGGGACCAAGAGTGACTACTCCTGGGATTGTAGCGAAAATTAAATGAGATCATGTGAGTAAATGCCCATCACTAACTCTGGCAGGAAGGAAGCACTCAATAAAAAAATGGGGCTTTTATAATTTTATCTGAATTCCTAGGACATGGATTGTCTGAACAACCTAATCGATAAGTGAAGGCCCTCTGAAACTCCAAATGAGAAACATTTATGGTTGAACTTCAGATTTTATGGGAAAAGAATGAACTTATGAAAGCCATTATCAAAAGATTTTCAGTCATTAAAACAAATCATTAAATACACAGCATGTGGGTGATGTTTTATATGTCTTCATCAATGATAACAACCTTCATATTATTAACTCCCATCCATCATTTCTTCCCAGCTCAACACTCAGCAGAACCTCCTTTTTCTCCTTTTGTCAAGAGATGTTTGTAAATCGGCCCTCCTCTGAAGTAAATAAGACTAAGAGGCCTTCTTTTCTGGTTGATCTCCTGCTCCCCGGGTTCCACTCTTAACTCCAGACATGCAGAACGCCCGGATGATAGAGACAGACGAGCTTCTGCAGACTCTCTATTTCACCTCCTCCCCCGGCACAGTTTCCTCAGCCTGGCTGTGCCCACGATGAACCCCTGGCCCCTCTGCTGTGTCCCAGGCCCATCGGTAGGCAACGTGAGGCCCCCGCAGCCAACACCTCTGCTCTGGCTTGGACATCTGCCTTCTCTCTGTCCCCATCCTTCAACCCCAGGTCCTAGCCATCCCCAAGAGGAGTGACCTGGCACTCAGGTAGACAGGAATCAAAATTTCTGTCGTGGCCAAACGTCCAAAGAGGTGAACACACAAAGACTGGAAGCTCCCATACGGGAAGTTCACCGTTGGACACTGGGTGCTGCCTCCCCTTTTCCTAAGAGCTGTGAAACTGGTCATCTCGCCAAGCCTCCGCATCCCCCACTTGAGGAACACAGGCTTTGAAAACACTCTTCCTCAAGGGACTGCTGCGAGGACAATGTGGGTGAAGGGGCCTGGGGAGGAGCGGAGGCCCTTGGCGGGCGGAGGGCAGCCCCGGGGCCTCGCACCTCCTCCCGCCTCCTATGGCCCAGATCTGCCTCACCCTCGACTCCATGAGCCGGCTCTTCTCCGCATGGGCTTCTTTCAGCATCTTCTCCATTTCTTCCGTCTTCCCCACATCCAGGCCGCTGGCACTGGGGAGGCAAGGGGAGGAGGCACGCGGTGGAGGCGGCGGCCCTGGTGTGGGCAGGACGGCGGCGGGCCGTCGGGTGGCGGCCGGGGCGCGGGTACCTGGACATGGTGTCGGGGGAGCAGGCCGAGTTGCCCCCCGTAGAGATGCTGGTCTCCATGCTGTCTGAGCTCTCCAGGCTCAGCGTGTCGTAGGCATGCTCGCCCTCCTCCCCTCGCTCCCTGGACACCGGCAGGTGGTGCAGGATGGAGTGATGCAGGAGCTGCGGGAAGCCCGAGGGCCCGGCCGGGAAGGGCGCGGCCCCGTGCAGGGCATCCCACTGGCACTGCGCCTCGGCCGCCGCCTTCTGCTTCAGCTCAGCCAACCGCCGCCGCTGCTCCTCAATCACCTGCTGCCCTGCAGGAGCGACAGGCGGGAGTCACGGGGGGCACCCCACCTCCCCAGGGAGGATGCCGGCTGCATCACAGACGGAGGGAGGAGGCGAGCAGGGAGAAGGGAACACGGGGCAGCCCCCTTGCCCCCCACCAGCTTCCCTGAAGCCCCCGCAGCTCCAGGTCCGGCTGCCCTGGCAACGCTTTGTCACCTGCACAACTGGTCACAGCCATGCAGCCTGACTTCAGCGCTCCCACTGTGTCCTGAGCCCACACGCGGCACCGAACCTGCCCAGGTGGGGCCCCGGCAGCACGACGGCCAGGTGGCTCCAGCTCACAACCATGGCCTGAATAGGTGGGCAGGGGACATGCACCCACCCTGCTGCTGGGGAAGGGTGATGCAAGAGATGCTGGGAGCCCCATGAGCACCCACATCAATGCAGACCCCGCGGCGATGCAGAAGCAGGAGTGCCAGTGGCAGGAAAGGAGGAAGGGGAGACGAGGCGGAGCACAGCTGAGGCAGGAGAGAGCTCAGCTGGCGGGGTGAGGCCAGCCCAACACCCCAACCCAACTCAGCCTGGGAGTCTGCCTGCGGGCAGTGGGGGCCTGGGCAGAATACATCATGCGGATGCCCGGGCAGGGGCTGCCTGGCCAAAGCAATGCCCTCAATGACCAACGCTCTACCTGCTGGGTCGTCAGTTGGGAGGGGCTCGGCAGGAAGCGACTCGACTGGTAGGGGGGCCCCGGGTAGAGACACAGAGGGGATGAGAGGGGAGAAAGGCAAGGACTTGGACTTTCAAAACAAACAAAACGCACACGAGCAACCAGGACTCCTGGGTCCCTAGAGACAATATCTTAGGGAAGCATTTGTGGAGGTCATCAAGTCCAACCCCCTGCCTCCAGACAGGATAACATCTATCTCTACTCAGGTCAACAAGCATTTCCCTTATTTGCTCCGGTCTCTAGGAAAGATCTCAGAGCCACCAACCCCCCACCCCCCCACCGCCCCCCCCACCCCGCCCTGCCGACCCTTAGTCCCCTGCCCTTAGTTTTTGATAAATAGCCAGGAATCTCTTCTTTAGGTATCTAATCCAAATCCTTTTTGCTCTTGCCTAGATCCCAATTAAAGGAAAAACATCCTGGGAAAGGCGTCGGCATGGATGAGGTAGTGGTGGGGAGTGCGTGGCAGATGTCCAGGGCCCCCAGGAGAGCAGGTGGGCTGGCGTTGCAGCCACTCACCCTTCTGCTGGAGGGCCAGCTGGCGCTTGGTCTCAATGTCCTGCAGCGTGGCTGCCAGGTTGCGAGGAAGGCTGCTTGTGCCATTCTGGGCGAGTAGAGTGCTCTGCGGAGGGAAACGGAGCATTGGGACCCGAGGCTCACAAGGCACCTCCTCCCACCCTCAAGGCCCTCATGGGAGGCTGTGACCTCTCTCCAGTGTGGCTGTCTCCATCCCCCACCATCACCACCCTGCCACGCACACAGCCCTCCCACTGTCCTCAGACCTTTGGGGAGGGGCTACGGCCCAAGGTAGCCACGCTGAGCTGGGAGGAGGAGGAGGAAGAGCCAGAGGAAGAGGGGAGGGGGCCGCTGCGGGTCCGGGGCAAGGGGCTAGTGGCCTCACCATCCATCTTGGAGCGGTAAACCTGGAGGGAAGAGACACTGTCTGGTATCCCCAGCTCCCCCACTGGCCACCATCCCCATGGCATCTAGGTGGCTGTGATCCAAGGTGCTGCCCCAGCTCCCGAGGCCTCTGTCTCTAGCTGACATCAGCACTGAGCCTCCTGGGCCAGCCCAACGGACAGATGCTATTGGCGGCCGCCAAGCCTCCTTTCCAGGCCGCTCCTCCTTGGGCCAATCCCTGGTCCAACCCTGCATCTTAGAAGGGACCTTGTAAATCAACCCATGTGAGGAGTTAACACCAACGGGCAGAGCTGTACGGGAGACTGACTGGAGGCCGGGGCTCCCTCTGGTCCCAGCTCTGCTGCTAAGGGGCTGTGACCTTGGGCCATGCACCTCCCCACTCTGGGCCTTGGCTTCCTTATCTGCAAAAGGAGGGGGTAGGGCTAGATGAAATAATCGCCAAGCTCCCTCACAGCACTAATGTTCGGTGAATATGGTCTTTGGAGTCAAGAACCCTGGCCCTCAGTGTAGCCTCTGCTACTTCCTAGTTGTGTGACCTCAGAGAGATTACTTATCTTCTCGGGGCGGGGGGGGGGGGGGGGGGGGGGCGCGCGCAGTGTTTGATCTGTAAAACGAGAGTTATCGTTATCTACCTCAAAGGCCTGTGGTAGTGATTAAATGAATCAAAACATGTAAAAATCTCAAACCAGCTGGGCACAATATAGAAATGTCACACAAACTACTCCCAAAGGAAACACGGAATTTTAGCTGAGATCACAGTCTTAGAGATGCAATGTCTTCACTCAAAGAATGAATCTTGAATGGGGCGTTGGGGGGTTGGGGGGGTTCAGGCCCTCCAGCCGGTCAGTGGAGCAACACTTGGGGCAGAAGGCTGCCCGAATACTCTTCCCCCACCCCGAGGGCAGCAGCTTGCCACAGGCTCGAGCACGGCCACGCCCCCAATGGCAACTAGGAGGAGTCTTGGGCATGTCCTCAGGGCTATCACTTCAGAGCCTTTGTCCCATTCTGTCCTGCCTCCAAGTGTCACCCCTGGGGAGACCAGGAGAACAAAATACTGGCAACTCTCCTAGGACACACAAGTTCCAGAGACAACAGGCTCAAGAGTGCGTCAGGACAAGACCGAGTGAGAAGCTCTGGGGGTGAGGGCCACCGAGGACAGCATGAGGCACCGCCGCTCCAGAGCCTCCTTGCGTTGGACAGCCAAGCACGTCGAGCCCCGGACTCAGGAGGCTGGCCCTCCACGCCCGGAGTGCCAGGATGGCTGCCCAAGAGGAGACCCTCACTCCCCTCTCAGGGTCCAGAGGCCTCTGTTGCCCCAGCTGGATTAACCCCCCACCACCTAAGGCAGCACTGTGGGGTTGATGGATCGGCAAGGAGGGGTTACCTGCAGCTGACGGGAAGCTTTGGCGGGCAGAGGCGGGGGGGAGGAACGAGGGGAGGCTGCAGCGGGGCCGGTCCCCAGCCCGGCCATCAGCTCCTGGTACCACTGCTCTAAGTCTACAGCAGGGAGCAGCAGCTTCTCCATCTGGAGGGGGCACGGGGAGGAGGACAGGGGACAGGAGGGGAAGGATGGAGAGGAAAGGTCAAGGAGTGAGGGGAAAGGAAAGGAAAGGGGAGGAAAAAGGAAGAAAAGGGCAAAGAAAGGGGAAGGTTGGAGGAAGGGTAAAGGAAGACCATTATCAGGGAAACAGACAGGAAGGGAAAACAGGAACGAAGGAAGGGAGAAAGGAGAGCGTAAAGAGAAGAAAACACAGTGAGAAAACAGTTGCCGCGAACGTGCTAAGGGCAAAGAGAAACAGGGCACAACTCCCAGACCACAGACACGTGCTGCGCCAACCACGATGCCGGCCAGCCGGAGCACCGCCCCCCCGGCAGGCAGCGCTCCCCCCCGGGGGCCGGCTGAGGGCTGAGACGCCACTGTGCACGGGCAAAGCACACACAGACAGAGCCACGCCACTAGTGGGCTGCGGGTGGCAGGAACACACAGACCACCAACCTGGGCTGAAGGCGGGATAGAAGCGAAGGAGGAGGAAGAGGGCAGCGCGGGAAGAAGGCAGGTGGTGGGAACCAGGTCCTGGGAGGCAGGGGCCCAGGGAGGCAGGCCTGGCGCGGGTGCTGCGGGCACAGGCGAGGTGCCCCACATGGCCTTTAGCTGCTCAAGCGTCACGTACTTGGGGGAAGGCCAGACACAGGAGGGAATACAAGAGGTTAATGGGACAGGAACCCAAGAGATGGCCCTGCCCACGGGCAAGGGGAGGGTAAGAGGAGGACACAGAGAGCAGAGTAGGCTTGTAGAGCCCGGGAAAGCCAGGGTCCTCTCCGCAGGCTGCCCTCACGCTGGAGCAGAAGGCCTTCCCTCCTTGAGCCATCAGGAGCTGAAGGAAGATCCCGAAGCCCCAGGCAAGAGAGGGAACCACTCCCAAGCCCCGTGACGCCAGCTGCCCTTCTCCCTCACTGCTGAAGACAGACCCTGTTGCCCCCCCAACCCAGGCCTGAGGGGCAATCGAGGGCATCCATGAGGAGGCCCTTGGGCATAGGTGGGCTCACTCGGTGGCTGGTACCTCACTGTCAGGCAGGGGCTGGGCGAGCGCGCTGGGGGAGGTGGCAGAAGCATAGGGGTCCAAGCAGGAGCACAGCTGGAGAACCTCTGCCAGGCTCACATACTCCTAGGGTGCCCGGTGGGAGGGGGAAGGGTGGGCAGAGAACAGGTTAACAGGATTCAACCAGGTACCTGACATCCACACTCCATGCCAAAGGGCCATCACTCCATTCAATACAAAATCCACAGCAGGGGTGCGTGGGGAGCTCAGCTGCCCACGGTGGCCTCAGCTGGCTGCCGGGCAGTGGGGTGGGGGGCAGAAAAGGGCCGGCAGAACTGACTGTCTGAAGGCTCTTCTTAACCTTCACTCTTGAGGTTGCCTTGGCATCCAGGCCCTGCCACGGGCAGACCCTGAAAGCCCATTCCTGGGTTTGCCCTGGGCTAGGGGCAGGTGAAGGAGCCCGAGGAAGGTCTTCCAAGAGTCCACCAGGGACCAGGACCCACCTCCCAGAGAGCCTTTCTGTCTCCAACACCTTGGGCCTCCCCAGTGAGGCACACACAGGTATCACCAAGCGCCAGTCACAGCATTCCCACGGGTCCCCTCACACCCCATCTGCTGGAGCCGGAGCCGGAAGGAACAGGAACCGGAGGCACCACTAGGGCCTGAGCAACACAGGCCCTGAGAAAGAAGCCTTAGCAGGGAGTGGCCAAAAGCCCAGATAGAAAAACCAGCCCACTGCCCGAAGGTTAGGACTTGGAAAGATGCTCACACGCCAGATTGTGGGTTGGGAAATCAGGGACTGTTGTATTCTCTGAGCAAATCCTTAGAATTCTGAGCTTATCTAGGTGCTGGGGACATGGTAGGCATCCAAAATGCATGCAGAATCAAAGTACAGGATCCTAAGCCTGCCCTATCCAGGGGAGCCCACCCTGACCTAGCTCCAGAGGGGGAGCCTCCTCAGGGGTCACAGAAAAGGAAAATGAGCTAGCAGGTCCAGTGTGTCGTGAGGACGGATGGATGGCATGCAGAATATATGCAAATTTATATGCAAATTAATGCTCTGATTTTGCATGGACTGCCCAGGCACCTATGGAACAAACTCTGGCCAGACAAAGGATTACTGCCACTCGCCCTTCAGCTGGGCCATTGGGAGGAGCTGAGCACAGCTCAGCAAGCAGGCAGACAGGCAGTGAGTACAGCAGAGCAGGCAGTTAGCTGCGATTACCTCTTGTGCTTTGGGGCAGAGCTGAGTGGAAGCAGGTGGGGTTAAGGGACCAGAGGAGGCCCCAGCCTGAGAAGACCCTGGGAAGGGACTCAGAGCCGCCATCCCCGGCCCCACCTCTGAGGACTCGGAGATGAGCAGTTCAGCCTACAGAGAGGGTACGTGTGAGGGGCCTCACCCCTCACACTCAGCCCAGCCACCCCACCCCAGGCCCAAATTGTTTGCACAATGAGGCAGGAAACTTGGCACGTCCTGGTTGGACCTCACACACCAGGCAGGCAGAGACTCAGGAAAGAACGAGCCCCAATGCCCACTTCTGAGCCTGTAGCCTAGTTGCAGACAGAAGCCCAGGGAGCTCCAAGATCAGGACCCCTAGATCCTTATGCTGCCCCTTGAGCTGAGTCCACCCAGCCCTAGCCCTTACCAAACCTCTGAGCTGCCATCCTCCCCACCCATGCCTCCTGAATCCCCCAGATGTATTCAGTCACCCGAAATGGTAAGATCGGTGGGCTCCTGGGGCCCAGAAAGGCAGCTGAAAAGAAGCAGCTGGTAGCCATAGAGCATCCAATCCCAGACCTCAGAGCCATCCCTACTCAAATTTCTCCGGTTCAGGAAAATGCCCCCATATTCAACCTCAGCTGTTGGGGTGAAGGCCCCATGTGTTGCTCCAGAGCCTCCCAGGAGACCCCTTGGGCCTGAGGCTGGGGCCCAAACCAACCATGTTACCTCTTTGAGGGTCGACGTGGTCTTCGGGAAAGCCCTGCCCCCTGTGAGAGAGTGGTATCTTCTTTCCAACATAGCCAGTTTCTCCTTCTCCTGCAAGCCCAAAGCGGCAGAATCAGAAAGGAGTGGGAGTGGGGCAAGGGGCCCCAAGTAAAGGGGGATCCCACCTGGCTGGCCAGTCTCCACCCCAGCCCTTCTGCACTCACCTCCCATTCCCCCAGCCCCTCGCCAGCCCTCATCCCCCGCCCAACCTGACTGGGGCTACCTTCTGCAGCAGCTGCAGGGAGGCATTCTTATCCCGGGCTAGGCGTTCTGACTCTTGCACAGCCTGGGACCGGATCTGCCCAGCCTGACTGTCCAGGACCGCCAGGCGCTCCTGGAGGAGATGGGGGTAGTGGGTCAGACCCTGGAGAGACAGGGCTGAGCCCAAGGTGAGGCTTGGCCATCTCTGCTGCCCAGAGACCCTGGGCTTGGGTGAAGGGAATCAACTAGCCCTTCTGTTCGGCCTCATCTCACCCAAGGAAAACGCAGGCTGCTGTGGTCGGCTCCCTCACCCCTCCCTCGACCAGTGACCCCATGCCACCAGGCACACCAGCCAGAACTCAGGTTCCCAAATCTCTCTCCCCGCCCGCCCCAGTCAACGTGTCCGGAATCCCAGACATGCTGAAACGTTCTCCACATGCCCCCGTGCTTCCATCCCACTGCCACCACCCCAACCCAGGCCCTCTGTTTCCTGGCCTGGACTTCTTCACCAGCCTCCTGCTTCCACTCTCTCAACTTTCTGATCCACCCCTACACGGCCACAGATAGCTTCCTAAAATGGACTTTGAGGTTTGTTTTCGTTTGCTTGCTTGTTTGAATTTTCTCATCTTTTTAGAATGTATATTACTTGAATAATTTTTTTTTTAATCCACGAGTAAGGGTCATCAGTCCTCTTCTCAGCAACTCCTCATTATTCACAGGATAAAGCACAAATCCCTCAGCCAGCACTCAAGGGCTCCTGGAACTGGGCCTCCACTTTCCACCCTCCCTCCTACCCTGAGCCCTCGGCGGCGTGCACTCAGCTCGGCCCTATTGTAATGTCAGCGGTGCAGGTGTACACTCCCAGGCCTTTCTTATACGGTTCTCCTTGCCAGGAATGCTGCCCTGTCTTCTCCACCCATCAAGAGCTTATTTATCCTCCAAGACCAGACCCAATGCTATCTTCTCTCCAACATCTTCCTTGATCACCACTCAATTCCTTTGCTCCTTGCTCTGTGCTCAAATTATTCCATATCACCATTTGCCTTGTATTGCTGTTACTTGTGAATATATGTCTCCATCACCACCACCCCGCCCAAGCTGTCCGATCCAAGGGCCGGGCCAGTTTCTTTTTTGTCTCCATATCCCCAGTAGGGCTTAGCGCAATGCCTGGCTCAACAATCATGTGCTAAAAGGAAACGAAAAGATAATAAGTGAGAGAGAAGGAGAGGGGCTCCGGGAAAATGGGCTGGGTTTATCCAAGGAGGGCTTCCTGAAAGAGGAGGCCTTAAACTATCACCATGAAGAGCAAGACATAGGAGAGAAGGGAGGGAAGAAGGGAGCTGTACTAAATCTGGGGTCAGCCCAAGCAGACTGAAGCAGACCAGGTGGTAATCCTCACAACAAGATCTGCAATTTACTGAGAACCTGTCAGGACCCAAGAACTCTGCTAAATGCTTTGCACGTGTTACCTCACTTAACTCTCTTACGAGGCAGATGCCTTTATGCCCATTTCACTGATAGGCAGATGCATTTGTAAGGCAGAGCAGCTCAGGGAGAGAAGCAAGGGATCTGGACTCAGGGGGAAGTCCAGTGGCTCCCCACTTACCACCAAACTAGCCCCACTTTTTGACACCCCTCCCCAAGCTCACTGCCCTCACCTCCCACCCACTCACTCCAGCCTGGCAAAGTGCACATGCATGCATATGTGTGCACGGACACTCAACTCTCAGCCACAGGTGTGTGGGCCGCCTGGCTCCTCCCCCTTCTCCTCACCCACACCCTCCTAACCCTTGCTTAACACAAGCCTCCTCCCAACTTTACATCCCCGCCCCAATACCCTGTCCTGGTCTGGCTGAGATCAGGAGACATCAGAGCATCTGGAGCTCCAGAACCAGCCAGGATGCGATACCAAATCCCCTTGTTTTACGGCTCAGCTGAGCCAGGGCTGGGCCAAGGCTGGAACCCAGGTGATGCCTTTCTAGTACCCCTGGCAGGCTCTAATATCCAGATCTCTGGTCTTTGTATGTGTCCCAGCACTTCCATCAGAGAGCTCTACAAGGGCAGGAGCAAGTCTCCTCTTCAGCGCCCTCCTCCATCTCCGTTTCTCCCTGCCCTGCCCAGCCAGGGCCCAGCTCTGAATGTGAGCCCAATCCACTTTCCAAGGGAGGACTGGGGGGAGTCAGAGCTTAATAACAATAGTTATTGTTCACCGAGTGCTTACTATGATCATGTCCTATGCTGTCTTCACACACATCCTCTCCTTTATCGCTCACAACAGCCTGTTATTGTTCTTGTTTTACAGATGAGGAAACCGAGGCTCAGCAAGGTGAAGTCAAGCCGGCACTGCGGGCCTCGCGGCAGGGATGGGGGCCGGGGGGGCGCACCTTCCTCTTGGCGATGCTCCGGAGCAGCTCGGCCTTGCTCCGGAGCAGCCCTTGGCCAGCCAGCTCGCGCTCCTCCTCCACGCGGCTCTCCCGCTCCAGCTGCTGGAACTCCAAGTCTTCAAAGAGCTTTGTCTCAGTCTCCAGGGCTTCTGCCTCCTTGAACGACAGTGACAAAGGGGATCGGGTGGTGCTCACGATACCACTCTGCGCCTGGAAGGCCAGTTCACAGAGGTGAGACTTCTGGGGGCTGGACCCGGGGAAACGGAGGAAGGGACCTGCCCCCACCCCGCCCCCTTTCCTCCGCTCGGCTCTGCCCCTTTGCCGGGCAGCGCTGCCTGCAGTAGCAGAAAGGAGAACCTCCACCCCCACCCCAACCCTTCCCTGTCCCCTCCAAGCCACAACACGGACCCTGTCGTCCGGCAGGTACTGCAGGGCCCAGGCGGTCCCGGCCCACCGCTCCTCTCTTCCGGGCGGGCGGCCCTCGGGGGCGGGGAGGGGGCGGGGGCTGGTGAAACTGACCCTTCTCAGCTGCTCCTGTAACTGTTCCCGCACTGACTCGGGGCAGTTATCGAGCTGCGTCTGGAGCTCGGCGTAGAGCGCCTGGCGGGCCTCCAGGTGCCTCCGTCCCGCGGCCAGCTCCGCCCTCTCCTGGTCGCCGGAGGGGGAGGGGGCGGGCACAGGGGAGAAACAGAACACACACTCCTCAACTCCGGCCCGGGGCAGCGGCGGCGCGGGGCGGGGCGCAGGGAAGGGGGGTGGGGTGCGGGGAAAAGAGAAAGAAGGCGGGGAATGAAAGGAGTTTAACCAGGAGAGGAGAGAGCAAACAGGAGAAAGGGAAATAAGGAAGAAGAGGGGCAGGGTGGGAAAGGCAAAGAGCTGGGGTGTGAGACAGGACTGGAGGTGCAGGCGATGGTGTCACAGGCAGGGGTGTGGGTCCCAGGCAGAAATGTTGGTCTCTTGGAGTCCCTTGAACTAGAAAGGTTTGGGCAAGTCCTAGGAAGAGGCCCTCTGTTTTCTCTCCAAACCAGTCAAAGACAAAGCTGGTTCCACATCACAAACACGGAGCCTCTAGCTGCTGTTCCTCCCCCTCTTGCGCTTCCCAGAGACCAAAATTTAACCCTGGGAAAAGGGTAGAGTTGGTGGGGATTAAATCCAGGGGTTGGGTGTGAATTGGGAGCCGAGGATGTTAAAGCTACAGCCATGCAGTGGAGGGGACCCCAACCCAACCCCCTTGGCCTCCCCACCTCCTGCCCAGGGTGGGGGTGGGGTGCTGGCACTGCAGGCTGAACTTCAGTAGGATGAGGGTTGCAATTAGTTCGGCCCGTTGCCATGGTAATAGGAGCCCCAGGAGTGGGTACAGAGAGGAGGTGGATGGCTCTGTCTGGGGCGAGATGACACCTCTGAGGGTGGGAAGGGGGGATGCAGGGAGGAGCTGGTGAGTCACCCCTCCGAAGGACAGGCAGAGGAGAAACTGTGATTACTGATCTCAAAGCCAGAATGGGGCCATGGGCTGGGCGCTGGGGAGGGAAGCTGAGGGAACCTTCCCCACTGCCACCACCACCGTGGCCACCACCATCACCACCTCCACCTCAAATAACTGGGCCCAGAGAGAAGGCAAAGTCCATGCCTCCAGGCAATGCCAGGTCAATGAGAAATGAGGTTAGACAGGTTCCTGCTGAAATGCTGAGCTTCACCCTGGAGTCCCTGTGCTGAACCCTGCCTCTGTCCCCCCTCCACCCCACGCCCCCATCCTCATCCAGGAGAGGAGGACCTGATCAGTCCAGTTTCTGAGGTCCAAGCACTTCCCCATGCTTGGACTCAGCCTTTGCAATACCCTATGTTCTGAATGGATCAGGGGTGGGAGTGGGGAGAGACCTACCCCTTCCCACCCTCTGGTTGGAGTATCTGAAATTGGGAAGCCCCAGAGGAAAGCTAGGAAGGGTAGCCACTGTGTGGCAGAGAGCCCCTGTCCGTGCCCTCCCCAGGCCATGCCACCACCACTGGACCTCCTCGTCCCTCCACTCAGGAGGGAAGACAGGTGACGACAGCCCGCCTCTCCTCTGTGCAGGAAACTGCAAACAGTCTGTGGAGGCCGCACCCTGGCTTTTCCAAATGAGAGGAGCTCTTTGGACCGAGAGGCTCCTCAGCCAAGCATTTCCCCCAATTTTGTACCCCTCCTGCCAATGCCCCACTGAGCAAAGTGGAGCTGTGCCCCCTGCCCATTCCTTTCTGATCAAAACCCTGGGGTCCCACACCAAGAACGGAAGGAGGCAACATTAGAGGGGAGGGGCCAAGGGCACAGGGGTGCCCGTGGAGTTAGTGCAAAAGCAGGCACGGCTCAGCCCTGCCTGGGTGGCACTGGCAGTTAGGGACATGCAGAGAGCCCAGGACAGTGATTAGAGGGGGCGTTAGTGCAGGCCTGGTTGGTAAGCATGGAGTTAATTTGGCACAGAATTTGGGAGTGTGGTTTTGGGGTCCAGAGCCAAAGCTCCAAAAAACAGGGTGGGAGGGTCACAGAATTGTTAAGAGCTTCAAAACTGAGGGGCCGGAGGAAGACACTCTCAAAAAATCCAGAAGGAGAATTAATTCTTGGAAAAATACTGTCAAGTCCAGAAATAGGTGGCCCCTCTCCACTTCGGAGCTTTTGGCACGTTGTTGGACATCTTGGGCGTGGCTGACACGGCCCCTGTGGGATGGAGCGGCCCCAGCAGGCTGGCACGAAATCTGAAAGGGCCAGGGGCAGGAGCTGGGACCATCTGGGATGGGAGGCTGCAGATCCTGAAGGCTCAAGGGAAACAGAGACCTGAGGGCCATCTCCCAAAGACCACATCCTGAGCACCGGAGCCACGCTTGGAGGCGGATGTCCTCCAGATGCAGACACCCAGACCTGAATCACTCCCCAGCACCAGTGCCTTGGGCCGTGCTCACCGCCCAAGAAGGGGCTTCGGCACTTCCTAGAAGGGGCACGAAGGGCCTAGAATGGCAGGCACCCAGGCACCCAGATGTAGAACAGAGACCCAGGCAGAGGAGACCCCAGACACCAGCCCAGACCCTGGCAGCGCCCTCCAAGCTGGTACTTTCCACGGAGAATAAGGCCCCCTGCCCCAGAAGGGGCCCAGAGACCAGCCGGGCTGCAGGATGAACAATGAGGTAAGAGGTTAGGGGCCCCAGAGAAGGCATCTCTCCTCTTCTCCCAGGCCACAGGCGCCCGGCACTGAGCCAGGCCTGGGGTGGGTTACCTTGTCCCTCTCCTTTTGGATGCCCGTCTCCAAGGTCACCAGCTTCTCCTGCAGCTGGTCCAGCGCCTTCTGCTCCTTCTGCAGCAGCGCGCGCTCTGCTTCCCTCTCCCCCTGCAGCAGTGCCCGCTCCATTTCAGCCTGGAGGCAACAGCAGGGTCCACGTCAAGGCCACTCAAGGCAGCTGGACTCGGGCCCTCTGGGGCCATCATTGTGCCCGGGGAGGAGCCCAGCCAGGGCCCTCGCTCTCACCTCTCGGGCCGACTCCTGCAGCTGCTGCTCCAACTCCTTCACCCGGACTTTCAGCTGCCCCACTCGCCCCAGCACCTGAGCCCGCTCCTCTTCCAGGGCCAGCACCTCTCCCTGGAGCTTGGCACTGGGTGCATCTTCGTGCTGGAGGGGAGGGGAGCCATCAGCTAGGGAAGCCTCTAGAGCCTTCCAGGATGAGACTACGGAAACGGATCCGCATTTCTCAGGGTGCTTGGAAGGGGCAGCTGGACTGAGATAGGAGGAAGCTCCCCTCCCCGCACAGGGAGCAATACAGCTTGGCTGAAAGTAACAGACTCACCACCGGGTGCCAGGCCCGGGTGGGGCTCCAAGGAAAGCCAGGTCGTAAAGCATATTTATAGCTTGGGAAACTCATCAACACCTCCCCCTCTTCCTTGCCTCCTCTTTTTTTTTTTGGCCCTGCTACTGGACACGCGGGACCTTAGTTTCCGGAGCAGAGATCGTGGAACCCACACGCCCTGCGCGGAGTCTTAACCAGTGGACTGCCAGGGGAGTCCCACCTCCTCATTTCTACACCCTGATGTCGGCCCAAACTTCATATACTTCCCCCTCGCTGGGCCTTGGCATCCACCACACACGCGTGCCTCCTCGGCCTGCGGCAGGCCACCCCGCGTCCCACCTCCTGCTGGGTCCCACCTCCTGCTGGGTCCCACCTCCTGCTGGGTCCCTGCTGGGTCCCACCTCCTGCTGGGTGCTCTCCGTGCTACTGCACTCCTCCTTGAGATTCTCCTCATCCGAGCGCTCCACAGTCTCCCACAGGCGTTGGGTGGCACCTCCAGGCTCCTCGTTGCTCCGCGCAGAGGCCCCAGTGCCCCCCACAAGGCCTCGTGAGGGCCTCCGGCCGGCCAGAGCCAAGGCTGCGGCGGCCTCCCCGATGCTGGGCAGCTCCCCGGCCTCAGGTCCCCCGTCGGCCCGGCTGTACTCGGCGCATAAATTCAGGATGGTCTCCAGGCGCTGTCGTTCCTGGGGAGGGTGGACAGAGCAGGGCGTAAGGGGAGGAGGCTGGGTCCCAGGAGGGCTAGAGCCAGGCATGGTGTCCCGTCAGGAGAGAAGACTAGGACACTAGGGGCTCGGCGTCAGAATCAAGTCAGGAGAGCCCAGAGCCCAAGGTCTGGGGAGGCAGAGGGAAGGAGGGTGGGTGCCCCAGAGGCGGGCAGGAGGAACCGGGCTGTCGTGCCACCTGCCCACGCGGCCAGCCCCTCCCGTCTTCCTGTTTCCTCTCCCTTCTCATTCTGTCCCAGGGTGGGCTTCCTCGTGAACACACAGGGACACACCCAGACGCACCCAGAAACACATGCTGGTAGGCAGGTAAAGAACACAATGAGACACAGATAAACACGCAGGTGTTCATGCTGACATGGATACACGTAGATCCAAAGACACCTGGGCCCACAGAGACACCGCCGCATATCAGCACTGACACACAAAGACACAACACGTACCCCGGGCCTGTATTAACAGGCAGCTACGCACGAACACACCAGTCCTGACATGCACAAACGCACACTGGCACACACACGGATAAACACAGTCTAGCACACAGACAGGTGGGCACCGACCCACACAGGCAGGGCCGGAACACAGACCCAGGGGCCCACAGGGACCTGACACAGGTTTACACAAAGATGTGCTTAGCATGTATACACCCTGCCCGAGAGGCCTGGGCCACAGCCCTCCTCATGCCCATCTCAGCTCCAGTCACCCTCTGGCAGCCCCTGGCTCCTTCCCAGCAGGCCGCGCAGCTGCCAGCACTTGAACGCCTGGGCCCAGGTGTCAGTGCTCTGTGGCCCGGCTGCTGCATCCGCCCCCTTCCCACACAGCCCACCCAGATACCTCCCAGGGGCCTAAGAAGGTGAAGGAGGGATAGTACTCCAGACTTGGGGCTTCCCCCAGACTCTCTCTGTGGTCCCTCAACCTCTGGTGTCTCTCACCAGTTTGGCCAGGACCCCCCAGACACTTACCCAGCTTCCCTCCTGCTGCTTACCCAGTTCCATAGCAAGAAAACCAGGAACAGAGTCTCAGCACCCAGGAGGCTGGGCCAGTGCCCCCGCCCCTGCCCCAGGACCAAGATAAACAGCCAGCCCGGTGGAGGTGGGAGGGGCAGGGCAGGCAGCCTCCAAGATTTAAAGTGACAGGTGGGGCAGGTAAGGGCTGGGGAGGCACGTGGCGCGGGGCAGGGGAGGGGGCGGGAAGGCTGAATGGAGTTGAGGGAGGCTGGCCCCACCACTCTGCCTGTGCCAGGTTCACTGCCCCCCTCTCCAGGATGAGACCCCAGCGGGGGGCAAGCACTCTTGTCCAGGCCAGGCAAAAACAGAAGATATAGTAACTTACAAGACTGGGGGTCCTGCCTCATCCCTCCCGGACCCAACACAGACACAAGGTCCCACACCCTCACCTCACCCAAAGCTGTCCCAACCTCTTCTGAAAGGGCTCCAGGCAAACCTCCTCAGTTCCGATTCTCCTCCTCAAACCAATCCCAGTGTCCCTGGGCCCCCAGGAACCCCGTTCTTCTGCTCGCAAGGGAAAGAGGGCAGAACCTATTTTCCTGTGCACGTGCTACAGCGTGGACACACCAGCCAGCGCCCCTCAAGCTCCCTGCTCTATCTGGGGAATCCCAGCCCCCACCCAGCTCAGATGCCATCTCCAGGACAGCTGCCCAGAACCACACCCAGCCCCCAAAGGCACCCACATGTGTGCGCATGCACACACACACACACACACCAGCACACAAAATCACTATCACACAGACTGACCTGGATCAGCCAGGGGCTGCCCATCCTGTTCTCTTCTTCTCCCCCTGCCACCCCCATTTCCAGATGATCCAGCATGGGCCAGGATGAGCAGCTCCCACCCATTTATAGAGGCCAAAGAGAAGCAAGAAAGAAGGACCAGAGACTTTTCTAAAGAATAAGCCTTGGAGAGACAGGAGACGTGGGTTCCAATTCCAGCTCTGCCAGAACTTGCTGTGTGACCTTGCACAAACCCATTCCCCTCTCTGGGCTTCAGCCTTCTAATCACTGAGACCTGCTTCTCAAACTGAGACGTACAAAGCTTCATCATAAACGTGCTGTGTTTTCCTAGAGCTTCATTGTGTTCAGGTGCATAACGTGAAACTTCTTTTATACATGAAAACAAACACTGTGTTATGGAATAAATGCAAAGTGAGCATGAATTTGAAATAAGGCCTTAGAGACGTCAAAGAAAGTTCTTGTTCAGGGCACCAGAGCCTTGAGATACTGGTCACTACGGTGTATCCCGGAAGTGGAGAAGCTTGGGAAGCCCAGGCCCTGTCCACGGGCCCCTCCCTCCCTGCCAGCTGGCCCGCCCACACCCTGGCAGAGCCCCTGTCATGGATGCCAGCGGCCTCCCTGGCATCCGCTCACCAGCCTCTCCATCTCCTGCTCCCGAAGCCGCTCTTGGCGCTGCCGCCGGTGGTACTCCAGGAGGTCATCCTCGTTGTCACTGATCTCTGTGATGCTATTTTTCCGCTCCCGAGTGACAGGCACCCGCAAGTCCCCGCTGGAGAGCTTCCTCTGGGCACGGGGGCTCTGGTGGGGTGAAGCCCCAGTCAACGAGCCCAGACTATAAGCCGGGCTCAGCCTGCCACTGAAGCTGCCCTTGCGGGGTGCCAGGGACTCCCCTAGTGTGGGTGAGGGGCTCCGTGTCCTACGGCCCCGCGCCCCCAGCGTCACAGAGAAGTCCTCTGGTGAAGCCCCATGGGCTGCCCAGCGCCGGGGTCGGGGACTCTCTGCCACTTCCCTGGTTAGTTTGGGATCTGGGGTGGTCCGGGCGGGCATGGGGGAGAGAGCCCTTCGGGACAGAGATGGACTCAAGGGAGGCAGTTCTCTCATACTGTCCAGGCCCCGCCGGCCTAGGCGGGGGCTCTCGGGAGGTTGCAGGGTGCGGGTAGCGGACCCATCGGAAAATGTTCGGCCCACCAGCTGGCGTGAGGGGCTGGTTGTCAACACCCGCTCAGTGCCCGGCAGCTCCCGGAAAGGGCTGGGAGGGCGGTCCTGGAGCGTGCCAATCTTGTTTCGAGGAGCAGGGACTGGTGGCTGGAACTTGGGGCTGCCAGGAATGCTGGTGGGTTGGCCACGGGCACCTGAAGCCTGGTATTCACTCAGGCCAATCGCCACCAGGGGCAACTGCCCCCCCGCCCGGGGGCTCTCGGTGGCTCTGCAGGCCACTGCCAAGACAGTGGCTGCAGGGCTGTCTGTCCGCAGACCTCGGAGGCCAGGGCTGGGCGGCCTCTCGTGACCCCCCTTCCTGCCCAGCCGGGGGCTCTCAGAGGGGCGAGCACCACTGGGTCGGGACTGTGAGGGCTGCAGGGCCAAATGGTAGCTAGAAGACCGGGCAGGCACCAGGGGGGGCATGGAAGGGGCTGGCTCCTGCCCACTGGGGGAGTGGCTGGCACAGCTCCCACTGCTGGCTGGTGAGGAGAGCGGAGAGAAGGCTGGAGAGGTGTTCTCATAGCTGGAGCCCACGGACATGGCGCCAGGGCTGGTCGGGGGGGACAGCAGGTAGCGGCCACCATTGGCCATCGGTGACAGTGGGGAAGTGGCGGCAGGCTTCTTGCCAGCAGCTCCAGGCTCCTCGAGCACCAGTGAGTCCATGATCTCCTGCAGGTCCTTCTCAATAGAGCTCACCAGGGAACTGTGGCTGCCACAGGCTGAGGGTCCCTGGGTTGCAGGCTGTGGGGTGTGGTTCCCGTTCACCAAGCTTTGTGATTCTGCTGAAGGAAAACGCAAAGAGGCCTCAGGACCTGGTCGGCATCTCCTAGGCCCTAGGGAGCTGCATATGCACAAGAGCGAGCACTCCCACGTCCTGCCAGCAGAACAGGGCTAGAAAGGCTCTGGAGAAGCAGCCAGGAGATCTGGGTCCCAGCGCCAGCTCAGCCACTAACCTGCTGTGCAACTTCCCCAAGTCACTTGCCCTTGGTTTTGCCGTCTGTGAAGGAAGAGGGCTCTCCTGGCTCTGACATTTTATGACTTAGGACAGAGTCGGCAACACGGCCAGGCACTCACCCTAAGACTAGGTTCCTCCCTGCCTTGGTTTCCTCAACCTCCTCAAGCTCCACTTCAGGAAGGGCAGGTGGACCTTCTGCAAAGGGCATGGGGGCACGCTGGGGAGCGGGCCAGAAGTTCCGGGGAGGAGGTGGTCCCAGTCCAATAGGACATCAGGGCCTCCCAACACAGCAGCCGAGACCCAGGAAAACACACACACAGATCCTCCAGGGCTGGGCGAGGGGTGTGTGCAGCACCACTTTATCCAGTCAGAGGCAAGGGAGGGGCCTGGCCCTAAAGGCCAGTTCCTGGAAGCCAGGCTGGGCAGCAACTAGGTGCAGCTCAGTGCCTCCAATTAGCCCGTTAAGCCATGCCAGCAAGAGCCTGCCTTTGCCCTGCCCCAGCCCTTGTCAACCAACCAGGAGTCTCTGAAACCACTGCCCCAAACAGCTGAGGGAGTGGCGTGACAAGGCCAGGGTGGGAGCAGGGTAAAGCTACCCAGGGAGTGGACTGGGAACCCAAGCTTCTGAGCCTCCAAGGACCTAGAAAGGAGAAGAAGAAGGCTTTGCAAGACTGAGTCGGGGTCCAAAATTATGGGGACTGTGTGGGACCAAAGGCAGAGGGGTTGCCGTGGATACTGGTGATCCTAGGGACCACCCATCTTTCCTCAGATCCCCAAATGATCCATTGAAGCCACTGATGCCACCCTGCTAGGTGCACCTGACACACATGTCCACCTGTCCCAGTAGCACGCTGACACCTGTCATCCTACAGCCATCTGAATACCCGTGCAAAGTCTGGGGTGGCAGGCCTATAGGCAGCCTCCTGATCTGCACCCAGCCCCCTAGGCAGCTGGGCTGAGGGGGGCTGTGCTGGCTCCCTGGGACAATCACCCAACTCTCCTCTGGGGATCAATAATTCACACACAAACTGCAGCTGCTCCACTGAGACATCAGCTGGCATGGCATGGCCTGGGGGTGGGGCAGGGCCCAAAGACATGATCACAAGCAGGTGGGACCCCCCCTCCCCGCCCCAGAGCTTACAGCAGCTCAATTGGATGCTTCCTTCTGCCCCCACAGGCCACCCTCAAGGGTGAGGCTCCCTGGTAGTGACATAAGAGGGTCAGGGTCCCAGACACCAAGGTGGCACCTTCCAGGGCAGTGGGACACAGGCCGGCACAGCCCCCCATCCCTCAGGCACATGATTCCCCAATTCCAGCCAAGCAGCACTTCTTGGATCTCTTCCAGTGGTCAGACTGCCTGGCACTCTCCACCAGTGGCCCATGGCAGGTGGCAGCAAGCCCAGATCATGGGTGTTGTCCTGCCCTGACACTGCAAGTGTGGCTGGAGGCTGGAATGGGCAAGGAGGAGGACTGTCCACGGGGTGCCGCCAAACTAGCCACGTGCCCCAAGTGGGTACCTACCCGGGCCAGGACTGTAGGGGGGTCCAGGGGCCCGGCCCCCTGCCGGAATCATGCTCTTCATCCACTTGGCTTCAGCCGGGTGGTTAAAGCGGAGGAAGGTGGACTGACCCAGGCACAACATGCAGCCTGCAGAGAAACCAAACGCTCGGAAGGGCAGGCAGAGCTGAGGCAGCCCTCACCCCGCAGCACAGCAGGCTCAGCCCGGGCTCCGAAGAGTCATCCCCACCTGCACTCAGCGGCACCCACTGGCTCCACACCTGACTCCCCCCGTGCCGGAGGCCCCAGCCCAGCTCCACAGCACAGGGCCGAGGGGAAAGAGCTCTGGTTTGTAAGTCCTAGTCCTAAATTTCCTTCATACTACCTGTGAGATCTTCAGGTAAAGTCACTTCACCTCCTTGAGTCTAGTTCTCTCATCAGAAAAATGAGGACAAAACCACTGACCTTGCAGAGTTAGAAAGACAGTGCATGCCAGTGCTCTGTAAGCGGAGAAGGCTCTCCAGAGAACACAGACACCCATGTGCCTCCCATCAAGATCCACCTATCTGCCACCTGGGTGGAAGGGTCAGTTTGAGAGGCAGCAACTTCCAGGATCACACAAAAGCTCTGAGACAGGGGACAGGGAAACACCATGGATCGGTCAGATGCCCCTGCGGGGACCAGAATTCGCTTCCTTAAGAGAGCTGCCCCCCTTTCTGACAGCCAGGAGCGACCGCTACCCTCCTTCTCTCTGTCAAAGCGCTCTCTGGCCTGACATCGTCCTGCTCCTTGGTCTCCCCTGGAAGGCAGCCAAGCCTAGGCCAGTGGGCCCAGCCTCAACCAAGCACATTCCCAGGCAGTAGACACAAGCCCAGTCCTGCCCAGGAAGTGTGAGTGCATGGAGGGGGGAGGGCAGGTGGGAGCCAGAAAATGTAGCCAGGGGCACCGGGAGTGTGCACGGTGACAGGTGTGCGCACCGCGCCTAAGGCTGTCTGGCAGAACTCCTCCTCCCGGCCACACCAGGTGCTAGAGGGCTTCTGCACAAGATGCTCTGTTGGGAGAAGCCAGAGACCTGGTGGTCTCTACCACCCACTCTTCCAATTTGTCCATGTCCTTGGCCCCTGGCCCCAGGCTCCTCTCTACCCTATCTGGTGCCACTTGGCACCCCAAGCTTCATGCCAGTCTGAGCTAAGACTGGCAGGGAAGTCTACATTCCTGGACGCTGAGACAGTTCAGCTCAGGCAGGCCACAAGGGCATGGGGCATCCCAGACCACGTGGGTACCTTGGCCGCCCACTGAGGCGCTCAGGAGCCTGTTGGGGGGCCCTGGGCATTGCCACGGAGGGGGGGCTAGCAAGCTGAGAAGCCCATAGCAGACAACATAGTAGACAAAACCACCCACTTCTCTGGCAAACCCACGGGCCCTCCCAGGCAGGCACCGACAATTCTAAAGGCTGATGGGTGGTTAGGAAAGGAGGGAGCCTTCCCTACCAAGCCACCAATCAGAGGCGCTGATCACAGAGTAATCATAACCGGAATAAATAAGAGCCAGCCACACTGTCCACCTAATTACAGCCACAGCTGTTTCAGAAAGAACCCTGCATTCCCCGCCCCCTCCTTTCAGCCATTTAACAAGCTAATTAATGATGAGTTTGCAGGGTCTAGACAGACCCACTCAACCCTAGGTTGATGGGGGGCAGGGAGGGGGGGCGGGGCAGATCAGGAGCCTGACCACATAGTCCAGACTGGGAAGGAGGTGGGGAGTCTGGGTGGATTCCAGCCCATCAGTGCCAGGCCCACCCAAGGAAGCTGTGGGCACCTACGGACCCCGGCCCTGGCCCCTATAGCTGTGAGTTCCCTGCCCCTCACCCTCCTCTATACAAGGGGTGTGGCTATGCTGCCTCTGGGGCTATAAATAGGTGATGCCAGGCAGCAGAGCTGGATCTGTATTAATAGAGCGGGCAGGAGGGCAGCGGGACTGACTGCAGCTCAGCTCCTGCCCAAATTAACTTTCTATTTGCACTCAGGGGCCCCAGGCATGGCCCCAACTCTGGTCCCATGCCCTCAGGGGCCTGGCAAGCCTGTTTCTGGGAAGAAACCTCCTCTCTGCCCACTCCTGCCCCACACCTCCAAAGGTCAGCCCACTCACGAAACCCAAGAACCCCTTCTCATCCAGGCAAAGTTGTGTTTGTGCCCCTCCTCCCCAAAGGGGCTCAGGGCCGAGCTGTGTGCAGGTGGGTGCACATCTGGAGGGAAAAAAACAAACGGGGCAAAAGAGAGGGTGGATCCTATCTCTGAGAGATGCAGGGGGGAAACACTACACACAAACACACTCTCATCCCGGCTCACACACATACACACTCAGAAACACACAGACACACAGATATAGGCAGACAGCCTCACACTCAGAGCGACAGTCACTGCCCTGCTGGCCACACAAATAGAATGAACTGGCCAAAAGGAGGCTGGGGCGAAGGGAAGATGGGAGGAGGGGCCTTGGCTCCTTCCATCCGAGACCCCTCTGAGCCGTAACACAGGCTCCGCTCATCCTAACCAGGACCCCTCAACCCCGTAGAGAGGCAGGTCCCACGAAGGGGACCGCCTAGTGCTGGGGAAAATGAAGTCTGCCCCGCTGAGGAGTGGCCCCAGCCCAGGCGCCCCACTTAGATATGTTCAGGGCTCACACACACGATCGAGCCTCACGGCCTCAAGCTCCCAAGCGGGGCCAGGGACCCGATCCCCCTCCTCGCACGCTTCCCCACCCCCTCCACGCCCCTCCCAGCCCGAGCTGCTCCGCGCCCTGCTGCCGGGGCTGCGGCCGCCGGGGGCTGAGGACTCACCACCGAATCCGGACCTCCGGACCGCTCGCCCCTGCTAGCTCGAGCCTTCCAGGTCCCCGGCCCGCCCCGGGCCTTTGGAGAGGCGGGCCGACCTCCCCGCCGCCGGCTCCGGGCTCGGAGCAGCGAGCGGCGAGGCAGCGAGCAGCCACCAATGCCCGGGGAGGGGCGGGCCGGCCACTGGCGGCGGGGGAAGGGAGCCCGGGAGGGAGGGACAAAGGAGAGGAGGAGGGGAAGAGGAAGTGATGGAGGAGAGGAGAGGAGAGGAGAGGAGAGGGGAGCGGGATGGAGAGGGCGGGGCGAGGGAGATGCGGGGAGGGAGCCAGCTCAGAAGTCCTGAGCCCGGGTCAGGAGTAGAAGTGGGGCAAGGAGGAAAGGTTCCAGGGAGATGACAGAGAGAAGGACAGGTGAGAGGTAGATACAAAGGCCAGAGGGTGAAGAGCCAGGAGGCAGAAGTAAGGGGAATTGGGGTCTCACTGAGACCCCTCTGTGGCCAGAAGCCACCAGAGGCCTAGGAGGGGGCCGGCCCAGCCCCTGGCTGGTCACTTTGGGCCAGTCACACCCTCTGGCCTCGGGTTCCTTATCAACAGAGTGAGGAGGCTGGCTTGATGACAGCAGAGGTTAAGCTCTGACAGTCCATGGCTCCATATATTAGAGAGAAGAGTGAAACTCCTGGGAATCCAGCTAAGTCACTGGGTCCAGCTCTGGCCCTCAGTCTGCCACCCTGACAAGTGCAGGCCAAGGCAGTGCTGTGTGCAGTGTGCGCAGCACTGAGCCCGGCCCCTGTCTCCACCCTAAACACCTCCTCCTTTGCCCCCTTTACCCCCACCCTCCCAGCAGTTCACCTCGCCCCATGACCCACACTGGACCAAGGCCCTGCCTCTTCCAAGCCAGCCCACTCCCCTGGGGCTCCAGAAGCCAACCCACCTCCTTCCAACCACAACCACCGGTTGTGCTAGCCCCGTAAAGAGCTCTTTCACCCCAAGGAGGTACCCTTCCCATCTGGAAACAGTGCCAGCCGCCTCTGGAGCCCCCAGGACCTGGCTGAGGTTCTGGGCCAGGCAAGTACCTACCACCCAGCCTGGGTCCCAGAAAGTTCCTCTCATTCCAGGGACTGGCCTCTGGACACCAGAACCTTAAGGGACACACTGTGTTCTCTCAGACGTCTTCTGTATGCTCAGCGCTCACGTAGCCCCACACACTTTCTCCCAGGTACACACCAACACCTGCTCAGTCACACAGACACCACTCGGCCGTGCATACTCTAAATCACACAGACACCCCAGTTAAACACGTCCTGTCTCCCACACACATTTATTCTCAAACACACCACCCCTCAGGCACCAGCCCCTCTCTTGGTTATACCCTCACTCAGGCACAGATAGCCTTTCACTCAGTCCCCAGAGAGACTCTGAAGTCAAAAGTCAGCCTCCTTAGAGAAACAGTCAAACAATTTTTCCACCCTCACTGAACTCCTACCCACCCAGCCATACTACACACACACACACACACGCACGCATGCACGCACGCACGCGCGCACGCCCCCGCGCACTCATATACTCACATACAGCTTACTCCCCTTCTGAAGGAAAAAGGAAAACCATATAGGGTCAAATGCAAAATAGGGGGAGGGTTTAAAAAAAAAAAATCTCCTCAGGAAATGTGATTCATCAGTCTGGAAACTGTGACGGCCAGCTGGACAGACCCAGACGGACACAGAGGATACCGCCAGGGAGAAATGGGGCAGGAGGCAGACACAAAGAAGTGGGGAGCTAGGAGCATTTGCTTTTTCTCTCCTTCCTTTGAGCTTTATTAGTCAAGATCTTTATCAGTCTTATAACAGAGGACAGTTGGAGGCGTCACTCCCATTTTACAGAAGGAATAACTGACAGCTGTGTGGAAGAGGAAGAGGCTCAGTGTCCTGGATCCCAGAGGGAGGCAGCTGGATAACTCAGGAATCCTGGCTCACCAGCCACATTCCAGGGAGCCTCCCTGCTGGTCCTCAGAGAAGCCCCTGCCCACCAAGGAGGTGCCTGGGGAGTGAAGGAGACTCCAACGAAGGGCTGGCAGTGAATGCTGGGAGAGGATGAGGACCTTCTGTCTAGACAGCCTGGTCCCTGAGCTTCATGGCTTTCCGGGCCCTTCCCTACTTGGTCCCCTCCCAGATCTTTCATGTGGTCTGGCGATGTGGTCTCAGGGCGGGACAGCCTAGACCCAGATATGATATTCCTCCTCATTTCCTTGGTCCTCTTCCTAGCTCCACCTCTTGTTCTGTAGAGAGAGGGCAGCGTGGGATGTCCCGGGATACCCGGGGATAGGACTGAAAGCAGGATCTTCCTGGCCCCCATGTCCATAGCTCTAGCTAAAGGTTGGCATCTGTTTTCTGCCTGCTTCCCCCCACCCCCTGGCCAGGCGTATTCCTGCTGGAAGAGCCTGTCACTGCCACCCTGCTCGTGATGACGTGTGCCTCTCCAATTGCCTATGGCTGGGCCCAGTGCCCAGAATGATGCATCCAAAGCCCGGCCCAGCCAGAGAGGGCTCCTTGTTATTTCTAGGGTAGCCCTCTGTTTTTCAAAGAGGGGGTCCCCCCTACAAGGCTGGATCGGGGAAACAAGACAGGGAAAATGATCCTCTTGCATATACGCCCACAGATAGGCACGTGGCCAGTGAGTTCTCATATCCTCACAGGCGCACACACGGACTTCGTTACCATCAGCCCTGAGTTCACCCCTGCCCCCAACTTGAACACTCTGATCCATAAACACAAGGAAAGACACAAACACAAAGATACACAAGCCCAGAGGCACAAACACATCCGGAGATACATAAACACACTCCAGTTACACAGACACATAGAGATAGCACATGCACCCCCGAGCCACCCAGTTTCCAGGGAAACGCGCTCCCAAGAATGTCCGGAGTGGGGCCAGGCAGGGCTGGGCTTGGTGCCTTGCTCCAGAGATGAGACAAGGAAACCCTCAGCTCCTGGAGCCCAGGGGAGGGGTAGTGCTGGGGAGAAGAACACCCGTTCCTTTGTGCCTCTGCCTACCCCTCCCCAGGCTGCCAAGCTTCTGAGACAGGCGAGCCTAGACAAGGCAGCTATGGGGGTGGAAGGGAGCGAAAGGGAAGGGGGTTTAGGGTCAGGAGAGAGTGGGAGGGTACATAGTTGGCAGGGTGGGCTTTTGCCTGGGCAAGAGTTGGGGGTCACTTGGGCCACAGGAAATGCCTAAGAATTCCATCTTGGCCCAGGCCCTCCCTCTTCTCAGGGAGCTAAATGCTGCCCTGGGAAGACCAGGCAAGAGAGGCCTACAGAGCATCGGTTCCGCCACCCTGCTCACAACGCACAGGGGAAGAAAATTCTTGCTCATGAACGTGAGGGATTTGGGGCTGGGCTCTTTCTCCAGCCTTCTTTGAACTCTGCCTCTGCCTCTCCTTGCTGTTCTACTATCTCACTTCCACGTACCCAAATCTTGGGGAAGATGCTCTCTTTGAGATGGAAGAGTACGGTCAGGAGCCAGATGGCATCACAGCCAAAGCCTCAATTTATGGGGGTTCCTCCTCTATCTGGAGTCAGAGAAGCCCTGGAGGAGATGAGGGCCTGTCTGCTGCTGCTCCTGGCAGACCTGTCTCCCTGGAGTCAGTTGTCCCCCTGACACTCCCAAAGGCAGGAAGGTTGGGTCTCCTGGGTCAGCCCTGAAGGGAGAGACCCCAAGAGGTGTGAAGAGAAGGAGAGAGGGAAAGAGTGGAGTGGGTGGGATTTCCACTACAAAGGAGCTTCCAGCCAGTAGGAGGTAAGAGTCCCAAGAAAACACTGCCAGGACACGGGTCCTCCTACTTAGAGCCAGGCTTAGTCCAAAGCTCCATCCTCTACCCCCCACCCAAATCCACTTTTGTCATCCCCCTAATACGGTGCTTCACTGTATACATTGATGTCCAGGGCAAACACACCTGGTTTATCAGAGTGCTACCTGGCCAACCCCTTACCTGCCTGGTCACCATAGTAACCGGAGGCCCAGTTTTTAGAGCTCCCTTACACAACGGAATGGCCTGTTGCTTTGGGAAACAGGGTGGTAACCATATTCATGACCCAAAAGCTACTGTCAACAGTGTTTTAACAGGAGTGAGCGTGTCCTCAGATTCTGCCATCAGATTTTGCCCTTGTCCCATCGCCATTGTCCTCAGCAGCTCCCCAGCCTCAACAGCCTTTCAGAACAACTCCCTCTTGGCATCACGGAGCCATGTGCCACTTTCCCCTCGCTGCTGCTCCAACTGCTCTCCTCTAACGACCACGAGTGACCACTGCACCACTCCCCGTGCCCTCTGAGAGCAGGAAGCAGGCCCTCCTCTCTCCCCACGGTGGCAGGGTGGGGGTGACCAGAGAAAAGCAGGTTGAAGACAAGTCTGGATGCTGGAGGGGTTTCGAAATGCACCCGATCCAGATGCACCTGAGCACCCCACCCCCAACTTGGCCACTCAGGCGGTTACCATGGCAACCAACACAGCAGGCTTCCCCTGCACCTGTCATGCACAAGCTTTTAAACAGCCCCCTAGGTTCCGGGCTGTCAGAACTTACCCTGAGTGAGTCGGGTGGGCTGCCGGACCAGGAGCCCATCAATAGTGCAGGCATTGCCGCAGGGGTAGAGGGTGAGGGTGCCCCGCAGGTTCTCGATGTAGCAGTGCTCTGGAGCCAGGCCTAGACCCTGCAGTGAGATGTCCCTGGCTGCAGAGCCAATCACTGTCCTCCCTGAAGACAGGAGGCAAACTGAGTCAGAGGGGTAGTCCAGGCTGAGCTGGCAGAGAGGGGCAAGGAGGGCCACACTGGAAATCTACTGCCACCTCCTACTCCAGGGAGAATCACGGGCCACATCTTTGGGACCCCTGAGCCTGGTCGAGACAGTAAGGGGTAGAAGCTCTTCTCAGACCCAGAGATGAAGGCCTGAAGGGCACAGTGGATCCACAGATAGAGTAGGGAAGGGGGACTTTTCTGCAGACCTTCCCTTTGTCCACCCAGTCCTCCCTCCCTAAGACCTTTTTCTCCTTCCCCATTCTCCCCCATCTTTTCCTCAAACTCTCTCAGCCTCCTTCTTCTCTCCCTCCCTTCTGCCACCTGCAACCCTTGCCCTCCCTCACTCCCCTCTCTTCAGTTCAACTCTCCCCGGGCTTCCGCAGGCACAGCCCCTCCCCCTGGCAGAGCCCCTGGGACCGGTATTTGGAGAATGTGGGGAATGTAGTATCACCCAGGCAACAAGTGCAACCTCGAGAGCAGAGAGGAAGGGCAGAAGCCGCAAGGTGGAAGGGGCTGTGCCAGGGCCTAACTAGGAGGTCTGCCCCCACTGCCATCTCTCCATCTCCACCAGCACCTTCTCCCATGTCAGGCACTGCCCTGGAGGGGGCCCCCTTTCTTCTTGGCCACAGCGGTTGCCAAGGGCCATGTGCTCTCCTGTTTCAGTGCCCTCCTCCTGATTTCTAAGCTGACCTTTAATCCCAGTCATGGAGCTAGATTAGTCTGGGCAGGCAGAGACAAGGGAAGCAAACTGGTGGGGTAGGTGGCACGGCCTCCCATCTGTTGGAGGTGAACACTGCCAGCAGGTATCAAGAGGGCCCCAGCACATGCCAGGATCCCAGGGCAGGAATGTCTACGGGGATGGAGGGGTGGCAGGTCAGATGCCCCCCAGACTCACCTTCCTCCAGCGGCAGAAGAGTGATGGCCGTGCTGAGCCGCCCACTGCCCAGGCTCACCAGATGGGGTTTGTCCGTTTGCACTTTCAGCCCTTTGCCTGTTTCGATCAGGTCCAAGGGTCCTTTCTGCAGGTAGTGGAGGTGGGGGAGGAGCATCATGAGACTCCTGGCCGGCACCTTACCACCCTAGTCCCCGTCCTCACACCAGCACTCTCTCCAGCACCTGCGCTCTCCAAAGGGCTCTGAGGGTGTAGTGCAAAATCTTGCACAGAGCAGTATTCCACTAAATTGTAATTAGATCTGAATCTAGGCCACTAACTCGTCCCACTGGATTTATCTCAAGTCTTGGTTTAACTGCCCTTTTGTCTGTTAGGACAGAAACAGGAGAAAGGGGAGTGGGGAAGTGCTTGGTAAGAGGAAGGGGTACTGGTAGAGGGGACCGATCAAGACTTGTCCCTGTAGACCTGTCCGTGGCAATCCACTTGGCCATTGTTTGCCCCTGTTAAACTAAATTACAAGAGAGGGCAGGGCCTGGATCGAGGAGAGAGATACAGCTCAGGGTCAATCTGTAAAACACTTCCTGACTTTCAAAGGGTATTTTCTGGGTGAACCAATTAACCTAATTCAGCTAAAGACTTAGCTGTTAATAGGCTTGGGACCTGGGGAAGAGCAGAGGTAGTACCACTGTCATCCTTGGGCTGGGACCACAGGTAGGTAGAGGAGTCAGCTCATCCTCACCAACAGCCCGCTTGCCCCGCCCCCAACCACACTCACCTGCACCATAGCTGGGGTCTTGTTTCCAGGGCCCACTTGGTTCCTATTGATCGTGTCCATTGTCCTGGGGCTCCAGAGCTCCTGCGGACACAGCAGAAAACAGGTGAGGTGGGGAGGCCAGGGTAGAAAAGGGCAAGGCGTAGGCTCTGTAGCAAGGTTCTCAGGGAAGGCGCAGGCCCGTGTCACCGTGGTTTCCAGCACGCTCCTGCTGAGGGAGAAGTCGAGGCAGCTCAGGAGCTTCCTGGGGGAAGGTGATGCCACATCTTCAGCTGTGGCGTGGATACCACACCACACCGGTCCTGGCCCTTGCCACACACAGGAAGCCCAAAAAGTCCTACAGGGCCCAACCTGTACTGCTGTACTTTCTTGCCTCTGACACCCAGGGCTCAGGCCTTGACAGCTGAGGACCCTCACACAACTGGAGCCGTAAGCAGGGTGGGGGAAATCTACCTTAGCGGGAGAAGCAAGTCCAAGGAAGCCCCTCCAGGGACACTGGTAGACAGGGGGCCCCAGGTGGGTGGCAGGGCTGAGCAGGAGCTCCCTCCCACAGCCTTTCCCTCTCCTTCTTCTCCCTTTGTCTCTTTTCCCAGGGGTCTCAGAAGGATGTTTTCTTAAAGGAGATACACGGGAAAAACAACTATTCCTGCCATCTCTTTGTCTCAATTCCTGCACCCTCTCTTCCCCAGAAAGCAATCTTACCCCCAAACAGTCAGCAAAAAAATAGAAACCCTCCATGGTGACTAGCACTGGGAATATAGGACTCTGGGGATCTTCACCTGATTTGGTGCTGTAGGAAGCTGAGGTCCTTAGAACCAGAGGTAAAATACTGATAGATTCCAGAGCCAGAACCTGAACTCTTCCTCACTCAACCCTTTCTCCCTGGCTCACAGTTTTGGTACCTGCAAACTCTGAGGAAGGACCTTTGTGTACTAATATGTACCTACATGCCCATCCTTGGCCAACTTGCTAAGGTTCATCTGCTGCTGAACAATGTTTCTGGGGAAGTTGAAAAGAGTGTAACTGAATGTAGGGAGGGAGACATAGGAAAGCAGGGTGCCCCTCCACTTTCTCTTCCAGCCATCTTCCAAGGGACTTGGAGAAGAAGTCGGGGGAGGAGCCAGCATTCCAAGTAATGTCTGACCCTGGCAGTGGGGCCCAAAGGCCTTAGCCATAGTTACTAATTTTACCCTCCCAGCTTCCACCCTTCCGGACCTGAACTGCATCGTCTCCGTCACCATTTCCACCCAAGCTGGCGGAAGAGAGGCTGGAACAGGGCCTGGGGCCCGCCCCAAGTCTGCCTAGGAAGAGGGAAGGCAAAGGCCATTAACCTACACCAAAGCTCAAGGTGGCCTGGCACCTCCCCAGGAGACCTGGCCAGGGGGAAGAATTTCCAGGGACAGAGACTGCTGTACTCAGGGAAATCCCTCAGCATTCTCTGAGGGAGGAGAGGCAAGAGAGTGGGTTGGGGATGGAGAGTTTATATAAAAGAGGGAGTAAGAAAAACAAAACGATAAACAATGGTGAAAGAAAGGCATCATCACTTAGTGGAAAGAGCTTTAGACTGGGGTACAAGAGCCTTAAATTTTATTTTATTTTATTTTATTTTTTAGAGCCTAAATTTTAATCCTGACTTTATTATTTATTAGCTGAGAGATCTTGGGCAAGTTACTTAACTTCTCTGAGTGTCAGATCATTCTCTATAAAACTGGAATAATGATTTAAAGAAAAAACACCCACTACTTGCCTGGGGCTAGGGGTGAAACGGAGTGACCATAAGTGGGCAGATTTGAGGGGGGTGATAGAAATGTTCTAAAACTTACTTGTGATGACGGTTGCACAGATCTGTAAATATACTAAAAATCACGGAATGTACATTGAAATTAAGTGAATTTTATGGTATGAACATCATACCTCAATAAAACTATTAGGTTTTTTTTTTTTAAAGATGATTGTCTGGAGATTCAGGTATTATATGAAATGACACTGTGAAGTGCAAAGCACTATAAACATGCCAGTTATCAGTATGAGCTTCATGATCTCGAACAAGTCACTTCACCTATCTGGGCTTCAGTTTCTTCATCTGTCAAGTTGTCATTATCACTCTGTGAGGTGGCAGTGGGTGTGCTCTTTTATTTACACCAAGGATTTCAAGTGCAGATAAAGATTGTAAAGGAATGAGGTTGATGGGGAACAAGAGTGATTGGAGGGGAGGAGAGAAGGGAATAAGGAGGTGAAAGAAGAAGGAGAGATAAGGAGAGAGGTGTAGGGAGAGACAGAGAAGATAAGAAAAGATGTAGAGATTGGGAGGCGCGGGGCTGTGGCCCCAGCTCCGAAACCTAATCCAGGTGAAGTGGAAAGGTACACCAGACCGGCGCGTCCCAGCACGCGGGCGGCGCTCTGACCCAGGGGCTGCGCAGCGGCCGGGAGAGCAGCCACGGGGTGGGGGGCGTGGGGGACGGGTCGGGGCGGGGGCGCCTTCTCCTCCCACCCCACCCCCGGCAGGGAGTGCCAAGCGGGCTGCTCCGAGGCGCCTCCCACCGGCCGACCTGCTCCCGTCCCACCGGGCTGCCCACTACCCGGGGGCTGTAATTACCCACCCCGCTCGCCCAGCCCGGCCTCCGCGGCCGCTTTGGGAAACCCCGCCCCGCCCGCTGCCAAAAAAAGGCCCCTGCGGTGCGAGTCCAGCTCTCGGGAAGGAGGGACTGGGGGAAGCGCCGCGGTCTGCCTCGGCTCTCAGTAGCCCTCCTGCGCCGCGAGCAGAGATGCCCAAGCTCCTCCTCGGGCTCAGGGTGGCAGAGGCCTGGGTGTCTGGAGGGCCCCTTGTGGGGCGACGCCGGAGCTCCGGCAGGTGACCCCGCTCCGGCCCCTCCGGCCTCTCGGCCCAGCGCGAACGCCCGGGCATCCAGGCCACGGGGGATCAGCAGCCCTACCCGGTCCCCAGCTCTCTGCGCCTCGTGGGGCGCCCAGAGTCACCGCTTCGGGGGTCTCGGCACCTTAGCCAGGGCGGTGGGGGCCCAGGGAGCGGCCGGAAAGGTCTGGAACCGACAGGCACTGGAGGAAGTCCAGACTCCAAATTAGGCACCAGAAGAAAGGCCCGAGGCTGGCCCCGGAGCGAAAGCGGTCCCGGCGGAGCCCCCGCACGGGTGCTTCCGCTCCGGCCTCACCTGTGGCCCCGGCGGCCAGCCCAGGCCTCGTCCTGGGCGTCGCATGGCTGTGGCCCGAGGCCTCCGGGGTTAGAGCTGGGATCCTCTCGACCCGCCGCCACCGCCTTCGCCCGTCCGGCGCACATCCGCCCTCGAGGAAGGGCCGCCGGCGGAGGAAGGAGCCGGGAAGGGAAGGAAACTGAGGCTGGGAGCCCAGCGGGCGGGGCGCCGGAGCCGGGCAAGGGCGGGGGAGGGCGTGGGGGAAAGCCAGGGACGAAGGGAACTTCGGGAGAAGGAAAACGAGGGGTCTGCGGAGGGACGGGGCGGGTGGGAAGACGAAGGGATTTGGAGGGAAATAAAGAGGGAGACTGAGGGATGAGGGAAAAGGAGGGCTGGGGAGGGAAGACTGAGGGCAGAGGATGGGGAGGAGGGGAAGGAGGTGGGAAACCGGATAGAGTCCAGGGGACGCAGAGGTGGGGGGAGACGGGGACGGAAAGGTAGAGGGACTGGGGAACGAAGGAGATGGGGGAGACTGGGGACAGAGAAGTCCTCAAGGAAAGGGGGTGACGGACCGGGGGAGCAGTCGAAGGTACCCAGGGCCGTGGAGGGGGAGACCGGGGGTGTGGTGGGAGGCGGGGCCCTGGAGTAAAAGAGGGGGCCGGAGGGCAGGCCGGGGGACCCAGGAGTGGGGAGAGACCGTAGGCGGGCAGCCGGGGCTGGAGGAGGCGGCGGGACAAGGCGAGAGTGTAGTTCGGGGGTGTGATTTTACTTGTGTGCGGGGTGGAGGTGGGGTGCCGGAAAAGGGCGGCTCTCCGAGGCCGGGGAGGCCGGGGGACCGAGTTGGGTTTCCGCACGGAGGGCTCCCTGCTGCCCCTCGCCGCCCTCCCCAGGGCCGCCAGGTGGGACAAGGCCGCAGTGTTGGGCCGCCTGCCGGGCCGCCCCGCCCGCCGCTGACGCTGGACAAGCGGCCTTTCTTTGGCCGGGCGGGGAGAAGGGGCCGCTTGTTTGCCCGGCGGGCGAAAGGGGCGGCCCCCAGACACCGCCGGCTCCCCGCGGGCGGCGGCGGGAGGGGGGCCGCGTGTGCAGCATTTGTGTGTGTGTGTGGGGGGTGAGTGTGTAACAGTCGGCCTGTGTGAGGACTGAGTGCGTGATGGGTGTGTGTGAACGGCGGGGCCGCGTGTGTCGGGGTGCGTGGGCCCGGGGAAGGGCGTGAGCGCTAGGGGCCGCAGATGTGAATGTGGGCTTCCTGGGAGGGCTGGGGGTGCTTGGCGTGTGTGTGGAGTCCTAGGTGTACGCTGGGTCCCACACTTGTCACGGCGGAGAGAGACGCAGCTGTCCGCGTGGCGTGTGCGGTGGGAAGGGTGCGTGGGTGATGCCGGGTGGGGCGCCGAGTGTGTCTGCGCGTGGGATGCCTGACGTGGTGGGGAGGTTGGCTTTGTGTGTGACCGGTTCGATGAGTCAGACTCCGGGACGGCTGAGCTAACGGGCCCAGTATGCAGCCCCGCCCCGGCGCCCTGGGTCCCCCGTCGGACCACTCGGTCTCCCGGCCCAGGCTCCCCTCTTGCCCGCCTCGGCGGAAGCGTCCGCGGGCGCCTCGGCCACCCAGCTGCCCCAGCCCCCCGCCGCCCCCGGGCGCCCGCGCTTCCGTATCCCGGAGGAGCCCGGAGGACCTGGCTCAGCCCCGGCACCAGGGAACTCCGCAAGGGATTCGAATATGGACCGTGCGGGCGTGGCAAGAGCGGAGACTCACTGCCCCCAGCTTCCCCCCTCTGGCCTCACAGACCCCTAAAGACGCGGGGTCTTGGAGAGGGCCGGGGAAGCCTCAGATGTGCCACCCATCTCCTGAACACACGCAAGAGTCTCTCCCGGACACCACTGCTTCCAAGCCGGACTCCGCAGCCCTTTCCTGTCCGCCAAGGCGGCCCGGCCCGGGACTGGAGCTGAGATGCCCCGGGAGACACCTCCGGTCCTGGTGCAGGGCTCTCAGTCCTTCTGTCGGCGAGAGAGGGGAGGTGTGGGGAGCAGGCGGACGAGACCTCGCGAGTGTCGCCCAGATGTCTGGGTGCCCGAAGGAGGGTCTTGGGACAAGGATCCGCGTTCCCCCCGGGGGGAGAGCGCAAGGGCCCCCTCTGGCGGCGGCGCGGGCGGCGGCTCGGGAGGGCAGGAGCAAGCAGCTCTCGGGAAAGCAGCGGAGCCCACTCCGCACAAAGCCTCTCGCGCCCCCACGCACTCACCTGTGGACCCCCTCCTCCCCTACCGGTTTCTTCCGGGCTCTTCCAGCCCAGAGCTGATCTGAGGGCTCCCTCCAGGTCCCTGGGACTTCCTCTTATCCAGTCCCAGCCGCGCAGCTAGCAGGACCCGCAGGCGTAGTGGGGGAGAGCGTTCTTACCTCGGGGGGAAAGGGGGACACTGGTTCCTTCGCCTGGCTCGGCCGCCGCGGCCCCAGGCTCAGAAGGACACTCTTGCTTTTCCCTGGGAGCTCGCTGAGTAGGAGGAGAGCGAGCGGGTCCCGCCTCCCTACCCCACCCCCCCGCTAGTCCCCGCCCCCGTCCCCCGTCCCGTCCGCCAGGCCAGCCGGAGGAGACGCCCTTGTGGGACCGGAGCCCAAGATCCCCCCACCCACCCTTTCCCATAGCAGCACCTCCCCCCCACCCCCGGCCTGCACAGCGCCCGCTTTGTTCATCTCTCTGCAGCTGGGCTCTCCACTACCACCACCACGTACACACCCCTATCCCCACTCACCCTCCCCTTCGGACTCTCCTAGACCACCCTCCACCCCTAGGCTTTAAGGCTCTTCTGAGAGGGTGTTTTTGACAGTTTTTCTCTAAACAACCCCCCCACCTTTTTTTTTTTCTCACTTTAGGTGCCTGAATCCTCCATGAGCTCCCAATGAACTTCATGGTCGCAGCCCTACAACATATTCTCATCACCTCCAAATATCTGCTGAGGGTATCCAGGTCTACTCTCTGTTGCCCCTTCTCCTCATCCTACTCCAAGCCCCTCCACCATGACGACCTGTAAATGGGGTGGATAACTCTGCATACAGGGTGTCACAGGTTTTTCTAAGGATAGGTATACGGAGGCATGGTAAAGTGCCATGCAAACTGTAAAGCACAGGAAAGCTGAATGGAATTATCGTCTTACCCCGTGTAGCTCCACCCTCACCACAACCTGCAGGATTACACTCGGGAGACAAGCTGTAGGTTTACTGTTGAGCACACCATCCTACAGCAGTCTGGGTCTCTGTAGGAGCGAGCGAGGGGTTAATAAGGAAGAAGAGGGGGGCACCGAAAACCTAAGGTGAAGCCTAGAAACTGAGCCTGGTTGAAAGTCATTCTCGCCACCCGAAATCCAAGCTGACAGAGGATCCTTACCTTGCAAAGCCAGCTCTCGCCCCAGGAGACTGACAGGGGAGGCCCTAGGGAGCTGAACGCAGCTAGACTGGACCTCTTTAACCAGCACTGGAGGGACCCCTGAGACTCTTCCTCCCTGAAGGAGAGGAAGGAGAAATCCCCCAAGGCTGGCATAAATTCCAGTGAGGGAAGGATAGCAGAAAATAATTTGTCCTCTTTGGGATGGACAAATCTTGCTCTGATTCAGTGACTTTAGTATGTACCCTCCCTGCCTAACCCAGGAACAGCAGAAGGTTGAACTGCAGGAATCTTTGGTCACTCATTGACAGGGCCAGCATTAGCAGGGGGACCCCCCATGTCTGGAGGCTGGAGCTGACCGGACTAGAAGCAGGAGGGGGTGGGACGCTCTCTGCAGCTACCTGCTCTAGCTAATAGAGGTCAAACTATCAGGCTTCAGCATGTGCTGTGGGCACCAGGAAGCCCCAGGATTTGGCCTGGGGTGGAGGAGCGGTGTTGGGGGTGGAAGCCTCTTATTCTTTCTTTCTTCACACTGTTTGAGGCTCATAAAAGTATTTTAACTCTGACCACCTTTTTATGAGGCAGATCACAACAGTAATTTTCAGGCTATTCTGTTTAAAAAAGAAAAGAAAGAAAATGAAACAAACCCCAAACTTGTTGTATCTTATGTGCCAAGACCCAGAGTTTGAGGGAAGAGGCTCAGATTGGGGTACCGCAAAGACTTTTCACATAACTCTGTTTCACAATTCCAGCTCTTCCTTACCGTCTTGGTCAGGAGGAATTTCAGGGAATAATCAAGGCTGCCACGGAGGCGGCTGATGCTGAGGCAGGGGGTTGAAACATCACCCAACTGCTCTCTGTCCTCCCAGCCCAGCGGTCAGCTGACCCCATGATAAAGGTTCTGTGCAATGTGTCCTCGCTCCTGCTGTGTCGGGGCCCTATGTTCCCACAGTTAGAGCACTCAGGGGACTTCAGACCTACCATCCCCACCCCGCTCCACATCTGGAGCCCATCAACAAACTCAGTGCTCTCTCACAGTTACGCAAGAGGTTGAGCAGCTGGGAGCTCAGAAAGGGGGAGGAAGAGAGAAGAAAGCAGAAAACAGCTTTCCAAGCATGCTTCAGACTTTCCGAAGTGGAAGCAGGGGGAGAGGGCAAAGGCTGGGTGTGGAAGGAAGAGTGGATTTTTTAAGGCCTTCTGCACTTGGCTATGAACGTCAGGAGTGGACTTCCACACCCAGCCTGCCTTTGCCACGGCACATTTCCCAGCTCTGTCCGTCCTCTGAAATTGTACACCCTCCAGCCCCAGAAAGAAGTGATTATTGCTCATTACAGCAAGCAATCCCTGTAGATGCACACCCTATCCCAGGAAGCTAACCTTTCTGGCCTCTTTGGATCCTGAACTCAGCATCATTAGTGTAGGTGTGGTGGCAGCAATGATGCCAAGTAACTCCTCACTGCATCCAACTTGAAGAAAAAGTTCAAACCTTTCTTCACTAGCTGCAAAAGAGCAGAAGCTGTCTTCTCAGTTTGTCTTTGAAGCTGCACAATTCACACTTCCACCCACAGGTACGTCCAAGCTGAGTGGGAAATTTGGGTAGGACAGAAGACTGGTCTTATTTACCTTCCGTGGCTCAGGACCTTCCTATGAGCTGAAAAGAACAAGCATTCATTCGGGCAAAAGAATGGGAAACAAGACCTATTTCCATTTCTCTCATTGCTTCGAATTGGTAACACTTCTTTTTCAAAAAGCCCGTTAACCTGATCTCAGATTTACATCTATGGGAACTTCCCAGAATTGGACTAAGCCTTAAATAACCACATAACCCCTGCCCTATGAACAGCAAGGCAAAAAACTTTCCTTTTTGACCACTGAGGGTAGAGGTAGGGGAGTGGCCCAAGCTTCTGAAAACCGCCTGGTTGCTTGACTCTTGTGTTTGAGAGGCGGCAACAGATCAGTTTGGAAAAGTAGTCTAAACTTCCTAAAGGCCTGCCTCCACATCAGTCACTAACTCCCCAGGGCGAGATGTGAAACTGACTCTTGTAGACATGCTGTCTGCTCTTGGGTCAGGAGCAATACACAGCAACCAACCTACTTGTGGATCTTCTAGGAGTTTCAAAGAAGCTCTACAGCTGCAAATATATTTACCAAATGGGGCAAAAAGAGGGAATGAAGGGAGAGGATGGTTACAGTGAGAGATGTGCATAGTACAAGGGAGTCAATTCTGAGTTTTTGCTTCCTTTTGAGCGATTCCTCTAAAACCTACCAGACCAAAGCTCTATTCCTCACCCTCACTGAGACCCATGTTGAGTATCACTAGTTGCAGTTGACCCCGACCTACCTTAGCAAGAAAGCTTTGTAAGGAGGTACAGCCGTTGCTTCCAGTTCGACTTCAATCTTCCTGAGGATGGGGACTCCTCCTATTTTCCTCCTCTCCTCCTCCAATGAGCCCTGCAGATGTAAACTTTTTTTTTGGCCCCGCCTCGCAGCATGCAGGATCTTAGTTCCCTGACCAGGGATCAAACGTGCACTCCCTGCAGTGGAAGCGCAGTCTTAACAACTGGACCTCCAGGGAAGTCCCATAAACTTTTAAGAAAAGCTATTCTCTGTCAACCCTGGAAATCTCTGAGAGCCTACCCAGTGTGAACGTTAAATTAATTGGAGGGCAAAGTTTCCTGTAGAGATGCATGGGTTGATAGATTTGGGGTTTGATACTGTGAGTAGATGAATGACAGACCTTTTTTTTTTAAAAGGAACTCACCTACCTCCCTACCTCCTCTGTGTGGAATTAATTAACCCAGAGCAGGAACCACAGCCCTCCTACATTAAACAGAATGCCCAGTCAGATCTAATTATTTTGTTAGTTTCCCTCACAAGAGGCCAACAAAAACTCCCCTTGATGCTGTGGAAGGATCAGCTGCCAGTCAGAGGGTGTGGCGTGGTTTTGGTGTGCTTCATTTCACTGGATTAACGTTACAGCCTCAGAGATCCAAGCCACACTTCAGCAACATTAAAGATACTTGCAATTTCTCAAAATCTTGGCTTTCACCATTAAAATAAAAACTTATTCATTCCAGAAACTTACTATTCATCAGAGATTTGCCTTCCAAACAATTTGGTGACATTCAATAATTTTTCAAGTTAAATAAAAAGAAAGTAAGGAAGAAGCCTTTTCTGAGGGAGTTATCAACTTCCAAGGAAGGCCTTCATCACTCATGCCTGCATCACTTACTTCTTACCACTGTTTGTCTAATGGGGAAGAGAATGCTCCAAGATATCACCAACTATGGTTATTCTTTAAAGATGAAGCCTCATTTTTCTGACTCTACAACTGGCTCTGACAAAATTAAGATCAAAAGCCCATAAGTGGCATCAAATTCAAAAGCTACACTGTCAGGAGTGCATGTGTATGTGTATATGCTCAAATGTAGAAAAATACACAAGACACAATACCTGTAATAGGGAGAAAAGGCAATGAATACTCTCAGATAGAGATTATTTCCTCTTAAAGAAACATATCATTAATTTTTAATCTTAGATCCTGTTACAGCATTCTGAAGACACCAGAGAAGACACCAAAGTATGAGAGTCAACAGTCTAAAAACCATTCATTTTATAATACTTTTTATTTGATTAAAGAATTTGCCTTCTTTGTGTACAATGGAATGTTATATTCCCTATGTATTTTACAGGGTTACAAAACTTCTCTCATTTTAAATATTACCCCAAAAGTAATTTTAGAAAAAAAAGTTTTTGTGAAACTAAACTTCACTTTAAAAAAATCATATGGACAAGCAACTCTCAAACAAAACTGAATTAATAAGATTTCTTGTCTACTTAACTACATGACAGATTTTTTTGTTCCAGTCCCCTTCCTCAAAAAAACCTTATGTGGAAACCAAGCTAGAGATAAGGATTCTTCCCTGATGCAGTTAAGGGAAAGGGAAAGGCCAGAAATTTCTTTGGCAAACAATTCCATCCATGGCCATTCGTGTGTGACTGCTCTGCTTCAATTACAGTACACTCTTTGCAGGGAAGGTCAGATGTTGTTCAGAGTGGGAGTCGTACTCTCCAACCAGCTGAAAGTGCAGGAAGTCATCTACTGTCATCTGTCTCTTCCCCCTGTCTGTGGCTGCAGCCTGGCAGCAACTCCACCAACTCCCAGTGCAATACTGGGTTAAAAGCCAACGCTGGGCTGGCTGATGTAGTCTTCTCCATTGAAGAAGTAATGGATGAGATGGGGCTGAGAAACAAGGGCTGAGAAACAACCATTACATGATGACACTAAACAGAAAAGGCTTAGGGGAGAAAAAGGAAGGATTTCAGACACAGGAACAGAAAGGCTGCTGAAAAAATGCTGGGCAGGCTAGAATGGAATATATCAATGCCTACACAGCAATATAATCAGCTGAATCTTGAAATGCTAAAAACTTGGTGGTGAAAAGGGAGGCTCCTTGATAGTTCAGGACCAATGGGATTGGCACAAAGACTCACTGAACCTACAGCCTCCAAAATCATAACCTCATGTCTGATAGAAAGGAAAAAACTGATGACACAGAGAACATTCAGAAAGAGGGAGGTGGTGAATCTCAGGAATGTGAATGGATTACAAAGACCATTAGCTATCATGTTTTAGCTGAAGTACCCAAAATATGGAGAATGGAAGGCTGGGTAGCACCAGCAGCAGACATGATTACCTGTGGGTGTGAAATCCCTAACTGGACATGACCATTCTCCTCCCAGACACCTTGAAGTGGGGGCTATACCATTTGAAAGCTGCTTCTCAGCTGTCTTTAATATTGACACAAGTGGGATTCACACTAGTGTTCTAAACCAGAGCAACAAGACTGCAAGGAAAACAGCCTGGCAAAGGAATGGAGGGATGAATAGATATAGGAAAAGGATAAGACATCCTTATCTTTTAACTTCTAGACCCCCTACCCCTCAAGCAGTTCACCTGCATAGTCCAGAAATCAAGAATGGATTAGATCAACCTGTTCCCGGAGTGCCAAATACAGTGCCTATATGCAGATGATCTCAGTGCTGGATTGGATATATAGAAAGAAAAAAAACTGAAGGTAAAGGAAAGGAGTATGAAAGATCAAAACCTTCTGCAGAGAAAACTTTTTAAAAACAAAGTATGAAATATATTTAGGCATTAAAATAAAAAACAACTTAGCTGATGGGGGACAAAGTGTTTAACTGGGGGCATTCTCTGGAGAGCTTGCTTTCCTGCTGGCCAGTAAAATCTGCCAAAGAAATCAGCAGCCTTTCCCTTTATGTTTGTGTCATTTCCTTGCCAGAGAATGTCTCTGTGACACTGAAACACTGAGGGTGAGTTGAGGGTCCTTGCGCTCAGAGAATCGTGCACTGTATTTGAAAAAAAGGGTCTCCAATGGCTTGCAGGTTTGGAAAAAATTCTTCAGCCACTGTTGGCTTCTTCTTTATTAATTTGAGAATTTTCCTTTTCGGTTCCCTCTTCTCGGTATTACAGAATTTCATACTTATCCACTAGGAAAGTGGTCTCTGTGGAAAACCTTACAGGGCTGTTTCCATCTACCTGGGTCACTTTGGTAACCTAGGAAAACAAACAGAGAGTAAGGTAAAGCAGAAGGACAGCGGGTCTTTAAGGTGCTGGCTAAATTCTCAGTACAGAACAGATCAAATCCCCTAAAGCAGTATTAAAAGTAACTCAGAAATACTAAAAAAGTTCAATTCACAACTGCAGCTCAAAGCATCACTCTTCCCCACCAACATGATTAATCTGCTCTCTAGATAGAAAAGACAACTGTTGGGATGACATGTAGAGTGGTATTAATATTAAGTAAAAGGTCCAGAATGAGTGGCCACTGCCCAGGCCCTGCCCTATAAAACCTATGAAAGTCATAGACATTCTATCAGGATGATCGATTAACATTTTGATCCAAAATGCAACATTCTAACAATTCAACATTATTTAATTTGCTCTCAGTCTCACTAAGTTGTTCTATCATATTCATTTTCTAGGTATGGCTGGGTCCTTCTCATGAGATTTCTTTTTATTTATTTTTTATTTAAACCTACTTTTTTTTTTTTAGTATGTATTTATTTGGTTGCACTGGGTATTTAGTTGTGGCAGGCGGGCTCCTAGTTGTGGCATGCGAACTCTTAGTTGCGACATGCGTGTGGGATATAGCTCCCCGACCAGGGATCAAACCCAGGCCCCCTGCGTTGGGAGTTCGGAGTCCTAACCAGTGCACCACCAGGGAAGTCCTGAGATTTCTCTTTATTAATAATAATAGATGTCCAATTTAATGAACTACCTGTAACAATGGTGCGTGTAATGGCACCAACACAAAACTTAAACCACTGATTCATATTTTCTAGTGAGGTTCTGACAGAGCAATTATACTGTCCTGTTCTTCAAATGGTCAGTAACAGGAAAATGTCTTGGGTTCAACAATGTGCTCCCAATACTGATGGGGTTAAGCCAATAACTGAGATGGGGGGAGGGAGGGAGGGAGGGAGAGAGGGAGAGAGGGAGAGAGGGAGAGAGGGAGAGGGGGAGAGGGGGAGAGGGGGAGAGGGGGAGAGGGGGAGAGAGGGAGGGAGGGAGGGAGGGAGGGAGGGAGAACTGCTCTTTGGAATCATCCAACAGATGAAACTATAACTTCCCAAGCACTTTCAGGAGAGACAGAGAACATCTGGGAAGATAACCAGAATGACAAGCAAATCAACAAGTCGGAGGGGAAGATAACAATATAAACTCGGTGCTTATAATGCAACTTGAACGCTGGAAGAACAAAGAGTTAAAAATAATGATCTGAAGGACAGTTCACAGGGAAATCCCTGGCAGTCCAGTAGTTAGCACTCAGTGCTTTCACTGCCATGGGCCTGGGTTCAATCCCTGGTCAGGAAACTAAGATCCCACAAGGTGCATGGCACGGAATGAATGAATGAATGAATGCATGAATAAATAAATAAATAAATAAATAAACAGTTCACAGATTTCCCCTGCTTTGCCTGCCTACCTTAAGGACAAGGTTTACAACAGAATTGGCTTACGATTATCCGTATTAATGAAGGGAAGCTGTGACATAAAAGAACACAAAAACGGTATCTATTTGTATTAGAATCACCTTTTTTGGCAGTAATTTCGTCTTCCAAATAAACTTTCTTTCATTCCTTGGGATCAAACCAAGTGACAATATAGAAGGCATTACTAAGTCACGTGTTGAGTGTTTTGGCAAATGGATTTTAAGATACATGAGATTATTAAAAAAAGCAGGCAACTAAGAGATATGAGTCTTGCACAACCCATAAGTACTTTTATATGTAGTCATATTCAATTTCTTTACTTTGATCTAGAGAGGAAAACTGAGACAAAGCAGGTGAAGAACTGACCAAGATTACACAATGAGGCAGCAAAGGAATCCACGGGGGACATCAGCTTTTCTGATTTCTGCTCTGACCATGAAGTCATGTTGCCTATCAGGTATCCGTCCTACCACTTTCCCCATATAAGTTCTCTATTAAACAGGGGTACCTGTATGTTACAGTAATTTTTTTTGGAGATGAAGGAGACTTGAACAGGGAAGAAATCATTGGGCTGCCCAGCAATGCTGAACTCAAGGCTGCCACTCTTATTTTTGGCATCAATCACTGGCAGGCACCACTCCAAGGTATTTCGTCGACTGTCATGTCGATATTCGCCATCAATCTCACCAATCACCGGTGCGCCGACACCAGATCTGTCACAAGAAACATCCGTGTCAAGTTAGCTGTCCAGAGCTAGAAGAACTATGCCAAGGAAAACCAGCCCCAAATTTGATTGTGCTCCTCAAATTCTGCCCACTTTTATATAGTCCTAGAAAAAATTAGACTCCCTGATAACTTCAAGGACCCTTAACCTTGGCCAAGGGTCTCATTAATTCCTTTTGTAGGTACAGATATATGCAACCATAAGTAATGGGCAAACATAGTCCTGGGCTGCTCCAACTTATGGACTAGATCTGGAGCTGGCAGGGGACTGAGACTGACAAATGTGTAAAGTGGGATGTATTTCCAAAAATACTGCACTAATGGTTTGCTGCCTTGTCATGATGGAAGTTTAACATAGTGTAGCTCTCTTCATAGATGCCAATGAGGGGAAAAACAGGTTGATAGTAACAGTGGGGGAGAACTTAAACACCATTATGTGGTTATTTAGAATGGAGATGAATTTGGACCTTTGAGAGGATGTTTTTAAAAGATTTTAGGGGCTTCCCTGGTGGCGCAGTGGTTGAGAGTCCACCTGCCGATGCAGGGGACATGGGTTCGTGCTCCAGTCCGGGAAGATCCCACATGCCGCGGAGCGGCTGGGCCCGTGAGCCATGGCCGCTGAGCCTGCGCGTCCGGAGCCTGTGCTCCGCAACGGGAGAGGCCACAACAGTGAGAGGCCCACGTACCACAAAAAAAAAAAAAAAAAAGATTTTAGAAGGTTTTAAAACTTATTGTAGTTGATGCCAGTGGGTTTATTTGATTTGTAATCCAGTAACTGAACTTTTATTTGATAAGTGAAAGCACAATTACCCCTGGGCAAAATGTGAACGTGATGGGAAAGAGAGATATTACACAGTTGTCCTTAGTCTGCAAGAGAACCAGGGCTAGTCAGGACGCACTGTGCATCCCCGCACACGGCTGACAGGCAGTGCCAGCTACTCCTACACACTCTAAATTTACCATCTTTTAATTCACCAGTGACATCCAATGTTTGCATTAAAGGCAGGGTAAATAAGGGAGACAAAGAAAACTTTAAGGGTGATATAACACAATTAACTCTTCCCTATCAATTTTATGGTCCCAGTTGTATGTATGTTTCTTCCCTTTGCCCTTGTTCCAATTCTGATTCTGAGATCCTCTAATTTGATCAGTTCTAGACAATAGGGTAAAATGCTGTCTAAGGGTCTCTTCTGGAGACTACTGCAAAGTTGAACTAAGACACAGGAAACCACCATAACCACAATTATAGAGTAGATGGAGAGGCCTAAAACTTGTGGCATCCTAAAAATAGTCTAGTAAAATAAATCTTGACAAAATAAAACCCACACCTGTCACCAACGCCCAAGTCTCACAATGGTTCAAGGCAGCCATCTATTGTTCTGAAATAATAACCAAGCTGTGAAGAATAAGATGATTAGCCCATTAAAGGGGATACTGGTAATAAAGCATATTTTAAAAAATGGAAATAAGAATGACTAAAACCAGACCTGGCCATGTAAAGGCCTGAATCAAACTACAAATAAATTAGATTTAATTTTAATTCAAATTAAATTAAAATTAATTTGAACACAACTACAGATTAAATTAGAACCATTTTCTCTGTAATAATAACCAAGCAATTTAATAGTATAGACACACTAAGAATTCACTTACTGGGTATTCATAATTAAGCCCTGTACTTAATCATGGGGGTGCTGAAAGGCAGAGCAGAGAAGCAGGGATTCAATGGTGAAGCAATAATAGTTCAGTCACTAGAAATGCTAGTGAGGAGATAAAGTAGAGAGTATTTCCAGATGATCCTAGAAAGTAGGCCATTTAAGCACACATCAAAAACTTACAGAAAGTAAACTTCTGGGGGGGATGCATATTTTTGTTATCTTAATTGTGATGATGGTGCATACATGCCAAAACTTATCAAACTTTATAATTTAAATACGTGTAGTTTATCACGTCAACTATACCTCAATAAAGCTGTTAGAAAATTTACTGAAACTAATGTAGATATCTTGTTTCAGCAAGAATAGTACCCTTGAAAACATAATCTCATCTTTAGCTGAAAATTTAGAGAAGAAAGTGAAAAAGAAAACTTCAGTCTGTCAGACTCAATTCCTTTAAGAGTTGCAAAACAAAGCAGAGAAAGTCTGACTGAGAATTGGCTCCTCCTTCTGGAAACCTTCATTACTACATGAACAATCTGAAGACCAATATCTGAAAACACAGCCCTAGAACTATAACCAGCTTTGCTTGTTTGGCTTTAAAATCAGTAATATCCACTCCTTTAAAAGTGTACAGCTCAATGCATTGACAAATGTAGCCTGTAAGCACCATTACTATCAAGTCATAGAACATTTCCATCATCTCCAAAAGTTCCTTTGTGCTCCTCTGCAATCAAATGCTTGATTTCTGTTCCAAGAGTAATACCTTTTCAGAATGTCTTATAAGTGGCATCATATAGTAAGTATGCAGCCTTTTGTACCTGGTTTCTTTCACAATTGACCTTTATGAGAAACAAATATCTTAGAATGGATAGCCAGCTAAGTGCTGCCTCCAAAAGGAGTTCCAAAAGACTAGTTCTATAAGCTCGCTATAGAAAAAATGATTATGTGGGGTACTTACGGGAGTGGGATGGTGATAACCACATCATTCAGTTCTAAATTATCTTCTTGTAGCTCATATTCTATGTTGACATCACAACCATTTCCACTTTCTGAGGGCCAGCAATTAACTGAAGAGAAAAGCAAAGCAGGTATATTAGAACATTAGAAAAAGAATGGAGGAAAGTTAAGATGGCAAATCAAAACTGACAACTGCAGGCCTTAAACATCCTAGTGTAAACTACTAAAAATAATGGTTTCAAAATTAAAAGTGTTTAAAATTTAAGCTACTTATTACCAAAATACACTAAATATAGCACTGAGTCCATTCTGAAAGGTCATTTTGTGAAAAAGAATTGTGGCAATGAAGAAGGTACAAGCCAAGGCTATTTCTAGTTCTCAGTGCAGTCTAGCTTAGTAGGACTGGCCAGAGGCACTTACTTGTCAGTGGAATAAAAGACTCCTCTGTGGTTTGTAGTCTCCACTTCAGCACCCCAACGTCACTACTGACTGGAAATGACTTCTCTGGATTCTTCAAGCCAATTAGAGATTCTGCAGTGAAAAGTTTTTTATCCACATTTGGATGGGTCTGAAATGAGAAGGGAAAGAAAACTTCTGAGGTTCAGACATTATAAGACAGGAAATAAATTTCTTTTGGTCTTACATGGCCCATAATCTAAACATCTAAAACAGGGTGCCTAAAAAGTTCCAATTGTTTTTTATTTTGAAGAAAGATTTCCCTTCTTCAAAGACTTTTAAAGATTTAAGACATTTAAAAAATAGTAATAAAGTAATTTCAACTCTAAGCCGTTTTGTTTGTAAGTAACAAGTTAGTAACTTTGTAACTGAAAAAGTTAAAAGACCATTAACCAAGTCCTTTACAAAAATACTTCATAGGGAGCAGCCTGATGGTGAGGCCAAGCTTGCCAAATAGAAGACTAGGGTCAGACGTTGATCAGCTGGCTGGGTCACATAGCAGTCCTGGCCTTATACTAAAGAGACAGAAGAGGGAAAAGCTCTGTGGAAAGTTTAGCTGCAATTTTGCCTAAAAGTTGTTCAAACTCAGGCCAACTAAGATGGACTGATCTTTTTAAAAGAAGTCACATTAGGAGAAAAAAGGAAAAAGAAGTAACTTGTGGATAGCACACTACATAGACTTTATGAGCCAGCAAAGCTACTGTCAAATAATATAAGCACTACTTCCAAAAGACAACTGTGTGCTGGTTATGAGTGGAATAAAACGTAGACAAAACCACTTTCTTCGCTGAAAAGGCTTTGTTCTCATGACAAGAGATGTAGGATCAACCATCTAAATAAACTGTTAACAAGAACTGTAATAATATAAAGAAAGTCTCTTACACAGCCAGGTAGATGGAACATACATATTCATTTTAAGATTTTACGTACTTTTCAAATATACCATTAGATACTGCCCTTCAGCTAACAAAACAAGCACTGGCAGTTTATATAGCAGCAGAATGAGTAAGCTTAGTGTCATAACCTGCTTTAATAAAATACCTCCCGGGCTTCCCTGGTGGCGCAGTGGTTAAGAATCTGCCTGCCGGGACCTCCCTGGTGGCTCAGAAGATAGGAATCCGCCTGCCAATGCAGGGAACACAGGTTCGAGCCCCGGTCCGGGAAGATCCCACAGGCCGTGGAGCAGCTGGGCCCGTGAGCCATGGCCGCTGAGCCTGCGCATCCGGAGCCTGTGCTCCGCAATGGGAGAGGCCACAACAGTGAGACGCCCGCGTACCGCAAGAAAAAAAAAAGGAATCCGCCTGCCAATGCAGGGGACACGGGTTTGAGCCCCGGTCCAGGAAGATCCCACATGCCGCGGAGCAACTAAGCCTGTGCGCCACAACTACTGAGCCTATGCCCTAGAGCCCGTGAGCCACAACTACTGAGCCCGCATGCCACAACTACTGAAGTTCAGGCACCTAGAGCCTGTGCTCTGCAACAAGAGAAGCCACCTCAATGAGAACCCCGTGCACCACAACGAAGAATAGCCCCACTCACTGCAACTAGAGAAAGCCTGTGTGCAGCAACAAAGATTCAACGCAGCCAAAAATAAAATAAAATAAATAAATAAATTTAAAAATAAAATAAAATACCACCCTATTAAGTTTTAAAACTTTGTTTTTTAAATTATATTTCAAGCAATATCCTAAATGAATTTACTCTTTGCATAATAGTAACAAATATGCATCTCTTTGTACCTTTGTGAGTATGAAGTCATTTATTAGATTTCAAAATGACCTTTCACTCAATTCCAGTATTAAAAGGCCATACGAATACAGCTGCTGTCAGTCATTCCCAACTGGCTTGGGAAGGCATTTATCAATTCAAGGCTTCCACTGTAGGTAATAAATTAACTTCTCTCCTATGCATCTAGAATGGCACTAGTTATATAAGTTAAATAATCTTCTGTATTTAAATTAACTTCTTTCCTATGCATCTAGAATGGCACTAGTTATATAAGTTAAATAATCTTCTGTGTTCTATGGTTCATACAGGGAACTCCAGTTGAGAATGACTGTGTTAGGTAGACAAAAGCCTTAATACTCCCTTATCAAAAGCCTCTACACACCTGTAGCTGCACCCCTTTCTTGTCTTCATTTTCCACATGAAGACGAATTCGGCCAAATTTATCATCTGAGATCCTAAGCATGATCATGCCATGCAACTCCATATTCTGTAATCCTCCATCTCGTCCACAGGTTAGTGTGATCTTTTCCTCAATCTTCATGTGCACACTGTAGAGAAAGAATGATAAATCTGCTCAGACAGGTAAAAACCAGAACTCTCTTCCTCCGGGGTTTAATGGTGATTAGCCATAAGCAACTTATTTAAAGGTGCTGCAGCCATATGTATCAAAATTTAAAGCATTATATAAACTATCACATTTAGAATGGATAAACAACAAGGTCCTACTGTATAGCACAAGAAACTATATCCAATCTCCTGGGATAAACCATAATGGAAAAGAATATTAAAAAATAATGTGGGGACTTCCCTGGTGGCGCAGTGGTTAAGAATCCACCTGCCAACGCAGGGGATACGTGTTCAAGCCCTGGTCCGGGAAGATCCCACATGCCGCAGAGCAACTAAGCCCGTGCACCACAACTACTGAGCCTGCACTCTAGAGCCCGCGAGCCACAACTACTGAGCCTGCATGCCACAACTACTGAAGCCTGCATGCCTAGAGCCGTGCTCTGCAACAAGAGAAGCCACTGCAATGAGAAGCCCGCACACCACAACGAAGAGTAGCCCCTGCTCGCCACAGCTAGAGAAAGCCCACGCGCAGCAATGAAGACCCAATGCAGCCAAAAATAAACAAATAAAATTTAAAATAAACAAAAATTAAAAAGAATGTGTATATATTATATATATTATGCATAACTGAGTCACTTTGCTGTACAGCAGAAATTAGCATAACATTATAAATCAACTATACTTCAATTAAAAAAAGAAAAACAACCTTTATCCCTAAAAAATAAAATAAAATAAAATAAAAGCATTACACCCTTTGGTTCAGCAAATCCTCATCCTACAGATAAATTCTCACCTGTGCAAAACAATGTAGTAAGTTATTCACTGAAGAATTGTTTGTAATAGCAAAAGTTTAGAGACAAATGTCCGTCAATAGGGGGACTACTTAAATACATAAAAGTATATCCACAAAAATGAATACTGGGCAATTAGGAAAAAAAAGAGGAACAATTGAAAAAGCTTTTTATTTGAAAAAAATTTCTAAAATTATAACAGAAATACATTTATACCCTTTTTATCTATTGTTAACATTTTATCCCATTTGTTTTATCATTTGCACACTCTCTCTATATAAATATATTTTACTTTTTTCCTTGAACCATTTACAGGCACAACATATATACATCATGGCCCTTTATCCCTAAACATTTTCAGAGTGTATTTTGTAAGAACAGGATATTCTTTCACATAACCACAGTACTGTTATTAACGTCGTAAATTTACATTGACACAATACTTTAATCTACCATTCATATGCCAATTTTGTCAGTTGACCTAATAATGCCCCTTATAGTAGTACAAGATCCAGTCTAGGGTAAGGTACTGCATTTCTCTATAGCTTCAAATAAGGAAATTCTTGTCTTCGAAATAAGTGAAAAAAGCAATTGGAAATGTGTCTAGTATGCCACCACTAATGTATAAAAAGGAGAAATACAGAAATTGTACCATGTTTTTATTCATCTATACATAGACTATCCCTCTTGGAAGAGTCACACAAAAACTAGTTAATACTGAGATTTCCCTGGCATCCAAGTGGTTAAGACTCCGCACTTCCACCGCAGGTGCACGAGTTCAATCCCTGGTTGGGGAGCTGAGATCCTGCATGCCATGAGGCGTGGCCAAAAAATTTTAAATTTTAAAAAATTTTTTAAAAATTAAAAAAAAACAAAAAACTAGTTAATACTAGTTGCCTCCAAAAAGAGAAACCTGCGTGGCTTGGGGGGAGGAAGAAGTTTTAGTTCAATACCCTTTGAACCTTTTGAATTTTGAACTATATGAATGTATAATCTAGTTTTCAAAATAAGTAAAATAAAAGGTGCTACTGCTACGGGCAATTATTAAGTACAATCTACCCATATTCCTTACTAAAACTATTTTTAGCTGGGTGAACTGCAGAGGCTTAAAAAGACTATTCTGGCATCCTACTTTGTTCTGTTCTAACCTCTAAGACTTCCCAGAAACAAAGGCATGAGACTCAAGACCACAGAGGAATGTATCTTAAGACAATGCAGGGTCTCATTTACCTTCACAAGCGTTTGCTCCATGCTCAAGAAGTATTTCATCATTCAGAAAAGAGTCTCAATTCCTCTCTAGTACATGACAGTCTCCAACATCTTATTAAAATAGTGTCAAGCCTCTGTCTCCCTCAAAGCAACTACTAGGAATAGCACAGGAGCTTTAGTGATTTAAGAGACTTATCCCGACGTAACCCTGTTCATTTCATACAGAATAAGACATACAACATACTCCTCTTTTATGCACACCTGATAGAGGTATCCTCCCAGACTCATCTTTCACTTGACCTCAAAACCATCAGTAACAGTAGAAGGTCTGGGCTTCAAAACAAGAAATCTGAGTCATGAATATGTGAACTTGATAACTACCACTTAAAAATGTTACCAAACAGTACCACAGTCCTAAGATAAGAGACAAATCAAAATGTTCTATACTGGGTTCAAATACTTAAAAGGCAAAAGATAATACATTATTTGCTACTAAAGATATTTATAAATTTTGTCCTCCTTAAAACTTAATTAGAAGGACTTCCCTGGTGGCGCAGTGGTTGAGAATCCGCCTGCCAATGCAGGGGACACGGGTTCAAGCCCTAGTCCGGGAAGATCCCACATGCCACGGAGCAACTAAGCCCATGTGCCACAACTACTGAGCCTGCGATCTAGAGTCTGCAAGCCACAACTACTGAGCCCGTGTGCCACAAATACTGAAGCCCAGGCGCCTAGAGCTCACGCTCCACAACAAGAGAAGCCTCCGCAATGAGAAGCCCGTGCACACAAACGAAGAGTAACCCCCGCTCGACGCAATTAGAAGAAGCCCACGCGCAGCAATGAAGACCCAATGCAACCAAAAATAAACTAATTAAAATTAAGGGCTTCCCTGGTGGCGCAGTGGTTGAGAATCTGCCTGCTAATGCAGGGGACACGGGTTCGAGCCCTGGTCTGAGAGGATCCCACATGCCGTGGAGCAACTGAGCCCGTGAGCCACAACTGCTGAGCCTGCGCGTCTGGAGCCTGTGCTCCGCAACAAGAGAGGCCGCGATAGTCAGAGGCCCGCGCACTGCAATGAAGAGTGGCCCCCGCTTGCCACAACTAGAGAAAGCCCGCGCACAGAAACGAAGATGCAACACAGCAAAAATAAATTAATTAATTAAAAAAAAAAGTAACCACTTTAAAAAAAATTAAAATTAAAAAAAATTAATTAGAAAAAGACATGCAAAAATATAGTATAGTGCTAATCATAACTCTAGCCCTCTAATTCCGCTCCATTTTAAGAGACAAAGTACACACTAGGCACAAAGAAAAGTTATTTTTGTTTAATTTAGCCACCACAGAGTTGATAGAAAGGTAAGTTCTAAACTTAATAGAAAACAGGTGGCTGAGAGCCCCCAATCATGTTTAAAGGGGGGAGGGGGGAAGACCTCATGTTAATACCTAGAATGTACTTTCTTAAAAAAAATTTGATTTAAGTATAGCTGATTTACAATGTTGTGCTTAGCTGCTGTACAGCAAAGTGACTCAGTTATACATATATATATTCTTTTTCATATTCTTTTCCATTATGGTTTATCACAGGATATTGACTATAGTTCTCTGTGCTATACAGTAGGAAGTGTTTTAAATCTGGAAAAATTAAGACACAAAAAGAATTTACAGTGCATTGAGATAATTTTTTTTTAACACTATGTGGTCTGTTCTTACTGAAAGAGTTACTACTTACCTCTCCATATTAATGGGTGGAGCATGCACTTTGGTTGCTTCAGAGGTACGCTTGCCCATACTGGAGGACATGATAGTTTCACCTTCAGATTTCAATTTGTCAACAAAGTTATCTACTTCCTTTCCTTTGGCTCCCAGTTTCAAAGCCTTGCTAGGGCCTGAAGGCCTAAGTGGAAGAACACACACATACACACAAAAATACACACATGATTTAAAAAGTGAAAAACTAATTAATAATTCTCTATCACTGAAGCTTTCCTTGAAGCTGTTCTTTAAGAGGAATGTGAATACCTCAAGGAAAAAACACAAGCTTCCTAGTGTTTTGTGGACTAGACTATTCCCTGCTCGAACTGACAGCTGGGTCACAATTAGCATATAAGCTTCAGGAATTCCCTGGTGGTCCAGTAGTTAGGACTCTGTGCTTCCACTGCAGGGGCCACAGGTTCATCCCTGGTTGGGGACTAAGATCATGTATGCCACAGGGGCACGGCCAGAACAAAACAAAAAAACCCATATAAGCTTCAAGTACCCAAAGACCACAGGTATATACTTTCATAAGCATGTGTGATCTGATGAAAACTTTGTACCTTCTATCCAGATAAATATACCCGTGTACAAACGAACTTTTTCACATAATTTCAGGTAGTTCAGATTCTCCCTTAAATCCATTCATGAACAATAGATTAAAAATACATGTTCCTTAAACAGTTAAATATCCCCTCTTCTCCCAAAATAAGGCAACTCTCATAGGAAATTGAGATCATGTTATAATTTGTAAAAGAACTCTCTTTTACACAAAAGGAAAAAACACCACATTCAGATTTCTTCTTTATCCCCATATTATGCAGCCAAATTTAATATTATATCTTACTTCATCAAGTCACTTGTTATTTACAGTTTGCCTAAAAATCAGATATCACTCTGAGATACACACATACAGCCTTCATCTGCCATTCTAGGATTGCATTCTGGGTGATACACTGGATTATACCTGGCTGGTGCAGGTGCCACTTTTGGTTTATCAGTTTCAATGATGGTCTCTGTGATCATAGCAGCTGTGCTACCTCCAGACACTGTGGAGCTTCCAAATCCCCCAAATCCTGGTGCTTTTTTGCCCTGTCTCTCTGCATCTCTTCGGGCCTGCTGTAATTCTTTTGCTTTACGCCGCATCTCAGCCTTGGCTTCACGTTCTTGAGTCTACAAGAAGATACATACTTGGATGTAGCTTTGAGTACAGACTAGACTAGCAAATAAAAAAGGGAAAATCAGATAATGAAGCCTAAAAGAAAGATATACAAACCAGCTGTCCCAGAGAAGACCCTATTTACCTCTCTGACTGCTCTGAACACCTTCTCCTCATGAGAATCCATTTCTGTGAAGGTTCTGATCTGTGCCAGGTTAACATTCTCCCGGTATCCCAGGGCAACAATTTCATCAAATGCAAAAATCAAATCAAAACAGTGCTCAGATATTTCATTCTCTTCTAAGGCTCGGCAATATTCAGGAATCTAATCATGGAGAGCAATGGAAAAGAAAGATTTAGAATTTATCAGCAGTTTTGTTTTCCAGTTATCATCCTTTAAAATACACAAATTTCAATAAGCCTAAATCCCTTTATTAGCTCCTTCTGCTACTCTGTATTTTAAGCAAGTCTGTGGCATAAAGTCTTTTATGTGTGTGGCTACATCAACAAATCTTACCTGAAGAATATTATCTAAAAATATGGCCAAACAAGTGTCAGAACCACAAAGGCAGGTTAGAGTAACTGCTAGAGAAATGGTAAACAAAAGGGCAGTTCTCATATTCTCCTTTGTAATACTTACAGTCTAGGATACCCAGTAAGTGTCTGCTGAATGAATAGGAGCTGTAGCAATAAGATGCTGGGATGAGGGCTGGGGGCATAGAACATGCAAACTGATAAGCAACAGCTGCTTTGGGGGAAAAACAGTTTTACACAAAAAATTTAAAAACAAAAACTGTAACCCAATATTACAGGACTCTTACCACTCTTGAGAAGAGCCTTAGGGTCTCCAGATCTTCTAAGATGTTGCTGTTTTTGGTAGTGATCAGTACCATGTATAGTTTCTCCATAGGCTGGTAAACATATCTGACACTCTCTGTTTCAACAAATGTGTGTTGTTTTCCAGTGTTCATGAGCTTTGGGAAAGCTGCTAACAAGCCCTCAATCCGAGTTCGGGTCATCTCTACAAACTGTCGAGAAACAATAGCCTTTCCTGCTTTTGTGCAGACTGCTGCTGCCAACAGCACCTGCCGGGAACATATAAGTACTAATTAATTATTTCTTTACATGTGTTTTCTCAGCATCCTCACATCTTCTGTAGAATGGTACACTCAGTTATTTAGTGATGTGACTACTATTAGAATGCTGACTTTCAAACTCTACTTCATTGCTCTTTTAATTATAGTATGTCATTCATAAAACAAAGCTAAAGTAGAGGAAAATGAAGCTATTACTCCTGTTTTTCAATAACATACCTAGAGAAAAACTTAGTAAGGAAATAATTTTTTCTAGGTCTACAAATACATTATGAATGGATCCCCTGTGACTCAAAACTGGGTTGCTCTCTGCTTTGGCAGACCCATAAAGAAGAGCTTAAACTTTTTCTAGGGAGAATAGAGATCTCCACAGCCAAAAGAGAGGTCTGATCAGGCAGACTGAAGATTTATACAAGGCCCCTGACCTTTCATTTCATTTTTACCTAGAATATGGAACCAATCTAGTGAGTCTAAATTTATCTTCTGCTCTTTGATTAACCTTCCCATCCCACACTATCTTACCTCCAGACATGCAAACAATCTGTAAAATGAAAAACTAAATGACTCAATGTTTCATACAGGTTTTGACACTGGGCAATGATCAAGACTAACAGTCTTTTTTTCAGAGTCTGGCATTTCATTAAACAAAATGAATAAAGCATCAAAGAAGAGAAGACCAAATGCCATTAGCAGAGTAGTAAGAATATTAAGTGCAGTGTTAATAGTCTCTTCAGTACAGGAACCCAAAAGTTCACAAGGACAAGGAACAAAAAGACTATTTACACATTTTGGAAGCCTCAATCCTGGGATACAACCTCTGAAATATCAACATCCTACTGGTCAGGCTTCTCAGCTTTACAGAAACCTGTCCTCTACAGGTGAGCAGCTTGAAGAAAAAACAAGTTAGTCAATTTGAATAAATATTCTCATAGTTTCAAAACAGCAAAACAGTTTTATAATAATTATAGGAGAACACAATGTCCTTATTCATCAAGGATAGGTCATTAGGGTATTTGGGAGGTAATTACCATCACACTTATTTCCAAGCAGCTAGGTAAAAACAATTTATATCGAAAAAGTGTTTGATCTATATCCTGCACAAATAATTTCCCTCTACCAAACAGATTTGTATTTTTACTGATTGAATTGCTTCCAATGAACATCAGGCAAATTTTCTCATGTGAAATCTCAAGAATAATGCTATCAACTGCTCTATTTCCCAAATAACAACTGCAAGTTTAGAAAGAAGCTCATTTAAGGGAGTTATACAATTTTATGTCCCTGAGTCTATCAACTCTATATTGAAACTTACCTTAATTATTCCAGCATAAAGTTACGTTGTATAGAATTAAAAAGTTTAAAAATAGAAAGTAGTTCTACATCATAAATAAATACTCTAAGGAAGAATCTTGTTTTGTAAGTTATATCCTTTTAAAAAGATAAAACACTTCAGACATACAGAGAGGTATAGAGTATAAAATTAGTTGGTTACTTCAAGAGTGGCAAACAAGCTAGCTTAAAAGTCCCAAAACAGTCACTTTCCCCAAAATATTTATAATTTTTTAAATAAATAGTTTGGTTTTTTTTTTTTTTAAAAATGAACAGTTTTGTACTTAAGAAATGTATCTTTCACCATCACCAGCTGCTTGGGAGGTTTCTGCTACCACCCAGGCATGAGGCAAGAAGATATACTGAGGGGAGTAAAGGATCCCAATAAAAGAATAAAAATGCAACAAGGTTATGACCCATTCTTTTCAAAGGAAATCTCCCACCTCATGTCTTTAACTTTACTATTTTGTTGTTGTTGGCCACAGAATTTTATTTATTTCAGCTTTACTGAGGTAAAATTAACATATAAAAATGTGAGATATTTTAAGTGTACATCATGGTGATTCCATGTCTTTTTTTTTTTTAAGTTTTTGGCCACACCCCACGGCATATGGGATCTTAGTTCCCCAACCAGGGACTGAACCCACGCCTTCTGCATTGGAAGGCAAAGTCTTAATCACTGGACCGCCAGGGAAGTCCCAGTGATTCCATGTCTTTAATTTCATTTTTTTCTTCTGGTTTTATTGAAATGTAATTGACATACAGCCCTGTAAAAGTTTAACATGTATAGCAGAATGATTTGACTTACATACATCATGAAATTATTACCACATAAGTTTGGTGAACATCCATCATCTCATATAGATACAACATTAAAGAAATAGAAAAAAGGGAGCTCTCTGGCGGTCCAGTGGTTAGAGGACTCCATACTTTCACTGCCAAGGGCCTGGGTTCGATCACTGGTCAGGGAACTAAGATCCCGCAAGCCGCACGGTGCAGCCAAAAAGAAATAGAAAAATAATTTTTTTTCCTTCTGATGAGAACTTGTGACGTTACTCTCTTAACAACTTTCATATATAAGATACAGCAGTATTAGCTATATTTATCATACTGTTCAATGCATGCCTAGTACTTATTTATCTTATGACTGGAAGTTAGCACTTTTTGACTACCTTCATCCAGTTCTCCCTCCCCCCACCCCCGCCTCTGGTAACCACAAATCTGATCTCTTTTCTGTTTGTTTGTTTGTTTGTTTATTTTTAAAGTATGACTGACCTACAACACAATGTTAGTTCTGGTATACAACATAGTTATTTGATATTTCTATACATTTCAAAATGATCACCATGATAATCTAGTTACCATCTGTTACCATATAAAGATATTATATATAGAATATATGCCCCACACTGTCCCCCATCCATGTCTTTAAATTAATAGTGTGAGATAAAGAAAGATTTCTTCAAATAAGGGCAAGGACTCCTGTAATTTTTGGTACACACATAATGATAATACCTTAATCTCGAAAAAGAAGAAATTGACCTAAAATTATCACCAGGCAAGAGACTTAGAGACTTCTTTGAAGACTAAAACCAAATATACTCAAGAAATTTGATTTCACATTAATTTTTATCATATGATGTTCATGTTTCAACCAAACCATGCTTCAACCACTGCAAAAAAAGAAAGAAAAAGGTAGTTGCTGCTTTAGCTTATGAATGATAAGCAAGTATGTCTCTGTATTGGTTCACTAAAGCTTTGTATGACATGTACATCCAAATAAAGTAAGGTTTGCGGGATCTTAGTTCATCAACCAGGGATTGAACCCAGGCCCTCGACAATGAAAGCATGGAGTCCTAACCACTGGACCACCAGGGAATTCCCCAAAAATATTTCTTTTAAAATCAACTGTCATAATGTTATACCAATGGGTTAAAATTTCCAAAAGTATCAATATAATATATGAATTCAACAAGTGTCAAATATCAAAAAACTCAACGTATAAAAGTTCTAAAAAACTGGTAATTCAAAAAGAAGACCTAGTGATGATGATGCTTGTGAAGAATTTGGATAAACTGTTTCATGAATATAAGAACAGAAAAAAGGAATTATTTCTCAATTAAAAATCTTATTTATGTAACTTTAACAATATGTATAAGTAAATTATTAAATACTTTAAGAACATATTTAACTATTTGTGCTATAGTCCTAAAAGTTTTATATTCTGAAAAGCTTTTCTTCTTAATATTCTCATCAGGTAAATGAGGAATTCCCTTATATTTGGGATCACCTCACATTGGTTTCTCCTTCTATGTGAATTAGACTATGTGAATTAGAAATAGTGTTCTAAATTTGTGAAGAACTAAGTTAATATACCAGGAAAATTAAATGACTGGAAGTGAGACAATTTGGATCCTACTTTTTGTTCTTCTATTTACTATCTGTCTGACTTAAGTTACGTTTCAACCTCTCTTAGCCTCAGTTTCCTCCCTGAGAATATGGAGCATCATCTGACTACCTCACAAGCTATTATGAGGATCAAATGAGTGTAATAAAAATGTAAGCCAAAGCTATACAACTTATGCCACAAAATATGTAAACGTAAAAGACACACACAATGTAAAACAGCACCATTATTAATAATAAACTTGCCAAGAAATGCATGTCATTAAAAAATTTGTCACTTCAAGGCAATGGACTTTTACTTTTATGGGTTTGGCAGTATTTTAATACTCAAATAATGCAAATGGACTCCCCACAAAATTTTACATATAATGTCAGAGAATTCATAGATCCTTTAGAGTAGTAATTCTCAAATGACCCATGGAGAATCACTTTATGCAGTGAGAAATATTACTAATAAATAGGAGCACATCATAAATTTAATACTTATAGAGCGCTCACTAAAAAAAAAAAAAAAAAAAGGCCGAGAACCACAGTCCTAAGAAGTATGGTACCCCACCTTAGAATTTTATGAGGTTTTGAAGGAACAGAATAAGCCACAGTAAAGATACTAAGCACAGCACAATTTAAACATTTGAAGTCAAAAGTCTACTCAGAGGGGGCTTCCCTGGTGGCGCAGTGGTTGAGAGTCCACCTGCCGATGCAGGGGATGCGGGTTCGTGCCCCAGTCCGGGAGGGTCCCACGTGCCGCGGAGCGGCTGGGCCCATGAACCATGGCTGCTGAGCCTGCGCGCCCGGAGTCTGTGCTCCACAACGGGAGAGGCCACAACAGTGAGAGGCCTGCGTACCGCAAAAATAAAAAAAAAGTCTACTCAGAGAAAGGACTGCTCAGACCAAACCTTCAGACCTATATAAATATGCTGATTTAATACAAAGCCCATGTCTAACATATCTAATAATAATAATAAGCCTGTTAGAAACAATGTTTGTATGTTTCAGGGTAGTTCTTAGGCAGCTGGAATTTAAAACACCTCCATACCATACAGAGTTTAGGTAAAAATTAACATCAAGGCAACATGAAAGGGAAATTAAAGGCAACCTGGAACCAGAAAGATGTATGCAATGTAGAGGGGCAATTCACCCACTTTGCTTTATTGATTGGGCATGGTCAAAGGCTAATGTTAGGCAGTGGCAATCTCCATTTTAGCAGTATTACTATAAGAATTAACTAAATAATTATTTATTGGACACCTACTACACACACTAGATGCCCTCTGGGAATACTATGAGGAAATCAGTAAGACTGGCATTCTTCTCTTAAGAAATCTAGTAAGATCTCAAAAGTTCGCATCCCCCAAAAACTAAATTTTTTTGTAATTATGTATAGTGATGAATGTTAACTGGACTTATTTTAGTGATCATTTCACAATACATACAAATATCAAATTACTGATATTGTTGTACACGTGAAAGTAATATGCTATATGTCGATTATAACTCAAAAAAAAAGGCAGCAGCAGGCTAATAGGGATAAGACACAAACATAAATAACTGTAATACTAGGCAGAATATGTTAAGTAATGCACTATAGGAATTCAGAGGAAGAAATTACTTCTAGCTCACAAGATCACTGATGACTTGATGGAAGAAAGAGCATTTAAATTATGCTTTGATGAATCAGGGAATTTGAGTATGTAAAGATGAAGAAACAGTAGGGTAAAATAGTAGGTACCAAGCAGAACTCTGGGACTCTCTTTGAGACATTCCACTATACAGATATAAGCAGAATAAGGCTCCCAAAGTAGGACCAAAGTGCCCAACACTAAGCATAACTCTAAACCTCAAGACACCACAATCGCAGGATGCACAAAGCTGACAAAGGTTTCTATTCACTGTTATCCATGTTAATAACACAGTTATTAACATGGCTGGAAGGTATGGTTAGCTCGAAACAAGATAAATTTAACCTACCCTAAATTAACATTCATCTTAAATGCCTTTAAATAATTAAGCTTCCCTTCACATAAGTGTTTACCAATTATTAAAAAATAGTATATACTAAAAGGTAGGTTAATTTTTCCTACTGTAATTTGATCTGATTTTCTTTGGGGAAGAGTGAATAAGTATGATTCTCTATACAGTTATTATACTTGTTTTTTACATTTTTGGAAAAGAGCATTTAGACCTAAAACAAACTTTCAAGAGCCCTTGATCGCTTTATAGATACAAAAACTGAGGGTCCAGAAGTTATGCAGATGATCTCTTCAGGACTGTTTAAAAAAACAAAATAAAATTTCCCATTAGGTTACACTTTGTCAGACAACTTTTCTCTAATACTTAAAATGCTTTGAATATATTGTCATTTGTTTTTGTATTAAATAACAACACTCTGCTACCCAGCTTTAACTACATGGATCAGAAAGTTCCTTGAGTAAAGAAACCTGGAGAATTACGTTTCTGTTCTGCCTCTGCCACTAATTATGTTACCTTGGATGTCACTTAATTGTTTCTTGAAATATCCCTAAAATAGAGGTTAGGGACTTCCCTGGTGGTGCAGCGGTTAAGAATCTGCCTGCCAATGCAGGGGACAGAGGTTCAAGCCCTGGTCCGGGAAGATCCCACATGCCGTGGAGCAACTAAGCCTGTGCGCCACAACTACTGAGCCTGTGCTCTACAGCCCGCAAGACACAACTACTGAGCCTGCGTGCCCGAAAGCCTGCGCTCCAGAACAAGAGAAGCCACCGCAATGAGAAGCCCGTGCACTGCAATGAAGAGTAGCCCCTGCCTACCACAACTAGAGAAAGCCTGCGTGCTGCAACGAAGACCCAAGGCAGCCAAAAATAAATTAATAAATTAATTTCAAAAATAAATTAAAAAAGAGGTTAGTTTATGTGAAAATAGAGGTTAGTTTATGTGAAAGTGCCTTTGCACCTTTAAGATTCTATAAGTGTAAGCATCTGAAAACTTTACAGCAACAGAAAATGTGCAATACCTCCATTTCACACCCACTGCTCCAGTGGTAACTATCAATACTTTGGGTTTTTTGGGTTTTTTATTGGTGCGCGGGCTTCTCTCTAGTTGTGGCATGTGGGTTTTCTCTCTCTAGTTGTGGCACGGGCTCCAGTGTGCCTGGGCTCTGTACTTGTGGCCCATGGGTTCCACGGCTCATGGGCTCTGTAATTTGTGGCACGCAGACTCTCTAGTTGAGGCGCATGAGGTCAGTAGTTGTGGCACATGGGCTTAGTTGCCCCGTGGCATGTGGGATCTTAGCTCCCTGACCAGGGATCAAACCCACGTCCCCTGCATTGGAAGGCGGATTCTTACCACTGGACCACCAAGGAAGTCCCACTATCAATACTTTGGAACCATACTTTACATTAATATTAAGCTGCCAGAAGGCAAACTGCCTAACCAAAACAAATCATGTGTGTGTATAGTATATGTGTGTCAGATAGCTGCCATATCATCCCTTCATCCTCACTAGTGATAGAGGTCCAAGCATAACAGGTAGTAATTCAGCATAAATACGCATAATTCCCTAAAGAAAAAAAGTCAAGGACTTCCTAGAACCTCTAAATGCTTCAGTATTCCTCACTTCCAGAATTAGCCAGTCACTTTGTTCCTCGTAATTCACTGTAATGATGATATATATATAATTCATGATCATATTAAGGCCAGCTTCTACAACTGTCATAGAGGACCATTTCATCTTTCTTGTATGCATGAAGTGATTACAGATAAAATCAAATCGGGGGAAGATTACAATAAAATACAGAGTACATACAAAACCAAAACCTGAAGTTACTCAGTGAGAGTTTTAAGCTCATCACAAGTTTCTGTTCTAAAACAAAAACCTGTAGAGTATAAAAATAAAAGGACAGGGCTTCCCTGGTGGCGCAGTGGTTGAGAGTCCGCCTGCCGATGCAGGGGACACGGGTTCGTGCCCCGGTCCGGGAAGATCCCACATGCCGCGGAGCGGCTAGGCCCGTGAGCCATGGCCACTGAGCCTGAGCGTCCAGAGCTTGTGCTCCGCAACGGGAGAGGCCACAACAGTGAGAGGCCACAACAGTGAGAGGCCCGCGTACCGCAAAAAAAAAAAAAAATTTTTTTTTAATAAATAAATAAAAGGACATTGTTCTCAGTTTCTGCAGTGTACCTTCTATTTGGAGAATAAATAAGATGGTAAATCAAAAGAAACTCAAGAAAATCATTTTCATTCTTCACTCTCCTCTCAAACAACAATCCAAAAAATACATAAAGAATACAATAGCTGTGCAGCTGCTGTATTGTATATGAAAAAGAAAAAGAAAAAAGAAAAACCAAAACAATAATAACTCCCTAACTGGGAACTGTTATTACTGTGTAGGATTTCAGTCTCCCCCCGCCCCCATCATGTGTAGACCAGCCATACAAACCCAAATCTAGCTTTCTAATAACTAATGACTCTTGGAAACTGAACATACTGTGATCATTTATATTTAATGTGATCACTACAGTAAATTTACTCATTGCCTATACTTAGTAAATAAGAAGAGAACAGCACTCTGTAGATAAGTAAAGATTTTACAGATTAGGGCTACCATGAGACTTAATATCAAGTTCATTCAAATATAAGTTTACTAAGAAAAAGAACTGACCATAATGATATCTGACAAGTGTTAAGAAAATAAGAACACGTTCTCATTAATTTGCAGAAAGCTGGAAAAAAAGATCAAATCAAAAGATGCTTTTTTTGTACTTCATTTTATAACAAAGTCATCATAGGCCATTTGTTTTTCCATTTGTTCATTTATTTCTCTAGAAGGACTTTGTAGTGTAGGACATTTTGCACCAACTTCAGTAACTAAAGCTAAGGGAAATTTATTTTTCAAAAATCAACATTTACATACTGATATCTACAACTTACCCTAAAGCGCATTTTAAAAAAAAGATGGCTACAGGGATGAATGGATCATTAGATGCGTGATAAAGCAAGAATAGTGAAATGTTAATTACAGAATCTAGCTGGTGGTTACATGGGGTGTTCACTGTAAAGCTCTTTCAACTTTCCTACATGTTTGAAAATTTTATAATAAAATGTTGAAGAAAAATCAACTTTCAGAAGTTTGGATACAACTTTTAGATCCAAGAAATCTTACAAAATGTTACCCTATTTGGACCTTTCTTTGTCCAGGGATCTCTTTGTAAAGGAATAGAACCTGAAAACATTACACAGAAAAATACTTAATAATGTCTTACAGAATGTACTGAGATAAGTTGTTATCCAGAGTACACAAATCTGTAGGTATCTGGATCATGCCAAGTCCCAAGTAATTCAGAAACACATACATATTTAAACATGACACAACTGTATGTATATGCACACATGTCCAAATAACATGGAAAATTTATATTTTTATATTTACCACTCAACATCTAGGGCTCTACCATCCCTCTGGTTATCTATGAATTAAAAATCATACTAGGAAAAAAAATAGTATGAGGTTCCAAGAACTTTTCAACAAACAAGGTTTTTGTAAAGATTAATCTATATTTCGTTTATATAATACAAGACTTTAATTTTGCTTTTAATATTACAATATACTCTGAAATGCACTATAGGTACATCCAGGATGTATAAAGGAAGTAGTTTAAAAATCACTACCCAAATACTAAGCCTCCTAGTGGAAACGAAGAAAGGAGTTTTGGGAAATTTTACATCCAACATAAAAGTTTTATGAGGTAAACCTACCTGATGCAATTTATATGCCTGAAGCTGAAGAAAACCTTTCAGTGGTTTAAAGCCCAAGCATGAAACCCCCCCCACCAACCAAGTTCTCATCTAAAAAGGTCGTGAACAGAACTTAATGATTGGCACCAAATTACACTGTCATCTCTGAAGTGTGTAGGAAGATGCTTTAAATCAAATTAATAATCTATTGACAAAAATAGAATTAAAAAAAAAGACTGTCCTTCAAAAGACTGAAGGGCATAAAGTGCACTTAAAAAAATTACTAGCTTGTTTGGAACCAAAAAATTTCTCCTACTTCATAAATATCCACAAATCGACGTGAGAAAGAAAGAGGCAGTGGAGTGAGCACTGTTGTGTCCCATCTCGCACCCACGTTAATTTTAACAGTAGATGAGAACACAAAGATAATGCAACTGAAGGCAAGTGACAGGTCCCAGAGTATAAACTCCTCCTCCCTCCTGTGAGATATCTGATTACAATATGCCACATTCACATTTCACTTCACCAGAACGACAAGCTCCCTGAAGGCAGAAAGCCTGTGATATCGATAACTCGGCTCACATTTTCCCAATGCTCTTATACACAGTGTACACTCAATCACACTGACAAATGGACCCACCTAAGATCTACAGAAGTAGGAGGCAGGTTTCTGGGACACTTGGGTCCTACAAATTAGGGACAAATTAGTGTCAGAAGTTATTCCTTCCTGTTCTATGCCTCCTTTCGAACTTTCCTCTATTTGTCCTTTTCAAACAAACTAAAGAAAAAGTCCTGAACGCTAATGGGTTTAGATTTCAAACTTCAACGGCCTACGGAACACCGGGGATGAGAGGTGAGCTTTTTACAAAAGGAAGAGAACCCTCGAGAGGCCCAGCTTGCTGCGCCTAGGTGCCCACGGAACCTGCTGGGCACTAGCGCCCACGTCCACAGCGTGGGGTCCAAGGGACATCACTAAGAGGTTCTTGCACAGCAACAACCCTGGGCCCGTTTTCGGGCCCGGGTCCCGGCAGAGGAGGGTGCCCAGCTGGTTGCGGGGGAGGGGTGTGGGCGCGACCACAGAGGGACTGGAGTCAGGTCCCTCGGATCTCCCGGGAGGTCGAGCACAGGGTGCGGAAGGCCACCCTGCTCCCAGAGCCCGGGGGAAGCGCCCAGCTCCGGGCCCTCGGGGCGGGGCTCCTCTGGCCCCAGCACAGGCCGGCAGCAGGGAGAGCGGTCGAGCAAGGCCGGGACCCGGGAGTTGGGCCCGGCCCGGGTCTTACCATGGCGACGGCGGTGGTGGGTCGCACCCGAGCTCCGGCGCCACTGCAGCTAGGGCTGGGGTCGGGGGAAGGGGAGCACCGGCCGCTCCGGACCTACTGCCCCCCTGACAGGAGCACCGGGCGCTTCGCCTCTTGCCAAGATGGCGGCCTCGAGCCACGTCTCCAACCGGAAACGGCACGGGTCAAAGGGCGGGGGGCGGGGCGCCGTGGGGTGGGAAGACTGTGCGCGCAGGCTGAGACGCTGGCTGTGTCTGGCAGGCCACCGGACTCGACCACCAGCGTGGAACCGGTGGCTTCTGTACTTTCCCTGTTCGTCAGTGCCTTCGTTTAATTTGCGACGTCTCTTGCAGTTTATAAAGCTCTCACAGCCACTCTATTATTTGATATACAAAATAACTGTTGTTCATAAGGGACTAGTAGCCAGAATATATAAAGAACTCTTAAAATTCAACAATAGAAAGACAAAAAATCCAATCTTAAAATGGCCAAAATAGCCATTCTCTAAAGAAGATATACAAATGAATAATAAGCACATAAAAAGATGCTCAACATCTTTAATCCTTAGGGAACTGCAAATCAAAACCCTGCTTCATACCCACTAGGATGGCTGTAATAATAAGTGTTGATGAGAATGTGGAGAAATTAGAACCCTCATACACTGTTGGTGGGATCGTGAACTAGTGCAGCTGCTTTGGGAAGCAGTTTGGCAGTTCCTCAAAAAGTTAAACATGGAGTTACCATGTGACCCAGCAATTCCACTCCTAGGTGTATATGCAAGAGAATTAAAAGCATACATTCACACAGAGATTTGTACACTAATGTTCATACAAGCATTATTCATAATGGCCAAAAAATGGAAACATTCCAAGTGTCCATAACAAAATGTAGTATATCTACATAATGAACTATTAGTCACAAAAAGGAATAAAGTATTGATATATGATACAACATGGATGAACCTTGAAAATATTATGTTAAGTGAAAAATGCTGGTCACAGAAGACCACACTTTGTATGACTCCATTTATATGAAACATCTGGAGTAGACAAATCCATTGAGACAAGAAGTAGGGCTGCAAGGGACTGGGGGAGGGGAGAAATAAGGAATGAGTTTTGGTTTTTGGAGTGATGAAAATGTTCTGGAATTAGAAGTGGTGGTTACACAACCTCGTGAAATACTAAAAACCACTGAATTGTACACTTTAAAAGGGTAGCTTTTTATGGTAAATTATATCTTTTTTTCAAAAAACTGTGTAGGAAGCAGGGCAGTTACTGTGCTTATGTCCATTTTGTAAATGAAGAAAATGATGACAAGTTTAAGAAATGTACCCAAACTTCTAGTTCTATAATGGAAACAAGATTCAAATCTGGTCTTCTGATTGTATGGGTAGTCTTCCATGCCAAACGTCAGACTTTTCAGATTATAAGTGATTCAGCAGTTCTTCCCCACATTATTTTATGCCATGTTAGTGGCTCAACTGTTTATCCATTATTGCTGCAATAATGGATAAACAGCAATCTTTTATTTAGTGTTTATTTTATGTCAGGTACTTTACACGTATTATCTCTAATCCTTATACACAACAATTCAGATAAGGACACTGAGGATCAAAAAAGTTAAGCATTTGCCCAAATTCATACAGCCAGCAAGTGGTAAAGCCAAGATGTAAACTCAGCTTTTCTCATTATGTCACACTGCCTCTCTATATCTCCTGTGTACTCCTTAATGTTTATTGAACACTTACAATGTACCAGGCGTTACTTCAAATTCTTCACACAGATTATTTTACTTTTTTTTTTTTGGTTGCACAGGGTCTTAGTTGCAACAGGCATGTGGGATCTAGTTCCCTGACCAGGGGTCGAAGCCAGGCCCCCTGCATTGGGAGCACAGAGTCTTATCCACTGCGCCACCAGGGAAGTTCCCCAGATTATTTTACTTAATCCTCACAAGAATTCTCTAAGTACCATTAATACCTCCCTTTTGCAGGTGGGGAAACCAAGGTACAGAGAGGAAAACCATTTTACCACAGGTGTCAGGGCTAGAAAGTAGCAAAGCTAGGATTCAAACAAAGGCTGCTCAACTTCACAACCTGTACCCTTGAGCACTGCATTATAGAATTCTCTCTCTTACTCATTTCAATTCCATTTCCAATGGCTTTCTAGTAGAATCTTTACAAAGCTCGAAAACTTTTTTTTTCTATTTTAAAAAGAAAAGAAACAAAGACCAAATATCTTTTCTTTAAAACTTTGTTTAAAATGGGTATAAATTAGAAATTATAGTATTAATAAATCAAAGGCCCATAAAGAGCTTAGATGTTTGTATACTGATAGATGCCCAGAGATTTTTATGCCAATTGGGACAATTTAATTTGCATAGGAAGGTTACCAATCAGCAATTTTCGATTTTTCTATTGTAATAGGATATTTTCCTTTACACGTACCCAATTTTTTAACATTAAAAAACTGTGCAGGAAGATAAGAACTACTAAGTACCTTTGTAGTTTAAAAAGATTAAGGACTTAAGCAAAGGGTTGAATTAGAATTGTTATTTTCCCCAAAGTATCCCTTCATAAATATGAATAAACACAAAAGTACATACTGAGGAAGACCATATTCAGAGAATCATTTTCTTAAAAACTCTATACACTTTAGATAAAAGGAATCAAGATTTAACCGGTATTAAATGAAGTCCCCAAAACAATAACAGATGAAAAAAATTAAACCCACCATCGAAAACTTTTAAACTTCACATGTCTGGAAAGATATATATCAAACCGTATTGTTTATTTTTGTTATTAAAAACACACATTTTTTAAAAAGATGAACAAATTTTTTTTTTTTTTTTTTTTTTGCGGTACGCGGGCCCCTCACCACTGTGGCCTCTACCATTGCGGAGCACAGGCTCCGGACGCCCAGGCTCAGCGGCCATGGCTCACGGGCCCAGCCGCTCTGTGGCATGTGGGATCTTCCCGGACCGGGGCACGAACCCGTGTCCCCTGCATCGGCAGGCGGACTCTCAACCACTGCGCCACCAGGGAACCCCCGAACAAATTATTTTTAAAATTTATTTTATTGAAGTATAGTTGACATACAATGTTGTGTTAGTTTCTGGTGTACAACAAAGTGATTCAGTTATATATATATACGTGTATATATATATATATTATATATTCTTTTTCATATTCTTTTCTATTGTGGTTTATTACAAGATATTGAATATAGTTCCCTGTGCTGTAAGTAGGACCTTGTTGTTTCTTCATTCTATATATAATAGTTTGCATCTGCTAATCCCAAACTCCCAATCCATCCCTCCTCTACCCTCCTCCCCCTTGGCAACCACAAGTCTGTTCTCTATGTCTGTGAGTCTAAAAAAATGAAAAAATTCTTAATTTAAAAAAGTAAAAATTCTGTCTGGAATTATTGCTTTATTATGGCAACTTCCAGGGGCCTTCAATATGGACCACCAAAGTTCAGCAAGGACCAACTGATACTGATTCTTTGGAAATATGAAATTAGCTGAATTAAACTGCAGAAGAAAAGCACCTCTGCAAGCATGCTTCGTGAGGAGTACCTTAGAGGCAGTATGTCACAGTGGTTAAAAGCAGAGACTTGGGAATTAGACTGACCTGTGTGTGACTCCCATTTTCTGCACTTACTGCCTGGGTGACTTTAGGCGAGTTACTTTAACTCTCCTAAACCTCAATTACCTAATCTGTATATTGGCAGTAACATCTATCTCATAAAGTTACGAAGTTAGATTACATATTAATAAATAAGATTATCTACTCTAAGTGCTCCTACATACTAAATGCTCAACAATACATATCCATTATTGTTAGCAATAACATGACAAAATATTTCTTAACGTTTTGCATTTCCCTTTTAACCAGAAGTGTCTCAGAAGAGGTGTCTCTGATTTCCCTTTTTAAAGCCAATTTTCGCTTTCCTCTGGCAGGTTTTCATGATCAAATTTCCAAAATTCTTTTGTTTCTCTCCCTCTGACTCCCCAAATTAAGTATGTCTGTAGTTTTGAAATATTTGTTCCTTATATCTTCATTCATTCATTCCTTCATTCATCCACACAATGAGCATTTTGAAAGTGCATGATTTATGCAATGCACTGATCTGTGAAAAGCTTAAAAACTAATTAGACACAGACCCTGCCCTAAAGAAGCCCACAGTCTTCTTAAGCAAATAAAAATGCAGGAGAGGGCTTCCCTGGTGGCGCAGTGGTTGAGAGTCCGCCTGCCGATGCAGGGGACACGGGTTCGTGCCCCGGTCCGGGAAGATCCCACATGCCACAGAGCGGCTGGGCCCGTGAGCCATGGCCGCTGAGCCTGGGCGTCCGGAGCCTGTGCTCCGCAATGGTAGAGGCCACAGTGGTGAGGGGCCCGCGTACCGCAAAAAAAAAAAAACGCAGGAGAAGGAAGCAACCACATAGCACAGGGAGATCAGCTCGGTGCTTTGTGACCACCTAGAGGGGTGGGATAGGGAGGGTGGGAGGGAGACTCAAGAGTGAGGAGATATGGGGGATATATGTATAGCTGATTCACTTTGTTATAAAGCAGAAATTAACACACCATTGTAAAGCAGCTATACTCCAATAAAGATGTTTTTAAAAAATTCAGGAGAATGGGTTAAACCTGAATCTCAGATAATGAATAATTTGATAGTACTATAAGTTATGTCCCATGCAATGAGACACAGTGGAGGGGAAGGACTATAATGTAATATAAATACTATAAAAGGTCGTACAAAGTGTCCTGGGAATTTAGCTAAACTTCCGAGTTTGCCTAAAGTCTGATTGGACTGACTTAGTAGGAATTGCATACCCAGTGCTCCTTGTCCTGGGAGAGACAGGCACACCATATTTCCGGATTGGAAGGCTAACTCTATGCGAACCGAAATTCATCCGTCAGCTTTGCCGCCCCCGGCCGCTAGATGCCGCCACAGACAAATTTATTGAAACCCTAGACAAACAGGATCCGAGGCCCTCTAGATCCTCCCTGGATCCTTCAATGCTGGAAGAGACTTAACGCGCGAGTGGAGAAGGTCTCACGAGAGTGAAAGAAAGTATCGCGATTTTTTCTTTCTCTCCTTTTTTTTTTTTTTTTTTTTTTTGCTTAGCGACTGACAACAGGCCGGTTGCTCCGAGTAGAAGCCCTTGGCCTTCTTCCAAGTAGAAGTGGCCTGGCCTGAGATTGGAGTGAGACCCCAGCCCTAGGCTGGGGTTCTTTCCACAGAGGAGACGGATTCAGAGGGGCTACAGGTAATTCGTACTCACCCTAGCAGAAAGAGATCTCTCTTTCTCCCACCGTAGAGGAATAGAAAGGACTCCCCTTCCCTCTCCCCATCTCCCCTCCACCTCTTCCCATCTTCTTGACAACTGTTCTTTCCCTCCTTCCTTCACGCCATCACCAACCATCCTGCTTCCTTTACTCCCCAAGAAACTTAAGTGGGATCCGACATACAAGACGGGGGTGGTGTGGTGGGGGTGAGGGTGATGCTTTCGGGATTATTGGGTGGGACCAAGAGGCTGGAGTTTACCCTGCCTTCGGGGAACGCCCCTCCCTCCCAGGTAACCCCAGAGACAGAACTCTTTCTAGAGCCTCTACAGCCTCCCCTGAGAAGCTCCGGCCGCCTTGCGAAACTGATCGAACCGGAGGAGACAGCCATTATCTACAGACAAATACTGTTTTGCCCTTGCGCGGGTATCTTACAGCTTTGGGGAGCTGCTTCAGAAGTTGGCTGTCGTTTCTCTCCACGATTCCCTCGTTCCTCAGCCAGCCTGCCAGCAGTTCCTAAATAAGGGCTGCAGCAGAATGACTTAACTGCTTGACCTGGGGCCAAGAAGCCTTAAGGAAAGTTTGAATGGGGGGGTATGGTGAAGGTTTCAGGTAAAACTGGTGTCTTGGGTAAGGAAGAGGAACCAATGCTGGTTTGGAATCCACCTCCCCACAGAGTGCTTAATGTCCCGTGATAGGAGCTCTGTTCATATTTCCTTTTGCTTAGACCAAGACCGTTGAAAACCAGACATATGATGAGCGTCTAGAGATTAACAACCCTGAAGATGTTGCGAGTATTTATGCTCCAACCACAAGACACAAAGGTAAGAGAGGCATGAAGAGGAAAGAAAGAAATGGTTGTTTTTTGTTTTTCTCTTTGTTTGTTTTGCAATTGTAAGTCAGCGGTTACTAAAAACAAACCAAAATTTGTAAAAAAAAAAAAAATCTCCAAATAAACCATGAGAATCAAAACTGTTTATCTCACATGAATGACATGTAGCTTAGAATGGCATGTAGCTTAGAACTTAGCCGTACTTTCTTAGAAACAGAAACAAAACAATTGTCTATTACCACATGGAGAATACGTTTGACCCTGGTAGGTACCGCCTTGAGGGTTGCAGGATGGATTCATGATTGTCCCCAAGAATTTTCTATTTTCTATTAGCAGATGTTGGCTTTCAGAGTCAAGTTACTTGCCATTGCTTCTGTTTTCCAAATAGTTAAGGGGGGAGAAAACACAGCCACCCAGATTGCAGGATCTTCCATCAACCTAACCAGTGTTCCCCATCGCCATTTACTTCATGATACTGTTCTGCCCACAGTCTGCCGGGGGTTCATGTTTGTTTAATTTATCAAAACTCTTTTGCTCAGTTCTGAAGATGCTTCAGTTACCTATCCTTAACCTGCAATTCCAATTGAAACCTCAACAGAATATTTTTAGAGGACTTGGCACCATCATTTGTTCAACAAACATTTTTTGAATGCCTATTATCTGTCAGCCTTATGCTTGGCACTACGTATACAGTTTTTTGTTTGTTTCTTTGTTTTGGCCATGCCGCGTGGCTTGTGGGATTTGAGTTTCCCGACCAGGGATTGAACCCAGGTCTTCGGCAGGGAGAGCTCAAAGTCCTAACCACTGGACCACCAGGGAATTCCCAGGTATACAGTATTAAAAGAGACACTGACCCTGCCATCCTGATGCCTGTAATTATGGGAGACAGATGCCAAATGAATAAAGAAACACAATTACAAATGTGTTAAGTGCATTGATGGGAAGCAAAGAGTTTGATGTTATGGAGAATACTGGTGAGGAGTGGGATCTACTTTTGATGGAGGGGTCAGGGAAGACCTAAGGAGGTGATGGTTGAAACTGAAAGGTGAGAAGGATTTAGACACAGAGGAAAAGTAGGCCAGGAAGAGGGAGCCCCTAGTGAAATGTGAAAAGGACCTGAGGCCAGAAAGAACTTGGGTTACTTTGAGGACTTGAAAGAGACCAGCATATGGTAGGAGACAGTAACCTCAGAGGTAGTCAGGAGGTGTAACAAGCAGGGCTTTAGAAGCCATACTGCTGTTATGCATGGCATGGATTGAAGGGTGCAAAGGTGAAAGCAAGGAGCCAGTTAGAAGGACTGTCGCCATGCTGAGTTGAGGTGTGACAGTGGCTTGGATGTGGGGAGGAAGTTGAGAATAGAGAGAGTTGGCAAACGCTAGAGGTATTGTTGTAGTAGAATCACTGAGACTTGCTGATGGATTGGATTTAGCTCTTGAGTTAGGAATCAAGGATGACATCCAGGGTTGTTTGTTTATTGTGGTAAACTTGCCTAATATAAAATTTACCATTTTAACCATGTCGAAGTGTACAATTCAGTAGCATTAAGTACATTCGTGTTGTTGCGTAAGTATCTCTACTATTTCCAGAACTTTTTCATCATCCTGAACAGTTATTATTAAACAATAACTCTCCATTCCCCTCCCCTCCCCCCCGCCCCCCAGCTGCTGGTAACCTCTATTCTGCCTTGCCTCTATGAATTTACCTATTGTAGGTACTGCATAAGCAGAATCATACAGTGTTTGTCCTTTCCTGTCTGGCTTATTTCACGTAGCTTAATGTTTTCAAGGTTCATTCATGCTGTAGCATGTGTTAGAATTTCCTTCCTTTTTATGGCTGAATAATATTCCATTGTTTGTATAACCACATTTTGTTTATCCATTTGTCTGTCGATGGACACTTGGGTGGTTTTGGCAATTGTGAATATGCTGCTATGAACATTGGTGTACAAGTATCTGTTTGAGTCCCTGCTTTCAGTCTTTTGGTGTATGTATACCTAGACACACAGGCGTTTTTTTTTTTTTTTAACCAGGTCATTGACCTACTTATTTTTTTGTTTTAAATTTTTAATTAATTTTTAATTTTTTAATGCCTGTCATACATATTTATTTATTGAAGTATAGTTGATTTACAATGTTGTGTTACTTTCAGATGTATTGCACAGTAATTCAGTTATATTTATTTATTCATATATTCTTTTTCAGATTCTTTTCCCTTATAGGTTATTAGAAAATACTGAGTATAGTTCCCTGTTATAGTAGGTCCTTGTTAGTTACCTGACACCCAGGTTTTTTTGGGTTTTTAATATTTATTTATTTATTTGTTTGGGCTGTGCTGGGTCTTAGTTGCAGCATGTGAACTTTTAGCTGCTGCACGCAGGCTCCTTAGTTGCAGCATGCGGGATCTAGTTCCCTGACCGGGCGTTGAACTGGAGCCCTGTGTACTGGGAGCTCGGAGTCTTCCCCATTGGACCACCAGGGGAGTCCCCTGACACCCAGGTTTTTGAGTTGAGCACATTTATAATCTTGCCAGCCGTGGACATTATAATTTGCTTTCAGTTTAGGCAATTTAAAAGGAGAAAAATGGTGTTTAGTGGGCATTCACTTGACTTAGAAATCATTGAACATGTTTTCATGCCAGTTAATAATATCTTACATCTGGTTATGCTTTTAATTGTTCAGAATATTTTATTGCTTTTATCTTATAGACAGTGATTCAGATTCATATTTGTGACTACTATGTGCCAGGAAGTAGGTCATTTCCTTCCACATAAAATTGTTTTCAATTGATCCTTACAACAATCCTGACTGAGAAATATTACTGACCCCATTTAGAAGTGGGAATACTGAGACTCAGAGAGGTTAAGTCATTTTGTCCACCTGATAGAGTTGTCCTATAAACCCAGTCTTCTGACTATAAATCCAGCACTCCTTTTGCTTTACTAATTACTAACTAATTACTAACCTCATTTCACCATATGTAAACTAAGGGCAGATTTTATGCTATTTATGTAATGGCAGATAATCAGTTAGTATAATGTCTAACCTAATGCCTTAAGCATAGTAATACTTAGTAAGTATATCTCAAATTGAATTGACAGAGCCATGACTAGAATTCAGTTTCCTGTCTTTCAGCTAGATATTCTTATAAACCCTGTTTCATAAAATGGTTAGAGCATAAAATATTATAAATGAAAAATATCTGTCTTTGAAAATCATTTTAACAATAACCTAGGGACTTCCCTGGTGGCAGAGTGGTTAAGACTCCATGCTCCCAATGCAGGGGGCCTGGGTTCGATCCCTGGTCAGGGAACTAGATCCCACATGCATGTTGCCACTAAGAGTTTGCGTGCCACAACTAAGGAGCCCCCCTGCCACAACTAAGACACAGCGCAACCAAATAAATATTTTTTAGAAACCCCAAAAAACAATAACCTAAAGGGAAAACTTTTCTTCCAAGGACTTCGTCGTTCCACCCATCTTCCTAACAAGACTATGGCTGACAACAGCAGTGATGAGTACGAAGAGGAAAATAACAAGGTGCAGTATAACCCACAGCTTCTTGTGAAATTTCTGCTTTGAATTTTTAGTAGTTAGTTTGAAATGACACTAGTTCAGTAGCAAACATTTCTTAAATACTCACCTCCAGTGATTGGGTTCCTTTGAGCTCGTGGAGGACAGTCACGAGGCAAGAGCATTAAGATTTTGACTCTCCTTCTGCAATAAAGCTTACTGTTATAGCTGATGTTTTGGTGAGAAATTTCATATAACACAGGCCAGTGTTTCACAAACTTTTCTAGTCATAATAATCAACTGGGGTACTTATTTGAAAAAAAAACAGATAGGAATTCCCTGGCGGTCCAGTGGTTAGAACTCTGCTTCCACTGCAGGGGGCACGGGTTCGATCCCCTGGTCGGGGAACTAAGATCTCACATGCCACGTGGCATGGCCAATAAATAAATAAATAATTTTTAAAAAAAATTTAGAAAAACATTTCCAGTCCCCACCCAGAACTGCCTAATCAGAATCTTGAAGGTAAAAGCCTGCAAATGTATATTTTGAGCAAGCACTCCAAGTCATTCTTATGATAAAGAAAGTTTGGAATGATTGATCGTGGCATTGGTTCACTGTCAACAGTTGTGATACTGCTAGTATTTTGTGAAAGACACTTTAGTTTTGAAGTCTTAAGGCCCAGATGTTTGGTGTTATTCTATGAACCAAGAGAATCACCGTTTCTGAAAGTGGGATGAGAAGACGCCTTAAATTTGCACACGTGCACTGTCTAACAGCCCCTGTGTTTAGGCTTAGCACGTGGTCCAATGGTTATGTTTTAATCGTCCTCCAAGAACAGGCGTTTTGAAAACTCAGGTGAAGGAGAATATTTGAAGTAATGCAGAAAGCTGTAGCAACAGAGACGGATTTCATAGAAAGTCTAAAAGGTCATGTTTTAAGATAGCCCCACTTTGTGACTAGTGTGCTGTTTGACATCTTACCTACAAAGTCATTTTTTGGCATCTTGTCTGTGGTATATAAAGTCTTCTCCCATAGGTCAGAGATTTTGCAAAGCACTACTTTGAAGAAGCAGACAAAAGAAAAGTGAACAATTTTCCTAAATTGACCTCCTAATTTTGTATATTCACCCTAAATTTTTCTAGTTTTCATCATGATGTAGTCAATATTCAAGGCTCATTTATCTTTCCAATTTAATATGCACCCAGAATCAGCAGATAGGATCCACTTTTGAATAATCTTTGAGCTGACGATATTCTTAAAAATCTCTCCTTGCCAGACTGCTTCCCATGTGACCAAGAATAATTTGGGCAGATTTTGAATTAGGAAAGAACACTGTGGGAGATTCTTACCAACTGTATACCAGTAAGGCATATTCTGCAACTGTGTCATCAGTCTCACATGTTACAGATTAGTTAAAATATATTTTTATCTATGTATAATAAATCTGTGTTATGCTTAGAGGAGAATGTAACCCAAAGAAGTTTTTGATGTCCTGTAATGTGTCACAGTTTTATATGTCAGTAGCTGCTTTAATGTAAAAGAAACATTAAATAATTCAAAAAACTAGAACCAATCATCTCTTAACCTCAGTGTAAGCCATATGGCATATGGAAACCAAGCTTGAAAAACCTATTTTTAAAGGGGGCCAATTGGCCACCCTTTAGGTCCTAAGTGAGGGCATGCCACAGGCTCCAGGCCCTAAAGTCAAAGACATGGACCCTGTCCCAACTGCCCCGGCAAGCCCAAGCACCACCTTACCCCTTCTCGTCAGCTTGAGGGTGGGGTGGTGCATCTAGAACCAGAAGCCCAGAAAGGTAGGTCGTAATGCCAAGGACAGAAGAGTCTCTTATCTTGAGATATAATGTACAGTCATTGCATTTAACTTACGGGGGAAGGGAGGGGAACCATGCATAGGTCAGATACCCATTGAATGGAAAGGGAAAACCCACAGTCTCCGGAACTGCTGGTCAGAATCCAGGCCCGGGGTTGATTATGAACTTTCTTCTTTTGATAGTTACAAGCAGCTTACCCTGGGCAGTCTTGCAAATTAAATACTAGATTTCCTCCCTGTGATCTCTGTGAGTATTAAGATTCCCTAAAGTGTGTCTTCCCTACTTCATCTTCCCCCATTTCTTCCCAAAATAACTATTATATTTAGAGTTGCTTTCTTCTTCAGAAGTCCCTCAGTTTTAGAGTTGAAGCTGACTGGATAAAGTTTATGCAGAGTTCTCAGAATCTCCTAAGTAATAGGTAAAAGAGATACGTATTCGATAAAATTTATACCCAAGCCTCAAGCAGAGGAAGAGACCATGGTTATAGAAAGTGGGGACTCAGTAGCTAAGGAGGAGCAGAAGAAGGTTCTCGAGGCCCTTCTTGGGAGTGCTTCCTTCTCTTTCCAGTGAATCGGTGTCAGGCGGGAGGGTTCTGGTTAGAGCACTAGGAGAGAACTGGGTAAAGGTACACTAAATTTCTCCTTACCTGGACCTTTCTATCTCCTGCCCTATCTCAGGAGAAAAAGAAGACCTCGCAGCCCACTCCTCAGCGGGGCTTTAGTGAAAACGATGATGACGACGATGATGACTCATCTGAAACTGATTCTGATGATGACGATGATGATGATGAAGAGCATGGGGCCCCTCTTGAAGGGTGAGAAAAGCCCCCTTGCCAAGGAGGAAAACGCCTCCTTCAAAACACTGGACAGGAGGACGTCACTGAGAAGTGAAATTCCAGCAGCTCTTTTGATCTCCTCTATTTAGGATTATCAGATGCTCAGAAACCCAGTGTAATGAGTTTTCCTTCTTTTTCGGCTCTACTGCCCGAATCCTGTGATGTCACTTGCACTATCGGAAACACTTGTGGGCTCAGGGATTTCATGAGGATCTGCTGAGTCAGTTTAACTGATGGTCTCTGACTTCAAGGAGTTCACATTCTAGGGAGGAGAAGATAAATTTATACACATACCAAAGCATTTCTATTTAGCAAGGAAAACATGCATGCACAGGAACATTTCTATTTTAGGCTCAGACCCTTTTAGGACGGGTAGAGAATAGGTGCATCCGGAACCCTGTATTGAGGCAAAATGTTCCTGCATGATGCTTCAGTAAAAATTCTCCTCACCATATTCCAGCTCTGGTGCTAGATTAATCATGACCCACCCTTGTAGGTTTTAATCAAAGTAGATTCTAAAGCCCATTCATTTAAAATACAATTAACTGGTGTAGCCAATCAGTAGAATTCTTTCTAGCCATTAAAAAGTATGAGGCAGCACTCTATGCACTGTAAAGAACAATCTCCAAGGGACACTGTTACATTTTAAAAAGGTATAGAAGTCTTTAGGCTGTGCTATCACGTGTATAAAACAAATGTTACATAAGCTATCTCTAGGCTGCCCTAGGAACTAATAATACTGATTACTCTTGGGAGGGGAACTTGGTGGTAAGGGAACAGGGGTGGAAGGGGACATAACTTTCCACTGAATACATTTTGTACCTTTTATTTCCTATCATGTGCATGCATACTTTATTCAATGAAGTAGTTTAATAAAAATAAAAAGTTACCTTTGAATTATCCACCTGAAGGTAGACACTAAGTAAATTAGGCAAATGTTTAATACCAGACTGACTTTTCATGCTTCCCAGTTTACTTCATGATTCTACTTCCATAAATTATAATCTGGGGAAATATAAACTATTTAGTTTTTTTGTTAAGCAACTCTTCCCAGAAGAACCTTAAATAACTTTCCTAGTCACTTATATACTTTGTCAATTCATTACATTTTACTTAATTATAGTCATTAATATGTACTCTACTACTTTTTTACTGTATACGTTTCATGTATTAATACAAGTATTTTTAATAACTGCGGTATTCATCTTGACATATCTAACCATCTCTCAAGTGTTGGACATTTTGTTTCTAATTTTTTACTTCTATAAATAACATTGAAAAACATCTTTGTAAAAATTCCTTTTTTTCTTGGGGTAAACCATTTTCATGTCAGAAATTAAGATCTCATTCCATCTTTTCTCTTCATCCCCTTCATTCAAAAAAAAAGGGAAAACAATTTCTGCTACTTTCTAAAATTTTTTTAAATTATGTTTTGGATTTTCTGTAGCTCTGTTCTTCATTGTCAGAGATAGCTGAGAGCTAATTATAATCACTTTTAAAGTTACCTTGCAAGCTGCTCAGAAAACGCAGATGTGGGTGGAGCAGAAACTAGGTCCAGAGTCATATGCCCTGTGGCCAGAGTAACACCCGGGCTGAACCAGGGCTCAGCAACCCCTGCTCTTCTCTGGCTACCTTGAACCACATTTTCCTTTCCCCAGTGCCTATGATCCTGCAGATTATGAGCATTTGCCAGTTTCTGCTGAGATTAAGGAACTCTTCCAGTACATCAGTAGGTGAGTACCAGGCCCTCCCACCATAATCCCCAGCCCTGCCTTGCCCTTTCCTTCCTCTAGTCTGAAACATGGCCATTCCCCTTAGGTTTTTTCAGCCTGAATAATAAAGTAAGTTTCTCTGACAGTTTCCACCTTCCCGTGGCAATATCTCCTAGGTATACACCTCAGTTGATTGACCTGGACCACAAACTGAAACCTTTCATTCCTGAGTTTATCCCAGCTGTCGGGGATATTGATGCATTCTTAAAGGTACAGTCAGAACATCCTAAAACTGACTCCTTAGGTGTTTCTTCTGACCCCTCTATCACTCTAACAGTTCCACTAATTTCCCTGACTACCAATAGCTACCTTAATATATATTCTTCATTTCAGTGGAGTTCTTAACTTGCTCTCAACTCCAAATTATACTTATTGCTATTAGGTAATAATTGATTATCTCACTAGGTGTTAAAAATTTGTCATGTATCTGCCTCCTGGTTATCCATGACTTAAGCTTTATATCTAAGGTCCTATAGATCATGTATTTTTTTCTAGGTAATACTTTAGTACAGCATGATATACAGGCATGCTTTTTAATACTAGAAATAATGATGAACCAGAAGAGTTCTTCCTCTTCAGCTTATTGGAAGCAAGTGTACCTTTTTAGATCCCTCCCATGTTTTTTTCTCTGCTTTCTTACCTTTCTCCTAACCAGGTTCCACGTCCTGATGGAAAGCCTGACAGCCTTGGCCTACTGGTATTGGATGAGCCTTCTACAAAGCAGTCGGACCCTACAGTGCTCTCACTTTGGTTAACAGAGAATTCCAAACAGCACAACGTCACAGTAAGATACTAGCCTAGCACAGGCCCCAGCTCCAGGGGGCCGACAGTAGAAGCCTTGCTAGTATTTGAACAGTTGACTTACTGCCTATTAAAAGGGATGGCTATGGTTTCAACCAGCCCTATTTTTTTCAGTAACAATTGTATTAAGATATTATTTACCTACCATGAAATTCACCCTTTTAACTTGTACAATTCAGTGACTTTTAGTATATTCACAGAGCTGTACAACCATCACCACTATTTAAGAACATTTTCATTATTCCAAAAAGAACCTCCTTGGGAATTCCCTGGTGGTCCAGTGGTTAGGACTCAGCACTTTCACAGTGGTGAGCCCGGGTTCAATCCCTGGTGGGGGAACTAAGATCCCACAAGCTGTGAGGTGGGGCCAAAAACCTAAACAAAACAAAGAGAAACCCCATGCCCATTAGTAGTCACTCCTCTCCTCATTTCCCCTGCTCTTAAACCCTGGTCACTACTTCATTCCTTTTTTATGGCTGAGTAATATTCCATTGTATGGACAGACCATATTTTGTCTATCCATTTACCAGCTGTTTCCATTTCTATTAATTCTGCATCTATGAACGTATACAAGTTGTTGCATGCACATATATTGTTGTCTTGCGTATACAGGTAGCAGTGGGGTTGCTGAGCCATATGGAAACTGTTTAATATTTTGAGGAACTGCCAAACTGTTTTCCAGAGTGGCTGAATCATTTTACAATCCCACCAGCAATGAATTAAGAGTTCCAGTTTTTCCACATCCTCGCCAACACTTGGTATTGTCTGTCTTTTTTATTCTAGCCATCCTAGTAGGTGTGAAATGGTATCTTATTGTGGTCATTCCTGTCCTATTGACCTGCCCCCTTCCCCTGGCTCCAGAAGATTTTATCAGGTTTCCTATAATCTTCATTTGGCTCCTGGCAGGCTTCCCTTTTCAGCAGCTACCTTGAATACGAAATAGCAGCATATGATGAGGCACTCTGTAAAAACAAGAGTAAAAACATCCTTCAGGACTTCCCTGGTGGCGCAGTGGTTGAGAGTCCGCCTGCCGATGCAGGGGACACGGGTTCGTGCCCCGGTCTGGGAAGATCCCACATGCCGCGGAGCGGCTGGGCCCGTGAGCCATGGCCGCTGAGCCTGCGCATCCGGAGCCTGCGCATCCGGAGCCTGTGCTCCGCAACGGGAGAGGCCACAATAGTGAGGGGCCCGCGTACTGCAAAAAAAAAAAACAACAACAACAGAAAAAACATCCTTCAGGGGCTTCCCTGGTGGCGCAGTGGTTAAGAATCCGCCTGCCAATGCAGGGGACACAGGCTCAAGCCCTGGTCCGGGAAGATCCCAGATGCCGCGGAGCAACTAAGCCCGTGTGCCACAACTACTGAGCCGGTCCTCTAGAACACATGAGCCACAACTGCTGAGCCCGCATGCCTAGAGCCCATGCTCTGCAACAAGAGAAGCCAACGCAATGAGAAACCTGTGCACCGCAACAAAAGAGTAGCCTCCACTTGCCCCAACTAGAGAAAGCCCACGCACAGCAACAAAGACCCAACACAGCCAAAAATAAATAAATTTATTTTTAAAAAAATTCTAGAAAAACAAACAAAAGAACATTCTTCAGTGCCATCAGCCAGGCTTTCCCCTTATTTTTCTAGCAACATATGAAAGTAAAGAGCCTGGAAGATGCAGAAAAGAATCCCAAAGCCATTGACACATGGATAGAGAGCATCTCTGAATTACACCGCTCCAAGCCCCCTGCGACTGTGCACTACACCAGGTAAGAAATAGTACATTCTTCACTGTAGTAACCCATGGTAACTTTCACCACCTGTGAAGCCATTGCTTCTGAGAAGGGGGTCCCAAGCCTGGGACATATTTGAGATAATATCAACCTGAGGATCTACGGATCCTGGCTGCTACTGGCTAAGAGTGTGGACATAAAGATTATGATTTATCTGGTATTATTACTTAGCCAGCTTCTCCAAACCCCAGGTCCTGGGTAAGTTTGGCCCACCCAGTCTATGTTCTCCTGAAATCCTAATGTGCCAGACTGAGAATCTCCCTTCAGTCTAGAATATCCTGATGCAGAGATTGCTGATACCTGCCCATGTTCTCTATTCACGTTTACTTGTAGGCCTATGCCCGATATTGACATGCTGATGCAGGAATGGTCTCCAGAGTTTGAAGAGCTTTTGGGAAAGGTGAGTGGAAGGTAGCAGGAGCTAAGAAAGTGTGGCATTCATTCTAGGGCCCAGTGTTTTCTCTCTTCTTGTATTACTATTATCATTAACTTTTAAATTGAAGTATAATACAAAATCAGAAACATACATATAAGTGTTGGTTAACTTTCACCAACTGAACACCTTTGTGTAACCAACACATCAGATCAAAAAAACAGAACATCTCTGGCATCCTGGAAGCCCCTCAGGCTTCCACCTCCCAACGTGACTATTTTCCTGACTTCTAATAGCACAGATTAGGTCTGCCTGGTTTTTTGTGGGTTTTTTTGTTTGTTTTTTGGCCATGCCACATGGCTTGCGGGATCTCAGTTCCCCGACCAGATATTGAACCTGGAATCAGTGAAAGCCGGAATCCTAACCACTAGGCCACCAGGAAACTCCCTAGGTTTGCCAGTTTTGTATTTTATCTAAATATAATCATGTTCCTTTGTGTCTTATTTGCTCATCTATATTGTTCATCCATATGGAGAGTCATCCATATTGTTCAGACATCATGGTTATATATTTGTTCTCACAACTGTATGGTATTCCATTGTTTGAATATATCCATTCTATGATAGCCATTTGGGTAGCTTCCAGTCTGGGGATATTACAGATTACTCTGTAATATTATTGTCCTACTACTATGAGTACATACCTTTTGATGAACATATGTACTTTTTGTGTTATCACTTTAGACTCCACCTTTTCCACAGAGGTGTATATGCTATTCTAAGAAGCTGAAGTCCTATTCATAATGATCCTAAATTTTTAAAAAGTGCCCAGGAATATATTTAATAAGAAATTGTCAAGACTCTTTTGAAAACCAATTATAAAACTTTAGTGAAGGGCAGACACAAGCTCTGAGTGAATGAGGAGTCAAGCCATGTTCCTGGAAGGGAGGGGTCAATCGCTCAGCACTGTCAGTCCTCCCCAGTTCACCGTGGAAATGGAAGGCCGTTTCAATTAGGATTTTAACTGCATTGTTTTAGAAACTGAAAATTCGGTAACAAAGTTTATCTGAGAGAATCAATTTTTAAGACTAATCATGAAAATTTTAGGGAAAAAATGAGGATTTGCCCTGTCAGACATTAGAAACACATTATAAAGCTGTAGTAAATAAAACAATAATGTACTGGTTAGGAATAGAAATAGATCAGCAGCACATAACAATCCAGAAACAAACCCATGTAAATGTAGAAATTTGTTGTATAAGAAAGATGGTTATTTTAAATGATTAGAGGGACTTCCCTGGCAGTCCAGTGGTTAAGATTCCGCACTTCCAATGCAGGGGGCGTGGCTTCGATCCCTGGTCGGGGAACTAATTATCCCACGTGCTGCGTGGCCAAAAGAAAAAAAAAAAAAACTAGTTTGGAATTAAATGATTAGAGATAGGATGGGTTGTGATGAGATGATTGACCAGCCATTTGAGAAAAATTAAATAGATCTAAGCCTCAACCATATGCATATAGGAATTCTAAATGAATTAAACAGTTAAAACAAAAATAAAACTATACAGGACTTGCCTGGCGGTCCAATGGTTAAGACTCCACGCTCTCAATGCAGGGGACACGGGTTCGAGCCCTGATCGTGGAACTAAGATCCCGCATGCCACGTGGTGCGGCCAAGAAGAAAAAAAGTTACTTACATATATATGTGACATTACTGTCCAAGCAAAAAGCTCTTACATATCAAGAAAAGAAAACTGAGCAAAGATGATAACAGGTCCTTCCTGGCCACGGTGCTTAAAATTGCTTCACCACGTTCCCCAAGCTCTTTCCCTGCTTTTTCTCCATGCTACTTACCTTCTAACATACTGTATACCTTACTAATTTTGTCTTTTGTTGCTCCCTACTAAAATATAAGCTCCATGAAGACAGAGTTTTCGGTACATGTTTATTGAGAAATTGTTGTAAAAGCAAAAAATTTGAAAACAATCTCTTTTCTCACAGCATTTTAAAGCTATAGCTGAAGAAAACTGTTTGATTAGGGAATTGAATAGATGGATTGTAGTACATCCATTCAGTGAAATACACAATGGAGTATCATTTGGCCTTATTTTGCTCTGATACAGAGAAATACCAATGACATGTTGTTACATGGAAAAAGGAAATTGCAGAACCATCTACTCTGATTTTTGTAAAAAGAGAACAAAAAATTTTTAAGAAGCCAGTGGTTTTTAAACTTACAATATTAGTTTAGATCTGGAGCCTGCTGAGATGTCATGTCATTTTTTTCTGTTCCTGTGGTGTCCAAGGACCATTAGGCCTTCTAACACCAAGTAACTATAAATACTTGGCCATAACTTGGGTCCAGTTTCTTCTTCACAAATACACACAGGAAGACTGCATGGCAGTATATTTTACTTATAAAATATTTTGGTCCTGTTATATCATATGCTACTTTGGTGGTTAATGAGTATAACCATTTTACTGATCAGGGGGAAAAGAAAAGGCACGTTGTATTATTTGCTAGGGCTGCCATAACAAAGTGCCACAGACTGGGTGGCTTAAGCAACAGAAATTTATTTTTTCACACTCTGGAAGCTAGAAGTTGGAGATCAAATTGTCAGCAGAGTTGATTTCTTTTAGACCCTTTCTCCTTGGCTGTCTCCTCCCTGTGTCTTCACATGGTCTTCCCTCTGTATGTGTCTAGGTCCTAATTTCCTCTTCTTATAAGGATTCCAGTCATACTGGATTAGGATTCACCCTAATGACCTCATTTTAACTTCTCTTTTTTACGACCATATCTGCAAATATAGGCACATGATCTGAGGCACTTAGAGGTTAGGACTTAAAACATATGAATTTTGGGGGAACACAATTCAGCCCATGTCACCCCTTATGCTCGGAGCTCTTTTGCTTCAGAGAGAGTGAGTGATGCTAGGACCACTGAAATTTCAGCCTTTTGACTCGGGTCCATCCCGTGCCCCTCCTAGGTGAGCCTGCCCACAGCAGAGACTGACTGCAGCCTGGCACAGTACATAGACATGATCTGTGGTGAGCCCTTCCATCCCTTCCTTGACCCCCATCTCTGGATAAAGTCATTGTGGGCTGTTGAAAAGGCCGGTTCACTCTGAGTTGCAGCCTTTACTTTAAGCCCGTTGTGCTATTTGGCAGCACGCGAGCGTGGTATTTGGGTTTATGTGACTACCTGCTGGGTATTTAACCCCCAGAGTTATAGTCACACATCCCGTCTGGGAGGGGACTGGCCATCCTAAACAGAAATGCCCCATAGCTTCCGGATTTTTGTTTATTTCTGCTCACGGGAGTTCTTGATTTCAGCCATCCTAGACATCCCCATCTACAAGAGTCGGATTCAGTCCCTCCACCTGCTCTTTTCCCTCTACTCGGAATTCAAGAACTCACAGGTAAGACCAGCATTGGAGATTGACTTAAGCTGTAGTGAGGACTGCTGCTGTCGCCACTATTTTGGGTCTGCTGTGATTCTGTCCTGTGACAATGGAGAATGTCTCTGCCTGGAGTTACCATCACCCTTCCCCATAACGAAGGGAACTGCAAAGCAGGCAGGGGTGGGGCTTGTAAAGGAAGGGGAAGTAGAAGCAATGTGGGCCTTAGACAAGGCTAGGTAAGGATCTACAGTGGACACTCATTCTCACAGGAGAACCAAGTGGCCTAATGAATGGAAGCAGGAAGCAAGGTTAGTTCTTGCTAAAATGTAGTAACTAGTATGTCCTCAATCCTTCACATTCCCTCTCTCTCCTCACAGCATTTTAAAGCTCTAGCTGAAGGCAAGAAAGCATTCACCCCTCCATCCAACTCCACCTCCCAAGCAGGAGATGCAGAGACATTAACCTTCAGCTGAGACACCTCCCATGTCACTCTGTTTCATGGCTGAGCTGGCTTCTCTGCCCCATCTGAGAAGGAGGGATCACTGTCAGCCACTTGGCGGCCTTGCCTGCCTCACAGCTTGATTCGGAGACAGCGCACGTCTTACTGCCCTCTCTGCCAGAAAGCACTGCCATGGTCGTTAAATGGCTAATGCCTGTGTCAGAGTTCCTTCCCGTGGAAATTAATTATGCATCTACACTACTGTGGGGATGTGAGTTAGAATCTCTGGAATTCCTGGGATCCCAGGATGCTCAGGTTGGGAGGAAGGCTTAAAAGATGTTCTTTTGAGATAGCAATAGAATTATTTTCTTTCATTCTTAAAGTTGGTTGGCAAAGATTTTACAAATAAAATGCTCTTATCTTTCAGGTTATCCTGCTGTCCTTGAAATATGAAAGAGAGAAGGCAGACTGAGCATAGGCAGAGATAAGGAACTTGGCCTAGGAATAGGCATTAAGTGAATAGCAGTTTAAGCAAATCAACTTTGTGAAATAAAATCAAACCCCAGTCCTCCAGGGTTGGCAACAGAGGGGGAACTTTTTTCTCCCAGAACTTATTTTTTCTGGGGGTCTCCCACCAGGTAGTGCTATCTGCCTTACAGGCTACCTGCCTGTCTAGCTCCAGACCTGTCTGGTTGTGGTCTCAGGGAGCCTAGCTATTGCAGTCACCCAGGTGAGAGATGATGGTGTCTTGGACTGGGTGGTAGTGGTAGAGATGGACAGATTCAGGAAATATTTTGGAGGTTTTATCAGCTAAGCTCCAGTCAGAAACCATACTAGTTATTTCTAACAAAGGATGTTAATTTAAATATGGGCAGTTGGTTACAAAAGTGTTGGAAGGGCTGAAGAAACAAAAGGGAGAATGGAGAGTGCTGAAGGAACAAGAGGCTAAAGGGGAGTGTCCACTGCTGGAAACAGAAGAGCTGCCACAGTGGCTGGGATGGCTGAGCAGGTCCGAGACCCTCACCCCTACTACAGCCACCCTGGGCAAGCACTGCTGCCTCCTCTATCCCACCCTCTCCTAGCTTGCTGGTGCCTCCCACTGGCAGAAATTAACAGCTGGCAAGGGAATCTGGAAAATCGAGCAGCATAAAGTATAGAAGGGAAGGTGTGGGGTACGAGACAACAGATAAGCAACCAGGAGAGGTGGAACCGACAGAACTTAGTGATAGAGTGAATGTGGGGGAGGGAAGAGAAGAAAGGGCGACTCCCAGGTTCTCTGGCTTGAGCAGCTGGGCGGGTAATGGAGCCAAGTACTGATACACGGGGCAAGAACTGATCGGAGCGGAAAATTACAGTAAGATGCTACAGCCTAATACATACCTGAGAAACACGAGACAGGAGGGGCATCGTTTCCTACAGACCCTTAAGCCAACTCTGATGTTCATCTCATGCTTGAACTTGAGCAGGAACATCTGAGCTCAGGCCTCACTTTGACACCATGTTGGGACCAGGTGCTCTGCTCCCAGATGGATGCCATTAATGCTCACATTTCACTCAAGGAAAAAGAGAGGCAAAAACGTGATAGGAACTCAGATTCTCCATCAGGTTTTCAGGGAACAATCAGACTGCCTTCTTTGGCTAGAACTGAGACTCAGCTCTAGTAAGTATAGTTGACTCTCGTTATCCACAGTAGCTATGTTCTATCAAGTCACCGCAGACACAATTAGCAAATACTGAACCACTGCACCTGGGGGAAATATAAGGTAAGGTTCCTGTGTGCCTCTGTCATAACATTGTCGTCAGCAACCATTGATTCATTGAACTCACAGCCACCAGCACTGTAAGTCATGCCATAATGAAGCTTATCTAACGCACTCTCTCTGTAAGGCACATGACAGCCTTACTACACTTAGTTAACTCTAGCCAGCACCTCAGCACTATGCGGGTGGGGGCCATTTAATTTATTTATTTTCAAATATTTATTGTATTTATTTGGCTGCGCATGTCTTAGTTGTGGCACGGGGGATCTTTTTTTTTTTTTTTCAGTTGTGGCATGTGGGATCTAGTTCCCTGACCAGGGATCGAACCCTGGCCCCCTGCATCGGGAGCATGGAGTCTTAGCCACTGGACCATGAGGGAAGTCCAGGGGGGCCATTTTAAACACTGAAACCACCACCAACAAGCAAGAAATGAGGCATTAGGTACATCTTGGATAGGGCAGTCATTTAGAGTGTGAGAGCCGAAACCAGGAGGCAGGATGTCGCCTTGTTCAGCCTCAGCTGGGAAGGTACGTGTCGGGCGACTCACATTTTTCACTGCTCTAAGCATGTTTGCAAACGATTGTAAAAACACTGCAAGTATCGATTTTAGGATTACAGATACATTTTAGTAAGTGAATTCGCAAATACAGAATCTGCAAATAATGAGGATCAGCTGCCTGAGTTACTGGCTGATGCGCAGGCCTGTAATGTTAGCCTGTCTCCCTACCCTAGCACATCCACTGACCTGTCCGGTGAGCACTTCAGACACTGTTTCTATCGTGGGCTCCTCCTCCTCCACAATCTGAGGTTACTCTCTTTTGGCTACTTGATCTGTGGCCCTAGAAAAATAAGTTAACTTCTATGCCTCAGTTACTCTAGCTATGAAACAGTTATAATAAACACTAACTTAACTCCTAGGCTTGTCCTATGGGTGAAAATATGTGAAAAGATTAAATGCCACAAAATGTAAGATCTAATAATTATGTTACTAAGTACAAATTTTTCACTTGGCCTTTTAGACTTTCCATTTGGCTATTCTCTCCCTGCCCGAGATTCTCATTTTTCTAATTCCCCAGCGAAAACCACAAAACCAGCCTGCTTGCCATGCTCTACACATGATTCATGAGTTCCCTCTTCTAACTAAACCTTTATGCAGTCTATTTTCCTGGCTTGAAGTGTCCCTCCCTTCTGCTATCCCAGGCTCTCTACATTTCTAAATAAATAAAACTTGAACACAAGTATTTACATTTGCATTCCCTCCTTTAACCTTCCTAAAATGACAGTATAGGAATTTTTTTTTAAAGGTATAAACCAGCAAGGACAGATAATAGGAAAGAAAATGACTATAGACCAGAGAGCAATACAATTTTGAAAGATGGACAAGTGGTAACAGATTTAGTGGGCAGGGGGAGGGGAAAAAACCTGATACTTGATTTCCAGTAGAGGAGAGGGACAGAGAAACCAATAAGAAGTAAGCCATTTGACACTGCAGAGTCCTGGAAAGGATCAGGAATCGAAAATGTCAGATATTTCTGATGGCATGTGTGCAGGGAGGGGCTGCAGACAGGAGGATTGGCTGAAGGTTTGTAGAAAGATGGGATCCCCAGAACCTTCCCTATCTGTGCTGCCCACCTCCTTACCCTGGCAGAAGATAGTCCCCTTTAAACCAAGGCGCCTCTGGACATGAGAACACCAAGCAATTCTGAGGACAGGAATAAGGGGCCATATTTAAAATAAGAGGACAAAATAGAGGAATGAGCAATGAGACCCTCAGCCCTCTTCTGGCTTATCCCTCCAAAGCACAATATCGGAGGAGTCCTCCCTTGGGAAACTGATCAGCCAAAGAGAAAAGACCTACTAAAGATATTGACAGAGAGTCTTCAAGCTTATGGACTTACTTGGTCCCCCCTACCTACCATCAACTTCCATTCAGCTTGCGGGTATCTCATTCTTGTGCATGTGTGTGTGTGTATGTGTGCGCAGGCATGCTTGCAACTCTCATTCTTAAATGTGAATGTACCGTCACCAGGCATTTGAAGAAAGCCAGAAAAAGACAAAAACAGTACAAAGGATATCAGAGAAGCAAAGCAGGCAAGATATGAAAAAAATTTTTTTAACTATAATATTCATAGAGCAGTAGTTCTCAAGTTTGGTTGCATGTTAGAATCAACTGGATATATATATATATTATTATTATTAATATTTATTTGGTGCACTGGGTCTTAGTTGCGGCACGTGGGATCTTTAGTTGCGGCATGTGAACTCTTAGTTGCGGCATGTGGGATCTAGTTCCCTGACCAGGGATCGAACCCAGGCCCCCGGAATTGGGAGTGCAGAGTTTTAGACACTGGACCACCAGGGAAGTCCCAACTGGAGATTTTTTTTTTTTTGCGGTACGCAGGCCTCTCACTGTTGCGGCCTCTCCCGTTGCAGAGCACAGGCTCTGGACGCGCAGGCTCAGCGGCCATGGCCCATGGGCCCAGCTGTTCCGCGGCACGTGGGATCCTCCCAGACCGGGGCACAAACCCGTGTCCCCTGCATCGGCAGGTGGACTCTCAACCACTGCACCACCAGTGAAGCCCTGGAGATATTTTAAAGATAAGTTTCCTCTCCCAGACAACACACCAGACTAATGAAATCACAATCTCTGGAGGTAGGATACAAGAATCCATATTTTTTAACTTCCTCAGATTAGTTCAATATGCAGACAAATTTGAGAACCACTGTCAGAGATGAGAAGATTCCATATCCATGAAATATTGGGCTGGCCAAAAAGTTCATTCGGTTAGTGAATACATTGTTCAATAAAATTCTTGGTGAAAATGAAAAATGTGTGGGACTTCCCTGGTGGCGCAGTGGTTAAGAATTTGCCTGCCAATGCAGGGGACCTGGGTTCAAGCCCTGGGCCAGGAAGATCCCACATGCCGTGGAGCAACAAAGGCCGTGCACCACAACTACTGAGCCTGAGCTCTATAGCCTGCAAGCCACAACTACTGAGCCCATGTGCCACAACTACTGAAGCCCACGTGCCTAAAGCCCGTGCTCCACAACGAGAAGCCACAGCAATGAGAAGCCTGCACACCACAACGAAGAGTAGCCCCCGCTCACCGCAACTAGAGAAAGCCCACGCGCAGCAATGAAGACCCAACGCAGCCAAAAATAAATACATACCTACATTTATTTTAAAATAAACACATACATGGGCTTCCCTGGTGGCACAGTGGTTGAGAGTCCGCCTGCCGTTGCAGGGGACGCGGGTTCGTGCCCCGGTCCAGGAAGATCCCACATGCCGCGGAGCGGCTGGGCCCGTGAGCGATGGCTGCTGAGCCTGCGCGTCCGGAGCCTGTGCTCCGCAACGGGAGAGGCCACAACAGTGAGAGGCCCGCATACCGCAAAAAAAAACACAAAAAAACACATACATTTATTTTAAAATAAATAAATAAAAAAAAATAAAAAGGTAAATAACAAACAAAGTAATTTCTCAGACCACAATGGAATGAAGTTAGAAAACAATAAGGAGAACTGAAAAATTTTGTGTAAATTAAACAATACTCTCAACCAATGGGGCAAAGAAGAAATCACAAGGAAAATTAGAAAATACTTAGAGATAAATGAAAACAAAAATACAGCATTCCAAAACTAATGGGCTACAGCAAAAGCAGTGCTCAGAGGCAATTTATAGCTGTAATTGCTTACATTAAAAAAGAAGGAAGATCTCAAATAAGCAATCTGACTTTGCAACCTGAGGAACTAGAAAAAGAACAAACTAAACTCAAAGCTAGCGGAAGGGGGACTTCCCTAGCAGTCCAGTGGTTAAGACTCCACGCTTCCAACGCAGGGGGCGTGGGTTCGATCCCTGGTCAGGGAACTAAGATCCTACTTGCCACATGGCGCAGCCAAAAAAAAAAAAAAAGCTAGCAGAAGGAAGCAAATGATAAAGATTAGAGCAGAGATAAATGAAATAGAGAATAGAAAAACAATAGAGAAAATCAACAGAACCAAAAGTTGGTTCTTCAAAAAGATTAACAGAATTGAAAAGGCTTTAGCCAATTGTCTAAGAAAGAGACTCAAATAACTCCAACCAGAAATGGAAGTGGGGACATTACTACCAATCCTACAGAAGTAAAAAAGAGCAGAGGGTACTATGAACAGTTGTATGCCAACAAACTGGATAGCCTAGATGAAATGGACAAATTCCTAGAAACACAAAACTTACCAATACTGAAAAAGAAAATTTGTAAGACCTATAATTAGAAGATTGAATCAGTAATCAAAATTTTTTTAAAAATCAAAGTAAAATACACAAAACATGAAATTTACCATTTTAACTATTTTTAAGTGTACAATCCAAGGGCATTCGCATTGTTGGGCAACCATCACCACTGTCCAGCTTATGAACTTTTTCATTATCGCCAACTGAAACTCTGGACCCATTAAACAACGATTCCTTCCTTTCCCTCCCTCAGTCCCCAGTAACTTCTATTTTCTGTCTCTATGGATTTGCCTAGTCCAGGTACCACATAAGTTGAATCATACACAACTTTTGTATCTGGCTTACTGCACGTAGCATAATGTTTTCAAGGTTCATCCATGTTGCAGCATGTGTCAGAATGGCCTTCCTTTTTAAAAAGCTGAATAACATTCCATCGTGTGTATATACCACATTTCCTTTATCCATTCATCTGTTAATGGACATTTGCATTTCCACCTTTTGGCTGCTGCAAATAACGCTGCTGTTAATATTGGTGTACAAATAACTGTTAGAGTCCCTGCTTTCAGTTCTTTGGGGAATAAACCTAGAAGTGGAATTGCTGGATCTATAGGGTAATTCTATATTTAACTTTTTTTTTTTTTTTTTGGCGGTACGCGGGCCTCTCACTGTGTGGCCTCTCCCGTTGCGGAGCGCAGGCTCCGGACGCGCAGGCTCAGCGGCCATGGCTCACAGGCCCAGCCGCTCCGCGGCATGTGGGATCTTCCCGGGCCGGGGCACGAACCCGCGTCCCCTGCATCGGCAGGCGGACTCTCAACCACTGCGCCACCAGGGAAGCCCTATATTTAACTTTTTGAGGAACTGCCATACTAGCTTCCATAGTGGCTGCACCATGTACATTCCCAACAGCAGTGCACAAAGTTGAACATTAATTTTTACAAGTCTTGATTAAATAGTCTATTGTGTCTGGAGAAATTCAGTAAAACATAGTCCAGGTGGGAAAATGCAGCCTGAGCTGTGCCTGCCCAAAATGTTGGACTGCTGTATGTTCCAGCTCAAGGTAACTAGTGACCTGCCTATTATTGGAGAATAAAGATTAAAGATTAGGTGAGTAAAGTATATAAAAATTGGGGAATTCCCTGGCGGTCCAGTGGTTAGGACGCCACGCTTTCACTGCCGAGGGCCCGGGTTCAATCCCTGGTTGGGGAACTAAGATCCCGCAAGCTGTGCGGTGCAGCCAAAAATAAAAAATAAAAATTGGTCTTCTTTCCCAGGAAAGATTGAACTGTCATGTTAAGGGTATTAGTAATGCTTGAAAATTCCATGATCCTTAGATCAAAAAGATTTCAGAAATATCAGAGAAGTAACCAGATCAGGGATCCCCCCCCCGATATTTTATTATGAAAACTGTTAAATAAAAGAACTTTGGAAGAATTGTACAGTGAATTCTAAATACTCACCAACTAAATCCTACAATTAACATTTTGCTTTATCACACGTCCATACCTCCCTATCCATTCGTCAGTCTATCTTACTTTTTGATACATTTCAAGTAAGTTGCAGACATCAGTACACTTCACCCTTAAACACTTCAGCATGCTGGAGAGGGTATAGAGAAAAAGGAACCCTCCTAGACTGTTGGTAGGAATGTAAATTGGTGCAGCCACTATGGAATACAGTATGGAGGTTCCTCAAAAAACTAAAAAGAGAGCTACTGTATGATCCAGCAGTCCCACTCCTGGGCACATATCCGGAAAAGACAAAAACTCTAATTCTAAAAGTTACATGCACCCCAGTGTTTATAGCAGCACAATTTACAATAGCCAAGACTTGAAAGTAACCTAAGTGTCCATCAACAGATGAATGGATAAAGAGGATGATACACACACACACACACACACACAGTGGAGTATTTCTCATCCATAAAATAGAATTAGGAGTTGGGGATTAAAAGATACACACTGGGCTTCCCTGGTGGCGCAGTGGCTGGGAGTCCGCCTGCCGATGCAGGGGACGCGGGTTCGTGCCCCGGTCCGGGAGGATCCCGCATGCCATGGAGCGGCTGGGCCCGTGGGCCGTAGCCGTTGAGCCTGCACTTCCGGAGCCTGTGCTCTGCGGCGGGAGAGGCCACAACAGTGAGAGGCCCGCATACCGCAAAAAAAAAAAAAAAAAAAGATACACACTGCTGTATATAGCGATAAGTAGTAATTCTTTCAATTAGAACAGACCACATGGTGTTAAAAAATGTTTACCTCGATGCACTATAAATTCTTTTTGTGTCTTTTAATTTTTCCAGATTTAAAAGACTTAAGAGTAGAATATCACACTGCTATATATAAAACAGATAAACAACAAGGACCTGCTGTATAGCACAGGGAACTATAGTCAATATTTTGTAATAACCTATAATGGAAAAGAATCTGAAAAAGAATATGTGTGTGTGTGTGTGTGTGTGTGTGAATCACGCTGCTGTACACCTGAAACTAACACACCTTTGTAAATCAATTATACTTCAGTTTAAAAAAAAAACATATTTGAGGGAATGAAACAGATATACAGCATTCACTCAGTCAAGTTTATTGACAATCTACCACGTGCTCAGCACTGTCCTCGGCAGTAACGTGAGAAAAATTACAAAACAAGATATCAAGAAGGGAAAAATACACTTTGCACTCTGTTAATCTGCAATCTTTTCCACGTTGCTTTTCAAAAGTGTTCTTGGGTCGTTTTGGGATATGTGATCTCCCTGCTTTTTCCATGTTCCCCTAAGGTTTCCAGCACTGTCAAGTTATGTGCCACTATGGCCATCCCCTAAAGAACAGAGGATGGGACAGGAAGAACAGCTTCCTGCTGATGGGGTAGTCAGGGCTGGGGTCCCATAGCAGGGTGGATACTTTGAGCAGGAACCCGTCAACCTCGAGGGCTCAGGGCACTCACAGTGAACCATAAAAAGGCCAGACTTGGGGAAGCCCCAGACAGGGCCCTGGGGCCCTTGCTCACCCCCTCCCTGGAAGATGTGCTTAAAGTGCTAACACTGTAAGAAAACAAGGCATAGCTACATGCAGGCCTGGACGCACCAGACTTCTCACCTCCCATTCTTCCCCTTTCTTGTGCTAACACCAGGCGCTGGCACCACCAGGGCCCAGGCCAGAGGGGAAGTCTAGTGCCAAGTGAAGAAGTGGAGAAGGTCCAATGTATAACCTGTGATGCCCAAGAGGGGGCTGGGGCAGAGAGGTATGCAGCAAAGGGTACTGGTTTGTGCTTGGCCAGCGCTGCTGGGCCAGAGGTGAGTTCCTGTGGAAAGGGCAGGTTGGTTCTCTACAGCTAGCAGGGTCCTAAATTTTCCCTGAGGGAACAAAGCTGCATAGCATGGGAAGGAGATCCAGGACGTGCAGGGCCCTCCCAACCAGGCTTGCCCCATGCCTGCTGTACACGGTGCTGAGGAGCACCGGTGTGGGGCAGAGCTGCCCCAAGCCGACAGGATCATGCCATGCCAAGCTTAGATGCTGGATGACCTCCAGGCACACCTGGACAGACAGCCCCATCCGCCTGGGCACAGGCAATCATGCAGGCCCTCAACCAGAGTTGGAACAAGGGCTTAGGTCCACCTGGCAGCCTTGCCAAGGATACCAGTGACCCAGAGGACAAGCAAAAGTGGCAGTGGCATGGCCTCTTCCCATTGGCAATGTGGCCAGGCCTTGGAGGAGGACCGGGAGGGTGCCCAGGGGCCAAGAATGCACCCTTTGTCTTGGCCTCAGCTCAGAGCCAGATCTCATCACTGCTCACACTGGACACCCGATAAATGTAGCCCAGCATTGGGAGACGGATGAAACCTGCAGGTCAGAGATCCCAGGAGACTCAGTCACCCTCATTCCTTGGAAGTTGGGAGACCACTCTCTGCCCCTTGGGGATTCAGAGGCCTTTGGCACAAGCAAAAGGGCCGGGGAGCCGGGCAGCAGGCCCCTTTCCCATACCTCGGCTGGTGAGGAGGCCGCCGGGCTCCGGATCCAGAAGCTCTGGCTGGCTGTTGTCCTGAGCCATCTGCTGGTCCGCTGGTTTCCCTGTGGGGTGACAAAGGGGATGGTGCCCGGGATGAGGTGTGTGCCCAGCAGGGTCTAGACCCTCCTAAGGCCCAGGGTCTCTCTTTTTCTCAGAAGCACCTCCACAGATAAAGCTGGGGCCAACAGAGGGTCCTGGACGTACCTCTGGAGTCCGGAGTGAGGTCGTTGAGCTGCAGGTGGGACGGGAGGGACATGTTCTCCCGCGGCAGGCGCACGTTGTTGAGTTTCAGGTTGTTGGAGTCACTACAGGGCAGAAAAAGGCTTGGATGGGCCCTGGCACCAGCGGGCACAGACTCCTGCTTGCGGCCCGTTCCCGAACTACCAGAAAGCCCAGGATCCCCCCTGTCCCCATGCTGCCTCTCCATTTGGCCCATCCACACAGCCCCAGGGAGAGTTACCTAGAGATCAGGGATGGGCGCCGGGAGGGGCCTGAGGAGAAAGAAACCACAGCAGTGTCTCAGTGTGCCCACCTGCTCTGGGCTCTGCCCCCTGCTCTCTTCAGGCCCAGAACCCTCAGGCAAGGGGTCTCTCAGATGCCCAGACTGGCTTCCCAGTGCCTGGCCCTGCTACCTGGGATGCACGTGGTCTAAATCATGGCCATGCCCAGGAAGACCTGTCCTACCACTTGTCAGAGACGTTCTGCCCATGGCCTTGCTGCCCACCCCCTGACCTCGCCTCCCCTTCCCCAGCCACCCTCTGCCCCCGCCCTGCTTTGGCCCTACCTTTGGTCTTCTTCGCTTTCCTGCAGACCAGACAGGCCACCAAGGTGCTGAACCCCACCAGGGTGCCCAAGGCAAGCCCTCCGGCCACAACGATCCCCAGCAGTGGCACTTCCACCCGGGTGGCCAGGAGCCCTGCAGGTCATTCTCTGGTTAGGTTCCACACGGGCAGGGCCCCCCAACTCTGAGATGCCACAGGTCACTACTCTGTCCTCCTTGCCCCAGGTGGCCAGGGACAGCTTTCACCAGACTCGCCCAAAAGGCAACAAGCCTTCCTGTTTCTGCACCACGATCCCACACCCATCCGAGGCTTTGCTGGGCCCGTGGCTGGCAGTGCTCACCTGGGGCCGGAAGCGAGGCGCTGGTGACACCCACGTCGTTGGTGGCCACCACGGACAGGTTCTGTGGCAGGCTGCGGAGCTGCAGTTGCACGGTGTGTTTGGTGAGCCAGGGGTAGTTCTGGGCATCCAGCACCAGGAAGTCAGAGGTGTTGACAGTCACCGGCCCATCCTCGTCGATCCAGGTCACGTTGGCAGGCGGGTTCGCACGCACCAGGGCAAAAAGGACGACCAGGAGGCCCGGGCCTTGAGCTTCCTGGTACTTAGCCCCAACCTGGGCAATCTCCGGCTTAACTGGTGCAAAGCAGAGAGAAGTATGTTCCCACCACAGCCCCTTGCACGCCTTCCCTTTCTTCCCAAACCCAGAAGGGAGCCAGGGGTCTGGACCTCTCCTTAGGGGGCACTGGGAAACAGGATGGCTGGGTCTGCCAGAGAGGCAGCATTTCGTACAAACGAAGATTAAGAGTATAAAGACTAGAACCAAAATGTCAAGATTTGAATCCTGGCTCTGCTGCTTACCAGCTGTGTGACCCTAGGCAGATTGCTTAACCTCTCTGTGCTTCAGTTTTGTCGTTTGTAAAATAGGGACAACAATAGTAATTACCTCATAGGATTTTTGTGAGGATAAAGTGAGTTAATATTTGCAGAGTGCTTAAGTGTTTTTTAAATGTCCTACCAGACCACTTGCCTGGTGGCTGCTGGGGGTCCCTGGGCAGAGAACCTCTGTCTCTGTCCACCTGAGGAGCACTCACATTGCACATTGAGGAGGACGGAGGCGTTGGCTGACCGGCCACTGTCTGGGTCTTGCAGGGAGCAGTTGAGCTCATGCTGGGCCCGCTGGGCAGTGACAGTGAAAGTGCTGGTGCCTCCAGAGAAGGCCTCCCTGCCCACGCTCAGCAGTCTTGAGGTGCTGGTCTTCTGTAGCTGTCCATCCAGGTACCAGGCCAATCGGGGGGTGCCAGGCCCCCCTGCCACCCAGCAGGTGAAGGCGTGGCGTTCATTCTCTCGAAGTGCCCGCTCTGCCCAGGTATGACCATCAATTTGTGGCGCCAACTCCCCCCAACCTGGAACACAGGGGATTCTGTGGAGAGCTGGTGGAGGCTTAGTACTGTTCTGTGGCCGGGATGAGGTCCAGTTACAGAAGGGCAGCAGGCCAAGAGACAGAGCACCTGGGTTCTCTAACCAGGGACGGCTGGACCTTGGGGAGGTGGATGAAGGGAACCCAACTCTGGTGCCTGGAATGGGTACCCAAACTGAAGGTGCAGGCAAGGAGGGGACAGAGGGGGACTTGACCGCACAAATGCATGGCCAAGGGATGAACAGGGGTGTACCTGAGCTCAGAAGGGCCGGCAGGAGCAGAAGTGTGTGCGGGAGGGTAGCTGGCCCTGGAGGCAGCGCCATGGTGGCCCCGGCATGGGCCCCAGGCTGCCGAGAGAAGGGGGCAGGCCTCGATGTTAGCCAGGTGAGAGCAGACAAGCTTAATAACTGCTCCAGGAATTTACTCTCCAGAAACAAAAATAAACCATGCGCGGAAACACAAATGTAGAATGATCCACAGTAGTGAAGGCAAGGACGCAAATGGTCGAGCCCAAAGGTCCAAACCAGCCAGCACGTACCTGTACACCTTGCGGGCACAGAACTGAGCGCTGACTCCACGGGACAAACAGGCACACGCTCGCAGGTACACAGAAGCAACCTGCAACCATGCAGCCCGCACCCGGCCCAGAAACACACGCGCGCGCGCGCGCGTAAACATTCGGGTACACGTGCCCCTCACCCAAAGGGACCGTCCTTCTCCCGACCCCGGCTCTCTCCTGCCCGCTTCCCTCATCCACCTACGCCCCTTCTCCCCTCCTCCGGATTTGGGCCGAAGAGAAGAGGATCCGGGACGCGGGGGTCGCGAAGCATGCCCGCCCCCGCCTCGCCCCGCCTTCCGGTGCGGCTCACCTGGCTCAATCCCCGAGAGCAGCCGGAGCGACTGCTCAGGTCTGATGAGCACTGCAGTCATCCGCAGGGGCTCGGGCTGCGCCAGGCAGGGCCAATCGATGCCCGACCTCGGCCCGAAGGACCCCCCCCCCTCCCCCAGGGCGGCGGCTCCGGGGCCACGTCCCGGGCCTCGCAGACAGCCTCCCGCGCGGGGGATACTTGAGCGCCCTTCCCTGCGGGGACGGCGGAGGATGCAGTCACAGGCGGTGGCTGGGAGAGCCGGCAGGTTTATTGGTTGCGGGCGCCCCCCCTTCCCTCACGCCCGCCCGCCGGCGGCTCAGCGCCGGTCGCGGGGCCCGCGCAGCTGCCCCATCATGTCGGCCAGCATGCGGTTGCACAGCGCCGCATACGGGTTGAGCAGCACCAGCTGGCGCCGAGCGAACGGGCTGCCCAGCCGCGCCGCCCGCTCGAAGTCCCCGCGGGCGTCGTCGTCCCGGCCCTGCAGTCGCGCCACGAGCCCGCGCTGCACGAAGCTCTGGCGGGCGGCGCGACCCCGGCCGCCGCTCAGCGCCAGCGCGCGCTCCAGGTCCTCCAGGGCACCTGCGGGACCGACGGACGGGCGGGGGTCAGGGCCGCGGCCAGCAAGCGATCCGGCCCCGAGTGGAGGCTCTGGGGTTCGGCCGTTTACATCCCGCCTAGACTTGACCCTAGAGATCGGTATTGTTATTCCCTTTACGCAGATGAAGACTGGAAGAGTTGGCAAGACTCGGCCTGGGCTGCACAGCAGTTAGTGGCAGAGCTGGGACTGAAGTCCAGGTCTCACCTTGTCCGTGTTATTTTCCACCATCTGATACATCAAAACACGGACGGAGGGTCACTATGTTATGAATCTGGCCCTGTTGCCAGGCGCGCATACGTTATTAACCATCTACCATGTGCCAGGTGACTGACTCCGAATCCCAGAGTCCAAAAACATTAGAATTAACTGACAACCATGTCTTATACAATAAAGTCCTTTTTTTTGGCCGCACCGCGGGGCATGCGGAATCTTAATTCGCCGACCAGGGATTGAACCTGTGACCCTGCAGTGAAAGCGCAGATTCTTAACCACTGGACCCCCAAGGAAGTCCCTCTCTAACTTTTGAAGACATTTCTCTCCTCTTTTCCATTGATGCCTTAAAACCGCTTCTCTCACCTGTGTTCTCTACTGACTGCCTCTTCTCATTCTTTATTTCCATGGTCTTCATTATTTTGTATCTAATTTTCTTTGAAAGAGGTCTTGGAGCCAGAGCTGGCCTGCAGCATTTTTGTTTTTATCATCCTCATAAATACTTGGCTTATTAGGCATCAGAGCTGTGAACTCAACCTCAGGCAGCCAGCTGGTATCCGCTGGAGGGTACCGAGCTGCATTTCTTCTGGGCTCTGCTTCAATTCACTCAAGTTCTCTAGTCTATAGCGCCTGTCAGGGCAGGGCGCTGGGGGAGCGCCAGCAGCATCCTCAGCGAGGCTGATCTTCCCTGCTCTCTCTCTGTGTGTTCTGGTCCCCGGAACCCAGCAGAGGCTCTGCTCCCCATCCTGACTGGTCGGTTGAGAAGCTTTCTAATCACAGCATTCCTTGGTTTCCCTCAGAGGAGCTGGTCAGGAGGAATTGAAGGCCTTCTCCAGGCAGAATCCCCTCTGATGCTGTCTGGGGTTTTGGTCTGCAGGCTGTCCCAGCAGCCTTTATGGCCCTGCTCTGCCAAAGCCAAGTGGCAGACAAGCCTGGGAAAGGCCCTCAGAGTCCCCCAATATTCCCAGAATGGAGTGCAAACTCCTCAGCCTGGCATTCCTGGCCCCAGGAACACCTCTACCACCACGGGTCTCGATAGTCTAGTAGTTCCCAACTAGGCTTCTGTGGTTTACCCTTTAGTTGAAACCCGTTAGTGATTCCCGGTGTTTTCGAGACAAAGTCCGATCTCGGCCTAACGTTCACAGTTGTTCACTCTCTGGCCCCTGTTTACCTCTCCAGGCTCTGGAGAGGCTCCATTCTTCCGGCACTCCCTTTTCCAGCCAGATTCCCTGTACCTGTCCACGACTTCAGGACCTCTACAGGCCGTGCCTTCTCCCACTCCCTGCCCTCCGTCCAGCTAACGCCTACTCATCCTTCAAAACTCACCCCTCAGGAACAGATCCCATGCTGAGCCCTGTCAGCTTGTTATGCTGCTATTATGTTTATGTGTCTGTTCTACCCTCTAGGCTGTGAGCTTCTTGAGAAGCATTATCATGTGGGGATTAAGAGCACAGGCTCTGGAGCCCTGCCACCTGGACCAGATCCCAGCTCTGCCGCTTCTCAGCTGTGTGAGTAGGAAGCTACTTAACCTCCATGCTTCAGTTTCTTCATCTGTAAAATGGAGATAAGAATAGCACGTACCTTTTAGGGTTGTTGTGAGGATGATACGAATGACTACAACTCACATGTGAAGTGCTGAGTGCCTGGCACACAGTAATTGCTATAAGCACTATAATCCTCCGCACCTAGCCCACTGCTAGAATGGTAGACTCTCATTAAATTTTTATCAATAAGTAAATGGAATGCAGTCCCCCTGACTCTCACAATATCGCGAAGAAATTAGCCGAGCCCACGGTATGTCTCTTATGGGTAGAGGCATACGTTCCAGAGGGGCTTAGTGACTTCCCACGCCCCATGCCCAAGCCCCACAGACACACCGCCTCTGGTCTGTGCCCTCCCCGGCCCCTCTGCACAGGCTCCAGGGACTCTCCCCTCACCTGCCACGTCTCCCTGGAGTCGCCGGGCCTGGGCTCGGTTGCTGTAAGCCGAGGCCCTCTCAGGCAGCAGGTTGATGGCTTGGCCAAACTTCTCCAGGGCTGTGCTGAGGTCGCCAGCCTCTGCTGCCATCACCCCTTGCAGCTCCAGGGCCTTGGCCTGCTCCAGCTGTGCTCGAGGGAAAACTCCATCTGTGCCAGGGAGGGAGCCAGGAGGGGACAGGTGTGCAGTTGGAAGCAGGAAGCAAAAGCCACCTGGGGCTTTGGAAACCTGGGACACGAGCCAAGGCTGACTGGGCAGGGGTGTAGGTCACAGCAGGAGTCAGATGCAGTGTTTGGGGCAGGGGGAACTGAGGTCAGCAAGGCAGAGAGCTAGCACTGCTTAAAGTTCCAAAGGGACCTGGGAAAGGGGCCTTGGTTGGCTCCCCACTGCCAAGAGAATGAAACCCAAACTCCTTAGCCTGTAGCTAAATGATTTGCTCAAGGTCACACCGCCCATAAGCTGCACCGCTTGGATTTGAACCCAGGTCTTTCTGGCTCTTCAGCCTGTCTCTGTTTTGTTCTACTCCACTGCTTCCAACAGGAAGGCCTCCATGACATACCCGGGTCATGAAAACCATTTCCAGTGTTTCTCTCAGCTTTTCAGCCTGAAGTTTCATTAAGGCTTAGGTTTCACTCCTTTAGAAACAAAGGGCATCAAAAACCCCTGACGCAGAAAGCAGGCCCCCTTAGGGGCTGGTGGAAAAGCCAGTGAGCGCACTCGCTCTGGAAGAATTAGCTCAGGGCTTGGCTTGTAAGGTGTGTGACACTGAATACTTGCTTAGGTTGGAGACGTTTAGCTGAGCCACCCCCTGCCCTGTTTCTCTCTTCCCTGCTGTGGAGGGTGACATACTCTGTAGTGACAAAGACGTGAGCGTTTCACATGGCCCCTCTCCCCATCAGCACAGTTAAGCTTGGACCATGGGGTGAACTGAGCGGGGAGGTAAGTTCAGAGGGGGGTGGTGGAGGAGAAACCTGGCTTTCTCCTCTGGGCACAGTGACCCTTGCCAAGCCCCCGTCAGTGCACTGAGGATCAGCAATCGTCATCCAAGGGTCGTGGAACAAGGGCCCTCGTAAGACCACCTACCTCTCTGCCACCCCAGCGAGGCAGCAGACCAGCCAATGTGGAGAGCTATACTCCAAGGTCGAATACTGACCTTCATCTCCTTCTTCCTTCTCTGCTTCCTCTCCCAGGTCCAACCCAACAATGTCTCCAAACGGAGTGTCGGGGTTGAAGATGGCCTGCAACACTGCCTGATCATTTGGAGTCCCCATGGTACTCAACTGCAAAATCCAAAAAGGTGACTCCCCGTGAGAGGGAGGAAAAAGGGGTGAGGGCCGAGCCTCCACCCAGCTGATCCAGAGGGAGGAGGTCCGTTTGAGGACCAGCCCACATGAGGAGTGTTGACCACTCCTTGGCTGCAGTGTAAACTCGGCCCCCTTTAACCTGGGGATAGTGACCCTGGCTTGACAGAATATATTTACAAACATTTCTCAACTGCCTCCCGACCCCCACCCCAGTCCTAGGGAGAAACAGAGTAAATAAATTGCATTTCAGCTTTAAGGTGGAGTGGAGCAAAGAGAGGGTACTGCCCAGGCTCTCCCTGAAATGCTTTCATTTTATTATATTCATAGATTGGGAGGAACTCGTTAGAAGCCAACGCTTGACCACCCGTGGATGAAGAAGGGGGATATGTACAAAGTAAAGGAACTATTCCTTTGTCTTCTTGACCCCTTCCTCATATCCAGAGTTCATTAGGTCCTGAACATACATCACTGATGAATAAGGGGAGAAAATATGGTTAAGAGAGACAGTGTAGAGTGGGGCCTGAGTGTAGAGTGGGAAATGATTTCACGATTCCCCCTTAAAAGAAAGGACTGTGGAAGGGACTTTGTAATCAGGTCACGGGCCACGCCCCTCCCATTAGGCCACCTCAGCCAAAGCCAAAAGAAAGTTCAACCATGTGCAGCAATAAACTTGACATGTTTATTAATTAAACTATCACTTAAATAAAAAAAAGTGCATAGAAAATAAACATGTTTAAAAACTCCTTTTTTTTTTTACAACTATGTACACTTTTTACTTTTACATTCAGTCTTTCGTAGACAGCTTTCAGCATTATTATTTTTTGAACTATTAAAGTATTTTCCTTCATCCCTGTCACAGGGAGTTAACACTGATGGACTTTAGACACATTTTTTTTCCTTTATTTTTCTCTTTTTCTCTAACCAGAAGCTTGGAAGAACACAAGGGAAAAAAAACCGAAAGATCTGTTATACATGATAAAGTTGTCAAGAAATGTCTTATTTCTAGAAAAGAAGCTTGTCATCTGTTGAGCTTTTGAAACAATTATTCAACTACCTGTATTTACTAAAGAGACTGTTAAAAGTTCAATAAAAGAAACACCACAAGTCTATTTTCTTGGTTGAAAGACAGAACTAGAGTACCTCGGAACAAGATACCAGGAAAGCACAGAACACAATTTTCCCCTAAATGCAGGTGGTAACCCCAACATTCATAACCAAAAATAGAGAAACAAGGAGTACAGGTACTGACTGGCAACATTCACAGGCAGAAAAAATCCAGGTGACACCATTTCTGCATTTCTCTCTGATCCCAGAAATGGACTGTTCCGCCATCCCCTTAGGATGGGTCCCCCTCCATTGGGGGGGGGGGGAATCAGAGGAGCGCCAGACTGACATTTTCCTGCCACTACTAGCAACTGTAACACAATCCTTATCTATAGTGTTAAGAGAATTAAAAGCCATGGACTGAACTAGGCTTTGTTACATGGTGCATTACTATATTAGTTCCTATATATATCATATTTATATTTATTTGAAAACCAAAACAAAAAAGTTGCAAGTTTTCAGAGTGTGAGACTTGACTGGTATTCATGATTCGGCACAAAACCATCTGCTAGATAACCTTGTATTGCTTTAAAATGAAGGAAATGAAACATAAAATTACACCCAGCCCTTTGCAATGACCCGCTTTTCCTTTAAAAAAAAAAACCCAAAAAAACCACAACTTGATTTCTATTTTAAAAAATCCCAAATCAAACTTAACATCTGACAAGGTTTTGACCTTTAGTATTTGCAGATATTTGATTGAACGACAGTCCTTTAGAAAGATACATTCATTAAAAGGTTTTTTTTTTGTTTTTTTGTTGTTGTTTTTTTTTTTTTTTTTTTTTTCTTAAATCAAGGGAGCTGCATGGTGCTCACGGCATTGGCCGGGGGTTTGACAGAGGCAAGCGGGGTGGTGGAGTGGATCCCGGCAAAGGAGTCTGGTTGAAAACGTATATGTAGCTGCCAGGGCTTCCCCCTTGATTCTTGTCATTGGTCTAAAAACAGGAGGGGCCGGGCTGGAGGTGGCGGACGGTAATGGAGGGAGCCAAGGGACCAAGTTCCGGCCAAAGGGTCAGCGCCATGCAGCTATTCTGGTTACACAGTTGTCACTGGCCACCAGGAAATGCAGCCACGACAGGTTCTAGCAGCGAAGCTGTGAGCTGGCTCTGTCACTGAGAACTGACCAGGTTTGCAGCTGTTACTCCCTTCGGGATGCCCCTTAGGGGATTCTTGGGAATGACCCACCACAGTTCCTCAGTCTGCACTTTTGTGCGGAGATTCCCTTGGTCACTTTCAAAAGAAACTCGGAGGTGTTTTGGAGATAGCTATGCCATTTTTTTTTTTTTTTTGCCTTCTTTCCCTCTTGTAGGGAAACCTTAGCTTATTCCCCAAGTTGCTGGCAGGTACGCTGAATTTTGGCAATGGACTCAAGGCTGAGCTCTAAGAGGAATTCCTCATTTCCGCGGTTGACAGGGAGTGGAAAGGCAAGGCAAACCATCTGCAGCTGGCAGGAGAAGGAGAGCTGGGGGTTCCTCCCCTGGCCTCAGGGTTTGGGACTGGTAGAAAGAGCTGAGGAGGGGCTCACAGTACAGCACGGCCTAGCAGGGCAGTAACTAGGTCTATTTAGCTGAGTTTCCCCCACCCCCGACTGGCCTTTGGGTCTTTCTCAAGGTGAATTCATGACCCATCAGTGCATTAATCATTTCAGTAACAAATGCAGCTTAAGGTATTTTTCTTTAAAAAAAATAGGAATAAAAGGATTTACAAAAAAACCTCACACAGTGCAATAATAAAGGAAACCAGACACTAGTGGAACCCCTTGGGCCACTGTATCTTGTCACGGGCAAAAGGAGGAAGGGAGGTGAGGTCTGGGTAGAGCGCTTTCCCCAGCCCCCTGCTGACACTTCTCCACGATGACAGGGAGTCTCTGCCTTCCTGGCCACAGTGCTGGGCTCCTTGCATGACAGTGAAAACAGTGACAATGTTCCAGCAGAGCCACCAAAGTTCTTAATTAAGGTCACGGAAGAACAGGGAGCCCAGGATGGAAGGCACAGCAGAGCCACGAGTCCCGGGGCAGAGAGCGCTGGGCTGAGTCGTATTGCTTCGCTAGACTTCCTTCCGTAGAAATGGGCTTCTCGAGGCGAGAAAAGGTGCCTCGCCCTCCACTGGACTACGCTGCTCTGAAACCTTGTAGCTGACAGAGGCAGAGGAGAATCTGCTTTATCGTGAGTGGTCAGACTGTGCTTCAGTTTCAACGGGCTGCCCCAAAAGAGGGCACAGGGGGATCCGGGGGGGTCTTTGCAGGCATGAGGACTTGGTGGGCAGAGGGAGAGGGAACGAGGTGACCTATGAGGCAGATGGTGATGGAAAATGTCAGGTTGCCATTCAGCTTGGTTGCTAACTCTGAAGGAGGAAAGACGAGGGAAGTGTAGGTTCCCACCTCTCAGCACTGAGCTGTGCCAGAAAGGAGAGAGACAGGGCAGGAAAGAAGAGAAGAAACTGCTGTGTCGAGATCCTACCGCAGCCTTTTCAGGAGCTTCGATTTGGGAAGGAGGGGAGTGGCCCGATGGAGTTGGGGGGACCTTCCTTTGCCATTTATTGTCAAAGAGCAAACCCAGGAAACGTTTATGTCAACAGGGCACAAACAAGCTACACATTAAACAACAAAAAGTACACCTTCCAGGGGGAAGTTGGGCAGGAAAAACCAGACTTTGTGTGTTCAGCTGAATATTTTCTCTAACTTCATCCTATGAAAATAAAAAATTATTAAAAACCGATCTTCTTTTAAATTAGGGTAATACCGCGGTTTAAAAAATAGCCTTGTCATAAGTGCTTCTCCCTATGAAGTGCTTCTCATAGAAAAATATACAAAATATATTTACATTTATAAAACCTTAAATAGTAAACTGTAAACAGAACAGAGTAAAATCCAATGACTTAATTTAACAGGTTCAGGACACTGTCTTGGGGAAAGGAAGAGAAGAAACATTTGATGCTGTTTTGACCACATCCTAGGGAGTAATCAGGGCAGTAGTGTCATTTAATTTACTTTATCCATAGATTTTGTGCAGGTGGCAGAGTTCCCTCGATACAAGGTGGTCTAGTCCCCAAGTTTTGGGCCTTGAAATCTGATTAGTGTTCTGCCTTCAACTGGACACTGACCATTGAAAAATTAAGTCTTCCTATGTCTTAACAAGGGGAAAATAAAGTTATCACGTCCTAGGAATGGGGCCCAGGGGTTACCCTGGTTGTGATACTCTGGTTGTTGCATGATTCAACTCCTATTTAAATAATCTTCCTCTTCTAAAAAATCATGCTACATATATTTCTTTAAAACCCTCAGTGGAGTTTTATGAAAACGTCTCCAAATTCTGTCTGGTTATGGCCAATGGCTCCTGTCCACTTCCCCACTGGGAGTGCTTACAGGCTCAGGGAACGTTTTGTAGGCACATCCTATGCCCAACAGGGAGTGTCCTCGAGCAGGGAGTCACTCTCCCCTACCACCCAGAGAGCATGGGAAAGCAGTGGGATGCAGAACGGGGGACGAGAAAAGTGGAGTGAAGAGAAGGAATGAGAGGGAAGCCGCTCCTATTGTCTAGGAAGGTGACTGTCTGAGATAAGGCTCATGGGGGTAACACTCCCACTTACAGCCCACAGGCTCAACGTCTGGTAATGAACTGGCACAACCCCAAGACAGCCTTTGACACCAAAGGTGCTAAGAAATCCTGTCTCCCAACCAGAAGGGAACTCTCAAGTGGGAGCATCGTAGGGAAAACCACCAGACCGTCTTTGTTCAACACACGGCTACAGGCTGGGCCCGGCTGGCAACCAACCCCGCCCGCACTGGGGCTGTGCCTGACCCCTTGCTTACAGTGCTCTGGAAAGGCCAAGGCAAGGATGGCAACTTCTCTCTGAGGAGGTGCTCAGGCCCGATCTCCCAACATAACTAACCCTCTATAGGCTCCTTCCAGGCAAGTCTGCTAGGGACCCGTTTCCCGCTTTTTAACGGCACACAATCAGAGGGGCCCCAGCAGAAAGCCGATCGCGGATCTTTTCTTCGAGACCTCATCTCTCTCCAGGACTATGATCACATGTATAATGTGAATATGGGACCTAAGGGAGCCCAGCCATCACGGAGGCCCCTCAACTGTGCCCACTCAATCCTGGAACTCCTGGCTGCTGGCAAAGGCCTTCGGCACTGTTTTGGAGGCCCTGGGTCCTAGTGCTCCAACAGTGGGGAGAAGAGCAGCTTTAGTTTAGGAACTTCCGGCATTTCTTGGCACCACAGTTGCAGGGTAGCTTGTTGCTGGCATCCTCAATGGGGAACTTATAGTCGTAAGTGAGTTCCTCCCCTCGGTAGATTTTGCGCATGGCAAAGATGACAATGTGCTTCTGCCCATCGATATTAATAACCCGAGAGTAGCAGTTAGGCTCACATGAGTGATTGATGAAGCGGGCAGCGTTTCCATGCATGGTGGCATCTACCACCTCGGAGTCATCGATCCGGAACATGTAGCAGCCAATGCCCTGCGGGAAGGAGAGCGGAGAAGAACCTGTTATTTATTACAGCGCAGGCTTGACAACATTTCCCAACCTTTTTCTGATGTGACCTTAGCCACTGATGAACAGGTTCTTCTGGTAAAATTTCTGGATTTCTCCCATCTTTCAGGATGCTTCCATGACAAATTCCTAGATTACAGGCACTAGACTAGAGGTTTCTTAATGTCTCCACAGGCAAGAGAACTGTGTGCTTGTGATCCTGGGATCCATTCAGACAAACCTTCAAAGAGTATCTTTGTGTGCTAATCCCGAGAGTGGACTGGGCCCACTACAAATTCAGAGATGTTAAAATGTAAAAAAAAAAAAAAAAAAAAAAAAAAAAAGTCTAATTAGAATATACTAATTCTTCTGCAATCTAGGGATCATCTTTATAGTTGATGGCCCCTTTCTATAACGAAAGAACTGGGGAATGAAAGTGTGGAACTCACCTTGCTGTCATAGTACTTCTCTCGCTTGTCAGTCTGTATGGAACGGATGACATTGCCAGCGTACTCAATCACCATCTCACCTGCATCGATGTTTCTCTTACAAAAAAGACCCCGGCCATGGATGGGAGACCTAGGACATAAAGACGGAAAAGACATCAGCTGCAGATTTTGCAAATAAGGTTAAATGTGTGAATACATGAATAAATGAATAAAATCTCCTGGTCTATTAGTTCCCCAGGAGAGACAGAGACTTGGAAAGAATCTGGACCCACCTGATTTGAGTATATTAATCACTCTAACAAACAGCCCAGGATTAAAGATTTCTCCGTTCCAAAGCCCACCAGAAGCAGCAATACTTTAAAGCTTACTGTGTTACATTCCTCGTTCAACACAAGGAGCTGCAGGGTCCCAGGACATCAGGTTAGATTAGAAATATCGATAAAAACCTCACTTACTGAATGAGGGAGGTCACTCCAGCATTTGATCCACTTTGATTTTGGAAAACTTCATTAGTTTTCTATAATTCTTTCTACAATTTTAGCCATACCTGTAGACACCAACTGCCTCCTTAGAAGTCTTTTTTAAGTGCCGGAAACGCATGGGCATTGGCAGATCCATACTAGTTGCCCTCCTAAAGAGAGACGGTTCGTTATTAATGAATTCTCTTCAGGAAATCATCAGTTTTGAGTCTTGGATCAAAGGTTCCTAGAACGTATGACTACACTATTCTGTGTGTTCAATCCCAAGCATAACAAATGCCTTATAAAATTAGGCCTAAAATATAGTACGTTATATATGAAGTCTGTGGTGGTACATGCAAAGCTGACAGAGTACGCTACAGTTAAAGAAAATAAAATATACATCTTACAGTTATTTGAATTTCTCCTCTAAAACACATTCCTCTCTCTTTGCCAGCCAGCTACTGTTACTTCAACACAAACTCTATTTCAGTCTTCTTAAATGTTATCTGGGAAATTGTGATCTAAGCAAAACTGCAACAGAGGGAAGCAAAGAGTATTTCTTTTTTTATTTTATTTTTAAATTTTTTATTGAAGTATAGTTGATTTACAATGTTGTGTTAGTTTCTGGTGTATAGCAAAGTGATTTAGTTATACGTATATTCTTTGCGGAGCACAGCCTCCGGACGCACAGGCCCAGTGGCCATGGCTCACGGGCCCAGCCGCTCCGCGGCATGTGGGCTCTTCCCGGACCGGGGCACGAACCCGTGTCCCCAGCATCGGCAGGCCGACTCTCAACCACTGCGCCACCAGGGATAGCCCTATACGTATATTGTTTTTCACATTCTTTTCCTTCATGGTTTATTACAGGATATTGAACATGGTTCCCTGTGCTATACAGTAGCACCTTGTTGTTTACCTATTTTATATACAGTAGTTTGTACCTGCTAATCCCAAACTCCTAATTTATCCCTATCACCTTTCCCCTTTGGTAACCAAAGTTTGTTTTCTGTGTCTGTGAGTCTGTTTTGTAAACAAGTTCATTTGTATCATATTTTTGATTCCACATATAAGTGATATGATATGGTATTTGTCTTTCTCTGACTCACTTCACTTAGTAGGATAATCTCTAGGTCCTTCCATGTTGCCGCAAATGGCATTTCACTCGTAGAGAGCGTTTCTTAGGACCGCTCTCCACTCCAGACTTACCGAGCTGACTTCAGCTGCACCTCCTCCTCTTCCTCATCATTGGGGTTGTATTCAGGAGGCTGCCGGTGCTTAGAAGCCAGGAAGTTAAACATGTCAAATGCTGACTTCCTGGAGCCAAAAGATGAAAATATACTTAGAGAAATACTTTAATAGAACCAGTGAAGGACAGTGTTAACACTGGAAATCTCAAAGGTTAAGTGGGAAAATAATTATATCGTTAGATCATAAAATCAAGACCTCAAACTGCTTATGGAAAGGAAGAGAACTTGCCTCAGGTGGACTTCAGCCCTGGCCGAGCCATGAGGGTTCAGTGGAGGCTCATTGGCCTCCTCTGGTTTGTGGAAACGGAATTTGTAATTCCTACAGTGCTTGGCACCAGACAGTTGCTCAATCAGGAACACAACTGCATCGTGGAGAATCCCCAGCATCCTCAAACCGTTCACACCTGCAGGATCAAAGGCACCAGGGTAGTGAGGAGCCCAGCCAATAGGAAGCCACATACAACCACAGAAATGCCTAAGCTAGGGAATCACTCTGCCAGAGGCTGCTCAAGGGTGAATTATACTAAAGACAAGCTAGAAATTAACATTAGATAGCCATTAAAATGATGCGGATACCGATCCATCAATATGGAAAACACTCATAATAGATTAAGTGAATAAAGCATGCCACCAATCTATGGACTATTTTCTATGTTCTCTATGTACACAGAAATGCTATATGTGTTATTTCATTTCATGGCATAATGACCACACCAGGCAGGAAGCGCCAGCTTCATCTCAAGGTAAGTAAACCTAGGCTCACACCCAAGGTCACATAGCTACTGTGACAGGATTTGAACCTTGGTCTGTATAACTCTAACTATGATCCCATTTTTGTTTACAGGTAATGGAGTACTAAGCTCACATGCACACAGGCACCTCACTAAAATTTATAAGGAATGTTAGTGAACCCCTAACACAGAACTCTCTTCCGTGCTGTTACAGTGAGCTTATGGAGAAATACACTCAATAGCCACTTTGTTTTACTCACTTAGTCTTATTCCATTAATGAGCATTTCTTATTTCTTTTTACTTAAAAAAGGACATTTATGTAAGTCTGCTGGCATAGATGGTGAAAGGCTTTCTAAAATGATTGGCTTCAGGACTTCCCTGGTGGTGCAGTGGTTAAGACTCTGTGTTCCCAATGCAGGGGACCCAGGTTCAATCCCTGGTCAGGAAACTAGATTCAACATGCATGCCACAACTGAAAGTTTGCATGCCACAACTAAGGAGCCCGCCTGCTGCAACTAAGGAGCCCACGTGCTGTGACTAAGACCCGGCGCAACCAAATAAATAAATAAATATTTAAAAAAATAATAATAAAAAAATAAAATGATTGGCTTCTTTCCTTAAAGGATGGGACATAGTAGTAATTGCCATAACTCTTTTTAACACTAGCAAATAGCAAGTTAAATAAATAGTGTATCACTTACAATGATTGTTTTTGGTATTAATAGATACCAAAATAATAATGGCATCTATTGTGGACAAGATACTATTTCATAGGCATAACTGTGTTAGGATCACACATGCAGTTCCAACAGACACACCGTTTGTGTTATAAAGCATATGTATAGAGATGTAACCCCAGTGTAATCTGGAGCCATATGCTATGGCTGGAAGGATATCCGTGTTTAAATGTTAACAATTACTTCTAGGAGGTGGGACCCCGTCCACCAATTTGTTATTGTGGTGATTAGCTTCTCCAAATTTTAGAATTCTACATCTTGTATAATTTTTTAAAAGAGGGGAAAGTTATTATCAGGTGCCTAATTTCCACTTCACTTACAAGAATCTCTAAGGGATATAATTTGGTTTTAGTGGCAAGCAGAAAGTTAAGTCTCCAGATAAGCAACATTCTTATGATCACAATCGTTGTTCCGATTAGAACTCAACCTATAAAAGTATAAAACACAAGTCGACAATATAAGAGCTTGAAGTCATATAAGACAACGGCAAACATTTTTTTTTTTCTATACAACACTGATTTTCCCTAAGAATTCCTTCCTAGGAGTTTCAGATTGCTGTGGATTCCTAGGTAGAAAAAGCCATTAAAAAACATACTTAAGTGTATTTTCACAAAATTCATTTTAATGTTTAGGCTGAGCGTTCAACTCTAGTGTTCAACCTTCACTGGAGGGCTTACAATGAGATTGGACACTGTGTCAATAATGGGAAAAGAAAGATGAGTTACACACGGCCCCTGTTCTCAAGGAGCCCTTGGCAGAGTGAGGCAGATATGAACACAGACCTTGCAATGTGAAAGCAACCAGATAAAGGTGTAGTATAAAGTACTACAACAGGTAACAATCTATTCTCGTGTGGGCCATTCACTTGTTCATCCAACAAGTATTTACTGAGCACCCACTATATCTCCCTCATTCTTTCCATCTCTCCACTGTGCCGGACAGAATCTTGGGAAAACAAAGGTGAACAAGACAGGAAGGTACCCAAGACAGAAAGGTCTCCGATTTTTTTTTTTTAAATAAATTTATGTATTTATTTTTGGCTGAGTTGGGTCTTTGTTGCTGTGCGCGGGCTTTCTCTAGTTGCAGTGAGCGGGGGCTACTCTTCGTTGTGGTGCACGGGTTTCTCATTGCGGTGGCTTCTCTTGTTGCGGAGCATGGGCTCTAGGCACATGGGCTTCAGTACCTGTGGCTCGTGGGCTCTAGTGCACAGGCTAAGTAGTTGTGGCACGTGGGCTCAGTAGTTGTGGCTCGCAGGCTCTAGAGCGCAGGCTCAGCAGTTGTGGTGCATGGGTTTAGTTGTTCTGCGGCATGTGGGATCTTCCCGGACCAGGGCTCAACCCATGTCCCCTGCATTGGCAGGCGGATTCTTAACCACTGCGCCACCAGGGGAGCCCAGGTCTCAGCTTTAATGTCACAGAACCCTTGGACCCTTACCTAATACCATACACAAAAATTAACTCAAAATGAGTCAAGGACCTAAACGTAAGACCTAAAACTATAAAACTCTTAGAAGAAAACATAGGACAAAATCTTCATGACACTGAATTTAGCAATGATTTCTCGGATATGACATCAAAGGCACAGGTAACAAAAGAAAAAACAAATTGGACTTCATGATGATTAAAAAATTTTGTGCATCGATACTATTTAAAAAAGCTAGTATTTAGTGATTTCTCTGAATTCTATCTCAAATCCCTTCAGTCAGGATAATGATCTTAATTTGGCATATTAGGGTACTTAAATAAATCATGTCAGGTTCATTACTTTATTTTTTAATTTTTGGCTGCACCGCACGGCTTGTGGGATCTTAGTTCCCCGATGAGGGACTGAACCTGGGCCCTCGGCAGTAAGAAAAGAGTCCTAACCACTGGACCGCCAGGGAATTCCCAGGTTCATTATTTTAATTAAACCTCACAACAAATTTTGAAGGTTGCATTAATATTCCCACTTAAGGACATTAAGCCTTGAAGAAGTAAATTAGCTTGCACCTGAAATAATACTGATAGCGAAAGGGCAGAAATGGGACTTGAACTCAGTTTCTGTCTCCAGAGTTCATGGTTTCTAACCACCATTCCATGTGGCAGCAAAAGACATGGATAAATGAAAGCAATCTTTGTGCCGTTGGCAAAAAGGGCTGAGCTACTCAAATTGAGACTGAGAACACTGAGCTTGGGATGCTGGTTTCCTCCAGGAGCAGAATCTTACACATATTATCAGTAATCATTTCAGAGTGACTCTTGGGAGAGGCCATGTACAAATTTAATTATATAGTTCACCCAATGACTGCCACCATTGGACAGAGCAGGACCTATGAACCATATTTTCCTGCCCCCAAAATATCTCCCTCACCAATCTAAAAAAAACAAAAAGCAAAAAAGACACTATCCAGAGTAAAAATGGAGGCAGCTCACAGAATAGCAGCAAATATTTGCAAATCATGTGTCTGATAAGGGATTAATATCCAGAATACATAGAACTTATAAAACTCAACAACAAAAAAAAACCTACCTGATGAAAATATAAACAAAGGACTTTGAATAAACATTTCTCTAAAGAAGATATATAAATGGCCAATAAGCACATGGAAAGACGCTCGACATCTCAAGTCATTAGGGATATGCATAGAAAACAATAAGTACTGGTGAGGATACGGAGAAATCGGAATTCTTGTGTACCATTCGTAGGAACGTAAAATGGTACAGCCACTGTAGAAAACAGTATGGTGGTTTCTCAAAAAATTAAAAATAGCATCACCATATGATCCAGCAATTCCACTTCTGGGTATATATCCAAAAGAATTGAAAGCAAAGTCTTAAAGAGATCTCTGTACACCCATGTTCACAGCAGAATTATTCAAAAAAAACAACAAAAATTTGGAAGCAAGCCAAGTGCCCACAGATGGATCAACTGATAAAGTAAATGTGATACATACATACAATGGAATATTATTCAGCCTGAAAAAGGAAGTAAGTTCTGCAACATGCTACAGCAAGGATGCACCTTGAGGACATTATGCTGAGTGTACTAAGCCAGTCACAAGACGACAAACACTGTATGATTCCACTTATATGAGGTACTTAAAATAGTTACAAATCACAAAGACAGAAAGAATAATGGTGGTTACCAGAAGCTGGGGGAAGAGGAGAATGGGGAGTCATCGTTTAATGGATACAGAGTTTCAGTTTTACAAGATGAAAAATTATGGGGATGGATGGTGGTGATGGCTGCACAACAAGGTGGATGTATTTAACACCTCTGAACTGTATACTTAAAAATAATTAAGATGAGATATGGGGATGTATGTATATGTATAGCTGATTCACTTTGTTATACAGCAGAAACTAACACACCATTGTAAAGCAATTATACTCCAAAAAAGATGTTAAAAAAAATAAAAGAATAATTAAGACAGTAACTTTTATGTTATGTGTATTTTACCACAATAAAAAATATTCATCTGTAAAAGAAAAAAACGAATGAAGTACTGAGACAACGTTACAGTAGAGAGAAATCTTGAAAGCATCATGTTAAATGAAACAAGCCAGTCACAAAAGGCCACGTATTATATGATTCATTTCTGTAGGAAATGTACAGAACAGGTACATCCAGAGAGACAGAGAATAGACTAGTGGCTGCCAGGGGCTAGGGCTGAGCAATGACTGCTAGTGGGTATGGGGCTTCTTTTAGGGATGAGGAAAATGTTCTGCAATTACACAGTAGTGATGGTTTACACAACTCTGTGAGTACACTAACAGCCATCGATTTGTATGCTTTAAATGGGTAAACTGTGTAGTATAAGGTTTATATCTCAGTAAAGCTGTGAAAAATGATTTTTTTTTTAAAAAAAAGGTTGATTTTTTTTTTTTTTTTTTGGTGAAATCAACCCTGTAGCTTAGACCCACAAGTTACCAGAGGATACTGAGACAGGAGTAAAATGACCGCTGCAGCATTACCTGCAAATGAAAGCTGCTTTAGGCGGGCGTTTGACCGAGCCTCCTGGACTTTGTCTGTCAATGACTTCCAGGCATCTGTGAGGAAATAAGATAATTCAGTCAAACATCTCTTAATACCAATGATGTGAAAAGATCCCCTGCTAGAACAGCTTTTTGTTGTTTTCTTAGTTTAAATCAGTTCAGTGAATAAGAAAGAAGCTGGGAAGGTGCCCCACCCAACAGTGCTCCTTTCTGTTACAAAGGATACAGAAGTGGTGAGGAGGTTCCCACCTTCTGAAAATGACCCCTGCATCCTCAAAGCACTCACTTCCCCTGAGGGTAGTCCAGGTCCCAAACCTGAATGTGTGGTATTAACTCTACTCCCTCTACTGCTAACCAAAACAATACCAGCACTAACGGTTAACCAGGACTGTGGGAAGGAGATCACAACCTCTCAGTTCCTTACAATTAAGGGGTGTAACTAGAAAACCTTTACAATCCCTTCCAGCTCTAACCTAAGAGTCTACGATCTCTTCCTATCTGTTGGATTTTTCCCACACTCCACACTCAAATACATCTTATGCAGAATGTGTACACTCAAACTAGTTATTTTTTTGTTCTCCTCACATATGTTTTTTTTCTTCAGTCACCCAGGCCGGAATCTTCAGAGGCATCTTTGAGTCCTCTCTCTCAACCCTCTATATCCAAGCAATCATGAATGTGTCTGTTCTTCTCTCCTTTCCTTTCTTCTTCTACTGGAAGTGGGCTTTATTACCTGACATCTCTATTGCAATAATACTCTCACTAGTGGCCTCTTGCCTCCTAGTGTCTCCATTTCAATCTATCTCATATGCAGCTGCTCACATAAATGGTACTACTGCAGCCCTAGCTGAGCAGAGCCTGCGCTGTTGGGCTGACCTAATTTAATCCACTCACCTTCGATACTTTCCGCACAGATCTGAAAGCCATCGTCACTTGAAATTTCAAAAACAAGTCCTTTTTTGGGCTTTTTCTCAGCAATGCTTTCCTTCCGCTTCTGTTCTTGCTGGAGCCAAAGCATCAGTGGAGAGCTGAAATTACTTTCTTCTTCTTCCGCTGTCTTAGGTTCTGTGAGGGAGAAGACAGACAGGGGCCACAGTGGATGCCACAGCAAACACTTACTGAGGACTTTATGCGCGTTTTGTCTCCAGGCCTAACAGCATCACACAGCTGGTTTTATTTACTCCCGTTTACAGGTAACAAACCTGAGGTGCAAAGAGGTGGAGCAGCTTGCCTGAGGTTAGAGCTAGGAAGTGACCAAAACTAGAATTTTTTTTTTTTTTTAATGTGAAGTTATGCTGTCTCTCTGGTAGTTTCTGGTATGACAATCTGACAGTTTTTCAATAAGTAATTGCCCTCAACAGAGTCAAAGCTAAAAAATAACGATGGTTAACATGTATGAAACGCTACCTATGAGGCACTCTTCTAGGAACTTCCTGTATTAACTCAGATAAACCTCACAACAATCCAATGAGGTAGGTGAGAAATGATCTAAATTTTAAAGGTGAGAAAACGGAGGCAGAGAGAGGTTGAGCAGCCCATGTTCATAGAGCTAGTAAGTGGTAAAGCTGGGATTTCAACCTAGCTGACTGCAGAGTCTGTACTCTCAGCCACCACCCCACACACTGCCTTCTTACAGAGACGTATCAATCCTCTGCAGGAATCAGCAAATCAGCAGAATGTGACTGCATCCCAAATTGTATGGCTAAGCATTTTCTCTGCCTGGTTTTCTTCTGGGAATCCCCTCAACGGAAAAGGACAGAGTCTTATATCCAGAGTTCTCTAGTCTTGAAGCGACTAGTTGTTTACTGATGAAATGCATCAGGACAGAAGTGCTATGGAGATGTATCTGGAGCCATAACCTACATCTGGCTATATTATATAATAAAAATGGTTCTTGGTCTTCACTAGTGACAACTAAAGGATGAAGACAGCTTATTGTGAGCTATTTCAGTCACACTGCTGTTACAGCAAACAGAGCAGAAGAGTATTTATAGGTTTTAGTTTCGTGTCCTTTGGCCAATCACTTAACGTCTTTAGTGCTTTGACTTTTTTTTTTTTTTTTTTAATCTAGAAAATCAGTAGGTAGAGAAGGTGACTTTTACAGTACTTCTGGCTTGGAAATTCTGATTCTAACCCGTTACCCACCCACATACCTGAATTTTCTTGTTCATCTGCTGGATTCTGTGTTGTCTGAATCTCAGGAAGAACAGCCACTTGCCTACATGAAAAGAAAACCAAATGTGAGATGTAACACCAGCTAGTTCTTCAATTCAAAGATAAAAACTGTCCACAATCTACCATACAGCTGTATCAGTTATATAAAACAACCACTAGACATGAACCACAGCATGCTTTGTGAACAACCTGTTGAATGAACACACCACCACACTACTGTAAGATACATAACATCAACTATCTTTTGTGAGATTCTCTCCCAAACATTTGACATGAATTTTCTGCTTTTGGAGTTGTAGACTGTGTCCTTAAAATTCTTCTCATACCCTTAACTGTTAGAAAAAAATAAAAGGACGCTTGTTAGAAGCAGTTCCGGAGTTCCTTAAGTGAATTAGCTGGTTTAATTAAAAACAAAAGCTGGGCTTCCCTGGTGGCGCAGTGGTTGAGAATCCGCCTGCTGATGCAGGGGAGGCGGGTTCGTGCCCTGGTCCGGGAAGATCCCACATGCTGTGGAGCGGCTGGGCCCGTGAGCCATGGCCGCTGAGCCTGCGCGTCCGGAGCCTGTGCTCCCGCAACGGGAGAGGCCACAGCAGTGAGAGGCTCGCGTACCACCAAAAAAAAAAAAAAAAAAAAAAAAAGCAGCCTGCATGATGCACCAGTAAATCATACCTATTTTCACCTTTTATAATTAAATAAATCCTGCAAACAATTCAGATGCAGATCAAGAGGGAACTAGTTAAATAAATTACTGTAGGTCTACACAACAGAACTGGAGGCAGCCATTAAAAAATGAAGTGGCACAGAGATATGTGCACGATACAATAGCTGAAAAAAAACAAGTATAGAACAGTATGTACGGCATTATTTATTTTATGTAAAAGGTATATACGGGGGCTTCCCTGGTGGCGCAGTGGTTGGGAGTCTGCCTGCCGATGCAGGGGACGCGGGTTCATGCCCCGGTCCGGGAGGACCCCACATGCCGCGGAGCGGCTGGGCCTTTGAGCCACGGCCGCTGAGCCTGCGCTCCCCAACGTGAGAGGCCACAACAGTGAGAGGCTCGCGTACCGCAAAAAAAAAAAAAAAGGTATATACAGATTCAAATGTACACCATGCATATCTGTAGGCATAGAAATGTTGGTATGAATGAAAACAAATTACAAGCAACAATTACCTCTAGGCAATAAATTGGGAACAGGGTAGGCAGGAAGAACATGGAACCGTTACCCATTATTTAAATAATTCTGTGTTTTGTTTTGTTTTTTTCTTTACAAGCATGTATTAATTCCATTAAAAAAACTTTGGCCAAAAAAAAAAAAAAAAAAACACAAATCAGGAAGGACTATTTTCTAAATGAGGTGGACAGAACTGAGTGCTTCACCTCAGGGAACTAAGTCTTACACTTACCCTGCAGGCTGCCCACACTCTTTCTGTGGCGACTGCTCCACGTTAGCTATATCCTGCTGCTCAGTCTCTGCTCCTGGAGCCCTGGAACAGAATCATTTGTATTTTTTCAAGAAAAACAACAGTAAATATGTACCCAACAAGGGGGTCAGTCTAAAGAAGAATCTAACAGGTTCTGATAAAATTTATGGGCTGAGAAAAGTAACCTGTGGTGATACGGGTTAGACAGTGGTTACCTTGGGGGGTATTGACTAAGAGAGGGCACCAGGAGCCTTCTGGAAGACTAGAAATCTTTTATGTTATGATCTGAATGGCAGCTACATGGATGCATACCTAGATAAAAATTCACTTTGTGTACTTTACGTATATTTTAATGAAAATGTTTCAGAAAAGGACACCATGAGATCTACAACAGGTGGTTTTGCCCTCCAGACAGGAATAATCATCCCTTAGTATCCTAACTAAGCCTCAGCGAAAAAGAAACAGGCGCAAACAGCAGCACTGTTCTAAGTCAGAGCAAAGAGCAATGAAAGACATAGTCCCGGGCTTCCCTGGTGGCGCAGTGGTTGAGAGTCCGCCTGCTGATGCAGGGGACGCGGGTTCGTGCCCCGGTCCGGGAGGATCCCACATGCCGCGGAGCGGCTGGGCCCGTGAGCCATGGCTGCCGAGCCTGCGCTTCCGGAGCCTGTGCTCTGCAAGAGGAGAGGCCACGAGAGTGAGAGGCCCGCATACCAAAAAAAAAAGATGTGGTTCTATCCAAGGGACCAACTGCCAACGGATGGAACTAAATTTTACTCCATAAATCAGCACTATGAGGGGGAAAAAAAAAAAAAATCAAATCAAAGCCCAGAAAACCCAAGTAATGTAACGTGGGCCAAGGTGTGTCCCTCCCAGAAGACCACTTCAACAGCCTCTACTCCAGAGCATGAAACCCCTCAGACCCAGCAGAGCCAAGGTCTGCATCTCTCACCCTGTGACTGAGGTCAGGGGTGTCGTGCTGGCTTCTTGGTCTGGAATGTGTGCTTCAGAAGAACTGGTCCGCAAGTGGGAGACTTTGTGCTTCTTGCCACTCCCTTTGTCCAAGGGCAGCTGAATCCGTTTGATTTTTGGTTTGGGTTTCATGGGCCCCGGCACTGAGGGACTTGCTGACTGCTGTCCAGAGGACGGAGAGCCCCCAGGAGAGGTGGAGCTGGCTTGCATAGCTGAGGATAAAGCCTTATTCTGCTCCAGCCCCATGCTATTAGGAGCATCTACCGTCTGGGTAAAGTTGGAGCCCTGGGTCCCTGGAGCAGAATCAAGATCCCGCTGGGAAGAGAGAATCCCGGTTTTGCTGGCGAGGAGCTGGTTCACATGCTGGAGCTGATAGTGTTCTTCTGCTTCCCCTGAAGGTGAAGCAGCCGTTATGCCCGCAGTCTGAGTCGAGGGGAGCACACAGATGCTAGATGCTGCCGTCATTGCAGCAGTAGTGGGAGTCTGTGACGTCCCCAGTTGTGGAAACATTCCTGAACTTGGCGGTAAAGCCACAGGCTGGTCTTGAATCCCCAGGCTCTGCTGGCTGGCTTTGATTAAAAGATTGCTTATGGAGCCAATATCCGGGCTACCAAGCAACCTCGGGTTGGTTAACGCGACATGCCCTGGAACGGACGCGCTACTTGTAGGGGCGGTTGTAGTTTGCATGGATACAACGTTCAAGACGGAGGAACCGGAGGCCAAGCCAGACACAGGCCCTGACGTGAGGTGGCCGGTATCCTGGCTCATGGTGGCTGCACCCGCCGCCGGGGCAGCAGTTCCTCCCACACTCTGCGGTAACAGGGGCGCCTGTTCAAAATACATGATGCCGGACTTAGACCTTTTTATGATGTTGGGGACAGTTCGGTGAGATGAAGTATTAAGTGACCCCAAGTCTAACAGATTGGGATGATTTGGAAGCTGGGAGGGTGTGAAGTTAATCAATGTCATGTTGGAAACCACGTCGGAAGGGGCGATGTTTGAAGGGGTACTAGAGGGAGCGAGTTTTTTATTCTTTCGGGTCTGCAGGCGAGATATGGGTCTCTTCTTGAGTCCAGAGGATGGAGTGGCTACTGTGGTACTGAGATCTGTCCTCTGGCTGGCTTCTGAGACCAAAAGCTGGGGATCTGGAGGAGGCTGGACCCCGATAAGTAGGCCTGAAGGAGGACTGCTGATGTTTGGTGGGAAGCTACTCTGAGTAGCTGCAGGGAAGGAATGTAAGTGCTGGTGATGAGGCATGGGGAGCAATCCTTTGCTAGCAGGAGGGAATAAAGACTGGGAAGTCGGCAGGCTTGGACTGAGTCCTGTGGTTAGGGTGAGACCACTTCCCATGGGCCCCAATACTGACGTGTTTGTCTCCATCACACTGGGTGCAGAACTAACAGAAGACGTCAGCTGGATTTTTTGGGTCACTCCATTCGGAAGAGTCTGGAGAACATAAAGTGGCTGCATGTTCTGGTTAACGACAATGAGTTTCTCGGTGGCTGGTTTCAGGTGGGGCGGAGTGGTCTGGACAGCGGCATTAGAAATCTGAGACGGGCCAGGGCTATCGGTAGAGTTGGGCACGTATTTCTGGTTCTGGATAGGAACGGTAGGGGAAACAGGTACCTGAAGGCCAGGGGTGCTACTATTTCTAGTTAAATCCTGATTGTTGCCATGACCTTGCTCCACCGAACCACAAGGAGGGCTGGAGATGTGGTCTGCATCCATGTGACCTTGGATAAAGTGGTCAGGAGTCATGTGGCCTTCAGGGCTGGGATCTACTCCTGGACTCAGCAGGGAGGAGTCACCTTCAGAGGAGGCCACAGATTTTTCTGGGATGGCTCCTCTCTTCTCTCCTGAGTCTGAGATTACAGCTAGCCTACTGGGGTTCTGGCTCGGGACAGTGGGACTCCGGGTGGTCAGGACAGAGAGGTCTGACGGCAGCTCTAGTGGCAACTCGAACTGCTCCTCTGCTGAGATGGAGGAAGAGACACTGCTGTCCACGGCTTCCGTCGTCGGCAACTGCTGAGAAAACACTTCGAAAAGACCCATGTCTTTTTCACGATTACTATCAAGACCCAAACCTTCACCAAGATTCAGGAGTTCCGACGAAGAGGACTCTGGGCTCTCACCCAAAGCCTGCATGGACGGAGTATTCTTCAGTACAAAGTCCATAATGTCTGAGGGCAGGATGTTCCCACAGTCGTCACTGTTGTTGTTGTCTGAATCCGATTTCAGGAGCTCAGTATTATAGGTGTCCAGTAAGTTTTTGTCTGAGGGGGTGCTTGTGTGGACCCTGCGGCTTGACTCCAATGAGCTGAGCTGAGCTTCCAAGGAATCCTGTCCCTGTGTTTTCACTCTGCTCACAGCGTGGCAGTTATCCATCTTTGGCTCATTTTTGTGGCCCACAGAGCTCTTAATGACGTGCTCTTTCTCACCAGTGTCTTCAGGCCGATCCATCTTCAAGTTCTCTGTTCCGTTTTCTTTACTGTTTCTTTTTGGGATCTGGCTGCCTTTCCTCGTTGTGGCTGTGACGCTAGTATCACTCTCTGTCCCATCGTCAACACCATCCAACTGTGAGATTTTGGGGAGATCACATTGCTCCTCCTCCCGAAATAAATTATGGGATGTCAGCCGTTCCTCTCCACCTGAAGAAATCACTGTCCTAGTGAAATTGTAATAGTATAAATCGTCTTCGTCGGAAGTGCTCAAGTCATCAGCCCCGTCCACCTGTCCTTCAGCGGATCTCTTGCCTCGCTTCTTCCCAGTTGAGCTGCTGTAAAACGGAATGTCTTCTTCGCCATAGGACCTTACTCCATAGAGCGGGGTGAGCCCAAAGAACATGTTAGAACGTGCCCGGGCACTGCGACGGGGATATCTCCTCTTGAAAGAGCCATCCTCCTGAGGTTTGGGGCCATCTGGAAGCATTAGGTTTCTGTCCTGTACTGGAAGATTCTGATAGTTATTACTTTGAGAATCCTGGGATGAGGTATTATTCGGGCTTGCTTGGGCGACTGGACCATCTCCTGGACCTTCGGAAGTGGAAATTGGTTCTGTTGGAGATGCTGACTCTATCTGCAAAGGGGAAAGAGGACTACTTTCTTTTAGGGTATTCTTGGACTGACTCTCACCCTCCATTTTTAGAGGTGTCAGTGTTACTTTGACCGTGCGTTTCCGGGGTGTCTGTAATTCCTTGGCAGACCCTTCTACTTGCATGGATGGAGCTTTGGGGACTCCTGGAATAGAATGGACTTTGTCCCCAATCTTATCAGAGGAAACATTATTACATGGTCGTTGCCCCATGAACTCAGGAGGCAAAACTTCATCAACAAACTCTGGCTTCAGGTTTCCTTCCTCACCAGTTGCCACCTGACCAGGTTCCAAAAAAGATTTACTGGAATGCTTTTCTTTGAACATTTCTTTACAAGATTTTTTCCCTTTCTGTCTCCTGTCTCTGGAGCTGGATCCCACGTGTTCGTTGATGATGGACGATCTGTTGCTCACTCCAGATAGCTTCAAGGTTTTGACTTCAGTATCTTCATCGGGAGGGGAGTTTGCTGACTGGTTGGAATCTGTCTGTTGGTCTCGATCATTCCTCTGCCCTCTCAGATGGAGTGGCGGGAACGGGAGGGCCTCTTTAGAAGAAAATGGCACTGAAGACAGTTCAGCAAAAGTGCCCGTTTTACTAACATTTAATTCTCCAGCTGTTGCATTATGAACCTGTGGGGCCAGTTTCGGAAGGCCAGGGTAAGCCACATTATGTGCCGATCCCTCTGAGTTCTTGGAACTCGGCATTTTGGTCTTCTCTCCCTTCGAAGAGGAGCTCTTGGATGTTGAGTCTGAAGCACTGGAGTGCTTCATTTCTGAAGACGAAGAGCCATCGAAGTGACTGGTTTTAGTGCCCATAGTAACTACCGTCCTTTGCAGATGTGAAGAGGTGGGAGTGTTCTGCCCTAAATTAGTGTTAGAATTCAGTGGCCCTAAGACATGATCAACCGCTTTGGCACTTGACTCGAGATCTGCAGTGGTCCCTATGGTGGCGACTGAGGAAACACTGTTCCTGGAGTAAGCGCTCCCAGTTCTCATTGGAGACATTATCCGGAGTTTAGACCGCTGGGGTGACAGGGAAGAAGTACTGTGACGCCTGGAGCCAATGCTTCGAAGTCCAGAGGAGAGTAAAGGGTCACCCACTGTGACTATCTCATGAGTGGTTGGGGTAGGGCTTCCTAAACGAGACAGAAAGTAATAAAGTCCATTACAGATCGGACACATGTGCTATACCACTGGTTTCAATGACTTGGCTAGATATGTTTACAGCTAACGGAAAATCAACATTTTCCATTGGCAGAAGTCACCACGATAAAGGTGCCTGACAGCATTACAAACTAATCTTTGAGCTGAACTCCTTGGGTCGGGTAGGTCAGTGAAGTCTTTTACCTGCAGAAGGCAGTGGCCGACAGCCAGGGGATCTCTGTGTTGGAGAATAGCTGGGTGTTCGAATCCTAGGGACCTTTGAGATGACGTGATAGAAACAGGAACCAGAGGTTTGTGAATGAGGAGGTCGATCTGGTGATGGAGGACTTACAATTTCAGCTGTGTTTTGACTTTCTTTAGGTGAAATTTCTGTGGCAGGAAATAAAAACTCTTACTAAAAAAGTTTAATTAAGATATCAAACAAATGAACCAAGAAAAAGCCAGCTGTCAGGTAAGTACCAAAACAGAAGCAAATGTGACCTCCCAAAGCAATGCCTTTTTCCCACCCGTCAATCACAATATTCCCCCAAATCGAATTCAAGTCCCATCTTGATTAAAGACTAACCTGCAAAAGATGTTGGACTGTGAGCAATGGTCCTGTTTTCATCATGTTCAACAGTGCTGTTGATATCTGGCTCTACAACCGGAGGACGGCATTCCACTATCTTGCACGTGTACACGCAGCGTTTGCGAGCATCCGTGGTGCTCCAGTACACCCGAGAACACCTGCACGCAGATGGTAACGATCACCGTGAGTGCGAGGACAGAAGCAGAGACTGACATTTGTCAAAACCTCTTCTCAGCCTAGGTTCCCTGGCCTCCTTGATTTATAAAATTTAGCTTTATTTCATGGATTCTTATTAGAGGGTCTCCTGGTTAGGGTCTTCCAAGTTTTTTGAAGTCCTTGGTTTTTCCTGGCCTCTCAGAAAACAGCATCAAATCCTTTTTTATTGTGTTGTAAGCAGGGGACAAAATTAGTAAAACAGCCTAAAATGCAAAGAAAAAAAAAAAACTAACTATTGATACTATAAGAAATAGTTATTGGCCTTCAGGAAGGGATAACTGCCCCACCATGTGTACAAAGTGAGGAAAGAACAAACCTGGCATATTTCCTTTGGGAGAAAAGCCCCACGAGACAAGAGAAATGGAACTGCTTCAAGTCTGCTGGATGCTGACGGAGCCTAGCTCTTTAAGAGCTGCCAGCTAAATGTGGAGTAGAGACTGTGTTTTCACAATTGAAATGCAGAATAAATCAGAGTATATAGAACAAAAGGGAGACTCCAAAGGGGAAGAGAGAGGAAGCGAATTTTAAATTTATATCGTCAGTTTGCTAGAAGTTTAAACAATTTGCTTCATGTGGGAAAGATTACAAATTCTTACTGGACTATTTGATTGTTATTGTAGGGGTTATTTTTAGAAGGACCTGTAAAATGTAAAAAGAGCACAGAGGCATGAGGTGTTTGATCCCTGACAACAAACTGGACTTCTGAACTGAAGTGAACAGAATTTAGTGGAACCTTCAGAGACTGGCCTGGTGTTTTCTACCTAGGTTTTATTTGGAAATGATTCTGAAATTATGTCAACAATACTTTCCTTCTACAACTGGATCTAGCTGACATAAAATGATACTTTCGTCCCAATCTACGAGAAGTAGCAAAAAAAAAAAAAAAAAGGAATTAGTTAAAAGTCGCTAACAAGTATGGCTCTACATTTAATGACCTACTCACTGCTTCAGGGTGCTCAAGGGATGGGGCTGCCGTCTTCTCTCTACAGAGCTACTTACTGATATCCAATAGGAAAGAGCTTATCCTCACAGTCAGAGAGATCGTTCAGAATCCCTAAGCAGTCAATTGTCATGGAGCCTGAGTAAGAAAAGAAGAACTGATCAGAGGCAATCATGAGAAGGCCCACTTTCTAACTGAACACTAGGAAGTACCCCAGTGCCACAGCCAGCCTTCCCCGACAACCAAGGCCCATGTCATACCAATCATCATGTGGATATTTTCTGGTTCTAAGCCATTGAGAAACTTCCTTCTCAAGCTGATTCCTTCAAAGTCCACAAACACTCTTCTAAAAACTTCAAATCCATTCTCAGGAACCACCTTAAACGAAAAGCCAGGGTAGCTATTAGGCTATCCCTTTTGCACACCATACTCATGATACTGACTCAGAGGGAAAGTGCAGAGCATATCTCAAAATCACCCTTCTGTTTCACTAGCAGTGCCTCTGTTATTGCTCCTAAGAGGAGGGGATTCTAGGAATACCTAGAATCACCTACTAGGAACACCTAGGAGGATGGTGAAATACAGTTTACCATCTTGCTATTTTCAGCCTCTCTTCCTAGAGAATTCAAGAAGCAGCTAAAGCTGTCTCACCTCGCCTTTGATCAAATCCCGATGTCGTTGGCAATATACTTTTTTATCATCCAGAAACACACAGTTCTTGGCTCGGGAACACATGAAATGATAGTTGCTGGTGCAGGATGTGAGGCAGCAACCCACAGTGGCTCCTGGCTTTTGGCAGAATTCACATCTCTAACGACCCAGAAAGAACAGAGTCCAAGTCAGACTTTCAGAAGTTTTAGCCATTTTCCATCTCCCCTAGAGAGTCACCCCATTCCGGGTTTCCCACAATTCATTTCGCTATTGCTAATCTGCTGAATTACAGAGAAGTGATATGAGCCATAAAACCTCCTCTACAAATCCTTTCTTTCCTATGGCCCATGCGGCCTATGATTATTAAATTTAAATATTACAATTTGATTTAGAACTTGAATCAAAACAGTTTTTTCTAGGATGCACAATTGATTTAGAGAAGATGAAACTTTTAAGATCGATGTTAAAAACATCATCTTGGTAGAAAGCTGTTATATCCGAAAGAACTCAGTTCTGGTAAGATTATACTAGTCAGAGACGTAACAGTTCTTAATTACTAGGCCTAACTGATGAATTTATGTGATTCAAAGATTTCCTTCAACTAGGCTATATGTTACTACCTCATTCTGTCACAGTCACAGTCTGGGCTCCTCTCCAGGGAAGACTTTTTATTTGTGCTCTCCGCACATTTTACTTATGTTTCTTACGCATGTGCTATTTTTTGTTTCTTCCTGATAATCCTTCATTTTCTCCCCCCATCAAAATATAGCTTTAAAAATTTTACTCCTCCACAGCCTTTCTGATTACTCTAAGCTGCTACCAATCACCTTCCACATCTTCGTGTGTGTATTTTGTGGGTTCATCCTATGGAGCCTCAGAGCGCTGATTCAACTGGAACCTCTGAGGTCATTTTGTCTAAATTACTTAATAAATTAATACCTTTCTTGGGCATCTGAATTATCTCCCCAACTGGATAAGACTTTGTTTTCTATTTCTTTTGTACCCATCCTCCAAGGGTCAGACTAGCAATCTGCCTACAGGGTACACCAATATTTGCCACTGGCTAACCATTCTGAAGGAGCTATGAGAAACACCAGCGAGGCAGCGTTTAGCCCCAGAAAGAACATCTGGAAACTGAGAGGGAGTCTCTTCCATAACATTCACCCACAGGTTCTTACCAGCTGCTTGCCCCTGATCACAGCCATATGCACATTCTTCAGTGATCCATCATCATCTTCAAACACTTCTGCTGACCACAAAGCGCAATTTACATGTGTCCATTCGTTTTGGCCAATGTACAGCAAACGGCCAGCATCCTATGAAACAAGAGATTTCCTTTTTTCTTTGAAGAATATAATGTCAAATAGGGTTTTCCTTGGTATTAGCTTTACCTCATTCAGGATAACGTCAGTAAATCAAGCCTAATTCTTTAACTTAGGGGTGCACACAAAAATCACAATTCAAAGTTTCTTTGTTTTCACTTCTCACCTTTTTCCATTACCTTTTCCACAGGCTGGAAATATTTTATAATCATAAAGGATTAAAGAACAAGCAATATGTGTTAGGTTTACAGAAGTGCCCACTGACTTCTTTAATACCATATTTCAAAGCCAGTTCTCTCAGCTTGCCTTAAAAACCTTTTTTTAAAAAAACTGTATGCTTACTATGTGCCAGGACCCAAATAAGGCTTTACATACATATTATTTCCTTTAATCCTCATAACCATTCTGAGGTAAGATTATTATTATCCTCACTTTAAAAATGAAACTGAGGGTCAGAGAGGTTAAACTCTTTGCCAAGGTCAACAAGTAGGCGGCAAAGCACAGCAATGAATCCAGGCAAACCACCAGACCCGGGGACCTTAACCACACTGCTAACGACTACATGAAACACAAGCTATTTAATGCGCAACTTCTGTTTTATTCACTTTCATAGAATCTTTTTTTGAGGAACTGCCAATAGAAATTACAAGATATCAGCACGTTAATTTAAGGCAACTCATCTTTTAAATCAATTAAATCAGTTATAGAAAAATAACCCCCAAATGCCACAAACTAAGTGACAAATATTCACTGAATAAACGGCACTGGTCACCAAGTTTAGACACAAAGAGGTCATTATTGGCTAGTCTACTAAGCAGGACCCAGTGCACCAAGGTACTTACATTAGCACTGTCGTCACCGTACGTCAAACACAATGCACACTGTCTATTATCTTCTATGCCTGGGGGTGGGTTCAGTTCTGGACTGTCTTCTCGACTCCTATCAGTACCTTGGAACCCAGAAGACATACAGTTAAAATTGGCAATACTATGTCTGACATCCAGGAAAAAAGAAAACAATTCAGCTTAAATAGCCTAGAGCCTATGAAATCAACACTTTCAAAAAGTGTTCCAAGTTATGCTACCTTACTATCCATTACATTACTTGTATCAATTCTCTGTTAACATTCCAAGTGAAGCAAAAATAATGATTTTATTACATTTAAGGATCACCAGGAAATTTTTCCAATACGGAAGTACATTAAATTTAGAGTCACAAAGTCAATCATTTGCACCCAGAGAGAAATGGATAACAAGTCTTCATTTGGTGTCTTACTCAAAATTGGTGGTGTAGGAGGATGCAGAGGAGTTGGTGAGTCTGGCTCTCCAGGCCCTTTAGGTTTGGGAGCTGGAATGATTTTCTTCATTAAAGGAGGCTGCTCAGTGTGGCTGTTTTCCTCTCGCTCCTGCCACTGAGCATAATTATGGTCAAGTGAAGGTGGAAGCACTGCGTTTGGTAACATCCCACTGCTGGAAATAATTGATTCAACAAGTATTTATTGAACTCCTACAAGATACCCAGAACTGTACAAAACAGTCAAATTCTTGATATCATCAGGTCTCAGGCCTGGGCATAAGCCTTTCACAGACTGTAAGAACAAGTCACAGAATTCGAAAACTGCCTACACAGGACTTTATTATTTTTAAAAATATAATCCCGATGTATTGTGACTATTGGTCAAACATCTAGAAACAAATGATAACCTTATCAATGTGTCAAAAGGATTTACTGGAATAAAAATTTAAGGTTAAATATGGAGAATCAAGAACTGTTGAGAACTACTGAGCCTGTGCGTCTGGAGCCTGTGCTCCACAACGAGGCCGCCATAGTGAGAGGCCCGCTCACCGCGATTAAGAGTGGCCCCCACTTGCCGCAACTAGAGAAAGCCCTCGCACAGAAACGAAGATGCAACACAGCAAAAGTAAATTAATTAATTAATAAACTCCTAAATAAGATAGAACCCAGTTATAACTGGGCTATATATATAGTACATGTATTGTACATATGCCACAAGTTCCCTAAAACAACAAATACATAAATAAAGAAAAAAAGGGCAGCAGACTGCAATAAACATTAAGTGTTGTCTCTAAACCAGCAATAAAAAGGCATTTCAGGGCTTCCCTGGTGGCGCGGTGGTTTAGAATCCGTCTGCCAATGCAGGGGACACGGGTTCGATCCCTGGCCCAGGAAGATTCCACATGCTGCAGAGCAACTAAGCCCATGCACCGCAACTACTGAGCCTGCGCTCTAGAGCCCAAGTGCCACAACTACTGAAGCCTGCGCGCCTAGAGCCCGCGCTCTGCAGCAAGAGAAGCCATGACAATGAGAAGCCCGCGCACCACAATGAAGAGTAGCCCCCACTCGCGCAACTAGTTGCTCATGCAACTAGAGAAAGCCCACACACAGCAACGAAGACCCAACACAGCCAAAAAACAAACAAATTAATTAATTTTTTTAAAAAAGGCATTTCAAATGATTAATCTTTAATATTAAAACCTAGTCTAAAAAAACCCCTCAATCTAAAAATATAAGAACGCTCAGATTTCTAGCTGATGAAGCGAAAAAAAGTAATACTGAATTTACTCACTTGCTTGATACTTTATTTGGCTCCCAAAACCTGGACTTTTTGACACTGAACCATGGAAAAACACGTTCCATTTGCTAACAGAAAAACAAACAAACAAAATGTAAGCATGTGACCATTCATTTGGAAAGCACATAAAAACCAACAACTTCACACCAGCTTCTCTGTCAATATGAGGATGATTCAGGCCACCAAAGGAAAGATCCATCCACTCTGGAACCTCACTAATCTCCTCCCAAAGAATCAGAGGAACGAATTAAACGAAAAATGATTTATACACATGACAAAGCAAAACATAGATGAGAACAAGTCTGTTCTGTTCATGTGGTAACAACCCACGGATTAAGCATCAAAGACATGAAGTATTAATATCATTCACCCGAATAAAGAAGGACTTGACCATGCTGTTGGCTTTTTTAATCTCTGGCTGCCCTCCATCTGAGTTAATGGCTGCTTGAATGATCTTCACGATATCATCACTGAACTCCAACTGTATACAAAAACAAAGCATTAATTATTCATAGAACAGTGTGCTCTCAAAACCACTTCCTCTTCCCTCCTAAATCATCCAGCACAGAGAACCAATAGAAAACGGACACCCCATTTTAATACAGTGCAATTTCTCTTCAGTGGAGGCCTTTGGGATTCAGTTCATAATTAACTTGTGGCAGTCAAGACATGCCAGGCTAATAAGGTAAGAATGCAGATAAATTAGCTGTATCCTGGTAAGTTACCAAACAGGGCCACGATTTTTTACTTAGACTAAAATGAATAAACAACTGAATAGCAAACACGGACCATGAGATAACAGATGATCATTTCCTACACTTCCTTAAAATCATAAAATTAAAAGGCATCTATCTAGAAATGAACATCCATTATAAAAAGACATACTATTCAGATGCGATCTCAAAAGGGGCAAACCAATTAATTGCACATTAGTAATTTTCCATAAACAGTATTAATATAAAAATAATTCTAATATAAAGATAATTTTTGAAGAACTCAGGTGAAAGCCAAATAAAAAGACACTACCTTCCCTATCATAATCCATCTTCCAAAACACAGAACTAAAATGACTCACATATTTTTAGGTATTTAAAACCACATGACATTTCTAAATACAATACAACCATCCTTTAATGCTAACACCCAGCCTCATCCCCCAAAAGACCCAAGGAAGCTAAACTGGAGCTGGAAATTTGGGTAGTTTGCTGTACAGACATACCACAGATGTGTAGTTCCCTTGGTCCATTTTCCTCTTGACTCCTTCCAGATCTAAAGGCTGCTGATCTTCCTGTTTGCTGACCTCAGTAAGCACTGGTGGATCAGGCCCTTCTGGGGAGCTGCGGGAAGGTATACTCTCCTCTGTCTCAGGATTTAAGTCCGGAGGTTTGGCAGCCTGTCGTCAGGAAAGATATGTTTCTTTTATCTAACACTGAAAATGAGGCACCTATGTAGATTCTACGAAAATGAATAAAGATGGTACTGAACGATGTGTATTATAAAACCTAAAGAACTTGAAAATAATCAGAGATTTCTCAAATACTAGAAAAGGAAAGTTAAAACGAGCTGGCTATCTAATAGCTTGGCTAGGATCACTGAGGAGCTTTGCTTGATAACTCCCAACCTAGTATGAAGAAACAGAAACTGTCCAATTCCTTTTGAGTAAGACACAGATACAGCTAATTTTCCTATTCAAAAAACAGACTCTGTTAAAAGATAAAGCAGCAGCCTAGCTCTGAGTTAAAGCTATCCATGTGGTTCTTCCAACATTATACCTGTGTTCCCAATGACTACTTTATGTATATAGTTCATGACTTAAATGGACAAGCAGCAGAGATTTTCAATTTGTGTCCTGAGGAGCCCTGGAACTTTCCTGGAGCCGAAGGGTCTCTGGCCCCACTACCACCCTCGCAGATCAGGCCACCATCCTGCTCCCTCTTGCCTCGAGCACCACCACTGCCTCCTAACCACGGCTCCTGCCTGTAGGCTCAGTCCTCTCCAATCCTTCCTCTCACTCCACTCAGAATCATTTTTTTGTTTTTTTATTTTTTTCTAAGAAGCAACTCTGATCAGGTTACTCTTTTGGGTAAAGTCCTTCATTGGGCTCCCCATGGCCTTCAGGATACAAAGTCCAAATTTCATATTACAACAGCAAGACCTTTGAAAGAGATATGGCCCCTTCCTTCTTCTTACCCCAGAGAAGGGTTTTACTCTTGGTGCTAAAAATTTTCTTAATAGCCTAAGGCCAAAACAAGGAACTCTACAAAACTAAATAAAGAGTGAGGCAAAAGAAAATAAACTGAAAAGCACACACACACAAAAACGCACACATCCCATGATTAGGCACAAACCACCACTCGGAATACAAAATGAGACATGGGCCTACCTGTCGGTAGCGTAGCAAGTGGCTGGTGGTCCGAGAGTTCAACAAGGCTGTCAGTACTTGCTTCAGAGAGATCTGGAGCTCTTTTTCAAGGGCCAGTCGCCACTCCGCAGGGTGCCGCTCAGTACAGTTCACACAAGTGTAGGCCACACTTTCCGGAAGATTAGACAGAATCTCATACATCTCATCTGGGAAAACAAAAACCTACAATGATGAAGTGCTCTGAAGAGTGGGAAACAGGGAAAAGAGAAAGCTATTCCACTGAACTTAATATCAAGCTGCATGTTAGAACAGTATTAAGACTCTCACACCCCTGAAGAACTCATATGTATTGATCTCGGAAGGGACGTTATTAACACTAACTCAGGATTTAGTCACTGGAGAATCAATAGGTTATGGTATCCACAAAGGACAGCGAATAAATATCTTAAAGAATGTGTTCAAGATAAATGAGCACAAATTTAACACAATGTTCTTATTTTAGAGACTAAAAAATAAATTTAAAAAGACTTCAAGTAACAACACTACCATAATTTTATGTTTATAGTACTTTGGGGGCTGTAAATGCAGCTGTACCAAGAAAGAAGGAAACTGTAATAAAAAGACTCCAACCTTCTGTACCTGAAAGATTCTCACATTTGGAATGGACCCATCGATCACATTTCCCACACTGCATCATCTTACTCTCGTAGTCATCATCATCATAACACTTATCACAGAGAGGGCAGAAGTTTCCTGAAAGCAAAGCAAAGTTTTCAGCAGAGCTTTGGTTCACATAACCAACGCCTCTAAAGCCCTTGACCCACATATGCCAATGTGATGTAAAATGCCAGCCACCATATTCTGCTTCTGACACTACTTACAAATGCCAGCATGCACCTACCATGGAATGTTTACACATCTGTAAAGTGTTAAGATTATTCTGAGCTCTCAGGATATGCCACTAGTTCTCTTCTTTAGACCCATTTTTAAAGGTCATAAGGTAGATTTTATAGATAACGTAACAGAATGGAAGAGAGAACTTTCTCTCTTAAACATTCCAAAGAAATGTTTAAATTTTTAAAAAAGAGGAGAGGGTAATGGGAGTAAAAACACAGTTAATTTACACTTTTCCCTTATTCCTAGTGCTTTTACATTAGAGCTTAGAGCAGTGCTTCCTAAAATTCGGAAAAATAGACACCCTTCATCAATTTGTTTTATCCACGTATCACCTCTTATTATTTTTTACTTAATAGACTTAACATTGATTTGCTTATTTTAAATAACTTCAATAGTGAACTTTATATCGTTATCATCCTAAGTCAGTTTAATGCATTGGCTATAATTTTTTTCTAGCACAACTATTAAGATCAAATCTTTGACTCAGTACCACCTAAAGTCATTTCTGAAACAATCAAATGGATATATACCTCACTTTGGGAAATACTGGTTTAGAGCATTTCTTTGTGGTGAGTTACTATAAAAAGTCTCCTTGATTCATCCCCCCAAAGATAACAAAACCTTCCTAGTTGCTCTAAGCCTCTGTGTAAGGAAAAGAGCAAGACCAGAAACTTAGGAAATTTGTCTAAATGGCATCCTGGACAAGAATGGTAAGACCTTTTCATTCCACTGCAGTGTCCAGTTCACCTCCCAAACACTAAGTACAACCTCTAAAAGTTGACAAAACTGGCTTTTCTGAGGTACCTTTAGCAAAGAGTTTGGCACAATCATGGCAGAGTGAGAAATCGTGAGACCACTGTGCATCCCACCCTTTGCCGGGAGTCGTGGATCCACAGCTCTTGCAGCGAACACACTTGGTACAGATCTGGAAGACATGAAAGAAATTCAATAGGAACTTCTTATTTTTAATATCTCTTCTTATTTAAGAAGGTCTCAAATGCGATCCATTTCTAGAGTTGACTTCTCTACTGGGACGGCTTTTCTTCCTCAAGCAGTATAGCCCTCTTACAATTTGTGCACGCCTGACAGTCCCATGACAATTCTCTCTGAAACTGCCCATTGTGTGAGAAACTCACCCAAACTTTCTTTTTCTTTGTGGGTTTGGTGGGGTAATTTGGTCCCAGGCACTCAGGGTGATAGCTGTTTCGGCACTTATTACACTCCAGCAGCTGCTGTAAAAAAATAAGAAGGCAAAAAGGTGGGCATCACCTCACCTTCACTGGACACCTGTCACTTAGTACCCCATTTCATACTTATCTTCAAGTAAATACAGCACATCACTGTGATGGCTTAAATTTCCTCATAAATTATTTACTCTCAAGGCATAGGAATTTACGTCCTGCCAAAGGCACTCAGTGGTGAACATTCTGATAAAGGAGATTTGATTTATTTTGAGGATCTTATCCAATGCCACGTTTTCTGCTATACTCCCAAAATTAAATTAAAACACAACAATAGGCAATCGATTACACCCAGTTAAACAGTAAAAACAGGCTAAGCCAACAGAGGAAATACGTGCGTACGAAATCCTAGATTAAAAGGCAGAAATGGAGATACAGAGTAATACTGTAAGTGGCCCCATTACTCAGCGTCGTACCTTGGTGGCCTGGTGCTGCCTTCCACAAACATGACAGAACTTGCAGCGCCGACAACACCAGTTTTCCAGCTGGTCCTCCAGAGGGCGCTCGTGCTCCTCCAAACAAAACTTGTGGAAGGGCTCACAACAGACTTGGCAATACACAAACTAGGGTAAGAAGGGAACACAGAGGCGGTCACATAGCACGTAGAAATATCAACCAAATCCTACCTGCTTACTTTGAGCTTTAGGAGTAGTGGTGTACATACTGTATTCAACATGTTCACTAAGCAATGACTATGTTAAAAAAGGAGAATACTGGGGAGTTTCAGGGGACTAAAGTAGTAATAATAGTAGAATTATAAAATAACTAAATAGATACAATCTAAGATTTCATAGAATGTGCTTAAGTGCCATAAAAGAGGTATCAACAAAGAGCTAAGGCAATGTAAAAGAGTGGGGTAAGGGGAAATAGGGATGGTATTAAAGGCTCTCTATAATCTACTAAATGACTGTAAGCTCTAGTTTGTCCTTCCCATCTCTAATTTTAGAAATAAGTTATTTTCATACTGATAAAGAGATTTTCAGAAATTCAAATGAGTGTGACTCATAATTTTCTTCTGCCATAAAAAAAATCAGTGGGACAACTGGTCAAAACTAAAGTCTACTTAAATAATTGTAATATATCAACATTAATTTCCTGATTTTGATAATTATATTGTGGTTATATAAGAGGATGTCCTTGGTTTTAGGAAATACACAGTATAAAATTTAGAGGTAAAAGGGCATATGTCTGCAACTTGCTCTCGAATTTTAAGAAAAAAAAGTCTACATATAAAATGTGTGTACATATTTTATTTCTTATTTTGTACAATACATATACAAAGAGAAAAGGATAAAGCAAATTAAAAATATTAACGCTAAAGCAATTTTACTCCAATAAAAGAAAATATTGGGCTTCCCTGGTGGCACAGTGGTTGAGAGTCCGCCTGCCGATGCAGGGGACACGGGTTCGTGTCCCGGTCCGGGAAGATCCTACATGCCCCGGAGCGGCTAGGCCCGTGAGCCATGGCCGCTGAGCCTGCGCGTCCGGAGCCTGTGCTCCGCAACGGGAGAGGCCACAACAGTGAGAGGCCCGCGTACCGCCAAAAAAAAAAAAAATTAATGCTTGGGGAATCCAGGTAAAGGGTGTATGGGAATTCTTTGTACCACTCTTGTAGCTTTTCTGTAAATCTGAAATCATGTCAACATAAAAAGTTTTAAAAAATTTGGATGGAGGGAAAATTCATCAAGCACTGGTTATGCTTTAGGAGTGCAATGTAGGCAGTGGGCTATTCATTTTCTAATTTCAGTTTTTAGGAATCCTGTGGGATTGCTGTCACAGCTACACAATTTAAATTAGAGCAATTATACTCTGGGAAAAAAAAAACCTGTTTTAACACAGAAGTTGAAGTACTGGTGTTACGAAAATAAGTTATTCCTGTGGGTAACATGTATATGGATGTAACGAAAGTTAAGATTATGTAGGAAAAGAGGTACAGTAGACCCCTAGCGCTTATATAGACTGAACAGTCTCAGTTCAACGCTATCTAAAGCAACTCCAGCACTTAGAACAATATATTGTTCGTAACAGGAACTAAGAAAATATTTCCTTAACGAATACCAGGCAAAAATTTTGCTAATGTAATGTAATGTAATTTATTTTTTTAATGCCTTTATTTTATTTTATTAAATGTCTGAATCACTAAATTTTTTAAAAAAATACTGAACGTTTACAATGACAATTTTGCATTTCTCTGTATACTTTATCATATAATGATGTCATATATTTTCTAAATTTCTTAAATCTATATTTAAGATACAACCATATAATAAAAAAACCAAGGAAAACAAAACTTACACCTCCAAATTATTGTTTATCCCATTACTATTTAAGCTGCTAATTTTTGCCCATTAAAACTCCTTTTTTCTTCACATATTTAAAAATCCATATACTGGTATCATTTTCATTTAAAAAGTCACTCTTTAATATATAACTTTCAGCATACGGTTATTTGTGAATATAATTTTGCAGAAAAATTACTTTATGTCTGATAGTTTACTTTTGAAATTATTTAGAAAGCTTAAAGATGTAGAAGAAAAATAGCGTATCGGATTATATAATCTGCATACATAAAGGATTTGCATTGAACTAAATCACAGAGGCAGTTTTGGTGAACTCTTATTCAATATTGTCTGCACTTGCTAATGCGTAATTTAAAATAGCAAGTGAGCAGGACTGAATGTCTTAGTTAGTGAGTCTCAATGATTGCTCAACATCTGGATTACAACTTGGCTTTGGGTTTTCTTTATGACCTTAGAATACATATGTGACAAATAATAACCTAAGGAGGTATTCAGGAATTGAGAACTGTACGAATGACAAATTACTGCTTCCTAGTTAAAATTGTGCTACCTTTTTTTCCCCTTATGGTAAAGATGGCACATACTCACTGCAGGAAAACTCAAAAAGATAAAGAAAAAACAAAAGTCAACCACAATCCAACTACACTCTTAAGATTTTGGTGTAAATCCTTCAGAATTCTTTCTACATATATATTTCAAAAACATTTTTCCAAACCAAAATGGGATCATGCTTTTTACATACTATTTTGTGACCTGCTCTTTTAACTCAGTGATGTGTCATGGACATCTTTCCATGTCAATATAAATCTATATTATCATCTTTAGGACTTCATATGTGCCATTATACGCATGTCCTATAATTACTTTAACCGAAGTACCAGCCCCTTATTGATGACTTTTCGGGTTGTCTCCAATTTTTTATTATCATAAATACTGAAATAAACCCTTCTGTTTATTATATATATACAAATATTTATACATATAGAAGGGTTTATTATATACATACATGTATACAAACATACATACACATATAATTTATCTAATTATATCCTCAAGATAAATGCCTGGAGTGCAATTGCTGGGTTAGAGGGTATACCCATTTTAAAGATAAATACATACTTCCAAACAATCTTCTCAGAAAGACTGTAACTAATTTAGATTTCCAGAAACAGAAAGTCTCCATTTCCACTTGATCCTTTTTATCATGCTTTAATTTACAGTGTTTGGTAATCGGAAGGCTTCACGCTCCCCTCCCACCATGTATTTACTTCTCGTTTTGTGAATTATATACTCCTGCCCTTAGACTATTTTTTTTACTGAGTGTTTTCCTTTTTCTTATTAATTGCTAAGAGCTCTTTATAGACAAGGAAGTTTTGCTATTCAACATAAAACAACTATCAACAGCATATCTCTTTTTCTAGAAAAACATTATTTCTTCCATGTTTGGACATCTAGTAAAAAATCAGAACTCTACTAATGAGTGAATTTAAGAGATGAAACTATTAAACTTTTCACACTCAATAACTGCTACTCTAAAAAAAAAAACCTGCTACTCTAATAAAAAGCAGACTCCTTCCTGAAATTTCTAAAAAACTTCAAAGCATTGCATTTGCAGGTTTCAACAGGATATAGTGCCTGCTATATACCAACAAAACAGAATAGAATGATTTCTTTCATCACAGCAAAATAATCTATCAGTATACTGTCTGGGGTACCAAGAAGCAGGATATCTTACCTCTACATGCCCACTACTGGCACAGAGAAAGCAAACCACCCTGGGTGTTATAGGAACAGAGGTCAAGATTCCTAAGCCTCCCATCTCCCACACATTTTCTGCTTCACAATCCTCCTGCGGAGAGAGGAAAAGATAATTTTGACAGTTTTACGACACAACGCTGCACTGAAAAAACGCTGCATTGAAAATAAGGACGAAAAGCATAAAATTAGAGTGACACCAGAATGTCGAGAATATTTCATCTCAGTGAGTTCAAAATAACTGCCGCTTTAAAAATTTTAAATCTCAGACACAAACTCTTAAAAGGCTCACCTGTTAACTACAATGCAAAGATTTACTGGGATTGAATTTCCCTTAGAGTTTTGCTGATTCAAGCGATCATCATGGTTTGATAATACCTATGTGAAAGAAGCACTTCCTCAGATACTGTCCTCATCTAAAAGCACTTTACAGCTCAGGATGGGCAGGACTGGCTCCGTGCCTCTGTACTTCAGTCAGTTCACAGACTGACCTGGTAACACCGACCGGAGTTCTCACACACCTGAACCCATCTATAAATGGCAGCTCTTCATTCGTCCGCCCCGCCCCCCGAATGAATTTCCTCTCTTTCAACACCTTTGGTAACATCATTTTCTCGATTTAAAGTCCACAACACTCAATATACTCCGTGGTCACTGAACACTTTTACCTTAAAGTCCACTCTGATCCTGTGGACTCCATCTGCTGGGACTTTTTGCTTTGAACTATTGCCATTGGAAAGAGTGCTGAGGATGTTCAAAGTGCCTGCATTCTCCTGCTTATTGACTGGAGGTGGTTTTTCCTATGGGGATAGAAGATGGATAAAGAACAAATCCACACCCTGCCTGCCTTCACTCTTGCAGCAGATAATAATGCAAATGACAAATCTTAATAGATCTGGAAAACATGTTTCCAATATAAGTATCCTAGAGAAACAGACAAGTAATCTTCAGGAGAATTTTTTTTTTCCATTGAAGCATTTTATTGGCACGTATGTATTTATACCCCTAGAAAACACATCCCAGGCTTTTCCCTCCTGCGTGTCTTCATCTTGCTTCCTCGTGGTCCACGATGCCAGCTGAGGTTGTCAGTACAATGAAACCACACTGACCAGATGGGAGCAGGTTATTCTGCCATTTTTCTAGATCTTGGAGTTGCACACATCAAATCTGGGGCTGATCACTCCACACTTGTGTAACCTGCCTATGAGATTCAAAACAATTTTCCCAGCTCTGTGATCGTCAATGATTTCAGATTTGCCAATGTAACCATGCTTCATCATCACAGTTTGAAACTGGATAGTAACTCTGGAACACGACTTAATAAGAATCTGGCATTTGTCTCTCTTTTCAGCATTGCTGATGCTCTCGAGAGCATCAGCCTGGACGTGCATGCACACCACTATGGGGGCACAGAAAGAACTGGAAAAGTCTTTAAGACCTCTCTCTCCACATAATAAAAATAGTGAGCGATTGTTATAGACAAATACTGCTAACGGACGTTGAGGGGGGAAAAAATTATACTCATCAGCCTGCAGCATAAGCATAAGCATGTGGGGCTACAAAGAAGGGGAAAACAACAACGGGAAAAAAAAGAAAAAAAGGGAAGTGAGCTAAAGCCTAAACCTGAAGTTTGCTAATTTTAAGCAATTCCACTGCCATCTACACAGAAGCAGAAATGCAGTTTCACTCAATCACGTAAATGTCAAGGATAAGGCTATTTCCCTACAGAATAGAACACATCTTTGACAAATGGCAGGGAAACAAATCTTTCCTCACCTTTTCTTTAGGCTTTTGTTTTACAGGAATACTGGGGCGAGGAGCCACTTTTTTCTGCTTGCTTTGCTCTGGACCTAAAGAATTCAAAATAAACTGCCGTCAGATGCCACTAAATTGACAGTTAATGCTAAATAGCAATGATGACTCTAGCACTGATTGGCCTGCAAAGAAAGGGGCATTAGAAAAAACAAAAAACCATTTAAACTCTAGGCTTTGAATAGGAAATTAAGACAGTATCTCCAACTTAACTGGTTTTTGCTTCTATTTCTTTATTATTATATAACAGTTAAAAGAGAGCTAATTGGAACTTCCCTGGTGGTCCAGTGGTTAATACTCCACGCTCCCAATGCAGAGGGCCCGGGTTTGATCCGTAGTCAGGGAACTAGATCCCGCATGCAGGCCGCAACTAAAAGATCCCTTGGGCCACAACTAAGACCCGGCGCAGCCAAAAAAAAAATTAAATAAATATTTAAAAGAGAGCTAGTTTTCTTGTATCAAAGACTTAACAATACATATTTCAGGTTTCCAAATGCTGTTTAAGATGTCAGTGTCCTGTGCTGGTACTTCCGGTTCAGCAGCTCTTCCTGCTGTCCTCACTCACCTGACTCTGGAGGTGGAGGCTGCTTTTTCTTGGGCTCACTAGGAGTGGTCTTGGGGACTTCTTTTCTCGGTGGTGCTGTGCTGGGGGGCTGTAGGGGGATGGCTGGTGCCGGCTGGGAGACCTGCTTGCTGGACTTCCTGGAAGAGGGCGTGGCCACTTGTTTGGCCTCAGCTCCTGGGGTGGAGGCATTCCCTTCCTCACTCTTGTCCTCCGGAGGCTTCCGCGGAGGTGGCTCACTGTTGCTTTTCTTGGGGGCGGGATCCTCTCTTGCTGACGGGGTAGACTTCTGACTAGAGTCCGCCAAGCTCTTCACAACACTGCTCTCTTTGCTCTCTTTCTTTTCACTGGTCTTAGACTTTTTCTCTTTCTTCTTCACAGCTGGGGGTGGGGGGGAAATGCAAGATTATTTTTCTGTGAGAAAATTTTATTTAAAATATAAGTATAAGAATGTAACAATCTTAGTCTCAGTTTCCTACAGCTAAAGTTGACACTGGAAGACTCAAGAAAGTTAATGCCAAGTTGGCAAGTGAAACAGGTATACTCTTATTACTCTAGGAAATGAAATATAATGTAATTTTTTGTATGAATTAAAAGAAATTTTTCTTATGGAAATATTCAAACATACTCCAAGGTGAAGGGAAGAGTAAAATGAACACTCATGTACCTATCACCCAGCTTCAACAACCAACAGCTCCCTGGGAAACAGCAGTACTTGAAAAAAGGCTAGTATTCTCTTTACACTAGATGTACACAACTATATGACATTAAAGCAGGAAGCATTTGGGGGAAGATCTTTTGACAACACTACCTTTTGCTTGCTTCTGAAGGTAGGCTTTGGAAGGCATCCATTGTAGATTCTGACATTTTCTCATCCTAGAATAATAAGGGACACCATAAAGTAAACTTCATTTAGGAGAGAAGCAATTGAAGCACGTATTAATTCATCTGCAAGAATCCGTGAACCTTGGGCTTCCCTGGTGGTGCAGTGGTTAAGAACCCACCTGCCAATGCAGCGGACACACGTTAGAGCCCTGGTCCGGGAATATCCCACATGCCGCGGAGCAACTAAGCCCGAGCACCACAACTACTGAGCCCGCGCTCTAGAGCCCACAAGCCACAACTACTGAAGCCCGCGCGCCTAGAGCCTGTGCTCCTCAACAATAGAAGCCACTGCAATGAGAAGCCCCTGCACCGTGACAGAGTAGCCCCCACTCACCACAACTAGAGAATGCCTGCGCGCAGCAACAAAGACCCAACGCAGCCAAAAATAAATTAATTAATTAATTTAAAAAAATAAAAAAAGAATCCATGAACCTTTACTCAGGTTCATTTTGAGAGTTGAAAAAAGGACTGCTCATTATTTAAATTCAAGCCTTTAAATCCTTTGATCAGCAATTTCACCTACCTTGAGGATCTAAAAGGAGCAAATATCAAATTATTTTTGAAATGGGACTCAAATGTCTTGCAACCCAGTACTGACTAGCGCCACACACAAAACGATCAGTCGTTATTTCTCGCAGTCAAATCAGTTCTGCTCCCTTATGAGATTATTATTCATATAGTAATCTGAATACAAAATGGACTAAAATTACCCGAGTCCTTTGTCTGCCACTACAATGCTACAGGTCCATCTCAGGGCTTTGAGAGATATTTCTATCCTCAGTTTATTGAAACTCAAAACTTAATTTGAAGTTTAATATTGAACTGAATCCACTGCAACCCCTAAATTTAGTGCCATTTTATCTTGCTATCATGTACATTTTTTTGCTGTTCTGTGAATTGTCTCACTTCTTTCCACTAATGGGACTGAGACAAGATTCTTGCTTAAGGCCAGACTAAACCAAAGCACAGAACTTCTCTGTCTCCTAGAAACTGTCTCCCCTTAAGTAAGTAATGCAGCATTTCTCCCAATTATGTTTTATATAAATCACTTTCATGTTATTCGTTCATTCAGCAAACATCTACGGATAATATCCATTCCTGGTGCCAGGCACTTGATGAGATACTCAACCACCAAAATTTATTTATGCAATTCTCTTGATCCACTTTAAACAAATTATCCCAGAGAGTAGAAAGTGCATCCACAAACTGACTAGAAAAAGGGAAAAAAGGTAGAGTAATCAAAACTTCCAGGGAATTCCCTGGCGGTCCAGTGGTTAGGACTCGGCGCTTTCACTGCCGTGGCCCGGGTTCGATTCCTGGTTGGGGAACTAAGATTCCGCAAGTAGCGTGCAGGGTGGGGGAAGACTTTCATAGGCATGAAAATATGCTGAGAGTTAGCGAGTGGAGAGACTTATATCACCAATATTTCCTGAATGCCATAAAGATAAAGGTAATTTCAGTTGACCTGATAAATAGCAGGCCTAAACTCATTGGTGATTAAGTAGAAACCCTCCAGAGTTGCACTGATATGGCAGCTCTAGACACACGTGGCTATGTGAATTCAAAATTACAGGGAGTTCCTCAGTCACACCAACCATGTTTCAGGTGCTAAACAGCCATACGGCTAACAGCTACCACACCGACCTGAGCAGATACAGAACATTCACAGCGCTGCACCTGAGGATTTCTGATTTAAGCACAGCCCAAACCCAGCACAGCCCAAAATCCAAGCGTACAACTCATCTTGCAACTTGAGGTGACTTGGTACAACCACACTGGGCATTCGGGCGCATTTTCTCTGTGACAAGCGGGACAGTGGCTGAGACCAGCCCCCCAGAGAGACGCGCACTCACTTGCAGCACTGCTTCTTTATGTTGCGGCCACCAAACTTGGGCTTGTCCAAGCAGTTAGTGCACACACCACAGTCCTCAGGCACCTGGCAGCCGGGACACTGTCCACACCGCCTTGACCGCCGTCCCTTCTTTACTGGAGGTTCCTGCGGCGCCTTGTTTCTGGTGACGGGTTTAATTGGTTTGATGGGCGGAGCAAGAGGTTCGGCGTCTTCTGAGCCAGCAATCGATGACTTGTCTGTTAAAGAAATGTGGCATTAGCTCTGACAGAGTATCTGGCTCCTTCCTGGGAGCAGAGGGGAGATTCTCAAAATCTACTGATGTTAGTATATACATTCAAACGTTGTTTTAATTGAAACTCCAAAAATCAAATTCATTACAATAAAAATATTCATATGCAGAACAGAGAGCCTGTTTTAAATAATTAAATGTTTAAAAATGCCTATAACTTGCAGTTTGATGAAAGCAGAAATCCAAACAATGAAAACAAAATACAGTGTAACCGAAAGTCAAGAACATGAATTGAGGGAGTTCCCTGGTGACCTAGTTGTTAGGATTTGGCACTTTCACTGCAGGGGCCCGGGTTCGATCCCTGGTTGGGGAACATCCTGAAAGCCACACAGCGTGGCCAAAATACAAAAAATAATTAATTAATGTTTTTAAAAAAAGAAAATATGATTACAAAAAAGAAAGTAAAGAAAGCATTAAAAAAAAAAAAAAGAATACGAATTGAATGCTTCTGAAGACTCTCTAAACCTCTAAATTTCATCTGAGCAGTCACCCATGAGAACGTGCCTCACAGACCTGAAACCACAGGGCCCCCAGCTGCTGTGCTCTGAAATCCAGGGGTACAGAGGCCACAATTACCACAGAGGTTGCTCTCAGGCAGTGACAAGCATGGCAGGGATACTAGGGTAGGCCTGTTCCAGGGAGACACGAGACTCCTCTGACAGTCAATGTTTGCTCAAGGGCTCCCTGACAGCCTTGCCGAGCTTTCTCACACTGCACGGCATCCAGGAAGATTCTGCCCAGCCTTCCTTCCCACTCTCCTTCACTAGGGTCAGACTTACAGAGCAGTCTGACAGCTCTCCCAGCCCTTCCTGACTCCCTCCCCATTTTCTCTCTCAGGCATTTCCTCTAATAACACCCTTACACATTTAATCCCCCCGCCCTCCGCCACCTGGTTTTTGGAGGACCCAGCCTAACATATAATGCTATGAAGAGCCTACTGGGCACTCCCAGGATGATCAGCAAACAAACCCAGTGTCTGCTCAGACCTCAAGGTTGACATCCCCGACCTACCATCATTTCCCATGGAAGACAAAATCTTTTCTCGTTCTTCCCAAGGTAAGGCACTCAGGGTGGGCATGTCATCAGGAAACACAGCTCGTTTTCGGCCAAGGGCAACAGCAGCTCTTCTGCAGACGTGTTTAATCCGGGGTCCTCGCACAGAGGTCTCCGATGAGTCACTTTCTTGACCCTGAGGAGGAGGCAAGCCAAAAACAAACAATAACAACCATATGCGTTGAAAATATAATTGAATGAAGCCAAGGTATAGTTGATTAACTTATAGATTCAACACATACAACTCTAGTTATTCCCAGCTGATAGGCCATATCAATATATAGAAATCACCTACTTCTAAAATTGGCAGACAAGGATTCTAATCAAAAAACAGAAATCAGCTAAGCTTCTATTCCCAATTATACTACTTCTTTAAAATTTTCCTCAAAAAAAAAAATCAAGCTGCCAGTCTGCATTATCAAGAAGCTCATTCTCGTGTAAACTGGGCTTATCGAGCCACCGACTATTTCTTATATTTCCCTGATCAACAGAGAAGTAGGGGGAAATAACCTATACATGGAAGTATAAAAGGCCACGGCTCCAAACAGAAATGTCTCACACTTTGAAGAGCCACGGCTCCTACCACTAGGAGGTTAACCAAAAACATCCAAAATGGTGTCGGAAATAAGTCTCATCATATTCCTGCTAGACCTCTCAACTGGCAGAATTACTAAATGTAAATGTGGCCCTACGCTGAATAACATTAAAACCTAAGTTTGTGGTCATCTTAACCTAACTTGACATGTTGGTATAAACACGCATCTACTACATGACGATGTTTAAAAACAATCTAAAGATTGGCAGGTTTTCTCAGAAAAGACCAGTGCCTAGCTCGCTTTGTTAATTAAAAAAAAGAAAAAAAAAAAGCTCTTCTTTACAAAAATCTGTTTGTCATCATCTTAACTAACTGAATTGTACAGCTTTTCTGTATCACAACTTGAGGCTAAGTGCTTCTCATATGTATTCTGCAGATACCTATTTTCTATTGGTCTGATCACTCACAGCTCAGAGGAAGAGATTCCCCCCGTCCCTGTTTCCTATAGGAAACAACAGTAAAACAATCTGACTGCAAAAACGCATCTTCAAAATTAAGTCACAGATTCCATTACACCAAACCCATTAAGTACAAAACAACTCAGCGTTCAGGGTAATGTGGCCCCACGTACCTTTCAGTCTTGGTTCACCGCTTTCCTACACGTACCAGTCCAGCTATTCCCGTTCCTCAAGTATGCTTTATACTTTTCTATCTCTACCCTACACTGTTTCCTCTCCTTAAAAATTTCTCCCCTATCATTTTCTACCTATCAAAATCCTACCCGTCCGTAAAGGACCACTGCGAATGCCTCCATCTTTTCCTGATTCCCATACCTGGATCTAACTGAAACACTCAGCCTAAAACTTGCTCCTAGACGGGGCTCGAGAAACTGTTGATTTTAATGGGCAAGATGGAAAAGAGTACCTGTGCTTTGGGCTGGTCAGTTTGTTTAAGACTCTTACTCTTCTCAATCTTGCAGAGCTGGGCTTTGGCCTTTTTTAGGAGGCTGGCAACCCTCTTGTCAGTCATTGGAAGCTTGTCTGCCTGAGCCAACATGGAGCCTATGGAGGAAGTGGAATGTTTAACAGTGCTAGATGAAGGAGTGGAAAGGCAGAGGGTTTTCTCCTTCTCCAGGGATGGGGCAGTTGGGCCGAGGTCCAAGTTGGTTTTTTCCAGATTTCCTCTCCCTTTCTTTATAAGTATTTTGGTTTTGACAGCTGTTGTATCCCCAAGAGTCACAGAAGCAATATCAGTCCCAGAATCAAGTGATGAAGACTTCTTCCGCCCGGTTGCTTTTTTGGCAGAAGATGAAGTGGCCACATCTTCACCAACAACCTTCTCTTTGGAAACCCTACCCACAGGATACAAAGCAGAGCTACTCTGAATTTCTGATCCCTTTTTCCTTTTCTCTTTCCTGGACTCCCGCTTATTCTCTTTCTCTCTCTCCCGGTCTCTCTCTCTACTCTTGTCCTTCTCCACGCTCTTGTCAGCATCTCGCTCTTTGGACAGCTCCTCAGGGGCTTTGTCTTTATTTCTCCCTCTCTCAGTCTGAGAGCCTGGGGTAAACCAAGGGAAGAGAGGAGTGGGACTACTGGACGAAAATGGCTCTGCCGGAGCACTAGTCTGCTTCCTTGGTCTCTGGTTTTTCTCTGCAGATTCCCCAGACTGAGTCAGGGAGTGAGAAGGAAAAGTAAAAGTTGGGTTTAAGGCACTAGTGGCAAGAGGACTAACAGAAATGCTTAACGAGGAAGAGACAGAAGACGGTGGGGTGAGAGGTGACAGCTCAGAAGTGCTAAGCCTTCCACTTCTTGTCCTCATGGAGTGAGAAGGAGATCTTGGTTCCGATCGAATAGGGCTAAACACTTTTCTTTTCCTTTTCCTGTTAGATACTCCTGAAGAAGATGTTCCAGCAGAAGTTCGATTACTAGGCAAGGTTACAGACTCAAATATCCTAGAGTGAGCCTCACTTGGAGTAAATCGTGGAGCTCTCAGAAGAGGGCTCCTTTTGTGCATATCAAACCTTGTTCCAGAATGGAGTGGCGAAAACAATCGGGCTGAAGCAGCAGTACCAGATGTAGAAAACCCGGACGCGAAGCCGACATCCTCAGGAGTCAGTGGAGGGGGGCGGAAATTATCAAATATTGGTTTGCGAATAAGACCTTCTTTGGCATACTTTGCTGAGGAAAAGTACTGTGGCTCTGACCTAGAGTGCTTTAAAGAAGTCCACCTAAATGTCGGTTCTCGCAAAATAGATTTTCGCTTCCCTTGCATGGGAGCGGCAGAAGTAGGCAAAAATGGTGATGCTAAAGGGATGGTTGGAGGCATGAGCCAAGGTGTGTGGTCAGAGATACTGGAGGCTGGCTGCAGCGGGGGAGGTGGAGTAAGCAGGGGTGGAGGTGGCGAGGAAGAGGTCTGCTGCTGGGGGGCACTTTGTAGGGTGGACAACTTTTTCGTCGTTCTAGATCCAAAACTTCTCTCTGACACTGAATACCTTCTGCTTCTCCTGTCATTACTATCGTTTTCTGGGGACTGGGAAATAGGCAGTGGAGTGTGAACTTCGGGGGTATCGCTCCGCTCTTCAGGAAGTACCTGAATCTCCTCAGAGGCCTGAGAATCTGTGGAGGTATCAACACTGGGGCTACTGGACCGGGAGGAGTCTGAAGACATCTGAGAGGAGTGCTGAGAAGCTGCACTTGATTTTTCGGAAGATCCACAGGACGTGGCACTGAATCTACTATTCGGTGTAGACTCTAGTCGGGCAATTTTAATTGGAGGGTCATAATCCTCATCCTCTATGAACCGCCGAGGAGTTTTAATGATCCTCGAGGAGATGGCACTGACAACAGGCATAATGAACTGTCGGATGTTTTTGACCTGTGTCTTCACCTTTCTTCCTTGCAGCTGAGCTGCTTCTTTCTCAATTTTCTTTTGAGCCCCCTTTTTTGCCCTCTGCAAGAGCTGCTTAGCAATTGTTGCATCTGTCCTTTTAGAAGAAGGAATAATCCTAACCGGCTTAATCCTTCGAGGGCTTTGTCTGACTACTGTCTTATCTTCTTTTGTGAGTGGAGGTGTTCCTTCCTTGTCTTTCCGGACCTTCTGGGGCTTTTCCAGTTCAGAGTTAATGAGGAGACCTGAAGGGGTCTTTATCCTTTCTGTTGATGGAGGCCTTCCTCGCCGGCGTACAATCTGTACCCCCTTCCTTCCTATTTGAAGCTTCCCTGTCTTAAACTTTGACTTGAGAGGAGAGAGTTTACCTGCTCTTAATTTTTTAATCTTTGTGGCTTGCTGAAATGTAGCAGAAGGTGTTCGTTTCATTTTCTTCAGGCTATCTTCTTTGTTTCCCTTTGGTAACTCTGAAATGTCCTTTCCATGCGTTATTTTGAGTTTTACTCCAGGGAAGGTGGGAGGTCTTCCTCTCTTCTTTTCTATACTTTTAGAATCTTTCTTCTTGATCTTATCTCCAGATTTGGTCTCTGATTTATTTAGAGGGGAGAACACAGATGGGTCTGAGAGGAGAGCTGAATTTCGGTCAGAGCCACTTCTAGGTCTCCCGCGAGGTTTTCGAGGACTAGTTTTAACTGTGTATAGAAATTAAACAATGAAGAGCATATATTTAGCTTTGTAGTTTAGGTCTTAACTAAGCTGAATATAATTTAGCACAAGCCATTCTGTACTGAACTCTACCTGGGTCTAATCAGTCAATAAAACATCTTAATTGTGCTTAGTTTCTTTTCACCAAAAACCTGCCTCAAAGAAATCAAGTAAATAACATCCTACCTAAAAGAACACTTAACTACCTTTTTGATAGAAAAACTAAGATAATAAGAGGTTTTCAACTGAGCAATTAATATATAAAACTAATTTTCCTACAACTTTGGGTGAACAAGAAGGTTTTTTCTGAATTAAAAAAAGGTGTGTTTTAAAAAAATCTGTATGAGCTTTTCCATATTGTAGCCACCAAGAGTTAATATCTGAGAACACATTTATAGTAAGTCATCCCATTTTTTAAACTCAGAATTTTGGCTTTAATAAATCTGAACAAGGTGCTCTTCAGTCAACAACATACCAACTCCTATAGGCTACAATAATATACCAACTCCTATAGGCAGCTCAGCTCCCTATATTTTCAATCTGCTTTGCCAAAGTAAGTTTAAAAAGTTTCACTGGGGCTTCCCTGGTGGCGCAGTGGTTGAGAGTCCGCCTGCCGATGCAGGGGACGCGGGTTCGTGCCCCGGTCCGGGAGGATCCCACATGCCGTGGAGCGGCTGGGCCCGTGAGCCATGGCCGCTGAGCCTGCGCGTCCGGAGCCTGTGCTCCGCAACGGGAGAGGCCACAACAGTGAGAGGCCCACGTACCGAAAAAAAAAAAAAAAAAGTTTCACTGAAAAGAAAAACATTCATTCATGAGACATCAGAATAAGATCACTGAACTCCGTGGTAGGTGAACTAATCAGTGAAATGACATGAGATGTCCATTAATCTATTCCCCTACCTACAGGTTCTTGAACTAGTTAGTCTCAAATTACAAAAAAGATTTAACCATAATTGATGTCAAGAGCAAACTGACAATTTAAATCAGATTTCTTCTATTCTAAATAAAAGGAATTTGCCAACTTATAAATCAGCTCAATTTGCTGCTTATCAAGAGACTTCAGAAAAACCACTGTTTTCTAAAATTCTCTTTTTTTGTTTTTGTTTTTCTTTTTTGGCCATGCTGCACAGCTTGTGGGATCTCAGTTCCCTGACCGGGGATTGAACCCAGGCCCCAGCACTGAAAGCAGTGAAAGCCTGGAATCCTAACCACTAGACCACCTGGGAACTCCCTAAAATTCTTTGTATAGTCTGTACTTTCTTTTCTTTTTAAAGATGTATTCTTTGTTATTGAAGTATAATTGACATAAAATACATATTAGTTCCAGGTGTACAACACAGTGATTTGATTTATATACACCACAGCTTGATCACCACATATAGTCTGTACTTTCTAAATGTATTATGAGTTGCCTCCTCTATCATATCATCTCTTCTCTCGTGACTTTTCAGTGCTTTATATGACTCAACATTCTTCTGAGATTAAAACCTCCCCTAAGAGGCACCAGAAGAGATTTATGCCATTATGATGAACATTTTAGACTATGGAACCAGCTTTCTAACAGAACAGAAATCAACAAAGGTCTTATTGTTGAGCTTTCTAAATATAAATGCTTTCCTCACCAATTAACTTGAAACCTCTCTTAATAGATTAAGATTCACAAATCTGTTCTCAATATATACTAATTACAACGAAAGTAATGGACTAGAAGACAGCAGAGAAACAGTTTCATTTCTTAATAAAGTATACACAGATGGTTTAAAAAAACAAACAAAAAACAACATTTAAGGTACACTGACAGCCAAGAAACAAACTTGAGGAAACCATCAAGAAAGGGTTGTGAATTAACAAAATAAACTCCTACCCAGAAGTACATCACAAGATTCCTTACAATCTTGGTAGACTTGAAGCTGGCTACTCATAGGTCTTTATTAATTCTGAAAACCTCTTCTATCCATCTTTTAAAAAAAGCTCTTGGTGGACAGGGAGAAAAAGCAGAATAGAGAAGAGTCCTGCTCTGCTAACTTCCATAATCCACAACACATTCAAAGAACTCACAAATCAGTCAGAAGTAAACTGCTCATCATGTCTTTTCTGGGCCTCATTTTATTATCTATAAATGAAGGGTTAGACCAGACAATCTCTAACATCACCTGATACGAAGTTTTAAGATTTCATCACATCTTAAAGAGAATATTGCTACTGTCTAAATGGCACAGATACTGGAATACTACTGGCTAAGTCCTCTCAACTAGAATGGCAATACCACCACCACTTGGGAAAGGAAAAATTGTCAACTTATGTGTTTGAGTTAGATTACTATATAATATATGATGACTCAAATGAAATGCAAATGCTAACAAACATCACAAACTATGTCAAGGACCAAAAGCACAGCTAACAACATCATATTTAACTAGACTGTCTATGCACACAAAATCAAAGACAACCATACAAGAAGTCAGAATGGCAGCGCAGATGGGGAATGTTTTTTTCATCAAAAGATCTATAGCCCTCTCCTATACAGAACAATTCTGCAAGCCATTAAATGTTATTTCCACTGAGGATCATCTTGCAGGAAACTGCTGTTAAGTCTAGAATTTCAAGACATTCTAGATATATTCTTATTGAGAACAATGACAAATATTGCTAATAAATGGAAATACCCATGTCGTTTTTATTTTCTTTATTTTAACAGTTTTTCAAGGATCAGATAAAATAGTTTCATACAGTGCCAACATTTTGTTTTTAGTTCTTTGACAATAGTAGACCAAATTTCATCTGTAAAAAACAATGGCCAAATTATTTCCAAAGTCATATTTACTGCCACACAGTTCAAAATGTGTAAATGTCAGGATGCTGCTCTCAGTAGGTAACCTTCAATTTGCCTACCAGGTTTTGCAAGCATTCCATGGAAATCCAGCCCCCATGCCTCTGGTGGTTCCCATAGAGAAGCATTATCAAGGATAAACCAAAAGCGGCCTGACAGAGAGAGGTCCCTTAAAGAGGTCTAGCTCATAAGCCATTTCCTACTTAGTGTGAGGGAAAGGGAAGGAGGCACCCAAAAAACCCCAGTATTTAAGACCACCCTTTACATGCAAAGAAGGCAAGGGGAAGTCACCAGTCCCTTAACAAACAAAACGTAAAGATGCCATGCATTTAACTGGCCATACCTGAAGGAGACCTTGTGGGACTTCGTACTCTGACTTCTTCATCTGAGCCAAAACCTAAGAACTGCTCATCCTATAACAAAGGAAAATTATTTTAAAATCAGGAAAAAAACAACAAAAAAAACATGAATCTGAACATATCCCAGAGAAATGCCCAGAGGAGACACAAATGAATTTGGAAAATTTAGCCTCTATGTATTACTCATCATCATTCATATGGATATTATTATAAAATAACTTAATACTGAAATAAATGGACCCAGCCATATGGCTTCATTACAGACAATAGGAGCTGTGTAGTAATTGAACAATGCATTGATAAGTCACCTTTGGTGCACAGTACATAGGGGACAGTCCTAAATTTCAAACTATAGATACAGCCCAAAACAATTAAAGAATGACTTTAATTCAAGTAAGCAAATCAGTACAATGGCAGAAATATACAGCCCCAATAAAACAAATACCTTTTCAACAGGTAGTTAAGTCTACAGACACATAAGGAATAATCTACAATATCATAATCTCTTGTCTACTAAATATTAATAGAGACTGAAATTGCCATTATCGTCAGTTCCTTAACTCAGGAATTGACATTTAGATGTGATTTCTATACATTTGAGATCCAGAGATTCTCAACATGCATTTTATGGCATCATTTTTAAATGCCCTGTGATAAGAGACTTAATGGTGGGCAGCAGCATTTGTGAAAGGGATGATGAATTGACTACACCAATTCAAGAATGCATCCAAGAATAACTGAAGGAACCATCTTATTTTCAGTCATACTGAGAAAAGGCAAAAACTTCTCTTTACCTCTAACTTTTAACCTGCCTTTTGAGAAAATACTAAGGATTTAAACGATTTTGAACAAATTGTCAAGAAATATGGTCTATTTAAACAACCTGATTAATAGAAATTCACCGATTCAGAAGCTAAGAGTTTTCTACAAAGAGATAAGAATTTCAGATGCCAGAAACAAAATCCACATAAAATAAGAACAAAATAAGGAATTATAGACAGATTTTCTTGTACCTCCAATTTATACTGATAATCCCCAAACTAAGTTCCAACAGTTAAAGCCCCCCAATTGTAGAGGGGGCCACTTCATCCTCTCGTTTGTCGGCACGCGCCACCACTGAAGAGAGGGAAGGGCTTGTCTGAGGTCTCAATTCTTTTATTTATTGGAGCGTTTTAAGGAATAAATGAAATAATTTATGTAAGTTATGTAATTTATGTAAAATCATTCATAAAACTATAATGTGGTATCCATATTGTAGTTATTATTGATGTGGTTTTAGAAGCTGAAGTTCTGAAGGGCCAAATGACTTGCCCAAGATCATACAGTTATTTGCAAATAACTTCCTACCATAATGGCTACAATCTAAAACTATAAATAAATATGTAAAGGAATCCAATAAGTCACCTACAGTACAAAATACCCTATTCTTTCAGCTACTATTAAAGTAACATGACACCCATTTTCAAATCCTTAAAGTTTCTGATTTAATTCATTCTTTCCCTGCATTATCCTTATGGAACAACTGCTAATCTATGCATTTCACAAAGACATCTGAGGATTTCCTAACGCTTGCCAGGGGACTACATTGCTAAATGCATAAGTTCTATGCTCGAAGTGTTGCAATGAGAGAGTTCTAGCAACTATACATACAATAGCCAACAGGTAAAGTAACCAACAGCTGAAGTAATGAAAAATGTTTAATCTTTAAAAGAAACATAAGAGATCCACATTGCTATGTTTATTATCAGCAACCTTAGTGAGTCACTTTTCTATATTTCTAACTTTCACAATATGTAGCTGTACAACCCTAATTCAGTGTGCTCCAAAAGAGTACTACTGAGCTGTCAAGCAGTAATTTAACTAACTCTGCCAATGTTTAAAGTTTCCAAGTACTTTCCAAAATGACAGAAGGCATTAACTCTTTCTTTGTGGTCTTGTAGTTGGAATAAGAAAAGAATGACTTGACTTCCACCCAAGAGCTTTCTTTTCACTTCAAATATAGACTGACTTCTTGAAGCATGCTTAAAAAAATAAGCACCCATTGTTTAAACAATCCAGACAGTTTAGCCAAAAACAAAAGCCATCATTGTTATGTTAAAGAGTTCTGGTCAGCTAACTCTGAACTTCCAATTCCACGTAAAAGTCCCCCAAAATCTAAGGAAAACCAAGCTGAGAAAGCACTGGGGGAAAAAATGCTGCAAGAAGGCGCTACAAATGAAGTCCTTTTTGCCTCTCCTGTCGCTCTCATCACCCCCTTTAAACACACGGGGTTCCTGGAAGATGCAGTAAACAAGGTAACAGTGCTTAGCTTCCCAGGGATTTAGGCTTGCCTAGAAATCAAAAGACTAAGTCAAAATGTCTACCAAAAAAGGTAACAAGAGAAGCTGCAATTAAATCCATGTTTGGCACTATGGCATCATAAGCCTGGACACTCGTGAAGAGAGGAAACAGAAGACCCCACGCTACACAGGATGAAGTATTCCTGGAAACTGGGCCCAAACAGCCATCCATACTTTTCCTTTCACTCTGGCTTCCTCTGATGAGCACAGCACTCCAAGACAAACTATAGGCAAGAGGCAACAAACCTATTCCTTCTGGATAATGATGTCACTAGAGCGTCAAGATTTTACCCTTTTCTTACCTCCAAAGATAGAAAAATATCCTTGCCGAGTTGAGCACCATAAAATACTGTTGGACCATATTTAGCTTCCGGAGATTAGGAATGCAATGAAGCTAATGTCGTTTCCCAAGTGAAAGCTAATTCTAAAATAATACATGTGTGGAATTTCTTTATTATCCCTACCCCTACCTCTAGGGGTTATTTGAGAACTTCCAAACATACGTTTACTAGCAAATTCTACGTTACCCATAAATATCTTAACATTTGATTTTTATTTTAATGGCAGAATTTTAATCCTTTAGTGGCTATTATATTTGTGATGAAGCAACAGGAATATGTTTTCCACAAGTGAATCTAAGTGAACCCAAAGTATTACAGACAATGATGTTTACAGATAAAATGTAATGACGAAGGTATTTTAGAAAAATACATGAAGTTCTGTATTTCAAGGAATTATGTACTGCTAGGACAACTCTGCAAACAAAACACTATTTCTTTTACTTGTCCATTCATTCAAAAACCATTTATATGCTATCTGTTCCCAATGCAAAGGTAAGTAGTAAGACATGATCCTGCTCCCAAGAAGTAGCTAAAGCACACAGGCAGGTGCACAATCTCAGCCTTCCTTTAGAAAGCCAAAATCCCTTAAAAAGTCGGTGAAGGATAAATTACTACGTAATTCATATTCTGGAATAAAAAACTGGCTTAAATCTTGGAATAGTTCATTCTTCCACTTGTATTTGTATTAGGTTCATGGAGAAATAGTCAACAAATCTCAAAATTCTTCCAAAGGATGGCAATGTCTATCTCCATGCCTCAGTATTGTACTAGGCACCACTCCAGCATTAGAAATCTGAGAGAGTTTAAGTAATCGAGACCTAAATCATCTGCAGTGATTAGATGCGACACAGTTCCTAGTAATACCAGTGATCTGATAAACTTGCAACTGAGAAAGTCAATGCCTTTTCCTTCCTACCCCCAACTAAAATAGATTTTAGCTCCTCCCGTAAGTTCTTCCCAATTTAGTCAGAGCACAAACCATTCACCTGGAGTTCTTCACCTCCCAATCTAATGTGGAGGTTCCAAAGCTATTTTGAAAACTCTTCTATTAAACAAGTTTGGCCACACCTGGCCTTTGATGAATAAGGCCTAGGATAACCTCTCATAACCTTCTTTCTTTTCTAGCAAGAGACTCAGCACTTCAGAGCACTGAATTAGATGGTAAGTACCTTAGCATTCTTCTGTCTCCAAAATGGTTAGTCTTTAGAGTTAAAAAAAAAAATCAAATTTCTTCACCTACAGAGGTTTATTGATGAATCAACTGAAAATAACATCAAAAACCATAGACAGTATCAAACGCACCCGATACGTAATTGTTTGAAATTCTTTGTTTTGAAGGCTTATAATTTTTGGTATCATCATATATGGTTCCATCATATGAGGAGGCCACAGAACTAAGAAAATTACTAAGAACAACTAAAGAAGACGAAGAAACGTCAAGGAGGCATACTGTGCATCTCAGTAGCTCTAGTTAAAGAAGAGTAACACTTCTCCTTTGGGAATTTATTCCAGTTAGCTACACTGCTGCTGGCACATTTCTCTGAGTGTCTATCGCTACAAGCTCTAAAATAACAAGGGCTTGGGAATTCCCTGGTGGTTCAGTGGTTAGGACTCTGTGCTTTCACTGCTAAGGGCCTGCATTCGATCTCTGGTTGGGGAACTAAGATCCCACAAGCTGGGCAGTGTGGCCAAAAAGATAAATAAATTTAAAAAATAAAATACCAAGGTCTTAGCACTGCATTTTAAAGACATACATAATCACCAGTACTTAATTAGCATAATGGATAAAGAATGTGTTTACAAGTTTGTCTCCTTCTCTAGAGCACTCACTCTTTAAAGACAGGGAAAGTTTACTTATTCATTGTTGTATTTTAGTATCTGGCACAAATTTAGAGTAATAAATGTTTGTAAAATGAAAATAAAGGAAATGCAGTACGCTGTTTAAAAAACATTACATGGTAATAGCACAGTAGCATAAAATACTGGTGCACTCAAAAGAATTAGACAATAAGATTCTTCTTTTAAGAATTCATAGGGAGGGGTCTTCCCTGGTGGCACAGTGGTTAAGAATCCACCTGCCAGTGCAGGGGACATGGGTTTGAGCCCTGGTCCAGGAAGATCCCATGTGCTACGGAGCAACTAAGCCTGTGCACCACAACTACTGAGCCCACGTGCCACAACTACTGAAGCCAGCACGCCTAGAACCCGTGCTCCGCAACAAGAGAAGCCTGGCAATGAGAAGCCCACACACTGCAACCAAGAGTAGCCTCTGCTCGCAGCAACTAGAGAAAGCCCTGGCACAGCAACGAAGACCCAACACAGCCAAAAATAAATAAATTAATTAATTTAAAAAAAAACACAAAAACTAATGGAATGCAGTGTGTTTCCTGCTATGCCAGAGGAATACACATGCCAGAGAAATGAATATGGAAGCACAGCAGAAAGGTGACTAACCCAGTCAAGGAGAAAGAGTCAGGAAAGCCACTGCAGAAAGGGTGAAAGCCTACTCAAACTTCTAAAGGATGGTAAATTAGGGTTGAAGGGAGATATTTCAGGCAGAAAGAATAACACATACAAAGGCACAGAGATACAAAAGAGCATGGCATGGAGTGAAATTACAGACAGTTCAGTAGGGCTGAGGCCCTAGCTGATGTGGGAAAGGAGCATAAGATATTGAGGAGGAAAAAAGGCAGAGGCAGATCATGAAAGGCCTTAAATGCCTTTCTGAGTTTGAAGTTTATCTTCAAGGAAGTGTGGGCCTCATCCTGAGGGCTACAGCTCATCAGTAACACTTTCGGGCAGGAGAGAAGCATGATTAGATTTATATTTTCAAAAGATCACTATGACAGCAGTGGGGAAGTAGAGACTGCCTTTAAAACCAGAGGCAGTAAGAACAGCTATAAAATGACTGCAGTGGCAATGGGGATTAAGGAAAAGGGCAGATTCCATAGACAGTTAGGAGGCAAAATGAACAAGGTTTCAATATAAAGGGTTCAGGGGATGGAAAGAATCAGTAAAGACTTGCAGGTGTTGGGCTTAGGTTGATTAGGTTTATGGTGATATATTTATAAGACTGGGAAAAAAGAAAGAAGAGAGGTTTCTAGGAGCAGGAGGGAAATCAGTTTAGAAGCATGAATTTGAAATGTCTGTCCAAGTTGTAAGATATAATGATCTGGAGAAAGCGCATCTGATTCAATGAATTTATGAATGCTGAAACTGTGTATATAAACAGTCACCCAGGGAGAGAATACAGAGAGAAAAAGAGGATACACGGCAGATCCCCAGGGAATACCCACACTTCAGGTACAGGGGAAAGGGACGCTAAGGGGGGAGATAGAGATGGAATGGCCAAGGAGACAGATCATGTATCTAAGTACAGAACAGTCAAGGGAAGAATACGCATCAAGAGATGGCCAAGTTGGGGAGGGATACAAAAGGATTTTGTACAGAGGATACCAAAACTGGGAGGTCACCTATGACCTTACCAAGGTCAACTTCAAGGCAGTGTTAGAGGCAGGAGGAACCAAAGCGCAGTGGGTCAAGGTGTGATTAAAAAGTGACAAAAATGGAAGTCAGTATAGACCACTCTTTTGGAAAAACTCAATTACATGGGAAAGGACACGATGGGCACAATGTAAGGAAAGATGTGCCTGGGGGGATTACTTATTTGTTTGTTTGTTTATTGGCCGCACCGCACAGCACGTGGGATCTTAGTTTCCCCCCACTGTGGAGTCTTAACCACTGGACAGCCAGGGAAGTCCAGGACTACTTTTTTTTTTTTTTTTTTGCGGTACGCGGGCCTCTCACTGTTGTGGCTTCTCCCATTGCGGAGCACAGGCTCCGGACGCGCAGGCTCAGCGGCCGTGGCTCACGGGCCCAGCCGCTCCGCGGCATGTGGGATCCTCCCGGACCGGGGCACAAACCCGTGTACCCTGCATCGGCAGGCGGACTCTCAACCACTGCGCCACCAGGGAAGCCCCAGGACTACTTTTTGAGTTGAATGTGTTTACATGCTGAAAGAGAACACAGCAGCCAGGAAGAGACTGAAAATTCTCAACAGCAAATCGCTAATAAATGGGAAAGGGATGGGGAGGAGGGGTTGGCACTGAAAGAGAATGAAGACAAAGTGCAAGGGAAGGGAGCTCTCTATCAGAAAAGGGGCTAAGCGTGCATTTAGTTGCAGACAAGTTGATAGGCAGGAGTTAAGCTTAGAGAGTTTGCTGAAATCACAGGCAAAACTCTGTTTATATGGGCATCTGCCAGACGAGAGACACAGATTTCTTCAGATTCTCAAAGAAAAAAAGCAGCTCACAACCTACAAAAGTTTTTTAGACCGTAGCTCTAAAGGAAATAAATCATGGACAATGGCTGATTAAGAATAAATGGGAGGGCTTCCCTGGTGGCGCGGTGGTTAAGAATCCGCCTGCCAGTGCGGGGAACACAGGTTCGAGCCCTGGTCTGGGAAGATCCCACATGCCGCGGAGCAACTAAGCCCGTGCGCCACAACTACTGAGCCTGTGCTCTAGAGCCCGCGAGCCAAAACTACTGAGCCCACATGCCACAACTACTGAAGCCCGCGTGCCTAGAGCCCATGCTCCGCAACTAGAGAAGCCACCGCACTGCAACAAAGAGTAGCCCCGCTCACCGCAACTAGAGAAAACCCGCGTGCAGCAACGAAGACCGAACGCAGCCAAAATAAATAAATAATTTATTTATTTTTAAAAAAAGAATTAAAAAAAATAAATAAATAAATGGGAGGGAGGGACTTCCCTGGTGGTCCAGCGGTTAAGACTCCACGCTCCCAGTGTAGGGGGCCCAAGTTTGATCCCTGGTCAGGGAATTAGATCCCGCATGCCACAACTAAAGATCCCCACAGAGATCCCGCATGCTGCAACAAAGATCCCCAGTGCCACAACTAAGACCCGGTGCAGCCAAATCAATCAATCAATCAATCGATCAATATTTTTTTAAAAAAAGAATAAATGGGAGGGGGTAATGGGGAGAAGTGGGAAACCAGATGCAAAAATTGATAAAAATTGATTTGGTTGGAAAGGGGTAGCCACAGCAGGGCCAAGATCAAAGACAAAGTATCAGAACCTTGTTAATTCTAGGATGGTATGGTCAAAGCTCATCCAATACGCAGCAGGAGCTACCTTTGGGTCTCGAATGTAGACAAGGCATAACTCTGAAGTTTGAAGTTTATTCTAGATACATACATATGAAATTAGAGTAGGAAAGAGACTGAATAACTGGAGAGCAGATAGCAGCCTACAGCCAAAATTCAAATGGGACTGGCATTCAATCACTCCAGCAAGTATTTACTGAGTGTTGCCAGGCACTGTTTTAGACTACACAGGTGAAGAACTGACAGAATTCCTGCCCCATGAGAAAATAACCATGTAACAAATAAAGAACGCAATGAGGGCGTGAAGGATTGATGGGGGTTACCTGTGAGGGCTGTTTTCACTAGGGTGGTCAGAAAAGGCTTCTGACCTTGGCAAACTGTGGGCCACAGGCCAAATCTGGACTGCCACCTGGTTTGTTCAGTCCATGAACTAAGAATGGTTTTTAACATTTTTAAATGGTTAAAAAAATCCAAAGAAGAATATTTTATGCACATGAAAGTTATAAGAAATTCAAATTTCAGTGTGCATAAATAAATTTTATTGGCACACAGCCCCATGTGTCATCATTTCTGTATTGTCTATGGCTGCTCCTGGACCACAACAGCAGGGGGGAGTCGTTGCGACAGAGACCATCTGGCCCTTTGCAGAAAAAAGTGGCTGAACCCAGATTTAGACCTAAATGATGAGAAAAAGACAGACATATAAAGATCTAGGTGGCATAGTATTCTAGCTAGATAGTAAGTGCAAAGGCCCAGAGACAGCAACGAGCATGGCATGTATGACAGACCAAAAGGCCAGTGTGGCCGTGCAGCAGAATGAGTGAGATGAGAAGAGGTGGTGCTGGAAGAAGCAGACCTGACCAGAGGCCAGATCATGTACGGCTTTGCCAGACAGGGTAAGAAATCTGGATTTATCCAAGCAGTGGGGAGAAGGGAGATGCGGGAGAGATACCAACATGTTTAAAGTGAGGGAATGGTAAGATCTGACTGATTTACACATGGAATCTACAGTTGCTCTGTGAAGAACAAACTTCACTGAGGTAAGAACACAAGCAGGGAGATAAGGGAATAGTCCAACCAAAAGATTATAATGGGCAAGTGTGGGGTTTTGGTAGGAGAATTAATAAGAGGAAGTTGGATTTAAGGTATTCTGGAGGTAGTACAGACAGAATTTGCTGATGGGTTATTTGGAATGTGAATATAGAGAGAAATCAAGGATAACTCTCAAATTTTAGGCCTGAGCTATTGGGTAAAGGGCAGAGTCATTCTGAAACAAGGAGAAAGGAGAAAATCAAGACTTTCTGGACATGGGAAGTGTAAGATACCTACTAAATATCCAAGTGCTTCAATGCATATCTGTTTCCTTGTCTCGGAATAGCAGTGGCTACCTCAGCAGGTGGGCAAGATTAGGTGAGATGATACATGAGAAGCACTGAGAATACTGCCTGACCCACAACACTCGATAAACACTCAACATGCTTATTATTATTACGCAAATGGAACGTCAAATAGGCAGCTGGAAATACAAGCCTGGGACTCAAAGAAGTAGTCAAGGTTTAGAGACAAAGATTTAGGAGTCCTCAGCATACAGATGAGGCCTGGATGAGGTCACCGAGGACAAGTGCACAGATAGAGAAGGTGGCCAAAGGCAGACTCTTAGGTGACGCCAGCATTCAGGGGAGTTAAGCAGAGGAAGGAAGCCATACAGAATACTGAAAATTAATAACCAATGAGTTAAGAAAAAAGCAGATGAGTGTAGTGTTACAGAATCCAAGAAAAGAGTGTTTCAAGAAGGGAGTGGTCACCTGGTTCAAATGCTGCCCAAAGGTTGAACAGGAGGAGGACTGAGAATTATCTATTCAATCTGGCAAGAGAGAGGCCCTTGAGGATTTTGATAAGAGCAATTTCCTAGAGTCATGGGGATAAAAGCCCAATTGCAGGGGTTGAGGAGTGGCTGAGAGGTGAGAAAGTGGCACCTGCAATTACATACTGCACTTTCAAGGAGTTCTGTTGTGAAAGGGAGCAGAAAATTGGGTAGTAGCTGGGGGAGGACCTGGGGTCAAGGGTTTTTTAAAACAAGGATTATATTAAGACAGTTTTATATGTTGATGAGAGAGAAACTGGTGATGCAGGAGAGAGGGGGAATAACTGCAGGAATTACCCTGAGTAGATGAGAGGGGATGGAATCCAGAGTACAAGTGGAGAGTGGCACTTCTTCAGTTGTAGAAGGCAGTAAAGGATGTGCTAGTGCTTAAGTTCCCTTTTAACAGGAAGGGGAAAGCTATTAAATACCCTGGGAGTGGGCTTCCCTGGTGGCGCAGTGCTTGAGAGTCCGCCTGCCAATGCAGGGGACGCGGGTTCGTGCCCCGGTCCGGAAGGATCCCGCATGCCGCGGAGCGGCTGGGCCCGTGAGCCATGGCCGCTGAGCCTGCGCATCCAGAGCCTGTGCTCCGCAACGGGAGAGGCCACAACCGTGAGAGGCCCGCGTACCGCAAAAAAAAAAAAAAAAAATACCCTGGGCGTACTTTAAATATCTTGATTCATATCTTGATTCACATATTACACCTGGTATAACTGACTCTCAAGAATCAGTAAATCAGTAAATGAAGACTACTATTTGAATTGCTCCCAAGAACAGTTCTGTTAATATTAGTTTTGAGAGCTTTCTTTGGCCTTCAAATTACCAACTTCCAAAGTATCTTGCAAGGTATTATAATTTTAGTATTTATATTCATGCTATATTTTAAGCCGAGCTCAGTAAAGAGAAATCAGACAGTAAGTTCCATGAGGGAAGGGGGGAAGGGACCTGTTCAATGCTAATGCCCCAATACTTGGTCATCTGCCTGGTACATAAAAGATGTTCTTTGAAAAACAGATTAGATTTCCAGTCACCGTTTCTTACTCTGTAGAGTGCTATGTTTATGAATGCCATTTAGGAGGAAGATGAGCCTCTTTGCAAGCAGTTTTTCACCATTTGTAAAAGAAAAAAAGATAGTGATACCTGTAAATCATTTCCAAAAAGTGAATTTAACAATGGTGTTTTTGAATTTATAAGAAGGGAAAAGAATAAAATACTCAAGCATAGTCAATTACACAGATATCAGGAGACAAACTTCTTAAGCCAAGATGGTTTCTGAAATCCAAGCAGTCTAGAAATGTACACAGTTACTGAACTGACATCATAGTCTCTTGTCAACAGAATGGCAGGGACAGGGCCAAGGCCAGATTCTCTCTGGCTACTGGTGCCTCAAAGAGAACTGTGGCTGTTTGAATGCAAAACAGATAGGAAGAGATTTACACTGTTTTAAATATGATCTCTGCCTGATACTGAGAAATGTTAACCCCCAAAGCCACCTAGGATTAAAGAGTGCAAAGACAGTAACACAATGTTCTTCAATAACAATAGTTGGTAAAATTTTCACCCACACAAGAATGAAATTGTTTTCAAATATTTAATTCAATTCTACCTAGCAACTCTCACCTAAGAAATACAAATGATACCCACTTTGTAATTAAAGAAAGAAGTAGTTCCTCATCCTCACTCCATTATCAACAAGAGCAAGAAGCAAAGATGCTCAAAACAGCTAAACAAATGAGACAGGTGAACTCCACCCATCCTGCTCCGGAAAAAGAGGTCGACAAAAAGAAGCTCATTGTCTTAAAAAAAAAAAAAAAAAAAAAAAAGGCAAAATGAATGCACTACATCAGATAGTAAGCTATACAGATTCTTGGCAATGCCCCGAATCACTTCACACGACCTTAAAAAACAAACAAACAAACAAAAATCAGGACTTCCGAACTCCTAGGTTCCAAGTCTGAACTGGTTTATCTACTTGCTGAAGCAAAAGAAATAAGCCCACTTATATACTGTAGAAATTAAATTAATCAGCACAATGACAGGGTTTATTCGTCTCTGTTTAACAGGAAAGTACCACAAAATGACCAGATCCACTTGAATAGGCTGGAAAAATTAAACAAACACCAACACTGTTTTCAGAGATGGTTCTTTTTATTACAAGAGGTTTTGGTCCTCCATATGCCAACTTTCAGCAGTTAACTTCATTTTGAGCTATATGTTCATTCAACTACAAGTTTCTATTATAAAATTTGTAGTTCTTTCTTCCAGCTTGTTCTGATCTTGCTGCAAAAGTCAGGTTGCATCTTTCCTTCTGGGCTGTCGAATGATCAACAGAAACTAAAGTAACATTGAGAAATTCACAACTTTCTTTCCTCTAAAGGTAAAAAGAGTTATCTCTCCAAAAAGCCAGTTTTCTGAAGGAGCAAAGTGAAGTTACATGACAAAAGTAAATAATCCCTTTGGCAAAACAACAAAGCTACTAAGTCAGCCAACACAATTTTGACCTAACATTTTTGAGGAATTAATGTACAATATATGAGTTGGGAAGTTGTGTTCTTACTAACTTAAAAATCCAACTGACTCTTCTGACTACTACATCATATTTGGAAGTTTCATCACCACATTCTGAGAAGCACACATTAGGTGGCATTAACTTACTTAAAAAAAAAAGTCCCTGGTATTTTATTAGTCAACACTGGAATCTCTCAAGTAGAATAAAGAATCAGGAGAGGGCTTCTCTGGTGGCGCGGTGGTTGGGAGTCTGCCTGCCGATGCGGGGGACGTGGGTTCGTGCCCCAGTCCGGGGGGATGCCGCGTGCCGCGGAGCGGCTGGGCCCGTGGACCGTGGCCGCTGGGCCTGCGTGTCCGGAGCCTGCGCCCCACAACGGGGGAGGCTGCGGCGGTGGGAGGCCCGCGTACCGAAAAAAAAAAAAAAAGAATCATGAGAATTATTCTTTGTCGTTTTATAATCTTTTGTTTTCTGAATTTCTACTTGTATGAGGAGCAATTGAAAGTTACGGGAAAAGGGGCTTCCCTGGTGGCGCAGTGGTTAAGAATCCACCTGCCAGGGCTTCCCTGGTGGCGCAGTGGTTAAGTATCCGCCTGCCAAAGCAGGGGACACGGGTTCGATCCCTGGTTCAGGAAGATCCCACATGCAGCGGAGCAACTAAGCCCATGTGCCACAACTACTGAGCCTGTGCTCTAGAGCCCGTGAGCCACAACTACTGAGCCTGCATGCTGCAACTACTGAAACCCGCGCTCCTAGAGCCCGTACTCCACAACAAGAGAAGCCAACGCAATGAGAAGCCCGCGCACTGCAATGAACAGTAGCCCCCACTCAGCCCCTGCTCGCCACAACTAGAGAAAGCCTGCGCGCAACAAAGACCCTACTCAGCCAATAAATAAATAAATAAATAAATTTATTATTATTTTTTTTTTTTAAAAAAAAGAATCCAACTGCCAATGCAGGGGACACGGGTTCGAGCCCTGGCCCAGGAAGATCCCACATGCCGCGGAGCAACTAAGCCTGTGCACCACAACTACTGAGCCTGCGAGCCACAACTACTGAAGCCCAGGCGCCTAGAGCCTGTGCTCTGCAACAAGAGAAGCCACTGCAAGGAGAAGCCCGCTGCACGGCAATGAAGAGTAGCCCGGCTCACTGCAAGTAGAGAAAGCCCGCGCACAGCAACAAAGACCCAATGCAGCCAAAAATAAATAAAGAAAATAAATAAAAATTAAAAAAAAAAAAGTTACGGGAAAAGTATGCCTCCCTTATATTTCCAATTCCCAGTTTCTCAAATGACACCAATTTTACAATTAGGGAATCAAGCTGCCCTTCACTTTGCCACCACTTGCAGAATCCCTGCAACAATCCAGCTTCACCTTTGAACTCCAGTCATTTTATGAGATGATCTGGTTAACAGTAGACAGCATTTACTATACGAAACTTAGAAAATATTCATTATATTTTTAATATTTAAAGCCAAATAACCTTAAATAAGCCTAGTATCCATTTATCTACAAGAAGGAAATTATACACAATTCCAGTACTAAATTCCGAAGTCCTAAAGCTTCAATAACCCACTCAAGGTTTTGCGACTAAGAGCTAGTAGGAAAATGAGCTGGTGTTAATATCAGCTCTGCCCAGACTTTTGGTAATCTATATGAATAATCCCAATTCACAGTTTTCATTCTGACTGTACCGGAAATGCTTTTCGCAACCCAACATATCTAAAAAGGTTTCATTCTAAGTAATGTAAGCCCTCCTCATGGCCTCAAAAGCCAAGGGTCAGAGGCCTTTATAATCCTCATTCACATGAAGCCAACTTATTAGACTGGAAAGGATTTACAAAGCACTTGTTATAATGCATCCACAAGCAGTGATACCCTTAACAAGGGATATTCTGAAGCACAGCTCTTTAGACTACAACTGAAAATGGACATAAAAGCTACAAATATTTATTTGTTTCCTATATTGAGACCACATCTACTACTTTCCCTGGTTTCTCTTGATGTTTAAGGTTTCCCTCTTAGCTCCCTCTTAGCTCATTTTCTAAGTTTTTATTCTCCTATAAAACCACTATAAAATCATTTCACACACAAAAAAATCATTTCATAAAGACATTTCTTTGGAGCTTACTACTGAAAGTTAATTATTGCCATAAACTGACAATTCAAATACTTCTTAGGGAGCCAGTGAGACCCTAGGCCCCCTTGGGGAATATTAAAAAGTATAAAACATGATCCATGCCCTCTAGGATCTAAATAGAAATATACTTATTGATTCAGAGAATGAGAAGGTAGCTTGAGAAGTCATTTTACACATACATAGGCAGGACTCCTGTCCTTTAAAATTCACCTCCAGAGAAGATCATAAAATTATTTCGGTAATCTTTTCGCCATCACTATAATGAAAACCATCATTAGCAACAAGTTCCTTACACAACTACCCTTTGCTTCAATTTAAACCTATTTTTCTCTTATTTTAGCATCAGTAGAGCTGGAAAACAGCTGGTTACCATTCCTAATAATGGATCCATTCATGTTTTTTGAAGAGTTATTAAGTTGCCTCTTAACTTTTCATTCTCCCAACCTTTCCTCATAGGTCTGACTTCCAATCATATAATCATCTTTTGAGTCTCCTCAGAAACCTCTCCAAGGTACCCTCATCCCCTCTAAGTTGAGGAACCTAGAAGTGGAAACAACACTCAAGTAAGTGGGTGATCAGTGCCAGCATTATCTATATAAAAGATGATGCCGGGCTTCCCTGGTGGCGCGGTGGTTGAGAGTCTGCCTGCTGATGCAGGGGACACGGGTTCGTGCCCCGGTCTGGGAAGATCCCACATGCCGCGGAGCGGCTGGGCCCGTGAGCCATGGCTGCTGAGCCTGTGCGTCCGGAGCCTGTGCTCTGCAACGGGAGAGGCCACAACAGTGAGAGGCCCGCGTACCGCAAAAAAAAAAAGATGATGCCATCCCATCAGGATTCCTCAACACTTTTTTTTTTTAACATCTTTATTAGAGTATAATTGCTTTACAATGGTGTGTTAGTTTCTGCTTTATAACACTCAACATCACTTTTAAAGCCCTAATCGGTACTTTTACAAAAATGTCCTTTGATGGCTCTTAAGACTTTCCTCTGCGGTACTTAAGTTAGCTTACTATTTTTCAAAATTACTCAAAATTATCCTGCTAATAGTCTTCAACAACATAATAGCTTATGCAATATGTCCTTGCAAAGTGTTCCTAGAAGTTGTATGTATACCAAATTTTCAGTTCAACAAACATTCACTGATCACCTTCTATATGAAAAGTCACCACTGTAAACAATATAAAACACAAATGATGACTCAGAAATGGTCTGTGTCTTAAGGAAATCATAATCTATTGGGGAAAAGACAGACACAATCAAAAGTATTTACAACACAAAGTATTCTGGAGTAAATTCTTTAAGGGTAGGTAAAGTACAGTAAGAAAACAGGAAAGAAGTTGAATTTCAGCTAGTAGTGGTATCTTGAAAGCTTCACGGAAGAGTTGGGATCTGGGGATCTGAACTGAGCCATGAAAGATGAATAAGTCAGAGGCAGGTCAAGATGGGAAACATTTTAAGGCAAAGGAAAGGCATTAGCAAAGGTGTAAAGGCAGGTACACACAGACTGTGGAGAACATCTAATAGACTGGTAGTTCAATATGGTTGAAGCACTTTAAGTGAAAATGTGTGTTCAGGAGATAATGTTCAAAATGTAGAAATGTAGGCCAGCTAGATTATAAAGGGCTGGGAATTCTAAATCTTATTTTACATTCAGTGAGTAGTCAAAGGGTTTTAGGAATAAAGTGACAGAATCAGATCTGTATTTAAGAAAACCACTGGCACCACTATACAGTGAAAAGGAAGGCAGTGAGACCGGTTAGGAGCTTATGGTTTTAATCCATGCAAAGGTAATGGAAATTTAAAGTAGGACGGTAAAAACAGAAAAACAGGGACACATTAAAGAAACAATACAATAGTATCACAGACAAGCCTCAGAAATTTATTGGATGGGCTGAGAAGAGAAAGGGACTGAAGGTACCACAGTGCAGAGAGCGTGAACAAGCCTTCGAATAGTTACAGATTTGGATTTGAATTCTAGCTCTGCCACTTACTAGCCATATGACTTAAGGAAACCTATTTAACGTGTCTGTATCTCGGTTTCTTCATCTGTAAAAGGCAGTGTATTAAGTATTTCAGCAAACCTTTTTTTTTTTTTTTTTTGCAGTACGCGGGCCTCTCACTGCCGCGGCCTCTCCCGCCGCGGAGCACAGGCCCCGGACGCGCAGGCTCAGCGGCCATGGCTCACGGGCCCAGCCGCTCCGTGGCATGCGGGATCCTTCCGGACCGGGGCCCGAACCCGCGTCCCCTGCATCGGCAGGCGGACTCCCAACCACTGCGCCACCAGGGAAGCCCAAACCCTTTTTTTTTTTAAGTGAGATAAAAGAGAACTATATTTTTCCTCCTTAAGCATATTATCCTCTACTAGGTGAAGTTTAACTTGTTTTTGACTATTCTGCTCGTGGTTATTTTTATTTCTCAAGTTAAGTTCCAACCTACAACTTAGCATTTCTTCTGTAATTAAATTGTTAGCTGCATTGATCTCCACAGACCAACACTTACTCTCCACTCTCCCTAAGCTAAAACTTGAGAACAAATGTCAAATAGCTACCAAGTATAGACTAATGAATCTGAACTTGGGGGCCAAGAAGCCTGAAGAACCTCGGAGATGTTTTAGGAAATCACCAAGTACTCATACTCAAAAAGATAAGGAACACTAGTTACAGGGACCAAGGGTAGCAACCCCAATATAGCTGTCTTGGCTTGACAGTTATGCAACTCATGAAGGCACTGCCTTCCTTGGTTACCTACCTGCCTATTTACTGTCCTGTTCTTTTTATTCCCTTTTATGCCTTATCGCTAATAACATTTTAGTTGGATACCAACGGTACCCACTGTTACCAAGATGTGTGACTGGCTTCAGTTTGGTTCCACCTAGCTTACTGATGAACTTGACACCCATACCAAAATCAAGAACATTCTAAAGTCAAGATTATAGCACTCGAATAGGTATATATGTGTACACATATATATGTATACCTCCAAGTAAAAAAAACCTGTTACCTCGGTGGGGGGAAAAAAAAAAAGATTAAGCACTCCTGTCCTTACAATCTGAGTCCTACTGAGTCCTAATAATAATTAGGGATCCCTCTGTACCAGGCAAAGTGCTAAGTACTTTGCATGCATAATTTCAATTAAGCCTCACAATAATCTTATGAAGCACAATTACCACTGATTTACAAATGAAGAAACTGAAGCACAGAGAGGTTAAGAAAGTTTTTCAAGGTCATTCAGCTAATAAATAGTGGAGCCAAGATTTGAACCCAGGCAGTCTGAACCCAGAGCCCATGGTCTTAATAAACTCTTAATTACTGTGCTGTACTATCTCACACTATTACAGATTACATAATGAGATTCTGTCCTTCCTTTGTAAAGGTATTTACATATGCACAAATAAAAAATCCTTGCTGGAGAGATTACAAAAGGATTTCCTCATTAACTAAGCCTAAAGAGATGTTATCCACATGGTTTTACTGCTTATAATTAAAGGCAATAATAATCTAGGGACAATGTTGTATGCTTGTGTTTGATCTAAAAATCAGTCAATACTCATGGATGGACAGAAGTTGAATACAAGCACGTGTAAATATTTATTCCTTTAGGTGTAGATATTTATTACAGATACGTGTGATTAACTACTCCCCAGTTTTTAGAACTGAGATAGTACAAAGGAGAGCTTAGTGAAAAAAAATTTCTCCAAAAACACTCCTCACAAGTAATGTTACTCCCCTAATTCAAGACAGAAAGCCACAATTACTTTGATGCTGTAAAATGAGAATGAAACAATGATGCTTCAGCAAAGCGTGGACCATAAGGGTTGGATCTCTCTAAAACAATTCGAATGTTAGAAAGCTTCATAGCTCTCAATGATGACAGACATCAAAACATCTACACCCAAACATTCCAACCAAACCCAAAACACAGAAATGCAAGAAAACAGATAAAATATATGGAAAAAACTCCAACTCCAGAAATAAATGGCAGTTGAATAGCTCCTACCCACTGGTGCCCCACAAGGCACTGCTGAAGCGATAATTAAAGGTAAAACAGCTGGGGAAATCCCTTTAGTCTATTTGTCCAACAGAAAAACAACTACTCATTTCAAAGAAAGGGGAATTTTCATACACTGCACAGAAAACTGCCAACTAACTCTTACATTTATATCTTTGTTTCCTTAAAACTAAAACTCATTAGAATAGTTGCATTCAAAATCTAAAAAGTTAAACCAAGTTTGAACTCTAAGAAGTTTCATACGAATCCTACAAGGGGATTTATATCATCCAAAACAACTGCAAGTCACACAGCAGCATTCTTCTTTCAAATGTCTTAGTCTTTAAAAGCAAACGCCTAGCAGCACCTCCAGCCTCCTGGTTGGCTTCCCCTGGTGTGTAACCTGACAAGGTACAAAGCTCATTGAAATATTTAACAGTGGTGGTATGGATTTCTTTGGATAGATCAAGAAAAGCAGCTCATCCTTTTTAAAAACATAAAGAACCATTTTATGGGATGCCATTCCCTCAGTCCAAGTGTCTCTGTATTTCCTCAGGGCTTTCTCAGAGAAGTTATTGAGGGGGAAAATGAAAAGGCTAACAAAAGGACCCCTTTTCTCTCCCTATTCCCAACATAATCCACCTCAGCCACAGGGCCAGTTGCATCCACACTGTCATAAATGCCAGCAATTAGAGAATTAGGCCATAAAACCACCCACTCAGGTATAAGAGCGCAGGCCTCCAGCTTTATTTCATGCATGCCATAAACTTCCTTCTTTCAGGCCTTCTTCACAACCAAGGAAATGACAATAACAACAACAAAAAAGTAGCCCTTTGTCCGCCTCATACTGATGTGATCAATGAAACCATCTGGGTCCAGGTGAAGGACTCAAGATTCCTTCTTCTTAATAAAGACTGCATTTCCTCTAGCATGGCACATATAGATCCGCTAAAGGACATGCTGTATTTTGAGCACTAACATAACGCGAACTAAAGTGAAGCTACATTTTCCAGAAAAATTACTTTCCCTGCTTCTGAAACTGCTCTAGAAACCTAGCCAATTCTTGATCTTCTCAGGAAATACTGGAGGCTACAAGAGTTTTCTTAATTAACTCAATAATTTCTAGATCCTCCTGCAGTCTTTTCTAATCAAAAAAGTTAATTCAAATATCAAAGTTAACTCTATGCTTTAAAATCTGATACAATTTAGGAACAATCAGTAATTTCATTTGATTGATTGTCTTCGCAACCACAAAACCCCGAAGTCTGTGATTTACTCCATAAGCTTTTATTTATCAAGCTTTAAATCAATCTAGATAAGACCCAAACAAACACTTTTTAATAGTAAACTCTTTAGCTTCCTTCTTCCTACTAGTGCCTATAGGGTTAAGAATCTGACTAAAATGTAGGTACCTCATGTCAGACTCATTAGTAATTTAACTTTTCTTAATTCCTGAAAATAACGTATGCAAACAAAAGAAGGTCCCATCCCAGCAATCCTAGAATAAATTCCTCCCAAAGTAGTGATAGTCACAAAGCTTCCCCCTTTCTCATAGGTCTATGCCACTGGGCTCTCCACCTTGGCAGAGGAAGAATGGAAAGAGACAAGATATTCACAAAAGGCCGGATTGAAGGCCTTCAGTTAAGTGCTAGAAGGAAGCTGAAGTCCTGTGCCAACACTAGTGGAATGTGGGCAGGCACAAAGAGATCTTAATTAGGAGACCTACAATTAAAACAGTGAGTCTCCAAAGGAGAGAGAGGCACTGCAGTCTGTTATGCCTCAGAGCAAGCGAAACAAGTGTTGGCCACCCTCCCCTAGCCACAGGGCAAGGAAGGCAACGGGTATTAAGCCTGCACAGCTGCTCTATGGAAGGCCAGCTCCCAGGTGAGCAGAGATGGGAGGGGAGTCAAGATGGGAGTATTTTCTCTTCTCAACTTCCAATCAAAAGATCAATCACTATTTTGTGAACGATGATTTCCTACAAGAGCATGTGCCTTAAGATAATTAGATGGAAGGTAAAGATGGGGACAAGTGATATGCCTTTCAGCGAAAGATGAAGAAAAGTTCTAAAGACTGCACTTGTGATGATCAGTACAAACTAAACTACGTTTTAGAGCGTATTAACAACTACTCCCTGCAATGTAGGTACCATCACTTTGGATTTGTAAATACATTAGTGTATTGGATTTTTTTCATTTAAAAGCTCACACATCTAAAGGAATATACCACCTAGACTGAAAATAACTTCCCTTTTGGAGAGTCAGGAATCTACAATATTGAAAACATGAAAACAAATTTAGCCAAACAAGAGGGCCTCTCAACACCAGATAATGAGTTATACTTAAAATTTTATCTTCACTTTTCTTATAAATGAAATTGGTCAACTTCAGCAAAGAACTTTTTCCATAAAATCCTTACATTTTTTTCCATACAATGAAAACTATCCCACCAAGTTCAAATTTCTCTTCCCAATAATAATGGCAGTTTAATGGCAAATGTACACTCTGACATTAAAAATTACCAAACAGGGCTTCCCTGGTGGCACAGTGGTTGAGAATCCGCCTGCCAATGCAGGAGACGCGGGTTCCATCCCTGGTCCGGGAAGATCCCACATGCCGTGGAGCAACTAAGCCTGTGCGCCACAACGACCGAGCCTGCGCTCTAGAGCCCACAAGCCACAACTACTGAGCTCGTGTGCTACAACTACTGAAGCCCGCGCACCTAAAGCCCGTGCTCCGCGAGAAGAGAAGGAAGCCACCACAATGAGAGGACTGCGCACCGCAACGAAGAGTAGCCCCCGTTCGCCACAACTAGAGAAAGCCCACGCACAGCAACAAAGACCCAATGCAGCCAAAAAAGAAAAAAAAATTACCAAACAAGCTCACTGACTCTGACTTTTTAAATAAATTCAGAATAAGAAGTTCTGACCTGAGCAAATAATTAATATAACAGAGAGGGATCAGAATACTGGAGCAGAAAAGATTCCTGCGCTGACATTTAGCCCAACCTTTTCATTTTACTGATCGGAAATTTCAAGTTAAAAGTGAAACTGTCCAGACTGGTGAGTGACAGAGACGAGTGCGAGGAGAGCCCCTGTCCATCGACTTTCACGCGGAGGGGCTTCTTCTAGTCTACTTGTGTTCTCTGCTTCACTTTCCTTCTGCCCAGCTCAGGATTAGCTGTGAAGGTAATGAAGGAGCAACTCCCACTCTTGGCACATATGCCCAACGAACATCCAAAAAAAAAAAAATCACAGACACTCTCCCACTCCAGGACCACCATCTTTTCTAAGCCCAACCCAAGAGCCCACCTTAGTCCACCCGAACTAAACTGCCATTTCAAATACAGACAAATACATACCAATGTTGTGATTCGGTTTCCATTTATATCTAATCAAAGTTCGCCATGTTATGATCAGGGTGGAAATTCTGCTTTTAACATTTTGTGAGGTGGTAGGAATGGTAACTGGATTATGAAAGTAATAAAGATTACTTGCTGATAAATAGACCACTTCTGGGGTTCACATTAAAACAGCCCAAATTCTAGTCAACAGAGAGGATGCTGTACTGTGTTTAATTAGATGGCAAAGTAGAGTCACATATATACCACCTGAAACAATCCTCAGAAAAGTGGGACCCTGACACCATGCAGGGGAAAGGGAAGGCGGAAAAGCAGACCTCCGTGATTTCTCACAGTGCTCAATCAAATAAAACTCTAATTCTACTTCATAATTGTCACACAGAAAGCCCAAATAGGAGTTCAGCAACATCTATATATTTTTTAAAATAATCCCATTCTGACAGACCTTGGTCATGAAGAACTCTTACATGTAGTTATTACTCAGAGAGATATCAATCCCGAGGGAAGTTCAGAACCTATGGCAGTAAAGGACAAATCTTCTACAGCTAAAGGAGTTTAAACAGGGAACTGATATGGAAGTTCTGTCACCTTTCAACCACCTTAGCTTAGTATTCAATAAGTATTAACTTACGTTTTGTTATGAAGTTATAGTCATTATTCACTGAAAGCGAACCAGAATTTAAAGAGGCTAGAATCCTTTTGGATCACAAACCATGTCTTCATGAATCCACACAAGCCTTGATACAGATCTGTGAGCGACTTCTGAGAAACAATCTTTAGAACTCTATGTCAGCCCGTGGGAACCCTAAACCTCCTTGTTGGAACTTTATCATTGATTTGTAAGACTCTGTAACAAAATGCTTGGTTTCCACCTTGAAAACAACCAGGTCAAAGGATATAATCACATGGTTTAGTACTAAGCCATACCATGGGTTAGCACTCATGAATGCATACCATTAACCCATCCTAGATTAACTCAAACTACCACATAAAAGGCTTACCAATGGAACAACAGCTCATTCAAGCCTAATTCAGAAAAAATACTGAAGTTTAATGTAAGGAGTCAACCACTTTCCTCATGATGAAGTAGCAACTACTGTTCAGGCAAAAGTTTTAAAGAAAAAAGGTATTAATATGATCTTATTTGAAATTACTGCATTTCCTTGACAGGCTTTACACTACATACTACTGCTAAGCAAAATAATGCCAGTGGATAAGAAAATGTTAGCACCTGATTAAAACTTTAAAGGTGATTTGTCAAAGACCAACAGATAAAATATTCTGGTGCCCAGACATTAGGTCCCTGAATCCAGGTGGCTCTCTTTCTAACCAGTCTCTTGAAAAGCTGTGATTGGAAGCTGTCAGCATAAAACTTTGCTTTTGAATATGTGATAACAACATTTGGAATGTGAACACTTGGTCCTTCAGTATAAAATAAATAAGCATGCTAAACAAGAAGAAAATGCTTCTCAGGATCCCCTTAAAAATAGACTAACTTCTCCTAATAGAGACTTTCTTATTATACTCAAATATACATGGGGCTAATATTCTACATATAACCAGGCAAGTCTCAATTTTGAAAACAAGCAGGTAAATGAAATGTCAGTAAGTCTATTTTTTTTTTTTTGCTGCTGTATCTTTTAAAAAAGCAAAATCAACTCACATTTAAGCACCAACTCCATGCAAGTAACCTGAACGGTTCAGTCTTTTTGTCATGTATGAGGCCTTTGGTTCTCCAACTACATGGGATCTGTGTTGTTAGCTTAAAAAATACAGAATTGGCCTTTCAAAAAAAAAATAATAATCTACAGCAACCAATAAATAGTCTCAAACAACCCTGCTGACTGCAGCTGCCTTCTGAAGGCTGGGAAAAGGAGGTGGAGAGAGAGCAGAGAGAGGCAGGGAAAAGGGACGCTGCAGCTAGCTACATCGCAAGGAACACGCCCCCATCATGTCCTCCTTGCTCTGTCAGAAGGCGGGTTGTTGTCAGTCTCCTGATCAGGATGCCTTAGAAACGATTTAAAAAAGGAGGCAGGAAGACTAACAACTAAAAAATGCCAGCTCCTTGAAAGGAGGGGCCAGGGTCCCTGGGATCTCCTCCCTCCCCTTCTGCCCAGGATCTTTCTGTAGATCTAAAGGGGTGCGGGGCACAATAGGGGACGAGGGGTTTGCCCAGGATATTTTGTGTGCACCAACGGCAGAGCACGCAGGAAACGGCTGGTTGTTATCTTTCCCTTTCTGTTTCAATCAAGAGCACTCCAAAGCAGCAACCCCCTACCCCCCTCCGCTTCAGCCCCTAGCAGCTGCTCTTCCTCCTAGCATCCCCCATCCCATTCTCCCCCTTCCCCTACGATTCAAACTCCCCCTTCTGCATCCAATGTAAAACAAATGCGCAACGCCACTGGCTGAACCTGAACTCAACTTCCCTTCCCAGGGCAACTTTCCTTTTGGCTGAAGGGAGCTGAATAATGCCTATCAAAGCATCCCCATTCTCGCCCCAGTACTAAATGGGGAAGGGGCAAAGCTGGAGATCCTTCATCCACCTTGGGTCCCCCTCAAACAAATCAGAGAGAGAATGCTAACTCCTTCTAAGGAATAACTTTGCTTCATAACCTCTTCATAACCCTCTTTCTCTCAACCAGAAGCAGCCACCACCACCGCACTACAGTAAAACTGTCCCTTATCTACTCTCCTCACCCCAACCCTGCTTCCCCCACCCCTTCCAAGCCCCAGGATTGGCCTAGGAAAAGGTGGATCAATAATGAAATGACGGAGAAAAGGAGAAGGGCGGGAGGGAGCTAGGTTTGAAGACTGCGTGCTCTCAGGCGCAGTGGGTGGGGTAGGAGAGCAGCTGCTTCCCCTGGGAGGATGCTGCCCAAGTACCCCACAAACACCGCCCCTCACGGGGGCCCCCTTCCCCAGAGCTGGAGGGAAAACCTGCCTCCTCTCCAGGGGGAATGGTGGAAAGCTGCTCTTCTCTGAGCCTAGGGAACAGTGGACAATTTTCCCCTCGAAGATGCCACTAATCCTTCATTCTAAAGGAGGGAAAGGGTGGAGTGAAGGTAGAGTAATCCCCTGCTACCAATAGGCTAGAAACTGCAGCTCTGTAAAATGGGGGAAACAGACTGCTGTAGGAGGAGATCGCCGTTATCTTCAGAGGGAAAGAAGGCGAAGGGAGGCAAGGTGGAGAGGAAAGTAGCTTTTTCCTGGTGGGGAAGGGCGGGATGAGGGGAAAACCTCTCCGCTGGGGGTAGGGGGGGTGCGGGTGGAGGTGAAGGAAGGGGGAGTGGCTGGTAGTGTAGGGACCTGGCCCGGGGACGGAGCGAGGGTTCATCAGGTTTTCGAAAGCAAGGTGCTAGAAGGGACATCGGTCCCCAAGGGTGGGAAAAGAACGTGGCTTTGGATGAGGCCATCCCCCGAGAGATGCCCAAGAGGAAAACTGCCCCAGGAGTAAAACATCTGCCCAGAGAGGGAGGCGAGGATGTGGCGGGATCAAGTCTCTAGGAGGGAGGGAGGGAGGAATCTCGCTCGGATGAGGTAATCTGTGAAAGGGAGGAGGGGTTCAGTCCCGGGATGGGAAACCCGGGCGAGGGGTCTGTGCCAGAGGATGTGGGGAAGGGTCAGGGGAAGGAGGGTGGGGGGTCAAACGCCCTCGGCCAGATGGGTCCGAACCCCGGGGTGGGGACGCCTGGGGGTCTGCACCCCTGGATGGGGGTCCCGAGATGGGAGGGCCATCTGCCCCGGGTCAGGGACCCCAGGATGGTCCCCGAATTGGGATGCTCCACAATCCCGGATGGGGGAGGGGAGGGGGCTCCGCAGAGGGTCGAGACCCCGGACCTGGGGGTTCCTCGCCCCCTTACCTCTCCGCTGCCGCCTCCCCCGCCGCTCTCCCCAAACACGGCCCGGAACCGGCGCAGGTTGGTGCCGATGGCGGCCGAGACCTGCAGCGCCGCGTCGAAGCCCGGGCCCACCCGGAGCAGGGCCGGCCCAGAGGAGGCTGAGGACGATGACGAAGACGAAGACGAGGCGGACGACGAGGAGGCTGCTGAGGCGGCGGCCGCTCCCCCTGGAACACCAACCCCGCCGCTTCCCGCCGCCGCCGCCGCCGCCGCCGCCGCCGCCGCCGCCGCCGCCGCGGCCGCCACAGCCGGGGGGGAGGGGGGCGCCCCGGGGCCGCCGCCGCCGACCAGGGGCCCGGGGGGAAGCAGCAGGGCCGGGACGCGTTGCCGCGGGGCGCCCCCTAGGCCCCGGCGCCCCCCGCCGCCGCCGCCCCCGGTGGTCCCGGGTCGGGCGGGGAAGCGCCACCGACAGCTGTGCGCCATGTTCGCCCCGTGAAGTGAAGCAGCGAGAGGGAGAGGCGACAACACAGGGGGGCGGGGAGGCGGAGGGGGGGGGGCCGCGGGCCCCGGAACCTGCCTGGCCCGCTCGGCGCCGCCCGGCCGCCTGCACCCCGTGGCCGCTATGCCGAGGGCCGGGCCGCGCCAGCCGGCCCAGCAAGCTGTATAGCGGGCTCGGGCCCGCGCTGCCGACGCCAGGCCGCTGCTACGCCATCCCGAGGCCCGGGCCGCAGCCTGCCGCCCGCCCGCCCGCCCCGCAACCTGGATAACTGCGTGCCCCGCCCTCCGGGAGCGGCATTACTCGGGAAAAGGAGGGGGGAAGGAAGCCCAGGAGCCCGACGCGGAGCGCGGGTTCCGGGGAGAGGGGGAGGGGCGAGGACTACGGAAAGGATGGAGGCGGAGGGAGGCCGGCCGCCTGCAGCCTCTAGAGCCGAGAGGACGATTACACACGTTCCCGGGATGCGCTGGGAATCGAACCGCCCGGGAGAGCAGCTTCCAGTCTAACGCGGCTGCCGGGCCGGGGACGAGTGCGCCTTCTCCGCCTCGAGGCACGGATACGAGAGGGGTTAGCCCGGATTTAACGCTTCTAGAATAAAAGAGCCCTTATTGTGCTACAGGCAAGACGGAATTGTTGCCCAGTTTACTATATGCAAAATAGAAAGGGCCTCAATGAATGCGCTTTAAAAAATAATAAGAAAAGAGCCCCTCCCATTTTCAGGCTGGAGCTCTCTCCAAAATGCACACACCGAGTGGTCGGCCTCTCGCCACCTCCTCGCCCTACTGTGCGCTCGGGGCTGAGAAACCTCTGGCTTTGGTGCCCTTCTGCAGAGTTGGGTTGTGTTTCTCCAGCCCGGGCACTGGGGCCGCGGCGTGCTCCGCTAACGAGGCGGCGTTACAACGAAGCTGAAACTGGGTGGCTAACGGGGCCTGGAGGGAAGAGGCGGGCAAAAGCGCCCCCGCCCCTTCTTCCTCAGTTCTCTGCCTGCCGCTGCATGCAAAGCAGACCCTAATGTATGCACGCAGAGCGGGGGGGCTCGCGACCACGTTTCTGATTAAGAGAGGGGGAGGAGAAGAGCGTTGGGCATTATGATACACTGGGTGGAAGGGGCCCGCCGGCGGCGAGCTCTGTGCGCGGGGTTAGTAGGCAGAGGGGGGAGGGGGAAGGGGAGGGTTAGGGCGGGGGATGCATACCCACCCGGTTCACTTTATTGCGGGAAAGAGAGGAGGGCGCCACAAGCTAGGCGTTAGAAGCCTGCAAGGCTGGGAAAGCACAGAAGGGAGGGAGGGGTTTGTACCGGGAGAACTTGTGTTGGCTGAGGCTGGGGGATCGATACACAGCCAGCAGGCCCCGGGGCAGCCTCCATCCCTCCCACCCCTGGCCGAGGTGGAGTTCGCTGGAAGGTCACGCAGCCTTCCTGGACTCCCGCACCGGTACAGCGCCCCGCCTGTAATATAACAGCCTGGGGCAGCGAATTTGGGGAGGAGGGGGAGGGTCGTGGTGAGCAGGTTGCAATCAGCTCTGGCCCTCTGGAGGGTGCACTGCAGCCTCCAGAGAAGGTCCACGGCCTCCTGGTGCTGAAAACCTACGTCCCTCCACCCGCGAACGTTTGTGCAGAGCGAACGATGGGGTGGGGGCTAGAGAGGAGCAGGGAGAGGAAGGAGACACAGGCAAGCTCCAACTCCCCCAACTCGTCCTGGATCGATCGTGGTTCCAACCGCGCAGGATGGAGCCCAGATGGTTTGCAAAGCTCACACTCCCACAGCGCACACACAGAACCAGATTCCGTTGTTACATCGCGTGGTTTACTAGGTGCAAAAAGGGTGGGAGTACGGGGAGAGTCTCTTAAACGGCAGCCCCAGGACTCTGCTAAGGACATAGACACCCCATTGTGGACGGTTTCTCCATTGCAATATATTTAGCGTTAGGCGTTGGGGGTTTTGCTTCAGTGTCGCTGCTCTGATCAGTTACAGATTGGCGACCACGTGGATTCCCTCAAGCATCCTGATTTGTTCCCTCTCTCACTCACTCTCGCTTATTTTTCTTTTGTATTTGCCGCCCCCCCCCTTCTTAAATATGCATAACGGTCTGCAGAGGTAATAGGCAGGGGACTGAGTGACAGGCTTTACAAAACTGTGTCAACAGGATTTCTTCCCGACCTCCGCCCCTGAGAAAACATAAACCGGCTGGGTTCTGAGTAACCTCTTCCTTTCAAGCACTCTTCTTTGGGCACAGGTGGGAGGTCTGCAGGCTGAGTGGGGACAGCAGGAAGGAAGAATGTCTGTGAAGATTGTGTGAAGTCCTCAGACTCAAGCCTCTAAGTAGAAAACTCCTTGATAAAATCATCTAGTTTGTCTCTTTGCCTCCTGACTCGTCCAGAAGGAGCCAGAGCGAGTCGGAATTTGGTTTATTATTGGAGCTTTTAAGGTGGAAAGAATAATAACTGATATTTCTTGAGTGCTTTCTGTGAGCCTGAGTGCTTTATGCACATTCAATTCTCACCAACCCTCCGAGATAATTCTGATTTTACCAGTGGGGAAACTGGCGTAATGTCCAAAGTCACACAGCTAGTAAGTGGCAAGACCAAATCTCATTGGGGTCTGACACCACTATCAACTAACCATACTGCTGATTCCCCAAAAGATATACTATGCCACCTCACTCCCATTAGGAAAACAACAAGTGTTGGTGAAGATGTGGAGAAATTGGACCCTTTGTGCACAGTTGGCAGGAATATAAAATGGTGCAGCCATTGTGGAAAACAGTATGGTGGTTCCTTGAGGGAAAAAAAAAATTACTATATGATCCAGCAGTTCCGCTTCTGGGTATATACCCAAAAGAACTGAAAGCAGGATCTTGAGGAGATATTTGTATACCCATGTTCATGGCAGCATTATTCACAATGGCCAAAACATGGAAGCAAACCAAGTGTCCATCAACCAGTGAACAGATTACCAAAATGTGGCATACTCATACAATAGGATATTATTCAGCCTTAAAAAAAGGAACGAAATTCTGTAATATGTTACAACATGGATGAATCGTGAGGACATTATGCTAAGTGAAATAAGCCAGACACAAAAAGACAAATACTGTATGATTCCACTTATCTGAGGTCCTCAGAGTAGTCAAAATTGTAAAGACAGAAAGTAATGGTGGTTGCCAGCGGACAGAGTGAGGGGAGAATGGGGCGTTATTGTTTAATAGGTATAGAGTTTCAGATTTATAAGATGAAAAGAGTTATGGGGATGGATGTAGAAATAACTTCACAGCAATGTGAATGTATTTTTGAAAAAAGGCATTCTATGCCTTATTCATAAGTTACCTTAAGCTGCATGTGCTTTATTTAATCTTTTATTTTAAATTTTAATTCAGCTTATTTTTCCTGACTACATATTAATATGGTTAAAAATTTAAAGAAATAAAGTTTTCACTCCACTCTTACTTTAACTACCCTCTCCCCCCGCAGTCATACCTTATCCTTTCTTAGGGGCAGCTAAGATTATCAGTCTCTTGTATATTCTTCCAGAGGTAGTCTGTACCTTTACAAGCAAATGCGTATAGAAGTTTTTCCTCAAATGAAAAAATATCAAACCCATTTCCTGCATCTTGCTTAGAAATCTGTATCTTGGAAATCATTCTGGTCAGTAGACAGCATTTGCTCATTCTTGGGGCTGCATGGAATAGATGTTGCATACTCTATTTAACCAGTTCTCTGTGAGTGGGCATTTATTTCCAAATTTTTGCTATTTCAAACAAGGCTGCAGTGCACAACCTTGAACATACGTTACTTCGCAAGCATGCAAATATATCTGTTGTATACATTTCTAGAAGTGGAATTTGCTAAGTCAAAAGGTATGTGCACCTATAATTTTGATAAATGTATGCCATGTTGTCCGCTGTAAAGATTGAGTGGCCGCCCGGTAAAGATTGTACTAATCGTACTCCCGCCAGCAATGTCTGAGTGCTTTCTCCACACCCTTCCGAAAAGGATTTTTTAACTTCTTGATTTTTGCCAACTTAATAGACACGCACATATTTAAAATTTTTTTCCAAATGATATAAGGAAATTTTTAAGAAGGGCACCCCAAATTTTGCCCCTTCCTGCAAACTCATGAATTGCTTCTGGTTTAAAGGGACCTCTAGATGTTCATTCCCTTTTCTCCTGTCTGGAAAGATTTCTAGTTGCAAACCAGTATTGTGGTGAAACTAACATGGACTCAGATACAGTCATTGTAACTATGTGATCTTGAACCAGGCACCTAGGCTCATGATGCCTCAGTTTCCTAATCTGCAAAAATAAGGATATTAATAGCAACTTCACAGGATTATTATGAAGACTCAATGACCTAATCCAAGTAAAGTGCATTCTCTCGCATTCAGATAGAAACACTTCCTTAGTCATTGGTGAAGATACCCCCTCTCAAATAAGCAATTTCCTTTTTCCAAACAGGCCCCCAGTGGAAAACGTTGCATTAGTAGTCCCCAAAGTCCTGGAACTAAGAAAAGAATGGTGGCTGAGTCATTTAAGCTTGCCCATAGGAAGGCTTGATCATCACTGAACAGAGAGGACTGTTCAGAATCCTTAGATCCTGCTTTCTTCTGGAGAAGGAAGAGCCAAGTCCATTACTCTTCTATGAAGGCACCCTTCCATTAAGGAAGCAATGGTTGCATTTTGCTACTGCCCCTTCCATAAGTTTCCATTCCAAAAGAATTAGGTATAGCTATATCTGTGACTAAAAGGACTTTAAATAATCACCCCAGCATGAACAGCTGGCTTTCTGTAAAGGATTAGGTGTAGTCCTGGCCAAAGGCAAAGACTAGATAATTTGGGGGCCGTGAGCTCCTTGAGAACAGGAGCTGTATATTGCTTTTCTTTGTATCCCCTGTGCCAAGCAGTGTCTGTATCAGCTAAATTAATATTTGTGGAATAAATGACCCTTCCCAGCTGCACTGTTGGACCTTGGGATTTATACCCAAGGGGTCTTATTTTGTCAGAGGCAGTCGCATGTGCTGGGTTTAAAAAAAATACATTTTATTTAAAATCAGTTAAGTTGTCTCCATTTGAAACTGTACCGATGATCAAAGTTTATATCTCTCAAAGAGAAAAAATAATAGGAATAATTATTATTTGATTATTACTGCTTCACCTTGTAGAAGCTTGAAGGAAATGTTAAACGAAAGCATTTCCTTTCCCTCTCTTCCTGGTTACCTGTAAATTGTACTCATTTTTGTTTTTTTAAATAGTTATGGGACTTCCCTGGTGGCACAGTGGTTAAGAATCCGCCTGCCAATGCAGGGGACATAGGTTCGATCCCTGGTCCAGGAAGATCCCACATGCCCCGGAGCAACTAAGCCCGTGTGCCATAACTACTGAGCCCGCGCACTCTAGGCCCTGCGAGCCGCAACTACTGAAGCCCGTGCACCTGGAGCCTGTGCTCTGCAACAAGAGAAGCCACCGCAATGAGAAGCTCATGCACCGCAGCGAAGAGTAGCCCCCGCTCGCCGCAACTAGAGAAAGCCCACACGCAGCAACGAAGACGCAGCACAGCCAAAAAATAAATAAAATTTAAAAAAATTTTAAAAACAAATATTTATTTGGTTGCACCGGCTCTTCATTGCGGCAGGCAGGCTCCTTAGTTGTGGCTCCAGGGCTCCTTAGTTGTGGTGGCATGCAAACTCTTAGTTGTGGCATGCATGTGGGATCTAGTTCCCTGACCAGGGATTGAACCTGGGCCCCCTGCATTGGGAGTGTGGAATCTTATCCACTGCACCACCAGGGAAGTCCCTAAATTGTACTCTTATAGTAAGTCTTCTGATTGGTGTTCTTACCTTCAACCTCTGTGCTTTCTGATTTTCTGTTCTTTCATTTATTCAACTAGCATTTATTGAACATCTACTTTGTACCAGATATTATGTTAGATCTGGAGATACAAAGATGTTATGTCACAAAACTTCCATAGAAACATGAAAAGGAAAGAGGTCTTTGAAAAACAAAGAGTACTTCAGTATTGCTCGAACACTAGGTACACGAGGGAAAGTGTCAAAAAATGACTGGCCAGGGGATTCCCTGGTGGTCCAGTGGTTAGGACTCCATGCTTTTACTGCTGAGGGCCAGGGTTCAATCCTTAGTCAGGGAACTAAGATCCCACAAGCTGCGTAGCAGGGCAAAAAAAAAAAAAAAAAAAAAAAGACTGGCCAGATCATATTAAGGAGTTTGGGATTTATTCTGGAAGGTTAGGGGGAAAGGACAGATTCCAAACAGAGACTGACATGAGGGAATTTGTGCCACACTACTGTAGCAACTGGTGTAAAGAAGCAGGCTGATGGTGAGCCTAGAAGCAGAAAATGCAGTGAGGATATTTCTGACCTCTTCCCACGCCTTCAGACTCACATGTCTGAAGTACACTGAAATACTACTACATGCAGTAGTCCAGATGATGGGAGCAGTGGCAGTGAAGATGTAGGAATGAGGACAGATTCCAGAGGTATTTAGCAGATAGAATGACTTTTGGTGTCCATTTAGATCTGGGGGATGAAAAAGAGGGGCTTGTCTCAGGTTGCCAGCTGCAGTCGATCAAGCAGATGGCAATACCACCAACTAAGATAAGGACAACAGGAGAAGGAAGGTGTTTTTGCTTGGAGATGATGAGCTTGGTTTTAGAACACTGGAGTTTAAGATCCTGTGAGATCTGCAGGTGGAGCTGTCTAATAGGCAGTTGGATGTCCTGGACTAGAGCTCAGGAGAAAAGGCTAAAAATACAGATCTGGGACTTGAAGCATGAAGATGGTCACTGAAACCATGGGCAGGGATGAGACCACACAGAAAGACTGTGTGTGGCACACAGAAGCAAATGCGTCAAGCATAGAACCAGAAGAAACTTATCTTTCTATCTAGTAGGCTAACAAAAAGTAGCCAGTGGAAGGAGACTGAGAAAGAACGCTCAGTGTGGGACTTCCCTGGCGGTCCAGTGCTCCGAGCTTCCACTGCAGGAGGCACGGGATCCCTGGACGGGGAACTAAGATCCCGCGTGCCACATGGCATGGCCCCCCCCCAAATTTTTTTAATGAATTATTTTTAAAAAATGCTCAGTGAGATAAAAGGGGGCAAGAAGGAAGCCAAAGGAAAAAGAGTTTCAACCAGAGGAGCTGTAAACAATGTCAAATGTAACAGAGAGTTCCAGAAGCAAAAAGGACTGAGGAGTGTTCCTCGTAGTCCCAGGGAAGTCGCAGGTGAGCCCTGTAAGTGCGGTGGCCGGGGAGACATGAAGTCTGGAGTCGGACTGTATTTGGTTGAGGAGGACAGGGAGAGAGCAAGAAGCCAGTGGAGGCAACTTTGGAGAGGCTCAGCCATAAAGGGAAAGAGGACTTTAGCTTGGGCCCCTTAACATGTGGTTAAGAGTTTTAGCTATTTTTTGGTTATTATACAAGTCACATATGCGAGGTAAAATTTTCCAAATAGTAGGGAAGAATATAAAATAAAGAGTCTAAATATCCCTTCCTTCCCTCAAAAGATAATCACTATTAAGTTTGTTGTCTATTATTTCAGAATATAAACGCATTTATATTTATCTATCTATCTATCATCTATCTATATGGATGTACACACAGACACACACATACTTCTTTACTCAATGTGATTATACCATACAAACTACTATGCCTTATCCCTTAATCTTTTTCACTTAACAATATGTCCTGGAAGCCTTTCTGTACCTTTCTGACCTTATCTCCCGCCTCTCTCTCCCCAGTTCATTGTGCTCCTACCTCTTTGACCTCCTTGCAGTTCCTGGAACACACCTGCACACTCACACTTTAAGGCTTCTGCACTCACTGTTCCCTCTGCCTGGAATGTTCTTCCCCCAGATATCCTCTTGGCTCACTCTCTCACTTCCTCCAGATCTCTACTTCAACGTCACCTCCTCAGAGAGGCCACCACTGTCATTTGTGATACCTTACCCTGCTTCCGTTTTCCTTCATAGCACTTGTATCTGCATCTACGGACTTGTTTCATGTCAATCACCCCCACAAGGATATGCACTCCATGAAGGGAGGTACTTGGTCCACTTGGCCACTGAAGCCAGGCCCCAGTCCCTGCAGTGTGCTGTATCCAGAGGCTAGAACAGTACCTGACCTTAATAGCTCCTCAATAAAATAGGAAAATGCATATAGAGCTGGCATAGTATTGTATTAAGGATAACAACATAGTGTTTAAGAGTGCAAGCTCAAACTGTTTGGGTTCTAATCTTTATTTCTCAGTAGGTGGGTGCACTTGGGGCAAGTGAATCCATTTCCTCTCTGTAAAATGGGGCCATACTAGTGCCTAACTTCCTGTGTCATTGTGAGGTTTAATGTGTGAACATATGGAACATGCTTAGAACAGTAACAGCGCGTAGCCAACTGTTAATAAATGTTTTCATTGCAATGATTAGTAGTAATATTCTAGAAAGACAACATAGTAGCTTCAACCTCAGTGAGCTTCTGTCTTGTCTTTCTTCCATTCTTCCAGCCCTTCTTCACCTCTTTGATTCTTCTTGGCTGCTTTCTCTGTCCTTCACCCCTTGGACACTGATGCCTCCCGAGTGCTTTTCGTTTCTCACATTCTCTTAGAGTGAACTCATGGTTGTAACTACTACCCAGGCGGAAGAGTGCCTGAACTGCTGCCCCAAACCACACTGCTCCCCGGGGCCTGACTCTTGCATTCAGACAGCTTTGAGCATTTCCATTCTAATTACTTGTTAGGTTGTATGACTCACTGAAGTGTGGGTTCCTCAAGGGCAGGAATAGTTCCTCAGTTATCTTTGTCTCTGCTTCTCCAAGGGAGGTGCTCTTGGTAGGGACACTTTGTAGGTGCTCAGAGTCTAGTGAAGGGAAACAGACAGCAAATAAGTTACTATTATAAGTCAGCTGGTGACAAGTGCTATGTAGGTACGATGAAGAGGGTAGAGAGCTGGGAGAGGCTAAGGTGCAATTGTTTTTGAAGGCTGGCCAGGGGAGACCTTTGGGTTAAGGGGCTATTTGAACAGAGTGCTGAGGAAGTGAGAGAGTAAACCAAATGCAGATGGGCTGAGACAGAGTGTGTTTAGGGGACAACAAAGAGGCCAGTGTGGCTGCAGTCAGGTCAATGGCGGGAACAGTGGTAGAAATGTTTTGAGCCAAGCAATGGGGGAGGGGGTGCTTCAGCTCATACAGAGACTTAAAATGAGATGAAGAGCCACTGGAGGGTTCTGAATAGAAGACTGACAAAATACTTAATACTTGAAAGGATAACTTTGGCTGCTAGTATAAGAATAGATAATAGAGAGGCAAGGGTGAAGGTGGGGAGATCTGTTGGCAGGTGACTGCTGTGGTCCAGGTGAGAGATGAGGATGTCCTGGCCTTGGGTGGTAATGCGGAGGTGATGAGAAATGGACAGATTCAGGATATATTTTGAAGATAGAGTAAGGATTTGTTGATGTACTAAATGTAGGGAGAGAAAGAAAAGAGGCAAGGATGAATGGATAAGTAAATGAACAAGTTAATGGTATATATATAGTCATTACAGAGTGATACATTACAAGGGCTGCCTAGGTCAGAAAATAAATGAAAGGGAAAGTTAACAGAAGAAAGAGGATTCAAGATACACTCACATACTTCCATTCGCTTGAGAAGAAGGGTAATGAAAGATAGGTCAATAGCTTGAGAATGAATTAAAGGGAAGGTGGTGTTTTTGTTTGTTTTTAAGAGAGGGAGACTTGAGCCTATCTATAGCTTCAGGGAAAGTATCAATGAAAAAGGAAAGAAAAAATTGCTTAATGAAGATGCAGCCAAGTTTCTGAAAAGAATCATCTACCTTCAGAGCCTCCACTTCCTTCCCATTTTCCACATACTCTTCAAACACTATCATCCGGCCACCCACTACCCCGACTGAAACTGCTTCCACTAAAAAACTCCCATGACTTTCTAGTTGCTAAACCTAATGGAGACTTTTTAGTTCTTGTTATACCTAGTCTTTTTGCAGCATGGTTGAACTTCTGGAAGCTCTCTTCCCTTGGTTTCCATGACCCCACTCTCTCCTTCTTGCTTTTCTACCCACCTCTCTAATCTTTCTCAGATCCCTTCAGTGGCTTCTTTTCTGTGTCCATCCCTAAATGTTGATGTTTCTCAGAGTTATGTTCTTAATCCTCTTTTCTTTTCATTATTTCATTCATGTATTCAAATACTTACTGAGTGCTGACTATATACCAGGCACAGCTGTAGGTGCTGGGGATACAGCAATAAACAAAACCTACAGAAACACCTACTGTCCCCTCCTGGAGCTTTCCCATTCTTCTTAAGCAATCTCATCTCAGAAGCCAGGCCCCAGTCCCTGCAGTGTGCTTGTTACTTCCAAATTTACATCTTCAGCACTAACCGCTCTTTCCAATTTCAGACACACAGAACCAACACTTTGTTGGGCATCTTCACTTGTATGTCCTTAAACTAAATTCCTGTTTACACCAAAGTTTGCCTCTTTCTGTACAGCCTCCTCTAATTACACCACTGTGCACTTCCAATTGCTCATTTCTTTTCAGGATAACTGCTATAGTTCCCAGTCTAATCATCCTCTGATGGAAGACTGATCTTCCTAAAATGCAAATCTGACCATATTACTTCCATCCTTAAAATACTTTAATAATTCCTTATCATCTTGAAGATCCTGTGTTATTTGGTCTAACTCTCCCTCACCCCTTCCTCCAACACACATCTATTCCTTGTGTTCCTGCCTTATTAAATTTGAATTATCTCCTACGGTCCTGCTTTGGTGCATATGCTATTCCCTCTGTCTAAAAAGTCCTTCTTTCCCCTTTTGTTCTCTTAGCTAACTTCTAGACCCATCTCAGGCGCCAGCCCCTCTACCCCAGCATTCTTCAACCTCTCCTGTGTATACAGCCATAGCATAATATGCAGACTTCTCTTGTTGATCTTTACATGATGTATCATAATTGTGTGATTTGTAATTGTTTATTTTGCTACCCCTTCCCTTTGAGCCCTTTGAAGGTAGGATATGTGTCTTTTATTTTCAGTATCCCAAGCACTTAATATGCCCTATAACAAGAGTGTAATACATGTTTGTTGAACAAATAAATAAATGAACAAAGGAAAATGGGGAATGGGTAGGTGTCTTCAGATCACTGAAGAGTGGAAAGGCAGAGAAGCAAGAGCAAATGTAGAAGGATAATTTCGGAAAGAGTGTTCTAAATGTTTTCCTCTAGGACAGGAGAAAGGAGGGAAGAAATAGATCAGTTTGAGGTCGGGGAGGAAATTGAAGGAGTCCTTGCTAGATAGTTTCTATTTTTCCTTAATGTAATAGGTAAGGCACTCCTCTTTTCTCAAAGACTGTCATGTGAACGAAGGTGTATAATGGCTTCTTTGAATCTCAAATTCCATGCCTGCCAAACACTTGATTCTATATTCTTTATCCCATAAACCTTATCTCTTGTGAAACTTTAAGAGCCAAGGAGATCATATAATATAAGGCTTTGGGATCTTTAGATAAGTCAATGGACCTACTGATTCTCACTTAAATATGACTTTAAATCCATGTCGCTGAAAGCTGCTAAATTCCAAAGCCCTTCCCATTTTAACACTCCTTTTAATTACTTCTGTGTATTGTCAATGCTGCAGTTCCTAGAACTGGAAACATTTTGTTTGCCTCCAAATTACTTTGAAAAAATTCACTAGACCTAACATTACCAAATAAAAATAATTTTTTAAACTACAGACAGAAAAAGGGTAATACTGAGCAATGTTATCCTCCCACCGATATGTCTAGATTTTTTTGAGTCATGCTTAAAGTCTAACTAAATGGTCTGAAATTGGTTTAGGATTCCTTTCAGCCACCAATGCTAACTCACCTTAGGCTAATAAGACTAGAGTTCAGTTGGTCTAAATTAGAACAAATTTTTATCCATAGATGGGGTGGAAACTCTAGGTGAGGATTAAGGTCATGGCCAAGGTACAAGAGGAGGAGGAAGTCTGAGTTAATTATAACCTAGGTTCTTCAGTCTTAATTCCAGGAAGCTGTCCCTTAGCTAGATGGACAACTTGTTGATTGAGGAATATTCTCAGAGGAACTGGAAGCTACCAATTCCTGATTCTGAGATGAATTTCCACAAGTGAAGATGTTAGCATTGAAAGACTAGACTTTATGGTCACTTGAAGAAGCCTTTTGAGTAATAAGCATTTGGTTATTTTCTCTCCAGCAATCATGACTGGCCTGGAAGTTTTCCTAAAGGTTATCTTTTTCAAGGCTAGATGAATAAGCTTGTTTTGACATGTTTTTGAATCTATAATACAACGCATGCATTGTGTTTAGTTTATTCCTAGACTTAAAAAAACTCACTGTAGGGGCTTCCCTGGTGGCGCAGTGGTTGAGAATCTGCCTGCCGATGCAGGGGACACGGGTTCGAGCCCTGGTCTGGGAGGATCACACATGCCGCGGAGCAACTAGGCCCGTGAGCCACAACTACTGAGCCTGCGCGTCTGGAGCCTGTGCTCCGCAACAAGAGAGGCTGCCATAGTGAGAGGCCCGCGCACCGCGGTGAAGAGTGGCTCCCGCTTGCCACAACGAGAGAAAGCCGTCGCACAGAAACGAAGACGCAACACAGTAAAAATAAATAAATTAATAAACTCCTGCCCCCAACATCTTTAAAAAAAAAATACTGTATATCTTTTGGAAGATAATTGAAGTAAAAAACCAAACAAACAAAACCATGAGAGCATGGCCATCATTGCACAAGGCAGACCTCATAATCTGATACAAAAATGTAAGCCTAGGGCTTCCCTGGTGGCGCAGTGGTTGAGAGTCCGCCTGCCGATGCAGGGGACACGGGTTCGTGCCCCGGTCCGGGAAGATCCCACATGCCGCAGAGCGGCTGGGCCCGTGAGCCATGGCCGCTGAGCCTGTGCGTCCGGAGCCTGTGCTCCGCAACGGGAGAGGCCACAACAGTGACAGGCCTGCGTACCGCAAAAAAAAAAAAAAAAAAAAAAAAAGTAAACCTGTTTTAAAAGCTACGCTTATTAATGTCTCTAACAGGTGAAGTTACATGAGCTTCTGATACCAAGTTTAAAAACTGAGAATTTATTTTGAAACATTATGGGTAGAGACTAGGTTGTTAAAGGATCACTGGTTAACTTGACTTTTAAGATAATTAGGATTAGGGTTTAGCCTTTTCAGCCGCATTCTCTTCTCTGTTCTGAGTCCTCTCTATTAACATCTAGACAATCCTATTGCTTAAGACCCAGGAAAAATCATGGGACTCAGACACAAAGAATACGTTATGAATCATCACTTGCTCCTGCTAGAGTTGAAATGAAGTGTCTTACATGTGGGTTAGGTTAGAGTTCAGATGTAAGTTTCTGAATAAACACATAAAAAGCAAACCATCCCCCTTCCCCATTCCTGCCCCTAACGGTGCAATGACCAGGTTAAATATCCAAGCATATAGAGGATGTAGTTAGAGTTAGGAAACCAGGAATCAAGTCCTGCATTCCAGTCCTTGAACCCTGACTCACTCACCTCACCGCGAATGGTTCCACATCATTTCATTCTGCACTGAACAGTGAGGAGAGTAACATTTTGTTTCAAAACGTCTAAGCGGAGTGGCTTCTGCTAACCTGCACCAGGCCTTTGCCTTAGCTGAGACTGGCAATAAGGAAAACATGCAGCTACGGATACCATTTTAGGAGAAAAAAGAAAAAGGGTTTCGTTGCTGATGTGTTCTTTAGGTGGGCCTTTCCACAGACAACTTTGAGAGGCTTGCTACTCAGTGTTTAGAGGCAGCCTTCTTCTGGGATGGGTGGCTCGCGGTGGCAGGCGGTGGGGGGGTGGTGGTGTCAGATGGTGAAGGTAGAGCAAACAAACTCAAGGGTCTCAAATCCAGGGCCATTTGGCTTCAGTGTTTACCCTTAGTGCAGTGGGGGTGAAATTTGGAGCCTGCACAGAAGTGGAAATCAGTTTCCCTAATGTAGCAGTAACGTGGGTATCACATAATAAAGCATTCTTCTGCTCTCAATATTCAAGGCAGATGAAACCATAACAGAATTCAAAGTAAAGCAGGGACTTCCCTGGTGGCGCAGTGGATAAGACTCAACACTGGCAATGCAGAGGACCCAGGTTCAATCCCTGGTCGGGGAACTAGATCCCACGTGTAGGCTGCAACTAAGAGCTTGCATGCCACAACTAAGGAGCCCACGTGCTGCAGCTAAGACCCAGTGCAACTAACTAAATATTAAAAAACAAACAAAGCAAAGTAATGATGATCAAAATATCACTCCTGACAATATTTATTTGGCTCACATTACTTTAAAAAAACTCCCCAAAACAACAATCCTGGGCTTACATGGTTTTCTTTCCATTACTCCACCTGAAGGTCATCAAAAGTGGTAATCACTTTAAAAAAAAGTGGTAATCACTTTTCTACCATCATGTTAGAATTCACTGTTATCTCAGAACTATAGTTATTCACTTGTTCTATTAACTTCCCTAAACTCTTGAGACCCAAAGTGAGATGACATCAAGGTAAAAATGCAGGCAATCCTTAGGGGAAACAATAGCTATTTTAACAAGTAGTCTATAATTCAAAACCACACAACAGTGTTTGAATTGCTTTTGGATTTGACAACACTGGAATGCATTAAAACTTCGAGGCTCTAAAGATAACCTTTTTTACTTTGTGCAAGAAGTACAACATATAATTCTTATAAAAAAATTCTTATAAAAATTCATATAATTCTTATAAGAATTCTTTTTATAATTCTTATAAAAAATTTATATAATTCTTATATAAATTCATATCTATTTACAATAGCCAGGACATGGAAGCAACCTAAGTGTTCATCCACAGATGAATGGATAAAGATGTGGCACACATATACAATGGAATATTACTCAGCCATAAAAAGAAACGAAATTAAGTTATTTGTAGTGAGGTGGGTGGACCTAGAGTCAAAGTGAAGTAAATCAGAAAGAGAAAAACAAATGCTGTATGCTAACACATATATGTGGAATCTAAAAAAAAAAATGGTTCTGAAGAACCTTGGGGGCAGGACAGGAATAAAGACGCAGACGCAGATGTAGAGAAGGGACTTGAGGACATGGTGAGGGGGAAGGGTAAGCTGGGACGAAGTGAAAGAGTGGCATGGACTTATATATACTACCAAATGTAAAATAGATAGCTAGTGGGAAGCATAGCATAGGGTGATCAGCTCGGTGCTTTGTGACCACCTAGAGTGGTGGGATAGGGAGGGTGGGAGGGAGACACAAGAGGGAGGAGATATGGGGATATATGTAAATGTATAGCTGATTCACTTTGTTATAAAGCAGAAACTAACACACCATTGTAAAGCAATTATACTCCAATAAAAATGTTAAAAAAAAAATCCACCCATAGGCTGCATGTGTAAATCCTATGAGGAATAGCGTGGTGCTATAAACTTATATATGATGTGCTTCTTTCATCTCTCTGAAGGGTATAATTCCTGAAAGGCAGGTGTGGCAAAGAAAGAGGAAGCTAAGATGATCAGTTCCTAAGGGATTTCTGGGATTTTCAGATTTCAGGCTAGGTCTTCTGTCAAGGATCTTCTGCTGCCCACCCTCTCATTCTTCCCTCCTAGGCCTTATGTGAAGGTAGCACTGCACTAACCTTGCTTAGTAGAGAAGGGCTGATAATCAGGGATCGAGATCTCTGAGTTTCAGAGTTAGAGGTTGAGATGCAGGAGTGACTCAGCTGGCATCAGCTTTGTAGCAGTCTCAGACTGCAGGCCTTCAGGAAATGAGTCCCCTAGGCCTGCATCTCCCTCTGTGGCAAACTGCCACTAAACTCTGTTTTATCAACCTAGCACCAAACACGGTAAGCTAGAGTTGGCTGTTTTACTGTTTGAAAACCTACTATAGACAAGTCAGATATATAATGGGATAGGCTAGGATTACAAAGGTGAATTAGATACTGTACCTTCCTTAAAAAGCTTAGCAAGGGGAATAAACAAATGTAAAGGTGTCATTAGGGTACAGTGATGTGTGCTAGAAGAGGCCCAACAGGAGGGGAAAGGGAAGCGTTTGGGAAAATCAGAAAAGACTTCTCAAAGTGGAACAGAGATGTACAGGTAGAAAGAGACAGGGTAAAGGCCGAGAGAACAGCATTTATAAAGGTATAGATTCATTAATGGATAAATTAATTTATTCATCATATCTGTATTGAGTGATTATGTGCTTGGAGCTTGGGATAGTATCAGTGAACAAAATAGATTTTTAAACATTTCTGCCTTTGTGGGGCTTGCATTTATTTTAGCAAGGTAAAACAATAAACATAATAATCCAGTAAATCATGTGGAATATTAGAAGTTGAAATTTTTGGATAAAAAAGCAGGCTAGGAGAAAAGAGTATTTGGAGGAAGGTTTCTTGCAATTATAATTAGGATGTTCGGGGAAGCCCACACTGAAAATACTGAATGAGGTGAGGGAGCCAGCCCTGGGAAGATCTTGGGGTAGAGTATTCCAAACTGCGGAACCAGTCAGTGCTAAGGCAGGAGTTGCCTGGTGAGTTTGAGAAACAGCAAGGGGGCCAGTGGGGCAGGGTGAGAAAGGGTAGAGGGGGATGAAGTCGGAGATATAATGGAAAGCCAGATCTTGTTGGGTGGGCCTTGTGGCCCACAGTAAGGACTTTAGCTTCAAATCTGAGTGAGGCGGGAGCCATTGAGGGTTCTGAGCAGAGGAGTGACATGGTTATGACTTACACTTTGATACAATCACTCTGCCTGATGTAAATAGACTGTAGACAGGCAAGCTTGCCAGCAGGAGGCCATTTAAGAGGGCATTTCAGCAATCCCAGTGAGAGATGATAGCGCCTTGGTGTTAGTGGTGGAGGTGGTAAGAAATAGACATATTTTGAAGGTAGAACCAATAGGACTTTTTGAAGGATTGATATAGAACATGAAAGACAGGGAGTCAAGGATGACTCCAAAGGTTTTTAGCCTGAGCAACTGGAAGGATAGAGTTGCCATCAGCTGAGAGGGAGAAAACTATGGAACAGGTTTGGGATGGGGGTGGGGAAGGAAATCAGGAGTTCACTTTGGATATACTAAGTTTGAGATGTCTATTAAACACCCAAGTGGAGGTGTAGTGGTATATAAGCCTAGAGTTCAGAGGAGAGGTAGGGACTACAGCTATAAATTTGAGAGTCATCAGTTAAGAGGCGTCATTTAAACAGGAGACTGGAGGAGATCTCCAGTGGAATGATGAGAGAGAGAGGGAGAAAGAGAGCAAGAGAGCTGAGCCTTATGTTTGGGATATTCCAAAGACAGGCTGCCAGGGAAAGGAGGAAACAGAAAAGGAAACTGAGAAGTGAACAAAAGGTAAGGAAGAAGTAAGGCCAAAGGAAAGTTCTGGAAGTCAAGTCTATCAGAAAGTGCATCAAGCAGGAGGAAAGAGTCAGCTGAGTCAAATATTGCTGAAAGAGCAAGTAAAATGAAGATTGAGAAGTGACCCATTTAAAGTGTCAGAGAGCAGTTTCAGTGGAGTGGTAGGAATGAACGCTGGATTGGAATGGGTTGAAGGGAGAACAGGATTTGGAGACACTGAATATCGGTAACTTTCAAAAAATATTTTATTTATTTATTTAGGCTGCACCAGGTCTTAGTTGCTGCATGCGGGATCTTCGCTGTGGCATGTGGGATCTTTAGTTGCAGCATGAGGGATCTTTAGTTGTGGCATGTGGGATCTAGTTCCCGACCAGGGATCAAACCCGGGCCCCCTGCATTGGGAGCGTGGAGTCTTAACCACTGGACCACCAGGGAAGGCCCTGAATATTGACAACTTTTGAGGTGTTTTGGTGCAAAAGGGGGCTAATTTTGTAAAAGACGGGATGTGTATACACTCACAGGAACAACAGACAAAACAACAGGAAAAGGGGAGAAATGATAGCACAAAGACATTGAATGGAGGGATTGGCTTTAAAAAGGAGCATGAATTGGGAATTCCCTGGTGGTCCGACGGTTAGGACTCTGCACTTTCACTGCCGAGGGGCTGAGTCCGATCCCTGGTCAGGGAACTAAGATCCCACAAGCCGCAGGGCCAAAACAAACAAAAGGAAAGAGAAAAAAAAAAAAGGCACATGAACTATCTAGTATAGGCAAGGTGGAGAATATTTATGGGTGCAGACAGTTTGTGAGAATGATGCTGTGGGAGCCCATGGAAGTTCTCCAATTGCTTTAGTTTTCTTAGTTAAGTAGTAAGCAAGGTCACCTGCTCACAGAAATAATCGTGGCCCAAGGAAACACAGTGTGGTTGTCAGGTAGTACTAGGTACCATCTGAAGATTCTGATCATGAATATAAAGTGAGATTAGCCACCTTGGCTGTTTCCCCCAGCTACATTCAGCTACACGGGTGCAAGTACAGACTGCACAGACTTAGCCGAGGATGTGGTTTTCGCAAATGAGGACAACAAAATGAGTGAGAGGTAAAGAAGTTCAGGGTTTATTCAAAAGAGTGATCCCGATTGACCATGGAATATAAATAAGCCGGGAGAAGAGGGGACATCGAGGTGGTGAAGGAGATGGCAGCATCAATTTATTGATGGTCATGGTGACTCCAAATTAATATAGCTGGGATATTACAGGGAATGGGCTGGAAAGATTATAGGTGGTCAGAGAGAGGGATGCGTGAAACTGAAACTATGGAGTGGCTGAAATTCCTTGGTAACGACAGGAATGAATGCCCAGGGAAGGTGCGACATAATCATTGGACTTTTTAAGGGAACTGAGCCCAGTCTGTTGGAAGGACAATTTATGTCAATAGTTCTCAAACTTTAGCATGCATCAGAATTAAACGGAGAGCCAATTCAAACAGAGATTGCCAGATCCCACCCCCCGTTCCTAGGTAGAACCTGAGAATTTTCATTACTAAGTTTCCTTACTTTGAAAACTACTGATCCACGTGTATGTTGAAATGGCCAAGAATTAAGACGGAACCCGTTTTGTAGACTGACAGAAAGCCAGGAGAAAAAATATTTATCAAGAAATAAAGAAGAGTGGCCTGGTGACTGGTAAAAAACTGCAACCATCAGGGGCAGTGGGTACATAATCTGAAAACTAGATTTAAAGCTTTTGAGTTTTTACGGGGACTGGTTAGAAGCTGTGTGGCTGAAACCCTGGTTGGTAGCAAAATGTGATTACACCAAGGCTGAAGGCATGTTGTCAAGGGCCTTGCATGTATTTATCAGTATTTTAATAATATCGGGGCCTTTCATTTGGTAAGCAGGCCTACTGTTAAGTTCCCTGGTAAGGCAATCTCTGGTGGAATTGCTACTGTATTTATCTCAAGAGTCATCCTGATCATACCAATTCGTATTCCAGTAGAAATGAAAACCATATTAATTAGGAAATACTTAAGTCTCACAAAGCTAGATATCACTTTATATAAGATTAGGTAGGCTGACATCTGATTTGCCAAGAAAGCTTAAACAGCTTGACAGTAGGGCAAAGGACTGAGGATATACAGAAAGCACTGCAGAATGGAACCAAGAAAAACGTGAGGGAGTCTACAAGGAGTGAAGGCAGGGCAGAGGCTACACATGGGATCACGACCTGGGCCCAACTTGCGATTCTACGGATTACTCATGGGATCCTAGCCAAATCACTGAGTGTTTCTGCAGCTTAGTTCCTGACTTCTTAACACATTACTGACCAGGGGATTTTTTGCAGAAACTAACTCCTGTGGCTGTAGTATGCCTCTGACCAAAAATGTCTTAAGTGGGTCTATCATTTGTGCCACATGCCTCAGAGGGAAGTTGAGCGCTAAATGAGATAGTGAAAATGTAAAGTGCTAAACAAACATGAGATGTTAAAAAAGTAAATTATATTGAGCTATCCTTAGAAATCAGGGCAGAATATGTACTTAGGTATATAAAAGATAAGTGGAAAAGAAAAAAGAAGCTTATCCAAGGAGAGTAATGCTGAGGCATATACAACAGAGGATTAAGTATGCAACGTGGACAGAATCACATTCAATGTGGTCTTGAAATGCAAGCCTCAGGAAGGCTTTGCTGTTATTGACAATTTATGTATAATAACTTTAAGACCACATGCACCCCATGCATATTTCTACCCTAGCTTTTGTTAATGGATTTGAAATTGCCCGCTGCTGCTAGACTATACAAAGCGAAGGCAGGGATTGTGCCTTGTCTAAGTCCTTCAATGGGTTTCCATTCACAAGCCACATGGTACTCTAGCTGCATGCTTAGTTACCCGTCTCACCAGATCAAGCTCTGTGAAACAGGTAACAGTCTTGTTCATGAATGTTTCTACCATTTAGCATACCTGGATTTAGAAGGTGCACCAAAAATATCTGACTTCAAACTTAACTTCACTTATGTTGCTAGTGGCAAACACCTGGCACGCAAAAATTCAGTGAAAGACAGTCTGAACAGTTCTCTGCTAGGAGGCAAGACATTTGGGGTTTAGGAGGACAAAAAGTAACAGGCCTGCAGAAGTCAAGTGGCCGCTTCAGAGTCCACTGCTATTTTAACCAAGGAAATTCGGTACATACACTATTAGCCACCCTACACCAGAGGTGTGCCATATGGCAAAGGAGGAGGGAGTAGCAGTGGAGTGAGTAGTAAACATTTATTTTGAGGACTTTCTGTTGTGACCATGTAGTTAAAGTAAAATCACATTACATATCATGAATCAACTTGGCCTCTGTAGGTTCTTACTAGTGCTATCTCATACCTTTAAATTTTTTAAAAATTAATTGCACTGCTCACTCACATATGCAATAGAAAAATTCATGAAAATCACCATTATTGTAGTAGTGTCTTTTCTGTCTGTTGCTATGCATATTTTAAGTTACTGAATGCCTTCTGAAAAGAGGTAGTTTCAGTTTTGACCACCTGCAGTAAGTTAGGCATTACTTCAAAGTTCAGAGAGTAGCAGTCTCTCCTTGGTGAGTTCTTGCCTATCACAAAGAAAAGCTGTGCCCTTTATTGGCTAAAGCAGCAGTGTTCAAAACCAGCTGGTAAATTTGGGATTGACTGGATAAAGGTTCAATACTATTAAAGGATTAATACTATATTGTGAGCCATGATGCTTTTCCAATATGCAATCATCTTTTGCTTATCATCAGCTGGGATTCCATGTTGTGCAGTGGCTGCAAAGAGAGTTACAACAGATTTAGAAACATACCAACGAGACATTCATAGACGGTAAGAACCCCAGGAAAGGCCAATGAATGATTTAAGTCGCTCCCAAATCCTCAATAAAGTGGCTCAAGATGACAGACTGATACCAATCACTTGTATTTATTTCAGGACATAATATATTATTTTGACCCATGGACGATACTAAACTATAATCCTGTTAAATATCTATAGGATATTTTATTTTTGTAAAGGTAGGTCTTTAAAAAAAAAAGACAGGTTAATAACATATCAAAATTAAACTGAAAACATAGGTCATTGCTTTCATTCTCTGTCCTAGTGTTAAAGATGTTACAAAGACACACAGAATATCACCCAGCTGGTCTCTTTTGGGGAAGCTATATTCAAATTGACAAAAAGTACCCCTACATTTACAGACACAGCTGTTGTCAAAGGGGTCTTTCTCTGATTTTAGCAAAGAAAAACAGTCCAAATTGTATTCTTTATACTAGGTGATTTAACTAGTATATACCATGTTTGGCACACAGTATTATTTTTCTCCTACTGGAACAAGTTCTTGTTTTCTCAAAGCCTTTCCGCAACTTTTCTAAAATTAAGCTTAAATATCATTTATTTCAAGACTTCAAAGTAAAATGCTATCCTCATATATACATGTACCAGGTTGGTATATTCATATCTATCCTTTCCAATTTCAGGCTAAGCAAAGACATGCATTTAGAGCTGTATTAATGTATTAAAGCAAAAGACAACCCAACTTAATATCAAGAGAAATTGTGACCTTCCATGTAGTGCTTGACAGAGAAAACACTGATTTTGACACATTGTCTTATTTTATTCAAATAGCAGTCTGCTCACACATGGTCCAAGAACACCCAAATAATAAAGCAAAGACTGGTCTTCAAACATTATAGCCAATGATGCCACGCTTGCCTATGATCTCGCCAACATAAAACCACATCCACACCTCAGTGGCCACCAAACCATTCAGTAGAGCTTCCTGAAAAAAGAAGCACAAATTTTAATGTACATTTTTTCTTATATATTTAAAACTATTCTTTTCCAGGATTAAGTGACAGAGAATATAAGGATGCTATTCAAATTAAAGGGGAGTTTTAGTCAAAGTCAAGAATTACTGATGTTAACTTTAACTGCTGAGAACCTTTGAACTTTCAATTATGTAAGGTAAGTAGGCCAGAGCTTATAAATTCTTTCAAAGCATTCTTTAAAGACCTGAACTGACTTAACCCTTTCATTATTAGTTTATGAGACACTTTATGAGCCCTAAAACAACCCACATCCTGGAAATAGCTGCCACATTTAGACAGGGCATCCATATGAAAGGATGGCTACAGGAAGGCAAGTCTCTGAACAGACATTTCTGTCTGGCCAAAGAAAATCTGTTGAAAGTTGAAGGGCTCTATCATTCCCTTTAGACATAATTTTTATTCATTTATTATTTGGTTTAATTCTTTCCAAGTATTCAGTAATTAGTTTCACAGATCAATGTTTTATTGCCCTAAAAAGTACACACACACAGTTCCAGAAAACGGCGTTCACACAAGCACAAATATGGATCTTGAAACTCCAGTTGAAAAAAATACCTTTCCACAACAAAACTGGGCCTTTTCCTTTTAGCACCTGGAAGTGAATTTGTTCCAATTCTTTTTCCTTTTTTTTTTGGATGTGCTGAGCGGCATGTGGGATCTTAGTTCCCTGACCAGGGACAGAACCTGTGCCCCCTGCACTGGGAGCACAGAGGAGTCTTAACCACTGGACCACCAGGGAAGTCCTCAAGTTCCAATTCTTTAGAATTCTTAAGTTTTTAGATTTTATCTCCACCCTTCACATCATATTATATGCTTCTAGGTTTTGGTATTTTTACCCTCCATGAGTGTTAGCTGCTTGACTGTGATATAGACCAAGAGCTTTTAGCCAAATCGGGGATAGTTTTAGGACTACAGACAAAAAAAGTACAGAATCAGCAAAGCAAGCCATTCTATTTAGTACACTAAACAAATAGGAAAGGAAAAAAAAAAGCTGCCCAGTAAAAGTGATCACTTCTTTGTTATAAGATTAATAGGAAACTAAGACATAAAACAGCCCAATTATTTCAACCCAGATGACAAAATTACAAAGTATCTTTCTCCACAGTCAAAAAAGAGATTATCTCTCATTATGTTCGTTTCAGCCTCACTGAAAAATACATATATTAATCAAAACAATCAGAAAAATCCCAAGGGGAGACATTTTCTTTTATGCACATACGTTTTCATTTAGCCCATAGTTACCTTAACTGTAAGCTGTTTGAAGCTACCAGTTTGAGCACTATTGATAATTTTTTTCAAGCTCTGAATAGCTGTAGGGATCTCAGCAGGGGTTGGAGGAACCAGCTCAACCTTGGCATAGTGCCAAAATGTGGCCAATCGAGGCTTCGAGTAAGTCACAGCAGCTGGAAAACAAAACAAAACAAAAAACCAGGATGAACTCACTAGAGACCGAAAGAAGCAGATGTGTGGGCTGGACACAAATATTTATTCATGCATCACATTCATTCAATGCTTGTACCAAATGTGCACCCGGTGTGAAAAGTCAAAGCTGCTCCCTGGAAACCAGAGGCTTTTAAAGATGCAGAACACCTGTGTCACAGGACCGTTCAATCAGGCAGGAAGCTATAAGCACATTCAATTATGCCAGGACTTCACTAGTGGCCAGTACCAGAGTACTAGTACTTCATTTATGAATGGCAAATCTAGTTAACTATAAAGTTACCAGAAATTGTGTTCAAAAACAAGAAAACAGCAGCAATGTAATCATATTGTCTTGTAGAGACCAAAAAATTTGGAGGGAAGAGGTGCAGAAGGGGAGGGAAGGAGCTCTGTAGAATGGCATCCTTAAGAATAAGATTAAAACTTGTCACTATATTGGCCACAAATCCAGATAGAATTATACCAATTAGTACCCATTTCTGGTATCCTCATCAATATGTGCTGGATTAACAAAAGCACAGCTGCTCCTCCTTCAAAATACCACAAATAATAAAAATAAAGCCTACATGTATTGTTAAGAGCAGCCAAAACTTAACTGTTATTAAGCTGAAATTCCTCAAGGTATTTACTATTTCAGGAAAAAAAATTTTTAACGACCAGGGTAGATGTGAGACTATGGTAGTGATTTCAGCAAAAGAAAAGGTATTTTATATAAAAAATTACAAGACAGCATGACAAAAACAGCACAAATACATGAACATCCATAAAGTGTCTACTTCTTAAAGACAGATAACCCAAAGCTCCTGGTACTTTCCCTATTATTAACTGCCTGTATTTAGGTATTTCACTACTCTTAAAGTTAGTATCGCCATCATCCTCTGGCTTAGGGCCATGGGTAAATCTTTAAGCAGACCCAAAGCTCTACCAGATAGTTCTAAATAGAACTGCCAACGCCTGTAAGACGGCGCCATCAAAGAGAACAAAGTCTTGTTTAACAGTCAACAGACTTTAAAATTATCTTCAAGATACAGATATGTTATTCTTTATAAACAAACAAATCAGTACAATGTACACAAACACTGTACTTTAGTTGGTAAATTTGTTTCTCAGGGAGTTTAGGTTAAAAAGTTTGAAACTGCTTTACATGTATACAAGGGATGAAGAAAATATAAGTAAATGAATGGTGGATGATGGGAGCCAGGTTTCTCACTGTAAGAGAGGGAAGTTATAGATGTGGAAGAAAAGAACAAACCTTGTGGTACTGGATTAGAGTTGGAGACATTCATTATGAACCCATGTTTAGTTTTATATACAGATTGATCAATAAGAAACAACTATAGTTGACCTTTGAACTGCACAGGTCCACTTATATGTGGAGGTTTTTCAATAAATATGTACTATGGTACTTCACGATCTGAGGCTGGTTGCATGCGTGGACGTGGAACTGTGGATATGGAGGGCCAACTGTAAAGTTATATTTGGATTTTCAACTGCATGGGGATCAGCGTCCTTAATCCCCACATTGTCCAATGGTCGTGTGTGTGTGTGTGTGTGTGTGTGTGTGTGTGTGTGTGTGTGTGTACACACACCCATGGGTGAATATACAGATGGTCCCCAATTTTTTTTTTTTTTTGGCGGTGCGCGGGCCTCTCACTGTTGTGGCCTCTCCCGTTGCGGAGCACAGGCTCCAGACGCGCAGGCTCAGCGGCCATGGCTCACGGGCCCAGCCGCTCCACGGCATGTGGGATCTTCCCGGACCGGGGCACGAACCCACGTCCCCTGCATCAGCAGGCAGACTCTCAACCACTGCACCACCAGGGAAGCCCTATGGTCCCCAATTTTTGATGGTTCAACTTATAATTTTTCAACTTTACAGTGTGAAAGTGACATACATTCAATAAAAATGATACTTTGAACTTTGATCTTTTCCCAGGCTAGCGACAGTGGGTACCATACTTTTTTGTAATGCTAGGCAGTGCCAGCAAGCTGCAGTTGGTCTATCATGTGATATGAGGGTAAACAACCAACACACAACCATTCTGTTTTTCACTTTCAGTACAGTACTCAATAAATTACGTGAGCTATTCAACACTGTTTTCTAAAATAGGCTTTGTGGTAGGTGATTCTGCCCGACCGTAGGCTAATGTAAGTATTCTGAGCACGATTAAGGTAGGCTAGGCTAAGTTATGATGTTGGTAGGCTAGGTGTAATAAATGCATTTTCGACTTACAATATTCTCAACTTGTGATAGGTTTACTGGTACGTAATTTTATTCTAAGTAGAGGAATACCTATACGCACACACCTCCTTGTCCACTGAGAGGGCCTAGAGGCAATGATATTCTAGTACAACAGTCTCCCCATATCTGATTTTGCTTTCCATAGTTTCAGTTACCTGCAGTCAACCACTGTCCGAAAATATTAAATGGAAAATTCCAGAACTAAACAATCCGTAAGTTTTAAATTGTGTGCCTTTCTGAGTAGTGTGATGAAATTTCGTGCTGTCCCTGTTCCATCCGAATGCTGTGTCACAATGCCTACATCATCTGCCCCACCTTATCCTATCATGTAGGCATTATAACATCTCACTCATCAGAAGGGTGAGTACAGTACAATAAGATATTCTGAGAGAGCCCCCCTCACATAACTTTTACTGCAGTATTTTAATTGTTCTGTTTTATTAGTTATTGTCGTTAATCTTTTACTGTGCCTAATTTTTTTTTTTTTTTTTTTGCGGTACGCGGGCCTCTCACTGTTGTGGCCTCTCCCGTTGCGGAGCACAGGCTCCGGACGCGCAGGCTCAGCGGTCATGGCTCACGGGCGTAGCCGCTCCGCGGCATGTGGGATCTTCCTGGACCGGGGCACGAACCCACGTCCCCTGCATTGGCAGGCGGACTCTCAACCACTGCACCACCAGGGAAGCCCACTGTGCCTAATCTATAGATTAAACTTTATCATAGGTATGTATGTATAGGAAAAAAACAGCATATATAGGATTCAGTACTATCTGTGGTTTCAGGCATCCACTGGAGGTCTTGGAACTTACGTTCCATGAATAAGGGGTGACTAGCATAGTCTAGTGGCAAGGAACATATCCAGTACCTAGATCTTAGTTTCAAAATACAATTGTCCAATAAAAGGAACTAGGGTTCCTTGGAGAAATGGCTAATTCTAAGGCTGGGGCAGAGGATACATAAGATGAAACTGGAGAATTCCCTGGCGGTCCAGTGGTTAGGACTCAGCGTTTTCGCTGCCGGGGCCCGGGGTTCAATCCCTGGTCAGGGAACTAAGATCCTGCAAGCCATGTGGCATGGCAGGGGAAGAAAAAAAAAAGTCTGAAGCATCTTGTAGTACCAGAAAGTAAAGGGGAATGTCGAAGGGACAGAGGTGCCAAAGTGACAGTTCTCAATGACCAAAGCTGGAACAATGTGAGCAACAAAATAAATAACATACTACTGTACTACTGGAGGTACAAAGTTTGAAATGAATGTACGTGAGTCCATACAATAAATGACTGAATAAAAAAATGGGGAAGAAGAGACAAATCTTTCTCACAGAAGAATTCTATTTAAATATATGTAAATATTCCCTCTTACAGGAGATAAGAATCCTGCCCCTGCCTCCCCCAATTTAGTTACTTGCTTCTAAAGAATACAGTATGGAAAGGAAAAAACAGTAACTTTAGGAGAAACCTAGAGAAACTACCTTAACCAAGTGATGAAAGCTAACTTCACTAGTGATGTTATATGGATATCACTTACATCATGATATGTGATTAGGGGACTTCACTTTTGTGGTATTCTTTCTCAAAATCCATAGCTCCAGGGACTTCCCTGGCGGTCCAGTGGTTAAGACCCTGCACTTGCACTGCAGGGGGCACGGGTTCAAACCCCCATGCCGCTAGGTGCGGCCAAAGAAAAAAAAAAGAAAAAAAAACAACAGCCCCATAGCTCCAGACTAATCATGACAAAGGCACCAGACAAATTCAAAATGGGGAACATCTAAAGGATACCTAGACAGATACCTACACAGACATCTTGAGACTGTCAAGGTCATGAAAGGTAAGGAAAGGTTGGGAAACTGTCACACAGGAGACTAGAGAGATAGACAACTCATTGCACTGTGGTACCCTGGATTGGTTCCTGGAACAGACAGAGATTAACTCAAAAAGCTGGTGAAATCCAAATAAAGTCTCAAGTTTAGTTAATAGGAAAAAAAACAAAAACCAAAAAAAACCCCAGACTCTATGACCTTTCCGAGGAAGTTTGATGAATTAAAATTACTTATTTCTGTAAGTGTCTTTGTCCTCCAGGAGAATTAACAGATACAGTTAGCAATATTTTAGATATTTAACATTAACATTTAATACACCGAGTTAAGCTACGAAGCAAAATACAGCTCCATTTTAACATTCTGGCCCCAGTTGAGTTCTCCTTTCTGAGTACTTCTGGAAGAATAACAACCTGTATCTTTTAATTATTCATAGTAGCAGAGGAAATGGTTGATATATTTCATAATTATTTTCACATTACTTTTCTTTTTGTAAATTATCATTAAAATTAGTTTGCAATTCCCCAAGATGCACCACCGAAAAGATGTGAAAGCCCTGGTAGGAGAAAAAAAATCCACCTGAAATTTAAAAAAATTTGCCTCAAATCATCCACAAAGTCCAAATAATCAAGCCACTATTCCTTCTCCTTGCATTATGTAAAAATGTAGAGCTTTATCTTAGTCAAGCTGTAAACTTAAGTTCTTTGGTAAAGTGTGTAAACTTATAATAGTAGTGGACTGTGGGGTTCTGTAGGAGAAGAGGATCAAGTATTTAAAGTATCTGACACTGTCAGGCATTTAGTAACTCATTGTTCGACTGCTGATGGAGAAAAGGGAGGAGACAACGAACAAAATTTGAGCGAAAGCCGTTCAGAGACCTGCGCTTCAACCACTTACTAGAATATAGCACATCTAGCGAAGAAGCTTCCGTCTACTTAACTGATCTCACTATGGGGATAAAATGAATAGCTTGCTACAGGAGACAAATGAAATATTTACTGACATAAGATTACTACCCTGGGCTGTGACTACTCAGGGTTGTTCTGAAATGCAGCGTTCTACCAGTAAGGATACATCCAGCTTTTTCGAACAGAAAATCCCCACGAACGCTAACGTATAGTAATAAACATTGCTGCTTACCAATATCCCTTCCTATGCTTACCGGGGCAGGAATATTCGTTCGTAAAGCTTAATTTCACCTAAAAATTCCCTTAGATTAAAGGCGAAGTATCTCAGGATCTGGCCAGGACAAAATACAAAGGCAACGTTCCAAAGGTCACCCACCCTTAAAAATTCTGCAGACTTTCACATACTCCACTGAGAAGCAGACAAGCTGATGCGGCCGCATTTCTGTGCTTTCATGTACCTCTGCCTGCCGTCTCCCACGCTCTCCTAGCGGAGCCATCCCCTCTCTATTCCTCCTCCTGGAGGTCGAAGGGCGTCATGGCGGCGGCTGCCGGGCAACCCCGGCTGCCTACACACTCCCTCCACTCGCTGTTGCGGTCAGAATTCAGAATCTCTAGATTGTAGACAGAACCCAAGCCGCAGGCCTGGCCAGCGAAAAGCTAGAGAAGAGCCGCCAATCCGCCTCCTGCCCCCCCCCCCACCCCGCCTCCACGTTCAGGCCGTGCCCGCCGCGGCTCCCGCCGGCCGCTCGGGTGACCGCCTCCCGCGTCCTCCCCTCGGGCCCTCGCAGGCCTTTCCGCCCGCCCGGCTACCCGCGTAGCCGGGCTGATGCCGCGCTCACCGCTGACCAGCGCCGGGGCCTTCTCCGCGAGGTTACGGACAAACTGGGCCATGGTTCTAGGACGGAAAGCCCGTCGCGCCGACCGGCCGGCTGAATGTCACCCTCCCGGAAGGACCTGCCGCAGGACCCCGTTCCGCTTCCAAGGTCAGGCCTCTCCTTTCCGCGCCGGTCCAAGATATTTAGGTGTCCTAGTATTTTTCCGGAATTCAGTGGGCCAATTCATTTTCTTCAGTCACAGATGAGAAAGTGGGTACGAGAAGATGAGACCAGAGATCACGTAAAATACAACGGAATTCCGCAGAGAAACAGGCATTTCTTGGGGCAGCCGCTCAGGGAAGTCCGAAAGGCCGGCGCGAGGAGGGATGGCGCATGCGCTCTGCGGTGGCGCAGACCTCCACTTTTTTATTTTTTGCGCAGGGTGATTTTGCAGCTTTTCAGAGAGAACGAGGCAAGTTAGGGCTGGAAGGCACCGCTGCGACTTTTCTAGGCCAACATGATCGCCTTACAAAGGCAGAGAGGGTGGGTCCTAGGCCAAACACGGACAGTTAGGTGTAATCCTGGTCTCCCCCGCATCCTGTATTAGGATTGGAATCCAATTCCCCTAATTCCCTATCCAGCCGCAAGGAACTATGGGGATATAAGGAACAAAATCACATTTACTGAGGGCCTTCAGTCTGTCAGGCATTTTGGAATTTAAAGAAAGCCTTTGTTAGGTAGTGTGCCCATTTAAGACTGGCATTGGCAAATGGCCACAGTGGCTAGTGAGTGGCAGAGTTGGGAATCTGATGAGGTTGCAATGTAAACAGAGAAGAGGCATTAGTATCGGATTAGGCGTGGTGCTGATCTGGGAAGACTTCCTAGAGAAGGAGATCCTTGGGTTGATGCATAACAGAACAGCTGTGTCCTACGGAGTTGAACTTTATAGTTAATATGACTGGAAGGAAAGATATACGTAGGGATGTGGCATTTGATGAGAAAAAACAATAAGTAATGGACCCAGGGAAGCCTGAGTAGAAGTAAAACTCTGATTGATGGAATGGTTAGAGGTGGAATGAAAAATTAGGAGTGATATCAAGGAGCCAATAACAGCGCTTCAGTGAAGGAGTGATTCAGTTGCCTGATACTCCAGAGAAGTAAAATTAAGGATGAGGAAGTTAATGTAGCAATATAGAAACATTAGCTAGAGGAGTTTCAATTAGGATAGAAGCCAGAGTGAAGAAATATGGCTATAAAGGAAGACCAGCCAGAAAACCAAATGTGAGATACGAAACTCAAGGGGGAGATTGAAGATCGAGAAGCGGGATTGACAAGATTCCTGATGAGGCTGGAAATAAGGTTGGAGGAATTAGCCTTGAAACTGTGGGGCCTTTTCCACAGATGCGATGATGGAAGAGAAGTTTGAAAGTGGAAATTCTGAAATCTGTGAAGTAGAAGGCAAGGTCATCTGAGTGTGAGGGTTAAGTGGGAGGGTGGGAGAAAATCTAAGGAAAGAAGTTAAAGTTTGGAGTAGCTGTTGAAGTTAAGGACACACAGAAGGGTTGTTCGTCACACCACTCTAAAGTTTGTGTCATTTTTCTCCAACAGTAGCCTGTAGCTGGGATATTGGAGCAGAGGGAAATGGTTGGGTTAATCTGGGCTGAGGTTTTGCATAGCAGAGGTGCAGAAACAAGGGGCAAGAAAGGGGAACTTGATAGTGAATGATTAAAGTGAAAGACCTGGGGTTTAGGCCAGATGAAGAAAAGTGAAGCCAAAAGTGAACTGCTTAGGAAGAAACATGCCCTGAGACTCATCTGAAGATAACTCCAGGGTCCAAAAGCCTGGTAAGGCAGGTTAGGTCAGCCAGGCCACACATTTGATACGACCTTAAAAAAAAAGTAAAGTTCAGAGCCCTCTAAGTTTTCAGAGGGATTTCTGGAACTGCCACTAGCTTTTGATACTGTAATAAAGCAGTGATAACAAAGGTTAAGTCAGATGTTCATTTATTAAATACAAGCTTTGAACAAACACCCCCAGGCAAGTATGACAAGAAGTAACCTTCCTGGAATGTTCCAAAATACAGTTACGTTGATCAAGTTTTATTTCAATCAAACTTTTTGTCGTTTTGTTCTTCATTTTCTTTGTTTCTAGGTTCTTTTTCTTTTCCAAGCAGTTAGAGCATGTGCATTATTTCCTCACATGACATCAACAGTGCAGCATCAGCCTCTGGCTTGTAAAGGCACCCAGTAGACTTATGCTCTGTGCAATGGCTGCTTAGTAACCAGCATCAAATAAAGTAATGAAGCTTTTGTAGAGTGTGATACCAAATAGCAACTGGCACCTTCACATGCACCATTAAAAAACCTTCGACATTTCTTTCAGTTTTCACATATCCATTAAAAACCATATTAAAAACAAACAAACCCAGATTGCTTGATAAAACCTACTTAATTTTCCAAGTTTAGTATTACCCTCTTAGTAAGCAATACTAGAGCTGATTAGAGTCTTCACTTTCCTATCATACGCTAGCAAAGCCAACACATAAAACTAGGTATGTCAGAAAGTCTGCTCTGATAGATTTAGAGCTTGCTGAGTTCCAGAAAACACAAGCCCTCTTTAAGCTTCTGAGTGCACATACGCACCATGTTGTACCACGATCATAATTTTTTAGTCGCATTTTTGGGATGTCTTAAATTACTTCAAGGAAAGGAAAAAGGCACAGAGGACACTTGGTTTCCTTACCAATAGTGGCCTTAAGCTACGCACTTGCCTTTGTGATGTTTATAGATATTCAGCAGCATTAATGGTGCCATAGCCATTCATAAAAAGTTTCAGGAAAAGAGATTTTTAAAAAACAAAAACAAAAACAAAAAACCTTGCCAGAAAAGGCTTACAATCTGAAGACTTAACTTAATACAGAAGTAGAATACAGACACAGATACAAGAGGCAGCATAGAGGTTGTTAACTAGAAAGCTGCTGGGAACAGCTGCCTTCTGAGGTTTTGTGCCCGTTTTTTCCTCCAATTTTCTCCTATAAAACTCTGGTCTTTTCCCCACTTCTTTTAAAAATGAAAATATCCTTCTACATTGGGTTTGGAAGATAAATGCAAATAAATTGAAGCTTATTTTATACAGTTCATTCTCAGAGAAGTAAAGGAGGATAATAAATATGAAAAGAAGCTCATTTTAAGAAAATAAACACATCCTGTCAACCCATGCCTTAAAGACCCAGGGAGCATACTGAATTACTATCTTACATTCTGGCATTTGCGAGAGTCCTAGACTGCCTTTTTCATTTATAAGCACAGCAACAGGCAACATCTACTTTATATCTAGTGTGGGATGCCCTCTGACTTGAGGGTTTCCAGCTGATACCATCAAAAACACATCAAGGACTGCTTATAACAACTTGTGTTGGATTACCGTAAAACTACCATCTTATTTGAAAGAGGCCGTGGTTAACAATAATATCCTCTAAATGAAGCAATGACCCCTGTTTCTAGATCATACCACTTTTCTTGTTAGTTATATTTTTGGGCTTAGAGGGATAGTGATATAGACAGTCCATAGGGGAATGTGCCTCACTCAGCATGTTAAGCTGCACAACTGAGTAGGGAACTCAAGCTCAACCTGTAAAAGTGGGGCCCATCCATCTACTAACTACATAGACCTAAGTGGGTATTTAAAATGGTTTGTGGACAAGGTTGTGCTCAAATTCCTGCTCTGGTAATTGATGACCTAAGGCTGAGTTAGAAGCAGCTCTTAGAAGTCAGGTCTTAAGCCCAAACAAACGTTAACTATATACATTTTACAGTCTCAGAATTTTGTCTAGAATAATGTTAGTAAACATGGCCACACACTGCATACATCTTACCATGGAAGAGACAATATAAATTGGTACTCTGTTTACACTAGACCAATATAAAAATGTACATGGTGTGTGTATGTAGGTGTGTATATATATATATATATACACTGAGATATACTGCTGATATTAGTGTCTTAAAATGACATTTTTCATAGTTACAATATTTGTTGCCTAACTTTTCTACTCAAGCCTAATCCTTGATTTCCAGCAGATGAAAAGGGCCCAACAGCCTTCTTTTTTCACCTCAGAATTTTCTGAATAAAGTGTCAGAACTGCAAATTTGTTCTACCAATCCTCCTAAAAATATTATAGGGCTAAATTTTCTGTGGTAATGACAACTCCATGGGGGAGTGTTTGGCCTCCAAGATATCTTTGAGTTACAATGTAACACAAAACTAAGAGCTACCAACTGAAGTTGCATAAGATTCCTTTTTTTCATGTCATCTTTCATCTTATTCAAAAATCTACTCAAACATCAAGGTATCTGCTTTTATACAAAATGTTATTCTGTAACATTGCAGAGCTGTAACAAGGAAAAGGGCTGAAGTCTGGGTCATAAAGTCTAGTAAATACCTTGATAACACAGGACTTTCTGATATCAGCTGTCAATACATGACATCATATACTTAAAAGCAGTGCTCACCAAAGATGTCTGAGCAGTTCTTGGAAGAGAAATAGTAGGGTGGCAGGAGGTTTTAGTAGTTGAAGTTAATGTAATTTAAGGTAAGAAAAGGAAGAAGAACGAACAGGAAGAGATATAACAAAGGGTAAAAATTAGTGATGATTTCCAAACATGGTGATGCTATAAGTATAATTTCCTGCAAGCCAGGAGCACTGTAAAGTTCTTAGGAATTTTAATTATCATAATTTGAGAAAGAGCAGTTCTCTAATTTAGTAAAGGGTGAAGAATAAAAAAGAAAGCAAGGAAAAGGAAAGGAACAGAACCAGAAAGAGAGAAACCACAAACAATTGTTTATCTACACTCTGGGGTTGGTTTTTGGTTTGTTTAGGTCACAGTATTTATTCAAGTTGCTCCTTTTGTTGTTGTTTCCTCTCTGCAAGCCACCGTTGGATTTTTTCTTTTAGTTCTGTGTTTGGCCGGATCTGGTCCATGGTGAGGGGACTACGGTTAAAGGGATCTGTTTGGTCACTGAGACAAAGAGAAAAAGAGAAATGGGGTTATTTCTGTAAGTTCTAACATCTTCAGCCAAAAAGAGAATACCTAGGCATCCCACCTTGAGACTGAAGCTAGAGTGTATTATGATTCTGAATCAAGTGCTGACTTGAGGTTAGAAAGAATGGGATGACAGAGAGTGATTTGGGAGGTTTTTTTTTTGTTTTTTGTTTTTGCAGATTTTTTAGCTACTTTGTCTCTCCGCTTAACAAATTTTATCTCAACATTGCTCTTCAGATGGTATTTGATTCCATTTCCCCAAGACAGAGACCCTGTAACAATCATGTCGGCATAAAGAGCTGTTTGTAGTTTTAGTGACAGACTCTTGAAACAGTATAAGGTGTTAAGGGATAAAGCTTTGTAGGCTGACACTCGATTTAGCTAGCTGATTGCTCTTCAAATAAATGCAGATTATGGCTTCCTCATAGGTAAAATGATATACCTTCTCTCTGTACTCTCAAGCCACGATAAAAATATTCACTGACACTTTGGAAAAGACATACTACCCAGCACAGCATCATGCATATAGCGAGTGCTTAATACCAAATACCATCAAGTAGAACATCCTTTTTTCCAATATTTAAAAAACATTATTTCCCTAGATCTGGGTCAACTTATATAACTTCATTTTAAATAGGCAGAGTTTCTCAGTACCCATTTCTTTCTAATGCTGCACTTAGAGTAGGCAGGCTGGGGAAAACTTGTAGTCACCATGGCTGAGTGCAACAGCTGCAGCAGAATGTGGGTAAACCCATACGATGAGTGTAAAACCTGAATTTTTTTTTTCAATCTGTCTTTTATATTTTTACAACTAAAGTAAAATTAAGACAATTTCAAGTCAACTTATACTCCAGGTTGACTTTTTTTTTTTTTTTTGCGGTACGCGGGCCTCTCACTGTTGTGGCCTCTCCCGTTGCGGAGCACAGGCTCCGGACGCGCAGGCTCAGCGGCCATGGCTCACGGGCCCAGCCGCCCCGCGGCATGTGGGATCTTCCCGGACCGGGGCACGAACCCGTGTCCCCTGCATCGGCAGGCAGACTCTCAACCACTACGCCACCAGGGAAGCCCAAGGTTGACATATTTTATAATTGATAGAAATTATTTCCTTGAGGAAGGAAGAGGTAAAGTTAGCTCCAGCATTTCTCAACAGGTGTCTTGTTTTGGATGTTGAAATCCTTAACAATCAAGTGATATACTTCTACCAACATGCCTCCTCAACACAATACGTTAATAAATCAACAATGTGGAGTACCTATTGGGTGCACTGTACTGGGAGAAAAAGATGATAGCAGACAAATGTACACCTGTACTCTTGAGGCTGCTTTTGGGGGCTGGCTTACCTGAGCAAATGTCTGGCAATGGTGGATCTATCCACAGTGACTCTGGAAGACGGCAGCACCACAGGGTCAGACATCAGTGTGCTCATGATGGGATCCAGAAACTCATCACAGGCATCTGCATAGGTCTCCTCTTCCTGTTGCTGGAGGTCTGCTAGAGACTGAGCACAAATACCGGGCAGTTACGGGGAAATCACAGAAGCAGCTGAACTCAAAATGCTCAATGACTATACCTTAACCTTCAAGGGTTATTGTTAGTAACCCTTTATGGCGACAGTAACAATTCTCAGCTTTATGTTCTAAACAAGCCAATATGGATACTATAGGAGCAAATTTAACATTCAGCCCCAACTCTGAATCTTCAGTTTGGCTCAGCTGCTAGCAGCCATGACCAGAAATGGATCTAAATGTTAACAGGGGAAAAAAACCACACCACACTCAACATCCATCCTTCTGACAACAACCCGGCTGTAAGGGGTGGGGGTTGGAGGGGGTTATTATTTGTATAATTACAGAGTTACCCATGCAGTCTGTGTATGAAAAGCAGTTTCCGGTTTTAGGAACAAACAGGTATGGGAATTTAAAAGTGGCTTCAACATCTGCTTGAACTTTAGTTCCTCAGCGATCCATCTGCCTAAGCTCTAGGCAAAGATGAAGCCCAATTCAATAAATAACTCAATGAAGGGAAGACTGTTATCAATTAGGAAGGTTTTCCATTAGACTCCGTGCCATAATTTTTCCTTCTTCATAAATGCAAATGCAGCTGCTCCAACGAAGGGGATTAGCTGAGTACAATACAGTATTTTAATCTTTAAAATGTATGGCCATTCCTATATAAGCCAACTACCAACTACAAATAGAGAGAACAGAGAAAAATCAATAAAAATCAATGACTAAAAGCTACTAATCTTGAATTGTATTCTAAAAAGTTCTGTATAAATATCGTAGATTTTCAAGTCTATTGGTAACACTGTACAGAGAAGTTTTCATAAAAACGGCCTATTAAAAATCTGTAAATTCTTTTTAGTAGAAGCTTCTTAAATTATTTTTCTGTTCTCACCCTCATATTGAAAAGAGTAGTACTATTAAAGAATATGGTAGTTTTAGCTATTGACTAATCAGGAAGAATCAGCTATTTATATTTTCTCAATGCAATACTCTTTTCCCCCCTCAAATTGGGTAAAAAAGCAGAACGGCTGAGTTGACATAGTTTTTATTGAACATGTTAATAAGCAAATCATCCTCCTCCTTACCTTGATTCTCTCCGCTAAGTTGCTGAAAGCCACAATCATATTCCCAGGCTTATTTATTTTCTTCAGCACTCGGACTGTCTGTGCAAAGAGAGTTGGGGAATAGGAACGTCCATCCTTGGGCACAGTGGCACAGAAATTCTCCTCATCCCTAGAAGGTCAGCATCAGAAAGAAACTGGGCATCAGAGGATAGGTCAAAGAGGGCAATAACGGATGGGTTGAGGAACAAAGTTCCCCATCACTTATATACCATGAATGTTCTTTTGATATAGAATGATTTCTTCTAATTTTTAGGAAGGAAGTCTTATGAACTATCCCATGACCTTAAAAATATACTGCTTTTCCAAACAATGGATCAGTAAAGTTCATCTTTGCACAGATCAAGGCAGAATGTTGGAAATTCCAAATAACGTCCCACAGGTCGTACAAAATCTCATTATTTAAAACTATAGAAGATTCCTTCATCAGCCAACTAGAAACAAACCATTTCCTTTCTATTTCCACATAATTACCAGCTAGTCATTCCATTGTCAAAACCCCCAGTTAAAACACGAGCAAGGCCTCTGGCCTGCCCAATTAAATCTCAGGTACCCAAGATTTAAGTAGATGGTGCAGATATCTGAAACGAGCTGCTGGGGTTTGAAGTCAAATTCACTGAAGTCCTTGACTTTTAAGGCCCCCATTTTGGGGCCAACCAGGTGCTGCAGGAAGTAGTTCAACATGGAGATGATGCGCTCAGCCAGGAAAGGATGCACAAAGAGGGATTTGATCTCTGGAAAAAAAGCCAAAGTCTGTGAAAACTCAATCCATTAGCAATCTTCAACTTACAATGTCTTAGAGTTTTACTTGGAGACCTCTGGGGACTGCTATTTTTTAAAATACATTTTCATTGCAGTAATATTAGAAAATATTAGACAAGGAACAGCAAACAAACAAAATATAAAAACTACTACTCAGATGTAAACACTGTTAACATTTTGCTAATATATCCTTCTAGTTTTCCTGTCCATATTTACATACATATACATTTATAAAACAAAATGATTATCATGTTGTACATATTCTGTAACTTACTTTTTTCATTAATGATATCGTAAATACCTTACCATTTCAGTAAATATAGGTTCCTGTGCTGTCCAACATGGTAGCCACTGGCTACATGTGACTATTTAAATTAATTAAAATTAAGTAAAAAATTCAGTTTTTCAGATACACTACGCACATTTCAAGTGTTCAATGGCCACATGTGGCTAGTATCTATAGTATTGGACAGTCTAGATTTATAGAACATTTCCATCAAATAAAGTTCTATAGGATAGTGATGATTCATACCTTTTTTTTTTTTTTTTTTTTGCGGTACGCGGGCCTCTCACTGTTGTGGCCTCTCCCGTCGCGGAGCACAGGCTCCGGACACACAGGCTCAGCGGCCATGGCTCACGGGCTCAGCCGCTCCACGGCATGTGGGATCCTCCCGGACCGGGGCACGAACCCACATCCCCTGCATCGGCAGGCAGACTCTCAACCACTGTGCCACCAGGGAAGCCCCTATATATACTTTTTAATACTTTTTTTTCCTGCTTATTTTCAGAGTACCTATCATTAAATCTTTCTAAACTCTCCACCAGAAATGTAAAACTCTCAAAAATAGTTTTTGGAGATGTTCTTTCTGGAAGCTTCCATTCCTCACTCCAATCTGGACTCCTTGTTTTATAGGCCTATGGTGTGGTGGTCATACAAGCTACCTCTATCATCAGCCTGGGAACTTCCTTTGCATCTCTCTTACAGGATTCCACTTTCCTCCTTCATTTTGATGGAGTATATTTATCCTTTTGTAGCTTCTCAAAAAAGGGTACACCAAAAGTAAATCTGATACCTTCACGTCTGAAGATGTCCTTACATTTTACCCTCAAACAGGGTAAAATGGTTTGGTGGGCAATAAGATTCTAGGCTGAAAAGATATTTTCCATCAGGACTGTGTTCCAGCTTCAAACGTCAGTGCTGTGAAATTCAAAGATGTTTAAACCATTGTACATGACCTGATTTTTCTCTGGAACCTTTTAGGTACCCTGATTTTCTGAAATGCCACAATGATATACCTTAGTGTGGGGGTTTAAAAATTCCCTGCACTGGGTACTTGGTGGCTCCTTTTAATTTAGACTTAGTTTTGGGGAATTTGGGGGGTATTATTTCTTTGATAACGTCCTTTCATTTTTCTCTTTTGATACTTCCTAGATTGATCCTTTATTTTCTTGTTTTCTCTTCTAATTTCTATCTCTTTTTCTGTTCTACTTTCATGGAAGAGTTCCTTGAATTTATCTTCTAACCCTTCTACTGACTTTTCAAAATTTCTGAAGTTACATTTTCAATATCCAAGAGCTCCTTCTTGTTCTTTGCATAATCCCTTGTGTTGCCTCTTTGTTTCTGTTTTATGTATGCTGTATCTTCTCTCATACCTCTGAGTTTATAAAGATATTTTAAAGCAGCAGTCCCCAACATTTTTGGCACTAGGGACCAGTTTCGTGTAAGACAATTTTTCCACGGACCGGGGGTGGGGGTGGGGTGATGGTTCAGGTGGTAATGCGAGTGATGGGGAGCAATGGGGAGCGGCAGATGACGCTTCACTCACTCGCCCGCCGCTCACCTCCTGCTGTGCGGCCCTGTTCCTAACAGGCTGTGGACCGATACTGGTCCGCGGCCTGGGGGTTGGGGACCCCTGTTTTAAAGAGTTTTCATCTATTATCTGTGTTTCACATTAGAGGATTTCCTCAAATGTCTGGTGATCCTTGGTTGTCATTTCATATATAATCAATATAAAAATTATTAATGAAAGGTTTTACTTTGTTTTTAAATACCAAGTCCTGCAGTGTGTATTTTCTACTTATATCACATCTCAATTCCGACTAGCCAAAGTTTAAATGCTTGAGAGCCACATGTGGCGAGTGACTACTGAACTGGACAGTGCAGCTCTAGAGGGAGTAGAGATAAATATCTCTGTTTGATCTACCACATTTAACCAGATTCAAGAATATTTTTTTCAGGTAACACAAACACCCCCAGCTATACTGATACGGGTAAGTTGTGTCCTCAAGAAAAATGATACTAACTTATGCTTTCTGGCAGCTGTGTGAGGATGACCATTTCCTCATTCCCATGTCAACAATGGACAACATCATTCTTTTTGAAGCTTTTCTAGTGATTCAGTTCCTCTCAGACTGTGGAGGAGGATACTGTCACCAGAGTCTCAGTGGGCTGATCCCTCAAATGAAGCAGATCTTAACCACTGCATGTTTTGGGAAAGCAGTGTGTTGTATCCTTACCTGATGTCAGAAAGGCAAGGGTACCAATTGTTTCATTGGACATGATGTTATGGAAACGTGCCAGCTGTCCAAACATCTGTAGGCCAGCCTCCTTCTCTCGGCGGGCTTCTGGAGTCAGACTGTCCCATTCACCTCGGTCCTTCTCAATTTGTTGAATTTTTATCTTGCTCAAATACTATAGAAACCAGAGGTGGAAGATATCAGAGAACAAAGTGTATTGAAGGGAAGATGATATTTAAGAGGTCCTATTTAAAATCTAGTCTACTAAGCTGGGAAAACCACAGATTACCTAAGAGACATGAGGCTTTATTTCTCAGCACAGGGCTGAAGTTTAAAAAGAAACTGTGGGGAGATTTCCCTGGCGGTCCAGTGGCTAAGACTCCATGCTCCCAAAGCAGGGGACATGGGTTCGATCCCTGGTCGGGGAACTAAGAATCCTGCATGCCACAAGGCACAGACTTAAAAAAAAAAAAAAAAAAAAAAAAGATGAAAAAAAGACAAAAAAAGATAAAAAAGAAATTGTGGGAAAAATTGTTTCAGCCTGGGTAGACTTATGGGTAATTCCCCTGGAAATATTATAGTCTATGAAATAGAAACGAGGATAAATAGTATATGAAATATTGGTAAAAGCAAACAGGCTACAGGGAAAAAAAAGATGAAAGATGGGAAAAAAAAGATGAAAGATGAAAAAAAAAAACCACCCCCCAAAACTGCTTATCAAAAAACAAAGCTCTATCACATATGCAAAATGTCTGGAAGGAGAACCATAAATATTTAAAACCCTCTGCCTCTCACCATTCTTGCTGTTGTAGCAAGCATGTTAAACTTACAGTCCCATGAAAACGCCGTCTGTGTCATTCTGTCACATAACTGTTCCTTAGAAACGTCTATTTATTACAGGACTTGTTTTCTAAGGCAACAGATCTAAAATCTTCAAGTATGGGATTATGAACAAAGCAGGAACATTTGCTCACAAATTAAATACAAGTTACTGGGAGATTGCTAATCAATACGAGGAGTGTGTGGGTTATCCAACAGGCTACCCTCATGATTTACCTGCTTTGTCTCCCTTTGGGTCACTGCCCTATCTTACACCTGTCGCAGATAAGGGAAGTTTTTATAGCAGCAATAAGCAGCTCCACAAGGGAGGGTTAAGCTGAAGGAACTGAGAGACCCCCAGGTGTATACTTTGTAAAACTCATGTTTCAGATATAGCTAAAGATTTGGGAGGCAGTGGACAGATGAAGAGTACTGATGACTTGGAGTCTTTATGTGAAAAAATAACCCAAACCAGAGATTTTTTTCCAAATAGTGGTATAAAAGTCAGAATCTTTTAGGAAAGAGGGCTAAGAATCATTGCCTTGGTCAGTCACTGTTACTGATGTCTAGGGATGGAAGAAAGCTGAAAGTCACTAACTGAACGAAGATCCTCTGATTTCTTTCTGTAGTGCTAGACTGATTAGTTCTGCCAGGGTACCTTAGTTTGGCCTTTCACACTTTCTTTTCCACTGTCTGCCAGAATATCATCCTAGCTCATAAGGCCCTTGGTCTTGGTCTCTAATGGAACAATACCTATCAAACTCTACAAGGGCAAGGTTGGTGGTACATTACTACTTGCAAATTTTTGGTGTCCAAGACTGGTACTAGGGGATTGCTAGCATAAGGATTGCTCTATTATGGCTAAGAGGTAAAAAGTATGTATGATGGTATAAGGGCAGTTAAATCTGTTTGTTTGTTTGTTTTTTTTACCTGTATCGCTTCATCCAAAAGGAAGATGGCATCGTTCATTAGCAGGTTAAGAAAGCGGAGGAAAAGTGGGGGATTCATGGCTTCTAAATTCTTAGAGGCATAGTCAGCCAAATCCTGTAAGTCCCAGCCCAAGAAAAAAACATTTTAGTACTGAATCACAACCCATTGGGGCTTATGTGGAGCAAAACTCAGATAACTCAATTTTGGTTTCACCAAAAACATTCTCACCTTAATGCTCTCTCGATAGGTATCTGTTCCCCACATGTACCTGAGGATGGGATACATGGGGCGGCGGTAATTAAACTTCTGCTCAAACTGATGGGGGTCTCCTGGAGTAAGGCAAGAGCAAAACATCAACAAAGGTGGTGCTATCAGAGAAAAGGCAAGGGCTTATGTTTATGTGTAGCCATTTTATAAAAATTCTGAATGTGTCAAGGCTACCGGCAAGACCTGCCGCGGGAGTTTATGAAGGCCTAGAGTCATAATCAAGTGTTTGTTTATCTCCTTACCGACAGAACAAGGGGGGGACATATAAACGATACAGTACTCAGAAAAGGACAAGGACTGAGCTGCAAAATAAAAGCCAAGGGAAACAAATGCTTCCACATCCAAACGTAGACTACTTATCAGACTTTGAATGAGGCCTCTGAGCTGGCCATTGTGGCAGTGCCAGCCACGTGCAGGATGGGCTACTAAAAGTAATCCCCACATTCTTCATGGATAACATCCCAACTGTGTGGCTAACTGGTTCTTGATTACTCTGAAAAATCAGGCCAGGAGCTAAAAATCTGAGGCTTATACTGCTTTTGACATGCCACAGGTACCACCAGAGCTCTACAGGTTGGGTCATATAATAAGGGAGGGGCATGGGATTTGGAGTCAGGAGACTTAGGTTTTCCTTCTGGCTCCACTTAATGCAAGTCTCTTACTCTTTCTCAACTCCCACTTCCTCAGAAAATAAAACAGGAATTATAATACACCCTCTAATATTACAACCAGAGGGTCATAGTGGCTGTATAATGAGATAACTGCAATGATTTATTGTGCAACTTCTTATATATTATAAAGATTTACATACACTGCCTCAACCATCACTTCAACCCCTTTTACAAATGAGGAAACTAAGTCTCAGAGGTAAGCAAGTAACAAAGTCAAAATTCAAATATGGAAAAACAGTCAGTAAAGTGTTAAATGTCTCTTTAATGTTAATTGTATTTATCACTGGCTGGTAGGACATCCCCTTTAAAAGGGGTCTTAAGTAACTGATCTTGTTTACTGGTTGAGAGGGGGTACTGTTTACTCAGACATAGCATCTCAGGGTTACAGCTCAAAAGGGCATGAGAGAAAGGGAATGTTGCCTGCTGTTATTCTTAATCTAACAATGAAACTGTATGAGAGTTAGACCGTCTGGATAAGACAAAAGAATATCTCAATCAGCACACTGTCTCATTATCCACCATTCTGTAATTTTGAGGCAGAGAAAAATAAAGACCTGGGGTTTTAACTGGACAGCCTAATTTATTTGAGTATGATTCTATCAAAAATTATAGTAAAGTTGTTAACAGTACGCATTTTTCTTTTTTAAGGTGAGAGAGACCTGATTCTACCACTTAATTGTATGACATAAACAAATAATTTAATCTTTTTGAGCATCCATGTCTTCATAGGTAAATGGGGATAATAGAGTAAAACTTTCCAGATGGTGACAGATTAAGGAAACAATGTGAAAAAAGCACTTAGCATCAAGGGTAGCACATGGTAGGTATTCAATAAATAATGGCTTATGATTATTTTCCTGACATTTAAAAACTGATCAGCGATCAGTTTCTTGGTTCTAGACTGCTTTACCTGTAAACTCAATGTCCACAAAGACCTTGATTAGAGCTTCTGCAAGGTGCGATGCATAGGGAAAGTTGCAGAACACACGTTTCCGGTGGAACACACTGGATACCAAGGGATTTGGGGTCTGATCCATGTGGGGCATCACTGCTTCCAACACCTCAGCGAGTTTGGCCCTTAGGTGGGGATTCTTCATCCTACGAATAGGGCAGAAATCAAACTGAGCAGGCAGAAAATTTAACTCCCAAATTTATAACTATTCTCTCCATACGAGGAGTCAAAACATCACATATCATCTGTACAGAGGATTACAGGAGAAAACACGACTCCACAGTTTTAAGTTGGTCAATTTCTGGGGGATACGCAGAGTGTACCATTCAGCTCTTTAAGATCACAGCTTACCAATTACGAGGATGAGTACTTAAGTTTCTATTTAATGCTCTGCCATTCTGTTTACTTCACTATAACAATGCACGACTTACTATTTACTATTCTCTGACAGCTTCATCTGGGATAAACTTGCCTTTCCAAGCTTTCTGAGGCTAAGGGCCAGGATATAATTATTCCACGTTACTTATAATGCATACCATGTGCGCCTAATACTTGTTGACTTATGATTTTTCATTAGGTCTGCTCAGTTCAGTGAAGGACTGGCTTCTACCTATGTCTCACTGACACGGCTCAGGGGATTGTGGATCTCTTCTTTGTGCAGCAAATTCTCACTTACGTACAGACTGTTCCCTTTGGCCTACCACAAAAAATCAGAGAAGCAACTCTACAGGTCAATGAGCATCTTCCTTTGGGAAGGAGGACTAGAAGCTATGAATGCTAAGACTTGAGATCAGAGAGCATTTACCCAAGTTTACTGCTCATCCAACTCAGAATTTTAAGAGCAAACTTTGTTATCATACATTAGAAGATCATTAGCACCTGGCAAGGTCTCTGGCATTAAGGTAACTATTTTAACCAGGGACTAGCAGTGAAATTCCCATCAGGTACCTTATATGCAGGTTCAAATTCTCTGTGGGCAAAGTCCTTTGTTTATTATGCCTCTCAAGTGTGGGATTTGGGGCTACCCATAAGGATAGTCAGGTGATTCATTAATGTTAACACAACTTCTGAAGGCAACCCCTTATGATTCAGGCTTGTTTATTTCTTGGTTTAGAAGTCTTCTGAATGTTTTGCAGCTCTAAACTGTGACAGAGCCACGCTTTCAGCACTTCACCTTTCTATGCTTCCAGTGAAAATGGTGATAAAATGAAGGACATGTTCCAGGGAATCTGCTGATGTCTCCAAGATGTCATCGGCAAAGCGGCGGAGAAAAATGAGGAAATCACCCAAGTTATCTGCAAAAAATTCTGAGAAAGAAAATATTCACTGGAATTAGCCAAACATCTGACTCTTTGTATTATGCACTATTTAAATTCCTCCCTTTTACTCTACTTAGTGAAGGTTAAAAAAACCCCAAATGTCTTGTAGGTACTAGAAATGACGATAAATTAATATAGAATCTCCTTTGAATGTAAGTCAATTTTTATTTTGATCCAAGTAAACAGAATAGTAGAGACATAAAATGTTAACACACCAGTGCAGTTTAAGAAAGTATACTGATAGACATATACTTCCACACTCAAGGTTAACAGTGTGTTAAAATAACCCTTTAGATGAAAAAGAATCTTGAATAGTAATGAATACATTAGATGACTATGGTCTTCACTCTCTGGGGTCCTCCACTGGTCTTTGCCTTCTAGTATTTATGCCCTTGTATATCTCCTCCTACACTATTCCACGGTAGAAGACACACTATGGGGCACATAGAAGTGATGGCATGTCATTTCCATAATTAGGTTATAGAAGCCTACAGCTTCCATTTTGGTTCCCTGCTCTGAGGGAAGCCACCTGCCATACCATTAGCAGTACTAAGGAGAGTCCTGTGTGGCCTGGAAAAGAAGCCAGTAAGCAACTGAGGTTTGCCACAACCACACTACTAGGCTTGTAAGCAGATCCTCCAGCTCTGATCGAGTCTTCAGATTCCCATGGCACTGGTGGACAGTCTGGCTGCAACCTCACGAAGGACCAGAGTCAGAACCATGCAGCTAAGCTACTCCTGGATCACTGACCCGTGGAAACTGTGTGTGATAATGTCTGTTGTGTTAAGTTGCTATGTTTTGGGGTAATTTGTGACTCAACAATAGATGACCAGTACAGTGATCAAGAACATGTAACTTGATTTTGATGGACAGTTTCTGCCGGCCCCTCACCAACATACAGACACACACAATCTCACTTCTGGGTTAACCAAGAGGAGACGATTTTTTTTTTCCTAAAGAATAGCACAGTGGGGTGGGTTAGACAAATAAATTTGTAAGTTGAATGACAAACAACAGTAATGATAGAAACTAACAGCTCTGAAAACCCTGACTGCACTTCGTCCTTTGAAGACTATTTTCTTATCTGCACAGCAGTGGCGACACAATGCTGAGGAACAAGCTATCAGTTCCCCCAGGCTTCAGCCAACAGACATTACCTACAAGTTTGAGTTGTTTCTCCAAAAACAGCTGAATGATAACTAAGGAAGGATATTTTGAGGATTAAACTTCCAACGTGACCCAGTTAAACTTAGATGGCTATAAATAGGAAGCTCCCAAGGGAGAGCCTGCTTACCTGGCACGTAAGCCAAAGAACTGTAGCCATCTGGCAAAGGAAAAGTTAGCTCTATCGGCTGTGAGCCTTCATTGCCTATGGCCAGTTGAACTAGGAGGACAGCCATGGACACCTGCAAATTTAGGCAGTTTTGCAGCATTTGCGGCTCAGTCATGGCAGTCTTAGTAGAAAGATAGATGGTCATCAGTCGTTCAAACTGCTCACGGAGGTTGTCAGCAGCTGGGCTAGAACTTTGCTGAGCATCCCGCCAGGCTACCTGCAGCCGATGCAGATTTTGGTTGATTTTTACCATCTGATCATGCAACCTGCCCCCAAGAAAGCAGAAAAGACTGGGTCAGGAGGCTCATATAGGGACAGTTGAGTACAGACCATTTTTTTAAAAAAAAATTTTAACATCTTTATTGGAGTATAATTGCTTTACAATGTTGTGTTAATTTCTGCTGTATAGCAAAGTGAATCAGCTATACGTATACATATATCCCCATAACCCCTCCCTCTTGCACCTCCCTCCCATCCTTCCTTACAGACCATTTTTGAAAACCAAATCCTCACTTATTTATTCTATTATTCCCTTTTAGGATGTAGGGAGCTGCAGTTGTGATGACACAGAAAGCAATCACAAAAGTTACTGACAGGACAGAGGTGGGAGCATAGCACCGGGAAAATGTTACCAAGTATTCAAGAATTGAATCTAATTACATAGATTAGTTGTCTTCGGCTGAAATGCACCATCCATAGAATGGCTCGGTTGAGCAGGGTGTAGATTGGGCTTTTATTATGTACAATATATAACGATCAGGCAAAGTACAAGAAGCCCAGCAGGGTAGTTTGACACCACACAAGTGCAATGATTGTACCTGGATGTGGTTATATGGACAGTCTTTCCATGGTTAGTAGAGAACTAAAGCTGGTGAGAAAGGAGTCTAGATTACTAATGACCACATATCAACCAGTAGCCACCTATGATGCAGCCTAAGAGCAGCTTCCAGTCCTCTGATGCTCAATATAAAATTAAATGATTCTTCACAAAGGGTCAGCCAAATGTTCTCTAATGAAAGGAAGACCCATAATTCAATGTTATAGATAGTTGTGTCTATGTGTACAGTCCAAAGTCATTCTTGGCCTTGTGGATAACGTCTAGGGTTAGCTAGCCAATACTGGGAAACTAGATGACATTCATTTTTGTGTTTAAATCTAGGTGGTTGAACAGGTTAAACACATGCTAAATTGTTATCTATTGTCTCACTTAAAATGTCAATGATAGGGATAGAAAATGCCTCTAATAAAGATATAATTTCATTTTTCCAAAAATTTGCTGAGTTTTGAAAAATGCTGTGTCAGTTTAAGTATCCTGAAAAGGCATTAAAAACTGCTGTCCTCAATATACCTTCCTATAGACTGTGAGTGAGTAGCTATTTGCTCCCCTTATTTATACTTGTCACAGTCAGCTAAATCAGAGGGAAAAAAAAATCATAGAATAACACACGGTTAGCCAGAACCAGACAATTTTTGGAAGTCATACACTTTAGCTCTCAAGTCTTCACACTTCCAGAATCCTCCTTATCTTTGATACATAGATTTTTATGTTCCTACTGATCTTATTGAAATACCTTATAAACATTTAATTTTGTCAATTTTGTCTCTAAACCATAGAATAAAGCTTTCTCTTTTTTCATCAGGAGTAATAAGTAATGAAAATTCAAGAGCAGAATGTGAAATGTTAAATGAAAACAATTCCACTTTAGCAGATGACAAAAGGAAGATAGTGATTTAAAAATTTGCAAGTTTAGAGAAAAATACTAGGTGTATCTTTAATTTTAAAAAGTTTAACAGGTCAAAAATTAAAAATAAATTCAAGTTATATGGATAAAGCCACTTCATGTAGACACAAATAAATGCATATAATGCCCTTTTCCTACTAGATCCTAATGTCAGCCTTCAGAATAAAGTGAGATTGTTATCTGTAAGACGCACTTTCAACCTTCTGGTTATCAACACAACCAAGCAGTTCTTTCCTAATGACATCAGAGGAGTTACCTGTGAAATCCCAAGTACAAGGTGTACTCTGTCAGGACAAGGTTTTCTGTTACAAGGTTGTAGTTCTGGGGAAACTTTGGCTCCTGTACAGCTGGGATCAAACAGGTTTCTTTGTCCAAACCTCAAAGAAATTAAAAGGAAGAGTAAATGGCTTGCCACAGACATCTATCTTGGCTCCAGTGTCCCCTTATTCTAGTTCAACTTCCATCCTGCTATTAGTGAATTAAGTAATATCTTCTTAAAAACACATCTTCTCACATTCCTAATCTCTTGTCTAAAAATGTAATTTGGCTTCTCAGTCTATAGAAATGCAGTTAAATCTCTTTAGCTTGATCATGAAATCACCAACAATTAAAAGGAATGATAGCACTGTAGATTTTTCCAGGGGATAGATAATGGATCATTTGTATCTATTCTGTGCTTTTCTGTATTTAAGATTATTTGATTTTGAGCATGTTACTTTTATAATTAGAAGAGTTATACAACTGGGAGGAAATACATCAAGATTGAGCGATTCATTTTGAGTGGTAGAATTAAGAGTGATTTATCTTCTTCTTTTCACTTCTCTGTATTATTTGAGTTTTCCCCAATATTCTTCCTCCCTAGGCTAATATTTCCTGCCAATTCCCATACCCCTTCCCCCATCTACCCCTTGTTCCAGCCACATTGAGCTTCTCACTGTTCCTTAGTTAAGACATTTCACAGCTGTGTACCTTCATACTTGTTTTTCCCTCCATATAAAGGGCTTCCTTTGCTCCTTTGCTTGATAAACCCAGCTCATTTTTCAGGACTCAGCTACGAAGACCTCCAGCTTCTGTAGAATTAATCATTTACTCCCTCCTCTGTGCTCCTGTAGATTAGCCCTAGACCATATTATGATCATCTGTTAACATATCTGCCTTCTTGTGGAGACTTTGAGTTCAAAAAGGACAGGGAATGTACTTTATTCATTTTCATAATGAATGAATGAATGAGCGAATATCCAAGTCTGCCAAATTCAGAGAGAAGGTCTCATTAAAGGACAACATCTAAAAAATAACAGTTTTAAAAAGCTTGCCTTTTTAAAACTCATAATAGCTTTTCTTTTTGCCTCATCTTCTTTGAGAAAGAGGGACCTCTGTGAAAAAGGATATAGGAGTGAATGGCTTAGATGTTACGCACACAGTTTTGAGAAGACCAGCTCCCCCTTACCTCTCATGTGTACATTTTTTATTTTTCGTTCTTCATCATTCAACTCCTTCAGGGCACAGTAAGTGGGATTAAAGGTGAGGAGCCGAGAGGATCTGGGTTTGCAAAATGGCTGGCATAACTTCAGGAGAGCAGCACCCAAATTCAGAAAGAAGGCATCCGAGGCATACATTTGGAAGAAGATTTCTGGCATCTGATTGGCCCAAATCTTGGTGCGGCCTGCATTTGCATGCAAACAGTTTCCAAGCCAGGACAAGATACAGTGTTTGGTTTCTGGAGAGAGCTGGAGTAAGTTCTTCAACATCTGGTAGATCTTTTCATGGAACCGAGCCATGAACTGTTTAACCAGAAAACACAACCACAGAACATTCCAGTTTCACAATCCTAATATTTGTTACTCTCAAATCTTAGCCACTGGCAATTTCCAAAAATACATGAATCCTAATCTTCTCCCTCACTTTCCCTGTGCCTTACGCCACCATTTCTGATTAAAAAAAAAATTTTTTTTTTTCTGGGAACTTTTAAGAGATTTCCTGATGAGCTGCCAAACTGCAGGTAGCATTCACATAGCTTTAGAGTAGGGGATGGTAAACTTTTTCTGCAGAGGGCCAGATGATAAATATTTTTGGCTTTGCATGCCATATGGTCTCTGTAGCAACTATTCAACTCTACCACTGTGGCATGAAATCAAGCCATGAACAATACATATACACATGGGCATGGCTGGGTTCAATAAAACTATTTACAAAAATGGGCGGCAGGCTGGATTTGGCCACTGGTATAATTTGCCAACCCCTGCTTTAGAAAGTTGTGATGATGGGAGATTTAAACTGCCCCCAATTCAACCATTTATTGTCATATGTTGGCCAGACTTCTACCATAATTTATGCTAAGCCCAGAAAGAGAGGACATAAGCAGAAGGAGGAAAAGGAAAATAATTTGGCTTTTAAGCTGGAGTTCAGTCAGAAGATTTTAGGAGCTAAAGTTATAAGAAATAGCTTGGTGAGAAAAATGAGGATTGAGAGCAGGTAGCTGTGCTACAGCACAGGGCAAAGACGAGCAGCAGCTCACTCTTAAACCACACAAAGGTTTGTGCTCTGCTCTTAGCGCCTGCTAAAAAGAGGGCCATTTCTGTACATGATTATGGTAGACAGCCAACCAGATTGATCTGCTTTCCCAAAGAGGCTCAGGCAGCCTTATCTGCATCTGCTTTCTGAGGAAACGATACTTAATCTAAGACCAGGGGGCCGGGATACACCGGTTAACAGCTCCACCTGGTGAATGTTGGCCTCTTGTACTTTGATCTCCTGGGGACTGGAACGAGATGGATTCAGGAAGTAGCCATGATTTTCTACTACACCCGGAGTCTTTAATAAGCAGGAGATATTCAGGATTACTCCCAGCAAGGTCTTCTGGTACATCTGCCCATTACTAGGATCCTTGGGCTGAATGTATTCTACAAAAACCTGTAGGAAAAGACAAGCCTAGTTATTTGTCTGTATGATGAGATAAATGATGGGATGAGAGGGCCTCAAAGAATTAAGATTATACAACCAATGTATCTTTCTCTTATTCCATAGGTAATATTACACTGCCCTCAGGATAGGGAAGCATAGAGTATTAAGCTTCCAACTCAACTGAATATATATGAGCTTTCAGACCTACCTTTGCCATATCCTTTTGCCTAGTGAAATACAGAAGAATGTCTAGATACGCGTACAACAGGATCTGGCAGAGTTCTAGATCTTTTATTCGGCCCAATAAAATATCAAACACTGGAATCATGACTTCTGGAAATGTTCGAACTTCCTCATCCAGTATCAAGGCTTCGATGACCTCATCCAGAAACTCAGCTACACCTTCAAAATCTGACAGAAGACAAGAGAGAGAGGAGGCCATAAGAATTTTTAGACGCCTTTACACACAGCTCTTTACTCTTCTGATACTTTTGATAATTCTATTGGTATTCAACCTCAAAGGTCAAGGTGTGAGCTCTCTTCCTTAATTTACGCTGGAACCATAGTGGCTCTGAGGCTTTCTAATACAATTAGAGGAATGTTACACTTGGAAATCAAATGTAGAAGCTTACGGATGTTGCTTATGTACTCACGGCCTCCTAGGATGGCTTCCAACATCAAATCTACCAGTTGCTCGTGGATGTTTTGGTCAACATAGATCTCGGGGGTGAGGAGAACTGTTCGGGTATTGGACACAGTGAGGTTCCTGCACTGCACTGCAAAGGGTAGCAGGTTCTCTGGAACTTTGGTAATCTGGAAACAGCAATGAAGAGAGGGAAGAGTCTAGCTCTGTGATCTGGCACAAGGACAGATATAGCAAATAGAAGGGAAAAGACATTGTGTCCCAAAACAGTAGTGCTTTCCTGTGGATGCTTGAAAAGCCATGAGAGTTCATTCTTTGGTTTAAGGAATCACCTAACTGTTAGAAATTCTAATGCTGGAAGTGATCAAGCTTAATCTACTGTTATATATACCTTAGTGGAAATGAATTTATCAGACCTTTTTTTAATAAGGGTGTGATATATTAAGACGTTTGTAGAGAGAATAACAGGAGGCACTTGTTAATTGGGGAAAGGGGTAGACCCCAAGCCACAGAAAGGAGAGACTAAAACTTTAGAAGATAAACTAACAGTGCCTCTGATATCCAGTTCCAGATATAATATGATGTATATAAATTGATATAATAGACACTGATCTTGGGACTTCCCAGGTGGTCCAGTGGTTAAGACTCTGTGCTTCCACTGCAGGGGGTGTGGGTTCGATCCTTGGTTGGGGAAGATCCCGCATGCTGCACAGCACAGCCAAAAAAAAAAAAAAGACATTGATCCAACTCTCTGGCTTATGTGTTAAAGTCATACCCAAGAGGACAATAGAGTACTCAATACGGATTATTCTTTTACCTCTTCCTTGGCTCTTTGGAAACAGGAATAAAGGTAACAAAAAATGTGCCTCTCCCCTGCATCTCGATCAGCAGAGAGATTCAACGTTGTAGAAGAGGTCATGTTAATCAAGTGGTTGCCTGGATCTTGAAGTAATAAGCGAGTGAAGACGGCCTATTAAGAAAAACAAATAAACAAAAATACTAAATCATTGCAAAGTTAATTTATTTTTAAATTTTTTTGATGTATTTTTTATTGAAGTATAGTTGATTTACAATGTTGTGTTAGTTTCAAGTGTTCAGCAAAGTGATTCAGTTACACACACATATATAGCTATTCTTTTTCAGATTCTTTTCCATTATAGGTTATTATAAGACATTGAATATAGTTCCCTGTGCTATATAGTTGGTCCCTGTTGTTTATCTATTTTATATGTAGCAGTGTGTATCTCTTAATCCCAAACTCCTAATTTATCTCCCCTGACCACTGCGAAGTTTATTTTACAACATCAAGATAAAAAAGATAATTTTGACACAGGTTATTATAAGAATCACAGAACGTAGAACAAATGGGGAAAAAAGGGCTCAGTGTATCATTACTTTAGAAAATATTACATATACAAATTTAATCGTTTATGTAGTTATCCTAAAGCAAGCTTAAGTGTCTAGCATAGCCCCTGGCACAGAGTAAGCATTAAAAGAATATTTGTTGAATGGTGTGGAGAATTGGAGATTAAACTCATATGTGAAATCTACTACTCTGCATCATTGCTGACCTCACTCAGACTTATATAAACACAGTTTAAATGTACTGGGTTGGCCAAAAAGTTCGTTTGGGTTTTCCCACACCACTGTCCAGAAAAACCCGAATAAACTTTTTGGCCAACCCAATTATGAAGTTAAACTACAAGTTGTCAGGTCTTCCCTATCAAACTTTTATTCCTTTAATGTTAATTAGGCACCTGTAAGGTAAAATGCATTGTTTTGATTTTGGAAAAGAGATAAAAAAAGAGATGGACCTTGGCCTTGATAAATACTAGTGTCTACGGGAGAGAGAAGACAGGTTCATAAAGAAGCCAAGACATGAGACAGAAAGAGACAATTCCCATAAGAGATGCATGGAGATTACTGCCAGAGCCCAGAGGAGAAAATAACTCCTACTTGGCAAAACTTTGTAAACAGGATGGCATTTTAACTAGGTCTTAAAGGATGGGTAGATTTGGACATGGGACCATGGTAGATGAGAAGATTCCAAAAGAGGAACACCACAAACAATGTAAGAGATGGAGCTAAGCAAAGCAATGGTTGGAGAAAGGTGAGCGGAGTTCAGCTGCAAGGCTAATTTTTCCTGAAGCCACATGTAAGGAATGTAAGAATGGTACCTGCTCTACGTTGTTCATATCAAGCCAGTCTTGATCTTCCAGGTCTACTGCCATTTCTTCCAAATACACACAACGGCTGGGGATGCCATTCCCACTTTTCAGGCTTGGGTCACCTGGGAAATGGTTTTAATCTGGTAAGTTAAGGATAATGCTTCTGTCTTATACAGACAACTGATCTTGATGGCATTTCTCTTGAACCCCAAGTTTGACTCAGGTAATATCAGAATGATCTTGCCACACACAGCAGTATCTAAAGATTTAAATCATTTTTACCCCTCGAAGAGTATGTGCTTTGTTATAAACCTAACACCATGACATTTGAAGAGTAAATCCCAGACATCAGCACTAATTCTGGGGTTTAACTACAGATAGGGCACAGAGGGGAAACACTATCTGACCCTTCTTGGGGCTTTCATCTAAATGTTTAGGTCACCTCTGAGTAGAAAATGGATTTAGCTACCATTCCCATTTCCCTTTTAAGGTAGTAAAGGCAGTAGCTACATGGCCCAGTCAGTATCAAAATAGAAATGAAAGTTGTATCTGTGTCAAAATTCTGCTTTAGGTCACATTAAAAGCTTCCTTGAAATATAAACCCTGTGTCCCAGGGAGTATGATGGGTTTGTTTAACCATCAGATACAGTAAGTTTCTAAGAGCAAGTCCCTAGCCCAAGCAGGAAGGGCAGAGTAATAAATACACTAGCTGCAAAGATGTAACTCACTGTTGTCCAGAGTGATGAGAAAGATCCTTTGGATCATGTGATTGATGTTGAGTTGCTCACATATTTCCTGCTGTGAACGGAACGAGCGGCTAATCTCAGCCACAGAGTAATCAAATTCATCCAGGCTCTCTGACACACTATTATCTGAGTCATCTGGGCTGGCTGGGAGTTCATCTGCCAGAAGATGTAAGTCGTTAACAGTTACAATGCTCTCTTTAAGAGAAAACCAAGTACACATGATAAATGTAACCAAGAGGAGGATAATTTGGGGTGTTAAACAAGTTAACTATCTAATTAGTGAACATCTCAAGTCAGGCAACACCTTTTTTTTTTAAATTAAGGTATCATTGACATATTAGTTTCAGGTGCACAACATAATGATTCGATATTTATATATATATATATATAGTTATTGTTATATAACTATATATATATTATATATATGTTATATATTGTCATTGTTATATGATCACTACAATAAATCTAGTTAACGTCTGTCACCATACATAGCTACAAATTTTTTTCTTGTGATAAGAATTATTAAGATCGACTTTCTTAACAACTTTGAAATATACAATACAGTACTGTTAATTACGGTCACCATGCTGTTCATTGCATCCCCATGGATTCTTTATTTTATAACTGGAAATTTGTACCTTTTGAAACCCTTCACCTATTTTGTCCATCCCCCCCACCCCCTGCCTCTGGCAACCACCAATCTATTCTCTGTATCTATCAGCTTGTTTTTTTTTTTTTAAAAAATATTCCACATAAGTGAGATCATATGGTATTCGTCTTTCTGACTTATATCCCTCAGCATAACGCCCTCAAGGTCCAACCACTGTCCACCTGTTGTTGCAAATGGCAATATTTCTTTTTTATTTATGGCTGAATAATATTCGTGTGTGTGTGCACGTATGTGTGTGCCTGTGTGTAATTACATCGGTTTCTTTATTCATCCGTTGATGGACACTTAGGATGTTTTCACATCTTGGTTATTGTATACTGATGCAATGAACATGGGGGTGCATATATCTTCTTGAATTAGTGTTTTTGTTTTCTTTGGATAAATACCCAGAAGTGGAATTGCTGAATCATATGGTAGTTCTATATTTATTTTTTTTAGGAATCTCCATTCTAGTTTCCATAGTGCCTGCACCAATTTACAATCCCAGCAACAATGCACAAGAATTCCCTTTTCTCCACATCCTTGCCAACACTTGTTATTTCTTGTCTTTTTGATAATAGCCATTCTAAGAGGTGTGAGGTGGTTTTGATTTACATTTCCCCAATTAGTGATGGTTTTTTTTTCATAGATTAGGGCACCTTTTAATGTACCTGTTGGCCATCTGTATGTTGTCTTTGGAAAAATGTTTATTCAGATCCTGTGCCCATTTTTAAATTGGACTGTTTATATTTTCTGCTATTGAGTTATATCAGGAACATTTTAAATACAGAATTCTGAAATCCCTGGCTATAAAATCTACCACATTTTAAAAACCAAAAGTTTTATTCTTTGTACTCATAATTAATTGTATTCCAAAATGCCAATAGTAGCAACACTATCTTCCCTACAGAATCCTAGTGGGCAAAGAATTACCCAATAGATCAGTATGACTTTAATTATATTAAATATGGCTTGGGGCTTCCCTGGTGGTGCAGTGGTTAAGAATCCACCTGCCAATGCAGGGGACACGGATTCAAGCCCTGGTCTGGGAAGATCCCACGTGCCACGAAGCAACTAAGTCCGTGCGCCACAACTACTGAGCCTGCGCGCTAGAGCCCACAAGCCACAGCTACTGAAGCCTGTGCGCCTAGAGCCCGTGCTCTACAACAAGAGAAGCCACCGTGATGAGAAGCCCACGCACTGCAATGAAGAGTAGTCCCCGCTCACCGCAACTAAAGAAAGACTGACTGCGCACAGCAACGAAGAAGACCCAACGCAGCCAAAAAAACAAAAAACAAAACTTCATAGACTAAAAACTATCCTAATTGTTCTTTTAATGAGCATTTCTCTAATTATTAGTGAGACTGGATTTATTTTTTTTGGCTGCATTGGGTCTTTGTTGCTGCACGCAGGTTTTTCTCTAGTTGAGGCGAGCAGGGGCTACTCTTCGTTGCGGTGCACAGGCTTCTCACTGTGGTGGCTTCTCTTGTTGTGGAGCACGGGCTCTAGGCGCATGGGCTTTAGTAGTTGTGGCTCAAGGGCGCTAGAGCGCAGGCTCAGTAGTTGTGGCACACAGGCTTAGTTGCTCTGCAGCATGTGGGATCTTCCCAGACCAGGGCTCGAACCCGTGTCCCCTGTATTGGCAGGCGGATTCTTAATCACTGTACCACCTGAGAAACCCGAGACTGGATTTTTAAAGTAACTTATTATCATATATAAATCATTTCTAACTTATTTTTGGTTGTACTGTGTGGCATGGCATGTGGGATCTTAGTTCCCCAACCAGGCATTGAACCCATGCCCCCTTCACTGGGAGCATGTGGAGTCTTAACCACTGGACCACTAGGGAAGTCCCTGTTCCTAACTTTTGTTGTTTTTCCAATGAGTTACTTTTTTCTTATTGATTGTATCCTTTTATTTTTTATAAAGCAACTTACAAGAGCTTCTCAGAATGGCACTCATGCTAAAGGGGTATATAAGTAGGTTTTGTTCATTAAAAGCTACACACAAGTCTGCATCTGCTTTTCTCCTCTACTGACAAAGCAGTTAACTCTATAAGTCCAGGCAAAACTCGCAGAAGCAAGAGTTGTGGGATTTCCCTGGTGGTCCAGTGGTTAAGAATCTGCCTTCGCGGGGCTTCCCTGGTGGCGCAGTGGTTGAGAATCTGCCTGCCAATGAAGGGGACACGGGTTCGAACCCTGGTCCGGGAAGATCCCACATGCCGTGGAGCAACTAAGCCCCTGAGCCACAACTACTGAGCCCGCGTGCTGCAACTACTGAAGCCCAAGAGCCTAGAGCCCGTGCTCCACAACAAGGGAAGCCACTGCAATGAGAAGCCTGCGCACCGCAATGAAGAGTAGCCCCCGCTTGCCACAACTAGAGAAAGACTGTGCGCAGCAACGGAGACCCAACGCAGCCAAAAATAAAATAAATAAATAAATAATAAATAAATAAATAAATAAAATAAAATAAATTTATTAAAAAAAAAAAAAAAGAATCCTCCTTTGAATGCAGGGGACACTGGTTCGATCCCTGTTCAGGGAACTAAGATCCCACATGCTGCGGGGCAACTAAGCCCATGCTCTAGAGCCTGTGCCCCACAACTAGAGAGCCTGTGTGCCACAACTACTGAGGCCTGTGTGCTCTGGAGCCTGTGTACCACAACTAGAGAGAAGCCCTCACACTGCAATGAAGATCCGGTATGCCGCAACTAAGACCTGACGCAGCCAAATAAATTATTTTTTAAAAATAATAATAAATAAAAAATAAAATAAAATATCTTAAAAACAAAAAGAAGCAAGAGTTGCTTCACTGTGGTGACTTTTGTAAAAGTGAAGCTCAATAAAAGAGGCCAAAGGTTTTGGTAGAGTACTAACTGCTGGTGGAAAACAGGTTAGATCAGGTGGCCTGACAAATTCACTGTAAACAAAGATGATGAGGTGCCAAAATAGTAACAGAAGGGCATGCACCTGATTTGTCCCCACTGCTTGGTGGCTGCAGTGCTCCCAACCCTAGCCAGCCTTATGTCTGTTTATAGCCAGAAGGATGAGCATTCTGTCACTCTATTCCTATACCACTCTATTCCCTTTTAAATTCCAAGAGTAATAGGTGCTGATTAGCAAAATTTCCCTCAACCACATACTTAAAAACTTTATTTTCTCATTTCCTATTTTTCCAACTCCTCACTCTCCATTCTCTCCTACAATCTCTGAATCCAAGGTTTCCCATTCTCATCCTGTATTTTAGAAATCTGGGAAAGTTTTCAGAGATGGAGACTCAGAGCTGCCTATTTCTATCACATTAAAAAAGTCAGCATTACATGTATTTCTCCCTTGTTTCATCCATCACTTTGTCTACTACTCATGTGTCTTCCCCTGACCTCCTTTTTCTTTTTCTTCTTTTTTAAAAAATTTTTTAAAATTTATTTTTGGCTGTGTTGGGTCTTCGTTGCTGTGCGTGGGCTTTCTCTACCTGTGGTGAGCAGGGGCTACTCTTCATTGTGGTGCGCAGGCTTCTCATCGCGGTGGCTTCTCTTGTTGCAGAGCATGGGCTCTAGGCGTGCAGGTTTCAGTAGTTGCAGCACGCAGGCTCAGTAGTTGTGGCTCACAGACTCCAGAGCACAGGCTCAGTAGTTGTGGTGCACGGGCTTAGTTGCTACGCGACATGTGGGATCTTCCTGGACCAGGGCTTGAACCTGTGTCCCCTGCATTGGCAGGCAGATTCTTAACCACTGTGCCACCAGGGAAGTCCCCTGACCTCCTTTTTATCCAATCCTAATCAAAGAGTAAGGCCACAACTTAGCTACATATCTGAATACTTCTGAAATAAACAAAATAAAGGGAAAATATAAACATTTCTCCTTTCCTAAAAACAATAACACTATTATTCTTTTTGGAGGAAGGAGAAGGGGAGCAATTTCTGGCTTGTAAGATTGTGAATACCCTCAGAAGACTAATATATTTGAGAAACAGCATCCTACTTCTTTTAGTCCATATGTTACCTTATAGGAGGGAGGTAGACTTGATGTTAATTTTGGTCCCAGATGAGGAAAATCATTTTTCTGATTAGTAAGATATTATCCTAATTTTTTTCACATTAAGGTTAAGGATCAGATTTTCCTAGATGTCTGTTCTGAAAGCAGTAAGTTATGAAAGTTGGCCACTCTATGGAGTGAAAGAAGCGTTCTGCTTGAGATAGACTCTGAAGCACTTGGCTTAAGAACAAATCTCATTTATTTCTCTACAGGCCAAAAAGCTTTTATAATTCTTCCTTCAACAAATCTGCTTTCTACAGCTGCGTGTGACTTGCTTTCCACACCTTCGCCTATAACCTCAGTTTCCTATGTTAAAACAAATTAGTATCCTGGTTAAGTATCTTTCACTAGGTGATGTTTAAAATAAAAGAGCTTCACAGCTTTGGGATCATGACTGGCATCTGTCACTCTGGAACCACCTGTCATCTGGTCTCTTCTTTATGCAGGGGATAGGACAGGGAGAAGAACCCAAAACAAAACAAACAACAAATGTGAACAAAAAAACCCCTTCTGCCCTAAACTTAAATTCTAGTTGCAATTAAGGACCCAAAGAATACTTAAGTTGGGAAGACCCCATTCTAGGTCATCTCATCTGCTGCTACTGGCTCGTCCACTTACCAGATTGCTGCTTCAGCTGCTCTTTTTGGATTGCTGCAAACTGCTTGGCATCAGCCAGGGAGCCAAAAAGAGCAGCAAAGGGGTTACTTGAGATGTTGTTGTTATTCTCCTGGTCTGTCATTTCACTTTAAAGTATCCTCCATCCAGACCTAGGGGGAGGGGCTATAGAAAGGACAGGTATTAGACGCCGAAGGGCAGATAACACAACAGTTATGATATTATCATAGTTGTTTCTTCTCTCATTTCTTGAATACATTTTAAAAGGGTTTGGGTAAGACTTGCCAACTCCTATTCCAAGATTCAAGACAATTTTTGGCAAAATGGTTAAAAACCTACCAACTGGACAAGTTGACTTGATTTGGGGGTGGCTAAAACCAAAAAGCTTAAAAAATGTTCAGCTGGAATGCATTTATCTATTGACATGTTTCTATTTACTATACCTTTAAAAAATAGATTAAATAGAAAGAATTATTGTGTAACTTTTTTTTTGCGGTACGCGGGGAAAGAATTATTGAAGTCAAAGAGGAAACTCAGCTACTAATTGTAACAACAATGTGGCACTTAAAAATAATATGACAAAAACTATGGATCTCCCATAAATCCCTAGGCTGGTCGGCTAGTTCTCATTCACCACGAGCATAAGGTGGTGCTTGCACAGGCTTTTGTGACTTAAGAGTTGGAGCTGGGAATTCCTCAGCTACACAGAAACTAAATGTAAGTCTGTATGTCAGATGTGGAATTGCAAACCAGGACAGGAATCAGATTAGCAGCATATCGTGGGTTTTACATCTATATTAAGCAATCTATCTCTACTTCTAGGCTTATGACTACTGATATTTTTTCCTCTAAAAACTAAATGGTCTCTGCTTAATTCTATATTTAACTTTCCCTATTTATCTGACTTTACAATACTGAAGAAACACAAATTCCTAATGTATAATATGAAATAGATATATACCTCAAAGGTATTTAAAGGAGCTGACTGAGCCTGCATTTGCACTCTTCTGATTACATTTCCTCATCCAAGCGCCAAGGGGACTCAGTGGCACAACGGGATGAGCAGAGCTCCCTGAAAGGCTTTCTCCCCTTTCTGAAATTTTAAGGCCAAAGCACAGAAATACAACCCTGAAAAGGGTGAGAAGAGACAAAGGGTATGAATATTCTGCTTACAAGGATGCTGAACTGCTACAAGGACAGAGGCCTTAGAAGGAGTTGGGGTCAGGGACACAAATGTGGGAGAAAAAAAAGAACGTTCGGTCTACCTTTAATTAATTGAGTTAAGACTCCTTACAGAATCCTATTAACAAAAGCTAATGCAAGTCAGAAAAGTTACCCTTATTTTTTGGAGGAAGAGAGACTATCACTTTTTGACACTTCTGAGGCATCTCTACCAGTTGCTTCATGCTCCTCTGTCGTGCTTTCTGCATAAGAGCTAATGGCTACTGAGCTGTAATGACTCAGGCAGACAGTCTAATCTCGTCTCAGCATGGTGCTGGGCTTTACTGCTTCAAGGAACTGAACTGTTAGATGTTGCTCTGTGTATTTTACTTTCTACTATGTATAGTTTAGTTGAGCTTAATAATGCAGAAAAGAAAGACAGCATATTTAGTGTTGGAATTAACAATCCTTGAGAGGTCTTTCCTCCCATTTAAACATTGCACAAGCTTAATTATTACCCCTAATTCATGTAGAGGCACCAAGAATTGTGTCACTGTTAGCTGACCACCACCCTACCTCTATTCTAAGGTACCCAGAGGAATGCAAAAAGTGTAGTGAGCTCTAGTTATTTTTCTTTCTGCAAAATATCAACCTCTTTTTTCAACATGACACCCACATTTTTCTTTTGGGGATCCAACCCATTCCTGGTCCATGTGTACAGAAGGGGATGACCTTACCCATTAGCTCTAGAAATGGGCATATGAATCTGGCCTGGCCCACAAGAACACAGTATTCTCTGCCCAAAGTGACTGATTCAGGAGTGGGCACAAGACCCTAGCAAGGCCTAACAGAATCAATGAACACCAGCTACAGGCCTTTGGCTAAATCTACAGAAAAGGGGACTCTTTTTTCCTGCTTGGGTTGTTAGGCTAGTAAGATAGGAAACTGGAGTTGCCATCTTTCTACCATCTAGAGAAGGCCTAGCCTAAAACTAAGCCAACATGTAGGAAGAGAGATGTGAGATGGAAAGAGTCTCCTCAGTTATAAAAAAGCCAGTAGATTTCCCTACATCGTGGAAGCCAATACAACTGAAAAGAGTGCAGATTAGTACAAAGGAAATGCATCACTTGTACCATCAATGCAGAAAGGAAGTGAGTTGAAAGCTAAGAATCAGAACATAGGACACAGGCTCTTAAGACTACCAAGAGAGATAAAGAGGATTTATCATCACAAACGGCATTATTTCCTCCTTTCAATAATATACTGTTGCAGTATATAAAGCCAGCTTCCCACTATGTTTTACCTATATTAACAGGATTTATAACTTTCTACACTGTATTCCTAATGTAGATCTTCTATCTTACTAGAAGGTAAGCAATTTGAACACAGGTTCATATCTGATTATTTTTTTCTTCTGTACCTGGCATAGTCCGTAATCACAAAATCCCAAACAAATATGTATTGAATGATTCAATCTTACATGTAATTACTCCTGACCTTTTTGTAATCAATAGCAGCACCCATAATCCTACTTCAAGGTAAGGGTTTTACTGTTTGTCCTGGGTTGCAGTGGAAGGTCAAACTATTGGGCCAGACACTTGTGGCTCTTTGATATCTCAGAACGTGTAGAATAGAGAATGGAAATAAATCTCTGTTGTCATCTATGCTGTCTTTTTGAAAAACAAAAAGAGCTTTGCCGACCTCACTAAGCTCAACTTTCTCATATGTACTTAAAATCTATTTGAAGTAATAGTGCAAAAACTATTTTCATAGAAAAATAGCTAACACTGTGCAACCAGGAAAATTTTACAGGAAAAAGGAGGACTGATCACTTGATGGGAACCTTTGTGGAGATGTCAGTTTAGATTTGTTCAATGATCACACAAATGTAAAAAGAGTACCCACTCCAAAAGAAAGGTCTGATAAAATGGAACCTTGATATTTTGTTTAGTATTCAATGTCATCAGGAATTTATAATCTCCTACTTTCAACTGCCATACAAAGATAAAGTACTATCCTGTTGTCAGCCTTTGGCAAATAACCAATCAATATAACCACCAATCCTTAGATGTTTTTGGATTTGATTTTTAAAAGACGTCCTCTTTATTTATTTATTTACTTTTGGCTGCACGGCTTGCAGGATCTTAGTTCCTCGACCAGCGATTGAACCTGAGCCCTCTGCAGTGAAAGCACCGTGGTCCTAACCACTGGACCGCCAGGGAATTCCCCAAATATGTCCCCTTTAAAAACACGTTTCCCTCTTTCTTTTTTTTGCGGTACGCGGGCCTCTCACTGCTGTGGCCTCTCCCGCCGCGGAGCACAGGCTCCGGACGCGCAGGCTCAGTGGCCATGGCTCATGGGCCCAGCCACTCTGCGGCATGTGGGATCTTCCCGGACCGGGGCATGAACCCGTGTCCCCTGCATCGGCAGGCGGACTCTCAACCACTGCGCCACCAGGGAAGCCCCATGTTTCCCTCTTATACGTATGCTGCAAGACTCTACATTTATAGATGCTGTCTATCTCCAGTCCTACAAAATCCTCTCATCCTCCCCTGATTCACTCTTTTGTTTATAAAGAGTACTGCTAATCCCTTAAGGGGCACTGTCAGCTTTTTAAGAGGTGAGCACATAAACGTTTTAACATCAGATTTGGTATTCCTTTTAAACAGAAATACTTGGAATACTTCACAAAACTAGGATTGTCAAAATCAAGCTTTAGGGTTTCCCTGGTGGCGCAGTGGTTGAGAATCTGCCTGTCAATGCAGGGGACATGGGTTCGAGCCCTGGTCTGGGAGGATCCCACATGCCACGGAGCAACTAAGCCCGTGCGCTTCAACTACTGAGTTTGTATTCTAGAGCCCGTGAGCCACAACTACTGAGCCCGTGCACCTAGAGCCCGTGCTCCACAACAGGGGAGGCCACTGCAATGAGAGGCTCGCGCACTGCAGCGAAGAGTAGCCACCACTCGCCACAACTAGAGGAAGCCCACGTGCAGCAATGAGGACCCAATGTAGCCCAAAATGAAATAAATAAATCTATTAAAAAATCAAGCTTTATTAAATTATACTCCATAAGGTCTCTTTCCTGGTGAGTAATACATAGATCAAACCAAAAAAAGGAATTTAAAAAATGTTTTCATTGTTACACGTTCAGGCCTTCGTTGTGGCAACAGATCTTTCCATCACATCAGCAAGCTAGAAGGATCTCATCAAGTCGCAAAGCACACAGCATTCCTTCCTGGGCCCCATTTTATCTCAGGACGGCTCCCATGTGAGACCAAAACAGACCAAGGCAGTGAGACTAAACATATCCTTGTTCTGGGAGTGAAAAACTGAATCCAAAGAGAAGACCCATCAAGTATAAGCTCCTGAGCTCTGGTTACTCAATTTTAGAAATGTCTTCTAAACCCAACTGCTGATGGAGCAAGAAGCAGAGTGCCGGGGGAGTTTTGAGTGGTGAACTGATCACTTGCCTTTAGAAATATCAACACCTTGCCATACGGATTCGACTGGTTTGACTACTGCGACTCGTGCTTAATTTTCTCTTCTTTTGCACCTAGCTATTTGTTGTCTACTCTTTATATTTTGTCCCTCCAGGTTCCATAAGGGATTCGCGGCACAGAGGGAGACCCACCCACTCGGGGCACGTTCTAGAGAAAGAAAACCAAAGATAATGCAAGGCCAGGATTCGGCCTTTTCCAGGAGGGAAATGGCAAAGAGGGGCAGAGATGCCAGTAGCTGGAGCACTTTAAGGGGTTCCCAAGGCAGACAGGGTCGAAGTTCATGAAGGAGAGAGACAGTGTTTAGGAAAGCACAGGAGAAGGCATTTGGAGGAGGTAAGAGTGCAGACGTTTGGACTGGCATTCGACTAGGAGAAAAAAAATCCCATTGGAGACTCAACGATCCCCTCCCCTCCAGCTATATCCTCTCTTACCAGAGCCTGAGGGCCAGCAGCGACGACGCGACAGAATCTCAGCGGCCGAAGCGTTCCCACTTCCGACTCAGCACGGCAACCGGAGCTAACGTCATGACAAGGCGCCGGGCCTTGTGGAATCTTATCTGGGCGCCGGAAGCTGGGTGTGTCGCCCTGCGCTAGAAGAAGGCGCGCAAACATCCCCACTGCGCATGCGCTAACTGGCTTGGGCGGGGCGGAAGTGGCCGGAAGTGGATTTGGGGTTGGATTGGGGGCGGGTCAGGTTGAGTTGGGAGCGGATTGTGGTGGAGCTCAGTGGCATACGCGGCTCTCGGAAACCCACGTATCAGCAGCACGTATGAGTTGGTAAACCCTGGCACTGCTAAGGCCTCCGTGGACTTACGCTGATTGTCCCACCGATCTTAGACCTTTTTGAAACAGCTTCTGTAACTCTTCATAGATAATTATTATCTATGAAGCAATAACAGTAGCATTAACAATAACTGAAACTTGTGAACTGTTATTAGGTACCCGGAAATGTGTTAAGATATGCTTTGATTGGAGTGCAGTTTTCTTATTTGTAAAGTGAAGACGAGTACATCCTAAAGGTTACTTTGAGCTACACAAAGGCAAAGGAAGCAGCATACTTTTCAAGCATGCAAGTGAAAAGACAATTCATAGAGTGACAGAAAAAATTTGTAACTCACATATCTGATAAAAAGTTAATATTCAGTTATATAAAAAGCCTATAACTCAACAACAAAAAACCTAAACAGCTTGATTAAAGAATGGACAATGGGCTTGAATAAGCATTTCTCTATAGAAGATATACAAATGGCCAATAAGCACGTGAAAAGAAGCTCAATGTCACTAATCATTAGGGAAGTGCAAATTAAGACCACAGTGAAATACCACCTCATACCCATTAGGAAGGTGATTATGAAAAAAAATAGAAGATAAGTCTTGGTGAGGATGTGGAGAGATAGGAACCCTTGTGCATTGCTGATGGGAATGTAAAATAGTGGAGCACTTTGGGAAAAGAGTTTGGTGGTTCCTCAAAAAGTTAAACAGAATTATCATATGATGCAGCAATTCCACTTCTGGGTAAATACTCCAAAGAATTGAAAGCAGGGACTCAAACAGATACTTGTACACCACTGTTCAGAGCAGTATCGTTTGTAATAGGTGAAAGGTGGAAACAACCCAGAATGTCTATTGACGGGTAAATGGACAAACAAAATGTGGCATATACATACACATCATTATTAAGCCTTAAAAAGGAAGGAAATTTTGATACTTGCTATGAACCCTGAGAACATTATGCCAAGTGAAATAAGCCAGACACAAAAGGACAAATATTGTATGACTTCACTTATATGTGGTACCCAGAGTAGGCAAATTCAGAGACAGAAAGTAAAAAAGAGGTTACCAGGGGTGGGGTGAGGGAGGAATGGGGAGTTATTGTTTAATGGGTAAAGTGTTTCTTCAGGATAATAAAAAATTCTGAAAATGAGAGTGGTGATGGTTGCACAACATTGTGAATGTACTTAATGCCACTGAATAGTATACTGTAACACACACAGACACACACACCAAATGTTGAGCAATCTTAGAGTGCCTATTATGTTCCAGCATTGTTCTAGCTCCTGAAGCTACAGAAGTAGAAAAAAAATACAACTTTTCCTGGAGCTTACAATCTGGTGAGTGTGGAGTGGTAATGTAGCATTTAAAATTAATGTGCACAAGGTGGATTATTCAATAAATACTTCCAGAATAAGTGGGTAGCTATGGATTTAAACGTTAGTCAATATATTAGACCTTTACACTAAAATTAATTCAAGGTGGATCAAAGATTTAAATATATAAAGTGAAACCAGGAAAATGCTATAGGAATTAATGGGAGAAGTTTTGTAAAAGAATAATCTAAGCCATAAAAGAACAGTGAATTCTACTACAGTCAAATATTTGTAAAATGTGTATAGAAAACCAACCATAAGTAAAGTCAAAATCTAAATAACAACACTGGAAAAATATTTGCAACTAATGCCACAAACAAAAGATCTATTTTCCCAAATATGTAAAGGGTTGTTGCAAGTCAATAAGAAGAAGATCAGGGGCTTCCCTGGTGGCGCAGTGGTTAAGAATCTGCCTGCCAATGCAGGGGACCTGGGTTCAATCCCTGGTCTGGGAAGATCCCATATGCCACGGAGCAACTAAGTCCGTGTGCCACAACTACTGAAGCCTGTGCACCCTAGAGCCTGTGCGCTACAATTACTGAGTCCACTCGCCACAACTACTGAAGCCCGCACACTCTAGGGCCCGCATGCTGCAACTACTGAGCCCACGTGCTGCAACTACTGAAGCCCATGCACCTAGAGCCTGTGCTCCGCAACAAGAGAAGCCACTGCAATGAGAAACACGTGCTCCGCAACAAGAGAAGCCACTGCAATGAGAAACACGTGCACCGCAACGAAGACCCAACGCAGCCAATAAATAAATAAATAAATAAATAAATAAATAAATAAATAAATAAATAACACTTAGAGAAGGGGTTATATTCTAAACACCAAGAGTAACAGTAAAAAAAAAAAAAATCAAAGGATATGAGCCTGTATTTCATGAGAAGGAAAAACAAATGGTTAGGAAAATGCAGATTAAAATTAAGCTGAGATGCCATTTTTAACTTATCAGATTGGCAAAGTTCAAAAAATTTAATAGTACACTGTTAGATTGTGTATGGAACAGTAGACACTCTTGTTAGGATTATGTATTGGTCCAACCTCAATGAAGTGCAATTTGGCAATATTTAATTAAATTACAGGTGCAAATACATTATGGTCCTACAATTCCATTTATTTGTATTTGTTACAAATAGTCTTAATGTTCAAAATGACATTTATTGTTAGAAATAAAACTGTAAAAACAAGACATATGAGAAATCTTTGTGGCCTTGGGTTTGGCAAGGATTTCTTAGACATGACACTAAAAGCACAATCCATTAAAAAAAATGGATAAAACAGACTTCAGCAAAATTAAAAACTCTTGCACTTCAAAAGACACCACTAAGAAAATGAAAAGACAAGTCACAGACTGGTAGATATATTTGCAAATCATGTAGCTGATAAAAGACTTGTATTCAAAAATATATAAGAACTTTTACAGTTCAATAGTAAGAAGAAAAACAACTTAATTAAAAAAAAAGTTTTGAACACACGCTTCACTAAAGATATGATAAGCATAGCTAATAAGCACATGAAAAGATGTTCAACATCGTTAGTCGTTAGGGAATGCAAATTAAAGCCACAATAAGACACTATTTTACATCTACTAGAGTGGCTATACTAAAAAAGATAGTAACAAATATTTGTGAAGATGTGGAGAAACAGGAACCTCATTCATCCATCGCCGGTGGGAATGTAAAATGGAACAGCCAGTTTGGCAAACTGGCAGTTTCTTAAAATGTTATACATAAATTTACCATACAACCCAGCAATCCTTCACTCCTAGATATCAACCCAGACAAATGAAAACATATGTCCACACGAAGACTTGTACGAGAATGTCCAGAGCAGCATATTGTATGACTCCATTCATCCAGAAAAGGCAAATCTAAAGAGATAGAAAAGAGATTAGTGATTGCCTGGCATTGAGGGTGAGAACAAGGAGTGACTGCAAAGAGCACAAGAGATCTTAAGAGACTGATGGAAATATTCTAAATCTGGATTATGGTGATGGTTGTACAACTGGGTAAATTTGCTAAAAATTACCGAGAACAGGTGAAATCACTTAAAATGAGTGAATTTTATGTAAATTATACCTCAATACAATTTTAAAAAACGACATTTATACGGTCATTGTGGCATTGTAAGAGCAAAAGAACAAACGTAAATTTCCATCAGTAGAGGACTGGTTAAATAAATTATAGGGGATCTGTACAAAGTGGCTGCATAAAAAAAAAAGAGCTCCTTTATATATTGGTATGAAGTGATCTTCAGGTTTTATTAGGTGAGAAGTGCAAGATGTATAGTATGATAACATTTGTGTGAAAAATAGGGGAAGGAAGAATAATGTGTACTTAAGAGTTTGCTTGGGGACCTCCCTGGTGGCACAGTGGTTAAGAATCTGCCTGCCAATGCAGGGGACATGGGTTCCATCCCTGGTCCGGGAAGATTCCACATGCCGCAGAACAACTAAGCCCGTGTGCCACAACTGCTGAGCCCATGTGCCACAACTACTGAAGCCCGTGCGCCTAGAGCCCATGCTCCACAACAAGAGAAGCTACTGCAGTGAAAAGCCAGCGCATTGCAGTGAAGAGTAGCCCCCACTTGCTGCAACTAGAGAAAGCCCACGTGCAGCAATGAAGACCCAACGCAGCTAAAACCAAACCAAACAAAAAATCACGATGCATTTATCATCCATAAAAAAAAAAGAATTTGCTTATGTATGCCTAGAATACCTCCGATATATAATACTTTAAATATCTTGTAAAGCTATGTAAGAAACTAGTATTATTGTTTGCCTCTGTAGAAGGCAACTGGGTGGCTGGAGAGGGAGGTGGAGGGCGACCTTTCACTGCATATTAGAACCATGTGAATTATGACTTATAAAGAAAGTAAATAAAAATGCAAACTTAAAAAAATGGTATTCAAATAAAGGAGGTTATTTGACCGTTTCGTTTTTCTTTTACAGAAAAATTACTTCCAATAGGTGGCGCTCCTGAAACACCATACAAGTTTTACTTTACTTTTTTTTTTTTTTTGAGAAAAACCCGAATTTGCTCTGATGGCCTTTCCTCTCCATTTGTCACCTTTGGGAATCTTGAGTCTAGATTTAGGGTTGAAAATCTCTACTAGGATTGCTCCAAAATGTATTGCTCTGTTTCTGAGAACTGGATAGAAGGGAAAACACCTGGATTAAAAAAGAAAAATTGTAACTGGTTCAGAAAACCAAATAATGCTTGGGCCCTGTTTTACTGACTGAAATTTCTGGTTGATTGAATTAGAACTTCTGATTGATTGCTTGGGTGATTAGAAGGTTAATATAGGTTCAGTGATTCTTAACTAAGGGCGACTTTGCATCCCATGGGGATACTTGCAATATCTGGAGATATTTTTGTTGTCACAGCTGGGGAGTACTACTGGCATCTGGTGGACAGAGGCGAGGGATGCTGCTAAAAATCCTACAATGCACAGGAAGTCATCCCCCTCCCCCCAAGGAATTATCAATCAATCCTCCCTACCCCCCATCCTTATAGCTGCTTGGGGAAAGGAGATAAACTTGGCAGTAGTTGGGAAGGCAGGTAGTGCAAAGGCACGTTCTTAGAATTGGTGTAGAGAGACACACCTACTCTGAGTTCTGGGCTCAATTCTTCCTCAAATGGTTTCCTTGAAGGTGGCTGTATTGGTCATCTTCCCTTTCCTTAAGGGGCTAAAAAGGATAGTACAGTCATAATCATTTTCCATCGTCCTCTATGAATTAATTTGATGCATATTTATTTTCTAATTAAAAAAATTTTTAGCTTTCACTCTAAATGTCTTTATTTTTTTCACCTTTCTTCATATATATATACTAAAATTTTTTTTATTGGAGTATAGTTGATTTACAATGTTGTGTTAGTTTCAGGTATACAGCAAAGTGAATCTATTATACATATACATATATCCACTCTTTTTTTAAAAAAAACTTTTTTTAAGATTCTTTTCCCATATAGATCATTACAGAGTATTGAATAGAATTCCCTGTGCTATACAGCAGGTTCTTATTAGTTATCTACTTTATATATAGTAGTGTGTATATGTCAATCCCAATCTCCCTATTTATCCCTCCCTGCCCTTATCCCCTGGTAACCATAAGTTTGTTTTCTATTGATGCATACTTATTGAGTGCTTTTTATGTTCAAGGCTTTGGAGTGGTTTCTTCATGGTCCTGGGGGTGGGAGAGGACAAGAATGGAGGCTCTGTATCTAGTTTCTCTGTGTGTTCTTCAATTTTTTGTCACTAGACCCTGACCTCAGTCTCTCTCAACCCTTCTCTTTATTTCGTCCATTCTACCCAAAGGGATAACAATGCCATCGTCTGGTATGTCCTAAGCAGTTTCTTCCAAATAACTTGCCCCCCCATTCCAAAATTTTACGACTACTAACTAGCAATGTCTCTTTCACTTCACATTCCGTTACCTGATAGAGCTGGTCATTGGACAACAGTGTCTGCTTGTCTGAAGCTGCACAAAAAATAAACAAAAGGTACACATACACAAGATAGAATAAATAATATACTGGGATATATTCACCCAATGGAGTACTGAATAGCAATAAGAATTAGTGAAATACATCTACCTATAACACTATGGATAGATGTCACAAGCATATTGTTGAGCAAAAGAAGCCACACACAAGAGTACTTACTGTATGAGTCTATTTACGTAAGCAACAAAAACAGGCAAAATGAATCAATGTTGTTAGAAGTCAGGATAGTGGTCGCTTTTGGGACTAAGTGGAGGCTGGAAGTGACCACAAGTGTTAATTCTCTTTCTTAAACTGGGTGCTGGATTCATGTGTGTGTTTGCTTTTTTAGAAAAGCTTTTTGAGCTGTGTGTATGTGATTCATGCCCTTTTCTGTATGTAGGTTTTACTTCAAGAAAGAGTTTCTTAAAAAGCACAGAGGACAAATCAGAGAGAGTTGGATCTTGAGATAGGCAAATATGCTGTGAAAACACCAAGTGTCCTTTTCTCCTGCCTACAGAACCAGAGCCCCACCCAGTCGTGCTCATCAGTGACACGTGCCAACCCAGTCTTTTCTATTGGTTCTATTTTGGTAGGAAGAAGGCTAAGGGTCCCAGGTGGTCTCACCCCTCAGCTAAGAGCATTCTTTTACCTCTTGACTGGCGAACTCCTTCCTGTCCCGCAATGTAGTAGACCCCAACAGCAAGGAGGAAAATGCTGATGATTTCAGCGAAGATAAAGCCAGACACAGTGGCTAAATTCAGCTCAATGCAGTTCTGACACACTGTGGGGAAAGGGAAGGATAAGCCTCCTTCGAGGTGTGAAAGTTGTTCTGGATTTTTTTCTCCTGAGATAATACCTCTGTCTAGGGCAGAAGACTGTTCTCTCTGTGGGTGGTATGGCAAGGGAATTGCCTGGGAAGATCCTTGGGCTGAGAACTCAATGCTTTTTGATGTTCCTCTGTCCCCCAGGAGGCCTGGGGGAGCCCATGGAGTATTAGTCCCAGCAACTATTGAAATATAAGGAAGACCAGATCCCATTCTCCATGCTCAACTGCCTTCTACATTCCTGTTACTTACCTGGTAGTCTCCCCTGTCTCCCTCACCTGCCCTAACTCACTTTATATAAACTGCTGACTGCTCCAATCTGTGGGGCCTACCCAAAAGTGAGTCAGGCTTTACAACACAGGCTATGTTTTTTCAAGAATTTGGGGGAGCTACTTTGTTAAATTCAAAAAGAAGTAAGTTGAGGGACTTCCCTGGTGGTCCAGTGGTTAAGTCTCCATGCTCCCAATTCAGGGGGCCAGAGTTTGATCCCTGGTCAGGGAATTAGATCCTGCATGCTGCAACTAAAAGATCCCACATGCCGCAACTAAAGATCCCCCATGCCTCAATGAAAATCCCGCGTGCCGCAACTAAGACCCGGCGCAGCCAAATAAATAAATTAAAAAAAAATTATGTTGAGATTAAGAAAACTGGCTCTTACTTCACTGTTTAGCATCTATTTCCACACTCACCCCAGACAAGAAGCTCACCAGAGCAGCAAGTACTGTTTAATTTCACACAAGCAAACCAAAGGGGATACGTACTTCTATAATATACTTGGAGTGGTTTTGAACGGTTCTTTGATCCTTGACACCAATATATCCCTCGAGGGTCCTTGGTACTACTTCCAAGATTCCAAGTCTTTTTACTTGTGTTTACAGGACTTATTTCCACCTCATCTTTAAACCATCTGATAACATTTTCATTCATGTCACAATTCAGAATTACTGAACCATCTTCTTGATTGTCATCCACTTTTACTGAAAAAGGAAATGTCTGTTAAGATCTTGCCTCTGAAATTCTCCCTGTCCCAGGGCATCAGGAGACCATGACAGTACTGCTTCTTAAGCTTTAATGTGCACATGAATCACATGGGGTCTAGTTAGAATTTCAGATTTTATTCAATAGTTCTGGGGAGGGACTGAGATTCTGCATTTCTAACATGCTCCCAGGTGATGCCAATGCTGTTGGTTCATAGGTTGTGCTTTGAGTAGTGCCTAGCTGCTAGGGTCCTCTTTCTCCTCCAAGAACCAGAAAACTAATTGTTTAGCTACAGGAAAGCTGCCAGGGAGGTCAAGGCTGGCCACTGATTTGGTTGACGCTGGGGAGGTTTGCTGTCTATCCTTCATCATCCCATCCCTTCTTAGCTCTTCACTTGCTCCTATAGGACTACTGTTGTGGGAAGCCATACTTCCATGAATTTCCTCAGAGGTTGATGATAGAAAGAAGCCATTTCCCCTACCTTCATTCAACTGTGCCATAGTACCTGTAGAGACAGAAGAGAGACAGAGGATCAGCTGGGCATGGAGTCATTCAGATCCCCTGATGTATCATTTCCATGGTCATTTGAGGCCAACATGGAGAGCAAGAGCCTAATTCATGCGAGTGACAGTATCTATACCTATTTCTTTGGATTGTTGCCTAAATCACCAAACCGAATTTAGGGTGTTGTATAGCAAAGAGTTTGTCTGGTCTTTCTCCTGGGTTGCTGGGAGGGAGTTTCTCAACCCGTGGAATTTCATGAATGACAGGATTGCCTTTGTGATTCTTCGTGGGCCCTTGGATCACACATGAGTTTATGCTAATGAGATGACTCAGGATGGGACTGGTCAAGACCAAACATGTGATTGGAGAATTGGGGCTTTGAGCCCTAGGAGGGGGAGGAGGACTGGAGATTGAGTTCAGTCACACGACCAGTGATTCAATCAATCATGCCTATGTAATGAAACCCCAATAAAAACTCATTCATACTTCCTAGTTGGTGAATATATCAATGTGCCAGGAGGGTGATGTATTTTAATTCCTGAAGGAGAGGGCATGGAAGCTTTGTGTTCAGGACCCTCCCAGACCTCACCCTATGTGTCTCTTCATTTGGATAGATCTGATTTTATTTTTTGTAAGAAAACTGTAGTAGTAAGGATAGGGCTTTCCGGAGTTCTGTGAGTTGTTCTAGCAAATTCTGAGGGGGTTCTTGGGAACCCTCCAGATTTGTAGGCAGTTCGTTAGAAGTGTGGGTAGTCTGAGGATCCCTGAACTTGTGCCTAGCTTTTAAAGTGAGGGCAGTCGTTTTGGGGACTGAGCCCTTAACCTTTGAGGTCTGACACTAACTCTGGACGGTTAGCATTGCAGAACTGTATTGCAGTATCCGTAAGGGTATTGCCTGTACAGTGTGGAATGCTCTTCTCCTTTAGCAGCTAAAGCCCTGGCAAAGACTGGGTGTGCACTAGCTAAAGCCTTTTAGAGCTGAGTTACTTCTAAAACCTTCAGCCTTGGTGATCCATTTTTTGTGGAAACCCTGAATGTCCCCAAAGAGTTAGCTATTAAATAGCCCTCAAATCTGTCTCAAAACTCAGAGTAGTAGAGTTGCATGGTAGACATACTATAGAGAACCAACACTGGAGTTCAGTTCAATTGGATTTAATCCAAACACTTACCACTATTATATGTCTGAGTAACGAGTAATGAGTAACGAGTGTGGAAGAAAAGGGTGGTGATACAAATAACTAGTTGTTGCTTCTGAAGAGTTTACAATGAAGTGGGAAAAAAATAAACACAAATGTAATAAATGTAATAGTACTTGTAAATTATCATTTAGTATTTGTATAAATGCATATGGAAAGGGGTAGAAACTATTGATTTTGACCAAGGGTGAGGGGACAGGGAAAGCTTGACAGAGAAGATGGCATTTGGTTCTGCCTTGAAGAATGAGTAAGAATTCACCAGACAGAGAAAGAGTTTCCAGGTAGAAAGAATAGCTGAACAAAGATACAGACTTGGAAAAGGACAAAAGAGGTAGTTTGGCTAGAGGTAGAGTTTGTTATGGGGAGAGATGGGGGCATAGATCAAAGTGTGATGGAAACAGTTGGAAGGAGTCAACAGTCTTAGAACTTCATATAGGGGTGAACTGTTTATGAATAGTTCACCCAGCACAGTGCCTGGAATATGGTAGGAGCTTTATATATTTCGAATGAATGTATGAGTGAATAAATGGGTAAATGAAGATAAAGAAAAGCAAGACAAAGAGTTAAGCAGATTTCTAACTAGCTCTTCTCCCCATCCACCTGATCACCATGGGAGGAAAAAAGAGTCCCCTCATTCTAACTCTGATTCAAAACTCCCCATATCTCCTCCCTCTTGCGTCTCCCTCCCACCCTCCCTATCCTACCCCTCTAGGTGGTCCAAAAGCACCGAGCTGATATCCCTGTGCTATGCGGCTGCTTCCCACCAGCGATCTATTTTACATTTGGTAGTATGTATACAGACTTAAACTTTTGAATATATTCTTACATCAGTGGACGTCTCTTTAGCATTTCATACTCATGGTGATTTTCTCCTTCTGGAAGCTCTCTACTCCCTTGGTTTCTATGGAATAGCACTAATCCGATTATTTCAGCTCTTGGATCATTCCCTTATCTCTTTACTGACATGTTTGTTCTCTAACTATTCTTTAAAGGTGGTATCCTCACAGTTCTATCCTCAGCCTCCTCTTCCTCACATCTCTCATAGTTCTTGCGTGATTTCAACGACTTTCAATGTGGAGAGGATCACCTCTAGTCCAGATCCCAGGCATCGGCCCAGTTCATCCACTTCCTATTGTATTTCCAACTGAATATTTGTTCAGGCAACCTATATTGAACCTTACACTCAATCTGGCAACGTTGAAACTTATCTCTTCAATTAGACTATGAGCTAATTGGAGCAGAAGGTTTTTATTCACCTTTATAGCCTAACACGTAATAGGATCTCACACGTATTTGTTGACCAGCTGACCAACAGAGTGAGTGAATGCTTCATAGGTCTACTCCTAACCCCAGCTCTGAGTTAAGGAACACATACGTTTCTCTTCAGACTCCTGGCCTGTGCCCTTTGGGCTACATTCAAACCTAAGATGGTGGCATCCGGATTCTCTCTCAAGCCAGTAAAGTCATCTGTTTTGATTTCTTAAGAGACAAGGACTCCATCTCTCCCATGGAACATGGCTTCTCTTTAGCAGAGAGCAGTGAGAAGCTTCATTTTTGCCCTTCCTTCTCTGAACTTTAGGATGACAGCTCGAGGTTAGGGGATCCAAATATTCTTGCCCCCCTGTTATGGCTTCTTCCCTTGAGCCCTTCTCCAGACTGTCAGACCCCCTAGCGGGCCCTTACCTTGAAGAAGAGTGATAGCCAGGATGAGGCCAGCCAGACGCTTCCCCTGCTCCATAGCAGCCTCTGTTCTTCTCCCGCAGAAGCACTGAGCAGCCCCTAGCAGCCAGCCAGCCAGCCTGTGCTAGCGTATAGCCTGGCTCCGCCCAGCATCCTTAAGGCTGGGGCCCCTGTGAGAAGGCAAGAACCCGGAGCCTCCACCCTCTGCTTCAAGTGTGGGCAGTGGGTGGGGGCAGGGCTCAGGAGGGCTGCAGGTGCAGATACCTCTGGCTTTTCAGTTAAGGAGAGGAGCGTGGGTGGTGGAGGGGAGGGAGCGTGAGGGAGTGCTGGATTCCCATCTCAGAGACTCAGCTTGTACGGAAAGCCACCTTGGGTGCTGGGCAGGAGGGGGCCTGGGCCGCTTTCTTTTTATGAGGGGAAGATAAACGTTTCTGCCACCACTTGTTACTTGGGTCTCAGCCAGCTGTTGCTAGCTGTTGTTGTTAGAACTAGTGAATTTAGGTGGGAACTCTTAGGTGCTTGGGGCTGGAACTCTGAACAGAAAGCCACCTCAGTCCAGGGATTTTTTTTCACTGCTCTCTTGAGATGAGATCATCAGAGTGGTGCCTGCCTGGAAAGGAATAGGTAGGACAATTCCACCAAGACAGACCATACATTTCCAAGGACTAGGGTCAGCTGTGTTCCCAGGACCTCAGGCCCCTCAGCCGGTCAGCCAGTGAATTGAGAAAAATGTACGGAGCTCTCATCACGTGCCACGCACAGGCCAGGTGCTGGTGATACAGAAGTGAGCAAGACATGTACGCTCTCTACCCTCAGATAAATTACAGTCTAACTGCGACAGTGTAGGCAGTTTGGGATTTCCATAGCCCAGAGGAAAAAAGTCCATTTGTCTCCTGGGGAGACTCAATTGTGCTGCGAATTAATCATATTGTTATTAATAACTCTCTCTCTTATTGAGAACATATGAAGTGTCAGTTACCATGGAAACATTCCATTCGAATTCTTCTCATGGTACTGAGGGAATCGGGCTCTGAAGAATTCTGTGACTGGCTCAGACCCAGCAGGTAGGCAGTATTGGAGCCAGGATGTAAATCTCTCGTTAGAGGGCTCCCAAAGCTCAAACTCCCACTGGTAAGAAGCTACTTAGGGGCTTCCCTGGTGGCGCAGTGGTTGGGAGTCCGCCTGCCGATGCAGGGGACGCGGGTTCGTGCCCCGGTCCGGGAGGATCCCACATGGCGCGGAGCGGCTGGGCCCGTGAGCCATGGCCGCTGAGCCTGCGCGTCCGGAGCCTGTGCTCCGCAACGGGAGAGGCCACAGCAGTGAGAGGCCCGCGTACCGCCAAAAAAAACCAAAAAAACAAAACAAAACAAAAAAAAACAGAAGAAGAAGAAGAAAAAAAAGAAGCTACTTAGTGTGGTGTCCCAGGCGGCCCAAGGAGGACCTCGGGTAGGGTCCCAAGAAAGACCAGAAAAGGGAGGAACCTAGCTGATATGGCTTCTGGGATGGGGTTCACAGCTTGTCTCAAGGGTTTTGAGAGGTGGCAGTTTTTAGGTGGTGAGTAAATGTAGTGATGTTTGCTGACAGGAACTCAGAATTTCTTGTTTTTCATCAGTGACTCAAGAAAGGACACCCTGAATCTCCTTTTACTTCCTAGAAGTCCAGGCAACCTTTTCCATATCCTCTGCTTCCCCCTTCTACCCCTCCCCCACCCTCCATGCTCTGAGAAAGAGCAATTTGCACCTGCTTCCTTCCTACCCCACCCCCAGCCTACCTCTACCCTGGCAGCCTCCCATCACCAACAGCAGAGAGCAGAGAAATAGGCGTCTTCTAGTGCCTCCACCACCCTTTACTTTTTCCGGGTACACATGAGTCAGTTGGGGGAAGGCAGCTTTCACCTTGGCTGATAGTTCTGTGACTTGGGTCTGTCTTCTGGATGAATTCTGCTGGAAGATGGAACACAGAAGTTTTCTGTCTGGCCTGATACTGGCTGCCCTTCTCTCCCAAGGTAAGGCTTCTCTGGGTGGATGGGGGCATCTTGGAGAAGGGACCTAAGAGCGACATTACCACCTGGAATGTGGTCCACTCGAAAGTCCTTCTCAATGCTAGCTTCAATTCACCAGGCAGCGTTGTCAAGGAGGGCCATGTTGGGACGTAGCACAGGGTCTGGGAAGCACAGGCTCTTGGCTTTGACTGAATCCAGCTAGGGGTGCATCTTTGCCTTGAATGTCTCTCTGAAGACCTTAGGCCAGAGATCTGTAGGAAGTGTTGCAGTATGTGTGTGCCTTAGCCTAGGGCTGGTAATGGGAGCACTGTTCCTTCTAGGGCAGAGAGCCTTTGGGATCCAGGACTCTTGGTCATTTGGCCATCATGATGTCACCACCTGGGGCCATGGCCCAGCACTCAGGGGAATGCTTTAAGAGAAAAGTTAAATTGAGGCTGAGCAGGAGGGAGGGCAGATTTGGGGTAGTAGAATGACCCACTCATCCACGTTTGTCTGGTTTTAAAACTGATACTCTCATGTCCCAGGTATTCTCTCAATCCCAGGCAAACTGGGATGAATGGTTACCCTAGTAGTCAGCTTCTTTGGGACATCCAGGATTTCCATTGGAAGCGGATCCCCAAGGAATACATGACTCTGTGATGTGGAGCATCTGATGTACATGGATCTCCCTGAGGATACATGCATTTTCTCCTGACCTGCTACAGAGGCATGAGAAATGGCTCTTCGGGGGGTTTTCTAGAGGATGCTCTTCTATCCAAATTGGTTACTGACCATGAATCTCAGGAAGAATGTAGATTCCACTTTTTCCTGGGATTGGAGATATAGATTCCAGTGCCTTTGTGGGCTGTGGAGATGCTCTCAGTCACAGCAGTTCAGTGGATCTAGAAAGGTGCTGTTCGTACCTCCAACCCTTAAACTCCCCACAAGACTTGACCTGTGTGGAGCCCCAAGAACAGATTCAATAAAAATTTTTTTTCCTGTCCCTCTCCTCCTAAGCAAGGGTGGAACAACTAAAAATCTTTACATGGGATTTGCCCTAGGTCCCCTTTTGGATCACTGGGATGGTAATTCATATTAGCTTCTCTCCTACCCGCAGCCATCATTGGCCATAGGAAAGGCTTTAGTAGTACCATTCCCTTGGTAGTGGTTGGGGCAAGGGTGGGGCGAGGGGGCAGAAGATGAGAAGTTGACCTGGGAGTGTTGCAGGTGGCTGGGAAGTAGAATTAGAAGGTTTCTTGGAGAAAAAAATGAAGACATCTCCAATCGAGGACCATTCTTCTGCCTTTCCATATCTCTTGGGTGTTTTAGCAGTCTGGGCTCCCCTCCTACTTCTAATCAGTGGTCTGAACACATTTCTAGGAAGGTTCTTGGATCGACCCAACTCCATGTTTTCCTCTTTTGCTCCATGTCCATCAGGGCCTGTCCTCTGTTTGGATTGTATCTTCATGTCCTTCTTGGTCCCCGCAGTTTGTGGGGAGCTTATTGAAGCACTTCTCTTGTGACTTCCGTCTCTCTCACTAGAAACCATGAACTATTCTAGACTTGGAAATTGGTCCTTCTTAAGTATGAGCCTCAGCAGAACAAGCAGTCTGGTGCAGACCAAAGAGCTGGCTCCAATTGTGGTATTTTTTCCCTTAGTGAGCCCCTTCGATATCTCTGTGGAGGAACTTGAGGACAGAGTGTTTTTGAGATGCAATGAGAGTATCACGTGGCTAGAAGGAACGGTAGGACAACTGGCCTTAGGCAATAAAACTATGGACTTGGGAAAACGCAACCTGGACCCACGAGGAGTGTATGTGTGCAATAAGGCAGATGGACAAACCAGCAAAACACCTACTCTGCAAGTATACTATCGAAGTATGTGCTTCCAAGACCCTTTGCGTTGGAATGGATGGGGCCTCTGTATATGAGAACTTTCTAGGTGTAGGGAGCTCTGGTGTACCAGTCTGTGCTCTCAACAAACTGGGTTGTTCTCGTAATGGCATGAGCCAGATTTTGGAGCCCTGAGTGGGAAATAGCTTAATGGCAAAAGAACAATAGGGACCTTGTGACCCAAGCAGTAGGGGCTTGGTGGGGAGAGTGGTTGGCCTACTGCCTTGTTTAAGTTCCTACAAAGCTGAGACAACTTCTTGGCTCTCCTCAGGGATTTCTTGGGTTGAAGGTTAGAGGTAGATGTATCAAGGCTCTCAGCAGGACTTTTTCCAAGTTTGGGTCTTGGCATGAGAGATCCTGGGGCTGACTTAAGAGGCAGAGATGGTTCCCTGATCTTGAAGACCCTCCACCTCTCCTTCGGCCTCCCTTCCCCCACAGTGTGCCAGAACTGTGTGGAGCTGGACTCAGCCACCCTGGCAGGCATCGTCATCACTGACATCATTGCCACTGTGCTCCTTGCTTTGGGTGTCTACTGCTTTGCTGGACACGAGACTGGAAGGCTCTCCAGGGGTAAGTGGAAGGGACAGAACATGTGTGTGTTGTGGCTGTGAATGTGGGTATGAGTGTGTACCTGCTAAGGAATGGGGCTGGAGGTGGGTTGTGTCTCATCTGGGAGTCACTATTGCAATCTCCTAAGGCCTCTTACAACTGGTTGCTGACAGAACTTAGGTGCCCATGTAGCTCATGCAGACTTCCAAGGGTGTGACCAGCTGAAGTCCCCCTGCAGCATTCATGGGGTCTCCCTGTCCCATCTCCTAGGCCCTTGTTGACTCTCTTTCCCTGGTTCTTCTAGTTGCTGACACTCAAGTTTTGTTGGGGAATGACCAGCTCTATCAGGTGAGCCCTGAGGGGAAAAAGATGAGAATGGGGGGAGGAGTGAGTGGGGATGGAGAGCCTGATACTAGGTTTAATGTGTATGTGTGTGAAGGTCCTAGTGGGGAATCCGTCACTGGGGGGTCTGGAATGGCCAGGAATGATCTCTCATCTCTGGGGTCTGCTGGGGTTCTCCCTGGGACAGTTCTGACACTGCCTCCCTGTTTCTCCTTCTCATCTCTTAGCCCCTTCGAGATCGGAATGACGCTCAGTACAGTCATCTTGGTGAGAACTGGGCTCGGAACAAGTGAACCTGAGGCTGGTGGCTTCTAGGCTCATTGGTTATCGACTGGACCTTCTCTCCTTGCTCAGCCAAGAAAGCTGTCCTCCTTCACTCAGCAGGCGCCTGGACTTTTGAAGGCTCCTGGACAAGGCATGGGAGTGGCCCTGACCTGACTGGGCCCTTGCCCTCCCCTGCCCACCTGTGTCCTTCTTTCATCACTTCCCTCCTCTGCCCCACATGGACCGTGTGATGGGCCGTCTCCCACCGTATCTTGACCCACTGGTGTTTCTGTCCTGGTGGGCTTCCTGGGTGCAGGATCGGCCCCACCACACTCTCTTGGCTCCAGTCCCCTATTACAACCCTTCTACGGCTTTGATTTCCTCACCACAGTGGAGGGCGGGCTGCTGTGTTTAGGGACACAGCCACTCAGAAGTTTCCATGACATCATGAGCGGAGGTGGCAGAGACATCAAAGGCCCTGAGGATCACTTCTTATCAAGACTCCGAGAGTGTGTATGACAAAGTCCCATTTCTGCTAAGGGGCTGGCCTTGGCTTTATGACTCCTGTGGAGTGGTAGCCACTACCTACAAGGAGGTCTCAGCCAGGGCCCCTTCAGTACCCTTTTCCCCTGTATAGAAGGTACCGTTCTATTTTCTTTCCTCAGAACCTTTCCCTGCCCCACCCCTGCCTTCTGCATAGTAAACTGGCATCAGAAACTCTTCATCAATTAAAACGTACTATCCTTCTCCACACACTTGGAAAGCTGGAGTCTGAGACTGGGTGGGGAATTAGGATATTTTCAATAGATGGCATCTTTAGCCATTGGGTTAGTGGTGGTTCTGAAACTTTGGGATTTATTTAAAAAATACACACTTGGGTCCCACTTGGGGACACTCTTGGGTCCCCAGGTGATTCTGAAGCAGCCTCAATTCAGAAAATCTCTGGTTTAGAGGAAGAATTGAGGCCACTTACTCTTTTGTGTCCTTTATGCCCATGCCTGTCAACCATGTGTGGGAACCCCTCTTTTTTTTCTCTGCGTAAGAGTAATTCAATAAACTTCAGAACAGTTTAATGAGAGATGGGCTTTTTTTTTTTTTAAAGATTTTTTTGATGTGAACCATTTTTAAAGTCTTTATTGAATTTGTTATAATATTGCTTCTGTTTCATGTTTTGGTTTTTTGGCTGCGAGGCATGTGGGGTCTTAGCTCCCCAACCAGGGATCGAACCCACACCCCCTGCATTGGAAGGCAAAGTTTTAACCACTGGACCACCAGAAAAGTCCCCAAGAGTGGGAGTTTCTTAGACCAGGGTTCCCAAAGGAGAAAATTATTAGCAACCACATAGCCAGAGGTCTGGATGATTCTGCCCACTATCTCCTCAAGATACACACAGACCCTAACTTTGTTAGGACAGAATGAACTTCCAATTTACACAGGCTTCATTCATGGTTATGTTTCATTCCTACCCTTTATACCCTACTGCTGCAGTCCTCCTAGCCCTAGATCCAATTTTCACACTGGATCCCTCCACCTTGGGCAACTCTTCCACGGCTTGCATTGCAGCAATACTTGTGTCCTTCCCGTGCCCTGCACACTTCCTTTGACCCTGTGCTCCTCATATACCCTTATGTCCCCCTCTACAGCTCACCAGTTCTCAAAATTCACTGCACATTGGAATCTCCTGGGGAGCTTTCAAAGTACTGATGCCTGGGTGACACCCCTAGAGATGCTGATTATACTGGGTTGGAACATCAGGACTTTTCAAACTGCCTAAGCTGATTCTAATGTGAAGCCAAGGATGAGAAACACTGACCTTCACCTGAGCCCTTCTGGAAACTTGGGTCCCTTCAGCTCTCTTTTTTTTTGTGCTTTTAAAACACAGCTTTACTGAAGTAAACTGACATGAATAAACTGCATATATTTAACGTGTAAAATTTGATAAGTTTTGGCATATGTATACACTTGTGAAACATCACCAAGATTGATAAGTATGAACTTACCCAATACCTTGGACAGTTTCCTTGTGCCTCTTTGCATGCAACCTCTTCCTTATCCTCTCATCCTCTAGGCAACCACTGATCGGCTTTCTGTCATTATAGATTAGTTTCCATTTATCTAGAGTTTTAAATAAGTGAAATAATACAATATGTACCCTTTTCTGGTCTGGCTCCTTACACTCAGCATAATTATTTTGAGATTCATCCATCCCTTTGCATCTATGAATAGTTCATTCCTTTCTAATGTTCAGTAGTACTCCATTGTATGGATATACCACAAGTTGTTTATCCATTCACCCCTTGATTGTCTTTTGAGTGTTTCCTGGTCTTGACTATTACAAATTAAGTTGCTATGAACATTCATACATAAATCATTATACAAGTCATACACTCATATACAAGGACATACACTCTTATCTCTATTGGATAAATACTCAGGAGTGGAATGGCTGGGATACAACTTTTAAAGAAAGTAGTCTGGCTATTCTAGGTTCTTTGCAGTCCCGTATGAATTGCCTTCTCAGTTACTACAAAATGCCTGCTGAGATTTTGATCAGAATTGCATTGAATTCATAGATCAGTTTGGAGAGAACTGACATCCTAATGATATTGAGTCTTCTAGTCCATGAATATGTCTTTTGTCAAATTTATCCCTAGGTGCTTTACTATATGATGATATTGTTTATGTTATTTAAAATTTTTTGATTTCCAGTAGTTCCTTGAAATTGTATAGGAATACAATTACTTTTTGTATATTGATCTTCTATCCTGAAAACTTCCTAAACCCATTTATTAATTCTAGTAGCTTTTTTTTTTGTAGATCCCATTGGATACTCCATATATTTGATCATGTTGTTTGTGAATAAAGACAGTTTTTTATTTCCAGCTTTTCCATTTCCAATCTGGATCTGTTTTACTTCCGTTTCTTGGCTCATTGTACTACTAGAACCTCCAGTACAATGTGGAGTAGAAGTGGAGAGAGGACAGCCTTGCCTTATTTGTGTTTTTGTTTGTTTGTTTTTAAGTTCTGGGTCCATTCTAAATATTTATTTATTTGGCTGTGCCGGCTCTTAGTTGCAGCACGTGGGATCTTTAGTTGCGGCATGTGAACTCTTAGTTGTGGTATGTGGGATCTAGTTCCTTGACCAGGGATTGAACCCAGGTCCCCTGCATTGGGAGCGTGGAGTCTTAACCACTGGACCACCAGGGAAGTCCTGCCTTATTAGTGATCTTAGGGGGAAAGCATTGTTTTTCATCCTTAAATATGATGTAGGCTGTACGTTTTTCTTAGATGCCCTCTAACAGGTTGAGGTCATTCCCTTCTCTGTCCAGTTTGCTGAGAATTTTAAACAAAAATAGTTGTTGAGGATTGTCAAGTGCTTCTTCTGTATCCATTGAGATGATTATATGGTTTTACTTTTTTTGTCTGTTAATATGGTAAATTACGTTGATGGCATGATCTGTTAACCCAATCCTGCATTCCTGAAAAAAACTGTACTTGGTCATTATGTATTTTTTGTGTGTGTGTATATTATTAGATTAAATTCGCTAAAATTTTGTGAAGCTTATTTTTTTTTTTTTGGCTGTGTTGGGTCTTCGTTGCTGTGCACGGGCTTTCTCTAGTTGCGGCGAGCGGGGGCCACTGTTCGTTGCGGTGCGCGGGCTTCTCATTGTGGTGGCTTCTCTTGTTGCGGAGCATGGGTTCTAGGCACACGGGCCCAGTAGTTGTGGCTCGCGGGTTCTGGAGCGCAGGCTCAGTAGTTATGGTGCACGGGCTTAGTTGCTCCGCGGCATGTGGGATCTTCCACGACCAGGGCTCGAACCCGTGTCCCCTGCATTGGCAGGTGGATTCTTAACCACTGCGCCACCAGGGGAGCCCGTGAGGCATTTTTGCATCTATTCATATGGGATATTGGTCTGCAGCTTTCTTTTCTTGTAATGTCTTTGTCTGGTTTTTTGGTATCAGGGTATGTTAGTCAGGGTTCTTCAGAGCAACAGAGTTGCAGTTGATGTTCCATGTTGAGCCCAAAGGAAGGTCTAGAGACAGTAAGAGCGCCCTCTTCCTCAGACGACCTCAGTCTGCTTTTTCTTAAGACCTTCACTGATTCGATGAAGCTCTCCCACATTATAGAAGGTAATCTGCTTTACTCAAAGTCGACGATATAAATGTTAATCTCAGCTAAAGAGTACCTTCACAACACAATGAGATGCATTTGACCAAATATCTGGGTACTGTGGCTCAGCCAGTCTGACACATAATATTAAGCATTGCGCGTGATAAGTTTGGTCTTCATAGAATGAGTAGTATTCTCTCTTCAATTTTCTGAAGGGGTTTGTATAGAGTTGGTATTATTTCTTCCTTAAATGTTTGATAGATTTCACCAAGGAAGCCATCTTGGTTAGAGTTTTCTTTGTGGAAAGGTTTTCAACTCTGAATTCAGTTTATTTAATAGCTGAAGGGCTATTTTGGTTACCTAGTTCATCTTCAGTGAGTGGAGTGCCTTCTCCTTTGACTTCAAATTCTCTCCATCCTTCCCTTCAGGGCCCAGATCAAGTCTCTCTTCCTCCATGGAGCTTTTGCCCACCACCTCAGCTCTCCCAGTTCCTCCTGGGAACACTGACAACACCATCTATAGCACTTCTATGCTTACTCACATTGGTTCTGTCGCTGTTTAACTTTTTGCATACTTGACCACTCATATAATTGTAAGCTCCTTGAAGACAGGAACTGTTTGTATCCTTTTGGTACTTAGCACAGTGCTGGTCTGTCACACGAGTGATTAGAAAAGCACTCATGGAAGGAATACCTAAGCAATTCAATACAGAGTTTTTAAGTCAGGAAAATGGAGAGCATTTCTAATGATCATAGTCAGCACTGGGTAGCTGTTCAGAGCATTGGAGTTGGACAGCCTTGGCGGCTAATTCCAGCTCTGTCCCTGACTAACTGTGCACCTTGAGTGAATGACTTCACCTCTTTGAGCCCCCTATTCTCATCTGTAAAATAAGGACATCTACCTTGTCGGTCGGTCATCATAGATGAAATGAGATAACGCTTGTATAGTGCTAAACACAATTTCTAGAGCAGAGTAAATGCTTCCTAAGTGTTAGCTATTATTGCTTTCGTTACGCTGAGCCATACCTCCCTTGCCTGGGCAGCATCACGTATACCTGGGACAGAACTGCCACCCCGGGCCAGCCTGCTGATCAGCAGCTAGTGGTGGTCAACGTCACAGAGATTCCTTTCGAGCCTGAGTGCTGAGTGCTTACAGGGAGAGAAGCAGCTTCAGCAGGGGCCAACAGATAGAAACTGTAGCCACAAGACCAAGGCTGAGTGTGTCCAGTGTGTGGAGGCTGCTAACCACAAAGGGCTTTTGTGAGTCGTGGTCACACTCTTAAATATTCCTGGGGTCAGCAGAGAGGTTTCTGAGTGCAGAGAGGGAGCAAGGAGAGCCCACTGGTTTGAGCTGGGCTGAGAGGTCCTCAGTGCTCTGGCGTCTTCTCTCTGCAAGCTGAGTGTGTGCCCTGGGAGAGTGGAAAGAAACCCTCCCACAACACCAGTTTCTGCTGCGCTGCACCCATGTCCCTCGCTCAGAGTGTAGCCCACATCCTGGCCGCTAAACCACAGCCCGCCTCGGGCTGCAGGCTGCTGCCTCTCACAGTGGAGGGAGAGGGGCCTGCCCGGCAGCACCTCCTCTCCTCCCCTCCCCTCCCCTCCCCTCCCCAGCTCCGCGGAGGCGCTTCCTTTTCGAGGCAGCGAGGAAATATGTGTCCGCTGCCTCCCCTTCACCTCCTCTCTTCTGCCTGCTGCCTTCAGCTACCTTTTAAGGCCTCTGTTTCTGTCTCACCCATTTTCTGAGCTGACCACTCCATCAGGGACCCATCAGGCACTCTCTGCCATCCTTGATGTTTTTCTCCAAAAGACGTTAGGCAAACGATCATTTCTTTCTTTCTCTCTCTCTCCTTTCTTTCTTTTCCTTCCTTCCTCCTTCCCTCCCTCCCTCCGTCCCTTTCACTCTCTCTCTCTCTCTTTTGATTTATTCCCTGATGCCCTTTCCAAAGAGAGCTTCAGATAATGTCTGTTTCAGCTGTGAAAACAGGTAGTACTGGCATTTGGGGTCATAGCTAGGAATATAGTCAGAGGAAGGGAGGACCTGTGTTGTCTTAGGAAACGAGGCAGCCTCTGAGGGCCTCCCAGAAAAGAGGGACAGCAACTCTTTCAGCCAAATACACTTTATTTCTTTTCTCTCTCAGCTGAAAAGGCGCCTAGCACATTCATGGAGCTGCAAATGACCGTCTAGGGGCCTGCTGTGGAGACAGAGAGGGAAGGGGCACAGGACTAGCTCTGGGCCAGGGTCTGTGAACAGGGCGGGACCTCTGCCAGCATTTACCCAGTCCATTCCCACAGAGGGTCGCCAAAGAGAGAGCTAGAAACAGGGAAATGTAGATGGAATAGTTAGGGATGGGGCAACTTCTATGCAGGAGGAGGAGGGAGCCACAGGGAGAAGTAACAGCCATCAGGGCAGGAAGGAATGGGGGTGTGTGAAGAACAGAAATAAATATCCTGATAAGAGGGCAGGCTGGGTGCGAGGGGTGAGTAGTGATGATATTTCAAAGGATAATGAGGCAGCAATATCCTTGGATGGGGGCCAGCAGAGAAGGCAGGAAGGAGGCCGCTGGAGACAAGGCTGAGGGTGTGAGCTCCCCACAAGGCAGAGGAACAGTTCTCCTGTGCGGTCCAAGGTTTGCCCAGGGAACAGGGAGTAGCAGGCCTGGAGAGGAGCCAGACCTGGGTCAGTGGGAGACAGTGTCTTCAGGAGCTGTCAGATGCCTCTCTGATTTAGGCCAGCATACAGGTCCCGCTGGCCTTTCCGGATGGGCTAGGGGTGGAATAGAGAGGGGGTGGTCAGCAGGGTGGGAGGAGGTCACTCCTGAGAAAGAAGGGCCTCTGAAGAACCTTAGACCAGGGGTCAGGAGGCAGGCTCAACTGGTAAGAGATTTGATCTGCTCACCTCCTGTGAGCCTCAGTTTTCCCATCTCAAAAATGGGAAACTAAAGACTCAACTCTCGGACCTTTTCTCAGAATTAAATGAAGTCACTCGTGCGAAAGTGAACAGCACGCTCTTGACTGGTGCTCAATAAATATTTGTTGAGTTTGTCCAGGTGTGATATTCAAAATATCTAACAATTGGTAGTGCACATACACCGAGCAATCAGAACAATCCTGGTGGTTCTCTGCTATGCTAGGCAATAACTCTTCAGTTGCCCAATCTAGAGGTGGTCCAGTGGGGGAGGGGCTGTGATGTCTGGCAGTGTGTGTGCTGGGGATGGAGGATGGAGGAAGCTTGGGGCTATTCACCAGTGAAATATTTTCATGTTCCAACAACAGGTAGGTGCATGCCGGTGGAACATCAGTCATGAGTTTATCATGTTAGAGTCTGGGTGCACGGTATTCCCCATGGCTGTCGCTCAGCTAATGAATAAGCCAGAGAAATAGGGGCAGCACCTCACCCCTACCACCCGTGGTTGTGGAAGCCCTGCAGCCTTTGAGATGGCCCCGTCCTACCATGATGGATGCAGAGGCGGGCACATGGTGGGTTATCCTGGAGCCCTGAGGGAGGGGATTTCAAGTGTCTGATGGGCCAGTCCCACCTGTCCCCTTCTCTCCTAGAAAGACCCCTCACCCCACTTTATCCCTTGTTACCTCATAGTCTGGGTTGGGTACAGGTGGTGGCCTCTCCCTGTTTTGTCCTGCAGAGGAGGGAAGGGAAAAGGATTCATTGCCATGAGGAAACACCAATCTTGTGAGAACGAGACCCAGATCAAGGAGGGCGAACTCTCGTCTACTTCTTTTTTCTATTTCAGCTGCCCTTTCTCTTTGCTTTCTTTCATCCCATCTCTAATGACCCCACACTGTCCTTATCATTTGTGACCTCAGCTAAAGGTCCTTCCACTGTTTCCTTTCCCACAGGTTGGAGTCGGGAGGGCAAGGAAAAGGCAGGAACTAATGTCCCAAAGTCTCCACAAAGATTGAGGGGTGGAGTCTGATTACTCCAGAACACTGACAGGCACTTGAAGAAGCCCATCCTGGTAGTAAACGTTTTTGCATTTTTCAAGGGTGGAGAGGACAGGAGTGATCTGAAATGGGACACTCTGTGTCAAGATCTTGGCCACACTGTGAATGTTCTAGAGAAGCTGTCTCGACCTAGCCCTAGACTTGCCAGCCCATCCTGGCCTGGCCTGGGCATCCCCCCTTGGCGGGAATCTCCTCCATGGTCTTACCCCTGGGCCTGCCACCAGCACCCGCTCCTCTCGTCACAGGCGCGGTCCTGGCCTTTCTGCTCTTGCTGCAGTGATACACCAGCAGCAGCAAGCCCAAAGTGACACAGATGTCCACTACGATGATTGTGGCCACCATCCTCAGATCCGCCTCCATGCAGTTCTCACACACTGTGGGGTGGGGAGTGTGGAGAGAAGAAGAGAAATCACCCAGAAGGGAAGACACAGGACACTGGAGATGAGGAAGGCAAAAATGAAGGTCGTTCTGCCTTTAATACTCACATGCCTGCCATGGTCAGACACCCCCTGCCCCCTTTCAACATGTTTATAACAACAAGCAAACTGTGGTGTTCATGGGTAGAGGCTCTGCAGTCAGACAGTCCTGGGTTCAAGTCCCAGCCATACTACTCACTAGCTGTGAAAGCTGTGGAATGTGTGTTCAACCCACAAAACCTCTGTTTCCTCATCTATAAAATGGGAGTAAGACAGCACTCAACCCATATGGTGGTTAAGAGGATTGTGTGAAAAGCCCTGACAAGTATTTGGTATAGTGCTTAAAACTTAATAAGCTCTCAATGATTGTTAGCTATCATTATTGCTTATTAATATGCCTTAGTTTATGACACTTTAGTAGAGTGGCTTTGAGTCCTTTCTGTAAATCCTGGAGAATTCCTCTCTGGATAAAGCATCAGATAAACTAATATTGGTGTCCCGTAATTCTGGACACGATATAATGCAAAGGACCCAATCTTGTCTCTTGGGACATTGTAGTTTTAGATCTAGAGCTGACTGAGGTTACCCAGACAGCCCCATATTGGTGTTTAATCTATATTTCAGAAAACACTGATGCTGTGCGGCCCCAGACAGTCCAGGACTGAGTGTCGCAGAAGCACAAAGATGCCAGGGGACTGTGAGTTGGGTTAGGGGAAATGTTGAGAATGCCCTTTTGAAATGGTCCTCCCTAAAGAGTCTAATAGTGCTTGCTCTGAAGATCTATATTACCTCTTGCTTTCAGGTAGAGCTTATGCTTCTTGTCCTTTGAGCAGGTATAATAACCGCTGTTCTCTATTTCTGAAAAATCCTTCAGTAACAGTGGCTTGTCAAAATGGGGCACTGGTTTATCATCTTTTCTCCAAGTTATTTCCTCAGGTACAGTATCCTCAGGGCATGTCAGCTCTACACTCTTTCCAGAGATGGAGACTTTATATGCTGGGGAATTGGAGAAAAGAGAAGGGAAATTAAAGGGAGAACCCAGTAAGATTTAAGGCAAATTAGTAGCAGAAGAACCAACCAAGTGCAGAAAGTCCTCTGACATCCTAGATCTTAGATTTTCTTGTCAAAAGGGAACTCTGCTGGCTAGGGGGTATGAAAGAGGAGATATGTAGGAGAAGGGGCCCTAGAGAAGGTTTTGAAGGTGACTTCAGAGTTTAGGCATGGACATGGGGACTTGGAAGGGGAGGAGGGAAGTAAAGAAAATCTATAGCAGTCCTTATTTGCAATGTTTCTAAAATGGGAGTTAGAAATATGAGGTTGGGAGGACCTCAGTTCTTGGGGTTAATCTCTCTCAATCAATTCCTTCTTCCCAACCACTGACTTGCATCATCAGATAGGGCAGATATAAAAGACTGATAAACTTACTTTTAATTGTTTGTGTTGGTGTAACTTCATCTGAAAATGAAAAAAGGAAGGAACGGTAAGAAAATAACCTTGGTTTAAGTTTAAATTGTAGGTGAAAAATTTCAAGTGGAACTAGATACTATCCTCAAGAATTCCCAAAGAGGGCCTGTTCTTTAGGGAGCTCCAAGTCTTGAAGGTGAGGTATGTCCTTGTCCTATGAGATATGCTCATAGACACAACTCAGATACATCAAACTGAGAATATACCAGCATGTGCTTCTAGATTTAGATCCACTAGAGCTCAGTCTTAAAATCCTGAAGCTGAAAAATTCCAGTCGTCTTCAAGCTTATTCTCTTGCATTAGCAAGAACCATATTCCAGATAGATATGAAAGGGTCTTCTCAGAGATAAAGACCTTTATATGTTTGAATCACTGATTCTTGGGCTTCCGTGTTTTTCATTATTCAGAAGTTCTTACTTATAACTAACAGAAACCCTCATAGTAGAGATCAAATATCTTTCTTCTTATTCCATGCCACTTTTCTGTTATTGCCCTTAAGTTATGTGAAGCACTATGCACATTTTAAGGAAATAGTTCTTCTAATAAAATGTGACTTTATTTTAAATTATATCTGAGTGCAATCAACTCTCAATTATTTTTGTTAGAACTATTGGTGTGGACAACTGAAATCCACTAGTATAATTTGGGGATCCAGCCAAATTCCCCACAGTAGGCAATTTTGCCCTGGGAAGTGGGCTGGGGAGCACCCTCATTTCCTGGAAAACTTGTGGCTGGGACACTGGGTGGCACTAGGCTATGCTTGAGCCTGTATATGACAGCTGGAAGGGTGGAGAGTGGTGCTCAGAGACAGCCCTCTCTCTGTTGGGGCTGTTTTGCTACAGTGTGCTGTTGGGGACAGAGCACTGGGCTGAGTCAGTAGCGCTGTGTTTGAATCCAAGATCTGCTTTAGGCTGTGTGACCAAGGGAAAATCATTTAACTTCTCAGAGCTTCAGTTTCTTCATCTGGGAAATGGAGATAAAACATCCACTTCAGAGGGTATTCGTGAGAATTAAATGGATTATGAACGTGAAAATGGATGGGGTGCATAGCAGATGCTCAAGAAAAGTGTTAGTTACTTTCTTCCTTTCCTTTTGGGGGTCCTGCTAATGGAAAGCAGAACAGAGTTCTGCCCCAGTTGCTCAGTCAGCCCTCCAGCTGAGATCATACGGAATGTAAACAAGTCATTCTACAGGTGTATCTATCTGTTAATAATTGCGAGTTGAGTATAATGGCAATAGTCTATAATATTTTGATTTGGGAATCATTTTTCAGCACTGATATTTCTTAGAAATATTAAACTAGAAATCATAAATAAAATAATTTAGAAGTAAATAGAAGTTTCACTCTGATTGGTGTGTTTGTTTGGAAAAGCAATGTAAAGGAAATTGCTCACAACTCCTTTTGGCACAAATGCAGTAGCAGAGCTCAGACCAACACATTCTCATACAAGGGCCTAGATGTCTACGCTCACAAAAATTTTGTACACATTCATAACGATTAAAAAAATGAGCTTCAGCACCAGCTAAATATGCGTTTATATTTCTCTCTCTGATTGGACTATATATTCATTTTCTAAGCCTTGGTTTTCTTACCTGTAGAATAGGGATGTTAGGAGAGTTATATGAGGAAATTCAGGTAAAATATTAAGGGCAATACATAGAACACACATGCTCAATAAACTTTAATGCATATTAATTAGTCTGCATACTTCCCATATAATGATAGCTAAAATCCACCCCCTGCTTTCTATACGTCAGATAATGTTCTAAGTAAATGACTCATTCAGTCCTCATAACAACCTTATCAGCTAGGTATCATTATTATTTCCATTTTGCGGGTAATGATGCTATGGCACAGAGAAGTTAACTAAATTATTCAAAGACACTCAGCAAATAAGAAGTTGAGCCAGGATTCAGATATGACTGTCTAGATTCAGAGTTAGACTCTTAACCATACGCTACATGGCCTTCTCCTCTGCCTGAGATATTCTTCCTTAAAATATAAGCTCACCCTTTAAAATTCAGCTCAAGAATCACCTCCTCTGGGGAGCTTTCCCCAACCATCCTCTGTAGAGTTGACCACTCTTCTCTTTATATTTTATTCTGTATCTACCCATAACATGCAAAAGACTATATTATCAATTATTTGTCTTTCAAATAAGACCATCAGCTTTTTTTGGATTTTTTTTACGACATACCACCTGTCTTGAGGGATCTTAGCTCCCCAACCAGGGATTGAAACTGGGCCCTCTGCAGTGAAAGCGTGCAGTCCTAACCACTGGACTGCCAGGGAATTCCCAAGATCATCAGCTTCTCGAGGGGAAGGAACTAGTGATGCATTCACGTGTATGATCATTTATTCATTCAAAAAATATTCATTGAGCACCTACTATGTGCTAGGCACTGGGCCAGGTAAATAAGACGCCATCTCTGCTTTCAATGAATTCATGATTTACACAAAAACTTGTGGTGGCTCCAACACCCACATGTGTATTCTTTCCTGAATGGTTGCTCAGGGATACGCACCACGCTCAGCTATAATCAGACCTGACAGTTAGCAACAAACATAGGCACATATCATTGAAAGATAATTGTATTTTCCCTCTAATAGTTCTGGTTCTTAGTATTTATTACTATGATTGTCTTCTATGACCATTCTGTTCCACATTTGAAAGGAAGTCGTACAGAGTGAAAATCCTCTTACCAGTTTCTTCAAAATCTGAAAAGGAAATGATAAGAAACTATTAGCAATACTCCTATCAGCTACTAAGATCAGACCCTGCTGCCGTGGGTTAGGACTCTTCCCTCAACCTTTAGAAACAATGGATACGTTTGGTAGTGTATATATGTCCATGCCACTCTCTCACTTTGTCACAACTTACCCTTCCCCCTCCCCCATATCCTCAAGACCTTTCTCTAGTAGGTCTGTGTCTTTATTCCCATCTTACCCCTAGGTTCTTCATGACCTTTTTTTTTTTTTCTTAGATTCCATATATATGTGTTAGCTAGTGGGAAGCAGCAGCATAGCACAGGGAGATCAGCTAGGTTGTTTGTGACCACCTAGAGGGGTGGGATAGGGAGGGTGGGAGGGAGGGAGACGCAAGAGGGAGGAGATATGGGAACATATGTATATGTATAACTGATTCACCTTGTTATAAAGCAGAAACTAACACACCATTGTAAAGCAATTATACTCCAATAAAGATGTTAAAAAAAAAAAAGATGGATATTCAAATTCCCCATGGCTGTATACGAAAAGCTGTTTAGGATCCTACATTAAACAACTGGTAACTAATTATAAAAAAGGGTTCTAAGTAATCATTTTGAATATAATATATATATTTGGTATATAAATATAAAAAATATATTTATGAAATCAGTACATTGTACGCCTTAAACTCACCCCATGTTATATGTCAACTATGTTCCAATAAAGCTGGGGAAAGAAGAAGATCTGTATTGGACATAAATTAAATGATAAACAAAATCAACCCTAAATGGCCAGTAACATGTGGAAGAGGTGAGTTATTCTGAAATATATCAGTGCTTTTGACATATCCCATCTGTCAATAATGTAACATTAACACATTCTCCATGATATATTAAAAAGAATATCCAAAGGACACTACAAATTAGGCAGTGTAATGCAATGGAATGGAGACTGGCCCAGTGGCTGCCTTTAAACACAAAATTGGTTCACTCAATTTGGAGGAGCTGACTGAATAGAAAGCCTTCCAATATTGGGACATTCTTGACTCTCTGCAATGACTGAGAAAGTAAGTCCAGGGCAGGCACACTCATATGCATGTGCACACATGAACACATATGCACATACATTCAAAGTATTTGGACATGTAATTCTGAAAGTGCACTCAAATGCTGCCCCAGAGGCTTTTTCAGTGCATCTCCATGCAGGCATTCAAGCCACAAACCCTCTACAAAAATCTCCCATCAAATATGAAATGCAAACAAATGAAAACTGTTTGCACTTTTTTAGTTATCTCACTTTTTTTCTTTTGAATAGTTAAGACTCATTATTTCCTATGATCTCTGTTTCATTCCTCTTCTTGGCTAGAACTCTCTCTAGACTCATGAAGAAAAGGCAAAGGAGAAGACGATAGAAACCTCTTTTATTGGTATCTGTGGGAGCTCTGTGGGAGGTCTAGTGAAAACTCCACTCATAAATACAAAACACACTGGGCTGATTTCATAACAAGGAAAGAAAGCATATCTCACCTTCTTCTGCCCAAGCACCAACTAGAAAATAAATAAGAAAAAAAGAGTTAGTAAATGTTGTGAGTGCCTGAGATTCCAAGCAGAAAAAGTTCTATGGCCTAGTCTGACCATTTCTGAAGATCAAAGGTCCTTTCCACCCACTGCTGGATCACAGTTATTCCTATACCCCAGATAAGTGACAAAGACTGCTGCGTACTGACCACGAGTTCCTGGTCAATTCGGGATGAAACAGAAGAAGAAAGCAGCTAGTGTTAAACATGAACACACAACACTTGGGAAACAGAAGTTAGAAAATGTTGAGGGTACATCTGGGGAGATTGGAGAAACAGCAAAAGAAGTTTGCAGCCCAGCCACAATTTTGAAAAGAAATCTCTGACTGTGGAAGAAAAACAAGCTCTGGGTTAGGTACAAAGACTGAGATTCTCGTTCCATCTCTGACTCCTGCTTGTCTGATGGTTCGGTTTTTCAATTTGTTTCCTACTTGAGAAAGAGATGGAAATATCTGAAACCAATTATTCATCAACTAGAGCCTGTGCATTGAAGAGTCCCATCATATTTCCACTGGACCCTCCAGGGTCCCCACATTTAGCAGTAATTTGGATTCTTTATAAAAATCAGTTTCCCTGACATTGCCTTAAAGTTTTTGTTTTTTTAAAAAAATTAATTAATTTTATTTTTGGCTGCATTGGGTCTTCGTTGCTGTGCGTGGGAGTGCTCTAGTTGTGGTGAGCGGGGGCTACCCTCCATTGCGGTGGGTGGGCTTCTCATTGCAGTGCCTTCTCTTGTTGCGGAGCACGGGCTCTAGGTAAGCGGGCTTCAGTAGTTGTGGCACGCAGGCTCAGTAGTTGTGGCTCGCGGGCTCTAGAGTACAGGCTCAGTAGTTGTGGCACACGGCCTTAGTTGCTCCTCTGAATGTGGGATCCTCCCAGACCAGGGATCGAACCCATATCCCCTGCATTGGCAGGCGGATTCTTTTCTTTTATTTTTTTTGTGTGTTATGCGGGCCTCTCACTGTTGTGGCCTCTCCCGTTGCGGAGCACAGGCTCCGGACGCGCAGGCTCAGCGGCCATGGCTCACGGGCCCAGCCGCTCCACAGCATGTGGGATCTTCCCGGACCGGGGCACGAACCCGTGTCCCCTGCATCGGCAGGCGGACTCTCAACCACTGTGCCACCAGGGAAGCCCTGCAGGCGGATTCTTAACCACTGCACCACCAGGGCAGTCCTGCCTTAAAGTTTTATGTGTACCTCTTTTATCAACAGCCTCTATATTGTGTGAGACACCCCTCCCAACTGCCTCCTGCCCGCACCTGCCTAACAAGGGCAGACTGAGCACATTCTCATGATGCCGAATCTCTAGAGGTGCTTGGGTCTTTGGTATCCTCTCTCTCTCTCTCTCTCTCTCTCTCTGCCTCTGCAGAGCATAGTTTATACTATAGGCCTCTAAGCCAATTCCTTGAAGGAGTCACACTCTGCCCCTTGACACTCCAAATGTGTTTTCTGGACCAGTAGCAGACGAATAAGCCAGAGAGCTTATTAGAAAGGCAGCATCGCAGTCCCACTCCAGACCCACTGAAGCAGAAGTTGCAATTTAACAAGATCCCCCCGTGATTTGTGTGCACATTCAAGCTTGAGAAACCCAAGATGAAGCAGGAAGTAGAGAAGCCATGGCTGTAGCTCTGATGGGAGCCCCAGCTGTGATAGCATTTTCTAGGTCTCTGAAATAAAACCCTTGTGAGCTGTCTGGCCTCATGTCGTGCTGTCATTAAGAGCACAGGCCCGTAGGCAGTCCTGAATTCCCAGGTCAACTGCAGCACTTACTAACTGTGTGGTTCTAAACAAGTTATTGAGCTTCTTTGAGTATTAGTTTCTTCATCTGTAAAATAGGGGATCCATATAACGTTTACCTTCCAAGGTGGAGGTAAGGATTAAATTAGTAAACATGTGTAAAGACTTTTTTAACACGATATCTGACACTCAATAAACGGCAACCTTTAAAAGAATCTTCTTTGTCTGTTTTGAGATATGGAAATGCTCTTGGTTATTTATCAATTTATATTCCACCTTGCTTCAAAAAGGACTAAAGTAATTGAAAGCTCTTGGTCAACTGAAGAAGACTGAAAATTATGAGGTGTTTCATTGTCTCAGATACTAAGCTTGCTGTATACCCTGTGCAGAGTTTGGGTTCAACTATCTAGTCTCCTCACAACAAAGAGTGAAGGTTAACTCTTCTAATCTCTTCTGTGTTAGTTCTTAAGGGCTCAGTTGTTCATTGACAGAATGAGCTTGTTCTCAGAGGCACAAAGACCGCCTTGCTTTCAGTAGATATGATCATCCCAACTGCTTTCCTTTGGCTGTTCTCTGAAAGGTCTCCTGGGCACACACTAGCCTCCAGCCCTGGTTCCCTATGCTAACATTGCACAAACACTTTATATTTTCTAGTAAATGAGGTTCCTTGGTACCACTGGGCAGCACCAGGTTAGGATGTGAGCCTTCCATGGTCTGGAGAAACACTCCCCTTTTCATTCCATCCTACTCACCTGATAAGAGGCAGAGTCCCAGAACTCTCCAGAGATTCCCCGACTGCATCCTTCCCTCACCAGACACTCACTCTACCTAAGATGGCGGAGGCCGGTTGGCTTATAACTTCTGAAAAAGAAGCCAGAGGACTTTTTCAAAACCCCTGATGGAGATGAGGACCCTGGGGCCATTGCTCCCAATGCTGGGATGAAGAAGGGGGCTTTGTGAGCGGGAGACTCACCATTTTCCGAAGCAGGCACCTAAGGCTGGGAGGGGAGGCGGGTTTCTGAACCCCACACAGGAAGTGTGGAGGCGCCTCTGGGCCTGCAGGGTTCTACGTCACTGGGAAACGTTCGAGGCAGAGGCAGCCACCTGGGTTGGCTGGGGAGAGTTGGGCCCCACGTCCTCCCATTGGACGAGCGAGACCTGAAATTGCTGTGAAAAATGCCTGCAGTTTAGTTGTCTGGGCCTTGCACAATGCAACCCCCATGTCGGGGGCTCCCTTCTCAGAAACCCCTGCCCGCCAAACAGGCTGTGACAGGAAGAGAGAGGAGCACAGAAGAGCTGCTTTCTTTATGGCGTATGTGGCATGGGGCAGCAAGACACAGCCATTTTATTAGCAAAACTGCTGGCTTGAAAAGACATGACTTAAAGACATGGCTTAAAACCATGAGATGCCATTCTTTTTTGTCTATAATATTTGCAAAAACATTTAAAAACACAGTATTCAATGTTGGAAAGGGTAAAGAGTGACAGTCTCAGAATCTGCTGATGCGAGTGCAAATGGTTTGAGTATATGCATCGATCAAATGCTTACCGGGTGCCAGGTACCGTGCCGAGGGCTTCACCAACAGATCTCACTTAATCCTCAAAACAGCCCTCTAAGGTAGGTAGTATTTTCGTCCCCATTTTATACTTGAGCAAACTGAGGTTCAGACAGGTTATTTAATTTGTCACAGATTACAGAGCTGGAACCCTGGAAAACATTTTGGCGAAATTCATTGATTCAGTAAATATTTGATATCTACTATGCTGTAGTATGTGCCCGGGTGCTAGTAATACAGCAGTCACAAGATAGTCCTTGTGGAGGATGAAAGGAAATGTGCATATTAAACTGATTATTTCAGGAGATGGATGCTGAGAAAGAGGAAATACAGGGGCTGTGGGAGTGATAGAGGGGGGCCTAATATAGTCTGGGGGTAGAGAAATTCACCCTTCTCAGGGTGACATCTAAGCTGAAACCTGATGGAGGAATAGGGGTGACCCAGGTGCGGGGCGGGGCGGGAGAGCAAGTAAAGTATTCCAGACAAAGGGAGCATCATGTCTGGAGCCTGGAGATGAGGAAGAGAGGCATTCAAGAAACTGGAAGTCCAGAAAGGCAGGTAACAGAGTGAGAAGGAAGGTAAGAAATGGGACCAGAAATTCAGCAGGTTCCAGATGGGGAGGGATTTGCAAGCCTTGTTAAAGACTCCTAAGGATTATTTTAAGGGCAATGGGAAGTGATGGAAGGGTTTAAAACAGGAGGATGACAGCATCAAATTCTTTAAACGTTTAAAAATTTTTAAATGAAAAAATTAATTATGGAAGTAATACATGCACGTTACAAACAAAGAAGAGCACAGAAGGGTACATGCAACAGTCTCTCACCTCACCTCAACTCAGCCCTATCCCTCTCCCTGGAGAAAACCACTTTCAACTTTGTAAACTGTTTTTTTCCTGGTGGTTACCTTCTTATCTCTAAATGTGCGTTGTCATCATTCGGGTTCTCTGGGAAACAAACTTTGCAATGGAATTTGTGTGCAGGTGTCTCATGGAGGGAAGCACAGGAAGAGCACCTGTCAGGGAAGGAAGCGGGATTGGCAGAGGGAGAAGGGGAATTACAACGAGAGCTCAGCCAATCCCAAGGGGAGTTCCCAGGCTAGGATTATAATAGGGAAGAACCTTATATTCTATTACAAGTTAATCACTAAAGTGATGTTACCTATAAGCTTAAATTATACATAATGGCCCATCCCTGGGAGCCCTGCCTCCGAGGTAATGAGTGTTAAGCTAAAATACCTTTGTTTAGCTCACAGGGAGCATCCTGACCAGGCCCACCTGTGAATGACTGCAGGAAGGAAGAAATTAATACAACCCCTCTGGAGTCTGGCTGGAGCCAGGACTTTATACCTTCCCTTTTCAGTATAAAAGAAGCCTGAATTCTGAATCTGGGCAGATGGTTCTTTGGAACACTAGTCCACCATCTTTTCCATCTGCTGGCTTTTCGAATAAAGTGGCCGTTCCTTTCCCCAGTAACTCTTCTCTCTATTTATTGGTCTGTAGTGCAGCAAGCAGTATGAGCTTGGACTCGATAACAGGATGACCGGTCAGAGTGGTCCTGAGTTGAGGCCACAGGTATATCATTTAGTTTTGCTTATGAGCTGGTTCCAGAGAGGTGTGAACTTGGGTGTTACAGCGGCTTCCACTGAGAACGATGTCTGTGAAAGGGCTCAGCTGTGGGCTTTCAGAGGATACCCTCCCAGCAGCCAGGGGAGTAAGCAGTCCTCAAAGGGGAACCTGGGCAGTACCCATGCAGTTCACCCCTTGCACTGCTCAGATCCACTTGCTGTATAAAAATTTCACGCCATTTAAATTTTTATTTTATTTTTATTTTTTTCGGTACGCGGGCCTCTCACTGTGGTGGCCTCTCCCGTTGCGGAGCACAGGCTCCGACGCGCAGGCCCAGCGGCCATGGCTCACAGGCCCAGCCGTTCTGCGGCGTGTGGGATCTTCCTGGACCGGGGCACGAACCCGTGTCCCCTGCATCGGCAGGCGGACCCTCAACCACTGCGCCACCAGGGAAGCCCATCACGTCATTTTTAAAACAGCCTTTTCAGGGTTCTGGTTGATCTCTTTTCCTGGAGAAGCTTGTGAAAGGAAAATTACAGTCCCACTACACAGCTCTTCTGGGGGTCCCATCTAATAGTCATCATCTCCCTCCTTTATTACTCTTCTAGATTGCTCCCGGCCTCAGCAAGCCCTTCTGCTGAACTAAGAGAAGACATAGCTTGGGGAGCCTGAGCTCCTGGTCGGCATGGCCTTCTCAGGCCATGAACCCTTGGGTTCTATATGTATTCTCCCTGCCCCCTGCAACCCTGACTCCTCCTGATGATAAGGAGAGATTCATCCTGCTGGGAGAGCGAATTGTTTTTTTGCCTACTGGTCTCTTGGCAGGGGAGACAGCAGGTGTAGCTTAGTTTAATAGGACTCTTAGTGTGTACTATGGTGGAAGCATTCTGCCTCTGGAAACCATGGCCTCTAGAAACTCAGTCTAGAGTTACAGGGACAGGAAACACAGATTTCCTAAATGCTTCACTGGGTAATGGTAAATATGGATGCTCTTACTTCCAGCCCTTGCTTCCTGAATGCATATACTCTATGTCTTGGGGATGCAGTATCATATGATAGTCACTGATTTAAGATGTATGTCACATCCTGAAGGATAGTGCCCCAGGCTGCAGGGTGTCATCTTTAAGTTGATGCCTTAGATATGTCTTCAAAAGGCTATTCCATTGGTCCATTGGCTGGCAGCTTTAGGACGGTGTGGTATATGATAGGCCCAGTCGATCCCATTGTCGTACGTCTATATACCTTTGTTATAAAGTGGGTCCCATGGTCTGTTGTGAGGCTATGCAAGATCCAGTGCTTATGGATCAGACAGTATGTGAAATCTTGGATAGTAGGTCCAGCTGAGGCCTTACAGGCAAGAAAGTCAAACCCGTACCGTTCATTTGATAGAATTGAATATCTATCAATTCCTATCAAATGAATTGAGTCCTTTCCAGGTTTGGTTTGGAAGGGTCCAATGTAATCATCTGGGCAGGAAGTGGCTGGTTGGTTTCCCCCAAGGATGGTCCCAAATTGCAGGCTCAGCACTGAACTCTGTTTCGGGAGCAGCAGTAGCTAGATCAGCCTTGGTGAGTGGAAGCTCACACTACTGTACCCAGGTATAGCCTCCATCACTGCCACCAATAGTTACTGCATTCATAAGTCCATTGTCCCTGTGTTGGGATGGCTGAGGACAGAGGCTAGTTGACATTAGCTGGCCAAGTCATTTTCTTCTACTTTGTGCTGTAGTGCCTCTTCCATGATAGATGTTCTCTGGTGGGTGTTAACTCGTGACACAAAGACCTACTCACTTTATAATCATGCACATTGGTCCATACACATGCCTCTTCTCCATACTTTCTTGTTCCCAATCTTCTAATCTTATTTAAAACCCCTGATCAATAAATTAAGCCATCCACCACTGTGCATGAATCTCTATATATTCAAACATCCATAAAGTGGATGACCAGGTACGATGCCAGAAGCTCCGCCGTTTGGGAGAATCTCCCCTCACTACTGGCTTTCAAGGCTACTTTTTAAAATTTTATTTTAATTTTTTGGCTGCGTTGGGTCTTCGTTGCTGTGCACGGGCTTTTCTCTAGTTGCGGTGAGTGGGGGCTACTCTTCATTGAGATGCACGGGCTTCTCATTGCGATGGCTTCTCTTACTACAGAGCACGGGCTCTAGGCCTGCGGGCTTCAGTAATTGCAGTGTGCGGGCTCAGTAGTTGTGGCGCACGGACTTAGTTGCTCCACGGCATGTGGGATCTACCCGGACCAGGGACTGAACCCGTGTCCCCTGCATTGACAGGCAGATTCTTAACCACTGCACCACCAAGGAAGTCCTCAAGACCACTTCTGAGTGGCCTGCAGGGCTACAGCAGTCCATTTTGACTTGTATCCACATACTGAGCTGACATCTGTCAACAAAGATCAGGCTTTATTCTCCACTATCAGTGGTGGAGGACATAGGAGTATGGGCTAGGTACTCCTGGAGCTTGTATCCTCTGTAGCTACTCATGCCTGAACCAGACTGTATTCCTTACATATTATGATGGATTGTTGCTATATCCACCCAACTTTACAACTTGGTGGATCTGACAAGTGCTTAACTTATAATGGGCAGTTCTTTTTTTTTTTTTTTGCGGTACGCGGGCCTGTCACTGTTGTGGCCTCTCCCGTTGCGGAGCACAGGCTCCGGACGCGTAGGCTCAGCCGCCATGGCTCACGGGCCCAGCTGCTCCGCGGCATGTGGGATCTTCCCAGACTGGAGCACGAACCCGTGTCCCCTGCATCGGCAGGCGGACTCTCAACCACTGCGCCACCAGGGAAGCCCTATAATGAGCAGTTCTGATTTAATGGCCAATTGATGTCCCATAGTCAGTCACTCAGCTCTACCAGTGTGTCTGTTCTAGTAGCTTGCCTGGAGCTGTTTCTCCAATGGTATACAATTCTCTGCTGAAGATGGAATGGCCTTGCTCCAGAACCCTATGTGTCAACATTGTGATCCTCCTACTGGAACTTACCATAGGGACTTTCCTGGTGGTTCAGTGGTTAAGACTCCGAGCTTCCACAGCAGGGGGTGTGGGTTTGATCCTTGGTCAGGGAACTAAGATCCCACGTGCCATGCAACATGACCAAAAATAAATAAATTAAAAAAGAAAAGAACTTGCCATAAACTCCAAAAGGCAACTTTTCTCACCGTAGATATTTCTAATTACCATCAGGTGTGCCAAAATATGGCCCAGGTTGCAGAACTGCTTGCACTGCAACCTGGACTTGCTGCAGAGCCCTTTACTGCTCTGGGCTCCACCCAAACCTGGAAGAGTTCCAGGTCACATGGTAAATAATCAAGTGTGGAGTATGTTCCTCCAAAACATGAGGTGCTGTGTTTCCTTCTTAAAGTTAGGATCGGTGCAAGGTGTAATAACATGTCTTCTACATTGGAAGGCATGGCCTGGCTGGCCCAAGACCCTGGACTCCTAAGAAGGCCACTTAGGTGGCAGTCCCCTGAATCTTCATAAGGTTTATCTCCCCTTCCCCAAAGCCTCAAAGTACTTGCCATTTCTTGCTTATTCGATTTGGCTAGCGTTGATGTTACTGATATAGTAGAATGCTATAATGTTCTCAAGAATGTCCAGATCATCCAGGTCCCTTCAGACTATGTTATGACAGAGAGTGGAAAAATTAACATAGCCCCAGGCAAGACCAGGAAAGTATATGTCTGTTATGTCTGTTTCCTGTTTTCCTCTAACAAAGGTATTACATTTGGCACAGCTGCTGCTGTTGGGGTTACTATTTGGTTTTCAGTAATTCACTCTCAGGTACAGTGATTCCTCATTTTTTGCAAAAGCCAAATTAGTGAATTAAATGGGGATATGGTAGAATCATTGTTCCACCATCCTTTAAGTCCTTCAAAGTGACACTAATCTCTACCATTCCCTTTGCGGTGCCATATTATTTTTTATTTATAATCTTGGCTGGGAGTCATGGACAGTTTCAAGGGTTTCTGTTGGCTTTTCCTAACACAACAGCTCTTACAGGTTGAGGAAGCTAGGGGAGGGTTCTGCCACCTGCTATGTCCATAAATGTCCCTTGGGCCGTTTGAAAGTCATATGGGGTGTAGGATAATTTTTTGTTTTGCTGACCTATTCTGTGCATGGCCTTTAGCATCCCACACAAACAACACCACACCCCTTTAGAGAACAGTGCCATCTTATTTGAGAATTACTATTCAAGAGCTTTTCTCCATCCTGGGTTTATAGAACCCAGTCTCCAGTTCCCTCTCAAAATGAACAGAAGGAAGCGACAACTGACTAGGAAATCAGCAATATGGGCCCATAAATGCTTGGTATGAAATGTCTCTACTCCTCTGAACTTTGCCCTCACTCAACCTGCTCCACAGCCACTAGACCAGCCCAGAAGCCCACTCTGTTCACTGGGAGTCTATTAGGTATGTTCTCCCCTCTGGCTTCCCAAATGGTCCCCACCTCTCAGTTCCTAGCAAACTTGCAGTCCCCAAGCAGTGGAGTCTTTTTTTTTTTTTTTTTTGAGGATCGATTTAAAAAAAAAATTGTGGTAAAATACACATAACAAAATTTACCATCTTAACCATTTTTAAGTATACAGTTGAGTAGTGTTAAATACATTTGTATTGTGTAGCCAATCCCCAGAAGTCTTTTCATCTTGCAAAACAGGAACTGTATATTCATTGAAAAACAACTCCCCATTTCCCCCTCCCTTCAGCCCCTGGCAACCATCATTCTATTTTCTGTCTCTATGAATTTGACTCTCTCATTTAAGTGGAATCATATGGTATTTGTCTTTTTGGAACTAGCTTATTTCATTAGCATAGTGTCCTCAAGATTCAGACTGAATAATATTTTATCCTATGTATATAGCATATTTTGTTTACTCATCTGCTGATGGACTCTTGGGTTGCTTTCACCTTTTGGCTACTATGAATAATGCTGCTATGAACATGGGTGTACACATATCTCTTCAAGACCCTTCAGTTCTTTTGTGTATATATCTGGAAGTAGAATTGCTGGATCATATGGTAATTCTATGTTTAATGTTTTGAAGAACTCGTACAGTATTTTCCACAGCAGCCGCACCATTTTACAGTCCCACGAACAGTGCACAAGTTTCCGACTTATCCACATCTTTATCAACACTTTTCTGTTCTTTTGATAATAGTCATCCTAATGGGTGTGATGTGGTATCTCATTGTAGTTTTGATTTACATTTCCCTGATAATTAGTGATGTTGAGTGTCTTCTCATGTGCTTGTTGGCCCTTTTATATCTTATTGGGGGAAATGTCCATTCAAATCCTTTGCTCATTTTTTAATGGAGCTTTTTTTTTTTTTTTTTTTTTTTTTTTTTTTGCGGTACGCGGGCCTCTCACCGTCGTGGCCTCTCCCGCTGCGGAGCACAGGCTCCGGAAGCACAGGCCCAGCGGCCATGGCTCACGGGCCCAGCCGCTCCGCGGCGTGTGGGATCCTCCCGGACCAGGGCATGAACCCGTGTCCCCTGCATCGGCAGGCGGACTCTCAACCACTGCGCCACCAGGGAAGCCCGGGGCTTTTTTTTTTAAAGCTGTCATACTTTATATATTCTAGGTATTAACCCTTTATCAGATATACGATTTGCAAATATTTTCTCCCATTCCATAGGTCGCCTTTTCATGCTGGTGATTGTGAAACTTGATGCACAGCTTTAAATTTTGATGTAGTCCAGTTTATCTATTTTTTACTTTTATTACCTATGCTTTTGGTGTCATGCAGTGGCCCCATTTTATTGCCAGCCTAGAGAACCCTTCAGGCTGTGGAAGAGGAGGAGGAGGAGGATTGGATTAATCCTTTGAGTCACACTTAGCTATTGCAATGATGGTCTTTTTGCCTCCATGCTTGGTCCCACCAATCCATTCTCCATAAGACAGTGAGAGTGAACTTAAAACACACCAAAGGGCTTCCCTGGTGGCGCAGTGGTTGAGAGTCCGCCTGCCTATGCTAGGGAACACGGGTTCGTGCCCCGGTCCGGAAAGATCCCACATGCCGTGAAGCGGCTGGGCCCGTGAGCCATGGCCGCTGAGCCTGTGTGTCTGGAGTCTGTGCTCCGCAAAGGGAGAGGCCACAACAGTGAGAGGCCCGCGTACAGCAAAAAAAACAAAAACAAAAAAAACACACCAAAAATGTGACTTTGTCACTCTACTGCTTGAAGCTTAAAACACTCATGCGTCACCCTCAGGATGATTATAAAGCCCAGGGATGGTGGTGGGGGTGGGGAAGGAGTCTTGCCGCTGATTTTCTTTCCAGATTTATCTAGCCTTATATTCCTTCCTCCCCCTCTCCCACGCTTCTGCTATACTAAATTATTAGTAGATGGCTAACCGCTTCATGCTTTTTCTTTTTCTTACTTCTAAGAAACACTTGGTTTTTCTGCCTAGAAGGTTCACCCTCATCTATTCAACTCATACTAAGGCTTCAGGTTTTAACTAGATGTATCAGCTTCTGAGAAGCCTGCCCTAAACGCCAAACAAAAAGTTAGGTTAGGCAACACTCCTCCATACACTTGTTATAACTGCCATTTACTTGTCTTCCCCCACCTAGATCACCGTGTCCTGTAAAATATTGTTTCTCCGTCCAACACTTTGCTGAAGGAATACGTAGGTGGCTGTGGATAACAAAGGTCTTAGCTTTACTGAACCAAACTTGGGTCTACTCGCCCGTGCACAGTAAAGCCCATCTATTGACACTGGGTTGTGGTGCAGGAAAGTGCAGTGTTCATTGCACGGAGCCAAGCAAGGAATCCAGGCAGCTAGTGCTTAAAAGACCTCAACTCCCTGATGGCTTTCAGGGAAAGGTTTTAAAAGACAGGGTGAGGGAGGGAGATTGTGGGGTATGTGATAAGCTCGTGGATATTCTTCCGGTTGGTTGGTGGTGAGGTAAGCGGGAGTCAACATCATCAACATTTTGGTTTCAACCAGTCTGTGGTCTACGTGCTGTGGGTGGCATACGGTTAACTTCTTCCACCTGGTGGGGGTTTCAGTATCTGCAAAACAGCTCAAAGGACATGGCTCAGAATATCATCTATAGTCCTTGAGTAGGAACTAAAAGTCCTTGACTTTGTTTAATGGCTAAACTATTATTAGTTTGTCTTGCTTGACTATTTTCCTTTATCTCCTTTTTTGTTGAATTTTATTTTATTTATTTTGAATTTTATTTTATTTATTTTTTATACAGCAGGTTCTTATTAGTTATCTATTTTATACATATTAGTGTATATATGTCAATTCCAATCTCCCAATTCATCACACCACCACCACGCCCCTCCCCGCCTGCCACTTTCCCCACTTGGTGTCCATACGTTTGTTCTCTACATCTGTGTCTCTATTTCTGCCCTGCAAACTGGTTCATCTCTACCATTTTTCTAGGTTCCACATGTATGCATTAATATCCAATATTTGTTTTTTTCTTTCTGACTTACTTCACCCTGTATGACTGTCTCTAGATCCATCCACGTCTCTACAAATGACCCAATTCCATTCCTTTTTATGGCTAAGTAATATTCCATTGTATATATGTACCACATCTTCTTTATCCATGCGTCTGTCGATGGGCACTTAGGTTGCTTCCATGACCTGGCTATTGTAAATAGTGCTGCAATGAACATTGGGGTGCATGTGTCTTTTTGAATTATGGTTTTCTCTGGGTATATGCCCGGTAGTGGGATTGCTGGGTCATATGGTAATTCTATTTTTAGTTTTTTAAGGAACCTCCATACTGTTCTCCATAGTGGCTGTATCAATTTACATTCCCACCAACAGTGCAAGAGGGTTCCCTTTTCTCCACACCCTCTCCAGCATTTGTTGTTTGTAGATTTTCTGATGATGCCCATTCTAACTGGTGTGAGGTGATACCTCATTGTAGTTTTAATTTGCATTTCTCTAATAATTAGTGATGTTGAGCATCTTTTCATGTGCTTCTTGGCCATCTGTATGTCCTCTTTGGAGAAACATCTATTTAGGTCTTCTGCCCGTTTTTTGATTGGGTTGTTTTTTTAATACTGAGCTGCATGAGCTGTTTATATATTTTGGAGATTAATCCTTTGTCTGTTGATTCATTTGCAAATATTTTCTCCCACTCTGAGGGTTGTCTTTTTGTCTTGTTTGCAGTTTCCTTTGCTTTGCAAAAGCTTATAAGTTTCATTAGGTCCCATTTGTTTATTTTTGTTTTTATTTCCATTTCTCTAGGAGGTGAATCAAAAAAAGTCTTGCTGGGCTTCCCTGGTGGTGCAGTGGTTGGGAGTCTGCCTGCCAATGTAGGAGACATGTGTTCGAGCCCTGATCTGGGAAGATCCCACGTGCCACGGAGCAACTAAGTCCATGTGCCACAGCGGCTGAGCCTGCGCTATAGAGCTGGCACTCCACAACAAGGGAGGCCACCGCAATGAGAAGCCAGTGCACCGCGGCAAAGAGTAGCCCTCACTCGCCTTAACTAGAGAAAAGCCCGGGTGCAGCAACAGAGACCCAGTGCAGCCAAAGATAAAAAATAAATAAATTAAAAAAGAAATCTTGCTGTGATTTATGTCAAAGACTCTTCTTCCTATGTTTTCCTCTAAGAGTTTTATAGTGTCTGGTCTTACATTTAGGTCTCTAATCCATTTTGAGTTTATTTTTGTGTATGGTGTTAGGGAGTGTTCTAATTTCATTCTTTTACATGTAGCTGTCCAGTTTTCCCAGCACCACTTATTGAAGAGACTGTCTTTTCTCCATTGTATATCCTTGCCTTGTTTGTCATAGATTAGTTGACCAGAGGTGTGTGGGTTTATCTCTGGGTTTTCTATCCTGTTCCATTGATCTATATGTCTGTTTTTGTGCCAGTATCATATTGTCTTGATTCCTGTAGCTTTGTGGTATAGTCTGAAGTCAGAGAGTTTGATTCCTCCAGCTCCGTTTTTTTCCCTCAAGCCTGCTTTTGCTATTCAGAGTCTTTTGTGTCTCCATATAAATTTTAAGATTTTTTGTTCTAGTTCTGTGAAAAATGCCACTGGTAATTTGATAGGGATTGCATTCAATCTGTAGATTGCTTTGGGTAGTATAGTCATTTTCACAATGTTGATTCTTCCAATCCAAGAACATGGTATATCTCTCCATCTGTTTGTGTCATCTTTGATTTCTTTCATCAGTGTCTTATAGTTTTCTGAGTACAGGTCTTTTACCTCCTTAGGTAGGTTTATTCCTAGGTATTTTATTCTTTTTGTTGCAGTGGTAAATGGGATTGTTTCCTTAATTTCTCCTTCTGATCTTTTGTTGTTAGTGTGTAGAAATGCAAGAGATTTCTGTGCATTAGTTTTGTATCCTGCAACTTTACCAAATTCATTGATTAGCTCTAGTAGTTTTCTGGTGGCATCTTTAGGATTCTCTATGTATAGTATCATGTCATCTGCAAACAGTGACAGTTTTACTTCTTCTTTTCCAATTTGTATTCCTCTTATTTCTTTTTCTTCTCTGATTGCTGTGGTTAGGACTTCCAAAACTATGTTGAATAATAGTGGCGAGAGTGGACATCCTTGTCTTGTTCCTGATCTTAGAGGAAATGTTTTCAGGTTTTCACCATTGAGAATGATGTTTGCTGTGGGTTTGTCATATATGGCCTTTATTATGTTGAGGTAGGTTCCTTCTATGCCCACATTCTGGAGGGCTTTTATCATAAATGGATGTTGAATTTTGTCAAAAGCTTTTTCTGCCTCTATTGAGATAATCATATGGTTTTTATTCTTCAATTTTTTAATATGGTGTATCACATTGATTGATTTGTGTATATTGAAGAATTCTTGCATCCCTGGGATAAATCCCACTTGATCATGGTGTATGATCCTTTTAATGTGTTGTTGGATTCTGTTTGCTAGTATTTTGTTGAGGATTTTTGCATCTATATTCATCAGTGATATTGGTCTTTAATTTTCTTTTTTTGTAGTATCTTTGTCTGGTTTTGGTATCAGGGTGATGGTGGCCTCATAGAATGAGTTTGAGAGTGTTCCTTCCTCTGCCATTTTTTGGAAGAGTTTGAGAAGTATGGGTGTTAGCTCTTCTCAAAATGTTTGATAGAATTTACCTGTGAAGCCATCTGGTCCTGGACTTTTGTTTGTTGGAAGATTTTTAATCACAGTTTCAATTTCATTACTTGTGATTGGTTTGTTCATATTTTCTGTTTCTTCCTGGTTCAATCTTGGAAGGTTATACCTTGCTAAGAATTTGTCCATTTCTTCCAGGTTGTCCATTTTATTGGCATACAGTTGCTTGTAATAGTCTCTTATGATGCTTTGTATTTCTGTGGTGTCCATTGTAACTTCTCTTTTTTCATTTCTAATTTTACTGATTTGAGTCCTCTCCCTCTTTTTCTTGATGAGTCTGGCTAAAGGTTTATAAATTTTGTTTATCTTCTCAAAGAACCAACTTTTAAGTTTATTGATCTTTGCTATTGTTTTGTTTCTATTTCATTTATTTCTGCTCTGATCTTTATGATTTCTTTCCTTCTACTAACTTTTTTTTGTTCTTTTTTGTTTTTTTTGCGGTACGCGGGCCTCTCACTGTTGTGGCCTCTCCCGTTGAGGAGCACAGGCTCCGGACGCGCAGGCTCAGCGGCCATGGCTCATGGGCCCAGCCGCTCCGCGGCATGTGGGATCTTCCCGGACCGGGGCACGAACCCGTGTCCCCTGCATCGGCAGGCGGACTCTCAACCACTGCGCCACCAGGGAAGCCCTAACTTTTTTTTTTTTAAAGGATCCTATCATTTATTTATTTTACTTTATTTATTTATTTATTTTTTTGCGGTACGTGGGCGTCTCACTGTTGTGGCCTCTCCCATTGCGCAGCACAGGCTCCGGACGCACAGGCTCAGCAGCCATGGCTCATGGGCCCAGCCGTTCCGCGGCATGTGGGATATTCCCGGATCGGGGCACGAACCCATGTCCCCTGCATCGGCAGGCGGACTCTCAACCACTGCGCCACTGGGGAAGCCCTCTCCTATTATTCTTAATCATTTGTTTATATTCTTTTGTTATGGTATTGTGAAAAATCATGTAATCTGCCAACAGTTACAGCTTTAGTTCCTCTTTTTTTCTTCTGTAATCCTCTAATATGTTTTCCTTATTGTACTGCACTGGACAGGGCTCTGTATGATACAGCATGGAATAGAAGTGGGGACATTGGGTGTTCCTCTCAATTCTTAATTTGGAAATGAATCTGCTATTTCCCCATTTAGGATAATATTTGCTGAAGGATTTTAATAGTTATTATTTATCAGGTTAAAGAATTCCCTTCTAGTTCCGATTTACAAAGAATTTTTACCCTGAATAGGCATGGGATTTTATTCAATGCTTTTTCTGCTTCTATTGAGTTGCTCATGTAGTTTTTCTCTGAATCTGTTTATGTGGTAAATTACATTTGTAGATTTTCTAATATTAAACCATTGTTATATAACTGGTGTTGGGCTGCACCCTGCAGGCCTGAACACCTTGTAGTTGCCCAGTTAGTGACCAAAGAAAGAGCCTGGAGACAGGGACAGAGACATCAATGGTTTATTGGACAGGGGATCTTCCACAAAGTGTCCTGGAGCGACACCCCACTGTGTGTGGCAGATGGCCTGGAAAGACATAGTGGCTTTTGCTCTGGGGGGCGTGGTGGTGGGAATTGATGTCAGTTGGGCTCAGTTACCAGGGGCTAATTAAGCCTTATGATTAATTGGATAGTAATGTGAGTGAAGCAACGACTGGTTGAGCAGGAGATGTACAGAGAGCAAGAGAACAACCATCCTGAATGGCCTGACCATACAACTGGATAAATCCTGTTTGGTAGTGGTCCCTTCCATCCTCCCTCCCTCCGTATTTTCTTCCTTCCTTCCTTCCTTCCTTTCCTTCTTTCCTTCTTTCTTTCTAATTTTTCCCTCTATTTTCATTAGTGAAATAGGCTTGAAATTTCTTTGTTACAGTATCTTTGATTTTTGTATTGGCGTTATGCTGACCTCAATGAATGAGTTAAGTAGTATTTTACTTCTTCAATACTCTGGAAGAATTTAACTTTTTCTGGTATGGTAAGTCATTTGCCACTCATTCACTGGTTTTTTAGCTTCTAAACTTTTGTTCTATTTCCTATCTGCTGTTATGTTCACATTCTCCTTGTCTTTTACGGGTATATGCCATTTTAGTAGGGTTTCAGGAGTGAAAGGGGATAAATAACATGTGTGTGTGCAGTTTGTCATACCAAATCTGGTATCTCTATTTCCTTTCCCACTTATGTATATATCTGTAAAGTTGGACTAGCTGAGAGTTGATTGTATAAAGAGTACATTCAGATCTGAGCTTGCATATTTAACTTTAAATTATTCATTTTAATGGAAGAACTAAGAAGCCTATATAACATAAAACAGTACATAGTTAAAAAAATAATTTACCAATTCAGTAGCAATGAGCACCCCCAAAGCCCAGATAAGTAGGCCTCAAATACTATTTCCCATTAAAAGTAATCAAGGAGGGCTTCCCTGGTGGCGCAGTGGTTAAGAATCCACTTGCCAATGCAGGGGACACGGGTTCGAGTCCTGGCCCAGGAAGATCCCACATGACGTGGAGCAACTAAGCCTGTGTGCCACAACTACTGAACCTGCGCTCTAGAGCTCGCATGCCACAACTACTCGGCCCATGTGCCACAACTGCTGAAGCCCGCACGCCTAGAGCCTGTGCTCTGCAACAAGAGAAGCCACCACAATCAGAAGCCTGTGCACCGCAACGAAGAGTAGCCCCCGCTCGCTGCAACCAGAGAAAGCCCGCGCACAGCAACAAAGACCCAATGCAGTCCAAAATAAAAGTAAAAAATAAATAAATTTATTTAAGAAAAAAAGTAATCAAGGATACCTGAAGAATTGTGGATGATTTCAGACCTGGGGCAAGAAGTAGACAAGATGAGGCTGCAACATCTTGTCACATGTGTCAAAAAGACTGTCATGTGAGAAATTACCTTGATGTTATGATGGCCTCTTTTTTTTTTTTTTTTGGATGGCCTCTTAATATACTATATAACAAACAATCCCAGAGATCACAGAGCAGAATGGTTCACAGACAAAATTAATACCCTTGATTCATTTGGTTTATTAAATCAATTAAAAACATTTAGTGAGTAGCAATGGGAAAGAGATGTGGAAGGTTAATCCCTCTGGGATAGGGTATAAACCGGTGGAAGACCCACTGGGTGTGAATCCTGTCTACATAATGTTCATCAGCCCTACCTTTCTCTCTGCTGCAGGGACTGGGATTGTGGATGAACAGGGAGGCTCTGCAGATGATGGTGGCTGGATTGCCTCTTGCTCCCATCAAGGGGCTCAGGACACACTACCCCAAAAGATGGTACCTTGGCATATTGAATATTTTACGCTGAAGGACTTTGAGAAAACGGCAGCAGCAGGAAGCTCACTCTCACCTTCCCCCCTTGCCCTTCTACCCTGAAACATGTAGGTCATAAATCCTCATGTGATAGGTGCCCTACCTATGCCTGGAGGAAAAGAACATTCTTATCTCCAAAGACAGAGGAACTCGGAGAAGAATCTGTCCTTGTTAAATTTCCCCCAGTGTGGTACAATGACCTCATACTCCTCAAACTATTATTCCACCACAATGGTCCACTCTTCAGCAAACCCAGCATAAAATACTCAGGTGTGTTTCTCTGAGTCTTCATTTCCTTATGAAGTCTCCCATATCCTGAAAAATTACATTAAATCAATGTGTAGGTTTTCCTCCTGTTAACCTTTCTTTGTCAGTTTAATTTTCAGACCCAGCCAGGGACCCTAAGAGGGTCAAGGAAGACTTTCCCCTCTCCTATACTCTGTTGTAGGAACACAAGGGCAACAATTCCAGGCTACAGCTGTAGCTTGTCAATTACTGTGATAGGCAGTTATGGGTTTTACCTGCGTATGTCAGGCAGAGTACAGAGTGCCACAATAGGTGTCACAAGCAAATGACTGATTTAAGATTTTACAAATATTGAGTGTGTCAGAAATATCTGGTGTTTTATGTGCCTCGTGTAGATTAGTATTCAACTACTTAGTCTGTCCATTGCTTCCTATATCAACAGATATCTGCTTTATTCATTAAGGCCTGCTCTACCTCACAAGCTACTCACTTCTACACTTAATTTCTTCTATCCTCTTTATTTGTTTCCTTCTCTTATTTTCCATAGCAGACCTGAATATTCTTTTTTCTTTTTTTTTGGCCGCACTGTGCAGCTTGCGGAAGCTTAGTTCCCGGGTCAGGGATTGAACCCGGGCTGGGCCCCGGCAGTGAGACAGTGAAAGCACCAAGTCCTAACCACTGGGCCACCAGGAAATTCCCAGACCTGAATATTCCTAAATAACATAGCAAACACACCTTACAAGGATTCAAGAGCCAATCTGAAGAGGCTCCCACCAGCTAATGATGGGATCATTTGAGAATCAATAAGTATAATATCTGTAATGTTTGCAATGCATCAAATATGTTTAATGCCATGAGTTTATAACGACACAACAAACAAACAAACACACAAAGAAAATCTTTAAATGGTAACAATTGGACGATACTAGTGAACCAGGTTGTTGTGTTCAAAACTAGTCTTTCCTGTATGAACTATCCCACTGGGTAACCATTTAGCAGATGAGGGAGTTTCTCTACCTAGAAGTAGCCTAGCTAGTAAATGAAGCAGGAATGATAGAATTAGAACATCATAGTTTATAATGCTTAATGAATGAATGAATGGTTCTAGGCACTGAGCATTGAAGACTGCTAACAGAACCAAAAAGATGACATTATGTACCTCTTGAAGGAAGAATACGATACCACATGTGAGGTAGTCTTACAAAAAATCAACTCTGATTCCGACTGAGGCTCAGTCAAGTCTACAGCATGACTCTCAGGTGTGGTCAATCATCACCTGACAACTTGTTAGAAATGCAAAATTTCAGGACTTGCCTCGGACCAGAAACAGAAACTCTTGAAAGTGGGGCCCCACAATCTGTTTCAACAAACCATTCAGAAGAGACCCTGATGCCCACTAAAGATTGAGAACCATTGCTCTAAATCCAATTTATAGGAAATACAGAGGAACATATTACACGACATAATAATGTAGGCAAAAAGTCCAGACTGTGGAAATATCCAGAGACAAATGACTCAGTTTCTTTAAATGTAAATTTCAAGGAAATGAAAAAGTGATGAAGAGGAAGCTATAGATTAAAAGAGACTTAGGAAACATATGGACCAATTGCAAATTTTGCACCTTATTTGGACCCTAATTCAAATACGTAAACTGTATCCTTTTGAATTATGGTTTTCTCAGGACACATGTACCCCAATGTGCACTGCAGCACTATTTATAATAGCCAAGACATGGAAACAACCTAAATGTCCAACAATGGATGAATGGATAAAGAAGATGTGGTACATATATACAACATGGCTGAATATTACTCAGCCATAAAGAGGAACGAAATTGGGTCATTTGTAGAGATGTGGATGGACTTAGAGTCTGTCACACAGAGTGAAGTAAGCCAGAAAGAGAAAAACAAATATCGTATATTAACACATATACGTGGAATCTAGGAAAATGGTACAGATGAACCTATTTGTAGGACAGGAATAGAGACGTAGACGTAGAGAACGGACATGTGGGCACAGGGAGGGAAGAGGAGGGTTGGACGAATTGGGAGATTAGGTTTGACATAAATACACTACCATGTGTAAAATACATAGCTAGTGGGAACCTGCTGTTTAGCACAGGGAGCTCAGCTCAGTGCTCTGTGATGACCTAGATGGGTGGGATGGGGGGATGGGAGGGAGGTCCAAGAGGGAGGGGATAATATGTATACATATAGCTGATTCACTTCATTGTACAGCAGAAACTAGCACAACATTGTAAAGCAACTTTACTCCAATTAAAAAAAATAAAACAATAATAAAACACAAATATGTAAACTGTAAAAAACATAACATTTATGAGATAAGTGGAAATTTTAACACTGGATATTTGGTATTTAGGAAATGTTAATTCTTTTTTTTTTTTTTTTTTTTTTGCAGTACGTGGACCTCTCACTGTTGTGGAGCACAGGCTCCAGATGTGCAGGCTCAGCGGCCATGGCTCACGGGCCCAGCCACTCAGCGGCATGTGGGATCTTCCCAGGCCGGGGCTCGAACCTGTGTCCCCTGCATCGGCAGGCGGACTCTCAACCACTGCGCCACCAGGGAAGCCCTAGGAAATGTTAATTCTTTTTAGGTGTGACAATGGCATTGAAGTTATATTTATGGGTGAAATGATTTTTTTCCATTTGTTCAAAATAAGATTGGATGGATAGGTGAAGGTATAAGTGAAAAAAAGTTGACCGTGAGTTGCTGATAATCGGGGCTGAGTGATAGGTCCCTAGGGGTCATTATACCATTTTGTATACTTTTGTATATGTTTGAAATTCTCTAAAGTAAAATGGTTAAAAAAAAAATTGCCTTTGACTTTGTGGGGCTTTGTGAGAACCCATGGGAAGAGCTTTGGTTTTAAATACAGAACCCCCAGAATGGGCCATAGTTCTTCCATTTATTTTGTAGTGGGAGTGAGCTGGATAGCTGGGCAAATCGCTTCACATTATCCTCCTCATTTTCTTCATCTTTAAAAAAGAATAGTCATAATTAAAGGAGGTGATGTCTTCAAATGCTTTGCAAAGAGCTTTGCAGATGGAAGCTTCTAGTATCAAGTATCTGTGAATTCCTTAAAGCCCAATATGGCATCTTTTAATATTTCTTCAGCACAGTGTGGGGCATATATCAGTTGCTCCTTAAGTGTTTAGTCTCAGTTTTCTTATTCAATCAAATCATTATTTATTAAATAAATGAATGGATGAGTACATTCCAAATTCTAGGTTTCAGAACTCTAGGTTGAATCATCCATTCAGTAGTTAAGACCTAGAATAAATGAATAAAAGTAGGAGACACACCCTGACAATTATGATTTAATACATTACATTGTACATATTCAAATAGAATCTATTATATATATTATAGATTATATTTGCTCCCCTCCTTTCATGATGGCTACTAGGCTGAAAACAGTGGAAGGTGGAAAACTCTTGTTAAGTGTAGATTTTTCAATTATGGAGAGGATCTTTACTGAGATATAAAAATAAGCAAAGTTAAAGCTGGGACTTGGTTTTAGGTCTTCACCCTTGGAGCTTTTTTGGGTTCCACCAGAGGGCGCTCCATACCTCATGGCTTCGCTGAGGTGTGGGAGCCCAGCATGGAGCCCACAGGAGCCTATCTGGTAGGTATGCAGTCACTCTTTTAGCAAATGTACATTGAGCCTCTACTATGTGCCTAGCATGTTTAGGTGCTGAGGACACAGAGATGAAAAGACCTGGACCCTGTCCTCAAAGGACTAAGTCTAGAGTGGAGACAGACGTGTAAACAAGTAATGATGGCATAGTGCAGCAAGGGCCATAATAAAGGTGTCACAAGGTGTAAGGAACTATTAACTCTGGCTCCAGGGCTCAGGGAAGCCTTCATAGAATGTGAGCTTAATTTTGAAAAGCAAATAAGAATTCATCAGATGGACAAAGTAGACAGAATCGCATGTACAGATATATACGTGAAGGTAAGAACACATATGTGGTTAGTTTGACATGGCCAAGAGTGAGTTTCAAGGAGCCTGGAAAACGTGGAAGTGGGGCTGGATAGTTGGTGGGGCCAGATCATGAAGGGCCTTATTCCGTGAAAAGAGAAGAGCCTCTGAGTGTTTTTTTTCCTTCTTTCTTTTGGCCCTGCCTCTCGGCATGTGGGATCCTAGTTCCCAGATCAGGGATCAAACCCTCACCCCCTGCATTTAAAGGGTGGAGCCTTACCCACTGGACCTGCAGGGAAGCTCCCTTGCTTGTGTCTATATCCAACTCCGTAACCACAGGAGCGATCTTAAGCTCTAGGAGGGATTATCTTCTCATCATAGTTACGCACAAAAGAGTTCTTCAGTTTTTTTGTCTTTGAAAGGCTCCTCAGGGAGCATGTACACACTACACAAGATCTTCATTCTCCTGATTTTATAATCAGTGGTGTTTGGTTACTCACTTTCTCACACTTTTTGGATTTGATCTATGTGACTTTTAGATGTGTTGGAGAATCAAACTAGCTCTCAAAAGTGTGAAGATTTGTCATCGTTAAGGATCTCAAAAAAATTTTTTTTTTGGTTCAAGATGCTAAGGCCGTTCCAGAAGAGTCATTCTAGAAACGTTTGGAATAATGTCAGCATCATTAGAGTAAGAGCTTGCACTCAGGGTGACAGCTTTAAATGATCATTTTTCGCTCTGTCTTTGAAAGCTTCATTTCCTCTGCTTACTGCTAGTGTAGCCCAGCAGACACTGACACTCAGAGGGTGTATAACATGGGGGCAGGCTGGAAGAAAACAGCAACGTTGCTGAGAATTTTTCCCTGTCTTCCCCTTTCAGGAGCTGGAAGCTGGGGACGCGGAGGGGAACCCCCCAGGGGGCTGGGCAGGCGTGCTTTCTCTATCTGGCTCTGACTCACCAGGGAAGACACATCCTGTTTGCCTGGACAAGCAGCCGGGCTGCCCTTTCCACCCAGAAATGCTTCTGAGCCGACAAGTCCAACCTGCTTGTTCCCTTGCAGGCAACAAGCCTCGATGGGAAATGGAGGGGAGTGCAGAGAGGCTGAAAGGCCTTAGCTAACTCAGCACCTTTGCTGCTTCTCAGCATTCAATGGACCTGTGATGAAAAAGAGTGGTTCTGAGGCCTTGCGACATCTGAGGTTTTCTGAGTAAGACTGAATTTTGAGGATGAAGCACGTTAAATCAGAACAGTAGACTCTTCGATGGTTAAGACTAGAAGGGTCCTTAGAAGTCAGTTGGTCCAACCCCCTCGCTTTATTAATGTGGAAACTGAGGACCCGAGAGTTTAAAGTAGGGTGACCCCTACATCCCAGTGTCCCTGGGAAAGCCCTGTTTTATTTTTCCAGTGTAAATATCAATAATGCCACTTTCAGTCTCAAAACAGTTCCAGTTTGAAGTGAACTAAGTCAGACAGAAAAAGAAAAATATCATATGATATTATTGCTTACATGCAGAATCTAAAAAAAAAAAAAAGATACAAATGAACTTAATTTACAAAACAGAAACAGACCCACAGACTTAGAGAATGAATTTATGGTTGTGGGGGTTGGGGGGAGGGATGAATTGGGAGTTTGGGATTGACTTGTACACACTGCTATATTTAATATAAAATGTCTTTCCATGAAAAACAAAAACAAAACCAAAAACCAACTGTTCCGGTTTGGACAGTAAATTATATGGTCACCCACCCCCACCCTAAGAGAAAAAGAAGGCTGTGAATAGGTGGGGAGCAGTAAAGAATGTTAAAGGAAAGAAACAGTTTGAGAAAGGTATAGAGATGAAAATAAGAATGAACTTAGGATGGTAGAACTCTTTTTCAGTGATTCTGCTAAATTACATTTTCTTTCATAAAGGTTTTGCTTCTCAAGATAAAATAGAGAGGAATAAATATTAAAGTTTTGGTAATCTACTGTTTATTACTAGTACCATGGTTAAATTCTCTTTGGCTGTTACAAACAAATTACTACAAATCATTCATATAAAAATACCAAAGAAATAAACTAGATTAGGGGAAAAACTCAAAATGGTAGACTTTTTTTGGTGAAAGAACACCTTGAGTTGACTTTGGTTTTATGAAGAAGAAAGAATTTTTAGTCAAAACTTATGCTTTCCCCATTATCCCAAAAGTACTTATTTCTCAGTAGAACTCAGTTATCACTTTTTGTGAACAAGTTGGAATTGTCATGTTACTGTGTATTTGATTTGCTTTAAGATGAACAATAAATTTAATTTGAAAAAAAAAGTGCTTGTTTCTGCTAACCTGAGATCAGCTTACTCAATCACCAGTGTTTACTGAACACCTACAGTGTGCTAAGTACTGTGTCTGATCAATGAGACAGAGCATTTTTTCCAAGGAACAGGTAAACTTTTTTTTTTATTGAAGTGTATTTGATTTACAATATTGTTTTAGTTTTAGATGTATAGCATAATGATTTGTTTTTTGTTTTTGCAGATTATATTCCATTATAGGTTATTATTAACTTATTAAGATATTGGGTATAACTCCCTGTTCTATACAGTAAATCCTTGTTGCTTATCTATTTTATGTACAGTAGTTTGTGTCTGTTAATCCCATACTCCTAATTTGTCTCTCCCCACCTCCGTGTCCCATTTGGTAACCATCAATTTGTTTTCTATGGCTGTGAGTCTGTTTCTGTTTTGTATATAGATTCATTTGTATTATTTTTTAGATTCCACATAAAAGTGATATCATATGATACTTGTCCTTCTCTGAGTTACTTCACTTAGTATGATAATCTCTAGGTCCATCCACGTTGATGCCAATGGCAATAGTTGACTTTTTTATAGTTGAGTAATATATATATATATATATACCCCACATCTTTATCCATTCATCTATTTTTTTTTTTTTTTTTTTGCAGTACGCGGGCCTCTCACTGTTGTGGCCTCTCCCGTTGTGAAGCACAGGCTCCGGACGCGCAGGCTCAGCGGCCATGGCTCACGGGCCCAGCCGCTCCGCGGCATGTGGGATCCTCCCGGACCGGGGCACGAACCCTTGTCCCCCCCATTGGCAGGCTCTCAACCACTGCGCCATCAGGGAAGCCACCATCAAATATTTTCTTTTAGGAGAGATGCAGAGAAGAGGATGCCTAATGTTTATTTCATTTACTTGTGCTTCAGAAGTCTCAGAATGGTGACAGTGGTAGTGATGGGGAGGGAAGGAAGGCACCACTGGTCAGAGAGTGGCCTGAACATACAATGGAGGGCTGACTGTAGACATGCTTGATACATTCTTTTTTTTTTTATTTTGGCCATGCTGCGCAGCTTGCAGGATCTTGGTTCCCCAACCAGGGATTGAACCCGGGCTCTGACAGTAGAAGCGTCGAGTCCTAACCTCTGGACCACCAGGGAAGTCCCATTTGATACATTGTAATGAGAAGGGGCAACTGGTATTGTAGGAAGAGTTCAAATTGGCTCTGGAGTTGACTTGAGAGCTGGGCAGGCCTGGTTTTGAATTCTGACCATGTCACTAGGTAGGTGACCTTGGGAATGCTACTTGACTTTGGCCAATTTCTCCTCTCATTCCTGTCACCAACTGTGTCAGACCTCCTCTCCCTTTCCGACTTCTGCTCCTGTCTCCTTGCCTCATCCTAGGACAGTGACCTTTCTTCCCTAGTACACAAATGAAGTAGGAACCACTAGATGAGAATTCTCTCAGGAGGCGAAAAAAACTTTATAAACACACACACACACACACGCACACACACACACACGCACGGATGAAAACTTCAATTTTTGGTTCCAACACTTTCACTTTCAAAGTTAGCCAAGTCTGTGCGCAGCCTGGGCTTCCCCCTTATCTAGGTTGACCATATAAATTATCTTCCACACTGTCACAGTGTGAAAGGGGTACTATTTTTTAATTTTAATTTTTTGGATACCCTGCACGGCATGTGGGATCCTAGTTTCCCACTGAGGGAGTGAAACTGTGTCCCCTGCATTGGAAGCGTGGAGTCTTAACCACTGGACCACCAGGGAAGTCCTCCGAAAGGGGTACTATTAACCATTACAGCAGGACAACAGGTATAAAGCAGGACTGTCCTAAGCATCCCCTGAACATTTTTTTTAAAATATTTATTTATTTAAAAATATTTATTTATTTATTTATTTATTTAATTTTACTTGTTTTTGGCTGTGTTGGGTCTCCATTGTTGTGTGCAGGCTTTCTCTAGTTGCAGCGAGCAGGGGCTAGTCTTCATTGCAATGCATGGGCTTCTCATTGTGGTGGCTTCTCTTGTTGCAGAGTATGGGCTCTAGGCACGTGGGCTTCAGTAGCTGTGGCACGTGGGCTCAGTAGTTGTGGCTCATGGGCCCTAGAGAGCAGGCTCAGTAGTTGTGGCGCACGGGCTTAGTTGCTCCAAGGCATGTGGGATCTTCCCAGACCAGGGCTTGAAGCCGTGTCCCCTGCACTGGCAGATTCTTAACCACCAGGGAGGTCTCTGAACATTCTTAACCTCTTGTTAACAATGAGGGAGGTACACTTCCTCCTGTTTGCTGGCTCATTCCAGGAAGCATTTTAACATGCTAATACTTTCCTTTCTTAAAACCAACAAATGAGCCAAAAGCTAAAAAACTTCTTTCTACCACATTGCCTTCCAGCTACCGCCTCTTCTGCTCTTCTTCATAAGCTCTGACCATAAGTAAACCCCTTCCTCACTCCCGTTTACCCCTCCATCGACTGCAAAACGACCTCCACCTTTACTACTTTTCAGGTGAAAGTGCTTCCACCAAGGTCACCAGTGGGTGATCTAGTGAATACTTTCAGTCCTTATTTTACTTGACTCTCAGTAGCATTTGATATTTTGTATCAAAATACAAAATTCTTTTTTGGAAACCCCCCCTTTTTTTTTGGAACCCCCCCTCTTCCTTTAGCTTTGGGACACCACTCCAGTTATTTTCTTCTCTCTCTCTTGCGTTTACCCACTCTCTTCAGAGATTCTCCTTTTCTCTTGTTCCTTAGGTGATGTTCAGCCTGTAGGTTCTGTCCTAGGACCGCGTCCTTTCTCACTCTACAGTGGTCCCACAATTGCCTTCTGGAAGGGCTGGAGACCTCAGTCTGGCATCTCTAGCCCAGAGCTCTCTTTGGAGCTCGGATCCATTTTTCCCATTTTGTACTGAACATCTCTGCTTGGCTGTCCCACAGGAACAGCAAACTTGACAACTCCTCATCCTCTCCATTTCAGAGAAGGGCAGCCACTGTCCACCAAGTTACCTATGCTAAAAATTTGAGAATTATCCTCCAACAATTTCCCTCACTTCCACTTCCAATCATGTACGAATCTCCATCTATTCTGCCTCCTTCGTAGCTCTCAAATCCCTACTTCTCTCCATTCCCTCTGCCATTGTTTCAGTTCCTGTCAAATCATCTGCCTGTTGATTACTGTTCCCAGAAGCAGCTTCTTGCTTTCGGTCTTGTTCCTCTCCATTGTCTCTCTCCAAATTGTAGTTGCGTGATCTTTTATTTTTAATTTATTGATTTATTTTTAAAACTTTGGCTGTGCTGGGTCTTCGTTGTGGCACACAGGCTCTTTGTTGTGGTGTGGGGGGCTTAGTTGCTCTGCGGCATGTGGGATCTTAGTTTCCTGACCAGGGATCGAACCTGTGTCCCCCGCATTGGAAGGCAGATTCTTAACCACTGGACCACCAGGGAAGTCCCACGTGATGTTTAAATATACAAATCTGATCAGATCACTTTCTGCTGAAAAGTTTTCAATGTCTTCCCATTGCCCTCCAGATAAAGTCCAAACTCCTTAACCCTTATCAAGGACCTTTAGGGTCTAGCCCCTGATTAGATTTTCAGCCTCATCTCTGGTCATTCATTCTCCTTTTCCCCCTTTTCTCTCCACCCACAAGGGCTCAATAGGTATTAGAATGAATGAGTCTCTTTGTGCCTCAATTTCCTCATCTATAAAATGGAGACCTCTGCTTGTCTTGCTATTATGAGGATCAGACATAATATCTGTGACATGCCTGTGGTGGTTCTGGGAACATATTAGGCACTTGATAAATTGTAATTTTTAAATAAATGGTAATTTTTATTTGTTAAAATTGATCAATATTCTAAGGAATGATGTCTAAACTAGAATGATGTAAAATAATGACTCTCATTTTTTTTCTAAGTTTGCTGTTGTCGTTTACTGAATGCTAAGGAAACTTGGTAAAGGAGGAAGCAGATTTTTGCCAACATTTTATTACGAAAAGCTTCAAACATGCAGAAAAATTGAGAGGATTTTACAGTGAACACCTATATTCCCTGCTTAGGTTCTTCAGCTAACATTTTACTATATATCAATACATGATTTATATCATATATCTATTCATTTCTCTTTTCATCCCTTTATCCACCTATCCATTAATATCTTATTTTTTGTATGCATTTTACAATTTCAGAAATCAGGACACATCCTCCTACATACTTCAGCATTAATGAGAGTTCAATATTCATTTATAATTCCTTTTAAGAATACATTGAAATAAAATTTGCAGACAATGAAACACACAAGACTTAAGCACATACCATTCAAAGAACTGGGCAAATGCCTAAGCCTCTATAACCCAAATCCATATCAAGATGCAGAACATTAATATCACTCCAGAAATGTCCCTCATGCCTCTCCAGTCTATTCCTTCCCCCACTCACTCCCCCAAGGGCAAACACTGTTATGATTTTTTCCCACCAAACATTAGTTTTTTCTGTTCTAGAACTTCAAATAAGTGGAATCAAAGAGTAAGTACTGGGACTTCCCTGGTGACGCAGTGGTTAAGAATCCACCTGCCAATGAAGGGGACACGGGTTTGATCCCTGGTCTGGGGAGATCCCACATGCCGCAGAGCAACTAAGCCCGTGCACCACAACTACTGAGCCTGTGCTCTAGAGCCTGCAAGCCACAACTACTGAGCCCATGTGCCACAACTACTGAAGCCTGTGCGCCTACAGCCTGTGCTCCGCAACAGGAGAAGCCACGATAATGAGAAGCCCGCACAATGCAACGAAGAGTAGGCCCTGCTCACCGCAACTAGAGAAAACCCGTGTGCAGCAACGAAGACCCAGCGTAGTGTAGCCAAAAATAAATAAATAAAAATCTTCAGAAAAGTTGGGAAAAAAAGAGCAAGTACTCCTTTATGTCTGGCTAATTTTGTTCAACATAATATATTTGAGATTCATGCATGTGGTTGTATGTATCAGTAGTTTGTTCCTTTTTATCCCTGAGTAGTAACCCATCGTACAAGTATTCTATGGAGTATTTATCTATTTTTCTGTTGATGGACCCCTGGGCTGTTTCCAATTTGGGGTATTATGAATAAAACTTCTCCAAATAGTCTCATACAAGTAATTTTGTGGATATATAACTTCATTTCTCTTGGATAAATACCTAGGAGTGAAATTGCTAAGGTGGTTAGCTTTATATGAAACTTAGCTTTACAAGAAGCTGCTAGACCTTTTCCCAGTGGTCATGGGAACAGTGTTCAATATGTTAACTAAGTATAACCACAAACAACTAAATTTACTGAGCGTTTTCTATGGGCACTGCACATAGAGCTTTACTTAAATACAGCATTTCACTTGATTCTTATACTAAGTCTATGGGGCAGATAGTTTTAATTAATTAATTAATTAATTAATGGCTGTGCTGGGTCTTCGTTGCTGCACACGGGTTTTCTCTAGTTGCGGTGAGCAGGGCCTACTCTTCGTTGCATTGTGCGGGCTTCTCATTATCGTGGCTTCTCCTGTTGCGGAGCACAGGCTGTAGGCGCACAGGCTTCAGTAGTTGTGGCACATGGGCTCAGTAGTTGTGGCTTGCAGGCTCTAGAGCACAGGCTCAGTAGTTGTGGTGCACGGGCTTAGTTGCTCTGCGGCATGTGAGATCTTCCCGGGCCAGGGCTCGAACCCGTGTCCCCTGCATTGGCAGGCAGATTCTTAACCACTGCGCCACCAGGGGAGACCTATGGGGCAGATATTATTCTCATTTTACGTGTAAGATAATTGAGGCACAGAGAATTAAATAACTGCCCAAGGTCACACAGCTAACTAAGTGGCCAAGCTTGGATTTGAATCTAAGCAGGTTGGACTCCAGTTCCTATGCCTCATGCTTCCTAATATTTACTAGCAAAACAAAAAAAAAAAAAAAAAAAAAAAAAAGAAGAAAAAGAAGTATAAGAAGAGGCTATTTCTTTTCTCAGGAAATGAAATAATTTCCTAAGAATGAAATTGGTCATGGTAACCAAAAGGTACCACATTCATCAATAAGCACTATGTAAATGTAAATTCTCACCCAGTATTTAGATGTAGTGCCTATGGTAAACAGGGAGATAGACAAATGCCTCCAACAAGGTCTCTTTATCCTCCTGGGAGACTCTTCAAGTTTATCTTTAAAGACACCCTATCTCTCCAACCCTGTGCAAATCCATCTAACTTCTCTTTAGAACATGAAGGGTTAAACTTCAGAGTCTCTTCCTTGGGCTGTTTAATAAGATTATGACGCCTCTCCTCTATAATTAAGAAAGGAGTCTGAGGCTTTACTGGGGAAGTGTACATATAAGATGCCAAGAGGTGGGGAGGTAGAAGAGCATTCCTACCTGTGGTTTCACTAAGCCGTTAGAGCTCAGGCTCAGATCCAGACTTGCCCTGGACTATCTGTAGGAACCTTGAGGCAAGGAGGAGGACCCAAGGGAACACACCTCTTCCTTGGGCTGAGAACCCACCTCTCATCTAGGACTCTGACATTCTCTCTCATCTTTGAAAAGGTCTCTAAACCAGAGGAAGTTAGAAAAAAACAAAGGAGCTATAGATTGGAATTGTTGGTTAGGGAAGGCTAGGAGTCTGAGTCTTCTGAAAACACGTAATAAGTTTATATTTTCATTCTGGCTCCTAGGCCAGGGGCCTTATGAGACAGTTGGTTGAGTATGTGGTGGTTGATGTCTCAAGGCCTTCCCTCCTTATTTGTTTTTATTTATTTATTTTTGGCTGCGTTGGGTCTTCGTTGCTGTACGCGGGCTTCCTCCAGTTGCGGCAAGTGGGGGCTACTCTTTGTTGTAGTGCACTGGCTTCTCATTGCGGTGGCTTCTCTTGTTGCAGCGCATGGGCTCTAGGCACGTGGGTTTCAGGAGTTGTGGCACGTGGGCTCAGTAGTTGTGGCTCACAGGCTCTAGAGCGCAGGCTCGGTAGTTGTGGTGCACGGGTTTAGCTGCTCCGCGGCATGCGGGATCTTCCTGGACCAGGGCTCGAACCCATGTCCTCTGCACTGGCAGGCGGATTCTTAACCACTACGCCACCAGGGAAGTCCCTCCTTATTTGTTTTTTAACCATTAAAAAAAAATTCAAGTCTAGTTAATTTACATGTTCAAGTGTACAGCAAAGTGATTCAGTTATACCTTGTTATTTTTTATGGTTCTGGGAAATACCAAATTCTCTCCTCTGGTCACATGTTAGCTACTCCCAACGGATATATTTGTCAGGATCAAGTCCATACACCTTCAGATGGCGAATGAGGACCCTCAACATCTGGGCCCAACCTCTCTCCAGCCTCCTGAACTGCCACTCCTCCCTATGCACTAGATTTGAGGAATTGCTTGCAGGTTCCTGTGGATACCACATTCCACCCATCTGTTTCTCTTCTCTCCTCTCTATTCAGCCTTTTAGGACTGGTTCAAAAGTCACAAACACGGTAACTACTTGCTTACATACACACCCCACCTCCCAATTCTCTTTAGACTGATTCTTCCTCCCAGGCAGAAATGTCTTATTCTACTTTTTTTAAAAAAAAAATTTATTTATTTATTTAATTTAAGAAGTCCTTCTTATTCTACTTTGTATTTCCAGCCTAGCATATAACAAAAATTTCATAAAGTTTTTCTAGTAAGAAAGACATATGGACCAAAACTTTTGAGTAACTAAATACTTTATTTGAACCACCCCAAGAGCTCAATTATTTGTTTTCCTTGCTTCACAGAATGCTATTTTCATCTTGTGGTGAAAAAAAACATTTTTGCCTAGGATGCTAAGAAAACAATTTTTACAAATATTGATACAGGCCGGTTGTCCTCTTTGTCTTCTGAGCCCCCAGTGAGCTTCCTACTGACCAAGGTCTCAGTATCCATCAGAAATATTTTTAGGAAATGTGTGGGGAAGGGACAGATGAGGTGCTTTCCAAACTTAGTATGCCACGAATTTTAATGACAATCAGAATTTTTCTCTGGAAAAGTTTAGAGGAAAAGTAATGTCTCTGAAAACTTCACTTTTCTTCTCTTTAAACTCCAGAACTCCTCTTCCTTTTCTCTCATTTGCCCAGATACAAACTGAACTGTAACTTAGGCCTTACCCAGATGCCTCCTGCTCTGGTCAGACTCCTGCTGATTGGCATCCTGGGGACGCTTAGGGACAAACGTCCTTTTTCTTTAGTGTTTTCTCTACTTAGCAAGTCCAGCCCTTGGCCTCTCCCCTCCCCACCCAGGGAGGAGAACCGGGTGACTCTCCTGCTAACTGGAAGGAATTGGGTGTTGCCAGGCACACAGCCAGGAACTTGAACTCTGCTGAGGAATGGGGTCTGGGCAGCGGCTGACTCCCCAGAGCAGTGCTGGCAGCCAGCTCACAGGGCTTCTGGCTACCTGGGAGGGGGGAAACTTCTCCTCCTGACAAAGGAGCAGTTTGTTCAGTCCTTCCCGCCCCGATTCCTCTCATGCTGCTGTTCACTGCATCCCTGAGCCTTTTGGTAACCCTACCTCTGACCAAAGTTTGCAATTTGTGGTAGACTTCAAAACCTCAGGCTTTACCTCTCCAGAGCTGCACTGCCCTGCAATTTGAAAGCCAACAAAGAGGCTCAAGTTTCCTTAACTCCTTTTCTTTCAGGCTCCTGGAGCTGAACTCTTTGGACCTACATACCAGAAAAGCTCTTTTATCCTATCACCATTTGAAATGTTTCCCCAGCATTTCCGACCTAGAAGCTGACAAAGGAGCTAAACATTCTGTGTTCAGAAACACTCTTCCCAGGACACTCACGCTGGGACACCGCTGATCTTCACTTGGGGAGCCCCTGTTTTCTCAGTTCTAATGGGGACTGATTTTTGCTGTTGTTTACCTTTCTTTGCTCCATCATCATGACATCTTTCTCCTGCTGCTTTTCTCTCCTCTTTTGCTTTTCTTCTTCTTCCGTAATCTGCCTCTCTCTTGGTGGAATTTTCTCTTTGCTTCCCTCTTTATGCTGTTTTATTTTTTCTAGTTAGCTTGCCCCTTCCTCCCCGTCCTGGAAACTTCTTTGTTCCAGGGTTTCACTAGGAGACTTTATGAATCACTAAAGAGTTTCTAGATTGCTAATCCAGGCATGAGGGCAATTTGTTTCTTCTGTTCTAGGTTCTGGTCAAGCCTACTTCTTAACTGTGTGTGTAATCTTCATCCCCCTCCTACTGCTGTTTCCACGCTGCTTCATTAACCTGGAACAATTACCCATCGTCCTTCCAGACAAGGAGGCACCTTTGCTCATTTAAAGTCCTCAACGCTTTAGACTTCTCAGACAGATGGCTGCCCCCAAAATGGCAGATAAAATCAGAGCTACAAAAAAGTTATTAGGAAAAACTTTTCCTTGAGAGTCCTCTGTCTGATTGTTCACATTAGCTATTATTTTGTGGAAAGAGAACTAGATTTAAGAGTCAAAAAAGGGGACTTAAGACTCTGCATTTCCATTGCAGAGGACATGGGTTGGATCCCTCCCTGGCTGGGGAACTAAGATCCCACATGCCGTGCGGCCAAAAAAAAAAAAAAAAGTCAAAAAAGTTCCAGTTCTGCTACCTGTTGGCTGTGCAAATCACTTCTCTGGGCTCTTAGCGTCTTCACTGGTGAAATGGGAATGCCTCACGGCAGTGTTGTGTAGATAAAAGCACTTTGCAAACTGTCTTGAGATAGGCTAAATGAGCTGGGATGATGTCCTGATTCCTCTTTAAATCCTTCAAACGTAAAGGGTCATTAAACACTGAGATTTGTTTTGGTCAGTCTATTTTACGTGGGTCTCGGGGAAAGCTAGCAGCTAGGAAAGGTACGGCAATCCTTGTGGTAACATTTGGCTAAAATTGAGGGTATAAACTGTAGGACTTCTTGAGCACAGAGGGTCCTAAGGAATTCTGATTACTTTGGATTTGGAAACCCAGTTTCCGCTGCTGTGGCCCAAGGGAGGTGCTTTGATAAGTGGAATCACTGCAGGTAGGTTCAGCATTCACTTCTCAGACAAGCCTGAAACCTGTTTTTAAAAAAACGTGTGTGTGGGCCAGAACCAAAGCAGCCTGGGACATTTCAGACGGGCACCACCTCCTCTGGCTGTTTTCAAGGCCACCCAGAGGCCAGGGTCCAGATAAACTGAAAAGTTAAGACAGGACTGCATGGGACTTTCTGCAGGCGCGCTTGTAGCACAGAGGGTGGGAGGGAGGAAAGGAAGGAGGGAAGGAGGGCGTTGGGAGCTGAGGCCCCACCTTTCACTCCAGCACCGGCAGAGCAGGAATGACTCACAGGCACGGGTGCTCAGGTTCCCATAGGTGAGGGACTGACTCCCCTCTCCGGAAAAACGCAGTGCGCTTTCCTCCTGGAGTGGCCTTGGCGGGGTGCTGGAACGCTCCGTCTGCCCGGTCTGGTCTCTGGGGCCAGGGCTGGGTTTCCCTCATGTATGGCAAGAGCCCTACGCGTGCTGTGCTTTTTCTCCTCGGCATACAGCTCACAGGTAAGAGCTCGCGGGCTTCTCTGAGCCTACCTCCTTCACTGCCTACCCTGTAAAGTTAGCTAATTGTTGAAGAAGTTGCAAGAGCTTTGGAGCTCTTTGGAGCCTGAGCCACAGTTGCATTTCATTTTAGTTTTGACTTTAGTGAAACTGAAGTGGTGGGTTGTTTGGGGGGAGTTGCTTTTGGAAAAACAGGTTTAGGTGTGTTCTCAGGTGCCAGTGATTCAGGCACAGAGAGAGTTTTCTAATCTCAGGTTACACACCATTTTTTGTGGCTACTCTCAACCTCCCACTGCTGGCAGAACCTAGCACTTCGATTTCTGTGTGTGGGTCTTGCCTGGGGCTCTCGGCAGCACTGGGAAAGCTGAGATTGTTAAGGAGAGAGACCCACTGGGGCTTTGTAACTGCCCCAACATGCACATTCTAAATGTAAATATCATGCTAAAAAAATGCCATGTGGTATAAAGGTGCCAGTGGCGCAGGCAAGCTAAACTGTCTGGGACTGATTAACTCAGTTTCTGCAGAAGACTAGGAACAGTGTGAAATTCACACAACAAGGACACTTTCTGGAAAACTTACCTGCTAGGGGACCATCAGACACATAACATACAATGCTTAATCTGAATACATGTCTAATTCATGTTCTGATTAGTTCTGATGGTTTGTTTCTGCTTTCAATTTTATTTGCCGATGTTTGTAGTTTGTTTACAGCAGTGTTGAAGTGGGTACCATGAGGCTAGGGTATCATGCTTTGGAGAAAGCGAGAGCGCTGTGTGGTATTTGTAGTTGTTTAAGGAATGGGAGGGTGAAGGTTGCATGTAGGTAGGAGTATGCAGACTCTGGGTGAAGTGAGTTTGAGTGAGAGCTGAGGCATCTCAGTTCTGTTTGATGCCCTACTCATACTTTTATTTTGGTAGTGTCAGCAGAAATTCTCTTAATACACATCTCCTGTTAACCCTTCCTTTCCCTTTTTTTCATTGCAGCTCTTTGGCCAATAGCAGCTGTGGAAATTTACACTCCCCGTGTGCTGGAGGCTGTCAATGGGACCGATGTTCGGTTAAAATGCACTTTCTCCAGCTTTGCCCCTGTGGGTGATGCTCTAACAGTGACCTGGAATTTCCGTCCTCGAGATGGGGGCCCTGAGCAGTTTGTAAGTAAGGGTCCCTTGGTTAGGAAAATAAGCCAGTCCATTTCTCCTTGCCCTTCCTGTATTTTTCTTAGCAACAAGCACAGGGTAAAGCTGGGAAACAAATCAACAGACAGAACTGAGAGGCCGGCGAAGGGGAAAGCAAGAGGTTCTTGCAGGAGAGCTGCAGATGGGGCAGTCAGTCTTGCTGGCATTTCTCTTCGGGTCCTGCCATCTCAGCCTCCCTTCCCAGGTACCAAATAAGACCTCTGGCCATTTCTCCTCTCTAGGTTTTCTACTACCATGTGGATCCTTTCAGACCCATGAGTGGGCGTTTCAAGGACCGGGTGGTCTGGGATGGGAACCCTGAGCGGTACGATGTCTCCATCCTCCTCTGGAAGCTACAGTTTGATGACAATGGGACATACACTTGCCAGGTGAAGAACCCACCTGATGTTGATGGGCTGATAGGGGAGATCCAGCTCAGCGTTGTGCAAACTGGTAGGTGATGCAGAGAAAAATCGTTTTGGAAAGCGTGAGAGCTTGTAGAAAAGAGAGGGGCAAACTTTTGTGATGGCTGAAAGAGTAGAGAGAAGGACCAACCCTTTGGATCTGGAAACTGCAGAGGGAGAGTGAAGAGTCCTGGGGTAAAAAAGAGGAAGGCTTTGTTTGGCTGTGGAAAGAAACAGAAAATAAAGGGACCTAAGGAATCTGTTACAAAAATGGCATTGAGATCGTGAAAGGGAGAGGAAGCAACCCTCCGATAAAAGGCTAACACAATAGGTCCATTCATTCACTCATTTATTCACAAGGTACTATTGAGTACCTACTCTACATCAGGCACTGTCCAAAGTTCTTGACATGTACTATCTCATTTAATTCTCGCAACCACTGTTGGAGGCAGATCCCAATAAGGGTAGTTATTGTTTATTGAACACTTCCCATGTGCTAGGGGATTTACATATCATATCTAATCTTTACATATCATACCATTTTATTGTGCTCTTAGTGTGCTCCCCCCCCCATTTTACTAATGATGAAACCGATGCTCATAGAGGTTAAGTCACTTGTCTAAAGTCATGGAGCTCATAAATGGAGTCACTCAGAACTCAAACCCAAGCATCTCTGTCTCCAAAATTGTGCTCCAAACTAAGGCACTGTATTGCCTGCAGTTCTATAAAGGACAACCTGGAAAACTGCCAGACAACAAAAAGCAAAGACCATAAAACTTACAAGCTATAAATTTGTGTTTGAGTCACTGCTACAGTTTACCAGCTGTAAATAACTTTTCTTTTTCTCCTGTAAAGTGAGAATAATATGGCAAAAATTATGGTGAGGATAAAATGAAGTAATGAAAATAAACCCCCCAAACTCTTGAATTGTACTGAAAATTATAATAATTACCATATATTGAAACTTTATTATGTGTAGGCACAGCGTGGAACAATTTACATGAGCGATTTTATATTTTATAAGAACTCAAGAAGTGAATATTGTTGTCTCTATTTTATACATTGAAGAAACTGAGGCTCAAAGAAGTTAATTACCCCAAATCACACAGGACCTGGTACTTTTTTTTTTTTTTTTTTAGGACCTGGTACTTTAACCTAGCTGTCTCTGCTGTATGCTCTTAACCAACACACAACATTACTACCCAAAACGTAAAAGCCTATACAGTGGTATCATTTCCTCCTTTCATTCCTAGTATCATCCTTCAAGGCCCTATCAATAGAGAGCTGTATGACCTTGGAGAAGTCATTTGAGTATTGAAAGAAGTAATGTAATGTCTTTGGCTCTCAGTTTCTTATCCTGCAAAATGAACAGGTAGATAAGAACACATGGTTCTTCAACATATTGGGATCACTACTCTTAGAGAACCTAATGAATGCCATAACCCCTGTTTACCACAAACAATGTACACACACAATATGACATGGATTCTGTGGGCTTGTGCCCTGCCCACCCCCCATCTTCCTTCATAGACTCCAGGCTGGGAACCCCTGGGCTAGATATTCTCTAATGTCTTTTCTGGCTCTGAGGGTTCATTGAAATTTAAGTCAGAAATCAAGGTAAAAATTAAGAGACCCAGGCTTCACAGACTCTAGCCTGGTTTAGGGACCTTTCCCTTTGGGTTCTCTCTTGCATCATATATCCACTAGACTATAGTTACTGATTTACTTGTCTATCTTTCCAGTGGGCATGAGTTCCTTGAAGGTAATGTCTCTTTTGGCTTTGTATTTCCATCAGAGTCCCTGGAACATAATAGGCCCTTAATAAGCCTGAATAAATGACTGACTGCATGACAGAGGAGAGAAGGATTCGGGGAGAAATAGTTTAGACACTGGATTCGATTAGGTCAGCAATAACTTTACCCCACTAGGTAGATCAACTGGCCAAGTGGTTCTCAAACTTTTAGCATGCATCAGAATCATCTGGAGGACAAATTAAAACAGATTGCTGGGTGCCCCCTGTAATTCATTAGGCCTGGGGTGGGGCCTGATAGAACTCGCATTTCAAAGTTTTCAAGTAATTCTGTAGCTGCTACTCCTAGAACCAAAGTTTGAGAACCACTGAAGTAGTCTGTATGCTTTTCCTACTTTTTTTTTTTTGGCCACACCACGCAGCATATGGGATCTTAGTTCTCCAACCAGGGACTGAAACTGCATCCCCTGCATTGGAAACACGGAGTCTTAATCACTGGACTGCTAGGGAAATCCCTGTATGGCTTTTCTACTGCTACTAGACTTTACAAAATTAATATCGTAGAAGAAAGGAAGATTTCATTTAAAGATGAAAATACACCCTTAAATGATTCCATTTAAGGAATAATATCTTGGGACTTTCCTGGTGGTGCAGTGGTTAAGAATCCGCCTGCCAATGCAGGGGACACTGGTTTGAGCCCTGGTCCAGGAAGATCCCACATGCCGTGGAGCAACTAAGCCCGTGTGCCACAACTACTGAGCCTGTGCTCTAGAGCCCGTGAGCCACAACTACTGAGCCCGTGTGCCACAACTACTGAAGCCCACGCACCTAGAGCCCGTGCTCCGCGACAAGAGAAGCCACCGCAATGAGAAGTCTGTGCACGGCAACAAAGAACAGGCCCCGCTTGCCGCAACTAGAGAAAGCCCGCACACGGCAACAAAGGCGCAATGCAGCCAAAAATAAATAAATAAAATAAATAAATTTATTTTTTAAAAAAAGGATGAATATCTTTAGATTTCATTATAGTCGTCCTCCTTTCAGAACCCCAACTTGATCTTTTCTCCTTACAGTACGCTTCTCTGAGATCCACTTCCTGGCCCTGGCCATTGGCTCCGCCTGTGCACTGATGGTCATAATAGTAATTGTGGTGGTCCTCTTCCAGCATTTCCGGAAAAAGCGACGGGCTGAAAGAGCTCATAAAGTGGTGGAGATAAAATCGTAAGGCTGGGCAGTTCTGGGAAAGTCTTCTTTTAACACTGTTTTATGGCAACTCTTGGTATTTTATAGTGGGGCTAAATAATTGTTGGACAGATGTTCTTCCTCTTGAGTTAATCTTACATAACAGAATTCAAATTCACAGGATGGATAAATTAGGGTGTGAATTAGTAACTTTAGCTTTTTTTAAATTGAAGTGTAGTTGATTTACAATGTTGTGTTAGTTTAAGGTGTACAGTAAAGTGATTTATATATATATATATATGTATTCTTTTTCAGATTCTTTTCCCTTATAGGTTAATACAAAATATTGAATATAGTTCTCTGTGCTATACAGTAGGTCCTTGTTGGTTCTCTATTTTATATATTATAGCGTGTATATGTTAATCCCAATCTCCTAATTTATCCCTCCCCACTCTTTCAAACAAACAAACCGTAAATTTGTTTTCTATGTCTGTGGGTCTAGTAACTTTAGTTTCTTAATTTTATAGAAGATTTTATTATAAGCTTTCTTTACTATGCAGGATTTGATATTATAAAAATTTACTTATATAAAGCTTTTCTAGGATATTCCCCACTTTAAAAAAAATTAATTAATTAATATTTGGCTGCGTTGGGTCTTTGTTGCTGCACACGGGCTTTCTCTAGTTGCGGTGAGGGGGGCTACTCTTCGTTGCGGTGCGCGGGCTTCTCACTGCGGTGGCTCCTCTTTGTTGCGGAGCACGGGCTCTAGGCGCACGGGCTTCAGTAGTTGTGTCAGGTGGGCTCAGTAGTTGTGGCTCTCGGGTTCTAGAGCGCAGGCTCAGTAGTTGTGGCACACTGGCTTAGTTGCTCTGTGGCATGTGGGATCTTCCCGGACCAGGGCTTGAACCCTTGTCCCCTGGCGGATTCTTAACCACTGCGCCACCAGGGAAGTCCTGGATATTCCTCACTTTTAATGTAAAGCATACATTTCTAAGAACCACTGGGCTGTCAGCAGGGTCTCTATGAATTAGTGCCTAGCAAAGTCAGCCATGCTGATATAAGGTGCATAATATATTTTTTTATTGAGATAAAATTTACATATAATTCATTATTTAATGTTCACAAAGTTGTGTAACCATCACCACTAATTCCAGAATATTTTCATCACCTCCACAAAAGAAACTCCATACCCTTTAGCCACCACTCCCTATTTTCCTCCCTCACCTGCCCCTGACAACTACTAATCTGCTTTCTGTCTCTATGGATTTGCCTGTTCTGGCCATGTCATATAAAGGGGATCATACAATATGTGACCTTTTACGTCCGGCTTCTTATTTATTTATTTATTTATGGCTGTGCTGGGTCTTCGTTGCTGCGCGCGGGCTTTCTCTAGTTGCGGCGAGCAGGGGCTACTCCTCATTGCGCTGAGCGGGCTTCTCATTGCCGTGGCTCCTCTTTGTATCAGAGCAGGGGCTCTAGGCGCACAGGATTCAGTAGTTGTGGCTCACGGGCTCTAGAGCACAGGATCAGTAGTTGTGGCGCACGGGCTCATTTGCTCCGCGGCATGTGGGATCTTCCCGGACCAGGGCTTGAACCCGTGTCCCCTGCATTGGCAGGCGGATTCTTAACCACTTTACCACCAGGGAAGCCCTGTCTGGCTTCTTTGACTTAGTATAATGCTTTCAAAGTTCATCTATGTTATAGTACTTCATTCTTCCTGTGTCTGCATAATATTCCATTGTATGCATATACCACATTTTGTTCATCCATTCAGTTGATGCACATTTAGGTTTTCCCCACTTTTTGGCTATTTCGATTAATGCTACTATGAACATTCATCTACAAGTTTCATGGGCATATGTTTTCAATTCTCCCGTGTATATAACTAGGAGTGGAATTACTGGGATATGTAGTAACTCTGTGTTACCTTCTAGAGGAATTGCTAGACAGTTTTCCAAAACAGCTGCACCATTTTATATTCCCACCAGCAATGTATGAGGGTGCCAGTTTGTCTACATCCTCAACAGCACTTGTATTGTCTGTCCTTTTGATTATAGTCATCTAGTGGGTGTGAAGTGGTATCTCATTGAAGTTTTCATTTGCATTTTCCTAATGATGCTGAGCATCTTTCCATGTGTTTATTGGCTATTTAAATATCTAATTTGGAGATGCACCTATTCAAATATTTTGCCCACTTTAAATTTAGGTTATTTGTCTTTTTATTGTTAAGTTTTAAGAGTTTTTTTTTTTTTGTTTTTGCGGTATGCGGGCCTCTCACTGTTGTGGCCTCTCCCGTTGCGGAGCACAGGCTCCGGACGCGCAGGCTCAGCAGCCATGGCTCACGGGCCCAGCTGCTCCGCGGCATGTGGGATCTTCCCAGACCAAGGCACGAACCTGTGTCCCCTGCATCGGCAGGCGGACTCTCAACCACTGTGCCACCAGGGAAGCCCTACGAGTTTTTCAAAATATATTTTGGAGTAAACAAAAGCGTCTTATTATATATAGGATTTGCAATTATTTTCTCTCCTTCTGTGGGTTGCCTTTACACTATCTTGATTAGTGTCCTTTAAATTTTGAAGAAGTCCAATTTATCTTTTTTTTCTTTTGCTGCTTGTTTTGTTGGTGTCATATCTAAGAAACCACTGTCTAATCCAAGGTCAAAAAGATTTATGCCTATGTTTTCTTCTAAAAGTTTTACAGTTTAGTTCTTACATTTAGGTCTTTGATTCATTTTGAATCAATTCTTGTATATGGTGTGAAGTAGGAGTTCAAATTTATTCTTTTGCAGTTGTAAATTTTCAGCTGTCCCAGCACCATTTGTTTCTTTTCCTCAAGAAATATTTACTAAATAGAATTGATTTTTAAGGAGACTAATGAACCCAACTCTGAGTTGGTTTGAATAGAATACGATCAATAAAGTTGACTTCTAGGTCACTCTTTTTTTGTTTTTGTTTGTTTTATTTTTTATTTTATGCTTTTCTTTTTTGAATAGGAAGTAGAATTAGAGGTAGAATAGTAATGGTAAACTAAGGTGTCTGCTTTAAACCTGGAGTTCCAAAATAATATTGTCTTCTAGAAATATTCTGAAAAGTGTCTAAGTTCAGATACCCAGGGTCATGTGGAGGTATGAGTATTATTAGATAGCGCTAATAGGTTTAATGCTCTGTAAGCTTGGATCTACTCCCAGGTGCATACAATTCTTCCCCAAATTTGGGGGAATATATCACACCTGAACCTTTGTAGGATTTGCCTCCCTTGCTTCTTGCCTTTTTCCCCTGACATTGGTTTCTGCTTCTATGTTACAGAAAAGAAGAAGAAAAGCTCAACCAAGAAAAAAAGGTTTCTGTTTATTTAGAAGACACAGACTAATATTATTATATGGTAAGGTTCACAAATGGGTTCATTTCTTTCCTTAGCTTTTTTTGGCTGCATTGGGTCTTCGTTGCTGTGCGTGGGCTTTCTCTAGTTGCAGTGAGCAGGGCCTACTCTTCCTCGCGGTGCGCGGGTTTCTCATTGCAGTGGCTTCTCTTATTGTGGAGCACGGGCTCTAAGGCAAGGGCTTCAGTAGTTGCAGGACGTGGGCCCTAGAGCACATGGGCTTCATACGTTGCAACACGTGAGCTCAGTAGTTGTGGCTCTCAGGCTGTAGAGCGCAGGCTCGGTAGTTGTGGCTCACAGGCTTAGTTGCTCCGCGGCATGTGTGATCTTCTTGGACCAGGGATCAAACCCGTGTCCCCTGCATTGGCAGGCAGATTCTTAACCACTGTGCCACCAGGGGAGTCCCTCCTTAGCTTTCTTATATGGCTCATTTCTACTGTGGATCTCCCAGATTATATGATATGTGTTTCCTGTATGAAATTAGAGGAGTTGGGCAGAGAGATAAAAGGCTTCTCTTGTGTTATCGATGGCTTCCCCTTTGAGTGTGTTTTGTGCAAAGGACAGGAAGCTAGACCCTACTACCAGTAAAGCTGAGAGAATTCTATGATTATTTGAGGCTTTGGGGTTATATTTACCACCATAAAGAATAATAAATTAACTTTCAACATGTAAATAAATTTTTTTAAATGAAAGAATATCTGCTTTTATTCTTTTGTTTTATTGTAACCTAATCATGGCATTTAAGAGAGTGACTCAATAGATATGCTTGACATTTTGACAGGAGAACTTCTGTATTATTTGGAATTGATTTCTACTACTCTCATTTAGTTATTGGGACTATGAATCCAATTTTAGTGGTGTTTAGTTTTGTTTTTCCAGTTTTTAGGTTTATTAGGCTTAAAAGGTAGGATGATTTATTTTTCATATGATCACAATTTCTTCTATTCTCTGAAGTAGGTCCACTATTATTATTTGCAAAAAGAGCCACATTTTTATAGCCTAAAGCTCCAGTGAAAGTTCTCAAGGATTTATAAAATAGAATATGGAGAAAAATGGTTCTATTGTAAACCTAGAAAAAAAATCTGGTGTCAGAGAGATTTTTACCAAGGGCTATACTTAAAATCAAGCAGATTTTCTAATAAGCCAGAGTCATGGAAAATAAAGATGGAGGCTGTTTAAGATTGAAAAAAATTTAAGGATTCCAAAAAAGAGGGGATATATGTATATATATAGCTGATTCACTTTACTGTACAGCAGAAACTAACACAATATTGTAAAGCAATTATACCCTAATTTAAAAAAAAAGTTTAAAGAAGTAACACAATCAAGTGCAGTGTACGATCCCTGACTGGATGGATACTAATTTGAATAAACTAGTTATAAAAAAGATTTGGGGGGACATTGGGCAAGTCTTAATATGAAAAATTTCAATCTGGACAATAGGGAATTATTGTTAACTTTTGTTAGGTATAATAAGGGTATTGTGGTTACACAGGAAGATATCCCTATTATAAAAATGCATATTGGAGTATTTAGGGTTAAAATGTCAGTAATTTGTTTTAAAAACTTTAGCCCCCACCAATATATGTATTTATAGCAAATAAGGCAAAAAAAAAAAAACTTTAAAATTAAGTGACAGTGAATTCCATACACTGCCTTCTTTACTTTTCTGTATATTTGATTTTTTTTTGCGGTACGTGGGCCTCTCACTGTTGTGGCCTCTCCCGTTGCGGAGCACAGGCTCCGGACACGCAGGCTCAGCAGCCATGGCTCACGGGCCCAGCCGCTCCGTAGCACGTGGGATCTTCCCGGACCGGGGCACGAACCCGTGTCCCCTACATCGGCAGGCGGACTCTCAACCACTGCGCCACCAGGGAAGCCCCTGTATATTTGATTTTGTTTATAATAAAGGGGTTGGGGTGATGGTGGGGGGGGAGAGAGAGAGAGAGAGAGAGAGAGAGAGAGAGGGAGAGGAATGAATGCATGTGAGTGAGCAGCTATGGATCATCCAAGTGTCCATGCAAGGCAGAGACTATGAATTAAGGACACTGACTCAGAGAAATATGTAATAAGGATCAGGAAATTTCTTTTAAAAGTTAAGTTAGAAGAGGATAAATATACTTACGAATATTTTCCTTCACGATGGAGAATAGATCATATATATATGTATTCATAATGCCAGGTACTCCTATTGCACTCTTGCCATATACATTATCCATTTAAACTTTTGTTTTGTATTTCAGGAAGCTGAAGATTTCCAAGAACAAGAACCCTGAGATAAGTTGGTGTTAATGGAAGCTTTTCTTTGGCTTTTCCAGTTGTGACCTGTCTTCCAACCAGCTCTGCAGTATATAACCACCTAGACAAGCAACGTTCCTCTGGTGCCAGCATAGGGCCCTTCTTGAGCAGATACCAGCAGACTCACACACAGCCCTGTTACTAAGGTTTTATTTAATTTCAGAGTACAAATATTGTATTTTTTTCAAATGCTCATTAGCTTTTATATACTAGGAAGCTACATTTTTGCCCTTAAACACTCCTTGTGGATTATGATTTTTATACATATCTATTGGCATCAAATGGGATAAAAGTCCACTTGTGTGTCATAACATTTCCTTTAATATATTAGTTTCCTTAGAGCAGCACTCTTGCTACTAAAGTTAACATGTTTACTCTTTCCTTCTCACACTCTCAATTAAAAGGTGAGCTGATTCTCCCAACTGTTTTTGATTGATTAACAGAAAATTCTAAATTCAACCTGTTAAAGAACAGTTTGATTTTTATGGCTCTCCTTAAGTATGGGACACATCTTATTTTATTGAATTTCTTTCAATACCCTAGATGGCAGGTTTTTGTTTTTGTTTGTTTTTGGTCAATTGATCCAAGGTTTACAGTAGTACAAGTCTAAACCACAGAGTAACTAGGGAAGGTTACAGAAGTGCTAGTAGATTGACAAAGGCCACCTCAAGATGAATTGCTTGTCACCTTTTTTCTCTGCTGTGACAAGCAATCAACAGCTCAGATCTTTCATGAGCAGTGAATGACTGTTTAGCTTACTATAGTTTTTCCCCCAATTCAATTATTTATAACAACAGAGCAAAATCTATGCTTATTTGTAGACTGGAATCATTAAGCAGTTAAATGGAGTTTCTGAAGGAGTATATTACAATTAAAAAATTTAGGGCTAGTGAAAAAAATCACCCTAAATGATAATAATTTTGTATGGTGTTATACAAAGCTCTGAGAACTGGAAGACATTAAATTTTTTTCTTTTATTTATTTTTTAATTCAGTTGCTTATTTGGGGGGAGGATTTGGTTTGGGGTCAAAGAAATACCAAAACTAACAGAATGTAACCAACTTTTTTTTTTTTTCTCTTATACTAGTAGATAAAACAAACTTTATAAGTGGGTCATGGAAAGAAGAGTGCTTTTCAAGAACTGTCTAGTCTCCCAGTGTCTTTCCAAACTTAAGCTACTGCAGCACTTATTTAAAGAATAGAAAACATCTAAATGTTTAGGAACCTCTCCCCCTACCGCCTGCCCCCCATGTTTACAGCTTGATATTTTCAGTTTTCACCAACTAGGTTGAAGATGTTATTTCTTTTAAAACTGGAATTTCCAAATAGTTTATCTGTATTTAAAGGTGATGAGCTTTGATATTTTTTCCAATACTAAAAAAAATACCTGGTATAATTTACATGTGAACCTTGATTCAAAATGCATTCCATACCTGTCTCATTTTGCCTTTTATACTGTCTAAAAAAGTACAGTTTCAGTTCCCAGTTTTGAAAGTAAAAATTGGATTTAAAGTCTATATTACCTTTCACATTTTCTATTTTTCTCTATAATTCAACCTTTGAAAATATAGTAATTGGGCATTTCTTCAAACAGATGGCCTGGGTGATGTTCCATAAATGTAAAGAGGTAGTTAAAAACTCATGGAAGGTGTTTCCAGCAAAACTTGTAGCTTTTGTGTCTTGGCTAAATATTCAAGGGTTAATATAGCCTGGCTGTTCAGTGTCTTTTACTTGAAGAGAACTTTTGTATTGTAACTTATTTTTTATTGTGCTTTAAACACTATGTAAATAACCTTCAGTAATAAAGCATTACAATTATATAATTTGCTTTTATGCAAATCTAAAATTTTTACACAGCAGGTCACAGAAAACTGATGGGAATACATTTTATCTTCACTGAAAAATTTTCTTAGAGGCAGCCTGGAAGTCAATAATGGATAGAATTAGTTTCTACTGGATAAATAAACCTGTATGAATTTCCACATTGCTTCAAATAACTGAGAATTGGGCACAACCAACTACTTAGTTTGGGGACTCTTTTGAAGGAACAGTATCATCGCTTCCATTTGATACTCTTATATTACCTTAATAGAGAAAACTACCAGCTTTCAAGTCTAGTAAAGGAATGGGAGTTGAAAAACGGAAAGTTATTAACTTTCCCAAAAGCTGAAGCATATTTTCGTTCCTCTCTTGCTTTCATTAAATATACATAGATTCCAGGAGAATAGGTTGACTAATGATTAGAGCAGGGTACCATCCCATCTCTTTTTCAGAAGAATGTGACACCATCTCTTCATTTCACTTCAAGCACTTCCTCACTGTTCCAACCAAAAGTGGCACAAATCTCAGCTCCTTTTTGTAATGATTTCATCATTGCCACTGTCAACAGCAATTTAATAAACACCCAATTTAGGTAAGTACTGAACTGGATGCTGTAATAGCTACACACACAAAAAATGAACATGAACCAAACAGTCTTGAGGCACAAATTGACAGGAAGGCCTAATACATATTTATCTATTCACTGCCTGATCCTGTATGATCTCCTAGGTCCCTCTGAACTCTAAATTTATAGAAATCTATTCTGAGAGCATTCAAATAAAATAATCTGTAGGGAGTAAAAAGGACTTCTGGCTTAGAGTCAAGGGGATCAAGACGATTAAGTGCTGCAGAATTCCGTAAAAATAAATAGTAAGTTCTCCAAAGCCTGTCCGACTTCATTTTCGAGCAAACGGGAATAATGAACTACTACTTGAGAGTTAAGAATCGCTGACTTGAAGTGAGCAAGTCCAGGTGTGGCTCTGGAAAGAAGCCACGTTACTATGGCAACTTCGAATCGCCATTTTAGGTCTTCTCGCGGCCTCCCGCCCTCGCGTCACTTCCGGTGTTACCTGTGTGGTTACAGGGAGCCGTAAACAAGGTGTGCAAACTTCTGGAGAGCTGTCGGGATGCTGCAGAGCGGGGCGGCTGGAGGCCGTGGCTGTGCTCTGTGCCCACTGCTGGGCGTCCTATTCTTCCAGGGTGAGTGAGTCGGCAGCGGGCTCGGTCGCACTTCCGGCCGGGGGCTTAGGGAAGATGGTCGCTTTTCCGGTTCCGGTGGGGGTCTCAGGAAAGACCCTACTGCGCTTCTGGGAAGGAAGGAAGCGGGAGGGCGTGGGGACAATGTTCTCTTCTCGTAGTCAACACCCACTGAGGGCCGTCGGTAGCCTGTCCGTACTTTCCTGAGCCCCTGGCAGCTCGATCACTGTGCGTTGTATTGTGGTGATGGCACGGCTAGATAGAATCACGGAGGGCACTGGGTTTGGGGGCATCCGGTGTTGTCTTATGAGTTATCAGTGGTTGACTCGGCTGTGGTTTTGTGGGCCGTATATCCTGATTAGGAAAGGACAATTCTAGTCTTCAGGAGTTCCAGTAATTTTGTGAAAGAAAATGATGACTGTTGGTATTTTTTTTTTTTTTGTAGGTGATTGTCAGGGCTTATGAAGTAAAACGTTTATGAGTCACAGAAAGGATGTGCTTTGATTGCATTGTAACAGAGATGCATGTGTTGAGGAAAAGAAACTGCTCTGGTATTTTAATAACAGTTTTTTTTTTTTTAATACAAGGAAGGGAATATCAATTCTGTTAAGATTTTAATCTATTAACCAATATCAGAAGTATAGTATTCACGCTATCACATAATGTTAAAATTTGGATAAGTTTTGCTTTCATGCAATTTTCAAGTTGCATAAATTTCAGTCAACCTAATTACCTTCATTTAGGGTGCAGTTATTCCCTGGATTTGTGTGAGTGTGTGTGTGTGTCTTCCCCAGGAAATCATATGTTAGTAGAGCTAGCATAGGAGTGTATTGTTAACTTCATAAAATTTCCCTGTGGGTAATAGGAATTTCTGAAGGGGATCTTTGATATAAAGGCTTCAGGTGTGCTAAGTCTCAGCAGGTAGGGCTAGGGAGTTTTAATTTATTTGATGACTAGTATTTATGCTGCCAGCATACTCCCTGATCCCTCCCAGCTGCCTGTGTCATAACAGGTGTCCAGTTTTTCAGCTAAATTATTTTGCAATATACTATTTAGGCAGACCTCCTGTCACTCCAAATAATCCTAAATTCTTTTCCAATATACTGTTTAGGCTGACCTACTGTCACTCCAAATCATCCTAGTTTCCTCTCTCTGTCTGTCTGCCTGTCTCTCTCACACACACAGAGAAATGTTCAAATATTGTCCTACTGAAAAAAAATTCTAGAAATGGTGGGTGGTTTCACAAACTTGATGTCATTTCACATTGAAAACTGTCCATCAGTTCAGGAACCAAATAATTCAAATGTTAAAAGTTGAGTCTATGATCTGTATGTATTTGTTCATTTATCTTTTACCTAAACCCCCCCACCCCAAAACCCCAGCTTTATTGAGCTATAGTTCACATGCCGAACAATTTACCCATTTAAAGTGTACCATTCAGGGAATTCCCTGGTGGTCCAGTGGTTAGGACTCCTTGCTTCCACTGCAGGGGGTCATGGTTTCGATCCCTGGTTGGGGAACTAAGATCCCTCATGATGCACAGCATGGCACGGCCAGAAAAAAAAGGCGTACCATTCAATAGTTTTTAGTATATTCACAGTTGTGCAATTATTATGACAATCAGTTTTAGAACATTTTCTTCATCCCAAAGAAACTCCATAGTCATTAACAGTCACTCCTCATTCTTCCCTCCCCCCCTGCCTCTGGCAAACACCAATTTACTTTCTATTGCTGTGGATTTGCCAATCTGCACATTTCATAGAAATGGAATTGTACAATATGTGTTCTTTTGTGACTAGCTTTTTTCACTTAGTATGTTTTAAGGTTCATCCATCTTTGAGGGGGTCTTTTGTTTTGAGTCTCTTAGGTAATAGACTTTGGTTTCATACCAGTTTATTTGCCTTTCCTCTTCATATTTAGGACCTGTTAAATTATTAACTTGTTTGAATTCTTCCTAAGTTATAAGTATGGTCCTGCTATATCAGTTGTCTAAGTATGTAAAACCAGTAGATTAACAAGCCTAGGGCTCTTACACTTTTCTCTTTTCCACTTGAGTGTGCAGTTTTATGAATCAGTTTGACAGATTTGTATTTTGGAAAATTGGGTGTATAAAATTGGGAGTTTTTGTCATTTTTTCCATTTCTTCCATGTATAAAATTACTTATGGTTAAACGTGATTTTCTTGTTTTCCTCCCAGATTAAATTTCTTTTTAATTATTATAATTATTTCTATAGTTGGCTGTTTTTACCTGGCAAGAATGCTTTTTCCCTCTGGGGAAGAGATAAATATCCATTAGCACATTAGGCCTAGGGTGAAAGTTTCTGAATGAATGTAACATTGGATTGATATTTTTTTCTTCTTATTTTACTTTTTGAGTGGAAGAGGAAAATTATTTTATATCCATTGATTTTAGAATAATTGTAATTTCAGTAAAACAGAGAAAAGTGCTTATAAGTGTACAGCTTAATGAATTTTCAGAAACTGAACACCCCTGGGCAACCAGCACCCAAATCAGCATGTAGATTGTTACTGGCATTCCAGAAACTTTCCCTGTGCCTCCTTTCAGGCATTCTTCCTTCTCCTCCAGGGGGAACCAATATCCTGATGTATAGATTAGTAGTGTAGATTTGTTTAGTTCATCCATGGATGTTATGGTTACTTTTCTGTAACTATATATTTAAGACCCGCTTATCCGGTGTTTAGATTATGTGAAGTGACTTTACATATTGATAGCTTTGTGGCAAAATTATGTTCATGAATATGGAGTTTATATATATTAAGAAGGAAGAAGCTGCTAGTAGGTAGTTTGATTAAAGGTGTACTTGCTGTAATTCAGTAACCAAAATTTGCTCAGAACTTGTAATTTTTATGCTTATTTTGTGACAATTTTTGTTTTATAAAAGGAAACTCTTGGTTTGGTTCAGTTGAATAAATATTACTGAGCATCCATAATGTGCTACGTTCTATTTCAATGAGCTTAGGGTCTATCGAAGAAGACAGACAAGTCAGCAGATAATTTTAAAATCTAGTGCTAAGAGAGAAATGCACTAGAAACCATGGCATCACAGAGGAAGTGCCCTTAATCTGCCAAGAGGATACAGGGAAGACTTCCTGGAGGTGTCTCCAAAGTTAAATCTGAAAGAAGGATAAGAGTTAGTTAGAGAAAGGGAATGAGGAAAATTCCAGACATAGAGAAGAGCATAAACAAGGCATAGAGGTAACTTTCCAAGAAAATTTTCTGAAACTTACTTTGATTAGATTAACTTAAATCCCGTGTTTACTCCAAATATATCTCTGTGGTCAGGAGAATGGTGTGCTGGAGCTACCTCCTACTGGCTCTCAAGAGCCAATCATGCACATGTCTTCCTAACTCAGCATTCAGAGACTTTTACCTTCATAGCTTGAAATTAGCCATGGTGGGAGTATTTGTACCACAGAAAATTTTGAAACCTACATATTTGGGTTTTCTATTTTTAGCTGTTCACCAGCACACCTCTGGATGTAATGATTAGTTTAGGCCAATCTGAGTTACCGTCCAGAGCTGGGAGGAGGGTCTCGTTATTCTTGGTTTGCTCCTCTCTCACCAGATCCATTCACTTCTCTTCTCCGTTTTGCCTCCTCCCTGGAAAGCTGACCTATAAACCACATCCTCCAGGCTCCCGTCCTCTGGGTTCCAGTTAGGTTTGGTCAGTGGGAGGCATTGGCAGGAGATTGGAGGGCAGGAGGAGAAAGACATTTTTCTTCCCTGCTCCCTCCCTGTCATGATGCCATGGCTGATAGTGGCTATGATCCTCTGTGGCTACAGCTTCTGTCAAATGGCCCACAGATCCACCTCTTACCAGGCTTCAGTAACACCGTTTCCTCCCTTTGCCCCTTCAGGCGTGGAGTGGTAAAGGGTTGTGCCTTTGTTGGCTTCCTTGATGCTGAGAAAAAGTCCCTTTGAAAAGTGACCCACACGCTTTTCAAAGTTTTAGCTGATTTTGCCTTCTGTTTCCTGCCTGGACCCTGCCAGAGGCCTCTACCCCCAAGCTCATGGGCTATGTAGGAAAGGGTGGATATCTAAAGAAAATCTGGGTATTGTTAGGAAAGGAGATGAGGGGAATGGATATTGAGCTGGTAACAAGAGTTCACTACCTTCAGTTTGGGTTCCTGTGGTGGTGATAGTCAAGTGGGTATATCCAGTAATATTTGGACACTCAGAGGCAGGTCATGGCTAGCAACATAGTTTGGGGAATCATTAGCCTATTAGTGGTTGTGAAATCTATAAAAGTGGGTAGGATTGGCCAAAGAGAACATGTTGAAAGAAGGACCATGGGCTCAGGGTGGAACTCTGAGGAACACCAGTGTTTAAGGGATGGGTAGGAAAGGAGGAGCCTTAGAAAGAGATTTAATAGAAACTAGCAGAGATGTCGAGTGTGTGCGTGTGTGTGTATGTAACACAATCAGTGTGGAGAGTTGGTTGGAGGGAGACTAATGAGATTCTGATTTATAACTCTAATCCATAGTTCTTTTTTGCTCTAAAGCAGGGTTGGCAAACTTTTGTAAAGGGCCAGATAATATTTTAGGCTTTGTGGGTCACACAATCTCTGTTGCAAGTATTCAACTTTGCTGGAGTAGCACAAAAGGAGCCCTAGACAATACATAAATGAATAAAGTTGGCTGTGTTCTAATAAAACTTTATTTATAAAAAGACGTTGTGGGCTAGATTTGGCCCATGGTCCATAGTTTGCCCATCCCTGCCCCAAACCAACTGCCCCCTTTACATTATCCCTTGGATATCTCAAAGGCACCTTAAACTTCTCCAAAATCAAGCTCATGTTCTCCCCTGCCAAGCCTGGTACTTTTCTAGTCTTTCCTGTGTCAGTGAATGGTATCACCAAGCCAGAAATACGGGAGTCATCCTCAATGCCTCTCTTTCCCAAACATTCCACATATGATCTAACACCAGTTCTTGCTGATTTTACCTTGTATTGTTGTCTTCCTAGTTCTCTCCATGTCCACTGCCACCAACTTAGTTCAATCTTTCCTTATTTCTTACTTGACTATTGTAGTAGCTTCCTAAGTAATCTCTTTATATATACTCTTAGTGCCTCCTAATCGTCTTCCCTAGAGTGAGGTTTTAAAAATGCAAACTTCTTCATGCCCCTTCTCACTCAGTCCCATACTTAAGTATTTTCCATAGCTTCCCATTACTCGAATAAGGACCCAAATCTCTAAGGTCCTGCCTGATCTAGTTTCTGCTTACCTCCTAGCCATGTCTCAGTCTTCTCTCTCATGCTCTTTGTGTTGCTACCATTCTGCCTTTCTTTCAGTTCCTTGACTGACTGTGCTCCTTCCTGACACAGGACCTTTGCATACGCAGTATCCTCTGCCCGGAATGTTCCCCCTCTCCTCACCTTGTTATCCTTGCTTCAGAACTCAACTCAAAAGTAACTTTTTTCAGGCAAGCTTTCATTAACCACTCCCTGCTCCCCTATCATAACTGCTACAGTTCTCATAACCACTCTGTCTTTTCTTCACAGTGCTTATCAGAGTTTGTAATTATACATTTGTCTTTATGACTGTTTGATTAGTGTATTGAACTTCTGCTGCATTTTAAGCTCCAAAACAGGGAGTGTATGTATTTTGCTCACATTTAATCCTGAACTTAGAGGGTGGCACAAAACAGACGCTCAATAAATCTTTGTTTGAAGAATGAGTGAATGAATGAGTGTATCATCCTGGAAGCCCTGAGACAGAGAAGGTCAAGGAGCAAACAGTTACTGCTGCAGAGGGATCCAGTAAAATCAGGAGAGAAAACTGCCTATTGGAGTTTTTGTCCCTTTGATTTTGCTGTTTTAAGACAATAATGCCTTTTACTAGAAGTGGTAGTGGAGTCCAAATTGTGCTGTAGGGGTCCAGAAGTGGATGGGAAGGGAGGAAAGGGAGACGTCAGATATAAACAACTCTTTCACAAACTTCGCTTAGGGTAGAGAGGGCAGTAGTTGGTAATGAGTAGGATTACAGGGTTAAGGAAAATTTGTTGTTGTTTTGTTTTATTGTTATATATTTGTTTTTACAGATGGGAGAGAATTCTGTGTATTTAGAGGCTGAGGGGAGAAAGCCCCTCTTGAAAGGGAAATGTTGAAGATAGTAGAGAGGGTTTTTTTTTTTTTTCTTCTTTCTTCCTGGAGCAAGGCTTGGAAGGGAGGGATCCAGGCAGAGAAGAAGGGCTTGACCACATCCTTTCAGATTGGAGGTAAGAATGGGTGCAGACGCAGGAAGATATGTGACTAAGCAGTTTGTATGGCTTCAAGTTCCTTGAAGAATAGAGACATTTTCTTCTGAGAATGAGGGGTTTATAGGTTGCACAGAAGATAAAAGAGAATGGCAAAGTTTGAGGGGTCAGAAAGAGGAGATGACCAAGGCTGGTTAAAGAGTCATCATGCCTTATTAAGGACTTAGCTGTGGATGGAACTGATGAATTTCTTATGGTAACTATCGGTGCAGTGGTGTGATTTTTCTCCTTCAGCGCACACCAGCCATAGTCTAGAAGTGGTCATCTAGGGCTGAGCTTTTCCTGATTCTGTTTAATGGAAAGGTAGGTGTCTGGGGGATTTAAGAATGTTGAAAATACTGTAAGAATGGGGATATGAAGAGAGTGGGTGACTAATAAGCACACTTTGTTCCTACATGAGAACTTTTGGTGACCTGTCCACCTCTTTCTCTTGGTCTCTCTCTGCCTTCTCCCTTCCCTCTGACTTTTGCTCTTAAGGTACTTCCTTTAATTTAATGGAGGAAATCATCTTTACAAATTGAGTGCAAGCAATGGTATATGTGCTTGAGTAGCATTATGTACTAAATGTTATGTGAAAATTGAAAAATAGTAACAAACTGCATCAGAGAATTTGGGAAGGCATCACAAGGGGGGTGATATTTGAGATGGGTTTTGAAGGGCGTGAGTATTGGGGATGTGGTTACCAGGCAGGATTGGTAGGGATGGGGAGAAACTTCCAGATAAAGACATATTCAAAGAAAGTCACAGTGGCATGAAGGACATAATAAATTTGGGAAATGGCAGGACATTCTGGGCATAGTGAAGGGGATGGGATGGGTAGGTGGGCAGAGTAGCAGAAGTTGGGGGCCAGATTGGCACTATTTAGATTTTATGTTATAGCCCAATAGAGAATTACTGAAGGTTTTTGAGTGTTTGTGGTGTTCATTTTAATGATAATAGTTAACATTTATTGAAAGTTTCAATTTCAGGTACTATGCTAAGCATTTTATGTGTTACCTTCTTTAATCTTATTAGATCCTCACAGTGACACAATGAAGTAGGTCTTTTAATTATTCCCACTTACCAAGTGAGGAAATTGAATCTTGAACAGGTTAGGTAACTATGATCAAGGTCTCACAGCCAGAAAGCAGCTGGGCTAGAACTCAAGTTCAGGTCTGTCTAATTCTAAATCTAAACTTTAAAGTTTCTTTGCTATACTTATGTTTTAGGATATATAAAGAGTATATAAAGGATATATATCCTGAGTATATAAAGGATATATAAAGAGTATGGGGAGTGTGAAGATTATCCATTCATTTCTGCCTTCCATTTTTTTTTTTTTTTGTCCTTTTTTGCGGTATGCGGGCCTCTCACTGTTGTGGCCTTTCCCGTTGCGGAGCACAGGCTCTGGACGCGCAGGCTCAGCGGCCATGGCTCACGGGCCCAGCCGCTCCGCGGCATGTGGGATCTTCCCGGACTAGGGCACGAACCCGTGTCCCCTGCATCGGCAGGCGGACTCCCAACCACTGCGCCACCAGGGAAGCCCTCTGCCTTCCATTTTTTTAGAGCTTTATCTTAAGTCATGAGTAAAGTGGGTCAGGAGTGAGGGCTTAGGAGAGAGTAGGGATTGAGGGATGAAGGCTTTCCAGGCAGAGGAACAGCATTTGCAAAGGCATAGGAGGAATAACAAGTTTAGCATGGCAAAGTCAGAGAGGATGTCTTGGATGAACCAAAGGTAGTCCTTATCTTTGGGATGGTCAGATTCTTAGTAGAGTTGTGAGCTCAGTCTTGGTCTCCTGTTTTTTTTTTTTTTTGGTCTCCTGCTTTTAAGAGGAATGTGAACAGACTGGATTGTCTAGAGAGGAGCAAGAAACATGATTCAAAGCAGCAGAGGTAAAGGCAGTGGAAATGATGATTCATAAGTATGTCTCTGACAGGAAAGTTTGAGAGACTAAGGACAGAACTAAAGAGGTGTCAGTAACGATGATGAAGCTATCTAACGTGCATTGAGCACTTACTCTGGGTTAGGTAGGCTTCTTAGTGTGGTACATGTTTTAATTCATTTATCCTTCACAGTGACCTTCTAAGGTAAGTGTTATTATTATCATTCCTACCAGGATGAGAAACTGAAGAAATCAAGTAAACCTATGAAGGCCACAGAGTCAGCAGGTGATAGGGCTGGGATTTGCGTCCTTTCTCAACCAGAGGGACTGCTGTTTTCCAGGATGGTGTGTGGGTTTGCTCTCTTCTGAAACCTTGCTGCTCTGTTTGCCTTTGGCCTGCCAGGTGAATCATGGCTCATTGTAGTGGAGAAGGAAGCAGGAAAAACAAAGTGCTGGTGGCTTACTTTCCTAAAAAATGGCTCCCTAATGGAAGAGAAATTTCTACCACTGTTCTGTGAAAGCAGAGGGAATGGTCAGAAGAAAGTGCCAACTCTTTTGGGGGAGATGGGATGTCAAAGTTGGATATACGAGGGGACTTCCCTGGTGGCAAAGTGGTTAAGAATCCACCTGCCAATGCAGGCGACACGGGTTCGAACCCCGGTCTGGGAAGATCCCACATGCCGCAGAGCAACTAAGCCCGCAAGCCACAACTACTGAGCCTGCGCTCTAGAGCCTGCGAGCCACAAGTACTGAGCCCACGTGCTACAACTACTGAAGCCCACGTGCCTAGAGCCCGTGCTCCACAACAAGAGAAGCCACCGCAATGAGAAGCCCGTGCACCACAATGAAGAGTAGCCCCCACTGGCTGCAACTACAGAAAGCCCACGTGCAGCAACAAAGACCCAATGCAGCCAAAAATAAATAAATAAAATAAATAAATTTTTAAAAAGTTGGATATACGAAGTGGTTTTGGAAAGAGGAAGTCTCTAAAGAGTTTAAAAATGATATCTTTTTTTACATTTTAAAATGCATTAAATTGTAAATTTAATAAACTTTTTCCTCCCCATGATTTACTTTTAATGGATGAGTGATTCATTAACGAGCCTTAAGAAAGGGAAAAACAAAACAAAACTAGATAGAACCTTGGCGTAGATTTATAAAAATTATTTTTTCTTTGAAAAAAAAATTCCTATTCTTGTTTTCTACTCTTATTTTGCTGGTGGTTGAGGCAGTGATAGCTTCAGGTTACAGTCGTGCTGTACTTGGGGTAAATCCCTCAGACCACAGCAACTGCCATATTCCTGGAGTATAAGTGTGTCAAGGGAGTGGGTGGTGTTGCCTTTTAGCCTTCTGTGCGCTGACCCGCTTGGCTGTAGTTAATTTATCCACAACTCTGTATTTGGAAAAAGTGCTGATGTGACCAGGTTTAAAATTTTTACCCAAACATTCATTCTATGATTTAATATCGTAAAATGACAAAAATAGCACCCTTGATTAATGCAGATATCTGCTTCTTATCCTTTTGGGTCGGCCTGAGAAGACATTTATTGCTACAGCTTTCTGATGAGAGACCTAAAAGTGATAAATAGTGTTTCTAGGGCTTCCCTGGTGGCGCAATGATTAAGAATCCGCCTGCCAGTGCAGGGGACACGGGTTCGAGCCCTGGTCCGAGAAGATCCCACATGCTGTGGAGCAACTAAGCCCATGTGCCACAACTACTGAAGCCCTTGCACTCTAGAACCCTCGAGCCACAACTACTGAGCCCACGTGCCACAACTACTGAAGCCCGCGTGCCTAGAGCCCGTGCTCCACAACAAGAGAAGCCACCACAGTGAGAAGCCCGCGCACCTGCTCGCTGCAACTAGAGAAAGCCTGCGCACAAAAACGAAGACCCAATGCAGCCAAAAATAAATAAATTAAAGAAAGAAATTAAAAAAATACGGTTTCTATATTGTTCACTCACGTCTATATATTCCACCCAGTGTACACATTTTAAATGTTTGGGCTTGCTTTGACTAGGTGTTTACATCGTCCTTTCCCTGGAGATTAAAGCAGATGCCCATGTCCGGGGTTATGTTGGAGAAAATATCAAGTTGAAATGCACCTTCAAGTCAACCTCATCTATCACTGACAAACTCACCATAGACTGGACATATCGACCTCCAAGCAGCAGTCGCACAGAATCAGTAAGTGTATAATTTTAAGGATATTTCTTTGAGCCTTCTGTGGTCAGCAGCTCTGGAATCCTTTTATTTTATGTCACAGGTACACCTTAAGCCTTCTCATCTTAAAATAGAAGATGAGCTTCTATTAAATAGAAGGAGATGAGCTTCTACCCTATATCACATTCATCTGGTCATATAGGGCTTTTTCTTCTTCTGTGTAAGAATCTTGCAAATAAGCTATAGGAAAAACAGTCAGAAACTCAGAGGAAATGTGGTTTAGTTTTGTTTCTCTTTTTTGTTTCTTTTTGCTTGGCTTCATAGCTTGAGTTTCAGATTTGTTGTACTAAAAAGGGTACCTCCAGGCTGTTGGACAGAGAAATTCTATAGGTCCCAGTCTTAGACATCCTTTTGCTCAAAGCTGCTCATTTCCTGTCATGTGAAGTTGTCTCAGTGGGTGTTTCTGTTTGTATATCGGTACTTGTAGATTTATCTTGGCACCTTCTCCCAGTGTATAAACATCTGCACTGATTTATACAGCTCCCTTTGAAGGAAATTATAGGGCACCTTATGTTGATGACAGATGCTGTTGATGACAGATGGTCTTGCAATATTAGAAGCAATATATTTTAATCACACAGATAAAACACATTTATGGCTCAAATCCCATTGCGGATGTCTAATTGAAGATGCAATGCTATTAAAAAACCCTTTTTCTGTACGCTTCCAGCAATATCCTAGGTCAGGATACTTTTTATCAAGAATGTGAATATCAGAGTGGCATGTAAGATTGTATTTTTGAAAGTATCCTTGATTTGTTTATCCTGTTTCCTTCATTAGAAGTACTTTCTCTTTGATTTTAATGTATAAGCTTTGGATTTTGTTTTAGGAACCATTATGGAATGCCATGTAGCATCTCTCAGTAACTACAGTAGGTGCTCCAGCTGTCCTAGTGAAGGTGGCTCCAGTGAGCTAGGCTGTATTTGTGGTCCCTTTTTCTCCCTTCCTTCCTTTCTTCCTTCCTCCTTCCCTCCCTCCCTCCCTCTTTCTCTTTCTTTCTTTCTTTCTTTCTTTCTTTCTTTCTTTCTTTCTTTCTTTCTTTCTTTCTTTCTTTCTTTCTTTCTTTCTTTCTCTCTCTTCCTTCCTTCCTTCCTTCCTTTCTCTCTCTCTCTCTCTTTCTTTCTTTTTTTTCTGAGGTAAACTTTTATTTCTTGCCTGACAGGACTTGCAGACCCATGCTCCTCCCAGCACCTTTCATCCTGCCCAGCAGCGGCAGCCTAGTCCAAAATGTGCCATGGCCAAAGGGGCTGGGGAGTCACTTCCCATTCCAGGCTGCAGGAGTGGGGGGCTTGGGGATACTCCCCCACAAACCTTTGCCAGCAAGAGGCCATGAGTCACCCCAACCCCAAATCCTGCATTCTGGTAGGAGGTGGCAGTGCCTCCTTCCAGCTCTCCAGGGCAGGACACAGACCCCCACCTCCAGTAACGGCAGTCCCCAACGCCGGCCTCTGCCCAGGTTACAACCCCAATCCCCAGCCCAGGGCAGCAGAGATCTCTCCTGCTCCTTGGTCCTCAGCGATGGATGGAGCCCTCCACACTAGTCAGAACAGAGGCAAAGACAGAAGCAGCGGCAGTGGCGGGGAAGGAGCAGGCACCGAGACTGGTGGCACTGGGGCCCAGGGCTCTCCCGAAGTCAGGGCAAGCTGTCTGTCCAGGCAGCTCTGGGGCTAGACACTAGGTGGGCGTAGTCGGCTGTGATACGGGTGCTTGGACACCTTTCTGTCCTGATGCTATAGCTGATACTTGTCTTTGGCTGCTGCCCGCTCCTTGGCATCAAAATACCAGACAATGATGGCGTACCTGGTGGCATGGGCTGGTTTCACCTCATGGGGGTTCCGCCGATCAGACCAGAAAATGAGCAGCCGGTCAAAGAGTGGCTCAATGTTGGCTACCACAGGACGGCCCTCAGGGAACATCTGCAGCAGGCCGCCATGCACCTTGACGTCCCAGTTCTGATTCAGGTAATAGATGCAGGTGATGCAGCACCCATCGCCATACGGATTGTCAACGTGTCTCACGTACCCCAGCCCGTTACCTGGGTAACACGCCACATGGTCTTGGTGCGCCCATTGATGACGTAGCTGCCCAGCCTCCCAGCACAGTGGCGGATTACAGCATCCACGTGGGCCATGAGGGCACCGATGCTTCGGCAGCCTGGCTCATGGCCTTCCACCCAGGCGATCTGCTCCCCACGGATGCTGCGTGGCAGGATAGCCTGCTGGCTCATCACGAAGGCGCCCGCCCCGCTTCAGGGCCTCCACCTCTGCCAGCACTCGGTCACCCAGTGCCGCCCCAGGAAGCTGTCCTTGACGCAGATGCCATAGTACCGCATGCAGGGCACAATATAGCCCAGGGCCAGGCGCTCAGGTGCAGCGGGCAACACCACCTCCCTCAGCCTGGCGCTGGCCTCACCGCTGCCACTGCTGCAGCCCTCCCCCTCTGCCTCACCTCCCGGTTCTCCTGCCCGGCCCAGGGCCGCTTGCTGGGGGCGGGGGCATCCCCACCATCCTCTGCCCATTTCCGTTTGGGGGCCTCGGCCGGGCGCCCTAGGCTGCCAGGCGCTGGCACCCCTTGGTGACCAGTGCCCCATCACCGTCACTCCGCAGCGGCCGCAGCTCGCTGCCATCCTGCCCACCGAAGCCCTCCCGCAGGGGGCTGGCTGTGGTGGAAGTAGCTGTGGCTCTGGGGGTCCCACTCCCCGCCGAGGCCTCACCAGACGCTCCCGGACGGTGGTAGGAGGACAGCAAGGGACAGGGCAGGTAACTCTCCACCCCCATCCTGGCCCTGCTAGGCTCCAAGGGCTCTGACACCGAACCCGGCAAGTGAGGGAGAGCCTGACTCAGGGGCTGCGGCTGGCGCGGGCTGTCCACGACAGCAGTGTCTTCATCCCCCGGGGCGTGGAGGGCGCGGCCCAGGCCCCTGCTGCCTCCCTCCTCCTCCTTCTCCTCCTCCTCCACTTGATGCAGCCGCGCGCCGGGGCGCTGGGCCTGGCGTGGGGCAGGATGACGCAGGACAGGTGGCAGAGGCCTTTCTCGTGCCCTGGGGCTGCTTGCTGGTCCCCAAGTCCTCTGCTGTCCCTAGGGGCTTGGGAAAGGACCTGTCACGGTGGCGAGGTTTTTACTCCCGCCTCGGCGCCGCCGTTTGTGCCAACCGCCCTACGCAGCACAGCATGCCATTCCCCGCCCCACCACCTGCGACGCTCTGCCTTCCTTCCTCCCTCCCTCCCTCCCTCCCTCCCTCCCTCCCTCCCTCTCTCCCTTCCTCCCTTCCTCCCTTCCTCCCTCCCTCCCTCCCTCCCTCCTTCCCTCCCTTCCTTCCTTCCTTCCTTCCTCCCGCCCTCTCTCCCTCCCTCCCTCCCGCCCTTCCTTTCTTTCTTTCAACTTAAAAAAAAAATTTATATTGAAGCATAGTTGATTAACAATGTTGTGTTAGTTTCTGGTCCTTTTTTCTTTAGACTTAAAATAGGTCACTTTATTTTGAGTGGTCAGGAAACTATGGCTGGCTTCATATGGCTCTTCCTCCTTGGCCAAAAGTAGGACAGTACAAACAGTGGGGATCTTCCTGGGGCAGAAGCCTTAAATGCAAACAGCAGTTCTCGTATGGCGCTGTTCTCTGTGAGGCTAGTCGGGAAATCAGCAAACTCATCCAAGTTGGAATTAGTGGACCCTTAAAGTTGCATAACACTATGTTGCAGTTACGTGATCAGTCAGGATTCTGTCAAACTAATCAGTTAGCAGGATTTGAGTATCACTAGTTTAACTTGAAACTCACAGGTCGGATTAATCTTGCAGATTCACAGCAGGCTTTGTTTTGTCAATAAGGAGTTTCAAACCCTTTTTTACTGATGCTGATAATCAGAGATAGGTATTCTTTAGCTCCCTCTTTGGAACATTCTACACATTTTATTATTTACTAATATCTGTATTTCCCACTAGATGGTAAATTCCGTGAGAGCAGGGACTGTGCCTGATTGGCTCCCACTGTATCATTTTGCTTAATACAGTGCCTAAGGGCACATAGTAGGTGTGCAGTAAATATTTGTTGAATGAATGCATGAACAAATGAACCAAGAAGTGATTCAGCATCTTCTCTGGGAAGTTGCTTTTCAAAATTGGGCAATTCGGTGTTCGTAAGTGCCTGGGTTCTTAAGTGGGGAGGTACCAAGTAAGAAAAGAACTAGGAAAGGCTTGAATCTTGCATAAGAGAGAGAGAAAGATCATATTGTATTGTAGTGCTTGCCCAGCCTACCACCAAATATAATTAGGTGTTTTTGGTGATGAAATATATGATTACCAATCTGAAGTAGCATTGTTTTAATTCAATGTATATTCATCGAATGCCAATCATGCATCTGACTTGAGGTTTTTATTAATTGCCAAGATAGATAACTTGAGAGAGGCTTATGTTACAGCCTCCTGGTGATTTTGAGAATAAACAAAAATCTCCCCTTTCCCACTTATTAGCTGTGTGCCTTCGAGTAACTCATTTAATTTCTTGTTTTTGTCCTTGTTTCCCTTTCTGCCTGCTCCATGTGTAGTTCAGTGTTGTTGTGAAGCTCAAATGAGTAAACGTATGGAAGTAGTTTGCACACTATAAAGTACCATATGACTTAGATGCCGCTTTAGCATAGGGTTTCTCAGCTTTGGCACTGCTGGCATTTTGATACAGATAATTCTTTTTTGTGGGGGCTGTCCTCTGCTTTGTAGGATTTTCAGCAATATCCCTGGCCTCTACCCACTAGAAGCCAGTAGCACTCCTCCCCGTTGAGACAACCAAAATTATCTCCAGATATTACCAAGTGTCTTGAGGGCAAAATTGCCCCTGGTTGAGAACTGCTACTTTAGGACTTGGGGGAGAATTTAAAAGGGGTTCAAGAATTAGGATCCCTGGATTCTTTCGTCAGGCCTTTTTTTGGACAAGTTTTATTAGCCTGTCTTTTAATCTATAGGATGGAAGTGAACAAAACATAAAAAAAAATTGTCCAACTGGGAAAACCCACTACACATTTGTATTTTATTTTGGACCCACTTAGCTTTATGTTTTCATTGCATTTTCCAAATTAACGTTTTTCTCATGATGTTGCTTTCTTAGATTTTTCATTATCAGTCTTTCCAGTACCCAACCACAGTGGGCACGTTTCGGAATCGAATTTCCTGGGTTGGAGATGTGTACAACGGGGATGCGTCCATAAGCATAATCAACCCTACCATAAAGGACAATGGGACCTTCAGCTGTGCTGTGAAGAATCCCCCGGATGTGTACCATAATATTCCAGGGACAGAGCTAACCGTCACAGAAAGGGGTAAGCTAACTGCCACCGACCTTCTTCGGTAGTGAGTGCTCTGTGACTACTGTAGTGGTTTGTGGGGAGATCAGTGAGAAGCAAAACTACCTATCTCCATAAGCCAGTTGGTCACTGGGACATTCTGCCATTTTGAATTGTCTGAGGATGAGTTTTTTTACCTTTATTTTTCAAACTGACTTTTTTTTTCAAATATTGTCATAGTTTCTCCATTATCCTTTTCAAATTTTAATTTCAGGTGACCAGAGTTCTTGTGGAATGTATGGCAAACCCCTGAATAAATGGAGGGTTGTTGTCTGTGTGAAATAGAAGTCATTCTGGTTTCCCTAATGTGTTCATACCCTCAGTTATGAGACTGTGTTCTTGCCTGTTTCTTGAAAGGGTACCTCCTCTAAAGACGGAGGCAGCACATTTCTTTTATGTTGCAAAGAGCAACTGTTTCCTTTTAGTGTGAAACATGAGGAGAGTGGGTTAAGGGTTGACCTTTTTTTCTACACTATTCCCTGGTGACTGTTGAGTGGTCATTCTAGTCCTTATTTGAATTTGAACCAAAGATTTAGAGATTCAGAAATGACAAGGTATCTATGGTTCATTATAGATACCTTGTCATTTCTCAAATCTTTCTGTATGTCTCTCTCTCTCCCTCCCCTTCCTCTTTCTTTTTTCTTTATTTTTTTAAGGCAACTCATAGGTTTCAAAGACATAGGAACGTTCATACTGCTGGTAGAGGTAGAAACTGGTATCGTTTTTCTGGAAGACAGTTTGGTAGTATAAATCAGATGCCTTAAAATTATATACCCTTTGATCCAGTAATTCCATTTTAAAATTTATTTTAAAAAATAGAGTTAAATATTTATATACAAGGATGATCATCATTATATAACTCATAGATTCAAAGAATTGGAAATAATTTGAATATCTAGCAATAGAAGATCGATTCAATAAATTATTTAATATGGTAGAATACTATGCAGCTATTAAAAAAATCACACCTGGAAGGAATACTTATGGAAAATATTTATAATATAGTATATAAAAAAGAGGCTAGAAATAGTATGTAAACTATGATCAATACTTCTGAACATGTACTCTCCTCCCTATATTCAGACTCATACCCACATACTCCTAGAAAGAAGATTGAACGGGTAGATATTGACATATTGATCCTAGGGAGTGGGATTATGGGTAAATTTTAATTCTTCTTTGTCCTTTTGTGTATTTTCTACTGTTTCTACAATGAATTTATGCCCTTTGTAAGCAGAAGAAATACAAGAGCAAATGTAAGACTATCTCATGTCAAAGGAAGCACTTTGCATGTCCCTCTCTGACCTCTTTTTCCTCCTCCAGGTTTTGGCATGATGCTGTCCTCCGTGGCCCTTCTTTCCATTCTTGTCTTCATTCCCTCAGCTGTGGTGGGTGTGCTGCTGCTGGTGAGAATGGGGAGGAAGTCTGCGGGGCTGAAGAAGAGGAGCAAGTCTGGCTCTAAGAAGTCATCTATTGAGGTTTCAGCTGAGTAAGTCCAGCTGCAGTCCTGAGCAGTCAACCCTCTTCAGAGACCTGGCTTGTGGACAGTACCCAGGCTTCTGCATCATGCCTTCCTTTCTTCCAGGCTGAATTTAGTTCTGCTGAAAGGGAAATGTGTGGATGTTAATTTGGAGAGAGAGATGGAGGGATTGATAGCATAGTCCTAGTCTCTCTTTTTTTTTTTTTTTGAAATGAGATTGTGTAGTGCTGTGGTTCTGAATATAAATTCTGAAGTGAATCTCTCATTCCTTCAAAATGGACAGGAAATTCCAACAAGTCAGTTATTTTCCCCTTTTCCTTGTTTTGGCACTGAGCTGATGTCTCCTGACAGAAGTGCCTGAGCAGTGAGAGAGGCTTTAGAACAGCCAGGGAGAGCAAAACAGTTTAAATAAGTGAGAACTACTCTTGGTCAGCGGATGCTCGGAAGGGGCTAATTTGATTCTGGTTATCAAAAGCATTTGCCAGTGAGCAGGTGTGATCCAGTATTTTCCCTAAGAACAAATCCACCAAAAAAAAGGTAACAGAAGTCTACATAAAACCCTGTTGATTCTCCATTATCTATAGCAGGGGCTCTTAACCTGGGGAGAGAAGTCTTACTTTGAGAGAGTCTAAAATCTTCTTTCTGTGTGTGTGTGCATGTGTGTGTGTGTGCACATTTATTTAATGGGAGTAACAGTGCCCTTTACAAGGAATCTGTGGCCCCACAAAAAGGCAAAGAACTCTTGGTAAAAATACTAAAACGTCTATTTCGAAGCATGGTCTAACAAGATCCTTTATGATCTAACCCTAAGTCGCATTGTTTCTTGCCATTTCTTCTCATTTGCTCCACATTCCAACTACAGTGAGCCGTTTCCTTCTCCAAACATACTATACTCATTTAGACCTTTTTAAAAATTTTCAACATGCTTTCCTCTTACCTAGAATCCCCTCCCTCCTTCCCTTGTTTGCCTGGAAAACTCTTCCTTATCTTCTAAGACCCTGATGAAATGTCTGCTTCTCAAGAGTTTCCCTGACTCTTTCAGGGAAAACTGGTCACTCCCCCCTTTTTGCTGCCGCAGTGGTTTGACCTTAACTCTATGAAAACATTTACCACATTGTATTCTAACAAAATGAGCTCAGGGGACCATGTTTTATTTATGTCTTTAACCCCAGCCCAGCACAATGCCTCTGTCATAGTTGGTGCTCAGTGCATTTCTAAATGAATGATTGTGACTGGCTCCTATTTATTGAGCACTTACTATGTGCCAAGCACTGTGGTACCTGTTTTACATGTACTTATTTTGCATTTACTCCTAACCATTACCCTTTAAGTGTAGCTGGTAATGTCTGCATTTTGTAGATGAGGAAATAGGTTCCTGGAGCTTAAGTCATTTTCCCAGTCATCCTGCTAGTAAGTGGCAGAACTGAAATTTAAAAACAGACCTGTCTAACTTCAACACTTGTCCTCTTAACTGCTCTACCATACTGAGGATAGTGATTGTTCACATTTGGTTTGTCCTCTTTCTACAGCAGTGACCAGGAGAAGGATGACTGCATGGGCAAGCTTTGTGTCCGTTGTGCCGAGTGCCTGGTAAGTCCATGCCATTTCTTCTGTTCACTGTTCATGCTTCATTTTCCTGCTTAATTAATGGAATCCTTCACCCTCAGAGGCAGCAGAGGATATGCAAATAGGTCTGAAGCAAAGTATGAACCAAGGTCTTTCCCCAAAGCATTTTGGTCTCAGGGGACCCCCACCAATTCTAAGCATTATTTTATTTTCTGTCTTACGGGCAGAGAGTGGTGTCCTTAGGTTAGGGAAGGGGATTGCGTAGGCAGCCTCTGCTGACTGACAGGGAACATCCTGAAAGAGGAGTGTCCTATGCTGCTGAGGTCATACTAGGAGACCTGGCTGGACTGGCTGAACCTAAAACCCTGAATTGAACTTTTCTTCTGAGCCTCAGTTTTCCCCAGTGATACAAACTTTTAGGTGACTCGATGGCATTTGTCAATAAGACATACCCATGTTGCAAGGCTTGAGTTTTGATTTACATTTCAGAAAACTGTCATCCCTCCCCCTTTGGGTGCTTGCTGTGACTGGTAGGCTTGTGTGCTGTTCCAGGATCCTAGGAGGGAGAGAGACTCTCTGATGTGGTACTGTTGGAAACAGGTCAAAAGCAACTCATGATCTAATACAAAGCATACCTGTCATGTCAGGGTTTAAACTTGAGCCTTCTTTGTACTTACTGCCAAATTCAGCACTTGGCCGGATGACTGCAGCCCAATTACTCACCACAGTGTTCTTTTTCTCTTTCTCTCACGTACTTGAGTATTATAGGTAAGATGAGAGAAAGGTGGATAGGATCTAATTCCAACCCTTTGGGATTTGAATATTTTTAATAACAAAAAATAAGCTAATGTCCTGAAACTAATACAACATTATTAATCAACTATACTCCAATATAAAGTAAAAATTAAAAAACAAAGAAAAAAGAATCACTTTGCTGTACACCTGAAACTAACGCAACGTTGTTAATCAACTATACTCCAATATAAAATAAAAATTTAAAAAAGTAAATAAAAAACTAAATAAGCTAATGTTCATAAGATTATTGTCCACATTTCAGATATTGATTTGTTCAACAGTTATTCTTCGAGCATGTATCTGACATGCCCCAGCTGTGATTTTAGGTACTTTGAAAACAGCAGTGAACAAAACTGACAAAAATCCCTGCCCTCAGAAGAAATTACATTCTTTCCATTCCTGGAAAACTCGTGGTCTGAGACACAGTTGAAATGTTACCTTCTCTTAAATTGGGTACAAACAATAACAAACTAAATCTTTTAAAAATTAGTAAAATATATAGTATGTCAGATTGTGCTTAATGCTGTAGAGAAAAAATAAAATAGGAAAGGGAGATGGAATGGCTGGATAAGGGAGTATGATACCAAATAGGATGGTTGGGGGAGTTCCCTGGAGGTCCAGTGGTTAGGACTCTGTGCTTTCACTGCCGGAGCCCGGGTTCAATCCCTGGTCCGGAAACTAAGATCCTGCAAGCCACAAGGTGTGACCTAAATAAATAAATAAATAGGATGGTTGGGGACGCCCTCACTGAAATGATATTTGAACAAACACCTAAAAGTAGAAGCAAGCAACTTGGCTATCATGGAGGAACATTTCAGGCAGAGGAAGTGGTTGGTGCAAAGTCTCTGGGGAGAGGCCATGATTGGCATGTTCTGGAAGCAGCACAGAGGCCAGTGTGGCAAGAATCAAGTGAGCAAGGCAAAGAATAGTATTTCTTCAGAGAGATAATGTCTTATCTTATAGAACATTATAGTGAGTGTAATCACCTAGAATTTTATTCTTTTTTAAAAATAAATTTACTTTTTTTTATTTTTGGCTGCGTTGGGTCTTTGTTGCTGCGCATGGGCTTTCTCTGGCTGAGGCGAGCGGGCTCTCCTCTTCGTTGCGGTGCACAGGCTTCTCATTGCGGTGGCTTCTCTTGTTGTGGAGCACAGCTCTAGGCACACGGGCTTCAGTAGTTGTGGCACGCGGGTTCAGTAGTTGTGGCTCACAAGCTCTAGAGCACAGGCTCAGTAGTTGTGGCACACGGGTTTAGTTGCTCCACGGCATGTGGGATCTTCCCGGACCAGGGCTCAAATCCATGTCCCCTGCCTTGGCAGGCAGATTCTTAACCGTTGCGCCACGAGGGAAGCCCTAGAATTTTATTCTTAATGAAACAGAATCCACTGGAAGTTTTTGAGAAGAGAACACTTTGAACCGATGTATGTTTTAAAAGGATAATTCTGGCTTCTCTGTTGAAAACAGGTGATGAGGGACCATGACAGAAACAGAATGCAATTAAGAGACTTTAGCAATAATGCAAGTAAGGGAAGAGGGTGATGATTTGGACCAAGGTGGTGGTGGTGGTGGAGGTGGTGAGAAGTAGTTGTTTTCTGGTTATAGTTTGTAGGTAAAGCCAGAAGGACTTCTTGACGAGTTGCATGTGTGTGTGTGAAAGAATGAGAGGAGTTAAGGATAAATCCAAGGTTCTTGACTTGAGCAACTAGTAGAACAGAGTTGCCATTTTCTAATATGTACAAGCCTGTGGGTGGAACAAGCTTTAAGGGAGCTGAGTTTGGATATATGTAATTTGAAATACTTATTAAACATTCAAGTGGAGATGTGGAGTAAGCAATTGGTTATATGGGTGTGGAGTTCAGAAGAGAGGTCTAGAATGGAGATATAAATTTAGGAGTTATTCGTATATAGAGACTGGTAGAGATATTTCCACCAGGGAAATGAGAGTAGATAGAGAGGAACTCAAAGGACTGAGCCCTGGAGCTCTCCAAGGTTTATAGATGGGGGAGATGAGGAGAAATTATCAAAGGAGGCTGAGAAGGAATGTCCAGTTCGGTGGGAGGAAAACCTGGAGAGCTCTGTATCCTGGGAGCCAAATGAAGAAAGCGTTTCAAGGAAAAGAAAGTGATTAACTGTGTCAATTGTTCCTGAGTCAGGTCAAGTAAAATGAGAACTGAGACTTGATTACTGGATGATCTGGTAATGTGGAAGTCATTGGTGGCCTTGGCAAAAGCAGCTTCAGTGGAATAGTGGGGATGAAAGCCTGACTGAGGTAGGGTCAAGAAAGAATACAAAGAGATGTTTTGGTGAGAGTGGGTATAAATGACACTTTCAAGGAGTTTTGCTGTGGAGGGATGCAGAGAAATAGGGCAGTAGGTAGAGAGAGGTGTGTGTCAAGGGTTGCTCTTCTTTTTACAATGGGAGAAATTACAGTACATTTGTATGCTGATGGGAATGAGCCAGTAGAAAGTGAAAATTTGATGTTACAGGAGAGGGGGGAGGATTGCTGGAGTGACTTCAGGATCTAGTGCACCAGTGGAGATGTTGGCCTTAGATAAAAGCAGCGAGAATGTATCCATACGAAGAGTAAGGAAGGCCAAGTAGGTGGGCCCAGATGCAGGTGGGTGGGTAAATATGATGGGAGCTTGTGGAAGTTCCCTACTGACTGTTTCTCTGTTCCCAATGATGGGAGAAAATAAGGTCATCAGCTGAGAATGAAGTGAGCTGAATGTGTTGGAGGTTTGGAGAAAGAGGGAAAGATATGAAAATAGTCATCTAGGAGAATAGGAGAATGAGTGGACTAGAGAAATGGGGTATGCCAGGTAGTACTAATGGCCTACTCGAGCTTAGAAATAATGAATACAAGTTTGAACAATAAAAATAAGAATAAGAATAATAGTGATAGTAGTTCATCATGAATGAGTGCTTACAAATTGCCAGGCACAGTGATGGGAACTGAGGTTTAAGGAAGTTAAATAACTTTACTCAAGGTCACATAGCCAGCAAGGGGTGGAGCTGGGATTGGAACCCAGAGGTAGACTGACTCCTAGCCTAAACTCCTAGCTACAGTCTTGCACATTTTGCTACAGACAGGCATGTTTTCCTGTGTGTTGAGGTTTTAAAAAATAGTCACCCAGGAAAAGGGAACCCTTAGGGTTTCAAAGCAGAAATTAGCCCAATAGATACCAATTATAATGAGGTCCTGTGATGCTTCTTGGGAATTTAGGTGGGTTGAGTCAGTGCCATTTCACTGTTGATGTCTCCCCTAGCCAAGTTCCATTTGGGGGACCCTAACGTGTGGTCTTTGCCTGAATTCTGACTGTGGCATTGTGCTTCATATACACACCACAACTACTGTTCTTTCCCCTCCAGGATTCAGACTATGAAGAGACTTACTGATGAAAGTCTGCATGATAGAAGAAGAGTCACCTAATAACAGAAAATATCCCATTCCACTGTCAGCTAAAGCCTCCCAGAGAAGTGGAGCTGGCTTGGACAGTAGTGATGGAGAATTCTGGAAGCCATCAGTGAAGACTTTAGGAGCCATTTATTTATTGAAGAAATGTTCTTTTTGTATTTATAAACTGTTCAAAAACTCTCAGAAGAAACTTATAACTACCCCTTTAAATAACTTATACTCTAATTGAATGAAGGAATTCTTTTCCTAGATAGAAAGATACTTTTTGTTTTGCCTTTGCTCTTGAATGTATTACATGTTTTCTTCCAATTTTTTGAGGGAGAATCCTAGATGTTGGCCATACTGCTGATGCCAAAATGTGTACATATATTTAATGAAATGGAGCTTGGAGCTTCCTGATGTGCTCCCAGGCAAAATGTTTGTCTGGGATAGCTATTCTTTATTTTTTGCTCCATGAACATTTTCAGCTGTGAGTTAGCATACAGCATATACTCGTTGGTTTAATGATCTCATCATCAATTGTGTTTGGGAGGCTTGGAGTGCATAACCTCAGTTTTTTTTTTAGAGTTGGTAGGCTCGGGAGTCAGTGGTTTACTTTGACTGGGTTTTTAAAGTGTTAAAGTGCATTCAGTTTACAATTAAGGAAAGAAATGATGAGATAGAGGGATTCCTTTCTTTTGTCTTACTAGGTGCAATTTGTTATTTTACTTTCTGACAGCTGACTGATTTATGATTTCCTTCTTGACTTTTCAGATCAGAGGCAAGAAAAACTCTTCAAAAGGTTTTAGTGGGGCTAAGTAGACTATTTTACCAGTAATTTGCAATGAAATCATCTTTTAACCTACGCTGTTCTTCAAAAGTTGTTTGATTTCTAAAATGCGGAAAATATGAGCAAACTAATGTATTTACAAACCGTTTTTGCATAATATTTGAGATAAGGAAGTGAGGGTGTGAATAACCTATACTTCCTCCTTCTGTTCTCCTGATACCTTCTATGAGCTTCCTCCATTCTACTGCAGCAACATATTTCAAATTTTAATTTACATGGGATTTTCTAGAAGCCATTAAGAAATATGTATGAGCAACAACTACTGAGCTTATGTGCCACAACTACTGAGCCTGCACGCCTAGAGCCCGTGCTCCACAATAAGAGAAGCCACCATATTGAGAAGCCTGCGCACTGCAACGAAGAGCAGCCCCCACTCGCTGCAACTAGAGAAAGCCCAGCAACGAAGACCCGACGCAGCCAAAAATAAAAATAAATTAAAAGAAAATGTATGACATATCAGGAAGGGTTGACTGTGCAGTCCTCTGTAATAGAGGGATGGAGTTCACTTCTTAATTATGAGAGACAAAAATTATCCTCTCTTCCCATCTTTGATTTTTTAACAAGGTAGCCCGTTTCCATGATTTTTTGCTAGGTGGCTCAGGAGGTTTCCATATTATAGCATAATATACTGTATGCTGTGCAAAAATCACTTTTATATTTTTTTGCTAAGACCTATTTTTAAAAATTTGGGTTATTAGTTCTCATAGATTTGGCCTGGCCTCTTTTGTTAATCTAGTCCATCGATTAGAGAGTCTGATTAGTTAATAGATGTTATGATTTACCTCTGGTCATATAAAGAAGAAGAGGCAAAGGCGAGATTGGCAGTCTACATTTCCAGTGGTTAAATCTCACAGTCTTGGGCTACTTGTTAAGTATGTGGATGTCTAGGGCCAATCTAGTGAGACAATCTGACACCTCAACACAGAGAGGAAAACAATTTGAGTAATGAAAGTAAATAATTTGGGCTCTAAGACATTTGAAGATAGAGATCTAGCTGTGAGGTAGAATTTTTGTGGGTCCTCATTTCTTTGAGAAAGAGATGATGTTATAGGAACCCAGGTAAAGTCACATCCCATTGAATAAAGAACGAGTTTTGGCTGAGTTTTCTTGTAATTTCTTTTCAGGCATGTGATGAGGATTAATACAGTGGGATATGTTTATCACAGTCTTAGGGCTGCTCTCAGTTTCCTTCTTCAGTCCTTATATTGAGGTCTGGGTTACAGCCTTTTTTCTTCAAAGGAGCACAAAGCAGTGTTGGGACACATGCATTTTAAGGATGGAAGGAAGATCAAGCTTTTTCTTTTTTTAACTTACTGTTTTAATATCTTCTAATATCTTTAATATCTTCTGTTTAATATCTTCTATTTTTCTTTTTGCTGCTCCATGAGTTCTTATCACATTGTATGGAGACCAGCCTTGTCTAGAAAGGGAATTGAATTCTGAAAGCTTCAGAGAGGCTTAAAAGCCTTTCAGAATTTTTCTTTGCCTGCTGAAGTCTTTACTTGTGGTTACATTACTTTATGAGTTTTGTCCATTGAACTCTTAATTCTGTTACCAAATGTGAACTTATAAAATGCTTTGTGTTTCCCATGTGGCCTGTTAACCTCAAGCTTCTTGGGGGCACATTCTCTGCAGCTCTCAAACTGGACTCTGGTGCTTCATGAGGGGATGTTGCACGTCCTTGTTTAGAAAAAATTCTGGCGGCCAAATCCTGAATCTGAATATTCTTGTGTGTCACTCAGTTATGGTTCCAAAGGGGACCTGTAAGAAGACTAGTAGGGCATGGACCAACACTCTCATTTAATTGCGCAATTTAGAACTTTGCTGCAAGACGAGGCAGCTCCAACCCTTTGACTCCAGTGTTGGACTGTTAACTGCTGCATTTCACTGTGTTTTTTGTTTGTTTGTTTTTGTAGGAGGGTATGCACTATTGGGTCATGCACACAGACGTGTAACTCTTGAGATCTTTACCACGTCATAGTTAATAAACTTCTTTGCACTTTCTGGCTACTTGTTGGTGTATATCTACATATTAGATGAGAGCTGTCCTGTGAAAGAGAAGGGGGGTGGTTTGTGGTTTTCAGCATCAAGTAACCATTCATGACTGAGCCGTACCCCAGCAAGAATCTGCATAGATTCCAAGGGGTGCTGCAGCCAGCTCACACCGTAAGAGCTGATTGTTAAATTTTTAGGAATTTTGCAGGCCAATTGTTAAAGTGTTGGTAGCTTGAAATAGGCCATGGTGGGGGTATTTACTCAATTGCTGGCTTATCAGCACACCAGTTTTCAAGAACCATGTAGCATAGCCCTGGTAAAGAGCAAGCATTCAACAGCTTTTCAAATGATACAGGACAAGTTCCAAAAAACAAGTATGCCCACGTGTGAGGCAAGCCAGTGCAGGCAAGGTTGAAGGAGCGTACACTGAGAACACTTATTTTCAAGTGGCAACTTAAAAGCAAAAGATACCTCAACGTGAAGAAGCTTTGAGTTTTTATCTAGTCACCCACAGTATTCTCTGGGGGAATAAGATGCTTGTTGTATTCTAGAAATGCTGATATCACATGGTCAGTGGAAACTGACATGCCTAGGTGGTGAGTTGGAGGACTGGGCAGGCACATCTTTGGAAGCAGGGATTGAGTGATTGGCTATATTGCCCCTCTGTGTTGAGAGAAAAAAAATGAAAGGTTGCTATATTTTAGATACAGAGCAAAATGTTTTGTGTTAATCTTAAATTTATTTTGTTTGCAAGAGGCTGATTTCTTTCTCAGCATGTTTGCCTGGGACCATTTGAGATCCCACCCTTGGAGAGTTTGTAATCTAGAAGGGGAGATGACACCTGCAGAGGTCTGGAACATGAGGCTCTCCTCAGTAAGGTGAATTTGTTACCTCATTTTAGAATGAAAGTGTAAATAACAAGTGGGTAATAGGCCAGATGACTGAAACAAGAACCTTGATTTAAAGGTTCCTGTTTGTGTCTCTGCAGCCAACTCAGAATGCACGCATTGGTTTGCTCTGAGCTTGAACTTCTGTGCAGGCAGAAGTGTCTTCAGTTGGACTTAGCAATTGCAGTTGTGGGAGAGCTCAGTGCATTGCTTCTCCTGGCATTCCTCATCTTGGGTAAGCAGTTTCTTTGTATTTCTTAAACAGTGACTTGAACTTTTCTCACTCAGAAGAAGGCTGGTTCTAAAAGTATTCATTTAATGGCAATCCTTTTGGATTGTGAGGCCACAATCACAGAGCTGTCAATTTCTGCAGGAGGACTGCCATAAGGTAGTCTAATGGGGACACGTTTCCTTTCTGTAGTGTAGAGTAACTTGTGTTAAGATGCTCAGAGAAAAAAGGAGTAAGGTTTGCTCTTAATAAAAGAGTAAATGATAATGATAATAATGATGATGGTGATAAGGCTTTAGCTTTTTTTTTTTTAACATCTTTATTGGAGTATAATTGCTTTACAATGGTGTGTTAGTTTCTGCTTTATAACAAAGTGAATCAGCTATACATATACGTATATCCCCATATCTCCTCCCTCTTCTGTCTCCCTCCCATCCTCCCTATCCCACCCCTCTAGGTGGTCACAAAGCACCGAGCTGATCTCCCTGTGCTATGTGTCTGCTTCCCACTAGCTTTCTATTTTACATTTGGTAGTGTATAGATGTCCATGCCACTTTCTCACTTCGTCCTAGCTTATCCTTCCCCCTCCCCGTGTCCTCAATTCCATTCTCTATGTCTGCGCCTTTATTCCTGTCTTGCCCCTAGGTTCTTCAGAACAATTTTTTTTTTTTAGATTCCATATATGTGTGTTAGCATACAGTATTTGTTTTTCTCTTTCTGACTTACTTCACTCTGTATGACAGACTCTAGGTCCATCCACCTCACTACAAATAACTCAATTTCATTTCTTTTTATGGCTGAGTATATATGCATATATATGTATGCATATATGCATACTCATATATATGCATATATATATATGCATATATATATGCATATATACATATATGCAATATTCCACTGCATATATGTGCCACATATTTATCCATTCATCTGTCGATGGACACTTAGGTTGCTTCCATGTCCTGGCTATTGTAAATAGAGCTGCAGTGAACATTGTGGTACATGTCTCTTTTTGAATTATGGTTTTCTCAGGGTATATGCCCAGGACTGGGATTGCTGGGTCATATGGTATTCTATTTTTAGTTTTTTAAGGAACTTCCATACTGTCCTCCCTAGTGGCTGTATCAGTTTACATTCCCACCAACAGTGCAAGAGGATTCCCTTTTCTTCACACCCTCTCCAGCATTTATTGTATTGTTGATGTTTTGATGATGGCCATTCTGACTGGTGTGAGGTGATACCTCATTGTAGTTTTGATTTGCATTTCTCTAATGATTAGTGATGTTGAGCATCCTTTCATGTGTTTGTTGGCCATCTGTATATCTTCTTTGGAGAAATGTCTATTTAGGTCTTCTGCCCATTTTTGGATTGGGTTGTTTGTTTTTTTGCTATTGAGCTGCATGAGCTGCTTGTATATTTTGGAGATTAATCCTTCGTCAGTTGCTTCATTTGCAAATATTTTCTCCCATTCTGAGAGTTGTCTTTTTGTCTTGTTTATGGTTGCCTTTGCTGTGCAAAAGATTTTAAGTTTCATTAGGTCCCATTTGTTTATTTTTGTTTTTATTTCCATTTCTCTAGGAGGTGGGTCAAAAAGGATCTTGCTGTGATTTATGTCATAGAGTGTTCTGCCTATGTTTTCCTCTAAGAGTTTCATAGCCTCTGGCCCTACACTTAGGACTTTAATCCATTTTGAGTTTATTTTTGTGTATGGTGTTAAGGAGTGTTCTAATTTCATTCATTTACATGTAGCTGTCCAGTTTTCCCAGCACCACTTATTGAAGAGGCTGTCTTTTCTCCATTGTATATTTTTGCCTCCTTTATCAAAAATAAGGTGATTATATGTGCATGGGTTTATCTCTGGGCTTTCTATCCTGTTCCATTGATCTATCTTTCTGTTTTTGTGCCAGTATCATACTGTCTTGATTACTGTAGCTTTGTAGCATAGTCTGAAGTCCAGAAGCCTGATTCCTCCAGCTCCGTTTTTCTTTCTCAAGATTGCTTTGGCTATTTGGGGTCTTTTGTGTTTCCATACAAATTGTGAAATTTTTTGTTTTAGTTCTGTGAAAAAAGCCAGTGGTAGTTTGATAGGGATTGCATTGAATCTGTAGATTGCTTTGGGCAGTACAGTCATTTTCACAATGTTGATTCTTCCAATCCAAGAAAGTGGTATATCTCTCCATCTGTATGTATCATCTTTAATTTCTTTCATCAGTGTCTTAGAGTTTTCTGCATATAGGTCTTTTATCTCCTTAGGTAGGTTTATTCCTAGGTATTTTATTCTTTTTGTTGTAGTGGTAAATGGGAGTGTTTCCTTAATTTATCTTTCAGATTTTTCGTCATTAGTTTATAGGGATGCAAGAGATTTCTGTGCATTAATTTTGTATCCTGCTACTTTACCAAATTCATTGATTAGCTCTAGTAGTTTTCTGGTAGCATCTTTAGGATTCTCTATGTATAGTGTCATGTCATCTGTGAACAGTGGCAGGTTTACTTCTTCTTTTCTGATTTGGATTCCTTTTATTTCTTTTTCTTCTCTGATTGCTGTGGCTAAAACTTCCAAAACTATGTTGAATAATAGTGGTGAGAGTGGACATCCTTGTCTTGTTCCTGATCTTAGAGGAAATGGTTTCAGTTGTTCACCATTGAGAACGATGTTGGCTGTGGGTTTGTCATATATGGCCTTTATTATGTTGAGGTAAGTTCCCTCTATGCCTACTTCCTGGAGGGTTTTTATCATAAATGGTGTTGAATTTTGTCAAAAGCTTTTTCTGCATCTATTGAGATGATCATATGGTTTTTCTCCTTCAATTTGTTAATATGGCTTATCACATTGATTGATTTGTGTATATTGAAGAATCCTTGTATTCCTGGGATAAACCTCACTTGATCATGGTGTATGATCCTTTTAATGTGCTGTTGGATTCTGTTTGCTAGTATTTTGTTGAGGATTTTTGCATCTATGTTCATCAGTGATATTGGCCTGTAGTTTTCTTTCTTTGTGACATCTTTGTCTGGCTTTGGTATCAGGGTGATGGTGACCTGGTAGAATGAGTTTGGGAGTGTTCCTCCCTCTGCTATATTTTGGAAGAGTTTGAGAAGGATAGGTGTTAGCTCTTCTCTAAATGTTTGATAGAGTTTGCCTGTGAAGCCATCTGGTCCTGAACTTTTGTTTTTTGGAAGGTTTTTATTCACAGCCTCAATTTCAGGGCTTATGATTGGTCTGTTTATATTTTCTATTTCTTCCTGGTTCAGTCTCGGAAGGTTGTGCCTGTCTAAGAATTTGTCCATTTCTTCCAGGTTGTCCATTTTATTGGCATATAGCAGCTTGTAGTAATCTCTCATGATCCTTTGTATTTCTGCAGTGTCCGTTGTTACTTCTCCTTTTTCATTTCTAATTCTACTGATTTGAGTCTTCTTCCTTTTTTTCTTGATGAGTCTGGCTAGTGGTTTATCAATTTTGTTTATCTTCTCAAAGAACCAGCTTTTAGTTTTATTGATCATAGCTATTCTTTCCTTCATTTCTTTTTCATTTATTTCTGATTTGATCTTATGATTTCTTTCCTTTGCTAACTTTGGGTTTTTTTGTTCTTCTTTCTCTAATTGCTTTAGGTGTAAGGTTAGGTTGTCTATTTGAGGTGTTTGTTGTTTCTTGAGGTAGAATTGTATTGCTATAAACTTCCCTCTTAGAACTACTTTTGCTGCATCCCAAAGGTTTTGGGTCATCGTGTTTTCATTGTCATTTGTTTCTAGGTATTTTTTGATTTCCCCTCTGATTTCTTCAGTGATCTCTTGGTTATTTACTAGTGTATTGTTTAGCCTCCATATGTTTTGTATTTTTTACAGATTTTTTTCCTGTAATTGATGTTTAGTCTCATAGCATTGTGGTCAGAAAAGATACTTGATACAATTTCAATTTTCTTAAATTTACCAAGGCTTGATTTGTGACCCAAGATATGATCTATCCTGGAGAATGTTCCATGAGCACCTGAGAAGAAGGTGTATTCTGTTATTTTTGGATGGAATGTCCTTTAAATATCAATTAAGTCCATCTTGTTTAATGTATCATTTAAAGCTTGTGTTTCCTTATTTATTTTCATTTTGGATGATCTGTCCATTGGTGAAAGTGAGGTGTTAAAGTCCCCTCCTATGATTGTGTTACTGTCAGTTTCCCCTTTTATGGCTGTTAGCATTTGCCTTAAGTATTGAGGTGCTCCTATGTTGGGTGCATAAATATTTACAATTGTTATATTTTCTTCTTGGATTGATCCCTTGATCATTATGTAGTGTCCTTCTTTGTCCCTTGTAAAGACTATTTTGTCTGATATGAAATTTGCTACTCCATCTTTCTTTTGATTTCCATTTGCATGGAATATCTTTTTCCATCCCCTCACTTTCAGTCTGTATGTGTCCCTAGGTCTGAACTGGGTCTCTTGTAGACAGCATATATACAGGTCTTGTTTTTGTATCCATTCAGCCAGTCTTTTGGTTGGAGCATTTAATCCATTTACATTTAAGGTAATTTTCGATATGTATGTTCCTATTACCATTTTCTTAATTGTTTTGGGTTTGTTGTTGTAGGTCTTTTCCTTATCTTGTGTTTCCTGCCTAGAGTAGTTCCTTTAGCATTTGTTGTAGAGCTGGTTTGGTGGTGCTGAATTCTCTTAGCTTTTGCTTGTCTGTAAAGATTTTAATTTCTCCATCGAATCTGAATGAGATCCTTGCTGAGTAGAGTAATCTTGGATGTAGGTTTTTCTCTTTTATCACTTTAAATATGTCCTGCTACTCCCTTCTGGCTTGCAGGGTTTCTGCTGAAAGATCAGCTGTTAACCTTATGGGGATTCCCCTGTTTGTTATTTGCTTTTCCCTTGCTGCTTTTAATACTTTTTCTTTGTATTTAATTTTTGATAGTTTGATTAATATGTGTCTTGGCATGTTTCTCCTTGGATTTATCCTGTATGGGACTCTCTGCACTTCCTGGACTTGATTGACTATTTTCTTTCCCATATTAGGGAGGTTTTCAACTATAATGTCTTCAAATATTTTCTCAGTCCCTTTCTTTTTCTCTTCTTCTTCTGGAACTCCTGTAGTTTGAATTTTGGTGCATTTAATGTTGTCCCAGAGGTCTCTGAAACTGTCCTCAATTCTTATCATTCTTTTTTCTTTATTCTGCTCTGTGGTAGTTATTTCCACTATTTTACCTTCCAGGTCACTTATCCATTCTTCTGCCTCAGTTATTCTGCTGTTGATTCCTTCTAGAGAATTTTTAATTTCATTTATTGTGTTGTTCATCATTGTTTGTTTGCTCTTTAGTTCTTCTAGGTCCTTGTTAACTGTTTCTTGTATTTTCTCCATTCTGTTTCCAAGATTTTGGATCATCTTTACTATCATTACTCTGAATTCTTTTCCAGGTACACTGCCTATTTCCTCTTCATTTGTTTGGTCTGGTGGGTTTTTACCTTGCTCCTTCATCTGCTGTGTGTTCCTCTGTCTTCTCATTTTGCTTAGCTTACTGTGTTTGGGGTCTCCTTTTCCCAGGCTGCAGGTTCATAGTTCCCGTTGCTTTTGTTGTCTTCCCCCAGTGGGTAAGCTTGGTTCAGTGGGTTGTGTAGGCCTCCTGGTGGAGGGGACTGGTGCCTGTGTTCTGCTGGATGACACAGGATCTTGTCTTTCTGGTGGGCAAGACTGCATCCTGTGGTGTCTTTTGGGGTGTCTGTGACCTTATTATGATTTTAGGCAGCCTCTCTGATAATGGGTGGGGTTGTGTTCCTGTCTTGCTATTTGTTTGGCATAGGATGTCCAGCACTATAGCTTGCTGGTCATTGAGTGGAGCTGGGTCTTAGAGTTGAGATGGAGATCTCTGGGAGAGCTTTTGCCGTTTGATATTATGTGGAGCCGGGAGGTCTCTGGTGGACCAGTGTCCTGAACTCAGCTCTCCCACCTCAGAGGCACAGGCCTGACACCAGATCAGAGCACAAAGACTCTGTCAGCCACACGGCTCTAGTTACAAACAATGAAGCAGGGCAGTCAGGCAGTTTAACACAGCTTGACTTCAGCAACCACCTTACACTACGATCCTCATTCAAATCTCAAAATGAACTCACATCAGATTTGTCCTTAGTCAGCAGAAGACTCTCAAACTCAACTGTGTTGCTTCCTCCTTCTTACACGTTTTCTCATATCACATCTTAGTTTATCACCTGCTCTACGCATCTTTAAATGGTTCCTACTCCTTCTTCAGGGCTTTAGCTTTTAAGTTGCTTGTGGCTTCGGGTAGAGCTGTGACTAGCTGTCCTTGGACTCATGGCAGAACTCTTCCTGCACTGTTTCTCTTCTCCCAGTCCTAGACAGGCCAATATTTAACCTTAAGAAGTCAGGAAGTTAAACCTCCCTAGAGAGCTAGGCTGTTGTCTATACTTGCCACACCCTCTGCATAGCCCTGATCTCAGGAAAGATGAAGTAGGATGGTTTAGATAGAACCCATTCTAAAGGAGAGAGCAGGAGTAATGACTCTCAAGGTCCCCTTCAAGTACAGGGTTGACCGATGTAACTGAGACTGTATTATAAGAAGCCATGTAACCTACCAGTCTGTACTAAATGGTCTTGGAAGGAAAAACAAGGATGCATTTTAAGAGGTTCATGCCTCAGAGTGGTTATGTGGACTCGTATACCTAAAAACATCCAAAATCCTGGAGGTACACAGTGATGTGTAAATTGAGGGGACTTAGCCTTGCTGGTAGAGCAGCTGCCTGAGTGAGGGAGGGCAGTGAGGTTGTCTGTGTGCTCAGTGGTTGCTTGTCCTCACTAGGGGCAAATGCTTTGACTGAGAGAGAGAATGCCTCTCCCTTATTTTGTCTTGTAATATCGTAATATTTGGGGGTCATTTCCACATCCTGTGTTGTAGTCTCATTGTCATGAGTCTCTTTTCTGAAGATCTTTTTTTCTGTTATAATTGTGCCAAGGACAACAATTCCCCTACACTGGGGAAAAGGGGGTCCTGATACTTACAACTCCCCAGGAGTGATAGAAAGTATTTGCCAAGAGTTATATTGTGAAAGAGCCATAAGCTCAGGTCCAAACATTTGGCCAACATGTGAGATAATTTACTATGCAGAATTATCTCAAGAACATGCTGGTGAAGAGATAAGTCAGTATCCGGGAAAGGAAGCAGGCTGAGTTGAGGATTCAATTGGAGTCTATCAAGGTGCTGAAGGTGCACCTGAATGCTTTGGTTAGATTTTTAGAGACTGAGATTAATATATATATATACTGAATTACATATCTGAATGATAAAATTCTGAACTATATATGTGTGTGTGTGTAATATCTATCTATCTGTATTATATGATAGGAATTTCTGAATATTTGCCAACTAACTAGGAATCTTCAAATTTGACTAGTGTTCTTGGCCTGGTTAGGTGTTATTAGTTCATCTGATGAGTGGTCCCTGGACTCCCACTCTGGGTCTTACTCTGCGCTGGTGTTGGAGATGCACTGGCCCATAGCCACAGCTCTTGGCCTCGTGGGGGTGAGGGTGGAGAGCAAGACTTTAATCAAACAAGCATATAAGTAAATAGATAATTAGAAGTTGTGACAAATGCCCTAAAGGAAAGAGAAATGGTACTATTAAAACATGTGGCTAGGGTCTGCCCTCGGAAGGGTGGCTCAGGAGAGGTTTTCCTGAGGAAATGACATTTAATTTGAGATATGAAAGATGAACAGGAGTTAACTAGGGGAAGGGGATGGGAAGAGCATTCAGTCAGGGGGAGCAGATTAATCTTGTTTTGGTAAATGAAGTTCAGGGAAGCTTTGCTGTAAAACATTGATTACTTTCACACACATGGAAGAGCAGTATAGGCTAGTAAAGAGACAGGCTCTGATCCAGAATGCCCGGGTTTGAATCCTGGCCTACCACTTGCTCTGTGTTATTAGGCAAGTCACTTCACCAATCCGTGCCTCAGTTTCCTCATTTGTAAAACCTCATAGGGGGTTGTGAGAATTAAATTGGTTAATGTGCAGAGCGCTCAGACAGTGCCTGGCATATAACCTTCTCTAGTTTATTGAGTATCCACTACTGATTTCTAGTGTGGTGCTATATTAACTAGGGGGAAAAAGTCTGACCCTTTAATGTTAAAAATGAGGCCTGGAGAGACTGAGTGGTTTCCCAAATATCAAAGAATTAGTTAATGGAATGTCTGATCTGGGAAGATAATTTTTTAAAAACTTAATGCTTTTTATGTTAAATCATTGCTTCTCTATTCATTCACACAGAGTTCTAGTGGTGCACTTGAGTACTTAAGACTGAAAATGGGTATCTTCTATTTATCAGATTTTTGCACACTTCTTAGAATTTGTTTGAAAATGGTTTGGGTGTGGCTCTGTGTGTCTTGAGGTTGGTGACTAGATTCAGAGTCTTTTTGGGGTCGCCGGTTTCCTCTTAGAATAGAGTGGTGCATTTGCACGATGTCTAAGTTGATTTCAGTTTGATGGTTGTATTGGCAGCTGTCAGCACTTGTCCAGTATATGCCAGGCACTTCACCGATACTGTAACATGGGCGTGGGACACTCATAAATGAGACGCATATGGTCCTGCCCCTGAGAGTATAGATAACTCTACACTGTAATCAATGATTACTCCTCCGTGCAAATGGCGCACTGCTTTGGGGAATATATGAGAGCTGTTTGCTGGGCAGTGAAGGGAGCACAACCAACTCCCTGGAGAAGAATTCATCCAGAACACGACAGGGATCTTAGATATCTGAGATATGATGAATTAAAGTTATGATATAAAGGAAGCCCTTTATCATGCTCACGCATGTATGCATAGGGTAAGGCATGTGTCATGCAGCAGGAATAAAGCTGTGGCTATCCTGAGAGCTTGTATTTTCATTAGAAGTACTCATATTTGGGGAAATTTAATGTGACTTTTGGTAATCTGAGTCAGTGTAATTGTTATCTACATTGTAGTGGAATTCAAGAACTGAAACTTAAGAAGTTTCCAGTTCATTCTGATTCATCATTTGCTGTTCTTGTAAAGGTAGATTCTCAGAACCCAAAATCTCCTCTAAGGCTACAAACTCTGTTTCCTATCTGACTTTTAGGCTATAAAAATAGGATCTCATGTGGTAATGCTTTCTGTTTTTCAAAGCACTGTTATCTGCATTATCACATTTGATCCTTGTGTCGTTATCCCCATGTTATAGGTGAGGAAACTGAGGTTCAGCAAGGTCAATGGACTTTCTGCATAAGTGAGACCTAGGTAGGGCCACCTTAAACAGTTTGACCCTGATTTTTCAGATGGAGGACTTTGTTGATTAGAATACAGGTAAGAAATCTCTTACTGTACTGTAGAGCCTGCAAACCACAACTACTGAGCCTGTGCACCACAACTACTGAAGTCTGCACACCTAGAGCCCATGCTCCGCAACAAGAGAAGCCACCGCAATAAGAAGCCTGCGCACTGCAACGAAGAGTAGCCCCCGCTCGCCACGACTAGAGAAAGCCCGTGCACAGCAACGAATACCCAATGCAGCCAGAAAGAAAGAAAAACAGACAGACAAAACGGCAAACATCAAACAGACAAATTATTAAAAAACAAAATCTCTTAGGTAATCATTTTTTATACATTAAAATGGCCACCATACGTGCTGGACTTCCAGCAGAGCTGGGTAGGGTACTATGATGTTAATACACAAAGAAGACCTTTCCTCCTAGCATATTCTGAGGTGGAATTACTCCAAAATGTTAGAGGTGCAGGGATCATGACGGAGACCAGCCACAGTAGTAGGTAGGAACCCAAGGCTTGTTGAATTGTAACTCCTGGGAGTTAGGGTTCTTCTGTTTTGTTAAGAAAATTGCAGGGCATTGTGCAGACAGTGAATTCTTTCCCAGGAGCTGGTGGATGCAGTGAAATTAATACCACAGAGATAATATAGATGTTTTAAAAGTACTTTTGCCCATGCACAACCCAATTCGCATTCTATCCATGCTATCCTGCCTAAAAAAATATTAAAAAAAATCTCACTGTGGACCTTTCATGTGGCTTCTTTGTGTCATAACTGAGTTTAAAAAATTTCCTCGTATTTGCGTATCTCTTTTCTTACATGTCCAGAACATTCTTTATATATTTAAAGGTAGTCATTTTAATTTAGTTGGAGAGATAGGTAAAAATTTCAGGCTGAGTATCCTGTAATCTTTTGTTTATGTGAAACTCTCAGATTGTAGATTGTCTAGGGTTGTCACCTCAAGGCTATCCTGGAATTGTTTGCTTTTTTTCTCTTTAAAAGCAACTTTCATCTAATCTTCCCTTATAGCCAGTCTGAGGCAGCCCGCAAGTGACTCTCCAAATACCACTCTGTTTTGTTTCATCATAGCAGTTACCAGCATCCACTGTTTCTTATTCATTCATTTGCTGCTTTTTTCCTCTCCATCTCCCCTCCACGTGCAAGCTGCTATCAGCCGGGACCTTGTCTTCCTTGCTACGTGCTGCAGCCCAGTGCCTCAGACAGAGGCTGACTCACAGAACTCTCCATTGATGTGTTAAATTAATGAACTTCTCTTGACACTATTTTCTGACTTTTTTTTTCTTTTAAGGTTGAAAAATTGAGAGCAGCATGTTTTACCCACCGAAACGCATCCTGGTGCCGGTGTTACTCAGTAAGTAGAAGCCAAGGGACCAAGGAGGGTATTTGATTTCTTGTAAGTCTCATGCGTGTTCAGAAGCCAGTTTTATATATTTTCATTTCCCCTTGCTTTGTTGAAAATGGAAACCCCAACCTGGAACTTCACAGTTTTGTTGAAACAGCCGTTTTGCTTCAACAGCTGTTTTAGAAGCCAGGTAGGAGACTCTTCCTTGGAAAGCTGAATATTCCTCTGCTGCTATTAGAAACAGAATGCCTTTGGGTCCTGACTGGGTGTTTTAGGACCTTCCTATGGGATACAAAGAAAGTTTCTCGCTGGTATTCCTGCACTTTAAATTGTTATCTTTAAAACCACAGCTAGTCTCAGATCAGGAAATGAAATTACCAAAGGGAGTCCCAGAATCCCTGTAATTGTTTTCGTGCTTTAGCTACACTAGTCTTCTTGCAGTTCCTCAAATGCGCTGAGCTCTTTCCCAATTTTGGATGGTTTCTTTTGCCTGGAACCTTCTCTCCCCACCTCACCCTAGCAAGCATGCCTAAGCCTTCCTTATCCTTCAGGTTTCTCCTTAAGCTCCACTTTTAAAAAGCCTGCTCTGGAGTCTCCTGTTCCTATGGTGCTCAGGGCTGCTTCTTCTTGCTAATCCCATCTCTTTCTAACTTTTTCATCCTTTTGTCCCCTTGTCTTCTCTTTATCCCATGGATATAGCTCTGTTGAAAGAATAAATTAATGAGATGCTTTGCTCTCATAGCTTTTTATTTTTTTCTCTTTTTTAAAAAACTTAAAAAAATTATTTGGTTGCTTTGGGTCTTAGTTGTGGCAGGTGGGCTCCTTAGTTGTGGCATGTGAACTCTTAGTTGTGGCATGCATGTGGGATCTAGTTCCCTGACCAGGGATTGAACCCGGGCCCCCTGCATTGGGAGCATGGAGTCTTAACCACTGTGCCATCAGGGAAGTCCCTATTTTTTTGTCTTTTTAAAGTATGGTTGAAGTATGGTTGATTTACAATGTTGTGTTAATTTCTGCTGTACAGCAAAGAGATTCAGTTATACATATACATACATTCTTTTTTATATTCCATTATGGTTTATCACAGGATATTGACTATAGTTCCCTGTAATATGCAGTAGGACCTTGTTGTTTATCTATTCTATTTTTCTCTTTATTATTAGTTTCTTAAACTTTGCATGGTGACCTAAACACTGACTCAGCAAAGTGCACAAAAGAATTGTCTTTGCTCTAATTCCAGGCAACATAGCATGTGCACAAACATGCAGTCAGACATACACACACACATGAAACTGGTATGTATTAGAGAATTTTTTTCCCCATGGAATCAGGGTTATAAAAATCTCAGAGGCTATTTAGACATTTCCTGGGTGAAGCAGCCTGCAAGTTTTTGCCCTTCCATCCAGAGACTTAACAATCCAACCCCGTGTGGAGTGGCCTGGTGACATCAGGGGGTATTGTACTTCTTGGAGAGGTTTTCCTCCTCTGTAGAAAGTCTCAATTTCTTCAGCCATTTCTGTACAAAGGTTACCTATCAGGTATAAGTTTCTCTTTGCTTTGGTTGTTGCTCTTGCTTTCTAGCAAACTCATTTAATTCTATAGACAGTGCTCTTCATGTTACATTAAATAAGCTTCTTATACCTTTAACCACACTTAAAGTTGCTCAGTTCTTCCTTACAGGAAAATTCCAGGTCGCTTTTGCAGGTACTTTTGATTTCTTTCAAAAAATAATTCCCTCCAGAGAGTGGAGAGTTCATGTTTTCTTTCACATCCTCCCCACTGCGTGTTGCCTGCTGTGGGCAGGAAGTTAACACTCTTCTCCCGGGGCAGCAGCTTGGATGGAGAGGTTGGCACATTTTCTGTTTACTCCAAAATTCGTTCACTTGGCTCTTCTTTGATAGGAACTGGCCAGCATCTAAATGTGTCTTTCTTGCTATGGTTATCTCTTTGCATAGAGCATGTCCTGTGGAAACAGAAATATCCATGTAATGGTTTTCTCTTTAGAAATGGTTTTTTCTTTAAGGGAAAAGAGAAATTACTTGAGCAATGGACAGATAGTGGAGGGGTACCGCATGGGCTAACCCTAGAGACTGGAAAGCCAGGGCTGAGGGCAGAGCTGGAGGAGGGAGGTGGGGAGAAGGCAAACAAAGGAAATTCAAGGGAGGAGCTGTGCTCTGTCCTGGCCTAATTACAAGGACCTGCACTACAGCCAGAATCAGCCAGCAAATTCAGAGATAAGCTTTTGTAAAGGAACTAAAGAAGGAGAAAGGCAGAGGGAAGCAAAAGTACCTGTGAACTGGCTTTTCAGTTCCCTAACTGAAACTAGGAGCCAGAGACATCCCATTTCCTGTTTATGGATGTCTAAATTCATGACCTGAAAGGAGAGACTTCAGGGTTTCTCTTCTCTTTTCTTCTTGTTTTCTTTTTGTTTTGTTTCTCTGGCCATGCCACGCCGCTTGCAGGATCTTAGTTCCCCAACCAGGGATCGAACCTGCTCCCTTGGCAGTGAAAGCGCAGAGTCCTCACCACTGGACCACCAGGGAATTCCCTCTCTTCTTTCTTTAGAAAGGAGATTGCAGGGATGAATTCTAGAAAAGGGGAAGGGACTGGCTAGGAGCACAGGACCAGTTAGCATCTATATAGCATGAAGATTGTAGAACTCCTCTGATTTGAGCTACGTGGGGGGAACTACAGTATTTCTCTTACCCTTGGGAATGCCATGCTGGTTGGAATGAAGGGCCTCTGAATACTTTGTCCACGCTGGGTCATCTGGGGTGGAAAGGTGCATATACTTGGAGATTAATACTAGTTTTTGTTGCTGAGTGTATTTGTCTGAATGATGCCTCCTCTTGCCTTTTCGACTTCTGTAGGTTATTTCTTGGGCCTGAATGACTTGATTGTTTCCTCCGTGGAGCTAACAGTCCACGTGGGTGATTCAGCCCTGTTGGGATGTATTTTCCAGAGCACAGAAGAGAAACTTGTGACCAAGGTAGACTGGATGTTCTCATCAGGAGAGCACTTCAAGGTAAGAAGGAGGAAACACTGCTGTGTATTAAACGTCCCTGGCCAATGGTGTCAGAATGTGGAGAGAGGGAGAATCAGGTCATCCAGTGCCATGAGACGGGGTTGCAGGAGCTTGGGCTCTGGAGCTTGCCAGAACGGAGCCTCCTCCTGGCCTCTTGGCTGTGTAATCAGCTGGGTAAATGGCTCAAACTCTCTGACATTCAACTTCCCCATCTGTGAAGATGAAGGTGATTATAATAATGGTAATGCTTACTTTTCGGGACCTTGAGAAGCTAATGGGAGACATGCACATAAAGTTCTTTAGTTCCTTTCCTCTATTTCTCCCATTTGTAGAGTAGCATAGGTGGGTGGGAGGGCGAGAAGAGTGAAAACGCATTGGTCTAGACAAAAAGAGTTATGGGCTAGGCACAGGAATGGTGTCACAGGAATCTTTTCTTTGGGAGGGGGCAGATTCTTTCAGCACTCCACTGACCCATTTATGTGCTGGGGAATCATCTCTTTCTCCTTCACGGCTGCTTGAAGTGTTGGCATTAGCAGATTCAGCATGGCTGAGTGAAGGCCTTTCATGGGAGCTCTTTGGATTAGGAAACAGAGTGTATTAAACCTCATCTGAGATTCTGTGGAGATACTTGTATGTCAGGATCATTTGCGAAATATGTCCTAAGTAATATATTATTGACGATAAAGTCCCAATGTTTGCAAATGAAATATTGCTTTTGTAGCTCAGAGCATGTTATCCCTATCATGCTACTGTCACTCAAATTTTTATTACTATTTATTGTTATAAGAGGGAAATACCCATGGTCTAAGTGGCTCCCCCTCCCAGTCTGTAAACCATTCCCTGTTGATGAGTCCTTCCCATGCCTTATGATAAGTTGCCTGGAGGAGGGCAGAAAGGACAGCGGTAGCAGCCAACATGCTGGGGATTCTCACAACAGCCTGTCTGTGGGATTACATTTGGATGCCATCGAATGCGGAGGCCATGGCAGAACACAGGGTGAAGATGGGAGATGCTTTTCAAAAGTTGTGAGTTTGAATCCCCAGAGTGATCTTCAGAGTGGGTGTTACATTTTACCTTAAACTGTAAGAAATGGAAATGTGTTGACCCTGTTTCTCCAATTGTCTTTGTGTAAAATGAGCCGCAGAGCCTTGTGCAAGTTAGTGTATTGCCAGGCACACGATGATGGTGATGATGATGATGATGATGTTGTTGATGGTGAATTGGGTACGAAGTACTATTTTTTTTTTTTTTTTGCGGTACGCGGGCCTCTCACTGTTGTGGCCTCTCCCGTTGTGGAGCACAGGCTGCGGACGCGCAGGCTCAGCGGCCATGGCTCACGGGCCCAGCCGCTCTGCGGCATGTGGGATCTTCCCGGACCGGGGCACGAACCCATGTCCCCTGCATCGGCAGGCGGACCCTCAACCACTGCGCCACCAGGGAAGCCCCCAAGTACTTTTTGATCACAGTGGTGATGATGACTATGCTGCCTCCACAGAACAGGGGCTTTTGAATCCAGACTCCTGGGTCTGGTGCCATGGACTTTACATTTTCTCTGATGTTGTATTGCCCTCCAGGATGATTACGTGCTCTTCTATTATGCCAACATCAGTGTGCCTGTGGGGCGTTTCCAGAATCGTGTGAACTTGGTGGGGGACATCTTACACCATGACGGTTCTCTCCTGCTGCAAAATGTGGAAGAGGCTGACCAGGGAAACTATACCTGTGAAATCCGCTTCAAAATGGAGAGCCTGGTGTTCAAAAAAGCAGTGGTCCTGCATGTACTACCAGAGGAGCCCAAAGGTACATAAATGCTTACTCAGAAGGGCGAAGGGGCAAGAGATTTGGTGTGCGGTGAGGGAAGCGAACTGATTTTGTTGAGCAAGTGACAGCCATTGTGCTATGTACTTACCACGGAGTGAGTCCTCAATAAAATAAAAATAATGATGATCATTATTTTATTATTACTTTATCATGTTTCAACCTCATGAAAATGCTGTGAAGGAAGAACTGTATTCTTTTCATTTTACAGATGAGTTAACTGAGGTTTAGAGAGATTAAGTGACTTGCCTAAGGACATATATTTATTAAATGGCATATCCAGTACTTGGACCCTGGTACCTCTGTCAACAAAGTCCATGTTTTTTTTCCACTATACCCTGATGCTTCCCATCAGTTATCCATGTTGATGTTGTGTCCATATTTTGTAGGTAACGATGTTAGGTGTTCTGGGGTATATGAAAGAAATGAGCAGATCTCTCTAACTTCCTAGGACCTTATGTTCCCATTTATAAATGGCTTCAGTAGATTGTTGGTTTTAAAAAACATGTTCTATAGAACACTCAAGGTCCAAGGAACCTGGTGGGCCACACAAAGCATGAGAACAGGGCAGGGGATTGATAGAGGATCTAGTTGGGCAGGACCTCAGGCTTCCACCTCCACTACAACCAAAGTCCTTTTCCTTTTTCCTGTTATATTCATTGGGCTGCCAGATAAGATTTCGTTTGAAGAAAGAATTCTGCTGCTTTAAAAAGTTTGAAAACCACAGAATTAGATACATTCTTTAAAAGTGTGAGGTAGAAGGAACAGTCTTTGGCCTCAGGAGAGCTTGCTGTTTAGTGAGTGAACTAGAATCTGGACACCCCGCTCCCTGCCAGCTAGTTTAGGTCCATTCTTTCAATGAGCTCCTTTGGAGCACCCTGTCCCTGTCTCTGGTGATATTCAACACACCTGTTCAGTTGTGTCTCCCCTGCTCACCTGGATCTGTGTTCTTGGTCCCATGACCAGCCCTAGACACAATGCCTGGCATAGAGTAAACATTCAGTAAACATTTGTCAAATGAAGGAAATTCTTAAATTAGCATCCCTCACTTGAATCTGACTTCTAAAAAATGGAAGGGTAGAAGGAATTGTAGAAGGTGGCCTCTGGCCTCTCTCCTAATTTTTCCTACTTTTTTCAATTGCATTTTTCTTTCGATTTTAAATCTATGGCTCTCCAGGAAGAAGAAATGAACCAACTGTCTGTGTCCCCCAAGGATTATCTTTGAGTTACCCCTTTCTACTTTGTTCTCTGATGCTGGGCCTGAGGACTACAAGCATGTCCTACAAAACGGGTGCCTATTCCTGCTTAGAAGAGACACAGAAGGAAGGAGCCCAAAGGAGGCAGTTTTAAGAACTGAGTCCATGGGAGCAGGCTAGAGCAATTTTAGGGGTAGTCAGATTTCCCAGTAGCCAGTGGAGCAATTTGTATTTACTTTTCCTTTCCAGCCGGCGTGGGAATAGCTCTAACTCCTGACCATTTGCCTGGTGGCCATCTCCTTCCATGTGAAAACTCATCTAGATTTCCTCCACAAAGTTTATCCTTCAGTTTGTAATTTTTCTGTGTTTCTACTACTTCAACTCTTTTATTCGTAGTTCTTATTTTAAACACTATAAACAATTTTCTTTTTTCTTTCTTTCCCTTTCTTTCTTTCTTAGGAATTTGCTTCCATTTTATTCTATGAAAGGATTTTAAGGCATCTGAATGTGTGTGTCCTCAGATTATACACTTATACTGTATAGATATATTGTATAACAGTTGATGAAAAGCATAAAGAGAACAAAAAGTAATTTTTATTCAAACTTGTGCATATAATTTCAGTCAGATGATCTTCATTTTTAAGATTCAAAATTGAATTAAAGTTTTCATATCAGATGAATTGCTTGAACAATGTTTTGAGTTTGGTTTAACATTTTGGAAAATATGTTGTTCAAGGAGAGAAAACATTCTTATTGAAGGGATTCATGCACATGGTAGGTCGTATAGTATGTGCGCTTTAGGTGGCCTCTGGATCCCTAACTTCATTACTCTATTATTTTTATTCTATTCTAATCTCTTTTCAATTTATAAAGGTCTATGATTCTAGAAGGGAGGCAATCTAATGAAATAATTAAAAGCCCATGTTTTGGAATCACACCTAACAGTGCTTTAAATCCTAATTTAGAGAAAGTTCCTAATATTTGGAAAACAAAATTTCAGTGGTATAGACAATTTTCTTACAAATAAAAATAATATTAACTTCCCATATTTTTGCTCTAGAATCAGCCATCCTTCCACTTAAGTGAGGTGGTAACAGTAAAGGGAGTGAGAAAGCGTGGGCTTTGTTTTCACTCAGGCCTGGGTTTGAGTGCTGGCTCTGCCTTTTACTGGCCATGAAGCTCTGGGCTCTTTCACTTTCTTCCTCTGTGAAATGGGAGAGTAATAGTGCATATCTCAAAATATTGTAATGACTAGGTGATATCCTAGGTGTCTAGCAGATGGCATAGACACCTAGGTGTGTGTTGAAGGAACTCAGAATGTTCAGTTCTTATTATTGCATTTAAAAAACAGGGTTCAATTCTTAATATACTCATAGATTTAGAGGGTGTTTCCTTCCCTATTGGTATTCTTTGCAGTGAATTTTTATTACTTCCAAAATAATTCCCTCCATAGAGTTTTGAGTTCATAATATTTTCTTTTGCTTTCTTCCCATTGTGCGTCTTTCCTCCTGGGTGGGAAGTTAACGTTCTCCCAGGGACACAATTTGGATGAAAAGGTTAGCTGATGTACTGTGTTCCTTTATGAGCTCCGCTTAATGCTCTCTTGAAGGAACTCTGTCCAGTTAAGACCTAGGCTTGTGTCTCCCTTAAATATCATCCTGCCTTTCTTTTCTTAATTGACTTTGTGGTCGATTCGTATAGAGCACTATTGAAAAATCAGAAGCATCTTTCCAATTGTTTTCTTTTTCAGGGACTTGTTGAAATGACTAAAGCAGTAAACATATGATGGGGTCAGCTGCTCGTACAAATAAGCAGGAGGAAGAGACTATTTGTTGGAAAGCCAGGAGCAGGGGAAGGGGGAGCAGATGGGGAAGTGGGGGCAGGGATTCAAACAGAAAGAAAAGCCAAGAGGAAAACTGTCTGTTGTCTTGGCCTAATTAGCAAGCAGTCCTGTGACCTGTACTCTAGCCAGAATTGTCCGAAGCAAGTCCTAAGACAACTTGTAAAAGAATAAAAGAAGTTACCCGTGATTCAGTTTTTCAGCTAGGAGAGCCAGTGGATTATTTATAAGAATGAGAGTTATATAACTTTCCACTTCCTGTTTATGTTAAGCAGATGTGGGTATCTAAGTTGGAGAACAGAAAGTGGGGGGCTTCAAGGTTTTCTGTACTTTCTTTATCACAAGCTTGAAGTGGAGTTGGGGCTTGTGGGAGAGGTTCTAGAAAAGGAGAAGGAGAAAGGAATTAAGAGAACCAGAAAGTGTTTACTGAAGTCAGTGGGACCCCAATGTTGGTAGCTAGAGGGTATTGTCTTATCCTTGGGGTATTGTGTGGATTTGAGTGAGAAACCTCTGAGTACTTTGACCACACAGAAGAATCTGGATCACCTGTGGAGGGAAGGTGTGCAGTGTTTGGCGGTGACATTGATTTTACTGTTGAGGATCTTTGGCTAAATATTATCTCTTCTAGAAGTTCTTTGGCTTCTATAGATTATACCGTGAGTTTGACTTGATTTATCATTTTATCCCCAGAGCTCATGGCTCATGTGGGTGATTCGACTCAGATGGGATGTGTTTTCCACAGCACAGAAGAGAAACACATGACCAGGGTAGACTGGATGTTCTCATCAGGAGAGCACACCAAGGTAAGGAGGAGAAACCCTCATTGTGTATAAGAAGCCCCTGGCCGATGCTGTCAGGACAGAGCGGGGAGATCAAGAATCCAGGCACCAGGTGCCATGTGGTTGTGTTGTGAGGGCTTGGGCTTTGGACCTTGGCAAAGCTGGGCCTCTCAGCTCAGCCACTTGGCTGGGCAATTTCAGCTTCCGGTTGGGAAAAATGACTCTAATGAAGATGATGAAGAAGAAGAAGTAGATGCTGCTGCTGCTCAGCTTTTCAGGTTGTCAGGACGCATATAGGAGACGGCTGATGTAAAGCATTTGTACATGACTTGGCCACTGCATTTTAGTTTAATTCCTCTTCTCCCTTCCCCTTTTCGTAGCGTCCATGGGATAGCAAGGGGGATGATTTTGGTGGCCTAGCCAGGAAGGCAATGGGCTAGGCATAAGCACAATTGCATTCGTATTCTTTTTTTAAAATTAAAAAAATGTTTTTGATTTTTATTTTTAATTAATTTTTACTGGAGTATAGTTGCTTTACAATGTTGTGTTAGTTTCTACTGTACAGCAAAGTAAATCAGCTATATGTATACATATATCCCCTCTTTTTGGGATTTCCTTCCCATTTAGGTCACCACAGAGCATCGAGTAGAGTTCCTGTGCTATACAGTAGGTTCTCATTAGTTATCTATTTTATACATAGTATCAATAGTGTATATATGTCAATCCCAATCTCCCAGTTCATCCCATTCCCCCTTCCCCCTTGGTATCCATGCGTTTGTTCTCTACATCTGTGTCTCTATTTCTGCTTTGCAAATAAGATCGTCTATACCATTTTGCATTCTTATTCTTTTTTTTTAAAAAATTATTTATTTAATTTATTTATTTTTGGCTGCGCTGGGTCTTCGTTGCTGCGCGTGGGCTTTCTCTAATTGCGGCGAACGGGGGCTACTCTTTGTTGCGGTGTGCGGGCTTCTCACCGAGGTGGCTTCTCTTGTTGCCGAGCACGGGCTCTAGGCACACAGGCTTCAGTAGCTGTGGCGTGCGGGCTTCAGTAGTTGTGGCGCATGGGCTCAGTAGTTGTGGCACACGGGCTTAGTTGCTCCGCGGCATGTGGGATCTCCTCGGACCAGGGCTCAAACCCGTGTCCCCTGCAATGACAGGCGGATTCTTAACCACTGCACCACCAGGGAAGCCCTCTTATTCTTATTTGGGTTATTTTTGTGAGTTTTCTTCTGTGCCCCATTGCCCCATTTATGTGATGGAGGGAATTTTCTTTATCTTCATGGATGCTTCGAATGTTGGGATTAGTAGGTCCTGGGGGCCAGGTTGAGGAGTACTTCATGGGAACTCTGAAGTAGTAAACAGCAAGTTAGTTCATTAGACCAGTAGATGTCAACTATGGCATGATGATATCCTGATGAGTCAAGGTGTGTTGTAAGAGATATCTCAGGTAACTTATTGTTAATAAAAGTTAAGGTACAAAGTTTAGAAAAGATTTAACTTTTATAAATGAAGACATATTCCAGGTCATCCCTACAAAAAGTCATTTATACTCACTTGATTCCTATATGCTGAGTGGGTCAGAAATGGTGGCATCCAGATGTAGAGAACAAACGTATGGACACCAAGGGGGAAAGTGGTGGTGGGGGGGTGGTGGTGGGATGAACTGGGAGTTTGGAATTGACATGTATACACTAATATGTATAAAATACATAACTAATAAGAACGTGCCGTATAAAAAATAAATAAAATAAAATTCAAAAATTCAAAAAAAAAAAAAAAAAGAAATGGTGGCATCATGGTGGGGTCTGGGGAATTACATGTAGTTCCAGATTCACCTCTGGGAACTTGTCATGCATTTATATGTCATCCACCAATTGAGACACTGCAGAAAATAGGATGAGAGTTGACGTTTTGGGTTGTGAATTTGAATCACAAGAGACAAGCCAGGTCTTTTCATTCATGTTTCTGTTTGTATGCCCATTTCCTTTTCTTAAAAGCTTTTAAAAAATAATAATATTTATATAACTTTATAAAAAACTCCAACACATTTATCTAACAAGTGTTTTTAAAGCATCTGCTATGCAGTGAATACTCAAAGCTCCTGCCCTGATGGGGGACTTACAATCAAGATGGAGGGACAGAACCTAGGGGCAGGACAGGAATAAAGACGCAGACATAGAGAATGGACTTGAGGACACGGGGAGGGGGAAGAGTAAGCTGGGACAAAGTGAGAGAGTGGCATGGACGTATATACACTACCAAATGTAAAATAGGTAGCTAGTGGGAAGCAGCCACATAGCACAGGGAGATCAGCTCGGTGCTTTGTGACCACCTAGAGGGGTGGGAAGGAGACACAAGAGGGAGGAGATATGGAGATATATGTATATGTATAGATGATTCACTTTGTTATGAAGCAGAAACTAACATACCACTGTAAAGCAATTATACTCCAATAAAGATGTTAAGAAAAAAGATGGAGGGATATACATAGTAAAACAATGAAGAAATAAATACATGATATGTCAGGTAATAGTAAGAGCTATGGAGAACAAGGAAGCAGGGTTTTGTGGTTGTTATTTTATGTAGGTGGTCAGGGAGACCTCACCAAAAAGGTAACATTTGAGCAGAGGTCTCAAGGAAGTGAAGGAGGCAACCGTGCATCTGTCTAGGGGAGAAGAGTGTTCCAGGCAAAAGAAGCAACAAGTGCAAAGGCCCTGAGGCCAGTACTCAAGGAGCAGCAAGGAGACTGGTGTGGTTGGAGTGAAGTGACCCAAGTAGGTGAGGAAAAAGCCAGTAGAAGATGAAATCAGAGAGGAGATGGGGGTGGGGCAGCTCATGGAGGACTTTGTACTTTTAGGAGAAATGGAGGGCTCTTAGAGGGTTTTGAGCAGAGGAGTGATACGATTTAACTTATATTTCTAAAGGTTCATCTGCTGAGAATAGACTGTAGTGGGGAGTATAGAGGGATACAAGTTGAGAAGCTCTTGTAGAAATCCAGGTGAGAGATGGTGGCTTGGACCAGACTGTGGAAGAGGTGAGAAGTGGCTAGATTTGGGATGTATTTCGAGGGTAGAGGGTTTGTTGTGGGATTAGATGTGAGTTGTTCAAGAAATAGAGGAGTTAAGGATGACTGCAAGATTCTTAACCAGAGCTTATGGAAGAAGACGTTGCCATTTACCAAAATGGGATGGATAAGAAGGAACTGGTTTGGGGGAGAATTTTGGAGTTCAGTTTTAGACATGTTTCAGGTGCCTATTGGAAATCCAACTGGATGTGTCATAAAAAGTAAAGGAGTACTTTTACTTTTTTTACTGGAGAAGTGCAAAAAACTGAAAGTCCCTCATTCCCACTTTCCTCATCCCTCTCTTGAGATGGAAGAGTTGTTTGTGGTTTGGTGGCATCCTGCACAACTATGTGCCCGCAGACACGTGTGTCCATGGATTTGTGTTACTTAATACCTTCTGATAATACCTTTACTGTTTCCACACACAGTCTGTGAGTCCTGAGAGCCCCCCCCCCTCAACCTTCCCGGCGCCCCTCTACCCCAGCCCTTCAATCTCATACGTTTTGCCTTTCCCTTCTAGGAGGAGATTGTGTTGCGCTATTACCCCAAACTCAAGGCAGCCATGGGATACCCCCAGAACTGGGGCCGCTTCCAGAACCGTGTAAACCTGGTGGGGGACACTTCCCACAACGATGGCTCCATTGTGCTCCACAGAGTGAAGGAGTCTGATGGAGGAAGCTACACCTGCAGTATCCACCTGGGGAACCTGACAGTCAGGAAAACCACTGTGCTGCACGTGATCCTGAAAGAGCCTCGAAGTATCTAACATTTGGTTGGAGAGGGAGGAGGAGCCTCATAGCTGGTAGGCAGGGCCAGGACTAGGGTGAGGCTGGAGAGGCTTCTAGGGTGCAAAATTTAAGGAGGCATCACTCCCAGGTGCTGTACTTGCCTGAACCTGATAAGCCCAGCACTTATCAAGCACTTGTACCCTGTACTTGCATGACCTTGAGAGTGAGACCTCCTTAAATTTGGTGCCCTATGCACCTTACTTGCCTCACCCTAGTTCTTCCCTGCTGGCAGGTCAAGGAAAAAAAAGCTCATATTGAGTGAACACCACCCCTCTGCCGGACCTCACTCATCATTAGTGTAATATACTAAGTTAAAAGTACAGGAGCTCAGAGATGGATTGGAGTTGTTTTGACTTGGCTTCAAGGGAGATGCTCTGTGCTCTGTAGTGGAAAGGAAGATGGTCCCGAGCTGGTGAGAGACAGCAAAGAACAGAGAGAAAACAGGAAGGGGTCAGAACCAACAATAGAGGGGTTTCCTGATCAAAGATTCTGTATTCTGGCGAAACACTGTGTATTAAGGCCATTGGTGTGTAGGAGAGTAAAGACTAAATTGGGTTGACTGATAGAGGTTGATAAGTGAGGAGTTCAAGTTAAACCATAACCCAGTTAGCAGTCAGGATGTGGCCTGTGGACTTTGCCTTTTGCTAGGGACCCAGGGCTGGGCTGTGGTTGGTTGGGGGCAGGGATAGAGGTGAGGGTGCAACACACCCCAGTACCTCTGGCCAGAGACCTAAGTCTATGGAGGCGCCTTCTTGCCAATAGCAAAGGATCCCAGCTGGAGAGGGAAGAAGACAGATGGCTTTCTTCACTCTCAGAAGTCTCTGCTCCACTTCACAGAGAAAATAGAAGCCATTAACGGGAGCTCATTCAACTTTGGAGCCCTCCCCGCCCACAAACGGACCTACATCCACTCCCATCGTCCTCCCTGCCCTGCCATCCTGAGCTCCCTTCCACCCAGGGCTTATCTGAGCCCCTGTGCTCGGGTGGTGCTCTCTCTTCCTTCTCAGGATCCTCACAGCATGGCTCTTTAAGCCCATACTTTCCAAGGGCTTCTACCACTCAGCACAAACATACACTCCACTCTTCCTCTTACCTATGTCCTTGTCTCCTTTAGCTCTCATCCTATATCTTTATTTTTCTTGAAACAGCTTTATTGAGATACAACCCACATACCTTACAATTTACCCATTTAAAGTGTACACTTGATGGTTTTTTGTATATTCCGAGTTGTGCAACCTTCCCCACAGTACATTATGTATTTCTTTCTTTACACAGCCAGATAGCTTGCTAAAGGGCTGGACATGGTGTCTCCTATCTCATCTCCCATTAATTGATAGCACACTGCATTCAGTCTTCTGCTTCTACCTCTGCTCTAGCATAGGTCACCAATGGTACTCTAAAGGCACATCCTTGACCTTCTCTACCTCAGTAGTATTGAACACCATGTTCTACATACATTCAATATATTCTATGTTAGATACAACTTTATCTGTCTGCCTATCTATCTATCTCTAGGTATTATATGAGCTCCACCCAAATATTCCACAAATACTCAAATACAACATATCCAAACCTACCCCTCTCACCTCTCCCCAGCCCATCTCTTCAACCTCAGTTAATGTCACCACCATCTACACAGTTATCCAACTGGATGCCTGGGAGTTGTACTTGATTCTTCCCTTTCCCATGACCCCCAGTCTAACAAGTTGACAAGTCCTGTCATTTCTACTACTGACTTTAAAAAAATATATATCTTTATTGGAGTATAACTGCTTTACAATGTTGTGTTAGTTTCTGCTGCACAACAAAGCAAATCAGTCATATGCATACACATGTCCCCATATCCGCTCCCTCTTGCGTCTCCCTCCCACCCTCCCTATCCCACCCCTCTAGGTGGTCACAAAGCACTGAGCTGATCTCCCTGTGCTATGCAGCAGCTTCCCACTAGCCACGCATTTTACATTTGGTAGTGTATATATGTTGATGCTACTCTCTCACTTCATCTCAGCTTCCCCTTCCTCCACGGTGTCTTCAAATCTGTTCCCTACGTCTGCGTCTTTATTTCTGCCCTGCCGCTAGGTTCATCATACCTTTTTTTTTAGATTCCATATATGTGCATTAGCAACCCGTATTTGCTTTTTCTCTTTCTGACTTACTTCACTCTGTATGACAGACTCTAGGTCCATCCACCTCATTACAGATAATTCAGTTTCGTTCCTTTTTATGGCTGTCTACTACTGACTGGATCTGCCTCCTCTCCCATCTGTCACCACCGCCTTATTCTGGCTGTCTCATCCCCGTCTTGGACTGTAGGCCTCTAACAAGTCTCTGCTTTCATTCTCAGTCACTACCCCTCATTCTTCATGCAGCTCTGAGTGCCATCTTTCTCAGTAACAAATCTCAACTGCTTATAATCTCTTAATGTCTTCTCCATCGCCAAGGAAAAAAATCCAAACTCCTCATTGAGATAATCAAGGTCCTGCATGACTTAGCTCCTGTTACTGATCCAGCCTCATTCCCCACCACACCGACAAACACAACCTTTGAACCAGACCCATGGAACTCTTGCTAGTTTCTAAAAGCACCATCCTGTCACCTAAAAGCACCTAAGAGGGCCTCCCTGGTGGCGCAGTGGTTGAGAGTCCGCCTGCCGATGCAGGGGACACGGGTTCGTGCCCCGGTCCGGGAAGATCCCACATGCCGCGGAGCGGCTGTGCCCGCGAGCCATGGCCGCTGAGCCTGCGCGTCCGGAGCCTGTTGCTCCGCAACGGGAGAGCCCACAACAGTGAGAGGCCCTCGTACCACAAAACAAAACAAAACAAACAAACAAAAAAAGCACCTAAGAGCTCCAGACCTTGGGTATAAGGTCCCTACCATCCTTCCCCATACTGTTTGCCAAAAAAACCTTGATGTTTCCTTTAAGACTCAACTTAAACTCTTAAACTTTTGCTGACAAGTTCTCAGGTTCTGCTCCCATAGAATTGGGTACCCTTTTCTCTGTGCTGCTCTGTACTCTATATGGACTGCTCTCAAAGCATCTATAAGCAGTCTGTGGTTTTCTGTTTACATTGTCTCTCTCCTTGAAGGCAGGGACCACGCACTATTTGTCTTTGTATCTTCTGTGCCTAGTGATATCTGGCACCCAGGAGGTGTTTGATGTGTATGTTCAGAGTGAACTGAGGAAATGAGTGAAGGGCGCCATAAGGGTGGAAGTGCTTTACTTTGTATCATGACTATGGGGCTGAGTGTTGTAGAGCAGGCTCTAACATGTCTGTTATTTCTGTCATTTGGTAAACCACATTTTAAGATAGAATTATTAATGTGAAAGGAAACTCTACTGTAGGTGAGGTGATATTCTCTTTTCCCACCGACCTTAGTCTACATTTTAATGGTAAGCGGGGGTGGGTGGGTGTGTGTGTCAGCGGACTTTGGTTCTCAATCTAATGGGGACAGATGGAGTCCTAGTGTTTCAACACGGAGTGTAGTCTGACCTTCTCCTCCCACTTCTGACGTGGCTGTTGCTACTTGGTCTAGAACTGGTGAGGCTCCCAGCTCTTTTCTGGATTATTGAGGCCCTGTCGTTACTTCTCTCCTTTCCCAAGCATTGGTGACCTCAGTAACCCTCAGACCTGAGATCCTGGGCGGTAATCAGCTGGTGATCATTGTGGGAGTTGTCTGCGCCACTATCCTGCTGCTTCCGGTTCTGATATTGATTGTGAAGAGGACCTATGGGAATAAGAGGTACAGGGCTGCTCCCATCTCTTGGGCTGGGGGGCTGGAGATGCCTCTAGCCTGAAGTGGAAGAGAGTGATAAGTCTCTAAGTGTGCCATTTTCACAGAAGGGGGTGTTTTAAACCAGAATCATCTGTGGTTACCACATTAGACGTCATCGTATAGTGACCCCCCCCCTTTGCTCACTGTTATCCTGAAAGGCCTTGCACATTCCCACACCATCCTCATTTTACAAAGATTACACAGACTTACAAATGTTGGTCCAAGTAGAGCACAATTAAGAGTGTAAATCTTATGCAAGAACCGTAATGGTGCTATTCAATGCCCGAAACGATTTTTGAATTGCCCACAGTATGTATGTACTTCGTAGAGAAGCTCAGGCTTTGAGGGTTGTCAGTGGTTTTATCTGAAGGACCACATTTTAATTATGAGAAGCTACTTCTGAATGAATGGCCTCAGGTCCTAAATTATTTATTGTTGAAATGTGTTTTTAAAGGCTTGAAATTCTACCAGTACCTCAGAAATACACCGAGGCTCTGGGCACGGGCACTGGTGTTTCACTGGCTGTTGGCAGGCTCATATCCTTCCGTTTATCCAACTATGGATGAACTATGTTGCTAGGGCAAATTGACTCTCTTTTTGAAATAGTGTCAATGGGCAAGAACCCCCATTGAGACTGAGTAGTGCTGACTTTTGGGACTCCTTTCTCCATGGGACATGTATTATCCAGAAACTGGTGCTGCCTGCTAGGTTTGCACTTGACTCCCCAGGGGCTCTCTGACTTGGTTTTGAACTTGAAGGTCTTTGCTTTGGGCATGTGGACAGCACTGAACCGAGAGTTAGACAACCTGGCTTTCCCTATCAACTCACTTCTCTGCTCTGGGCCTCAGTTTCCCTCAAAATGAAGAGCAGCATTCCCATGTCTGTCTGTCTACTAGTTTATTCTAAAGAAATAGTCGGACGGATGTGCCGAGACTTGTGCATAAACGTGGTTGCTGTAGCAAAGATTATAATTAAAAACTGAAATCAGGGCTTCCCTGGTGGCACAGTGGTTGAGAGTCCGCCTGCCAATGCAGGGGACACGGGTTCATGCCCCGGTCCGGGAAGATCCCACATGCCGCGAAGCGGCTGGGCCCGCGAGCCATGGCCGCTGAGCCTGCGGGACCGGAGCCTGTGCTCCGCAACGGGAGAGGCCACAACAGTGAGAGGCCCACGTATCGTAAAAAAAAAAAAAAAAAAACTGAAATCATTCTCAGTGCCTGTCAGAAAGGTAATGATTCAATGAATTGGTATTCCATTCAATGAAATACCGCATGGCTCTGTATGTAATGATGGAGAAAGATGTCCAAGGAGTAGTATTATACAATATATAGTATGATCTCATTTTAATAAAAAAGCATATTATGTAATTCTCTCTTCAGCAGCATATATACTAAATATATTTTGTGTGAGTATACTTATGCTTGCATTGGGAGAGGTTTGGAAGGATAATTCTAAAATATTAATAGTGCTATTTGGGATAAAAGAAAACGTGGGTCCTAGGAGGGTAGGGGGTTTACTGGAGCTTCAACTTCAGACTGTCTACATTTCTGTATTATTTGAGTTATTTTACAATCAGAGCATACAACTTTATAATCAGAAAATACGATTAAAATATTTCTACTCTGAGACAAAATAATATACATTCCTTTCTAGCTTTAACCCTGGTTGTTGTTATTTTTCTTTTTTCGCTCCACCTTAGGCCAAAATAGGAAAAAAAGGAAGCCTATTTAGTGGCAAATGCAGAAGGCAGATGGTCGAGCGATCAAAGGCCAAGGGCAAGGAAGGGGCCGGAGCTCCCAGCCCTGGGTGTTTGAGGGGATAATTCTGCTTGGCCTCCTCCCTGGAAGAAAGAAGCCGGAAGCCTTTGAACCGGTGTCTCGCTGAGCTTCTGCTGCTCCCTGCTGGCTCAGCTCCATCTCCCCAGTCCTCGGAAATGTTAAAATCGAATCCCATGGCCCCTCTCTATTAATTCACTTAAAATTGTTATGGGCAGAAAACTTGTTAGTGTGACAATAGAGAGGTTGAAGCTGTCGTTCACCCTAAACTATCTCCAGATGCCTTTCTGCTCTCGGTGAAAGAGATGCATCTCTCAGATCTCAAGCGGAGCTGGGTAGCATGGGCTGTAGGTGTCTGGGAGTAGTTCCTAACCTGGGGTCTCTCTCTTCATAAAACTCTGTGTGGTCTCATGTTGTCACCCTTGGATATACGGTGCTGGTTGGGTAATTCCACATGCTTTTCATGCCTTTGCAGTTCAGTAACTTCCACAACCTTGGTCAAAAACCTGGAGAACACAAAGAAGGCAAATCCAGAGGTAAGAGAAGAACTGTGCCATTTTGCTGCTGTGCTCAGTGAGGGCAAGGTGGAGGCTGCTCCAGGATCCAGGTGGTGTGAACTGTGTCTCACTCATCGTTATGTCTCGGCGCATCCAGTGCCTGGCACAGAGCAGCGGCTCAGGAAATCTCCATCACTGCAATGAGTCCCTGGGAGAGTGAGTGGCGTGGGGCGGACAGGGCCAGTCCAGCAGCCCAGTACATCCTTGGAGGGCCCTGGGAAAGTCCCAGTTCAAGCCCAGCTCTGCCACCTCCCTGAGCCTCAGTTTTCTCATCAGTAAAATGAGTTTAAGGACAAACATATTTGCCCCGTTGTAAGGTTCAAATAACATGATGATAGGCAAGTGCTTTGTAATCTATGAGGCACGGTATCAATATAAAGGATGATTACGATCCATTCCAGAGTTAAGTGAAGGAGTTAATTGTTCAGATTAAATATTCGGGCACCTTTAGAAAGAGAGGATCAAGAACTTTTTCAACCATATTAGTTGTGATAAATAATTGCTACCAGGGACTGAGAAATGGATTAGTTTCCTTGAACTCTTTTTTTCCCCTTTTGTTCTTTCATTTCTTCCCTCCTCCTTCCTTTTTTCCCCCTCCCTCCCTCCTTTCTTCCCCCCTTCCTTCCTTCCTTCCTTCCTCCCTCCCTCCCTCCCTCCCTCCCTCTCTCTCTCTCTCTTTCTTTCCTTTGAAAAACTCCTCTTATCATATTTACCTTTCCATCTTTTGGGCTGTTTGTGTCCCAAGAGTAGGATTTTCTCACAACATAGTGCAGGGGACTCCAGAAGTCCAAGACTTTGCCAGTGGATGATATCACTTCTCCAAATAGTGACAGGAATGGGAATCACAAAGTACCTCTGACCTCACAGATGTGAAGTTCAGTGAGGGCTGTTCCTGGCATATAAACCCTCTGGAAGAGATGATGACAGTTAGCTGCTGATGAATGCCGTCCTGCCATGACTCTAATTAGGAGGAAATAATCACAAAGTACAAATAATTTGGCAAGATAAGAATTTTCTGCTGCTACCTCAATGCCCATCCAAACAAAGATGTTTGATTTTTTTTTTTTTTTGGCCACGGCATGCAGCACGTGGGATCTTAGTTCCCTGACCAGGGAGCGAATCTGTGCCCCCTGCATTAGGAGCGTGCAGTCTTAACCACTGGACCGCCAGTGAAGTCCCAGATGTTTGACTTTTGAACCAAAGAATTTGGTTCTTAAGATAGTGCTCTTTGCTGATGAGCTAATTTTCTTAATTTCCAGGAAGTCTGAGGAGTGGATTATCGTGACCTATGATAATTCTCTAGCTCTTAGTAACCCTCTGACCTACTGATTTTTGTGGTTTATACCCTCGAGAACCCCTGTCCCCTTGAAGAGTGGTAGATAGCCTTTTCTCTGGCGTGTAAGACTTGTTGAGTTTTAGGAATATTTACATGATTTTCTCCCCTCTAGAAACATATCTACTCCTCAATAACCATGCAAGAGGTGACTGATGAAGAATCAAGTGGAAAGTCAGAGGCCACCTACATGACCATGGTGAGGAATATTCTGGGTCCAGCCAAGCCAGGCATCTGGAGGCGGGAAAAGGAGCTGGGAAGGTTACGGCAAACTCATGGGGGATGCACATTGCTAGGTCCCCTGGGGAGGCCACTCTGCTGAGGGCAGAGATTTTTCTAGGTAGTAGGAAAGGGTGAGAAGCTGAAGCTCTGCTGGATAGAAAAGTCATATCAAACTTGTCCTTGTACCCAGTTTCGAGTATTATGAGCATCTCTAGGGCTGGAAAGGATTGATCTTAGCATAGTAACGAGGAGCCTGTAAGATCCTTGCACAGGCATCGTGTCACAAGGGATGGTTTTCCTTCCTTTCAAAAGATGCCTTCCAACTCTTAGATTTTTAAATTCTGTGACTTATTATACCTTGGCATCATCTAATTGCCGGCAAGTCTTCATGCTGAATTTCATGTAATAATACAGAGTCTGATTCCTACTTTCTCTTTGCTCAACTGTCCAGGGAAGTCCAGCACCTAAAAAAGACCCTTGCTGTGTAGTGAGTAGGGGTAAGGACAAAAGGACTGAGCTGGCGAGAGATATGATGCTATCTGTAGACTAACGATAGGCACCCCAGCCATGGAGGGAGCCGTGTTCTGCTGGGTTCAGGGAGGCTGGCCTCCTCTGTTTATAGGATGATGGCTTGTGTTTGTTCCTGTCACACCAGCGCTAAGGACACATGACTTCCAGATAATTACAGCAGAGAAAGGTTCTGCCAGGGAAGTGTGAGATCAGAGCCCTGGCCTGGCTCCACCAAGGGAAACATAAGCTCCCCTCTGAAGTTGAATATAGTCATTCCCCTCCCCCCGTCCTTCTCCTGTTATAGCCATGTGGTGCTACAGTGACGGCCAGAACCTCATCTTAGAAACCTGCTGATACAGCTGCACAGTGGCTGCTGCGGAGTGTGTCAGCCACCTGGGTGGTACTGTCTGCAGATAGTCTGTGGGGCAGAGATGATGGAGGAGGGAAAGCCAGTTCCAAAGCCAGCTTCCCCATGTTCACTGCCAGGTGCTTGCGATTTAAACTTTGCAGAAAATGGCAGCCCTGTCCCCTTGAAACGGTTTCACTAAAGCGAGTGTGATGAGAGGACAGGGCCACAAACTCAAAGCCCTTCAGGGGTTGTCAAGTTATTTTAAAACACTATGTACCAAATTAAACAAGCCCGTGGGTGAATTCTGGCCTGCGTACCACTTGTTTGAGACCTCAGGTAGGGAGGTGTTATCTGAAAGAGAGCAGGGCAACAAAGAACCTTTGCTTCTTCATTAAATTTACTTAAATGAAGGGGGCACCGCGCCGTGTCCCCTTTCTGAGGCTGTATAGCACAATGGTTAAGATCACAGGCTTTGGAGTTGGACACACCAGGGTCCAAATCTTTACCTTGACTTAGAAGCTAGCTCAGTCTTAGGCAGGTAACTTAGCTTCTCTGAACTTCAGTTTCTTAATCCTTAATGGGAATAATAAAACCTATCTCTCGGGTGGTAAGGATCAAATGAGACAGTGCATGTGAAATTCAGAATTGGGCCAGACAGATGGAAAGAGCTCAATAAATGGTAACTATTATGATTGAAATGCTTCTTACAAATGTGCTTTGTTTCTCTCTCCCCACAGCACCCAGTTTGGCCTTCTCTGAGGTCACCACCAACTAGCCCATCTGACAAAAAGTCAGATGGGGGAATGCCAAGGACAGAGCAAGCTTTTTGAAAAGAAGGGGGAGTTCCCTTTGCCCTTGGCCGTGGCACAGACTCTCTCTTCCTTGTGTCCTGAGTCCATGTCAGACCCCCTGCCCTCCAAGTCCTCCCCCGGCCTCATTGCTTGGGCAAAGGGCTGAAGATGGAGGGCTTGAAGCTTGGCAGAGAGAAGGGACAGCTCTGGAGGAACAGGCCCTGATTAGGGGGAGCATGGACTTGGTCCCTCTGGAGCGGGACACTGGCCCTGGGGACCCTGACTGAGCTGCCCCAGAGGCCGCAAGCATCCCATCAGGTCAGACCCTCTGCTTGGACGGTGCTCTTTGTGGATGGTTCCAGGGAAGAATCACAGAGATAAAAACCAACCCAAATGATTTCTTTGGCCAATTATCCCCAAATAAATGCAGTTTGTGGAAATCATCCTGTGTTTCTACCCTGGCTCAGGGACAAGTGGAGTCTTGGTGAGGAATCTATGGTCTGGAACTCCTGAAACAATTGAAGTGACTGGAGGAAAGCCCTGCTGTGACTTACACACTGGGGTTTTGAGGGGGTGAATGGGGTTGGAAGTGGGGTATGAATACGGCTCTTTGACTTAACGCAGTGCTTCTTGATCCTGGCTGGGTTTCAGAGTGGCTGGTGGCTCTCTGCTGGGCTCCACCAGAGGTGCTCTGGTTTGGAATTCTTGGGTGGAGCTGGGGCACTTACCTTTTACAAAAGTGACACTCATGCGTCGCCAAAGTGGACAGCCAGTGATTTAACTCTTGGTCTGAAATGTGAGGCTCCCTTACCTTTGGGTTACTATTGTAAGATTTCATGAGGTTAGTTTTTAAAATCCTTTGGTTCTGAACTCCTATTTCTAGTCTGGGCCCAGCTCAGATCTCCTCGTCTTTATTCCCACAGGGCCTTCCTCATTCTCTGCATCCCACTTTTCCCTCTTAGCCATTCAGGGCCTGGATAAAGAGCAGGTCTTTTGTGGGTCTCTGATTTCTGATCCAATCTTAAGTGAGCTGCACTTTTTAAAATTGGAGTATAGTTGCTTTACAATGTTGTGTTAGTTTCTGCTGTACAGCAAAGTGAATAAGCCACATGTATACCTATATCCCCTCTTGGATTTCCTTCTCATTTAGGTCACCACAGAGCATCGAGTAGAGTTCCCTGTGCTATACATTCTGTTCTCATTAGTTATCTATTTTACACATGGTAGTGTATATATGTCAGTCCCACTCTCCCGATCCATCCCACCCTCGTTTCCCGCCTTGGTATCCATACGTTTATTCTCTACATCTACAGCTCTATTTCTGCTTGGAAATAAGTTCATCTCTGCCATTTTTCTAGACTCCACATATATGCATTAACACACAATATTTGTTTTTCTCTTTCTGACTTACTTCACCCTGTATGACAGTCTCTATGTCCATACACGTCTCTACAAGTGACCCAGTTTCGTTCCATTTTAGGGTTGAGTAGTATTCCATTGTATATATGTACCACATCTTCTTTATCCATTCCTCTGTTGATGGACATTTAGGTTGTTTCCATGTCCTGGCTATGGTAAATAGTGCTGCAATGAATATTGGGGTACACGTATCTTTTTGAATTATGGTTTTCTCCGGATATATACCCAGGAGGGGGATTGCTGGGTCATATGGTAGTTCTATTTTTAGTTTTTTAAGGAACCTCCATACTGTTCTCCATAGTAGCTGTGTCAACTTACATTCCCACCAACAGTGCAAGAGGGTTCCCTTTTCTCCACACCCTCTCCAGCATTTATTGTTTGCAGATTTTTTGATGGTGGCCATTCTGACTGGTGTGAGGTGATACCTCATTGTAGTTTTGATTTGCATTTCTCTAATAATTAGTGATGTTGAGCAGCTTTTCACGTGTTTGTTGCCCATCTGTATGTCTTCTTTGGAGAAATGTCTATTTAGGTCTTCTGCCCATTTTTTGATTGGGTTGTTTGTTTTTTTGATATTGAGCTGCGTGAACTGTTATATTTTGGAGATTAATCCCTTGTCCGTTGATTCATTTGAAAATATTTTCTCCCTTTCTGAGGGTTGTCTTTTCGTCTTGTTTATAGTTGCCTTTGTTGTGCAAAAGCTTTGAAGTTTCATTAGGTCCCATTTGTTTATTTTTCTTGTTATTTTCATTACCCTAGGAGGTGGGTCAAAAAAGACCTTGCTGCGATTTATGTCAAAGGGTGTTCCGCCTGTGTTTTCCTCTAAGGGATTTATAGTGTCAGGCCTTAGCTTTAGGTCTCAAATCCATTTTGAGTTTGTTTATTTATTTATTTTTTATAATGTGTTTTCTAAATTTAGATTTTTTAAAACATCTTTATTGGAGTATAATTGCTTTACAGTGGTGTGTTAGTTTCTGCTTTATAACAAAGTGAATCAGTTATACATATACATATATCCCCATATCTCTTCCCTCTTGCGTCTCCCTCCCTCCCCCCCTCCCTATCCCACCCCTCTAGGTGGTCACAAAGCACCGAGCTGATCTCCCTGTGCTATGCGGCTGCTTCCCACTAGCTATTGGTTTTACATTTGGTAGTGTATATATGTACATGCCACTCTCTCACTTTGTCCCAGCTTACCCTTCCCCCTTCCCGTATCCTCAAGTCCATTCTCTAGTAGGTCTGTGTCTTTATTCCCGTCCTGCCCCTAGGTTCTTCATGACAATTTTTTTTTTTTTAGATTCCATATATATGTGTTAGCATATGATATTTTTCTCTCTCTGACTTACTTCACTCTGTATGACAGACTCTAGGTCCATCCACCTCACTACAAATAACTCAATTTCGTTTCTTGTTATGGCTGAGTAATATTCCATTGCATGTATGTGCCACATCTTCTTTATCCATTCATCTGTCGATGGACACTTAGGTTGCTTCCATGTCCTGGCTATTATGAATAGAGCTGCAATGAACATTGTGGTACATGACTCTTTTTGAATTATGGTTTTCTCAGGGTATATGCCCAGTAATGGTATTGCTGGGTCATATGGTAGTTCTATTTTTAGTTTTTTAAGGAACCTCCATACTGTTCTCCCTAGTGGCTGTATCAACTTACATTCCCACCGACAGTGCAAGAGAGTTCCCTTTTCTCACACTCTCTCCAGCATTTATTGTTTGCAGAATTTTTGACGATGGCCATTCTGACTGGTGTGAGGTGTTACCTCATTGTAGTTTTTATTTGCATTTCTCTAATGATTAGTGATGTTGAGCATCCTTTCACATGTTTGTTGGCAATCTGTATATCTTCTTTGGAGAAATGTCTATTCAGGTCTTCTGCCCATTTTTTGATTGGGTTGTTTGTTTTTTTGATATTGAGCTGCATGAGCTGCTTGTAAATTTTGGAGATTAATCCTTTGTCAGTTGCTTCATTTGCAAATATTTTCTCCCATTCTGAGGGTTGTCTTTTCGTCTTGTTTATGGTTTCCTTTGCTGTGCAAAAGCTTTTAAGTTTCATTAGGTCCCATTTGTTGATGTTTGTTTTTATTTCCATTTCTCTAGGAGGTGGGTCAAAAAGGATCTTGCTGTGATTTATGTCATAGAGTGTTCTGCCTATGTTTTCCTCTAAGAGTTTTATAGTGTCTAGCCTTACATCTAGGTCTTTAACCCATTTTGAGTTTATTTTTGTGTATAGTGTTAGAGAGTGTTCTAATTTCATTCTTTTACACGTAGCTGTAAGTGGAGCTACATTTTTGAAGGGTTTCCTTAATTCTGCAAATATCAAGAACCCTCTATAACACACTCATCATTATCTTTCTCTTTTACCAAAGGCTCTCAGGTCTCCACTTGGAGGCCTGAAGCCTCTTTTTGTTCATCCATGGCTAAGAGTCATTAAATGTCTCCTTCTCACCTGTCAGCTCTCAATAAGGAGTATGTCAATAATTTACAGTATGTGAATTGAAGGCAATAGCCTGTTCAAGACATACCAGAGAGGGGACATGTGTTGACATGATAAGGAGTGGGGGGAGGAGGAGTCTTTCATATACTAAGAGTTCATGGGAAGGAAGTGGTTTCATTTCTGGGCTATAAGGTAACATGCTCTCCTGGGCTAAGGGGCCCTTTTCCATTTCCTCAATTATTGTTTTCATAGGATGATGACCTTCAGGATACCGAGTGAGATGGATGGATGGTGACTGTACATCTGTTGCTCTGGGTGGAAGGGGATACTTGGGATAAGAGCTGGAGGGTGGGCTGGGTAGCTTCTGCATACGTTCCTTCCTGCAGAGGGTGCTTTCCCCCGGGAACTGTGGGCATGCCCCTCCAGAGTTTGACTTGCCCACCTCAAATGTGAATTTGATTCATCCAAGGTTTGGCTTCCATTCTAAGGAGGAGGAAGAGGAAGCCCACCTCTTTCCCACAAGCCTACCTCTCCACAAATTTTCCTCTTATACACAGGCATGGAGTCAAAGTTGAGAGTGCAAGTCCACAGCTGTCAAATATAATTTTGCCCCAAACCAAAATAGCCCTGCAAGGGACCATGGAAAAGACCTGCTTGCTCCCTCATGCCCTTCGCCTAGGGGTGGTTGTCTACTAAATCCAGGGCCATGAAGGCATATGGCGTAGGGAGTGGCTTCAATGTCAAATAGGCCTGGTTTATATCTTGCCTCTGCCTCTTACTCTCTCTTCAGTATTGCAAAGTTTATGTCAATTCTTTGAGGCTATTTCCCAGATATAAAATACATTGTGGGGACTAAATGAGGTCAGTTAGGGGCTAGAGCCTGGTCTGGGCCCTCCATCCTCTTCCAGTGTGTTTCCCCCAGTGGATTTGTCTTCTGATGATTCAGTCCCCATCTCCCATTAATTTTTATTTCTATGGGCAGGAAGCCCTTGCAACCCTAAATACCTAAGTCCCTCTTCCCATTCAAAGAAAGAGTTAGGAACCTGAGCTCAGGGAAGGGCTTTGCATAGCTCCAAGGGGTGACATTCTGAAGGGTATGAAACCTGCTGGAGATGGAGCAAGCTGGATCTCCTGGTAGATCCAAGCAGTTTTGTTACTCAAATTTGTAGTATTTTAAGTCTCTAGGACACCAGATGCTCCCATATTCAAAGGCTTCCAGAAGCAAGCAGGCTTTTGCCAACAGAAAGCAGCATAAGGGTAGAGGGGGTGGGACCACCCAAGAATAATGGATAATCTGGCACTGTCAGAGTTTGGCTATTGGAATTGAAAACAGTTCAGCCTGTCTGTCCACTGCGGACCTGCAGAAGATGTGCCTCCTATTAAAGGCTGCAGCCTTCCGCCAGCCCTTTGGTCTTTTGTTTCTCTTTGCCACCCCACTCTTTCTCCTTCTGGCTAGCCCATATGCTTGCATGTCTATACTGGCAATTGTTTTTTATAAAATGCTAGCTCTGTGTGTGTGTGTGTGTGTGTGTGTGTGTGTGTGTGTGTGTGTGTATGTGTGTAAGGGGTCACACTGCCACTGATTTGGCTCAGTTGCTTAGACCCAAAGAACCTTAGGTTGCAAGTTTTATCCCAACACAGACCAGTTATCTTCTTACTAAGAATAAACAAAGTTTCTCAAGACTCCTGACCTTCTGTCCTGGCCAGCTGGTTTGCAAATGTGGTTTGGTCTTCCTCAAGGGAGATCAGGCGATCCATTACCACTTCTATAAAGCCCAACTTTCGAAACACCCCTTCTTTATCAAAAAATAAGGGAACTTGGAGTTTTCACAGAAAGCTAAACCCTTTCTTATTTCATAGGTGGTGAGAGCAATCATGATTTACTTGTCCCAGAACTTTCAAAGCCCTTGTCTGAAGTCCACATCATATGTTCATGGCCTTCTGAGGTTGCGTACCATCTTGTCTACCCATCCACGTCTCTCATTTTTTTTTTTTTCTTTCCGTGACAGGAACCCTCTGCTCCATATACCTTGGTCTTTTGTGCTTCTGAGCCTTTGCTCTTGGTGTTCCCCTGCCTGGAATTCCCTTTTCCTTCTTGCCTGCCCAAGTCAACATTCCTTCAAGGCCCTGCTTGAGTCTCGCTTGGGTGATCTCCTATTTCTCACATCTTCCTAGATGTCTCTACACTTACCAGATTTTATCTTCTGATGTTCTCTAATTGTTTCATGGGTGTGAGGCTTTCTTTTCTGTGAGAGATCTTAAACTCTTAGAGATCCTGCTTAGGTCTTTTCTGTGAGCTTTGCAGCACCTGACCCCATGTGGGACAGTCCCTTGTTGAATGGAATTCCTAGGGTGTGGAGTGGCTGGACCTGGCTCCCAGTCCTGGTTCTACCACACTTTGGCTGTGAAAGGTCAGGCTGATGGAGTTTCTGCTGTTTCCCCAGATGTAAAATAGACATTCATTCATTCATTTTCATCTGCTCAGGGACCAGTAGTGGCCCAGCACAAACTAAAAAGAGTAAGACACAACCCCTGTCTTTAAGAAGCTACAGTCTAGTTGGGGAGGTAAGATGTATAACAAAAAATGACAATACTCCCTGACTCGGGCAACCCAGGTGTACTGTAGATGGGGATTGATACATTTGTCTCTCTATTTAGAAGGTAAGCTCTCAAAGGATGAGCTGTATATCACTCGTTTCTGGGTCTCTGGTTTCTAGCCTAGCGTCTGGCACATAGGGGACATTAAATAGATATTTGAGTTTGTTGACTGAGGGAATTGATAAATGAGTGAATGGACCCAGGGTCACAGCAGCAGAGAGAGGAGAGGTATGTAGGTACGACAAAGAAGGGGTTACTTTGTAGCAGATTTTTGAAGAAGGGCTAGGAGCTGGCTGAGTAGACAAGGGAGGAAGGGCATTCCTAGAAGAGGAAACTGCAGAGGCAGAGACACCATGATGTAAAGCCCTATGCGGGGGTAAGAGAAACCTCGCCTGGTGTGGAATGGCTTGGGAAGGGCCCGGGCAGAGGAGAGAGGTGAGTGAGATTGTTATCCCTGAGCAGGCCGCCGGTTGCTCTGCCCATTTACCCCTAAGTTTGTTTCTGCTTGCCGGTGCCTTCTCCCCAACCCCACAAACCTGGCCTGCATTGCCCCTTGCTCCTGGGATGCGAACCTTTTAGTATTAGCTGAAGGTGTTACTTCTCAAACTTTACTGTGCTCAAGAAACACCTAAAGATCTTGTTAAAAATGCAGATTCTGATTCTTTGGGTCTGAGGTGGGGCCTGTGAGTGTACATTTCGAAGGAGAACCCAGGTGATGCTGAGGATGCTGGTCCAGTAAGGCAGTGGTACCTAGGGAGCCTCTTTGTAGCTTCAACCACGAATTCCAAAGGCAAAAGGAAGCTACCTTCCTTTAGGTTATTTGTAGCAGTCTTCCCCAGCAGGGTGGGTAATCGAGTGTTGTCTAATAAAATCTTCATGGATGAATGGCACTGGGTAGAAATGCCGAAAATAGGGCTTCATTTCCCAAATGGCCAGTCTTCAACTGTGGTGTCTTCATTCTGCAAAATACCTCTTCAAGTTTCTGCTTCCCAGGCTTGTATTGGCTCCTGGGGAAAGCGTATTCTTTTGGAGCAAATGGGCATCTGGAGGCCCACGTGAGTTGAGGGGAGGTTCTGGGGTAGCTCTCCTCCCGACTCACCCTGCCAGGGTGTCTCTCCCCTGAACTGGAGCCTTCTGACCCTTGGTCCTGGAGGGCTGAGTTGGACAAAGTCTGTAAAGTCATATACTTGGTTTCTCTTGGCCAAATTCTGGATTGAGGCAAAGGAACTTCTGGATCCCCTTCTTGTCTCAGATGTCCCCAAAACAGAAGCGTCTGGATCCAGTGTGAGACCAAGTGAGCCCAGTAATCAGCTTCCCTGGGCCTCACAGGCACGCTCAGCTGCATTAAGAAAAAGGAGGAGGCCGGCTATGTCAAACGAAAACTCTCGGGCTGACATGGTGCTGCAGACCTGGCCGAGGGGCTGTGCGGGAGCCAGGGCACGGGCTGGTGCCAATCTATCTCTCCGGGCACGCCTGTGAGCCAGGCCACTGCTGACAGCGGAGGAGGCCTGGGGCCTGAGGGTTGTGGCCACCGGAAGACACTTTTCTCCCTAGGCTGCCCCATCTCTTCTTCTCTGATTTTCCTTCCCTTGGGCTGTGAGCTCTGTGAATGCATGAGCCAGCTGCAGGCAGACTCTGGGGAAGTGACAGAGGAACTTTGGCGACAGAGTCTGTGCAAGATGCAGGCATGGACAACCACCTCTGGTGTGGAGAAGCACAGAGGCCTCCTCTCCGCCTTTCTGCCTCTAGCAACTGCCACCCAAATTTGGCCCACTTCACTCCTCCCCAGCCTAGGACAGCCTCAGCGGCCTCAGCTAGATTTTACTGCCTTCACGATGATGTGGATGATGTCTCACTCCTCTCCAAATTCATTCATTCATTCATTCATTCATTCAGGGTGCCCCCGTGCAGCTATGCAGCACCTGTTTATTGAGTGTCTACTTTGAACCAAGCACTGTTCTGGCCTCTCATTTGGTTCCTCCATGCCCTGCCTCTTAGCACTTTCTTTTACACACACACACACACACACACACACACACACACACACACACACACACACGCAGAGGCCCCTTGCTTCATCTAGTCCAGTCTGCTCTTCTCTGTGTCTCTAAACACCCCAAGGGAAGGTGTCGTGTCTCCTCCCCTTGGCAACAGGCGATGTGGAATACTGGACATACCCAGTGTTTCACACAGACCTCAGTTTGAGTCCTGGCTCTGACTCGGCCCTTAACTATCCTAGGTAACTTGAGTGGGTTAGGCCCTGTCGGCCTCTGTTTCCTCATTGCAATTTAAAAAGAAAAGAGAAGAAATCACCTCTTCCAGGCTTACAATTAAGTACAAACTTTTAAAGACTTGGCACAGAGTTGATGCTCTAAGATGTGGGTGGCTCCCTCCTTGCTGCACCAGTGGCCCATCGCAAGTGCCTGTAGTGGCTACATGAGAACCTGTGTTCTCCTCAAATGTCTCCCCAGAGGAGTGGGGGTCACCTTATCTGCTTAGGGCCACGTGGGTACTCCACCCCAAGTTCTCCTACTTGTGACACTAGCCTATTGTTTTCTCCCTTTTTCAACATCTGTTGAAACAACCAGTTTCAACATCTGGTCTTGTGTCACCTACCTCCCCCCCACTTTTTTTCTTGGAATATTTTAAAGCAAGTTTCAACCATCGTATCATTTCACCTATAAGCACTCCAATGTGTATAATAGATAAAGATGTTAAAGAACATAACCACAAATTTTTTTTTTTGGCCATACCATGGGGCGTGTGGTATAATAGTTCCCTGACCAGGGATCGAACTCGCGCCCCCTGCAGTGGAAGCACGGAGTCTTAACCACTGGATGGCCAGGGAAGTCCCAACCACAAAAAATTTTTAACGTTCCCCCCCACCAAATCAAGAATTATTCATTAATATAATCTAACACCCAGTCCATATTTATTTTCTTCCCAATGATCTCAACAATGTCTTTTTACTGTTGATTTGATTGAATCAGGATTCCCCAAAAGTTCATGTTACAAATGACTGTAAGAGCTCTCAGGTATTTTTACACCAACCTGCTGTTCTGTTTTCAGTGGAAATGCTAGAAAAATGAGGAAGTTCTTACTTCCTGAAAGTCTCCCACCTCATTTCCCTGAACCCTTTTCAAACAAAACAAAAACTAGCATCTCCTTTTTTGGGTGTTTTTAAATGACAAAAAGAATTCACCCCTCACAGCAGCTTTGAAATCAATGGGTTCCTCAAACAACTTTCCAACTCCAACCATCACCCAAGTGGAGAAGAAAGGCAGGCCATGCTTTAGTTCTGGTTTTGGAGGGTAAAAATTTCCGAGGAACTTTGCTCTTTGCAGACAGATTTTTTTATGCCCTCCCACCTGCTTTTCGAAATCCACCAACCACAAAATTTACTCCATCCACTTTTTTCTCTCTCCCTTCCACACTCCCTCTCTCTTTTTAGCAGCAACATACAAGCCGGCCATATTAGAGAGATGGAAATAAAGCTTCCTTAATGTTGTATGTGTCTTTGAAGTACATCTGTGCATTTTTCTTTTAGCATCTAACCATTCCTCCCCTGTAGCCCTCGGCCCCTCAAATCACCCTCTCCCTATCCCACCCGACTAACATCTCAGTCTCTGAAAATGCACAAAGATGCCTGGCTACCTCGCCCTGCCTTCAGTCTCACGGGGCTCAGTCTCTTTTTCTCTTTGGGTAAGTTAGACTGCACATCTGCATGCTTCTGAGGGTACAGAAGTGCAGCCGCAACAGGAGGAGGATGGGGGCCGGGGGCAGGAAAGAAGACATCGCTTGAGCCTCCCTTCGGCGTTGTCCTTGGGAAGGGAGGCGCGGGGATGGGGGGAGATGTGGCTGGGGACTGCATAACGCTGGGACGACTTGGTCGCAGAAACGTTGGGTCAGGGGATCTGAAGGTTCCTTGGAGGTGTCAATTGTCAAGGGAGGTGATTTTTCTTTGGATTTCCCTGAAATGGACGTATGTGGGGCTGGGGGCCGAGGGTAGGCTGATGTGCAGAGCCTCTTCATGGATTTTTTCTTTTAGCTGCTACAAATCTCCTGGGACTTAATGCTCCCTTAAGGGGCTTCTTCTGTGAACCTTGATCTTTGGAATCTGGTGGATTTAGGTTGTCAGAAAAGAGTGTACGGGGGGGAGTAGAGGGGCAGAAAGTTGAGTCTGGGTCTGGCTTCCTGGAAATCTGTACCACCGATCTGTTGCAGTGTGTGGAGGCGTAGGTGGGAAGCAGGCTTGAGGAGCGATCTCTGCATTGGGAAGAGAACTGCTGAAGCAGGCACTGATGGAGAAGCTCTCTGGCTTGGGCCAGATGGAGTGGAGGAGGGGTCAGGTGAAGGGATCAGAAAAAAAAAAAAAAGAAAAAAAGGGAACACATGAGTGTGGTTGTGGCCCTTTGGATCACATCTCTGAACTGTCCAGCCCCACCTTGCCGACTGTCAAGAGATCCAAATGCTAATTTCATACATGGCCACTTAGGGACTTCCTGGTGGGTAGGTGGGCTAGGGGGTCACTTGCAAGCCTGCATTATAGGTAGTCTCCTTTTTGCTCTTAAACTTACTCATTGCTGGCATAGCAATTGAGGATCCAGTCCAACGGCTGTCAGTGGGAATATTCCCCATCACAAAGTTTCTCTCTCCCTCCTTCTCTCGCTCTTTTTCTCTCCTTCTCTGGCATGCTGTGCTGGATATTGGGCTGGAGTGCTAGAGACAGCCCAGGGCCCCTGGCAGCCTGCACGGTAAGGCCTGTGAGCTTTGCTGAGTTACTGAACATATTAACAACAGAGCAGGAGTGTTAGGGAAGCTCAGGCAGTAGAGACAGCATGAGCCTTGGACTCGATCTGGGTTTAAAGCCACCTTTGTCATTTACTTCATACTATCAGCAAGTTACTCCCCTCTGAGCTTCAGTTCTTTCCTGGGTGAACTGGAGAATACCTACTGCCTGGGTTTTTTGTGAGTCTGGCACATAGCAAGTGCTTAAGAATAGCTACGCTTTATGAACTCTTTTCACGTGCCCACGCGCTGTGTATCTTGTTTAGTCCTTGCGGCAACTGGTAACCGCATGGGGCAGATACATTATGATCCTCACGTTACAGAGGAGGAAACAGGCACAGAGAGGTTAAGTAACTTGCCCAATAAGGTCACAGTAGTTTAAGGGGAGCTGAGATTTGAACCCCTTGTTTGACTTCACTCCTTTCTTTTTTATTTTTTAACATCTTTATTGGAGTATAATTGCTTTACAATGGTGTGTTAGTTTCTGCTGTATAACAAAGTGAATCAGCTATACATATACATATATCCCCATTTTCCCTCCCTCTTGTGTCTCCCTCCCACCCTCCCTATCCCACCCCTCTAGGTGGTCACAGAGCACGAGTTGATCTCCCTGTGCTATGCGGCTGCTTCCCACTAGCTATCGGTTTGGTAGTGCATATATGTACATGCCACTCTCTCACTTTGTCCCAGCTTACCCTTCCCCCTTCCCATATCCTCAAGTCCATTCTCTAGTAGGTCTGTGTCTTTATTCCCGTCCTGCCCCTAGGTTCTTCATGACCATTTTTTCTTTTTTACATTCCATGTATATGTGTTAGCATATGGTATTTGATTTTCTCTCTCTGACTTACTTCACTCTGTATGACAGACTCTAGGTCCATCCACCTCACTATAAATAACTCAATTTCGTTTCTTTTTATGGCTGAGTAATATTCCATTGTATATATGTGCCACATCTTCTTTATCCATTCATCTGTCGATGGACACTAAGGTTGCTTCCATGTCCTGGCTATTGTAAATAGAGCTGCAATGAACATTGTGGTCCATGACTCTTTTTGAATTTTGGTTTTCTCAGGGTATATGCCCAGTAGTGGGATTGCTGGGTCATATAGTAGTTCTATTTGTAGTTTTTTAAGGAACCTCCATACTGTTCTCCATAGTGGCTGAACCAATTCACATTCCCACCAACAGTGCAAGAGTGTCCCCTTTTCTCCACTCCCTCTCCAGCATTTATTGTTTGTAGATTTTTTGATGATGGCCATTTTGACCTGTGTGAGGTGATACCTCATTGTAGTTTTGATTTGCATTGCTCTAATGATTAATGATTTTGAGCATTCTTTCATGTGTCTGTTGGCAATCTGTATATCTTCTTTGGAGAAATGTCTATTTAGGTCTTCTGCCCATTTTTGGATTGGGTTGTTTGTTTTTTGTTACTGAGCTGCATGAGCTGCTTGTATATTTTGGAGATTAATCCTTCGTCAGTTGCTTCATTTGCAAGTATTTTCTCCCATTCTGAGGGTTGTCTTTTTGTCTTGTTTATGGTTTCCTTTGCTGTGCAAAAGCTTTAAGTTTCATTAGGTCCCATTTGTTTATTTTTGTTTTTATTTCTATTTCTCTAGGAGGTGGGTCAAAAAGGATCTTGCTGTGATTTATGTCATAGAGTGTTCCGCCTATGTTTTCCTCTGAGAGTTTGATAGTGTCTGGCCTTACATTTAGGTCTTTAATCCATTTTGAGCTTATTTTTGCTTCACCCCATTCTTAACCACTGAATTCTACTGCCCCCGATATTTAAGAAATGATGCTGCTATAGTAACAGTAATTTGGATCAAAGAATCTTAAGTACAGGCAAAAGAGGGGAGTTGGGTGAGTGACCAGTGTGCAAGGAAATGAGGATGGAGGACAGGCAACCTGTTTGGGGAGTTAGGGAGAGCTTCCTGAAGGAGGGAGAGCCTTATCTAAGTGAAGAAAGCAAGGGGGCTCGGGGACCAGGACCAGGGTGTGGCTTAGAGGAAGATGGAATCTAGGGTGAAGAGGTCAGGGCATGGGGGCTGTGAGGCGGTGGTGGGAGGAGGCTAAAGCCTCTGCAAACCTGGATGGGGGGAGGGTGCAGGAGTAGGGACCTTGAACTTGAACTTGATTGGTGCTGTGATGAGACAGACCCTGGTACTCCGAGGCCGAGGGCTCAAGTGGACAATGGAACCTTGGTGGTTGTAGCAGCATCAGTCCCCAAGATGGAGGGATGTCCCAAGTGACAAGGGAGGGGACTGACACAGGGCCTGGGTTTGCGAGGATGACTACAGAGCTGACAAAGGGACAGGGGACAGCTGGCCAACCTGCTGTACATACCACAGAAGCACATGGGACTAGTTTTCAGTTAGAAGCAATCCAAATGATTGGTTTTCCTTAGAGTTTGTCTCAAAACTCTTGGCTCCACGGTTACTGGCCTGGTTACCAAAGTCTGGGTTATGTTAGGCGAGGCTTAGAAAGTGGAGTCTGGTCCTCACTCAACCCCACTGCACACGGACACACAGGGGAAAACACCTTCCCTTCCCTCTCCAGACTTTTATCGAGTGCCCACTGTGTGTCACATGCTGTTCCGGGTCCCGGGATGCCAGAGCCTCCCGAGGGACTAGGGAACATAAACAAAAAATAGTAATGCAGCATCCCATGTGCTGTTAGCAGCTAACCTTTGGTGGGGGCTGACCATGAGCCAGGCACCGCTGTGAGCTTTATGTTTTAGTATTCAATCCTCACAACGGCCCCAGGAGGTAGGACCTATTGTTGTCTCCCATTTTACGGATGAGGAAACTGAGGTGCTGGGAGGTGAACCATCTTGCCTAAGATCAGATCACGGTGCTAGAGCGCTGGTCTTGGCCACTATGCCATTCTGCTTCCCGGTCTGGAAGTGACAGAAACCTCCCGGTCTGGGGAGAGGTCACGGGCACTGGAGAAGCTGCCATGGGGGCGATGCCTTGTTAGCTGGGATCTGCGGGGTAAGCAGGAGGGCTCAGGGGCAGCAGGGTGAATGAGCTTTCCAACCTGCAGCAAAAACACATGCAAAGGCATGGAGGAGTGGAAGAAGGTGGCGTTTTCAGGAAAGTAAGAACTCCAGGGTCACTGGAGTGGAGGAAGCGTGAAGGGTTGGGAGCAGGACAGGAAATGAGGCTGGGATGCTGGATGGTCCCAGATGGCAAAGGGCTCAGAAGCCCAGGAGCCTGGACGAGATCCTGAAAGCAGCAGGGAGCCAATGGCAATTGGGGATGAGGGGTGACAAGGACAGGTGCTCTCCCGGCTGCATGGGGGTGGCCTGGCCTGCGAGGGAGACCTGAGGTGGTGGGTCTGAATGGTAAGGCAGCCCAGGAGTTGGCCTGCGTGTCACAGTCACCTGGGTAGCAGGGGCTGCCCTGGGACACAGCGTGCTCCAGAAGGGTGGGGACTAATTTCTCTGCTTAGACAAACTCTGTTTTTTTTTTTTTTAACCAAGAAAAAAATTAACCTACCTCATAGGTTGCTGTAGGGTTGGAAAGAGGCATGAAGAGAATTAACTTCTAGTCTGTGTAGGAAATAGTGTTTGACAGGAGATGAGCAAATTTTTGTGATCTCTGCAAGACGGGCCAGTTAGAAAAGTATATGACATGGGGCCTGAAGTGCCCAGATACACCTTAGAGAGAGTGAGGGGCCCTGGGCATTGGTGAAGTTTTGGAACTGAGCTCAAAAGCCACATCCTTACGGTACCCTTGTTGAATCATTTCCTTTCTGTGAGTTGGAGATCAGAGACTCAGGCTCCAGACATGGTCCCAAATGGGAAAACCAGGAAGATTGTGAGCCCCCCTTGTATGGAGGTTCCTTTAAAGAAGACCATTCCCCTCTGGCCAGCCTGACTGCCTGGGGGCTGACATGGGGGCTGGACCTGCCATGTAGACAGCAGGAGGACTGAGCCCTGGGAACCCTTGGTACAAAAATCACCCCCTCACCCAGCCTCCACCCCTCAACCTGCTGTCTAGAGGCTGGCAGCCTGGCAGCCTGCGTTCCAATCTAGCTTGTCACTTACCAGCTGTGAACTTGGGCTATTCATTTAACTTTTTTGTGCTCCATTTCCCCACTTGGAAAGTGGGGGTGATAATAGGGTTGCTGTATTAAATGAGGTGATATCTGTAGGGTATGTAAACAGCGCCTGGCGCACAGTAAGCATCTTGTTGTTACTATGAAGTCCCTTTGTGGCCCTAGCCGTGGATTCGGCTAATTTCCCGAAGCAGCAGAGCTCACCAGGAGCCCAGGATTTTGCTCACAGCTCTGTCCTCGCTGCACGATGATTTCCTCATCTTTAACGAGGGCCTGGATTGGTGAAAGGCCTAAGGCCCTTGCCCTGAGCTGGGACGCTGGGAGACCTCAGGCGGAAGTGGGCGCTGTACTGGGAGTCAGGAACCGTGATTCGGGACCCGGCTTGTCCCTACCTGCTGTGTGTCTCTCTCAGGCCTCAGTTTCCTCGTTGGTAAGATGATGGAGCTGGATCTACAATTCCTGAGGTTCCCCCTGCTTTGGTGACTCCTGTTCCTCTCTCTGCAGTTGGGACTTGACGGTTGACCTCTCTGACCACTAGAGGGCACACGTGTCCGCCTGGTGCCTCCTGCAGGCTGTGCCGTAGGGATGCGGGGAAGGAGCCGCATTGCACCTCTCAGTCTGCCCCCCTCCTGCTGGCCAGAAAAGGCCCCTCACTCCCCAGGGCTCTGCCCTCCCGCACAGCAGAGTGCTAGCTCCTTCAAGTTGGAGGCAGCTCCTGGTAGGGTTCAAGTTCTGTCTCTGGAGTGATGTTGTGGCCTGGGGCGGGACACAGGCAGGGATGGGTCAGCCAGATGTGTGGGACCTACTTCCTAATGCCACTTGGAGGCTCTTTTTGCTCAGGTGCCCTGGGAAGGTCGCGGAACCTTCCCAGGGAAGGTGCTAGAGAAGCAAGGTGTTCCTGGGATGTGAGGTAAGCTCAGGACAAGGCCCTGCCGGGCTCCTTCCCTGAAGATACCTCCGCCTCTGCAGAGCGGGGGCGGAGATGGCATTTTCAGCACACCTCCTCCTCGCCTGGCGCTGTGCTCAGTGCTTTCATAACGCTGTGAGAGCGAGGAGATGGGAACTGGGCTTTGTTCTCCTGGGGCTGCCGCTCAGCCTCTCCAGTTCGTATTTCCCTGATGAGCACTTCAGCACACCTGGCCTTGCAGGTGGAGCCGTGTGCCCGTCCCTCCATCTAGGGCTGGGTCCTGACCTCCCTGGCCAGCAGTTCAGAGCATCTCCTGTTCTTAAGTCCTGCCTGCTGGCCCTGGCCACTCATCCGAAGGGATGAGCCGAGTGGAAGGGCTTCGCTATCCCTGCTTCCAGGCTGCAGTGCTGCTGTTCCTGGGGTGGGGCCCGGCAGCTTTGCACAGCGAAATCTTCTGCAAAACGCGAGCCCTGTGCAATCCGGGGGAATTCCAAGGGGCTGCCCCGAGGGGTCAGGCTCCAACGTGGCCCTGCCTAAGCCCTTCCTGCTTAGGGGGCAGAACTTGAGGAGAATTTAGGCTACCCTTTGCCTTATTTTTATTTTGTATTTTTTTTTTTTTGGCGGTGCCTTGAAGCTTGCGGGATCTTAGTTCCCCCATCAGGGATTGAACCCCGGGCCACCGCAGTGAAAGTGCTGAGTCCTAACCACTGGACCGCCAGGGAATTCCCCTACCCTTTGCTTTACATATTTTATCTTATTTAATTATTACCGTAACCCCAGGAGGTAGGTATCATCAGCTGCGTTTTACAGAGGAGGGGCCTGAGGCTCAGAAGATAGAGGAACTTGCCCATGTTCTCCCAGCCGATAGAAGGCAGAGCTGGGATTGAACCACATCTACTGGGGTCTCCGTGCCTCCTAGCTGCCCCCCTGCCGTCCCCTAGCGGCTTCTTCTCCCACTCAGAAGAATAGTGTCCCGGTCCTGGCCTAACTCTGGGACCTCAGCTCTCTCCAGTTGCCCCCTTGATCACTCTGCTGGTTGTGCTTCAGATACGTGATGCTCATTCCAACCCCTGGAACTTTCCTCTTGATGTTCGGCTGCCTTGCATTCCTTCAAAATTTCAAATGGCTTCACTCCTTCACTTTAGTGGGGGGCCACCTACAGGGCAGCGCTCGGAGCAGCTCTCCCTGACCACCCGATGTCAAACACACCCTGCACCTTGCTTTATTTTTTACAGCCCTTGCCTGTGAATCAATAGCTAAAGTTACATTATTTCTTTTCCCTGTTAATGTCTGTCCCCCTCCCTAGGATATAAGCTCCATGTTACAGTACCTCTGCCTGCCTCCATCATAGCAATAATCCCTGGGCCCTAGACTGAGTGCCTGGGGCACCGGAGGTGATTTATAAATATTTGGTAAATGAGTGAATGAATGATTGATACTGAGCATTACTGCGTCTCCTTTATAAAGAATATTTATCTTTTGGGATGAGGTTTTGACCATACTGGCAGAGAATTTTGGAATTCAGCCCAGGGCTAGGGTGAGGTGAACGCAGTGCCTAGGGTGCAAAATTTAAGGAGGTGTTTGCATGACCCTGAGGGTGGGCACCCCCTTAAATCTCGTGCCCAAGGCTTTCTGCCCCTCTGTGGGCGGGGGGTGGGATGGGCACTGCAGCTTCAGCTGGGAGGGCTTCCGCTCACTCCCCTCACCCTAGACTCTGCCCTGCTTGGAATGTCAGAGTGGGATGGGCCTTCTCAGGCCACACGCCCAGGGCTCCTGGACCAGGTCCAGCGTTCCCCAGAGGATTCTGCACCCTGCTCTCCCTGCAGCCTGTATCAGCTCCTTGCTGCGGTGTGTCCAGGCCTGGCATCTCCAAAAGGGGCTCCTGTCCTTGTAGACCCATCAGTTGATCCCTTCGAATTGTGCCTATTCTTCTGGGGCATCTCTTCCTTCCCGTTGCCCATCTGCTGTCCCTGCCAGGAGCCTGAGGAAGAGAAGGGGGCTGGGCTGGGCTGGGCTGGGCATATGGCTTGACTCTTCCCTGCGGTATAGAGAGCGAGGCCTTCTGTATCTGCATCTGTCCTCAAGGCTGCCTGCCCCCAGGGGACACTGCAGCTTCCGCTGGAAGGGCTTTGGCTCAGCCGAGATGGTTGAAAGTGGTGGGAAGGAGGGGGAACCGAGGCCAGCACCGTGCAGCCCCTTGTCCAAGCCATCAGGTGGCCATGACAGGCCTGTGGCAGGACAGCCAGATGGAGGGCAGGCTTGAGGCCATCTGTCTGTCCCTGGCTTGACAGATGATGTGCTCTCTCTCTACCCCAAGGGCCACATCAGTTACCGCTTAGGAGCTTTGCCCACCCCACTCCACCCCACCCCCTAATTTCAGCCATAAGGGACCCCGCCAGCTGTCCTAGCTCTGCTCCGCTCCCCACCAGATGCAGAGGCTTGCCCCCTCCCTGGCCTTGTCTGCCAGAATCCTCACCAGCTTGTGGCTTTGTCCACAGTGCCACCAGGGAGGAGCATGGAAGTCACAGTACCTACCACCCTCAACGTCCTCAATGGCTCTGATGCCCGTCTGTCCTGCACCTTCAACTCCTGCTACACCGTGAACCACAAACAGTTCTCCCTGAACTGGACTTACCAGGAGTGTAGTAACTGCTCCGAGGAGATGGTGAGTTCTCAGATGGAGGCAGGGGTGGGGGAGGCAGGAGCCCCACAGCGTGAAGCTCCCCTTTCCCACCACCTGCCCCTGCACTGTACCAGGACCCTAGCATATCCTGGTGGGCTATCTGCTCCTGAGGGCATTGGCAGAGGTGTGCTGTCGTGCCTGGGTGGCCCTGGGAGGGTGGCAGAGACCTAGAGGTGACTGCCTCTCTTCCAGGTAGAAGGGGGCATGGGAGGAGGGGCATCCTGCTGTCCTTGCAGCTCCTTGTTCATGCAGCCCCCTATCCTGTCGCCTCCTGCCGCCCCAGTTTCTCCAGTTCCGCATGAAGATCATTAACCTGAAGCTGGAGCGGTTCCGAGACCGCGTGGAGTTCTCAGGGAACCCCAGCAAGTATGACGTGTCAGTCACGCTGAGAAACGTGCAGCTGGAGGATGAGGGCACCTACAACTGCTACATCATGAACCCACCCGACCGCCACCGCGGCCACGGCAAGATCTACCTGCAAGTCCTCATGGAAGGTGAGGGGCTGCTGGGGGGCCCTGCCCATTCCCACCCAGCTACTCTCCAGCAGGACTAGCTGGGGCTCCTTGGGAGAGGCTGTGCCCTCCTGAGGGGCGGGAGCAACAGCACGTGCTGGGTGGAAGGCATCTGTTTTACTCCTTCCCGTCCTCGAGGACTATGTCTCAGGGAGTCCTGATGATGCTGTCCAGCATGATCACGATCTTAAGAATCCCAAGAGCAGCTTTCATTTATTGGACACTTGCTATGTCTCAGTTATAGCTAGGGCTAAACTCTCGAGATGCAATATCTCACTTCATCCTCATACAACCCTACGAGGGAGGTACTATGATCATTCCCATTTTACAGATGAGGAAACAGGCTACGTAAGGTACCTAAGGTCACACAATTAATAAATAGTACAATCAGGACTCAAATTGGGTCCATTTGACCTCAAAGTCCATCCTCTTGGATACTGCATTATATTGCCCTCCCCTGAGGCTTTTAGGTGTCCTGGGATTATGGGGTGGGTGGGGCGCTTAGAGGTCCATGGCCTGGGTTAATTTTTGCTTTGACTAGAGTGCTTTCCACGGAGGAGAGTAAAGTCAGGACCACCCCACACCTACTGCAGGGAGCAGGGGCCAGTGGACGAGGCTCCCTTTTCCAGCCCTAGGGCTCAGCGGGTCTGTTTCCTCTCCTTCTCCAGAGCCCCCTGAGAGGGATTCCACTGTGGCCGTGATCGTGGGCGCCTCCGTCGGGGGCTTTCTGGCTGTGGTCATCTTGGTGCTGATGGTAGTAAAGTGTGTGAGGAGGAAAAAAGAGCAGAAACTGAGCACGGATGACCTGAAGACGGAGGAGGAGGGCAAGACGGATGGAGAGGGCAACGCGGACAATGGCACCAAGTAACGGGCGGGCGGCCGGCCCTGCAGCCCCTCCCTTGCGTCCTGTCTCCCTCCCACTCTCCGCCCCGCACTGTGTGCCCCCGCCTGCCCTCTCTTGGTGTGCTTCTCTCGAACCAGGATCCCAGGGCTGACCTGGGGCCTCCTGAACCCCTCCCTTCGTATCCGCCACCCTGCACCAAGAGAGACTCACCTCTCTTTGATTCGAGAAACCTGCCCTGGCGTCTGGGATGTGTGGGCCCTGGGGGGAGGGAGAAGCGGGCTCAAAACTGCCAGCCTCTGAGAAGAGACAGGAGGCCTGTGGGAGGGGCGCAGAGAGAGAAGGGGGAGGGTGGGCAGTGGAGGAGGAGGAGGCCAGCTGTCCAGTCTGCCCAGTGCGTGGACTGGTCTGGTGGCCGCTTCAGAGGGGACCTGCAGGTGGGACGGGGCTCTGCTGGCTGCCTCTAGAAGGCCTGGGGTGTGGCATGCCTCTGCTCCCAGAGCTGCCCCTAGCCCTGGGCAGCCTTGTCACGGGGGTGGTGATGGGTTCCTATAACTTGGGGGTGTGTTGAAGGGATGACCGTGCGTTTCCTGGGCCTTGAAGGGAAGGAAGCTGGAGGCAGCTGGAGACAAGCCTTGGCCCAGGGAGCTCTGCTCTCACCTTTCTCCTTCGATAGCTGCTACCACAGAAGCCTCTGGGTTTCTGTGGGCTCGCTTAAGCCCTTGGGATTTTTGGCAGGAAAAGTACCAAAGGGCTGCTGAGCTAGGCCGTGGGGGGCGGGGAGTCGTGTTTCTCCAGGTGCTGGTCATTTTTCACCGCAGTTACCCACTCACAGGAGGCAACTGCAAAGTTAGCTGAGGGACGAGGGGCTGCGGGCTCCGTTGTAAAATGGAGTTCAAGGTTGACTGCCTCCTCCCCCAGGGTGGCCACCATCACCTGGGCCAGGAGCAGCTGAGGTGCGGAGATAAGGAGAGAGGGGGTGGGAGCCACGTCAGAGGAGTAGGTGTGCAGAGCGGGGGCCTCGCTGGGGCTTCTGTTCAGACTTCCCCCGTTACCCTCAGCAGGGTTTCATCTGGCTTTTGGCCCTGAGGGAAGCCTGAGGGGAGCCCTGTAGCCTCTGAGACCCTGTGGCCATGTCACATCTGGAGCCATGTCACACCCTCCCCTGCCCCGACAGTTCTCTCTGGGGGGACGGAAAGTAGCATTTGTGGGGAGCCAACTTTCACTGCCATTTTACTCACATGAAGAGGGAATTGCTCAAGCCTCAGGAGCGGGAGAGAGACAGAGAGAAACTGCCTTGGAAGATCCTCAGAGATCAGCTAGCCAAGTCACCCATACTACAGACCGGGAGACTGAGGTTCAAACTCACAACCGAGGGGCCTGCTTCCCCTCTGATTCCTCAGTCTCCAGGTTGGATGAATAGAGCCACGCTTTGCCCAGGGGGAGGGGCCTCTGCAGACAGAGAGACGAAGGAGATGAGGGGAGGGAGGTGAGCTCCTCCAGCCCTGCTCACCTCCCTGGAGCCCAGCCCCTCCAGGCTGTGACTGAGGCAGGGATGGGGTGATGGGAGTGGGAGGGCAGAGCTGCTGGAATGCCCCACGCCCACCCCAGGCTGACCCTCTGCAGCACTTCCCAGCCTTTCTCAGAGCTCAGGCCCTGGCTGGGCTCAGGGGGTCAGAGCTCAGGGCAGGAGTCTGGGGAAAGCGGGTAGAGATGGGACTCTGACAGCTTCTGGGACCCCTCTCTGCCTCTGCCCAGCAGATGGCCTTTTTGGGGAGAGAGTAATAGCATATGGGCGATTCAGTTTAATTCACTTCAATTCAACATCCATTTATTGAGCATCTCCTATGTGCCAGGCACTGAGCCAGGTACTGGAGATGTACACAAAGCCATAACAGAGCTGGGAACTGCTAGGTCAGCACTGTGGGGACCAAGATGAATTTTCTTTTGGTGCATCTAATTCCACCTCTGCAGCCACTGCTTCCAGGGCTGGAGTGGGAGAAAAAGGAAGAGATTCCAGAATCTGGGCCCTGGGAAGGGGGGAAAGGAAGGAAAGAGGGAAGATGCAATAAGGAAGAGGGTGAGAGGCCAGACAGAGTGGAGGGTGGGCAACCAGCCTGAGAGCTCCTGGGTGGGATGAATCCAGCTCACCTGGAAATTCTAGCTCATCAGTACCTAACTGCCAATCAACACACTGCCAATGGGGGTGGGCTAAGCCCCCAGGATGCCTGGGGTAGGTGGACATTGCCCATCCTTGGAGTCAACCAGCTGAGAGGGGAGAGATGGGTAGTGGGCACCCTCGTTCCAGCTGAGACCAAGGGTGGTTGTAATAACATGTCTGCAGCTTGCAGATTTCACTTTTTGGCAACTTCTTAAGTGCTCTCCTCTTCCAGGATGAGTGAGGATCTGTGTGGATGCTGGGAACTTTTCTTTTCCAGGACTCATAACATTCAGGGAAATTGTTTGCAAGATTCCCTAGGTTTATTCTAAGAAGTCCTAACTCTCTATTAAGAAGCCCAAGACTTCTGGGTTCCTTCCTTTCTCTGCCCTGCCCTAGAGGGTCCTAGGGAGAGCAGTGCCTGTCCAGGGGCCTCAGGCGCCCAAGCAGATGGGGATGGGCCAGGAACCACCTTTGTCTCAGGTACCCATCCTCATATGCACTTTCTCCCCAAGCCCCTTAGAGTCTCTTCCAGACGCCTCATAGAGCTGCCTCCCCCAGGGCAATGAGGCTGGGAACAAAATGGAGCTTCTGTGCGTAGAGGTGGGAGACTGGTGAGATGTTTCCACAGCACCCTGCACCGTGGGGCTCAAGCCCTACTTCTGGCTGCATGTTCCCATCACTGCGCTCTGCTGGGTTCAGTCTGCTGGTTTTCTCAACTGCCTCTGCCTCTCCTGCTCTCTTGGAACCCTGTATCTGTCCCTTTCTCCTAATTAAGGGCCCCCGTGAAGAGAGATGGGCTCGCCAACCCATGGGATTTAGCTTGTAGGAGCAAAGCACACTTTGTCAGGACTGAAATGCCTTGAGGTGCCTTGGAACTGGCTTTGGAAATAGCTATCTGCCCCCTAGCTCTGGACTAATCACAGTTATTCCCAATTTATAAAAAGGAAAAGCTGGATCCGTATTTCTCCCTGTGAGTCTCCTTGGTGAGGTTGGGCTGGTAAGTATTTGCAAGGTCAGGTTAAGCAGATGGACAATTGAAAATGCTGGCCAGGTCCAAAAGACAGTCCCAGGCCATAGGAATGGCTTGGTGCAATTGGAACGGGCGATGAATGGAGAAATTTTTCTTCCTACATACGTCTTAAGGATAGAAAGCCTGTGTCTCTTGCTGTGCCTCTTGCTGATGTCTTCCTTTATTGAAGCTTGCTGATGCGTTTGTACATAGTCTATATATAGGTAGAGATATATTATATATACAAATATAAAACATCTCACTACATCCACCCCGGAAGTTACGTTGAGGGGGCAACAATCATTTCTCAGTGTTTTGAGTTGATTCACCAAAGGCAAATTATGGAACGTTCTTATTGCTCTTTGTGCACTTGGAGGGGAAAACACAACTACTTATGCACTTTCTAGGATTTATGTGCTATGTGGTAATGGAAGAGGTGGTGGAGAGAGAAACTGAAATGGTCCTCTGTGACCCAACTGCTGTGATGTGTCTGCTTTGGGGAGCAGACAGTTTCTGTTGCAGTTTGTCTCGTTGCTTGGATTTATTGGCTGCAATAAACAGATGGTCTCCCCTGAACATCCCTTGAGTGTGACTTTTTTAAGGGGTGCAGAGTGGGGCAAGTTGAGGCGGTGCCAGGATTTTCACAGGGAGTCCTGTTGTTCCTTTCCTGGTGATGCCATTGACACTGCTGGGTCCCCATCAATGATGAGATCATTCTGCTCCCCTCTTGTTAGATGTTTCCTCTTTTCCCCTCATTGCCTTCACAGAATCCTGGGGGACTCCATCCACCTTGAAAGCACCCTGGGGACAGGGTGGCTAAACACCCACTTCTTGGAGGGCTCTTGGTTATTTCTGGAAGATGACAACACTTTATGCCCCCAAGGCTAACCGTCATGCCGACGTTGTCTATTCTTTCCATGGGTGGACGGGCCATCCTTCCTGCCCCCTGTTTCTAAGCTGTGTCTGACTAGGCAGACATCTGTTTCATCTGCTCTGGGCTCAAGAGGAATAGCTGACAGCTGGTGCAGAGTCTGCCCTCATGCAACTTCATGGATGAGGGTGGCTGCAGGGAAGAATCAGGTCGCTCATGTCCCATCTGCGAACTGCTCTATCCTAGTTACGTGCTGCTGAATCGGTCCTCAATTCAGGACCAAAGGCAACCACCTGGCCCAGGGGCTCTGCTCTCCCAGACAACCCAGTCTTCTTCTCTCTTGCCTTCTGGTTTTGTATCTCTTTGCACTTTTCTCTTTCTTACACACACACCCACACACCCTTGCCAAGGAGGCTCACCCAATAAGAAAGTCCTCAGCTTTCTGAATGCAAGGGAATGCTGAAGTGCTTGGTTTCTACTTTTCTCATGGTTCCTTTGTCATTTCTGCCTGCTCCCTGGTAACCCAGAGACCTTCGCCACTGGTTTAGTGGTCAGATGCATTTTAGACTATTCTAGGAGTAGCCTAACATTCGTAGTCCTAATGCCGGCAGCTGCTACCCGAGAAAGAAGCCAGATAGAAGGTGGCAGTGTTAAAGAGAGGTGGCTGGTATTTGACAGAACCAAAGGTACCTTGGTTTAAAAGGATGTCTGCCCTTGGAGCCCCTGAGTCCTTCCAAGGATGGGATGTCAGAGAGGATGCTTCCCTACTTAACAGATAGGAAACTGAGGCAGGGGATGTGGACTCAGGTGCTGGGTTCCTTCCGGGTGGACACAGCATCTAACTCAGTCCAAGGCTTCTCCCCCAGAACACTTGGAGGACACTGTGGAGCTGGGCCTGGCTTCTGGGAGGACTGGGTTTGGCTCAGGTGTCTCCCCTAAACTGATGTTTTGGGGCTCAGCCTGCTTGGGGCCTGGTGAGGTAGTTCTGATTGAGGAGGGGGCTGCCGTGTGCGGGAAGGGCTAGCTCCCACCCCGCAGCTCAGAATTGCTCACCGGCTTCCCGTGTCCCCCACCTGAGGTGCTGGTGCCTCTCCATTCCCACCGTTCTTTTGCTTCCCGCCGGAGCCCCTGCAGGGCTCAGGCACAGCCATCGGCCTGCCCATGGCCGGCTGCCCCGGAATGGTAGTCTGTATGCGGAGCCTCTCAGAGTCCCCAGGACAGGTTTTGAGGCCCAAAAGGAGCGGGGGAGGGGGAAGAGTAGATCTTTACAACATCAGAGAGGGGAGGGATCCCGGGGACTACTTGGCCAAGTCTCCTGATTATCCTGACGGGGAAACTGAGGACCAGGTCGGGGAAGTGATTTGCTTAAGGCCACAAGATGAGTCAAGGACAATCCAGGATCTCCCAGCTGGCTCCAGGCTGCCTGTTCTTCCCACAGCCCACACCCAGTCTGAGCCTAGCGCTCGGCACAGCTCGGCACAGCAGCCCACACCAGCCCAGGCTCCTGCCTGCCCCTTCCCAGTGGGCTTGAGTTGAACAAAAAGAAGCCCCCATGCTTCTTGTAAGGGCACAGTTTTGAAAGCTGAGGTTCAGAGAGGGAAAGTAATTCTCCCAAAGTCACACAGTAGGCTAATGACAGAGCTTGGTTTTAGTCGCCATTCCAAGTCCCATTCCACACCTCAGTAGAGTGCCTTTCCTCATGCTGGTTTGTATATGGTCCATCTTAGGCCACTTGTCTCCCTCCCATGTTGCAGGTGTTGTGCTAAAAAACTTCAGGGGAGAGGAAGCTGGGGCAGTGCCTGGTGGGATATGGGTTGGGCAGCTGGGTGCACAGGAGCACAGGTCCCCACTGAGGTCTCCTGCCCTCCGCCTTCGGCACTGCAGGGGCTCAGAAGGTCCATGCTGGCAGGGCACTGCGGGCTCTCTTCTCGGATGGCCATGGTGAAATTGACCCTGAAGGCTGCCAGGTTCTAGTCATTCCTGGCTGCCTGCTACCATGCTGATGTGCAGGGTACCAACCACCTTTTAGGACAGGCTCCGGCCACCCAGTGTTTGAGAGCTCCAGAGGGCCATGGGGAAGGAAGCCCATCTTAGAACTATATCCTGGCATCGTGACATGGCCCATAAATTTGGTCCTGAAACAGATTAGCCTAGGACCCCACTCCTCTGCAGGGCTGAGGAGGCCTCTGTCTAGAAAAGGGAGAAAGACTGCGGGAGGGAGGTGGTGGGAGTAGGTGAGTTGGGAGTAGGGAGCTTGTAAAGCAGCTTCTCCTTTTCTCTGGCAATAATGACTTCGAGAGCCCACGAGGCGCTGGGAAGGGGGCCAAGTGGACACTGGGTGCTCAGCTTGGCTACTCTGGAGTCCATGAGAGGGGCTGTCCCTTACAGCCTTGGCAAAGTCACTTTTATCCCAACTGCAGCTGCCTCTGCTTCTCAACTGCGACAAATTCCCTGTAAACAGGTGGCATAGGACTAGAACTGTTTGCCTCAACAGACTGAGACCCTCCTGTGGGCAAATGGGCAAAAGAAGGGGGTGTGTTCCTCCTGGAGGGGAAGTGTGTGTCACAGCTGATGGCTAATACAGCGGGTGGGGCTGTGGCCACAAGGAGAGGGATTCGCCTTGACCCATTCTGCCCCAGGGCGAAACATTAGGGCTGGCAGACAGAGGCAGATATTGATCCAATGGAAGTCAGTGCTGTGCAGAGGGTTGAGTTTCTCTGAGGTAATGAGGTCCCCATCCCGGAAGGTATTCAAGCATAGCTTGGGGGTGTTGTCGAGAAGATTCATATGTCAGGGCATACTTTTAGATGCTGTCTAAATTTACTGACAATGGCCCTCTGCAGCCCTCATTTTAGGATTCAAATGACAGAAGTAGGATTAACTCTTGCTTGCCTGCCTGAAGATAAACAGGACACATGAATGGGCAAACTCCTGTCCCTCTGCCTTGTTACTCAGTCACGCTCTACCCCAGGCTGCATCTTTACCCGACTTAGCGATGGTGGTGGGGAGAGGGTAGGTGGCGAGCCCCTATTCACAGTGAGAAATAGGCCGGAAGAGGGTGGAAATTTGGAGTTAGGAACCCTCAGGAACTTCTTTCCAAAGATCAGGCCAAGTCTAACTTGTATCTTTGACCCTCCAGCTGGGGCAAAGCTTCCCCTGTCCTTCAGTCAAGACTGTAGAAAATGGTGACAATCTTTTCAGCCTTCTCCTCCCTTCACCCTCCCAGCTTTGTCAAAGTCTTCAGCCTTCCATTCTTGTCCCATAGCAGGCTCACACCCTGTGGGCTCTCCACAGGAGCTGATGCTCTTGGGAAGGGCTGTGGGATGGGCGGGCTCATATCCAGCCTCAAAGTGTTTGGAGGGTGGGGCTGGGGTGGTAGCAGGGTGAGTGACAGCTGGCTAGACTAATCAGGATGAACACCATTTACTGAGTAGCTACTCTGTGCCTGGCCCTGAGCTCAATATTCTATGTGTATCAGCTGACAGTAGTCAGGACAACTCCCCAAATATGCATTCTTTTCTCACTTTTACAGATGAGGAGACCTGTTATACTAAGTTATGGGTACACTCAAGGTGACACAGAAAATAGCAGAGAATTCAGACCCAGGGTGGAGCGATGCCAAAGCCATCAATCACATCAGGCTGTGACTGGGAAAGGGCAGTGGACTGGCCTCTTGCAGCCCAGAGACCTAGGAGTGGGTGGGGGAAGGGTGACTGGGAGCCAATCTCAAAATGACCGTGGACAGCCAGAGATGGGCAAAAGTGTTTGGAAGCAGAGGCAAAGGCTTCCCAGTGGGTCTCTAACATCCCACCTCCTGCCTGGCCTGGCCCCTGACCCCACAGCTCTGTGCAAACAGCTCTGGCTCCCGCTGGCCACCCTCTCCTCTCCTGGTTTCTGAAAACCTATAAAACCTTTTCTTCACCTGCTGACCAGTTGTCTCCATCCCTACCCCTCCTCCTCGGCCTGTGTCTCACTCCAACTTCCCCAGGTTCCCCTTCATTCCAGGCAGACTCTCCCTTGCTCCCATGCTTCTTCCCTTCCTCTCGGCCATCTCTCCTGACCTTCTGTCCCTGCCATATCTCCTCTTCTACTCCACATCCTCTCTCTCCTCTCACTTTGCAAGATCCACTGCTCTCACACTAAAATATTCATAGCGGATGGGACCTGAACACTAGGGGAGCCCTGCCTGGCGCTCTGCACCTTTTTATGCTTCTGGTTTGGTCAGTCTGTCCCAGCGCCCAGTTCAGCGGCAGGACCAGGTCTAGGGTTCCAGGAGGACATCTAGCCATTCAGCTGACTAGGCAGTCCCCCTACAATGAATGACAAACCTTCCCAATGCCTCCGACCCCCAGCCCTCCTGAGCCCCCATCCTCCCATGATGGACAAGCAGTGGGGCATGGTAATCCATGAAACACAGAGGTAAACACAGCTCTGGGGTGCTGGGTAGGGTGGCTGAGACCCTGCCATGGGGCTTCACGCCCTACCCCAAAGTGGCCCAGAATAAAGGGATGCCCAGGACTCACCCCATCTCTGAGCTGCAGTGAGGGAAGCAGACGCCTGCTCCTGCCAGGGGGCACATGCCCCTCTCCAGCTTAGGACTGTCCAGTGAGCACCTCCCTGGTCAGGATGTTTTAGCTCCCTCCTCCCTCTGCCCTCCTCCTCCCAATGAGCTCATCTGTCTGGGGCTCCCCACCCCCCTTTGCCTGAAGGGATGTTTGGAAAGAACCTGGCAGAAAACAGAAAAAGAGGAAGGGAGGGATGGAGGAGGTGCGTGCGCCCAGAGCCCTTAGAGAAAGTGGAGATGGGTGAGGAGAGCTCAGGAAGAGTTCATCGCTGCTCCAGGTCGGATTCGAGGTGGGCTGGGGAGCAGCGGGCGAGGGGGCCAGTACTGGTTCCTTGCTGGGCTGCTGAGCCACGTGCCTGCGGGTTGGTTTGGTGCATGCTGTCCTGTTAACCCCCTCAGCACCTGCCAAACTTCAGTGGATGCTGAGACTGTGGCTGAGGCAAGTGAGCGCTGAGCTGGAGGGCAGGAATGGTGAGTCGGGATGGGCAGGGAACAGACCTAGGTGCATTAGAAGGAGACACCCAAATGCCTGGCCAGGTAGCATCCACCCAGCCCCAACCCCAGAGGCAGAAGGATTTGGGAGCATTCAACTTTAAGTTACTGTATGCAGAGCATCCCGGCTCCTGCAGTTCCACTGTCCTGAGGTTGGGGCCCTGTTGATAACTGGGCTATAAGCTCCTGGTGTCGATCTGAGTGATCTGAGGTCAGAGGGAGAGGGGCTGGGAGGTGGGGGCATTGCGGGGGGATGGATCCCTGCAGAGCTCCCTCTTCTCTGCCTCTCTGAGCCGGGTCAGCGTGGCTGCCGTCCAGCTCCGTTACCTGCAATGCCCCGACAGGAGCCAAGAGGGCTTATGCCGGAGGGGGAGAGGCAGGCAAGGGCAAGGGCAATAGGGGAGCCAGAGGGGGAGGAGGCTCCCTGCCAGGCTCTTATTACTTAGAAGGAACTCCTCCCAAAATAGCTCTGGAGGCCTCACCGGAGCTCTCCCTTCCTCCCCTGCCGGGGTCTTGGCTAGCTTTCTGAGAATTGACAGAGATGGAATCTTCCACCTACCCGCCCTGGTGTAGGTGGAAGGTGGGACCACCCCCAGGGTTGAGTACCTGCCTGGATAAAAGCATCTCCCGGAGGCTGGAAGCCGGAGCTCGGCCCCCATTTCTGCCCGTGTCACTTCCCCACCACACACTGAACCTCATACCTGCGCTGCTTCCTAGCTCCCATCCTGGCCCTGAGGTGGAGGCGGAGGGCAGGAACCCAGAGGCTTGCCTGGTCTCAGAGAGGACTGCTGGACTAACTGCTTCAAAGACCCTGAGCCCTCCCCCGCACACCCACCCCCCTGGAAAAATCTCCTTTCCCCTTAAATCTAGGCCCATCTCCTCCCACCTGAGAACAGCTTCCTGGCAGCTCCTTGGCTCAGGGTCCAGTCCGTCTCTGTATCCCTGAAAACTTGCTCTTCGAGGTATTTCTGAGCCAGGCTGCCCAGGACCTGAGTGTGCAGGACCCCACCACCGCGAAGCCAGCCTGCTGGGCACAGCAGGGGGCTGTGTCCAAACCACCATCCTGTCCTCTAGGGACTTGCAGCCGGAGGCGCAGAAAGGGCCAAAGTGCCCGTCCATCTGATGGATGCACTAGGGTTTTGAGAATTTTTGAGGAAAGTGCTGTCTAAATGTGAAATTCCTCTAGCCGCTAATGCATCTTTCAAGCACTTTTCCTGCCCAGCTGTGGAGCCCTCCTGCTCTCTAGAGGAAAGCTGGGGGTGTGGAGGGAGGGAATCAAATAATGGGGGAAGTTCTAATTCTGACTTTAAGAATCACTTTCTCTGTGACCTTGGGCCACACATTCTACCTCTTTGGGCCTGTTTCTTCATTTGGGAGGCGTGTGGGTTTCCTAAGGACCCTTCTGGCTCTAAGAATTGGTGAGCAGCGAGGCAGCCTAGAAGGTGGAGGGTGCGGAGGAAGCTGGCCTGTTTTTGTGTCCCCAGGGTCTAAAGATATCCAGGGAATGCTGTCCCCTCCCTTCCCCTTTCTCTGGGCAGGGGTCACTTTCCTTCCCTTTGACTCACCTCCTGTCTCAAATCAGCCTCCAGCTCTGAGAAACTTGACCCCTGCTGTAAAAATAAAGTGGGCAGTGTGGATGTCTGGCCCTGTGGATCTAGTGTCTGGAAGCTCCTGGAGAAGGAGGAGGTAAACGTGCAAACTTGGAGACAGGAAGAGTCTTAGCCTTTTTAGGGCCACAGACCTCTTTGAGAATAATGAGAGCTAAAATGTACTGTGGGCTGACCCTATGCCTAGAACTCTGTTAGCACTTTTACGTATGATAATATCTCATCCAGTCTTCATAGGTCCACATCTGATGTTTGTGAGGCCTGGGGCAACTGCACAAATGATAATTACATATATGTCTAAATATAAGTTATGAATCAAGATAACAAAGTGTTAAAACTCATCTATTATCCTCCACCTTTGATGAATTTTCCTCAGTCTTAATTTTAAGGCCAGGCCCAAAAGCCATTCCCTGGTCCACTCTTCCCTGGTCTTGCTGGGACAGGGTCTCTCTCATGCATGCCTGGGAACCCTCCATCTGCATGTCAAGTTCCATCCACTTCCCACCCTCTGTAAACAGCTGCCCTTTGCCCCGGCCTGGGGGTGCACATCCGGCATGGGCAGCTCCTGAGAGGATTGACCCGGGGAAGAGGCCTGCTCGGAATCGGGTCATGTGAACAGGGAATTCCAGGGTCCCGGATGTTCGGAGCATGGTCTAGAAGAGGAGGTGTATAGACTACCCTCCCTTCTATCCCAGGAAACACTTTTCCAGTGAGGAGGCATAGGGCCAGAGGAGGGCCAGAGTGAGGCCCTCCAAACTCAGGAGACCAGGGCTGAGGCCCCTGTTGCCCAGGTCTAAGGGTGGCATTGCTCTTAACAATTGCATGAGGTGAATATCGTCACTTTCACCATATTACAGATGAAGCTGCTGCAGAAGGTTGCATAACTTGCTCAAGGTCATACGACAACATATGCTGGAGCTGGGACTTGATTCCCCAGTGCCTAACTCCAGAGCCCCTATACCACTATCACAGCTATACTGAGCAGCCTCTCTCCTGGAAAAAAAGAGAGACATTCAGCATTTCCAGTACAACCTCAAGGGGTCCATGATCTCTGAAGCCCCCCAGGGACCCCAGGTTAAGAAGATGGGCGGTGCGGGGGCAGTAGCAGAGGTCAGGCCATGAAGTGGGAGCAGGTTTCCAGGTCTGAACCAGTCTCCAGACAGGCAAAGGTTGGAGGGTCAGGACCTCAGACAGGCCCTGTGGTGGCGGGAGGGGGCTGGGATGGCTGGGAAGGGGCTGCTGAGGAGGATAGCAGACATGAGTCACCAAACCACCCCAAGTAGCACTAGTCACTTGTAACTCAAGAGGGTCTGGGAAAAAGCCCTCTGACCTGGCTGCGACCCCCACCAAGCCCGGACATCTGCCCTGGGCTCCTCGACCCCCACCCCAAAAGGGAGGCGAGGCCAAGGGAGTCCTCCAGGATTCTGAAGGACTCAGGACACCCTTGGAGGGGGGTAAAAGGGGAGGGTCTGAGGGGGGTGGCCTAGGTGGGAAAAATGAGAAGTAGGGGTGCCGCGGGAGGGTGAAGCGGGGCTTGGACCCGATCGGTGGTGTCTGGCCGATTCCCTAACTAGGAGCATCATGATTTTCGAGGAGTTCCCTAACTAGGAGCATCATGATTTTCGAGGAGTCCACGAAGCAGTGGGAGAGGATGGTGGGCGGTGACGGGGGTAGTTTACAGTTGGAAGCCGGGTTCCCGGGACCCTGCACAGCGGGGCTTCGCGAGGCTGCACACTCGCGGGTCGGCGGCCGCGGCGGACAAGCCCGCACACGCCCGCCGGCTGCTGCAGTGCTGGCTGCGGGCATCCGAGCGGTCCCTTCGCGGCCCCGGGAGAGGGAGCCGCTACCCTACTCGTGTTCCTCAAAGCAGAACATCACAGCCTTCCAACAGCCGAAAAGCTCCATCTCTACCCCTCCCCAAACTATCCTCCTAATTGGCAGCTCAGCGCACGGGATGATGCGCGCGGCTGAGGGCGGCCCTGCAGTGCGAAGCCGCAGCCGCCCAGCCCGAGCCGGAGCGGAAGCAGGGGTGGTGGTGGTGGGGCCGGTACGGCTGGCTCCCGGGGCTCGGGGACCACGAGGCGGGGGCGCCCGGGGCTCCGCGGCGGCCACCGCCCCTCCTGCGGCTGGAGCGCTTCCAAAGCAGAGGAGCAGCGTCGCTCGCGTCTGCACTAGCTCGGAGGTCCTGCTGCTCCGGGTCCTCCTCCTCGGGCCCCTCCTTCTCCTCCCCTTGCCCTCCGCGGCTGCTCCCGCAGCCGGCTCCTCCTCTCCCTCCCTCCCCCTCTTCGCCCTTTCCGCGCCAACTTTCCCGAGCCCCGGCCGGCGGCGCACAGCTCCCCGGCAGCCTCGGGGCCGACTGCAGACCGAGGGCTGCGAGCGCGGCTGTGACCTGTGTATCCTGTCCCCGCGCCCCTGGTGCGCTCGGCAGAGAACAGCACGATGCCCGGGGCTGGGCACCGAGGCGCAGCCCGGGCGAGATGGCTGGGCACTGGGCTTTTGGGTAAGGCAGCCCCGGCTTGGTTTCTTCTGCCTCTTTCCCCCACCCTTCCCCCACCTTCCCCCAGAGGAGGAGACACTTAGAAGAGCAGCGCCTTGGACGGGGTGGGCTTTGGAGTGCGGCACGGAATGAGCATCGCGGCTACCGCCTCTTGCCGGACGCGGGCTCGGACTGCTGAGCTCCCTGGGGACCGTGCGCCGTCCCCTGCCCCATCCGGCCAGCCAGCCCCGAGATTAGTTCTTTGCTGTCTGTGGTGCCTTCAGCCCCGGGCTTCTAAAGCTGAATCTTGGGGCCCAGAGTTCGGAGGTTTAAGCGTGCTGGGGGAGGGTGTCTTTGCCTTGGGTGTAGGGGATGCCAGGTGGGTTTGCATCCCAACGTGTGCTTGTTCGGATGCTGGTTTCTACCTCTGCCCAGAGCCGTTTGCAACTTGGATGCTTGTTGCCCAGGCAGTAGCGTGCACCAGTTGGGGGTGGGGGAGCTCCCCTTCCTCCTGGTCCTTTTTCTGTTTGACTCCTCTGCTCTCTACTTCCCCCAGTGCCCATTGCCTTCCCTGCAGACTGGATGGGGTTGAAGGGACTTGGAGGACAGTTCAAGCCCCTATTTATTTATTTAGTTATTTTTGGCCCGCGCCTGCTTGCGGGATCTTATTTCCCGGACCAGGGACTGAACCCGCGCCCTCGGCAGAGAAAGCGCGGAGTCGGAGTTGTAACCACTGGACCGCCACGGAATTCCCCAAGCCCCCTTTTAGGAAGGATCTTATCCCTCTTCTTAGGTAAAGATTCCATGGGGGTGTGGGGGAACCTGTTTAGCCTGCTCCTAGCTCTTCATTTTTGGGATGAGTATGAAGACGGAGGGGGCACATCCAGAGGACACAGAAGAAACAGATTATTATCTATTAGTATGCACGCGATAGTTTCGAGCGTCAAACTCCAACAGATTGGGGGATGATATTTATTAAGGCCAGAATGCCTCACAAATCATAGCTGGATTTCAATGTAAGCCGACTCCATCTCCGGCACCTGCACCGCTTCCTGTTTATATTAGTCACATTTGGCTTCTGGCAGCTCCCCCCTCGCCGGGTCAGGCACACCATGTAGGCATTTGGGCTGTAAACAGGGAGACAGAAGCCTTTAAGGGCGGTCACTGCTGCTTCTGCAAATGTAAACTGTGTGCAGACCCGTCACGTTGGCACCTGGTGGAGGAGGGGGATAGAGGATGTCTTGCACTCAGGAGCCACTGATGTTATTACATCCCCACAGCTGGATCGAAGTCACTGGTGTTCTCTCTTGTAGCTTAGGCACAGATGTGCTGGTTTCACAGTGACCCTAGGAAGTGGGCCTCTGTAGGACTGAGGCTCCTCTTCACGGGCTAGGCACAGGGCCACTCTACACTAGCTGCCCCTCACCCCATCCCTGATCGGCCCGAGTTCCCACTGTGGCCATGGCCGTTTTATCCTCAACTGCGAAGTTGAGGATAAAATGGGTACCAGTCCCTTCCTAAGCATGTAACTGGTAATGTACGTGTCCTACCCACCCCTTCCTGTTCCCTGATTTGCTTAATTACTGTGACCTCTGTGTAATGATCACTTGTGAGGGTGCTATGTTGCCCCACCCTCTTTCCCTTGGTATGTGTTTATTAAGGGCTTGTTTAACGAGAAGGCAATGAGGGAGAGGGTGCTGAGTCCCACTCAGAGGAAGGAAAAGGAAAGGGTAAGTGAGGAGAAGAGGATGGGAAAGGGGGGAAATGGAGAAAGACCCCAGGTTTGAATCTGGAACGGGGGATTTGTTCTTCTTCAGGAGATGCAGGCCTGTGGGGTCTCCCGAGCCCTAATGCCTGCCTTGGATGGTGGGACCAGCATGCTAGGTAGACCCCAGGTACAGATCCTCCCGCTTTGCCCTGTTGCTGTGGGTGTAGGGCTCTCTGCATAAGCCACGGGCTGGCTGCACCAGTGCACCCGTTCCGTGGCCTGCAGGAGGAGGGATGGGCACTCTGCTTGGACTTGCTTGCAGAGCTGGTTTTGTTGAGCATCCAGTGTTGTCTCAGGGGCATGTTTCTATCCCGGCAAAGCCCCTCGGTGTGGGCCGGAAGGAGGCAGGTTGCCTAGGGTGAGGGAGCTGAAATCTTTCCTCTGTCTCTGGGCCCACGGGGCTTCCTGGCTCAGCCTTGCCCCCCCACCACGGCCCCCAGGGCCTGCACCCCAGGAGGGGTCTTGTCCTGCTGACCTCGGCCCACTTTCTGCCTCCCAGCTCTAACTTTGAGCCTGTCTGACTCCCCCGGGGGCCAGAGTGTATCAGCTTCCTTATTAACGTCAGCTGTGATTCCGCCTGCCCTGCCAGGAGAGCCCTGGGAGCTAAACTTAGAGAGGGCACCACGCTGCCCCTCTTTCCTCCCTCCACCCCAAGGTGGGTGTCACTGTCCCCGGATGTGGGAAAAGGTGGCAGAATGTTTCTGCCTTGGCATCTGCCTTGGAAGGTCTGATGGTAGCCCTGAGATCCCTGCTGGTGTATTTAATGATAACATTTGCATGTACCCAACACATTTTTACTTTAAATGGGAGGCCTGAGTCAATCCTTAGACAAAACCGCAGCACCCAGATGATATAGGAGGGGGCCGATCAGTAAATAGCAAAGGAAACGGCTGCTCTGAGAGTGGCTCCATGGTTAGGGTCTTTCAGTGAGCAAAGGCAAGGCTTAGGGGTTTAGGATTGAATTCCACAAGATCATGAGTAGGAGGACTTGTTCATCAATCCCACGATGCCAGAAAGAGGCCCTCAATCTGAAACACACACAAGAAATTCTGAAGAGTTTAGTTTGGGACAAAGCAAAGGAAGTCCTTCTTTATCTAAGGAAATAACCACATGGAAATAATTACCTCCAAGAAGTAATACAAGGTGAAAGTATAAAACAGCATGTGAATGGCCTGGAGATATTGTTGACTGACACTGGTCATTGAGTTGGGGTGCCTTGGTTACATCTAGACCTGTGATGGGGGCCACCTCTGTCTCCCTCCCTTTAAACACTAGCCTCCACCTGCAGAGTGCCCAGGCCAGAGGATGGACTCACTGAAGCCCTTCTTGTGTTTTTTTTTTTTTTTTTTTTTTGCGATACGCGGGCCTCTCACTGCTGTGGCCTCTCCCGTTGCGGAGCACAGGCTCCGGATGCGCAGGCTCAGCGGCCATGGCTCACGGGCCCAGCCGCTCCGCGGCATGTGGGATCCTCCCGGACTGGGGCACGAACCCACGTCCCCTGCATCGGCAGGCGGACTCTCAACCACTGTGCCACCAGGGAAGCCCCCTTCTCGTGTTTTATAAGCTCATGTTATACCAAGCTCAGAATGTAGGAAAGACAGCCATCCCTGGTTTGGGGCTATGGCACCTCTGACTTTCTCAAGGTCAGCGGGCAGAGTGGGGCCTGCCTTGTGTCTGCTGACCCATCCACCCTGGCTGAAGTACCTCTCGGGGTCCTCTAGTGGATTTATACCTGCCCCTGCTCCCTCCTCTCCCCGCAGCGCAGGCTCACAGGGGAGAAGGTACAAGAGGCAGGCCCCTGGGCTTTCCTGTGCACGAGTCTCCCAGACACAGCTGGCAGGACTTTTGCCTGCTGGGAGGGCGTGCTGTGGAGAAGCCAGGCTTGTTTGACCTCTCTGATGCCTTAACTCGGGCAGGGCTCTGAACTTCTCCGTGGAAACGTCTCTGCCTTTCCTTTGTCCCCTCCGGGCTACGATGGAAATGGCAATGCTTCACTCTGAGAGTCGGGGAGTCCCGATTGTATTAGAGTTAAGTCATCCACATGGGCACACACTAATCAGGCAGAAATGTGCACTGTCATCAGCCAGACCTTAAAGAAATACTTTTCTCCTCTGTTCTGGACTTTTTTTTTTTTTTGCTTCTTTTTTTTTTTTTGCTTCTATTTAAAGCAGTCAAATAATTTCACTTTTGATGTGTATCTTTGGTGCTCTTGGAGAGCCCATTCTGGCTGAGGTTGGGGAGAGGGATTTGGCCCCTGACTTGCATTCCCCGCCACCTTCCCCAGGATCCCGAACGCTGGAGGCTGGCGGTGTGGTGATCCTTGGAGCACATGCTCAGGCCCCAAGGGAGCACTGTAGCCATCAGGAAGCTGCCTTCTCCCGAGAGCTTCCCTGTCACAGCTCTGTACTCTTTTCCTTGGTTTGCGGGGGCGGTAGGGGGAGAGCAGCAAAGCTGGGGTCTCCGATCAGAAGGCCATCTTCTAGGCTGGAGGGTGATCTCATGTCTGTCTCCCATCCCTAGACCTCTGGGGCAGGGGGTTGGGGGAGGGGAGAGATAAAAAGAAAACCAAGAGTGCTAAGGAGAGCTTGGCCCTGACAGCACTGTTCTCTTGGAGAGGCACCGTCACAAAGGGGTGAACAGCAGAGTGCCGTCGGTACACTGCTTATTCCACTCACCAGTTGTGTGGCCTTGAGCAGGTTAATCTCTCTCAGCCTCTTTTCTTCATTTTGTATATTGGAGATAAAAATAATAACTAACTACCTCATAGGATTATTATGAGGATTAAATGGGACAGTGCATGTAAAATGCCTGTCCTATTTTATAATAGGTGCTCAACTCAGATTCACCATTTATTATGTGGCCCTGGGCAAGTGACTTAACGTCTCTGAGCCTCAGTTTCATTGCCTGTGAAATAAGAAAAATGATACCTACCTTTTGGCATTCTAATAAAACTTGGAGTTAACAGGTAGCAATCCTCTTGCACAGTGGTTCTCAAAGTGTCATCCCTGACCACAGCATTCCCTGGGACCTTCTTAGAAATGCAAATTTCCAGGCTCCATTCTACATGCTAGATCAGTAACTCCCCCACAGAGCTAGCTGTAATTGCCCTCCAGGTGATTCTGACGCTCTGTGAATTTGAAAGCCACTGCTCTAGAACAATTCCTGGCACAGAGGAGCTGATCAAAGAATGAAGGCTAATTGAAATGACCTCTCAGCACTAATTGGAACCCAGCAGGTGGGCAAACCCTGCTGCTTAAGGATGTAAGGAAGGACTTTCTTGCTTTGGGGCTTTGGGATGCTAGAAATGTCTCTTTTTTTTTGATCTTAGGTTAAGTCACCTAACCTGTCTATGGTCAGTTGCCGTGTCTGTAATAGGGAGGTATCACAGTACACCACTCATAGCATGGATGTGAAGGTTAAATGTGCCTGGCACATAGTAATTGCTGAGTAAGTATCAGCAGTTGTTGACAGTGGCAGGGGATCCTGGACCCGGGGTGTTATCTCTGAGCTTCGTGGTAAGAGCAGTCCACTTTGCCTTCAGAAGTGAGTGGACATGGAGAAGCTGAGGGGGGCCCTGAGAGCAGAGTTGGGCTGCCAGCTCTCCTTGGAGCTCCTCTTATTTATTTATTTATTTGGCTTCGTGCAGCATGTGTGATCTTAGCTCCCCACCGCCGGGGAACTCCTCCCCTATTTAAAAAGCATCGCCCATGTGGTACCAGGCATCATTATCTCATGTGGGCAAAACAAGAGGAAGCTGGTTTATGATGTACCACGAGGGAATTAAGTTTGACGAAAGAGGTCCTTCCCTGAGATGAGGATGGGAGAAAGAGCAAGGTTGGTGGCCTTTAAAACAAAGACTGACCCTGGCTGTCTTGGGAACCAGGGCAGTTCTGGGAATTGCCTTTAGAGCTGGGAGCTGACCTGGCCTGGAAGGGTTCTCAAGTGGCTCGGCCACTAAACCCAGTCAGTTCAGCCAAGTTTCCTCCCCTTTTAGGTCTTGGTTGTCCTGTCTTTAAATCAGGCAGTGGCAACTTAGTGTCTGTAACATGGATCAGTCTGGATCCTTTAGCTCTTACACTCTGGGAGCTCTAGGCTGGAGGTCCAAGTAGTTGAGAGAAATTACAGTCTGGGAAGAGATGCCAGGGAAACTTTGGCATAGGAGTTGGTACAGCCAGATGGATGCTCTCAACTGCCCACTAGACCTGGGGTCAGACCCCAGTTCAGATTTCAGCTGCCTCTAGAAGTGGTATGACTTTGGCCAAGGCACAAGGCACTTTGCTCTTCTGAGCCTCATTTCTCCCACCTGTAAAATGTGATTAATAAGCCCCCCTTACAGGTGTGAGGTGAGGGTGATATGAGATTACTCACACATAGCCTTAGCAAGCCTTAGCAAGCATCCGCTTAGCAAGCGGCCCAGGAAAAGGTCATTATTCTTAGGATCACTGGAAAGCTGAGAAGGACTCCCTCTGAGTCCTCACCCAGGGTGACCCTGGGTGCCTGGTTCATCTAGGGGCAAGGAGAGCTACTCTCTGATTCCGACACCCCTCTTCCCCATGACCTTGAGGTACGGTGGACTATCCTCAAGGACTTTGTAGGACAGGAGTTCCAGGTTTCCTTACAAGAACTCATGAGGCAGAACCCGGGGGCCACGAGTGGAAATTCACGATTGCCACCTGCTCAAGCGGTAGGGGTGGTTTTGATGCGAGGGTGTGGGAAAGAAGCAGGGGCGGGGGTGTAGGGCTCGGGGGATGTTCCCAGGACAAGAGGCCGCAGTGGGGCTGCGGGGAGTGGGGGGCAGGATGGGCCACTTCGGGTCACGAGGGGACGGAGTGTGCAGCGCCCTCTCCAGGCACCCCGCTTGCGTGCACCTGGTTGCCCGCAGTCGGCTTCCACAAAGCGTCTTCCGCCCTGACTTTCTCTGTGTTATTGCTTTATCCGTTCGGTTCTCGATGCTGCTGACCGATGCCCAGACGTGCTCTGTTCCACCCCACCCCTCTGGACGCCATCCCGCCCTGTCTCCCTTCTCTTCTCGGGGTCCCGCTCGGTGGTTCAGCAAGGTCCAGCGCGAGGCTCCCCTCTACCTCTCCGCCCCTTGGGGCCGGTGGGAGCCGCCAGGGTCGGTGATGAGTGGCTGCTGCCGTTTTCGTCTTTTTCACCTCACGGGACCCCCTCAGCCTCCCAATACCCCACCCCCAATCCCGGAAACGTAACGGGGATGCCGCGCACAGCCCTCGGGGAAATTCCCAGCGCGAACGGGAGGCGCGGGTCCTGCCCTTGGGGGCGATGCAGGGACCGCATCCGCAGGTTAGGGGGCGAGGACTCGCGGCATGGAGGCAGGGGCCCGGGTTTCCTGGGTTGGGGTGACTCCTGGTGGTCACTTAGAATGCCCCAAGGGCTGCTAACTGGCTCGGAAGTCCATCCAGCTCAGCCCAAGCGGGAGAATGAATCACGGCGGTGGCCCAGGCAGTGTACGTTGAAGTAAAGAGAACCATCTTCCTGATATTGACACCAAGGGTGATAGAGACCTCTCAGCCTGACCAAGCCACTCCACCCTATCCGAGAGGTCCCTTCCAGGCCGCCAGCCTGGAGGTTCCGATGGTTTTTTTTTTTTTTTTCCCCCGGTACGCGGGCCTCTCACTGTTGTGGCCTCTCCCGTTGCGGAGCACAGGCTCCGGATGCGCAGGCTCCGGATGCGCAGGCTCCGGATGCGCAGGCTCAGCGGCCATGGCTCACGGGCCCAGCCGCTCCGCGGCATGTGGGATCCTCCCGGACCGGGGCACGAACCCGTGTCCCCTGCATCGGCAGGCGGACTCTCAACCACTGCGCCACCAGGGAAGCCCCCGATGGGGTTTTAAGGGAAGTGGTGCCCCTCACACAGGTCTCTTCCTGGTCCCTGTGTCCCTGTCGCTGGAGGTATCTGTGGGAAAGGCCGCTACCATCTACGCTGTCAACGGCACGGAGATCCTGCTGCCCTGCACCTTCACCAGCTGCTTTGGCTTCCAGAACCTGCGCTTCTGGTGGTCCTACAACAGCAGTGATACATTCAAGATTGTAAGTAGGCGGGGAAGGGACAGGACAGCTCAGATCCTCCTCCCTTCCTTGTCGCCTCACCCCTGCCTCCCATCCCAGGTTCTGGTCATTTCTGGCCTGACCCCACGGTGATGGTCCCCAGGACCTTTCGTCACCTTTTCTCCCAGTATTGTTGTTGGAGCCTGTCTAGAAGGATCTAAGTGGGAAGGATGCTTAGATTGTGTTGCCAGAATTTGAGGTCTGTTGGAATTCTTGGCTAGAGTCCTCTGTCTCGTGTGAAGAAATACCTGAAACTTGGTTAGCTTGTATAAAAATTAATACTTTAATGTAAAAAACAGGAGAGACAAGACCTTCGGGAGACTTGGAGAGGGGGAATGAGGAGAGTCCAAATCGGAGGAGGGCTGGGGAACAGGACTTGGAAGGATGGGAGGGCAAGGTGGAGAAGAGAAAGGGCCAGGGCTGTGGCCACGGGTGGGGATGGGGCAGTCAGCAGGTGTTTATTGAGTACTCGCTCTGCAATCTAGTAGGGGACCAGCAGTCACAAGACACCAACTCTGGATGTAATTAGACGCTGAATTCAGAGGGTACCGATGCACAGTGCTGTGGGGTCGATCCACGTCCTGATGGAGGGTCAGAATCAGACAGATGGGATGTGGCGTCAGCAGAGGCCGGGGGGAGTGATAGAGGGAAACGAGTGTGGTATTTGCAGGATTCGTTACTTAAAAGGCTTTTATGAAGAGAACAGTAAAAGCATGCTACATTCTAGGGAGACCTTAATAACAGAAAGTGGGTTTAGCCTGAAGCCAGTAAACTTCAGGTTAGACAGGCAGAGCTATCGATACTGGAAGGAAACGACTGGGGGAGGGCTCTTCCTGGACCTGGCCAGGGAGATACCCAAGGAGTGGGCTGGAGTGACGTCATGACTCTCGAAAGGACCTTGATTCTTTCTTGGCCACCTCCTGGCTCCCCTCTTCCCCCCCACAGCTCATAGATGGGATCGTGAAGAATGAGAAGTCAGACCCCAAGGTGAAGTTGAAAGATGATGACCGCATCACTCTGGAGGGCTCTGTGAAGGAGAAAATGAACAATATTTCCATTCTGCTGAGGAACCTGGAGTTCAGCGACACGGGCAAATACACCTGCCACGTGAAGAACCCCAAGGAGAATTATCTTCAGCACCAGGCCACCATCTTCCTCCAAGTTGTTGATAAACGTATGCAGTAAGGCCTGGGACAAGGGCAGTAAAGTTGGAAGGACGGGGGTGGGGGTGGGTACCCAATTCAGTGTAATGGTGAAATGGACCACGTTGGTGTTTTCTTTCGCTTTATGCTTTCAAGAGCTACTGGAGTTACATCTGGAAGCTTGAATAACTTAGCTCGAATACTTATTCTGCCCCTGAATAGCTTGTGATATACGTTTAGGCCTTCTGAACCTTGTTTTCCTCATCTGTAGAATCTGCATTCGCTTCGGGTTGTTGTGAGAGTTACAGAAGCTACTACACGGCAGTGTTTTGTAAAGTTCTCCGTATGTGCTGATTATCACTGTGGATTCTGTTAGTGACAGCCGATTGGATGCCAGGCATCAAACCAAAGAGTGCTATGAATGATACACAGTGTTCTTTCTCGAGGAATTGACAGGTCAGGGTAGGACAGAAGACAGGTAAACACATAATTGAAACAGGGGCAAAGCATGTAACCGACTGATAAGAATGATCTCTCCCTCTGGAGCCTAAGTCCCAGTTGGTGGGGTTTCATTCTGACACAGGTGAAACAGACAACGAGGAAGCGTGTGATGAGGATGTCACCTGATCCCAGACACTGGCGGTGTTTAGGGAAAGGGCTGGAGGAGTTAGGCTGGGTGGGCATCTACGAGGGGGGAGCCTGGAAGGCTAGGGAGGTGCAGAAGCAGAGAAAAAGGAAGGAAATCTGCTTAAGGATCCTGATCGTTCTGTGTTTCTTGTGTGCCTGGGGGTCCACTGCTCCCTAGATGGTGTGGAATTTCTACAGAGGAGATGCTCATGATTCTGGAATTTTTTATTTTTATTTTTTTAATTATTTTTTGCGGTACGCGGGCCTCTCACTGCTGTGGCCTCTCCCGTTGTGGAGCACAGGCTCCGGACACGCAGGCTCAGCGGCCATGGTTCACAGGGCCCAGCCACTCCGCGGCATGTGGGATCTTCCCGGACCGGGGCACGAACCCATGTCCCCTGCATCGGCAGGCGGACTCTCAACCACTGCGCCACCAGGGAAGCCCTGGAATTTTTGAAGTTAGGGCCATTAGGCTTCTCAGGTGGATTGGATATGGGGGTTTGTAAAAAAGAGAGGAGTCAAGAATGACTCCAAGGATTTGGGCCAGAGCAATTAGAAGGATGGAGTTTTCTCAGCAGAGATGGGAGAGACTGTGGGTGGAGAAGGTTTGGGAAGTCAGGGGTTCAGTTTTCAGTTGAGGGAACTGAGGCTAGAAGAGTTAAGTGACCAGTTCTAGGTTACCCCCTAGTAAGTGACCATGGAAATCCTGTAGTTGAAATCCAGACTGCCTGGCTCCAGTACCTTCTGATCACATAAGAGATGTCACGGGGAGATTCTCAATTTCTTCTGCATGGGCAGCGGACACCTAGGAAGAGGCAAGTGAAAGTCTCATGTTTGAGGGTCAGGTCAAACCTGGGTGCTGTGGTCCCTGAGTCTGAGTTATTCCAGAACTTGTGTGGGTGTCTGCGGGAGGGCGTATGTGCAGAGTGTCGGGGGAGAGGGCCGTCTTCCCGTTATGCCCTAGCCTGATGGATGCCATATTCTAGCTTCTCCTGCTTCCTGCCTGAGGTGGGCATGTCCCAGTTGCCCAGGTTGGAGGCTCTGGAGCTGCTGGGCTGCCATGGTGACTCCTGTTCCCCTTTTCCACCCCCCTTCTCTCCCTGCTCTGGCCATGAAGTGGAAGAAGTGGACAACACAGTGACACTCATCATCCTGGCTGTTGTGGGCGGGGTCATTGGGTTCCTCATCTTCATCCTGCTGGTTAAGAAGTTCATCGCCTTCATTATCAAGAAGACTCAGGAGAAGAAGTGAGTTGACTCCTGTCCTCCCACCAGCCCACCACCCACTCTCATATTATAGGTGTTCCCAGCATCTTCTCATCCACCGTCATCTACCCCATCTGCCCTTCATCCTTCTGCCTATCTCCTAATCCCATCCTCTCTTCCTAATTCTCTCACTCTCTTCCCTATCCCTGCCACCCTCCTCCCATCTTCCAGCCCCATCCCTAATCTCACTTCCTTTTCCCCATCCTCCCAGTAGGTGTTTGTTAATGCACTGACTTCACTGAGAACATAAATACAACCCACTTGCTCTTCCTCATTCCCCTGTCTTCCTGCCCATCCCGTTAGCCTGTCTCTATTTGTACCACCTAAATCTAAAGTCCTACCAAAGGCTTTAAGATGCCTTTTTTTTTTTTTTTTCAGATCAGGGAAAATATAAGATTCCATGTACAGAAGCTCTAAAATGGGAAGATCCTTCTAGGGTGATGGGAGTCTCTTATTGTGAAATTCTGAAAATCCTAATGAGGGAGATAAAAACAGTCTGAAAAGGCTGATATGGCCACCTAGGAAGCCCTAGGATAAATTCAGGTATAAATCAGATATCTGTAAGAGGAAGGGGAGGAAAGATGGGGAGGTACAAAGGGTGCGACCCAGGCCCAGAATTGCCGGAACAGGCAGGCTCCAAAATTGAATGTTGCAAAACCAGAGCAGGCAGAAGGCATTTGAAAGTTGTGTTCTTGGCAAGAAAGATGAGATGAGGCAGGCCTGCCATTGGAGCAGAGAGGGTGAGAGTAACAAGGAGAGGAAGAGAGAAGGGGGAGATGCTCTGTTGGTGTTGGCTTCATTCTGCTCTGTTGAGAAGAAAGAATTAGGCTTGAAAGGGCAGAAATTCCACTGGTAAGAAGGGAAGGCAGCTGATGGCAGGGAGGGACTTTAGAGAACGGCAGAGGGGAGGGGGAGCAGGGAGGAGGAACTGGTTGAGATGATGAACTCTTGGGTTGTCCACCTGTATCATGGCCAGAGGCTGGGAGGGTTTTGGAGATCTGAAGAGGGGCCAGGAGCATGGAGCTGGACCAAATTCTGTTTTTAACAATCAGTCTGACTATTGATAGCGAGCAAATTTGGAGAACACATTATTCAACATATGGTTTAAAAGCACTTAGAAAAGAAAACAGTGATCCTTGGGAGCCGCCACAAGTTCATCAAAAACAAGGCAGGCTAACATTTTCTTGCTAGCACACAGCTGGATCAGGACGCTACAGATAGTAATACTTCCTGTCATTCACCGCATGCCTACCGTGTGTTAGGTACTCCAGCAGGCATTTTTTAAATAAAATATGTACAATTTTATTTTGAAGTTGAGCAAAGTGAGGTTCAGAGTGGTTTAGTGACTTGACTAAGGCTAATAAGTGATAGAGTTGGGATTTGAATCCTGACTTGTTTGCTTTGAAGCTTCAACCATTGCCACCATACCCTACTGATTCATGCGGTGGATCTAGAGTTCAGTCAGTCGTTCCTTCATTCGGTGACTCTTTTTGAGGTGCTGTGTGCAAGGTACTGTGCCAGGTGCTGCAGGAAATTCTGGAAGGAATGAGATTCTGTGAAGAAGACATGTACACAAATCATTGTAACATGAGGCAGAGGGATTAGGGCCGGTGTAGAGGTGTGAGAGAATGCCGCAGGGGTTCAGGAGAGGGTGAGATACTAGGGAA